>NC_079565.1:13431462-14740212 GCF_015846415.1 Triplophysa dalaica | reverse complement strand
CGAAGGGGTCCTGGGTTGCAGGGAAGCAGACGTCACGCGGGATCTCGGAGGCCTTCCGGCGGCCGAGTCGCGGTGAGAAAAATGTGGTTAATTGCCACTGTCTGCTTCACCGTCAAAAACTGCTGAGCGCAGTCCTCGACGGTCTTTACCAACAACCCACCCTGCGAGATGAGTGTATCAAGAAAGCGGACTTCCTTGGTATCACTCTTCTGCACAAGGTATAGCCGGGGGTGTCTCTCCTGGACCACTACCGTGGACATCGTCCGACCCAGGGCCCGTGCCGCCGCCTTAGTCACCCGTAGAGCGCTGTCAGCGGCGGCACGGAGATCCTGCATTATACCCAGGTCGGTCTTACCCTCGTGGGGCTCTCTCAACGCCTTGGCCTGGCGGACCTGCAGGATGGCCATGGCGAAGAGAGAGGAGGCAGCCTTGTCCGCGGCATCGCAAGCCCTCGACACCAGTGATGCCGAAGTCTTACGTGCTTTGGACCGTAGGCGTGGCCGATTCCCCCCAGGTGGTAGCCGTCCGCGGCACAGGTGCACCGCGGGCGGACGTTCCACTCGGGGGATCTCGACGCAGTCCTTGGCTGCCCCACCATCGAGGGAAGTAAGGGAGGTGGAGCTGGTTTTCACTGGAGCGGTCCGAGAGTGGAGCGCTCCAAGTTTTACACAGCTCCTCATGCACCTCCGGAACCCCGGGTTAGCATGAATGACATTTCTGCTTCCTCCTAACTCGACCGCTGGGGGTGGAGCTCGGATTCGTCAGAGTCGGATGTCAGTCTCCCTCCGATGCTGCGAGCGACATCTCATCTACGTCACACATCGTTCCCGATGTGTGTGCGTGAGAATCCGGACGGTATGCCACCGCCGTTTGGGGAACGTTCAGAAGAGCGTATCGGGGTGCGATCGGCCCGTGAGCACTTAGCTGGCGGGTTTACGTTCGCAAAGTTCCCCATATCACTAACGCTGCTAACGTGGGTGGTCATCGGGGCCGTAGCCACAGATGTCACCGCTCGGGTAGCAGACGAAATGGTGGCTGGTTCCCGTAGGAAGACAGCCACCCGTGACCGCAACTTCTGAATGACAATCTGCCCGCAGTGCGCGCAGATGTGTCAACGAACGATGCTTCAGTGTGCTGGACGCCCACCCACCTAATGCAGCGATCGTGTCAGTCCCCTGCCGCACCCAAGAGAACAGCGGGACATGTCGTTCTCGAAGTGTGTGCGTGAGAATCCGGACGGTATGCCACCGCCGGTTGGGGAACGTTCAGAAAAGCGAATCGGGGTGCGATCGGCCCGTGAGCACTTAGCTGGCGGGTTTACGTTCGCAGAGTTCCCCATATCACTAACGCTGCTAACATGGGTGGTCATCAGGGCCGTAGCCACAGATGTCACAGCCCTGGTAGCAAACGAAATGGTGGCTGGTTCCCGTAGGAAGACAGCCACCCGTGACCGCAACTTCTGAATGACAATCTACCCGCAGTGCGGGCAGATGTGTCAACGAACGCTGCTTCAGTGTGCTGGACGCCCACACACCTAATGCAGCGATCGTATCCATTCCTTTCCGCACCAAAGAGAACAGCCGCGCTGGAGAATGCTCAGTCAGTCCTGAAAAGGACTTTTAGATAAATCTCACACCCTCGGAACTGCCGAGACGCCCAGGGGAAGGTCGCTGCAGGTAGGGACGATCCGCTGCTACACGTCGTAGATCCGGCAGTAGAAGAAGACGAAGAATTCATTGAATTCGTTCAGTTCGTAGTCATGAGCGAAGGCTCTGAAGAACAAAAGGTAAATGAATGCTGCACGCCGGCTTCCTTTTATACCGGATATCCGGGGGCGGAGCCCGGCATGCAAATTTCATTCGCCAAATTTCATTGGCCTTTTCTATAGTAGTCAGAGTTGATTGGTTCTCAAGGGCGAACCCCATCTGTCGTTCTCGACACAACGTCGAGAGACCGACAGAAAGGGAACATCCATTTATCCATCGCTTGTCTAATCTAATTAAAATAAGTAAAATAAATCATCACACACATGGAGGATGAAATCAATGCATTATATAATTCTTTTCGCCTATTAATTCCGTTCTCATTACTGAAGTAGCTGATTTAAAAAGCGCAGTATATATAATTTATAATAAAAGTACACTGTGTGTTGGCCAACCTCAACACCAGACATTTTAGATATTTAAATAAAATAACCAATGACTTCAACAGAATATTTATAGCAGATTTCTTTGAGAATAAAGAATAAACATTTAATTATCTTCACGCTAACAATATTCTTGTCTCAACAGAGAAGTATTGCGCGGCTAAGTCTTTAGAAATAACAATCAAAAGCCCCGAATTTTAGTCCTTAAATCATGGTCTGTTGATTTAGATGTCAAATAAATCGAAAACCACGAAAATATAAGTTTACTCTCAAATGGGGATGTTTTTTTTTAATGAATTAATAAACCGCTAAACTAATGTGTTAGTGAGTGAGGTAAAATGACCACTTATTTTTAAATGGCGGGAGTGCGCGGAAAGCACGTGCTCGAGCGCAGACACAGTAACACAGACAACCACACTTAAGAAATACACATGCATTTATATAATTGTATTTTCATTTAGCTTAACTGGTTTATTATTTTCAGCCATTAAAGAGTTCATTTATTCATTTAATTTGGTCAGTATAACATGTGTTAATGCCATCTTATATTTTCTGTATTGCACATGTCACTGACATTTACCAGCTTTGAATATTTTTAACATTAAAAAAGAACCATCAGGGAACGTTATTTTCTGGTAATTAAAAAAACAGCCTGCAACGTTCTGGGAACGTTATTTTCTGGTTGCAAAAAAATCACGCGACACCACAAAAGACATTAGAAACGCATTAGAACCCATTATAATTTAAAAAAATTGAAATTGGACACGGTGTTTGGCACTTTAAAACGCTATTAAAGAAATCGGCTATATCATCTTCATTTCAACGTGCAAAAGCAAGCAAAGCACTAATAAACGTTAAAGCTATTATCGCTCTCAGATTCATGTTGATCTAAATGAAGAAGACTTCCGTTTACACTGAATTACCTTCCGTTTACACTGAAAATATCACGCACATCCATAAATGAAAACACTATGCATGCAAACTAAAGCGTGTCATATTTTGTATGTACAGTATGTGCGAGTGTTTAAAAGATGTGTATATACGCATAGACGTGTGTGTCCGCAGAGTTTATATGTATGTGCGAGTATTGTATGTGTGTTTTCACGCATCGAATTTATATGTTTGCGCGAAAAAGTGTATATGCATGCATTACTAACATAAGATGTATTGGTATGGATTTCTCATAAGTGCGCACATGTTTTTCATATGTGTTTGCTTGAACATCCAAAATAATACATGTCAATCTGAGGAATGTATATATGTGTATGCACGCTGTTAAATATGTATTCATAAGCGCAGTTTGATTTAAACTCAATATGGCGCCTCATTAGGCTCTGTCTTTTTTGTGGAGCTAAATTACACTTATAATAACTGAACAATCATGATCCACTTTCCGTTTATTATAATAACTCACATCATTACACTCAGTTGTCCTCGATAATTCCATGTTATTTTGGTTGTCTTCAACAAGAGTCCTTACGCCACCTAGCGGACAAAACATGACACACTGAATCGCTAAAAAATGAGCACACGCTTTCGACATGAAGAGAGCACGTTCTTTTCGCCTGTTTGGACACTTGAAATACACGTTTTCACTGCATGCTTTGTTGACCTGACTACACGTTCATAACGTGCGTTTATCCGTCCAAAAACGGGCGTCGAAAACGCGTTTTCGGTAGCTCCCAAGCGCATGTCGAGAACGCGCGTTTTCAATAGCAAATCACACGTCAAGGACGCGCGTTTTGATACAAAAAGCGCACGTTTTCGACGCGCGTTTCCCGACAACTCGAAGCGCACGTCGAGAACGTGCGTTTACATGGAAAATCACACGTCAATGACGCGCGTTTGCGGTCAAAACGTACGCTTTTGACGCGCCACTGTGCAAGAAGACGCCCTACCAGGCGTTTATGGATACTTTGGCTTTCCATACATATTTATACACCGCGAGCGCGCAGAAAAGTATCCGCGAGCGGAAAAGAATACTCGCGAGGGATGTTTTCGGGTCAGCGCGCATAAATGGAGTCACGGGAGTATGGGCTGAGATGAGTGCTCTCGCGAATCTTTCTGCGCTCTCGCAGTCTCTCTGCGTTCGATGAAAACATCGATACTAATGTGTATTTACTACAGATTTTATTTATTTACTAATGTAGCTAATAATTGTATAATAAAGAAGAACTATTTGTTTCCCATACACCAATCCGCTATCACGTGACTCAGCAGCGCCAAGCGCAAGCACGCAGACGCTGCTGCAGCCATCGTGTGGAGATTTTTCAGCTCTGTGAATAACAACACGGCGAACTGCGATGTTTGACAGTGGGCTTTAGGGGGTAAAAGCCAAAGATTAAAAGTACTTTATTATTTAAACACTTTATTTATTTTGTTTCTCAAACAATTTGTGAACGCTTTGTTTATAAATTCACTTAAAAAAATGTAATGAAAGGGAAACATGTTCATTTTTTATATTATTGTGTCTAAACATAACACTTAACAAAACCGGAAAAGCAGTTTTAAAAGCTTTGTTGTTCAGTAATAATGTTGTGCACTTTGTTTTTTTAAAGCTAGACAAGTAATTCTAGGATAGGGAGAAATTGTTTTGTTTTATATCGGTTTTCTGTTCCGTTATTGTTACAATTTTACAGTAATAATTTGGTGTAAAGTTCATGCTTGCAAATTCTATTACAGGAATAAATAACTAAATAAATATATTTATTTGGCTTAAATTATGCCCCGTGTTTTAACATCTACATGAATAATTAGCCTATAGGCACATTAAGAGCACAAATCACAAAATATTTTAGTGGTCATGAAAATGTATTAAGATTTAGCAAATTAATGATGCATTCATCTGATCATCTGACATTTCATACACAGGAAAGTCAATTCAAGTGAATGCTTCTAAAAGTATTGGTATTGGTATCGATATCGGCAATACTGGCCCTGCATTTACTTGGTATCGGATCGATACAAACTTTTTACAGTATCGCCCACCACTAGAAGGTGGCAGGTGATAACAGACTGGCTGTTGCATTTTGCACGTGACCAATCACAGATGCGGAGTCAGCTGTCCAGCCCCCAAAGTCTCAAAAATCTGCCTGAAGATTGAGCGAGTGATGAGCAGCAGTTGCGAGAGCGCAGAAAGATTCGCGAGAGCACTCATCTCAGTCCATACTCGCGTGACTCCATTTATGTGCGCTGAGCAGAAAAGATTCCTCGGGAGTATTCTTTTCCGCTCGCGGATACTTTTCTGTGCGTTAGCGGTGTATAAATATGCCCTCGCGGAGCAGCTTTCCACGCTTGACTATCATTATGCGCGTTTGCATCGTACGTGCGCGCGCGGATTCCTTGCGCGCGACTTTTGGGTCAAAATAAACGCCATAGAGGACGGTCTATTTCTTAAGGCAGAAATGGAGGCAAAACAGATCCGAGAGAAACGTAAAAAGGGAGAATTAAAGAAAAAAAAAGGTAGAAAAGAAAAGTACCGTGTGGGAGCGTTTTAGAGAAGTGATTTAAGGATGAATCAATTACTGGGTATGTAATATGCAACGACTGTGTGACAGGTACATGTGTGTGGTAAATCGAAATGTTAGATTTAAGTATTTATAGACAAAGAAAGTGCTAGAAAATTTACTGAGTAATTTAAATGACGATCGGGTCTGGTGCGGATATCTATATCAGAGAAAATTATGCCGGTGGACAATTCATTTGTATGTTGAAGCAGCGGTGGTGTTGGCTGCAGCTGCTGAATGTAACTGATAAAGTAACGAGTAATCTAACTTCGTTACTGTACAGATTACTGGATTTACTATCATCTAACCAAGTTTCACTTAGAGACATGAAGTCCAGGTTGTGACTGGTGATGAGGTCATTGACCAAAACGGATTTGATTTTTAGACGGATGTTCAAAAGTGCTAATTTCATAGTGATTGTTTTTCTTGTTTATCACCGCAGTCATTCTGAAAGGGACGTCTAAAAGGCAGTAGTTTAGATGGGTTTGCCATACGACTGGAAAGGGCCTTAGTTTTTCGCTTACTTATCAGGACAGCAAAAAGGAAAACTAAAGGAACACTGGGTTCCCTCTTGTTGTGTAAATATTTGAGATTGTTGCTGTTATCATAGCAGGATAACACATAGAATCACTGTTGCTTTGACTGCGGACGTAGAAAGGGGTAAGTGGCGCTCTTTTATGTTCCATGTTGGAAGGTTATTGTTTAGGTGTTGATTGGTAGTGAGTGATGCAGGATTGGGTCTTCCTGGCAGAACTTGCACTGAAGCTATATTTCTACCAGAAAGACTCGGGAGGCGAATGTTGAGTATTCAACATTTATTTGACAGCTGATAGACAGAATATATGTTTATAGTAAAGATGGTTATTGGGTTTCTTTGGAGTAGGCCCTGTCCGTAGCTCGCATCCAGAGGGCCAAGAAGTCCTCCACTTCCCGCCTTGAGATGAAGGCGGGGGCGTAGCCATCCCCTGAGAATGGTCATAGGCTTACCTCTGGAGCGTGGCCTACCCCCCCAAAACAAAAGGGATTTCTACTCACCCGCTGGTTGGAGTCTATAGCGGTTCCTGCAGAACGAGACTAAATGCAAATGTTAATGATATAAACAATTGACCGGTCACTGGGCCGTAAGCAACACTGAGGCGAGGCCCCGATAGGCCACAACACGTAGACAAGGCCTCGATAGGCCACAACACGTAGACAAGGCCTCGATAGGCCACAACACGTAGACAAGGCCTCGATAGGCCACAACACGTAGACAAGGCCTCGATAGGCCACAACACGTAGACAAGGCCTCGATAGGCCACAACATGTAGACAAGGCCTCGATGGGCCACAACACGTAGACAAGGCCTCGAAAGGCCACAACACGTACACAAGGCCTCGATAGGCCACAACACGTAGACAAGGCCTTGATAGGCCACAACACATAGACAAGGCCTTGATAGGCCACAACACGTAGACAAGGCCTCGATAGGCCACAACACGTAGACATGGCCTCGATAGGCCACAACACGTAGACAAGGCCTAGATAGGCCACAACACTGAGACAAGGCCTCGATAGGCCACAACACTGAGGCAAGGCCTCGATAGGCCACAACACTGAGACAAGGCCTTGATAGGCCACGACACTGAGACAAGGTGACTGATGAAACAAAACACCACCACCAGTAATTGCATAATTTACCTGAATCTTGGACGGATAGGGATTGTCGAGTTGCCTTGATGGTAGAGGAGTCCAGTCTTATTAAGACTCATAAGCAGAGGATGAACATCTACCTGTCTGTTAAATTGTTTCCATTGGAATTCCCTGTTCGGCTGCGGTAGTGGCTGCTCCGATCCTGGATCTTGGCCGGATAGGGCTTGTTGAGCTGCTGTGATGGTAGAGGAGTCCAGTCTTATTAAGACTCGTAAGCAGAGGATGACCATCTACCTGTCCGTTTAATTGTTTCCATTGGAATTCCCTGTTCGGCTGCGGTATTGGCTGCTCCGATCCTGTAGGAGTTTCGGTATACAGGAAGGGCGAACATCGAGATGACTCCTCGATTGCCCGCAACATAGATACGAGGGCACAATTGGCCACTACATAGAAACAAGTGTTGGGGGAAGCAAGACACAATCACTAGTAAATGCATGAAATACCTGGATCTTTGCCGGATAGGGCTTGTTGAGCTGCTGTGATGGTAGAGGAGTCCAGCCTTAATAAGACTCATAAGCAGAGGATGACCATCTACCTGTCTGTTTAATTTTTTCCATTGGAATTCCGCGTTCAGCTGCGGTAGTGGCTGCTCCGATCCTTGATCTTGGCTTGAAAGAGCTTGTTGGGCTTCCATGATGGTTTTGGAGTCAGGTCTTATGTAGGGTTTGAATGCAGACGACAAACATCTGCACACCAGCTTTTTTTAAATTCTCACTTGGCAGCTTCGTGGCTGCTACGATCCCAAAGTGTTGTCTGGTATAGGAGGGGTGATAGATTGCATGTTCTTATTCAAGCTTAAGTGGCAGGTCCTCCCTTAAGTAAAATAAAAGAGTGGGAAAGAGTTATGCAAGCATCTTTAAAATATAGCGTCATTGAAGTTGTGGGCCGGGACGATAGACAGATGCTTGGATAGGCATGACGTGAAGATGGGACCATGATACCCAGAACAAAAGGCTATAGTGACTGATAATGAACATGATCGAAGAGTAATGAATGAGAAATCTAGACACCACCACCAGTTAATGCACAAAATACTTAAGAGGAGATGAACATAAACTCACCGGATCGTGGGTGAAGCTTCATATTACCGTGATACTTAAGTAAAAGAGCGATTTGCAGTGTATACAGTGCCTTGCGAAAGTATTCGGCCCCCTTGAACTTTGCGACCTTTTGCCACATTTCAGGCTTCAAACATAAAGATATGAAACTGTATTTTTTGTGAAGAATCAACAACAAGTGGGACACAATCAGAATGCAGAAATGCAGAAAACCTTTAAATTGTGCTACTTTTCACATCCTGCGGTATTAAGTTCCAAAGGTAGGGAGCTGCTTGACTGCAGCTCGATAACCCAGAGCTGTACGTGTTCGAGAAAGAACAAGATTGGATGCAGAAGATGATCTGAGAGTGAAAATGGGAGTTTATGATTGAAGGAGTTCTTCTAAGTAGGGAGGAGCCATGGCTTTTTAACGCTTTGTAGACAGAAGAATTTTACATTTAATTCGACATTTCACCGGAAGCCAGTGCAAGTGTTGTAATGTGGGAGTAATATGCTCGGCTGTACAAGTCCGGCAGAGGATTCGGACGGGAGAGTTTTGAACCAGCTGTAATTTATGAAGGAGCTTTGACGGCGAAAGTAGGCCTGTGGCCACTGAAGTAAATGTGTTTTCCCGTATCATGCTATAAATCCGCCGTTGTAATTAAACACCACAGTTAAATGCAGGGAAGCATTTTATCAACGTGCCATGATGACAAGGCCAAAACAATATGACATTGGAGGAGAGGTTGCGGACTGATCGACTGTCACGATCACCATGCTGGCCATTAGCTGAACGGCCACCAGAAAGGGAAAGCAACGAAAGCAAGAATACCTAACCTGTTTCCTATATTAGTTAGTAAAACACGTGTGACGGTTTACGTCTCCCTGCGCTGCTCAGCTGTTCCAATGTAAACATGCGCTATACACGCCAGACCGTTTGTGATGCCGTTACATTTATGCTGCATTTAAACAAACAGACCAGCACGCACGTTTAAATGCATAACACTCTCATACATGACGATTGGGTCTTATGCATGCTTCAAATCAAAACGAAATTGGTGCTAGCTTTAAGGAACAAACGCTGCATACGTCGTTTCATTTAAAGCACTAACATAACGCAGAATCTTACATATAAATCCAGAGATGCCTTTTGAGAGCCTCCAACACGGTTGTTGAATTAAACGCCTGCAGTGCACTGCAGAGAGCTGCACAGGTCCGATTTAGTAAATCCACACCCGCTCGTACCCGCAGTGCTTAAAACCGCATCCGACCCGTTTTCCGACAGCAGCACTAATTAAAATCCGCACCCGACCCGACCCGCTTAAAATAGAACCGACACCCGACCCGCACCCGAAATCAAATCAGTTTAGCCAATCACATTATAGACACACTTTTTCTAATTTTTATTGCCAGGTCATACAGAAGTTATTACAAGGCCTTTGGCCTTAACACAAGGACAACCTCAGCCGAAGTTGTCAAAAAGCCGGTACATAAAGAACATGGCTAACGTTACCACAAAACTGAGTAACGCAATTTCGACTAGCCTACATCAGACAATTTCGGGTTCAAACACGCCCTGCACACCACACATAGGCTTTTTAGCAGTGTTAAAATAAACAATAACAACAACAGTGTAGGCTATGTGATAGGCTACTTTTAAATGAAGGAAAAGTTCAGTTGTATGCGAATCCTAACAAACGCTACATACACCGGCCTGTGAATTATGCTACTTAACCATACAGTCTAATACAATTAGGGCTGAGACGTGAAACTTTCCCGTTTATGAAACCAATATCTAATGGGGGCAATTTTGGCCTACCTTTTGCCGTGCGAGGGGATCAGATCCTATTTGTGGTGTGGTATTTTAAATTGGTGTGTAAAAAAGCACATCGTCCACTGTGGACGGTTTCAGCTGACTCCTCCGCTCTTGGATAACGTATCCAGCACAAGAGAAGTCTCGCTCACTTGTATCTGCGTGCTTCCTCAACTACCAAGTTCCACATTTGCGGCTATCGAAACGAAAACTTTAAGGCAGGTTTTGCATGCAGCAAATCCTTTCACAATGTTGATATTCATCTGAGATGACTCCAAATTTCTCCCACACACTGGACTTGAGTTTTGATGAAGTATTGTCGACAACTTTACAATCTCCTCTAGCAGTCTTTTATTCAACTCCTCAGGATCCATCTCGACGACTCATGCAGCAGTTCGCGTGGTTGTGATTTTTAAAAAGTGGAATGTGGCCTAGAGACTCCTCGGAGGGCGCGGGCTCAAATAAACAAAAAAATATTTTACCAACTTGAAAAACAGGCATAGTTTTGTAGAAGTGTTCCTAAAAATATGCATTTATTTTTACAATTGCATGTGACTGTTTTGAACCCGTGTTTAGACCCGTGTTTCCCCCGTGTCCGAACCGACCCGCACCCGTATCCAACACAGTTATATATTTTTCACCCGTTTCAGCCAAATTTGCGAGTCACCCGTCGGGTACCCGCGGGTACCCGAACCCGTGCAGGACTCTGGTGCACTGTATGTGGTTTGAGCGACGAGTGTATTAAACAACCAGAACTGAATCCCAAACGTCTGTGGAAAGCAAGTGGCTGTATGAACTGAAAGAATCGCAGCAGAGTAGCCTAGCATGAATCAGCAATAGACAAAATAGAATTAGTGTACACTGTAAAAAATGTTCCGTAATTTTTACGGAAAAATACCGGCAGCTGTGGTTGCCAGTAAAATTCCGTAAAAAATACAGGAAAAGAACGTAAACAGTTTTGCAGTTTAAAAACTTCAGGGCACAAACTTCAAACTGTGAATGAACTTAATACATTTGAGTCTTTTATATAAACAACATTTCTTTATAGAAAATGAAAACTTGGTCCAAATGCATAAAAGTGATAACATTACATTGACTTCTTTGTAATTCATTATTAAAACATCAAAGTCACTTTTTAACAAAGCATCATGCAAGCATGACATCAGAATATCTTTGCCTGACCGTGAGTTAAACACAGACTCCACTCTTCAGCTTAGTGGTGACCCACAAAACATTTAATATCAGAAAAGAAAAGAGAAAATACAAATTCCGTAGTTTTTACGGAAAAATACCGGCAGCTGTGGTTGCCATACTACCGTAAAATTACGGGAACATCCTGTTTTTATTCCTCCAATCAATTCACAGTAGAAAACATGAGCCACACCCACTATTCATTTTGTAAATACGTCAGAATACTGAAGACGATCATCACTTCTGCTTCACAGGGACTGAAGCATAACAGCCATGACTTGATGCTTTATTGGTATATTCAAAGTCACCGTTTTTGTGATCAGGGTTTGCTTTAGTTGGCCTCTTTGAGCCGTCTTACATTAGTTTACAGTTTTCTTTGTGCTGCTATGACATTGTTTTATATAAAACATAGTTTTGTAGCAAATCACATCAAATGAGAGTTTGATTAGGTATTTACTAAATCTTCATCTGGGATGTTGTTTAGTAATTAATTGTATTTTTTGTTACAAACGCCTCAATGAATCTACTTTTAAAATTCAAATTTCATGCAACAATCAATCTAAAAAGTATTTGAACTGTTAAAGAGCTTGCATTTTGTCTTTGACTCAGACATCAAGAATCAGTGTATGAATCTCAACAGTGGTGACTAACAAATGAAAATCTTACAGCCGCAATTGCATGCTGGGAGTCATTGATGAGTTTTGTGCTTTGATGATACCCAGAATGCATTGCGTTTATCTTTAGAGTTTTTTTCTGTTGTCACCATTGTTGAGACAAACTGTTATATTCTAGATATCTGCTAGAACATTTATCATGTGTTAGATGTGCTGTTAAAGACATTCAGTATATTAATTAATTTCATTCAATATCATAAATGAGGACAACAAGTAACTTTAAAGCACTACCTAAACTCTTGAACATGTACTTACTCACCAACACGAATAATTTAATGCTTTATCAGAGCTTTCCACCCACCTGAGTCAGTGTGTTTCAACTCATAGATGTCAATACTGGGGAAAGACTTCTTCACATGGAAAGCAAAGGGTCAAGACCACAACTAAAGCAAACACTCATCACCATAATGGTGACTCAACAAAACCATCAACATGTAAACTTGTGTTCATTTTCAATCAGAACTTTTGTAGACGTGCAACAGAAATAAAGTGACAGTGGTGTCTGTAAGTGAAGGTGATACAAGTGTTTGTGGAGTTGAAAGAAACTCCTTGTGAAAACTTTGGAATTTCACTGTTTATTTCCCAGAGAATTTGACAGTGTTTTCCGTATTTTTATGGACGTTTTTTGACAACAGTTTTCTCTGTGAAAACTACAGAATTTCACAGTTAATTTCACAGTATTTTTTTACAGGGTTTTCCGTAAAAACAATGGAATTTTTGCTGTTAATTTTACAGACAATTTTACAGTGTTTCTCTGTATTTTTTACGGACACTTTCTGATAACAGGTTTTTTGTGTGAAAACAACAGGATTTTACCGTTAATTTCACGAGCATTTTTTACAGTGTAGACATAAAATCGTCTGTAACATTCTGAGTAACGGCCGAACGAGCGTGCAAATCACTGTTGCTTCGACTGCGGACGTAGAAAGGGGCAAGAAGTGCCAATCTTTTATGTTCCATGTTGGAAAGTGATTGGTTAGGTGTTGATTGGTAGTGAGTGATGCAGGATTGAGTCTTCCTGGTAGAACTTGCGCTGAAGTTATATTTCCTCAACTTTCTCTGAGAAGCTCAAAAGAGATGATGTTGGAGAGAGGAAGAGAGAGTGTAGCGAGAGGGGCCATGAGTCTGGTGTTTCTGAAAGCTGAAGCATGTTCTTTTGGCTCTCCCGGTTGTTATCCACAGAAACCTCATTGGGTGTTTAGTCTTCGTCATCGTCCAACTGATGTGATGTCACTGGGCAGGGTACGGCCTGAATCTATTTTCAAGATGTACAGGGGGTGGTAGAATACCAACACTGTCTAGTCGAGTCTTAGCCATATCTGGTGTAGATAAAGCTAATGCAGCAATTAGTGAAATTCTTGACAGTCTGACGTTACGAGCACCTTAAGGTCTTGCGCCCTGTTTCTGCCAAAGGTTTGTTTCCTCAGTTACCTTTGTTTGCATCTGTTCAAGTTTGTCTGTTTGTCTGAAATCATTATGCATGCCTGAAAATACATATATAGAGAGAACTAATAATATTTTTGACACATTAAATTCATAGTGTTCTATGATTTTAGTGTTCTATTATCAGTGTTCTATAGCATTTCTAATTGTTCATATGTATTGATATGTATTGATTATTATCAAACTTTGTACCTCTGAGCTGGCATTGCACTGACAATGCCATAAACCACAAACCTGATTACTTTGGCACTTGACTTAGGACAATCAGTCCACACATGCAATGTGCTGATTTAAGTGCGTGTTCAACTTATACTGTGTCTGATTGCTGTATATTTGTTCTAATTTGTTGTTTGTCTTTACTGTCTTTCAAATGGCACAAAATATGTCTCCAATTTGTGCAATGATAAGTAAAGATAATCTATTTCTGATTTTGATTCTAATAAAACTCTCTAATTACTTCTTGAAAAATTGTCTATTCTCTCTGTTGTCAAACTCTGTGTCAATAGGTTCACATATTCATAAAAATTATCCATATGGGTGTCAGAGGGGGAGGAATATGGACGTTTGGACAAGACCCCGTGCGTAATAACAGCTTGGAGCAAATATCCCCAAGACAACGTATAATGTTTGTGCGGTATTAGTTTCATGCAGACTGTGTTTCTCTATTGTTGTGACTTAGATGAAGATCAGAACACATTTTATGACCAATTTATGAAGAAATCCAAGTAAGCCCAAAGGGTTCACATACTTTTTCTTTCAACTGTATCTAGTAACATTTCTAGAACATTGTCCACCCTAAATGTTTTCAGTGAGTAGTTTTATTTTTGTTTCCAGAATGTTGATCTAAAAGGTGGGATAAAAACATTCTAAAAATGTTAAGTGATACATCTATTGGAAAATTACCCCCTAAAATCCTTTCAATTTTCCCCATAGCACATTTGTTATCACAAAAAAATAATCATAATCACAAGTAGGCCTACGATGGCATTTTAGTGCCACGTTTAAAATAAAAAAATCCAAGATTTCGAGAAATAAAAGTGTACAGAAGCTCTATATCGTTTTTCAGACGCTTCAGTATTTTATCATTAATTGAAAACATATTGTGGAGGTAATAGATGAACACACAGTCATGCAGAGAGAGTGACAGCGCTAGTGCTAATCAGAATGAATGGCAGGGAAACATATTAAGTTATTTTTACTAAATAATGATTCAGCAGTTGATTGTGACATTTATTTTATGGATTTGTGGCTGTTGTTGTCACTTTGAAATATAAATGTTGCAGATTGACCGATTAATGTGATATTCATTTGAATAACAATAATTTGTATTTATGCTTTTCTGCATAATCTTTCTTAATTATTTATTTTACTAATGTATACAATATATGGTGATTAGAGTGTGGCTTTCTCTCTATATATATATCCTCATTGGAGGCTGAGCCCCCCTAATATTGAAAACCTAGAATCGCCCCTGAGCGACGCAAAGGAAAAGATGTGTTGCAAAATTATAGCTGCTTAATTTTTACTTTGCTTAACTTGATTTTTTTCTCTCTGTGCTTTACTTTTCTTTTTCAGTTTCTTAAGTTTAACTTGCGAAGATGACATCTTTTGCTTAATACACTATTTTTTGCAAAAGTTATGTTTTGTTTGCAATTTTTCTTTTCTGTTGCAAATCTATAGGACCCTATTTTGTCTCCATATAGTAAGACTCCCAAGCCTCTTAGACCCACTTACAACAATCCTAAAATGACAATTTCACCGGCAATCTGCCACAGAACTTAAACATTTGAGAAATTTTATGACACTGAACTTTTATAAGGACATTACTATCAGCTACGATTTTTCTTGTCGGTTACTAAAAATGTTGCTTATTTGTTCATTATTTATGAGATGAAGACATGTAAGATTAGCTGAACGTATACTTGTTGAATTAGTGACACTTAGCCCACGTATTAATATCTTTATTTAAATATGGCAACTTTTTGATCTTCACTGACAGAGATCCATCCTCTCTTAGCCAATCACTGAGGGCATAGTTGACAAGTGGAAAATGTTTTTGGAATGACTTGGGACATCTGACTTTGTTTGACTTGAACAAATGAGGTGAAATCTTTGACACCTGGACCTTCTTTGTCTGAGCTGCAAGATCAACATTTTCCTCATCAATTTTTAATGTAGTCATGTTGATGTTATAAGAACGAGTTTTTAGTTTGAGTTGAGTAAATGGTAATCAGACACACAGTTAATTTTTTGACCAATTACCTTTAATGAATGACTTAAATCTGTGAGTGCGTCACTGATATTTTGCAGTTGAATGTTAATTTCTCCAATGGCCCGAACGATTTGCTGTTGTGACTCCAGAACAGCATGTGTCAAGACGCGGCCAGATGGCAGTCCAGTAGTACATCCGAGTCTTCCACATTCAACGCAAGTCGTTGTACATAAGGCCCCAGATCCTCATTGACGAGTTCACAAACACACAACGCATTACTGCGAGTTGCTGTTTGCTGTTACTGATTTCTTGAGCCCACAAACTATTTGAAATAGGAGACGTTAAAAACGAAACTTACCTTCGTTCAGGAAACATCATATATATGTGGATCACTTGAGAGACATCGCTGAATCATTTCAAATCCGTTCACAGAAAGAACGAATGACAGGCGAATGTTTTAATACTTTTTAATTGACGTTATGTGATGTGGACATGAGGAAAAGTGTCCTTGATAAACAATAAAATCATCGTAAGAACATAACACGAAGCCTTCCATTTTGCTTTAATGTGTAACACCATAAACAATTAAATTTCATTCTTTTGGAGGAGCACAGTTTCTGTTGGTTCAAATGAATTCAGATTACAGTCTCTTCATTTAGCACAAATCAATGATGAAGCTGCTCTGTAGACATTGTCATCAACTTATTTTTCAGCAACAGTTAAAGTTATTTTGGGGAAATGTGAATAAATGCATTACTGACTGATTTAAGGTGTGCCCCTAAATGTTTTGCTTGCGCTTCTAAAAATTTCGGTCAGGGGCTACAGTGCTGCTAGTAAAGAAAGTTAGTCTGGAGTCCTGGTAGGGCAACAATGATTTGTGCCACATATTAATAACAGACTGTTGCACATGCATGCAAGCTACCTTAAACCACATATTGCCACATATATATATTTTTTTAACTATTGAAATTACTAGGCTACTGTGATTTGCAGCCAAAGTTTGACACTTTTGTAAGACTGCTGGAAAAGGACTAAGATTTTAGTTTGTTTTATGTTTGGACACAAAACAATAAAACACCTTTTATTGATAGTTCTTGAAGAATGATATCCTGCCCTCCCCTCTGGGGTTGTTTGATGCCCAAGAATTGAACCCTTTTTATAACACTTCTCCCATCCCTTTCATCTTCAGCTCTGATCACTAGGAAGTGCTTACTCTTTATTCTGTGTATATCATTTATTGTCATAGTATGAAGTTTTGATGATTCATGTTTGGTATTGTTTTATAGGTCATGGTGCGATGGGTAAAAAGGTCTAGTTCTTTCAAATCTAACATGGAGTATATTTATACTGTTTAACTCTAATTCATCACCTGCACTCCTCAAAGAGGTGTGACTTTCTCAGAGAAGTCTGTTTACATGTAGATTGAGATCTCATTTTCTCTTCAGTCACAAGAAAACAAACAAATCAAGTTTCTCGCTGACCATTGGCTTTGTTACATCTGGGTATATAAGGTGAATTGGCAAAAGACTTGAGGAAG
Source organism: Triplophysa dalaica (assembly GCF_015846415.1). Classification (NCBI taxonomy): domain Eukaryota; kingdom Metazoa; phylum Chordata; class Actinopteri; order Cypriniformes; family Nemacheilidae; genus Triplophysa; species Triplophysa dalaica. Next base: position 14,722,961 of record NC_079565.1, on the reverse strand, counting down.
GCTTCTGTAACCAGAACTTCCCACATTGCAGCTGTGCATCTCGAATTTGAAGCATCTGTAACCAGAACTTCCCACACTGCAACTGTCGGCCTCGATATTACCAGGTATGATAAACTTTGTGGTTTTATTTTATTCATTTAATATGTTGATAATCTTTGCTTAGTAAATTAGGAATTTCTTTGTATATGCATTCTATGATTTTAAATAACGTTGTGCCTGCCTGGTATAATAAATTGTTATTGTTGATATTATCTCAATTCTTCAAAGTCTGTTATTACAAGTAGATTGAAAGGAACCTGTTCTGTTACCGCAAAATCGATGTGTCAGGATAGGTAGGGCTAGTTTATACTAGATTTTTTAAATGAGCATTGCTAAAGCTCACATGATTTCCACCTATCATCTGGCCTAGCAAGTTGCATGATCGTGACTAAAATAACTATTGTTATGTTTCTGAGCAAGCATATCGCGGCCAAACTTAATGATATTAGTTTACCCGGCAACCTCTGACTAGAGATCGGAACTGACCGTTTTGTGTCCGTGAGATCCATGAGCCCGGCCGGCGTGAGACTCTGAGCGACTGCAGGTCCCAATCGAAAGAATAACTATATATATATATATATATATATAATAAATATTAAAGTATGAAGAATTATAGATAAATTAACGCTTATCAACAGATAAATTTGAAATGACATATAAGTTATTTTATATTATATTGAAATTGGAGTCAGATCGGTCTTTACCACAGAGTCATATAAATTGAACTAAATTGTAACAGTTCTTGAATAACTTCATGTAGAAATCGCTTAGGAGAAGTAGAACACGAGATCCCATAAACCACGACATTGGATTCCGTTGTTGGGCCTTTGGGTGGTCCTTTACACTTTTTTCTGGTAACTTTATTGACAAAGGTTAACTACATAAAGGCAAATAATTGTAGTTCCCAGATTGTTTCCAGAATGGTATGGACGTAAATAGAACACCCTGGGGATCAAAAACTGAAAACATCCTGGCAACCAAAATTTGGTAAACAAAAACTATTTACGTTCCCCTACCACTCCAAGGAACTTTATCCTAACTTATTTTATTTCAGTACCAATGTACATCAATAGTTAGTCTAATCAAATTAAAATTCCTCAAAGTTACTTTTTTCTGTTAAAAACTAATATTTTATATCAATTAAGTAAGTCACATTACAGGAACATGTAAAAAATATATATTATACATATATTCATTTGGCAGATGCTTTTATCCACAGCGACTTACAAGTAGGGTGAAGTGTGCAGCTATCACTGCAGAGCAAACAGGGGTAAGGTGCCTTACTCAAGGGCACTACAGTCATTTCCTGGTGGCACAGAGATGTGACCGAGCGACCTTCTGATTATGAGTCGAACTCTCTAACCACTAGACCACAACTGACCACAGAATTATCTCAGAATTAGCAACATACTCAAAACATTTTTGGAATTTTGCAGTAAGAATGTTTATTCTTTGTTGCAATGGAACATAATTTCTGCCCTAGATAACATTCTCAAATCATCATCTGAATGTTTCTAGTAAAAAAAAATATTTTAGTTATCATTTAACCTTATATGGACATTATTTCAAATATAAAACATCCGTACAACATTATCTAAAAATATAATAAAATGTTTTTTTAAAACACTAATACATCATATAGGTAAAGTTAGCAGCTCTCACTATGGGACGATGGTCATTCATGAATTCTCCTTCATCTTCAAGCTAAAGCTGCAGGACTACACCGCTGCCCTACTGTACTAGAACAGTTTTGCCATTGTGAATGTCATGAGGAAAACAGTCTGTCTGTCTGTGCAGGAAATTGCTGCACTCTAGCCTGTCAGCGAGTCACGTGAACAAACATGCAGCAGTGAGCAGTGAACACCAGCTTTGCAGCATAGAGGCAAGAGACATTTCCCAGTCTGGCAGTAGTGAGAGCAATGCACCCTAGCCTGTCATGGTGTGTGTGTGTGTTTGTGTGTGTGCTCAAGTCCATTTTGTTTTGTAGTTGGAAACAGAGGAACAAGACAATGAAGAAGAAGACCATTGCCATAGAAGTCTAAATCTAGTCCTAGTGTACCAAGCCTAGACCCAACCAGCTTCTCCAGAACTGTCTGCCAGTGAACACTTCTGATCTGGCTACCACCCTCAGAGGGCCACACACAGCAAACACAATAGATGTTACACTTATGCCCAAACAAACTGGCAAAAGCCATTAAAACATATATAGGCTGCTACTACATGAAGAACATGGAACAGAGAACACACCTCATTTACATCCGTAAGCAGAACATATTTTATGTTACAGTTTGTACAATACTGTGGGTGCATTGTGAAAAAAGGGATAAAACTGTAATGGAGATCTGAAACCACAAAATATTAATTAACATCAAGCCGGTCTTCAACATTTAGACTAAAGTTTCATTAAATCACAGCGAATGTTCTTATTGTTCAAACACTGTGAGAAAAACCTTCTGGTATGAAGAATCCAGGCTTGATGTTGCTCTGCTGTTATATCATTACAAGATTCATCCATGTGTTGAAGAAGAGTGACATGATCATGTTGATGGTGATCATACAACTGTAACTTACAAATTATCACAAAACAATCAGTACAGTTAAAATTCTATGAAAATAATAAATAATTCATTAATTCAACATTAAGATCACTTGAATTAAATGAGACAAATATATGAAACAGAACAATAAGAGAAATAAAATAAAAGTTTGATCTTGATAATATTATGCAAGGCAGTTAATGTTTGTAAACATGCTGAAATGTTTGAAAAAGTGTATTTTTTTATTATCTGTTGTTTAGTGTTTTGTAAATGTACACCTTGATTGTAGAAATGGCACTAAACCAATAAATAAAAACAATAATTAAAAGTAAATAAATAAACAACTGCTAAAAGGTTAAATACAATTGTTCTAATTTAAAGAAACTCTCGTCCCTCAGCATCTGCAGTATGCGTCAGGTGTATCAGTGCAGTCACTGTTCAGTCTGACTGACGGAGGTTTTTGTACGACTCTTTATCAGTGTGTCAACACACGTTTACTGTTGATATAATGATAACTCTGACAGTAATAATCTCCTGAATCTTCAGTCTGAACTCCACTGATGCTCAGAGTAAAATCTGTGTTTGATCCACTGCCACTGAATCTAGATGATACTCCAGACTGGAGGCTATTGGTGTTATATATGAGGAGTTTAGGAGCTTCTCCAGGTTTCAGTAAGTACCAGTGTAAGACATTACTATACACTGCACTGCTGACTTTAGTTTATTTGAACACTTTGTCCTGGTTGAACTGCTGTTATTGATGGACTCTGAGTAACAGTGTACTGTCCTCTACACTCTGAAAGAAACAACAAGAATGAAATATAAGACAACACTGAAACAAATGAAGATTTCACTCTTCAATAAATGAACAATCGTGATAAAAATGTTACTACACAAACCTTGAGCAAACACTGTGAGTGTCCAGATGAAGATGATGCTGAAAGTCATTGTTGTTCTTGTTGGTTTGTGTGTTGATGAAGATTGTGTTGTGTTGTGTTGTCAGTCATGAAGTGTTAAACTCACAGCACTATAAAGACTCTCAGAGCACTGAAGCACGTGATCACAATGCAAAGAAGTGGGCAGGATTCTTCTGCTTCAGTCTAGTGCACTATAATTATTGAATATATTGTCACAGGTCGGGATGGGTCAAGCCGGACTACGCCCACCCCTGAACCAGGACCACCTCGAGGAGCGTATCAGAGGGAGAAATCGGAGACAGAATAAAATTTCAACAAGTTTTATTTAGAAGTAAAAGCAATTTGAAAATCCTAGTCTAAAATCTTCTTCCTTCTTGCCCTCAGGAATCGAAGGTGAACAGTACAACAACCAGGGTCTCTCCCGCTCTCTTCCTCAGTGCGGGCCCTGTAGTGAATGGGGCGGTGGACAGGTAATTTGTCAGGTAGGTCTTTCCCAGGTGGAGATGCAGTAAACAGGCGAACGGCCCGGTAAGTCTCTCTGGTAAGTAAATATTTCCAACCTCCCTTCCTTCACAGGTACGAGATCCGGAGCAGATGGCCGTCGGTCAGGTACGTATACAGCAGATTCACACTCTGATGATGGGGCGGCGAGGGAATCTTTAAAGGGTAAGCGAATAATTTCAACCTCCCTCTCTCCACAGGCACAGAAACTGGAACAGAGGAATACTCCAGACAAAGTGTACCAACCCCGTTCGTAACAGAAGGACAGCCACTTCTCTTAGCACAGGTGACTATAAGGATACAGTAGACTCGAAGTCAACCGGTTGCACAGGGCTCCTACTGAAACAGACAGAAGGGATACTTCAAGTAAGCATACGGTTCACATGAGTTGGAAGGGGACGAACACTTCTCACGATACAGATGAATTGCGGGAATTCCCTAGACTCAAGTCGACAGGCTGAGCAAGACCTCTTCTGGCCTAGATGAAGTGGATATTCCAGACAGAACGGACCGGCTTTACATTCACAGCAGAGGGACAGTCACTTCTCCCCACACAGGTGGGCTCCCAGGTTGCAGCAGGCTCAAAGTCGATGGGCTGAACGGGACCTCTACTGGAGCAGACAGAAAGGGTGCTTCACACAAGGTATACAGTTCATGTGCATAGAAGGGAGTGAGCACTTCTCACAATACGGCTGCGTTGCAGGAATACAGCAGACTCAACGTCAGCGGGATGAATGGGACTTCTACGGAGACAGACCACGAACAATTCAACAAGGCATCTCATCTCTTATTCACTCAAACAGAGGGGTAAATTCAGAGTCCAGATGATAATTCCTCAACATCCACTCAGTTAGAACAGAGCAATGACACAGAACTCTCACTATTGACAGTAGACCAGCGTAGCACAGGGAGAGTGCACAGCAAAGGGAATGTATTTTCCACACACACAGCAATTCCACTTCTAGCATATAAGGTGGGGGAAACGTCAATCTTAGGCACTGAAATCTCACTTCACGACGTGCAATTTAAAGCCCGCACTCACCCTTGGGTCTCTGTCCGAGGGGGCCGCGTTCATCAATGCTGCAAAGGGTATTTCGGGATGTTTTTCTTCACAAACACAGGCAGAGTTCACATCACCATTTATGATGGAGAAAGAGACAGGAGGTCGGCAATGAATCAGTACAATCCACTCGGTGACATTTATGATCGTGATCCACACACTCCAAACCACATCCAATTCAGTGTCGAATACATGCAATTACGAGACTCAGTTCTCGACTACCTAGCTCCTCTCCAATGCAAACAGGATATTTCACTTTCCCTCTGTTGCCCTCGAGTCCCTCATCAAGTCCACACTCTCCTCTTCATTCACCCGCACTCCAATAACTGCAACCACTCGATAAAACGACTTCTCACGGGAGAGAACCACACCGACAGTCTCTTTCTCTTGCTTTTTATACTCTCTCAAGTGCTGACAGGACCTCACTCAAACCCCCAAGGTAAATTCCCCACACCTGTTTCCAATCGGTCATTTGGGGTTGTCATGGCAACAGACGCACACACAGGCCTGGGACCGGTGTTACACTCAAAGTGTCCCAGCGGAAACACGGCTTCAACGGGAATAAGTTCCATATACCATTTGTCACACCGTGACAATATATAGACTCTAACTAACAAAAAAGCAATATTAATACTAAATGGAATCCTTCAGAGATCTCCTGAGCTGTTGGTTGTGTTGTCTGATGTAAACGCTGTATATTCTACTTGTATTCAGTCAGGTGTAATGACGGTTATTGTACAATAGCATCAGTAGATATTTGCACTGTTGTATATTACTGAAGTAAAATATAAATGACTAAACTTACAGAAAATGAGAAAATGTGATAGATGTGCATTGTTGTTGTTTTCATTGTGAATGTATTGTGTGTTTGTGGTTTGGCTGGTCCTCAGAAGCCCTCAGTGTCTCTGCTGTCGTCTTTTTCTTTGCAGATCTCTGAAAACTCAACAGCGCTACTCTGTCTGCTCAGCTCTTACTCTCCACAGGGGGCGCTGGTGAGCTGGACACTTGAGGGGTCAGAGGTCACTGAAGGGGTTCAAACCAGTGAAGAGAGTGAGCAGGACGGCCGAAAAGCACGCTGGGAAGAGAGAGGGGTGTATGTTTGTAGAGTCAAACACCATAAACAAGATTCACAATAGCGGCTGTGAGTGTTGATCAGTGTTGCTCAAGTTACTTGGAAATATTAATTGGTTACTTTACTAATTTACTTTTCAAAAACATGATACACGACCTGAATATGATATAAAGCGACCTTTCAGTCTAATTCTATTCTTTCTGCATATTCCATCATTTAAAATTTAATCAAATGGAACATTCTCTTTTTTAAAACTTGTTTTATTGGTTTCAATCTTCTAACTTTACAAACAAAAATTAAACTGTCTTGAAGAAAATTGTTAAACATTTAAACCTATTCTTTTTACCAAAACAGAAAATGCTGTTGCATCCCACTTTAAGGCTGTTAGTCCAGTCTCATTTTATGGCTACCCTGACAAGGCCCTGTGTCTTTTTGTTTTCTTTCGGAGTGAAACAGTGGTTATATCGCATCAGCAGAAGCTTCTCAAACCTCCTATCACACAGTTTTCAGGGAAGGCACCAATCCACCTAAACTGAACAGCCGTTCCACTGGTGCACTGGATGGAGTTGGAGTGTTGTATTTCATGTACATCTTTTTGTGGTTTGGAAACTGATTCAGAATCTCAAGCTCATACCCTGACCTTAAATAGTCAGTTACTTCCTTTTCTGCTGAGAAGCTTTCTGTGGGCTGGTTCTCAAAATCAAAAAAGTCAATTTCAGTTGGGCTGGTTGTCAGTTGGGACACATTAGCATTGTCAGCTGCAGGAGCAGCTTTACGACACTCTGTTGTCAGAAGCTCCTTCAAATGCTCTCTCCAACACTCATCTCTCAGACATCGAAGTTTGAACTTGGGACAAGTGGCCGCTGCAAGAAGTCCATCTTGGCTATCCAGTACAGCATCAGAACGAATCTTGATGGCCTGTAAAATACAATATGATATAACTAAGATTATATTTATTTTAGTATATAAATTGGATATTTTAACTATTTTGTGAGCTCTACTAACCTAAACCATATTATGTGCTATTAATACTGTATGAGATTTTTGAGGCTGTTTTCACCTCTTTATTTCATCTTCTATTGATGTTAAGATTAATATTCATTATTAATGATGATTGTAATACATCTCCATAAAAGAGAAGGAAGGAGTCGGGAACCAGAAGACATTTTAAACATTTAATAAATAAATATAACAGCCGGCGGCCCCTCACGGACGACCGCCGGCGAACAAAACATAAATATAAATACAAACATAACACAAGTTTGGGCCCGGTCCTCTCTCATCGACGGTCCGGTCGCTCGTTCCTTTTATATGCTCCTGATCTCCTAGGTGATTCGAGCCCGGTGTGCGCACAGCTGGCGCTAATTCACAATTACTCACCGGACTCGAACCACGGTCTCGCCCTGCCTACTCTACTACAATGATCAATATCCCTGATATTGAACAGGGGATGAATAATTGATCTTTCATTATATTCTATCATTTTGATAATTGTACTCACTGCTTAAAACAAACAAAGTGTAAGATCTGCACACCATGAATGGTATAATAAATTCAACAAATCCTCCAAATCTATTATCAAATATTAATCTTACCTTTACAATGACATCTGGAAGGCTGGCTGTCATTCTAGAGAGGTCATCTTTCAGGGCAAGTGTCTTTGACATCAGGCTTGTGAGTGTTGGTAGTAAAGCCCCATAGGTGCACTCATCCACTTGTAAGATGTCCAGTGCTACGGTCAGGGGCTTCATCACACTGCAGTTCTCTTGTGAGAATAGGTATTCCCTTTCATCAAGGCACTTGATTCCCAGTTTTACACACAGGGGATTCAGCTCATTCATCGGAATAGTGATGATTCTGGAAATGGCCTCGTACAGAGAATTCCACCTTGTGGATGTAGGTACCATTAGTTTCCTGCGTCTGACTTTCTCCACCTGTTCAGAGGCTAATGTTGATCGACTTGCTTTAGTCCAAAGAGCAGAGCATTTTGCAATACTACTCCTATATACAGCCTTGGTGTTTGCACAGGAATTTAGATGTTTGTCAACATCGCTTGTTGAAATGAGGTTAATTGTGTGTGATGCACACATGTAGTGTGGAGGGAGGCTAAACTGTCCATCACCAGATGCGGTTGAAAGAGCTTCTATGACGTCTGAAACAGTCGGTTCCTCATCATCACCTTCTTCTTCATTTTCAGATTCAGACTCCAAATTACAGGGCTGACACACTCTGAATCTTTTGGTAAAATTAGATGCTTTGTCACTTTGTCATGCAGTCCATATGATGAATGGATTTCTTCAATCTCTGCTCCAATTACATCATAGGTGTGCCTGCCTTTAATTCTCTTTCATGCTAGGGAGGAAATATGTCCGTTATGTCGTATTCTCTCTCAAGGTATCCTGCAAATGACTTTCTCAGCGGCAGCTTGACATCGTGTTTGGTCAGTATTTTTTCTACGATGCGTCGGAACGATTCAGAGTCAACAGTGGAAATTGGCAGCATGTCTTCGACAATATAGCCAGCGACGAGCTTCTTCAGCTCAGCAGCACTAAGCACCGGTGGCTTTTAATTCTAATTTCACCTGTTTAGCAGGAGAGGGAATCTCGGAGGTTCGCCCTGTGGAATTGGATGTGGTAGCCGCAGCGGTCCTTTCAGTTTTTCAGTGAGTTGCTTAGATTTGAGGTGGAATCTTTTGCTGTAGATAAAAGTTTTCTTCCCACGCAGAGTGTACAGCGGATGCTGATGTTTTTGTCACCTTTTACCGAGTCAAATTCAAAGTAATGTCGGTACTTCCAAGCATTAAATGCTGCATGGCCCTGCTCTCTCTCACGCTCCATTCTGTCTCTTGTTTAAAATTACACATGTCGGTGTTTACCACTGATGTCGCATCGCTCATAAGTCACAACTCACGAGACAGTCTCACAAAACAAAATCACGGTTAAGTAACGCAGTAATGTAGCCTGCTTGCGGGAAAGTAACAGTAATCTAATTTCTGTTTTTGCAATTTTAATCCCTTACTTTACTCGTTACTCGAAAAAAGTAATCGGATTACACTAACGTGTTACTGACCATCAGTGGTGTTGATGAGTCGTATCTGAGTGTCAGACATCATTCATGAGTCTAGTGCAGCAGATCAATACTGAAAGAGAGCTCGTGTGTCAAACCACTGTGACATCTTTCAATGTGCTGTGTTTACTGAAACATTCAATAAAGCTTCTGAACATGTTACATTTGTGTCTAACAGCTTCATTCAGACAACAGAGAAAATCACATGTGTGTTTGTGCAGGAATGTCCTGTATCATGATTCTTAATAGTTTTAATAGTTGTGTAAAGGTTCATGTAGCAGTAAATGTGAAATGCAGGTGTTGTGTTGTGAACATGATCTCTGGAGACAGAGCTGATCTATTCTGAGAACATCAGAGTCTCTTCATCCTGTCAATGCAAATGTGATTTTCAGCTCAACACTCTCAGTGTCACTGTTTGATTGGTTCAATCATCTGAACTGAAACACACAGGTTTCACTTCTTTATTGTAAGTGGTTTTCTTGTTATTAAAGTTGCGGGTGCACATATATGATTGACATAAATCATGAATTTAAATAAAAGAATACGCTGATCAAAAAAAAAAAAAAAAATTCTCTTGACTGATGTGAACACTGAACTCTCATTCAAAAACAGCTGCTGTTCATAGCGTTTATCTCATAAAGATCATTAGATATATTGGTTACTAGAAAACACACAAACATGGAAAAACATCTCATATAATGTAGTCAGTGTATGTTTTGCTGATAATATGTGACCCTGGATCATAAAACCAGTCTTAAGTAGCACGGCAACAATTTTAGTAAAAGCCAAAAATGCTTTGTATGGATAAAAATTATCTATTTTTCTTTTATGCCAGAAATCCTTAGGATATTAAGTAGAGATGATGTTCCATGAAGATATTTAGTAAATTTCCTATCGTAAATATATCAAAACTTTATTTTTGTGAATGGCCTGCCGCAATTGCCTCTTGTTAACAACTTCAAAGGCAATTTTCTCAATGTTTATATTTTTTGGCACCCTCAGATTCCTGAGTTTTAAACGTTTGTATCTCTGCCAGATATTGTCATATTATAACAACTCATACATCAATAGAAAGCTTATTTTTTCAACTTTCGGATGATGTAAAATCTCAATTTGAAAAAATTGACCCATACGATAGTTTTGTCGTCCAGGGTCACATATGTTCATTATTAATTTGATGCAAAGAAAATAAACGATCATCTTGGTTAAATAATTCTGATTCTTCAGCAGTCAGTATAGATGATGAAGTAACTTTTGATAATCTTCATAACTATAAAAAAAGTATTGCGTTATTAGTGATCAGTGTTGTGTGTGTGTGTGTTGTATGATCAGCTGCAGTATGTGTCAGGTGTATCAGTGCAGTCAATGTTCAGTCTGACTGACGGAGGTTTTTGTACGACTCTTTATCAATGTGTCAACACATCATCACTGTGATAACTCTGACAGTAATAATCTCCTGAATCTTCAGTCTGAACTCCACTGATGCTCAGAGTAAAATCTGTGTTTGATCCACTGCCACTGAATCTAGATGATACTCCAGACTGGAGGATATTGGTGTTATATATGAGGAGTTTAGGAGCTTCTCCAGGTTTCTGTAAGTACCAGTGTAAGACATTACTATACACTGCACTGCTGACTTTACAGTTTATCTGAACACTTTGTCCTGGTTGAACTGCTGTTATTGATGGACTCTGAGTAACAGTGTACTGTCCTCTACACTCTGAAAGAAACAACAAGAATGAAATATAAGACAACACTGAAACAAATGAAGATTTCACTCTTCAATGAATGAACAATCGTGATAAAAATGTTACTACACAAACCTTGAGCAAACACTGTGAGTGTCCAGATGAAGATGATGCTGAAAGTTATTGTTGTTCTTGTTGGTTTGTGTGATGCTGAAGATTGTTTTGTGTTGTGTTGTGAGTCATGAAGTGTTAAACTCACAGCACTATAAACACTCTCAGAGCACTGAAGCACGTGATCACAATGCAAACTCACTCTCTACATGTATCATTTACCTCAACACAGACAAACACTGGACTTGTGATGTGTTCTGTATCTTTTAGATCATGTGAATATTGTGTGTTATGTGTAATATAAATAATGTGTATGTTTTAATAAAGATACTTGTATATGTCATGTGCATATGTTTCTTATATTATTGATTATGATGTTGTATTTGTATCATCATATCTTTACATCATCAATTTGACTGTAATGCTTTAACTTTGAATATTGTTTCCTTGTTCATACTTTGAGGATTGAGGTCATGAGAGTCACATTTGAATTAAAACTTTTCATCAATGAAAATTCTCAGGTTATGTAAAAGCCTTTGTAAAATAAGCTCATATTTTGTCATAAATAATCAGGAGATTAAATGAAATGTAATGTGTATGATGTGTGAATGTGTGATAAAGTGTAAAGATGTGTTTGTGATGTGTTTATAGTTCAGTTACTGAAGCGTTCAGAGGTTTTTGTACAGTTGCTCTATTAGTTTGTATCACTGTGGTACACATTCGGCAGCGGCACCAGACTGGATGTTGGCAGTAAGTAAAAACATTTAATAATATTATAAAATATTTCTGCTTTCACATGTTAAGATAAACTATGAAATATAAAATTTTATAATAATGATTCATGACTGTGTAAAATTGCACTTACAAATCTGAAACGGAGACCCTAGGAATTTTTTTTCGGCACAATATGGTGAGTAAAGCTTTAGATGTGTTTAATGATTTATACATAATTATGTAGTTAATGTGGAAGAATGAAAACAAGTGTTTTAAAATTATTTGCACAGATTCCTATTCTGATTAAGTTTTGGCTCATATTTGTAAAACTATAAACAATTGTGTGCTAAAAAATGTATAAAACTTGTCTCGTGAAAATAGAAAATCAAATTAAAAGTATTCTGAGTTACGAAAACTATTTATATTTGTATTTATTTATTGTATTTAATAAATTGTTAGGATATAATTTTCAAAACCAGTTATTTGACTCTTATGATTATTTGAAATGTTGTTAAGATTTTGTCACTGTAGTTGATGTTACAGGTACTTTCTAATTTCTGTTTTAATCTTTAATCAAAATAAATAAATGTCACAAAGGTAATATGTTTTCCACACTGATCATTTCTAAAATCGAAAATAATTTATAAACATTATATTGGTGATTCAGAGCACCTGTTAATACTGTATAAACATTTAGATTAACATGAATGAAAGATCTCATATTTATTTATTATTTAATATTATGATCTTATTATAAAGATTTTTGTTTCTCTCTGTGAGTTTGTGACTATTGTGTGTTTGTCAGGCTTCACTCGTCCTAAAGTGAGCGTCCTGCCGCCCTCCAGTGAAGAGATTTCCACAAAGAAAACAGCAACACTGATGTGTGTGCTCAACAAGGGTTTCCCCTCAGACTGGAGTGTGATGTGGAAGGTGGACGGGAGCAGCAGATCTCAGGACAGCAGTGTTGGGCTCCTGGAGAAGGACGGTCTGTACAGCTGGAGCAGCAGTCTGACTCTCTCTGAGCAGGAGTGGAGCTCAGTGCTCTCAGTGAGCTGTGAGGCCAAACACAAAGATCCCAGTCATACAGTCACTGGAGAATTCAGGAGAGATGATGAGTGTTCACACTAGACTCTCTCTCTCTCTCTCTCTCTCTCTCTCTCTCTCTCTCTCTCTCCTCTGACTTCTGTTCTCATCTGAGTCTCACTCATGTCTCACATGTGATTCTATATTAATTTTACAACATATCACTCCAGTGCATGTTTGCTTTATTCAGTCACTGCTTAATGTTTTATCAAAATTCAACAAATAAAATAATATTGAATCTTTGATTTTGTATTTTTTTTTATTAATAAGTGTCACTCAATGAAAACACCTGCAGATGGAGTAAATTTCCAAACCAAACATTTTGAACTATTATCATTGTCGTGAATATGATTTGTTATTTAGTGTTTTTGCAGTATTAGTTTAACATTTAACTCTCGTATTGATAATACTTACTTCATTATTATAAATAATATGTTTTATATTGATTTGGTTCAATTTTCTGTACATTTTGAAAACTCTTACTACAGAAAGTTAAGGTGCTCACACTTGTAACACTTTCACTCTTGTCATTCTTTAATTCTAGTTGCACAAATTTTCATTCCACAAAATCATAATTTCAAAAATATATGTAATTGAACAATGAGGTTTAATCACCGAAACACAACAGTAATATCTTTTTTTAACTAACAGTCAGTTCAAACAACACAAGATACAGGTGTTAAATCCCCCTCAGTGCTGAATGAATGTAAATGTGTATACACATCAAAATAAATGAATCACTTACGCCCAAATAAACTGGCAAAAGCCATATTAAAAAATATATATGCTGCTAAAACATGAAAAAACATGTATCAAAGTAGTTTAACTACGTAAGAAGAAAGTATTTTTTGTTTATTTTACAGTTTGTGCAATACTGTTGGTGCATTGTAAAAAAAGGAAATAACAGTAATGGATATCTGAAACCAAAAAATATTCATTATCATCAAGCCAATCTTCAACATTTAGACATAAAGTTCCATCAAAATCACAGCGAATGTTCTTATTGTTCAGACACTGTGGGAAAAACCTTCTGGTATGAAGAATCCAGGCTTGATGTTGCTCTGCGGTTATATCATTACAAGCTTCATCCATGTCTTGAAGAAGATTGATGTCATAATCCACTGTCTGCCCTCTTTCACCACTGGACTACACTCCCCATAATCCTTTGCACCCATCTCTGATGATCCCCATCATCTGTACTCTACGTTATCTGTATTATTTAAGTTCTCTTCTTGGTTTGGCTCCTTGTACGGTATTGTTAATGTAAATACATGTTTATGTATGTGGTGATGTGCGTCTGCCTGTTTTCTCTTGGATAATATTAAACCCTTTTGGATTATCTGTGTTTCTCGAGTGTTCCCCGCACGCACTGTTACAGGTGACAAGCTCATGTTGATGGTGAAAATACAACTGTAACTTAAACATTATCAGACAACAATAAGAACAGTTAAAAATCTATGGAGATAATAAATGATTCAATAATTCAACACTAAGATCAGTTGAATTAAATGAGACAAATATATAAAACAGAATAATAGGAGATGCAAATCAAAAGTTTGAATTTGATAACATTATGCAAGACAGTTACTGTTTGTAAACATGCTAAAATGTTTGAAAAAGTGTATTTTTGATTATCTGTTGTGTAGTGTTTTGTAACTTGCTTGTAAAAATTGCAACAAACCAATAAAAAAAAACAATAATCAAAAGTAAATAAATAAACAACTGCTAAAAGGTTTAAAAAATAATGTAAAACAAAATACAATTGTTCTTATTTAAAGAAACTCTCGTCTCTCAGCAGCTGCAGTATGTGTCAGGTGTATCAGTGCAGTCACTGTTCAGTCTGACTGACGGAGGTTTTTGTACGACTCTTTATCACTGTGTCAACACATATTTACTGTTGATATAATGTTCACTCTGACAGTAATAATCTCCTGAATCTTCAGTCTGAACTCCACTGATGCTCAGAGTAAAATCTGTGTTTGATCCACTGCCACTGAATCTAGATGATACTCCAGACTGGAGGCTATTGGTGTTATATATGAGGAGTTTAGGAGCTTCTCCAGGTTTCTGTAAGTACCAGTGTAAGACATTACTATACACTGCACTGCTGACTTTACAGTTTATTTGAACACTTTGTCCTGGTTGAACTGCTGTTATTGATGGACTCTGAGTAACAGTGTACTGTCCTCTACACTCTGAAAGAAACAACAAGAATGAAATATAAGACAACACTGAAACAAATGAAGATTTCACTCTTCAATGAATGAACAATCGTGATAAAAATGTTACTACACAAACCTTGAGCAAACACTGTGAGTGTCCAGATGAAGATGATGCTGAAAGTCATTGTTGTTCTTGTTGGTTTGTGTGTTGATGAAGATTGTGTTGTGTTGTCAGTCATGAAGTGTTAAACTCACAGCACTATAAACACTCTCAGAGCACTGAAGCACGTGATCACAATGCAAAGAAGTGGGCAGGATTCTTCTGCTTCAGTCTAGTGCACTATAATTATTGAATGTACAAAGACACAAAACTATAACAACAACAATAATTATAAATGGAATCCTTCAAAGATCTCCTGAACTGTTGGTGTCTGATGTAATCGCTGTATATTCTGTTTTAGTTTGTATTCAGTCAGGTGTAATGAAGGTTTTTGTACAATAGCTTCAGTAGATTATATTTGACTGGTGTATATTACTGAAGTGAAAAACTGTCAATAAATGACTCAACGTACAGAAAATTAGTAAAATGTGATAGATGTGCATTGTTGTTGTTTTCATTGTGTTTGTGTCCTGTGGCTGGTCTTCAGAAGCCCTCAGTGTCTCTGCTGTCGTCCTCTTCTCTGCAGATCTCTGAAAACTCAACAGCGCTGCTCTGTCTGCTTAGCTCTTACTCTCCACAGGGGGCGCTGGTGAGCTGGACACTTGAGGGGTCAGAGGTCACTGAAGGGGTTCACACCAGTGAAGAGAGTGAGCAGGACGGCCGATACAGCCGCAGTAGCATCCTGACCCTCAGCAAAGCACGCTGGGAAGAGAGAGGGGTGTATGTTTGTAGAGTCAAACACCATAAACAAGATTCACAATAGCGGCTGTGAGTGTTGATGAGTCGTATCTGAGTGTCAGACATCATTCATGAGTCTAGTGCAGCAGATCAATACTGAAAGAGAGCTCGTGTGTCAAACCACTGTGACATCTTTCAATGTGCTGTGTTTACTGAAACATTCAATAAAGCTTCTGAACATGTTACATTTGTGTCTAACAGCTTCATTCAGACAACAGAGAAAAGCACATGTGTGTTTGTGCAGGAATGTCCTGTATCATGATTCTTAATAGTTTTAATAGTTGTGTAAAGGTTCATGTAGCAGTAAATGTGAAATGCAGGTGTTGTGTTGTGAACATGATCTCTGGAGACAGAGCTGATCTATTCTGAGAACATCAGAGTCTCTTTATCCTGTCAATGCAAATGTGATTTTCAGCTCAACACTCTCAGTGTCAATGTTTGATTGGTTCAGTCATCTGAACTGAAACACACAAGTTTCACTTCTTTATTGTTAGTGATTTTATTATGTCTTTAAAGTTCATACTAGGTATGATCAATAGCACTTTGAATTCAATGGTGAGATTACAAACCTGTTAGTATCAATCACTGAGGACTGTTGGATAGATATTTAATCTGTTCTTCTATTTGGTTGACAGCTACAGTAAGTGAATGTTCCGAAAGTAATGCTCTGTCACCATCTAGAGGTCAAAAAAACTATACAAATATATTGGAAATCATTTTTAACACCACTTAAGGGCTGTAATATACACAGTATGTGCTACAAAAGCAGGGATCTGCATGTTTGGACAGGAATGTGTTTATGTTTTATATTTGTTGTACAGTACCATCACCACCTGTTACCATGGCAAAAGCTCTGAGAACTCAATGCAGACGCTCAGAAGATACTATAACGAGTCCCAGCACCTCTAGGAACATATTCTGGCCTTCTACCACTGAGGTTGGAGATGTGGTACTTGACATAATTCTTTGTAAGTATTCACACTTCATCCACACTTCATCATCTTAGTTAGCAAAGAGTAAATATATAATAGCCTCTAGAAGAACCTAATGTTAAGGTTTTAGTTTTCGTGTTTTCCAATGGATGCATTTTAAGACTCATTTGTCTTGATTATTTAACCAAACATTATATGAAAAGTTGATGTATGCTCGTATATTATTTTTGTGTTCCCAGTTATGGTGACCGAAGATCTGAAAGAACCAGGGGCCTGTTCTTCGTACGTCGCTAACTCGGTTAGCTGGATTTGATTGTTGACGATTTGGCATGATCTTGGATTGTTTGGTTCTTCGAAGCTCATCCTGGACTTGCTGTCATAGCAACAGGTCCGTAAGCTTGAACCTGCTCGGGAGCAGGCTTACTTCATGTAAACAGGATTAGATCACGGCTTTATACGCGGAGGTGATATGGGAAGTCTTTCGCAGACATGTCTTGTCCGTTTTTACGTCAGGAATGCGTTGCTGAAGGTACCAGAATAATTCAAAGAGCTTTTCGAATTAATCGCTTTTTGCGAGATCGACAGGATCCTTTAGCGCGATAATCTACTGATTGAGAGATATCGTTTTTCTCTGTAGGGTGTAATATACATTATCAACTTGTTGGAGCCACACGTTAAATGTTCGTCGCAGTCGGGGTTTAACAACTGCACAGTTTGAATAGCTTTGCGATTCTTTGCGAGTGGCACTTTCCTTTACACTATTGGAGATGCAGAATACCTGGGTAAAAATGCTGTATGTCGTGCCACTCGCAAAGTTTATCTGTCACTCAAACAGTTTTTAGGGGGCTTTGTGGTATTTCCATGCCACTTAAGACCACAGGCTGTGAAGCAGATTTTTTTTTGCCATTGCAGGTACATTATAATTGTTAATGAAGATCATGGAATCATGATCATGCCAAAAAGTAGCCTAGGACTTACAGTATTTGTTCCTCAGGCTTCCCTAATGTTATTTGTGCCATAGACTGCACACAGGTCCCCATCAAGGCCCCACCTGGCCCAAATGAAGGGGATTTTTTGAACAGAAAGGGATTTCACAGTGTAAATGTGCAAGTAAATTACTATAACAATTATTCATATTCCAGATAAGCAATAAATAAATAAAAGTAACGTAATCAAAAAGTATGCAGACTGATTTCAAATATTTTAGATGGTGTGCGACTCCATGTTCCACATCACAAATGTGGAAGCCACATGGCCTGGTTCTGTGGGTGACTCCAAGATTTTCAGAGAGTCACATTTATGCACATTATTTGAACGTGGTAAGGAAAAATTATTTAAAACTCACTGTATTACATAATTTTATTCTGAGCCTATCAAAACTGCATTTTCCCAGGTGCTGACGATGGGATCCTGTTTGGCGACAGGGGCTATGCCTTCAGGCAGGCAGTACTTCATGACACCATTCCCTGGACCACAAACCCGTTACAATGCAGCTCTAGCCAGGACAAGGCCACGCATTGAAATGACCTTTGGCCAACTAAAGGAAGATTTCAGTGTCTTAAGGGTCTGAGGGTTGCACCTGGAGAGGACCCCTGTGGTGGAGGTGCAGCCTGATGATGACCTCCAGCCAGTGCACTTGGACCAATAGTGGCAGAGCTGCACAGGACAGTATTGTGGAACACGATTTTATGAATTCTTTTTTTTACACATAAACTTTCATTAAATGAATAATAGAAGACAACATGCTTAGTTCATGGAGTTTTATTTCAATGATTGTTTCTCAAGAAAAGCCAGTGATGGTCATCTTTTGCCTGCAATAAGATATATAGTTATCCAAGGGCAGCAATAGTGCTCTTTGTGAAAAATAGGGTTTAAGCAATTACTCTGAAGTTTCTTTTGAAGCAACTCAATCTCTAGTGCCAGTTTTTTCTTCTTTAAGGTGTCAAGTTCAATTTCTCCCCTTAATTTTTGTTTTTTTAAGAGCAAAATACTCAATTTTATGTTGAAGATTCTGTTTATATAGGGTACGGATATCCCCCTGTGCCATTAAAAAAAAAAAAAACTCAACAAGCCTCATGCAACAGAAAAAGGAAAAGTAGACTGCCGACCTCTGTATATTTTTGTGCTGTAGGCCTGTCTGTAGGCGTTTCCTCCTCCTATATTGCAGTCAGAAATAATGTGTCCACACCTATAAATTAAATAAAGTTATTTGTGCACTTACAAGTAATTCCTCCAAAGGACAGTCATCTGAGAGGGTTTCTTCACTGTCCTGTGCAAAAGAAAAATGGGTTTTACAAAGTGTTGCACTTTCTTTCCTTTTGATGTAAAGTTATAAATGTCCACTTACTGCACATATTTCAGACACCACTTTCTTGGGAACAGATAAAAGTGTTGGTTTATTATGTAAAACTACACAAAAGAGGAGAACTCAATGGCATTACAATACACAAGGAGAAAATATGATCAATATCAAATTGCAAAAAAAATTACATTAGTTATACAGCTTTCACCTTCACAAGTCAAAGAAATTAACTCAATATTTATTTGTCGAAATGACTGTACAAGCAATTTGGATTATAGACATAATTTAACGCAGCAACAAATTATTTACGAAAATTGAAATATATATGAAATTATTAAAATAAGACTATATACTGTAATTGTAAGTGATATAACCATAACATGGAACACTTACGCATTTAATTTGTCTGCTACTTTTTGCCAGCCCTCTCCACTGGCGTTTTAATTATTTTTTCAAATTATTACTGTAAGCAAACCCTTCCAGTAATAATTCTTGCTCTGCTGCGTTGAAAAACTGAGCGCGCTCTTTTGCCATGTGAGCAGCCAATAGCAGCGTTGCTGATCATTGTTTCTACTATCGATACATATCCCCTTTTAAACAAGCGCATGAACGCGCAATTATCTCAGATAACTCAATCCAGCGATACTAATCATAAACAGCAGGTGTGTTCGAAGAACCCAATTAGCCGGATCATGATTAGCACGATGATATCATCTCGGATGTGTCATTTGATCTCGGATGTAATAAGCGACGTACGAAGAACGGGCCCCAGAAGTACTTAAGCAACAACTGTTGATGCTTCTTAAAAACCACCAAATGCAGTGCAGTACTCTGTCATTGAGAGAGGAACTTCCAGATGAAAGCGAATTTGACCTCCCTTTGTCCGAATCGTTTGATCTTTAAAAGTTGGAAAGTGAACTCAATGAGCAGCCTGGAAAAACAAAGAAGATGGTATGTAAAAGGCAGTCCTTTTAATTCAATTGTTCTTATGCTGTATTTATAGCACTTTTAACAATATTCTGTTATGTATTGTAAATGTGGTTGTATTTCTGTTGAACTTTTGTTAACCTGTTTGTTGTTGTTTATTAGGTAGTCTTTTTTTGAAGTGTTGTAGGGTTTCCATCAAAGAAGGAGTGTGATGCATCGTAGAAAAGCTTTTGACGGGGGGCGCACGTGACCTCGACAAAGGTGGCTGCGTGGGAGGAGAGCTCTCTACAACTTTGCATATTAACTACCTCCAAATTCTAGTAACCCAACCAATCCATCTGGATGAGAATCTGTCTCAGGCCCCTTTAGTGAAGGAACTTAACATTTTTAATAAAGCACGTATGAACACAAAGCGCGAAGACGGTGACAGCAGAGTGTGCCGATGCTAACAACATGCCAGACATAGCCGATGTGCTAACTGAACTGAAAGCACTTCGCTTTTTTTTATATATATGCAAATGTATACATAGGGAGCCAACATGTCTTCTTTATTTTTTGGTTAAGTATATAACAATAGCGTATAACCACTTGAACCTGAAATGTGTTGTTGGGGATACATATTGTTTCACATACTAGTTAAGGGTTAATGTACACTTGTTGTTCCATGAGGTGTCTGGTCGTTTGGGGGCCGGGGTGTTGCTGTAGCGGTGGCGGGGAAAATGTTTCTCAGTTTGTGCATTTATTGTGTTCTACTCTTACAGTTTTCCAAAAAAATTGTTGTTTGTTTGTTTTGATTTGCTGTTTGTTTTGTTTTTGTTTTTGCTTGTGGCAAGGGGGATCAAGTGTATATTAAGATCACCTGCTTTTACAACCCCAATGCATCAAAGACCCTGATGACAGCCTCCAAAACCGCAGGCCTTGTATGGAGGGAATTCAACCCTTCCGCAAAAGACTATACTTTTTACTCCGCAAGACACAAAAGCTACCTTCGGTTAGATTACTTCTCTCTGCTGCAGACCTATCTCTCCTTTGTCGCATCCTGTAACATAGGTGCACTTCTTATATCAGATCATGCTCCGATGTATCTTCACTTGACAATGGGCACACTCAACCAGATACTGGAAGTTTAACTCTTCACTTCTTGCAGTTACTGATGCCTGTAAAAATATTAGACAGTGTTTAGATTAATACAAAAAGGATAATGCTGCATCTCCTGTTACTCCTGCAATTATATGGGATGCAGCAAAAGCCGTGATCAGAGGGCATCTGATCTCATTTACCCCCAGAAGGAAAAAATCTAAAATTCAACAGACCGACCAATTATAGAAGGAACTCTTAGAGCAAACTCACAAACAATCACCTACAGAGTTGAACTGGATATAGCTAAATGCTGTCAGAAATAATCTTAACCTGCTTCAGACGTAGCACACTAAAAAACTCTTAACTTTCACAAGGCAACGCTATCACGAGTCCGGTAATAAACCAAGTAGGCTTTTAGCCTACCAACTCAAAAGGGAGCATGCCGAACGTACTATAAAATGCATATGCATTTTATATGCATATGACATACAGTCAATTAAATCTTCCTTCCATGGTTTTTATACGCAATTAGAAACAACTATATTATTAATAATATTAATTCGTTCTTAGAAGACATGTCTTTGCCCCACTATCGGAACAAGACAGCAAACAGCTGACTTCTCCTTTGCCTCTGAGGAGGCTATCCAGTCGTTCCCTTCTGGAAAATCGCCAGGCCTAGACGGATGCCCGGTTGAATTTTATAAGACCTCCTGGACCCAAATAAAAGCTTTGTTTATGCCCATAATTGCAGAATTTGTACTTGATGGCAATCTTCCTGAAACAATGAGGACAACCCTTATAACACTAATATATAAAAAAGACAAGGATGCTGCCGAATGCGCTTCCTACTGTCCAATCTTGCTGCTCCCGGTCGACTTCAAGATTATATCCAAATGAATCGCCTGTAGGCTGGAGGACTTAATGCCCAAACTGATCCACCCAGACCAATCCGGCTTTATTAAGGCACGAAACGATACTGATAATTTTCGAAGGCTGCACGTGATTGACCACTCCGCTTTGCGCAATCAACCAGCACTGATAATATCCTTGGTCTATGAAAAGGTGTTTGATAGAGTCGAGTGACCATACCTGTTCTAAGAGACCATACCTGTTCTCTGTGTTAAAGAAATTTGGTTTTGGCAACAGATGAATTGGATGGATAGGATTTATGTAGCCCACAGGCAATGGTGTGTGTAAACGGCAATTTTACTGAGAAATTTGGCCTACAAAGGGGATGTCGTAAGGGTTGCCCTCTGTGCCCATTTTTGTTTAATTAAGCTGTAGGACCGCTAGCAGAAGCTATACGAACTAGAGATATTAGGAATAGACACTGGTAAGATACATAACAAAATCTCTTTATATGCAGACGATATAATTTTGTATTTTTCAAATACAGAGAACACTGTACCAATAGTGCTCGATCTACTGAATAAATTTGGGCAGATATCAGGCTACAAAATGACGTTAAAAAAATTCAACGCTTTCTCGCTAAACATGTCAATAACCAGTCAATTAAAAACAATTTCACCCTTTAGGTGGGCTCAGAATGGACTTAAATATCTTGGAGTGTACGTTCCTCCCAAGCTAAAAGACTTGTTTTGTGTAAACTACCCCCCACTTCTTAAAAAGATTAAGGATAATTTAGAGCATTCGAACCTGAAGGATCAATGTGATAAAAATGAATATCTTCCCATGTTTCAACTCAACTCAACTCAACTTTATTTATATAGCGCTTTTTACAATTTTCATTGTTACAAAGCAGCTGCACATGAGACACATTGAATACAAGTATGAATTCTAAAGCAGCCCCCCCGGCCAGGCAGATAGTGCAAAATAATATGCAAACGGTGGTGAGGAACCCAAAACTCCCATCGAAAAAAAAACCTCAGGGGAACCCAGGCCCAACCAGGGGATTCCAGTTCCCCTCTGGCAAAAGCTGCTGCCTCTGCACAAGCTCAACAGTGCTAGCACAACAAGGCTTTATAAATATATAAAAATGAAGGATTTAAGATTATCATTAACAATCTAATAGCATTTGAAATGTTGTAGGAAAAACAAAGTTGTCGCGTCCTTTATCCAGCTCTATCCTCTTAGCTCATGTCGGGTCACCGCTTCCCATTCTCAGCTCTGCCATCAGGTCTGGGCATGAACTGCATCCTGCGGTAACCTTGGAACAAAGAGACCAGACTGGCTGAGAGTAGAGTACTGTTCTGCACTCTTTGATGCAGCAAGTACATCATTTGTTGTTGGATGTGTTCCTGGTTCCGGTTGATCTAAATAATGCAGCCTAAATCCTCTGAGGATTAATATTATGGAGGTGTAGTGTATGCAAGATTAAAAAGATGAGTCTTTAGTCTAGATTTAAACTGACAGAGTGTGTCTGCCTCCCGGACCGTGCAGGGAAGAATATTCCAAAGTTTAGGCGCTAGATAAGAAAAGGATCTACCACCTGCACTTGATTTTGAAATTCTAGGTATTACCAACTGACAGGACGCCTGAGAGCGTAATGTACGCGGAGGTCTGTAATACAATAGAAGTTCATTCAAATACTGCGGCGCTAGACCATGTAGGGCTTTATAGGTAATAAGCAAGATCTTAAAGTTAATGCGATGCTTTATAGGTAACCAGTGCAAGGTTGACAGAACCGGGGTTATATGCTCATACTTTTTTGTACGTGTAAGAACTCGAGCTTCCGCGTTTTGAACCAGTTGCAGTTTTTGTAATAGGCCCTAGAAGTGCATTACAGTAATCTAGTCTTGATGTCATGAATGCATGAATTAATTTCTCTGCATCTGACAGTGACAGCATATGACGTAATTTAGATATATTCTTAAAATGGAAAAATGCAATTTTAAATGTGTTGGCAACATGGCTTTCAAATGACAGAGTACTATCGAATACAACGCCAAGATTCTTAGCTGATGACGAGGATTTTATGGAGCATCCGTCAATCGTTAAACAGTATTCTTGGTTGTTACGCATAGCAGTTTTCGGTCCAGTAAGTAACACTTCTGTTTTGTCCGAGTTTAGTAGTAAAAAATTGTTACTCATCCACATTTTTAAGTCAACTATGCAATCCTTTATTCGATGAAACTGCTTGGTTTCGTGAGGCTTCGAGGAAATATAAAGTTGAGTATCATCAGCATAACAGTGAAGGCTAATTCCGTGTCGCTTTATTATATCTCCTAGAGGTAGCATGTATAATGCGAAGAGCAGAGGCCCCAAAACTGAGCCCTGTGGTACACCGTACTGGACTTGTGATTTGCGGGACGCCTCATTGTTTATTGCTACAAATTGAAAACGGTCGGATAAATAAGACTTAAACCATTTCAATGCTATTCCGTTAATGCCGACGTAATTTTCGAGTCTATGAAGTATGCTGTGGTCAATGGTGTCAAATGCAGCACTGAGGTCTAGTAGCACCAATAACGAAATACAGCCACGGTCAGACGCTAAAAGCAGATAATTTGTAACTCTTATCAAAGCAGTCTCTGTACTGTGACATGCTCGAAATCCAGACTGGAATTCATCATTAATGTCATTCCTTTGGAGGAAGGAGCATAATTGAGTTGAAACTACTTTTTCCAGAA
Source organism: Triplophysa dalaica (assembly GCF_015846415.1). Classification (NCBI taxonomy): domain Eukaryota; kingdom Metazoa; phylum Chordata; class Actinopteri; order Cypriniformes; family Nemacheilidae; genus Triplophysa; species Triplophysa dalaica. The sequence continues at coordinate 14,698,282 of NC_079565.1, read as the reverse complement.
CTTTAGATATAAAAGGTAAATTCGATATAGGCCTGTAATTCCCTAGTTCTTTAAGGTCAAGTTTTTTTTTTATTAAAAGAGGCCTTATAACAGCCACCTTAAATGCTTTAGGCACATGTCCTAATGTCAGAGATGAGTTAATAATACTGAGAAGAGGATCTATAATTTCTGGGAGCATTTCTTTCAGTAGTTTTGTAGGTATAGGGTCTAGCATGCATGTTGTTGATTTGGATGATCTAATGATTTTAGACAGTTCATCGTGATCTACTGTAGAAAATAATTGCAATTTCTCCTTAGGGGTGCTGTAGTTAGTTTGTTCAGCGGATTTCACTACAGGTTGCATTGTTATAATTTTTTCTCTTATATCTTGGATTTTACTCGTGAAGTAGTTCATAAATTCATCACTGTTATGCTGATAATCAGAATCTGACGTCGATGACGACTTCTTTTTTGTTAATTTAGCCACTGTGTTAAATAAAAACCTAGGGTTGTGATGGTTTTCCTCTTTTAGTGTTGAAAAGTAGGCGGATCTAGACGTTTTTATGGCATTCCTGTAATTTCGAGTACTATCCTTCCATGCTATACGAAATACCTCTAAATTAGTTTTCTTAAAGTTGCGCTCCATTTTCCGGGATGCTTTTTTTAGAGTCTGAGTGTGTTCATTATACCACGGTGTTGGGCTGCTATTTTTAATTTTCTTTAAACGCAGAGGAGCAACTGTGTCTAATATTTCCCAATTTTTGAAATGTTCAATAGTAGTGTCAAAATCGTCAACGTTTTTACTCATGCTAGATATTTTAGACAATTCAGGCAGATTATCGAGAAACGCATCTTTGGTAGTTGAGGTAATCGTTCTACCATATTTGTAACAAGGAGTTTGATTTGCAGCCGTAGGCCAGTGAAGCAAACATAATATCAGATAATGATCCGAAATGTCTTCACTCTGCTGAACGATTTTAACATCGTCCACATTTATACCATAAGAAAGTATTAAATCTAAAGTATGATTACGAAGGTGAGTGGGTCCTGACACAAGTTGACTAACGCCCATGGAGTTAAGAGTGTCTTTGAAAGCCAGTCCCAAGGCATCTGTATCATTGTCTACATGGATACATGGATTCATTTAGAGTAATATAATCATCTGGCTTTAGCCATGTTTCTGTCAAACAAAGCATGTCTATTTTATGATCGGTTATCAAATCGTTAACAAAAAGTGCTTTATTTGAGAGAGATCTAATATTAAGCAATCCGAGTCGTAACAGTTGATTATCTGTATTTTGTTCATGTTTGATTTGTTTAACGTTTATTAAATTACTTTCAAGAGGTTTACGCATTATCTTATGTTTGCTAATCCGGGGGACAGACACAGTCTCTATTTTATGTTGTTTGTAAGAAGGGATTTTTAGTAGTTTCAACATACTATTCCAATAACTACCCTGTTACTTGAAGAAAGACTTTTTTAAATCCATAAGTAAAGTAATACAATTTATTTGGAAGAACTTGGCACCTCGAATATCCTTTAAAACCTTAAGTAGAGCAAAAGAGATGATTAACTGGCTACACGAACGTAGAACTGCTCACTGGTTAGACATTGCAAAAGACATCTGTTTCCCTACGCTTCTGACCTCCCTACCCTATATCAATAACATGACCGCATAACATTCAGTGACAAGAACCTATATTGTTCATATACTCAAGGTCTGGCACTATGTAAAGAAGTTTTGTTGATGTTCTGCCAAAATCTCCATTTTAGCTCCTTTTCCTCCAACCCAGACTTGCCCTCCAGTCTTGGTAAATCCTTGTTTAAAAATAGGAGAATATGGTGTATTCCAGTTTCAACATATGTTTACGAATGGCTCCCTCAAGTCTTTTTCAGATTTAACCACAGAATTTAAGATTCCAAGACAAGAGTTTTACAAATATTTGCAAATCCATCATATGATAAGTACTCTTGACAAGGCTGGGCAGCTCTCACTGGATCGTCATGATTCCCCCTGTGGCCTCACTCAAAAATGTGTGGCAAAAGGACCTTGGGTGTGACCTTAATGAAGACCAATGGGGGTGCGTATGCACAAATGTTTTTACCCCATAATCTTGTAACCAAATTTCAGAACAGAATTTCAAATTTATGCACAGGGTGTACCTCACCCCACTCCGTCTGAGTAAGATGTATCCTAGTGCATCACCAAGGTGTCGCCGATGTAAAACACGGGATCAATTTTGCATCTCTTCTTGGAATGCAGAAAACTTTAGTACTTTTGGAAAGAGATACATAACTTTACCTCAAAAATTTTGAAAATGTCAACGGATATCTCGTCCAAACAATACCTTTTTGGCACAGAGCTAGACGTCACACTTGATCCCGTGTCTGTTAGAAAAATTGGTGTTATCTCATCTATTGGAAAAAAATGTATTTTACTCAATTGGAACCAGCAAAGACCACCAACATTTGCTATGTTCAAGGAAATATTGAATGACAAATTGCGCTTAGAACAGTGTACCTATTACCTGAGAGGCAAGAGAGGAGAACATGTGAACCTTTCAGGGACCTCTGACTCCTTAGCCATCCCGGACTGATATGCATTATAAATTGTATGATATATCTCTGACCACTGTCGAAACAGAATTTTCTAAGTTATATACTTTCATTTTCCCTTCCATTTTATTTTATGCATTTACTTATATATATTTTTTATTGCAACACTACAACTATGGCTGCTCACTAACTGTGTGGCTGTTGCTATTTTTTCTTTTTATTTACTGATTCATTTACATTTCTTTTCATTTTCTTTTCATTTACATTTTTTTTCTGTACGCATATGTTTATATGTTTGTTTTGTTTGTTTCCAAAAAGTAATAAAAATGAAATATAAAAAAAGACTTTCGACAAACTGGTGGAGCTAACAACAAGTGCCATTTCGCACATTGGCCCTAAGGACAGTAGCAGTCAGTAAGTACATTTATTTTATCCATCTGTGTTGTAACACTACTTATATATAAACGTTAAATGTGATTTTTTTTGCTATTTCTATTTCTTTGAAATTTCTGAGGTCAGTAATCTTATTAAAAAATCATATTTCATAATCATCATTATCTGATGTTATAATCTGATACATTCTGGAGCAATATTTTTATTATAAAGCATAACAAATTTTGTCGTCTTAAATGTTTACATTATTTCTAAATGTTAGTGTGCAATCGCTATACATTTTTTATTGTTGTTTATCTTTTTAAACTAAAGTTTAACAAATGATTCCGAAAGAATTCATTTTGAATTTCAAATTATTTCTTTGTGTTTTAAGATGTTTGATGCTGCTTTGTGTAATTAAAAATATGTTTTCTGTCATGATTTGCAAATGAGGACCCAGGTGCAGACAGCGAAGAACAGGAAACAGAAGAATTTATTACAAAAAACAAAATGGAACTCCCACGATGGGGAAGACAATTAAAAACGGGACTATCAATACATATAACACAGAAACCAAAACTTCCCTCGACGGGGACAAAACAAATGGCAAGGTAACCAATAATAGACATGACATGAAGGCAGACTCATGACAGTTTTCCCTCAAATCATTTGGATCATTATAACATTTGTAAATTGTGAAATAAGTATAAAAAATGTATATGCTATATTTGCATTTTATTCTTAAATTATACATAAGGTGATAATGTTTTGGACTCAATTTAGATTAGCTATCATATAAAAAACATGGTTACTGTAACAAATTAGAAAACAGGCAGAAAGAGAATCTAAGTGCAGTTGAGATTTAATTAAAAAAAAACGAAGTACAACAAAATAAAAGAAGAAACAAAGGCAAAAAGTAAATGAAACATAAATGAACACTAAAAATGACAAGTGAAACAAGGGTTATATAGACAGAACCAAACAGGGTAACGTGACACACCTCCAGGAGAAGTCAGAGCAGTCATCTTGACTGAGGCACTTGGCACAGAAGAGTTGTCCATCTTTTCAACAGTCTCTGGAGTGGAAGAGTAATAAACAGCAGAGACACACCGCAAGGCTCCAACCACTAAGGGTAGAGCTGACTCCTGGGACGTGACATCATTAACAGATCTATCAGTGTTGGGACCTTAGGGACACAAGCCACTCGCACAGATGCCAGAGGGGTATCTTCCAGGTTAGAATTCAGACACCTGTGCTTTGAAACCAACATCTTGTCAGTTAACACTGGTGAGGTGGCCATCTTGCAAGCAGGCTCTGGGCTGGTGGCCACCTTGATGATCAGGCTGACCACCATCAGTGTGGGAACTGGAGGCTTACTGCCCCACCACCCCAACAATTGTTTAGGGGTAACCTCTTCCTCCATGACCTACCCCACCATGAAAGGGGACCCGACTAGCACCAGGGCATGGTCCAGAAATTACTATCATGGATGACTTAAATTTGAAGTAGCTGGGTAAGTCCATATCAAAAAAATGTAATCAACATAAAATCTGAGCGGTTGGAGGTGTTTGCAATGTCCGAAATTTGATGTGGTCCCTGAGGGTGTTAGTACCCTGGTGCAGCCGAACAAGGGACCCTGCTGGATCGATTTTTTTTAGGACTGATGTTACGTTCTGTGCTGAGGCTTCGGAGGCCTGTGTCTAGAAATCCTAAAGCTTTCATTGAAGCGTGTGTCCAGGCGATCACTTTAGACCTCGTTTCCGCCTGAGTGGTTCAGGAGACGGTTCGAATCTTGCAGCAATATTTTGACAGCTATATAAACCAACTTACACAAGCACATTCACTGCCCTCTGCTCAGTTAAACCCAGACACCTGGCACCTTCTGCCAATACGTTTATTACGCAGTTATGTTATACAATCATCACATACCACCAGAAAATACACATTATATTAATATAAATAGACTAGTGTATGTGGAAATACATTTCTAAGCCTTAACTGGTGCAAAATACAGTTTATCACAGACCACAACAGTCACATCTGCAATGTATCTGCTTGTTTGACACTCTTTGGCCACCAGATGGTATTTTGAGCAGATGAAGCCCAGAGAAATGAACCCTTGTGTGAACCACTTGGCTAAAAACCTTCAAAGCTTCATGAGGCTTCAACTCACCACCACAAATTGTTTAGGTCAGTCTTGCTGTAATGTAGAAACCAGGCAGAAAAAGGATCCAAGTGCAGTTGAGATTTAATTAATACAAAACAAAGTAAAATAAAAGAACAAAGGTGCAAAAGTAAGTAAGTATAACCATAAATGAACCAAAACACAGAAACAACGACTGTCAAATGACAAGTGAAACACAAGGGCTATATAGACAGAACCAAGCAGGGTAACAAGACACACCTGGGAACAAATCAATAGGGAACCAATGAACAAAAGAACTACAGCAGACTACACAGAAAACAGGAAGTGTCAAAATAACTTAACAACTTAACAAATGTTTGTCACATTTACAAACCAGGTCTTCAAACTTCAGAGAGTTGTGAATTAGGCTCTACAAAATGAGAAAGGACATGTAAACCTGATCTTACATTCCTAGTGGGACTCATAGGAGTAGAATTAGACTCTTTTTTACAAAGCTTACTATCGGTGAGAAAAAAGTTTAGTATATTAAGCAAAAGATCTACTGCATTAGTGTATTACTAATGCACAGACAAATTCTATATCAATCTGAAATCATTACAAACATGTAAAATTCTCTTTATTCCATTAAACACAAAATAAAATGTTTTTCTGAATGGCCAAGTAGCTCTTTTCCATATTATAAAACGGTTTCACATTGTTGAGGTCCAAAGAGGACGCAACAAAATAAAAGTAGTGCTATATTCCATGTAGGACAAGGTTCTAAAATATTGTTTCATAAACATTGACATGGCAAAAAAGTGTTTAGCACAAGTTTTATGCAAATGTTCAAATGCTAGAATGCTTTGAAATTTTGTTCAAATATACTGTAAATATCTCTTATTCATCCCAAACATAACTTCATCAAATCGTAGTGTTTAGTAAACATCTGTGGATAAATACAGTTGTGGAATAATAATAAATCTTAAGAAGTGCCATTTAAAGAACAATTTGATACAATATTTGAAACGTTTCAAGTACGTAGACAACATATAAAAATATATAAAAACATATAAAATAAGTATTGTAACAATGTTCACATACATGTATATAATATGACAACATACTGTAATTATCACAGATTTTAAAGGCACACACAAATCAAAAGCCAAAAAGGCCAAATATCCCAGTCTACAGTTTTTACAGTGAAATCCAAGACACTGGATAAAAGCTATAGCCCACAATTTTTATGTGCAGGGACGTTATAAAGCTTGCTGAAAAAACTAAGTGTGGCTCACAGACTATTTAGCTTGTTTTTGTTTCTCTGTCTGAATTTTCTTGTTTTATTATCATGCTCGTTTAGTTTAGTGAAAGTGTCCTTGTGCGATCTTTGTGCTCTGAAAAACATATTGTCAGGAAAGAAATGAACTATGAGTTTGGAAATACAAAAGATAAATAATGACAGAAATTTGATATAAAATTATGTAACATTATTATTATTGGAAATCTATTTTCTGTTAACTCTTGTAACTGACCTCAGTTCTTCCTTTAATCTGCTGAGTTTATCAAGCAGCCTTTCATTTCTCACATCCAGCGGTGAGTTTGGCACAAACCAGCTTGCTACACACTTAAAGATTACCACAACATGCTGCTCCGAGAGAGAGAGAGAGAAAGAGAGAGAGAGAAATAACATTCACTGAGATCCTAAAACAAATGCTTCATAACCTGAACCGCATGTTTTTAAATATATGGTTTTACCTCAAACAGAATGATGAAGACTAATCGTGCCGCCAGAATGACCCAAAACTGATTAGTTAAACTGAAGTCTTCATTACTTCTGTAGTCTCTATAGCTGAAAAGAAGACAGTAAATAAATATTACACACCACAGAGTCCAGAGCCAAGGACTTCATAGTGTTGTTCTAGACAAATCCAAAGATATTGATCAAACTGATGTTGTCTCTAACAGAAGAATAAAATTTCTTTCAAAAACAACAATTCTCTCAGTGTTGGACTTCATGTACAGTATAGTACCGATGATCACATGCTTTACTGTTGGTTTATTAGCAAAATATAGAGCATCATTTGCATTCATTTCTTTAACATACCAGTCCAACATTATTGCTCACGCATGTGGAAACTAATATAGTTATTCTGGGTCAATTCAACCCTCCAGTGACTCAATGAGCAGGGAACTTTTCAAAATGCAGACTAACAAGGTGGATATGACAACTGTACGGCAGACAACATATAACACACATACGAAATTATGCTATTGACATGTTTGATTTGACAAATTGCATTATATTAAACCATACAATAACTTCTTCAGATATGGCATGCCAACAAAACTCTTGATTGTATATTTGTTACTTTAAAGTGAAATCCAAAATGGAATTTTGTATATGATGTAAAATTGTAATTGTACATTTATGTAAAATTCAACTTGTAACCCTATTCTCAACTAGACAAACTTTGTTCACTGATATTTATCTGATTTAGAACAACATTCAAAAGATCCCCATATCGGATCCAAAAAAATCAGATCCCAGTTTAGTTATTCTTTGACAGTGTAAATTTCCGCCAGTGTTGAGTTGGTTTCACCTGATCTCATAGGCATTCGTAGCTATTTTGTTCGTATGCATCTGTATGATGTAAATCGTACCAAAACAACCCGACCCCTAAACCTAACGTCACAATGAGCTGAAATTTCAAACAAAAGTACCTGCAGTGTGTAACATGTATGCCGTTGTTAGTGACCATTTGTTTCAGTGAGAAATCTTGACGGACTCTCTCATCACTTATATTGGCGGTGGACAGTGTGTGGATTATGTATCCTTCCAAACAGCTGAGAAAGAAACAAAAATTGTTTTATTGAAAGACGCTTTCGTTGTTGCAACCATTGAGCACGCAGTTGGAAAAAACGCAAAATCCTACTTACTCAATGCCAGAATCATTACCAGTGGCACAAGGCCCGTAGTAGTACTGGTAAACCAGACGTGGGATAAAATCAGAGGATATACCAATGACCAGTCCATTAGCAATGACCGCAAACACACTAATGGTCTCCAGAACGTCCGTCCAGACACCTGAAACAGGAAAGGAATGAAAGATGCTGCTAAGCAACGCTTGCACCTGTAACTTTATGAAATCGGTTTATATCCAATGATTCATTTCCACTCACCAATATCGTTGGCCTTTGTCGCCACCAGTCTGCGTTCAAGACTGACCATCTTAATAGCATCAAGTCGGATCTCAATGATGTTGTTTAGAAGGGCCAACAATGGAGCCAAAGGAAATGCCGCAACAAATATAGTTGTGAAACTGAACTGTATCACTTGAGAGATAACAAAAGAAAATATATTTTGACAATGTAGTATTTTTAGAAAATCTATTTTCTATGATTCTATCCACTATGAGGATGTTGTTTATGGGTTGTACTAAAGATTTTGTATTAATCTTGATGCTAATAAATTACCCATTTCCAGGAACTCATTAAACAGGCTGAAACAATCTATTTCATTGAGTCCGTAGTTCCTGTGGAGATTTTCCAGTTTGCAGTTGTCACACAATTCTGATCCGGGCAGTGCATTCATACACTCCTTCTTATAGCAGTTAATACACCTTCTCTTCAACTTCTGAGTCTTTTTCTTTTTTATCCAGCGTTTCAACCAGCTGCAGAGAAAGGTTGCAAAGAGATGGTAAATTATAACAGATCTTGTGCCTTAAATAGTTTATAGTATTTTAAAGAAGAAATAATAGTCTTGAAAATAAACTAAAGTAGGGCTGTCAAACAATTAATCACGATTAATCGCATCCAAAATATATTTTTTTGTATTTGTGAGTGCACTTTACAAAATAATTTTGTATTTTTAAGCACATACAAATACATGCATATATAAAAAAAAACATATCAAACATTTATATATTTTTTTACTTATTATTAAATATAAATAAATACATCATTTTATGAATAAATAAATATTTCCTAAATATTTATACATGTATTTGTATGCGTTGATAAATACAAAATGAATATCCACAGTAGACAGAAATATATTATATAAACAAATTTTATTTATAAAACTTTTATTCTGGATGCGATTAATCGTGATTAATTGTTTGACAGCCCTAAATTAAATTAATAAAATAAGCCATATTGAATCCCAATCCACATGCTGAATGAGAGAGAGAGAACCTGCAGAGATCACATGATTTCAATAAGAAAGATATACTTACGGCCCAGAATATTCAAAGATGTTGTTGAAGGTCTGTTTAAGCACCATGATAATAGACATCTGAATGAATAAATCTGTGAGACAGCCACTAGGGTGACACTACATTAAAGTGTGCGATATATAATTAGAATATGAGCCAATAAGTGAACCACAGAACATAATAATGAATATATTCATCCTGTAAATGATTGTCTCACCTCCTCGAGTCTCCATCTGCCTGATATCCTCACATATCCACCAGGGTGACCATTAATCCTGTAACATCGGCATTACTTTTAACTTCATTCAATGGAGAATGTATGACTGTTTCATAACATACGTTTCAATACTAGTGGATTGAATTTGTAAAAGGGAGAATAAGACATAAAATCCTGAACGTCTTCTTTTTGTGAAAGTTTACGCAAAAACAAACTTAATAAACTTGAATCTCTGTTGACCCACAGCACCACCATTAAATGATAACATTGTGGGATAACAATAAAGTACATCATTGTCCGGTTACCTTCCCAGAAAGAACGCTGTGTAAATGAGAGAAGAGAAGAGAGTGAAGAACTGGAATATGAACATCTTCACCGTGAAGCTCCTTTCAATGGCAGCTTGGGATTGCCTATTCTCTATGAGCAAAAACAGTTGTTCCCTTTCTGTCGGTCTCTCGACGTTGTGTCGAGAACGACAGATGGGGTTCGCCCTTGAGAACCAATCAACTCTGACTACTATAGAAAAGGCCAATGAAATTTCGCGAATGCAATTTGCATGCCGGGCTCCGCCCCCGGAAATCCGGTATAAAAGGAGGCCGGCGTGCAGCATTCACTTACCTTTTGTTCTTCAGAGCCATCGCTCATGAGTACAACTCAGGATTCAATCCTCTACAACTACACGCTGGTGCTACGACGTGTTACAGCGGATCGTCCCTTCCTGCAGCGACCTTCCCCTGGGCGTCTCGGCGGTTCCGGAGGTGTTAGAGATTTTTTCTAAAAGTCCTTTTCAGGACTGACTGAGCATTCTCCAGCACGGCATGTCCCGCTGTTCTCTTGGGTGCGGCACCCTCATCGAGGAGGGGGATGGACACGATCGCTGCATTAGGTGTCTGGGCGTCCAGCACACTGAAGCAGCGTTCGTTGACACATCTGCCTGCACTGCGGGCAGATTGTCATTCAGAAGTTGCGGTCACGGGTGGCTGTCTTCCTACGGGAACCAGCCACCATTTCGTCTGCTACCCGGGCTGTGACATCTGTGGCTACGGCCCCGATGACCACCCACGTTAGCAGCGTTAGTGATATGGGGAACTCTGCGAACGTAAACCCGCCAGCCAAGTGCTCACGGGCCGATCGCACCCCGATTCGCTCTTCTGAACGTTCCCCAACCGGCGGTGGCATACCGTCCGGATCCTCACGCACACACTCGGAAACGATGTGTGACGTAGATGAGATGTCGCTCGCAGCATCGGAGGGAGACTGGCATCCAACTCTGCCGATTCCAAACTCCACCCCCAGCGGTCGAGTTCAGGAGGAAGCAGAAGTGATGTCATCCGTGCTAACCCGGGGATACGTGGTTCCCGAGGTCGGTGCGCGGTGCAAACCGCGCCCACCCTGGGTGCCATGTTTTTCCCGGAGGTGCATGAGGAGCTGTGTAAAACTTGGAACGCTCCACTCACGGACCGTTCCAGTGAAACCAGCTCTGGCTCCCTTACTTCCCTCGATGGTGAGGCAGCCAAGGACTGCGTCGAGATCCCCCGGGTGGAACGTCCGCCTGCGGTGCACCTGTGCCGCGGACGGCTACCACCTGGGGGGGGATCGACCACTCCTATCGTCCAAAGCACGTAAGACTTCGGCATCACTGGTGTCGAAAGCTTGCGATGTTGCGGGCCAGGCTGCCTCCTCTCTCTATGCCTTGGCCATCCTGCAGGTCCGCCAGGGCGTTGAGAGGGCTCCACGAGGGTAAGGCCGACCCGGGTATAATGCAGGATCTCCGTGCCACCGCTGACAGCGCTCTACGGGCGACTAAGGCGGCGGCACGGGCCCTGGGTCGGACGATGTCCACGGTAGTGGTCCAGGAGAGACACCCCCAGCTATACCTTGTGCAGAAGAGTGACAGCAAGGAAGTCCGCTTTCTTGATGCACTCATCTCGCAGGGTGGGTTGTTGGTAACACCGTCGAGGACTGCGCTCAGCAGTTTTTTGACGGCGAAGCAGACAGTGGCAATTAACCACATTTTTTTCACGTCGCGACTCGGCCGCCTACAGGCCTCCGAGATCTCACGTGACGTCTGCTTCCCTGCAACCCAGGACCCTTTCGACATCGGCTCCGGTTCCTGTGCCCCCACAGGCGGCACCCCGGAAGCAGAGGTCGAGGGGGAAACCTCCACCCCGTCAGCAACCTCCTCGCGAGAAGGGACACTGACGGGAAGACCCCAGGGAGAACAACATCGGGCCCGAACCTTCACAGCCACGGCTCTGATCGGTCGGTACGGGACGACTCCTGCCTCGTCACCAAAGCCGGGCCCTTGTTAAGGCTTGGCGCCCACTTACTCACTGAGTTTTCTGTTCTCCCCGGGTTTACTTGCAGCCGATCGCACACTCCACTGGACTGTGCTCGGCGAACCGACCTCACACCCTGGCGAGGCGTGAGGTCGTACACATACGACAGCCGTCACCACTCTCAAACCGACAGTGCGTGCCGTTGTCCCGCCAGGCAGGTAAGTAGGCGGAGCAAACCTTCCCTCCGGGGACTCCCAGCGACATGGTTAGCTCCGCCAGCCGACGAACCACCCCCCGTGGGAATGATGAAGCAGACCGTCCCCTTGGTCACCCTGTCACAGTCCCTGGGAGCTCGAGAGCTGCCCACACTGTCTCGCTGGCTAATGAGGGCGGTCCGTCTTGGTTACTCGATCCAGTTCGCCAGAGACTCACCCAAGTTTCGGGGCATCATCTCTCCCTCTGTCAGAGGCAGGGACGCCTCCGTACTTCGGGTAGAGGTCACCACCCTTCTGGCAAAACAGGCATCGAGTTCGTCCCTCAAAACCAAGATGTTCAGTGGGTCACCACCCGCACTTCATCGTTCCCAAAAAAGACGGCGGGTTGCCCCCAAAGGCTGCGTACCCTGAACAGAGCACCTTCACAAGCTGCCATTCAGGGTGCTCACACAGAGGCGCGTCCTGACATCTATGAGGTGTCAGGATTGGTTCGTGGCAATCGACCTGAAGGACGCTTACTTTCATGTCTCGATCCTCCTCGACACCGGCCGTTCCCACGGTTCGCGTGCGAGAGGCGGGCATATCAGTACAGAGTCCTCCCTTTCGGTCTGTCCCTGACCGCCCTTTCTCCCTGAGAGGAGGAAGGCGAGCGGGTACTAAACTATCTCAGCGACTGGCCTATCTTGGCACACTCGCGAGATCTGTTATGTACACAAAGGGACCTGGTGCTCCGGCACCTAGGTCGATTGGGACTCCAGGTCAACCAAGAGAGGGGCAAGCTCTCCCCAGTGCAGAGCATCCTCTTTCTCGGTATGGAACTCAACTCTGTCACCATGTCGGCACACCTGTCCGCAGTTGTGCCCAACCAGTGTTGAACTGTCTGAAATGTACATTTTAGGCAGACAGCGGTCCCCCTGAAACAATTCAGAGGCTCCTGGGACACATGGCGTCCTCGCGGGTTAATACCCCTCGAGTTGATGCACATGACACCGCTCCAACACTGGTTTCAGAGTCGAGTTCCGAGGAGAGCGTGGCACAGCGGCAGCAGGCGCATGGTGATGCCGCCCTGCTGCCGACGCACCATAACCCCTAGTCTTTATGACTTTTCCACGGACTCAGGTCCCTCTGAGCAGGTTATGAGGCAGGTCGTGGTGACGACTGAAGTCTCCCTGCAGGGGTGCGGTGTAGTGTGCAACGGGCACGCAGGTGGGGTGTTGGACGAACCCCCGCCTGCGCTGGCATATCAATTGCCAAGAGTTGTGGGCTATGCTACTTGCACTGAGCAGGCTACGGCCTCTCGTGCGAGACATGCACGTGCTGTTCCGAGGACAGCACTATAGCTGTAGCGAATACAGATCGTCAGGGTGGCGTTCGCACACAGCAGCTAAACACAACTTGCTCGACGCCTCCTCCGGTGGAGTCAACAGGTGACTCGTTCCCTGCAGGCCACACACCCCGGGCAAACTGAACTAGACAGCCGACGTGCTTTCTCGCCAGTTTATGCCTCGTGGAGAGTGGCGACTCCACCCCCGTGCAGTCCAGGTCATTTGGAGGCTGTTCGGGTAGGCCCAGGTAAAACCTGTTCACCTCCCGTAACACCACCATTTGCCCGCTTGATAGTCCCTGCCCTCGGCACGGATATCCTTGCGCACAGCTGGCCGCGGGATGGGCGGAAGCACACCTTCCCCCCCCCCAGGAGCCTTCTTGTACAGACTCTGTGCAAGGTCAGGGAGCAGGAGCACCAAGTGTTATTGGTTACACTACACCGGTCTAACCGCACTTGGCCTCAGAGCCGATGCTCTGGACAGCGACTCCCCCTGAACCATTCCCCTGACAGAGGACCTGCTCTCTCAGGGGAAGGACACGTTCTGGCATCCCAGATCAGACCTCTGGAACACCCATGTCTGGTCTCTAGACGGGACGAGAAGATCCTAAGATGGCTACTCCCCCTATACGGCTGAGACCATCACCCAGGCTAGGGCCCCATCTACTAGGCGGTTACACGCCTCTAGACGGTGCCTCTTCTCGTCCTGGTGTCTTTCTCAACGAGAAAGACCCACTGAGGTGCTTGATCAGGATTGTGTTCCCCTTCTCACGAGACTGGAGATTAACATCTCCCTTCCACACTGAAAGTGTATGTAGTCGCTATTGCCACTCATCATGACTCAGTCGGTGGAAAGTTTCTAGGGCAACACGACCTGGTCACCAGGTTCCTAAGCAGCGAGAGGGCGGAATCCGCCTCATCTCCGCTCCATACCCTCTTGGGACCCTAAGTGGTCCTGGGGAGCCTCAGGGCCCCCCAAAGAGCCCCTCGGAGGTTCCGATCTTCCTCATAGAGTAAGACGGCCCTCCTGACGGTGCTCACTTCCTTCAAGAGGGTAGGGGACCACCGAGCATCCTCCGTGTCCCTGGATTGCCTTAAACTCGGCCCTGGAAACTCTCACGTTATCTTGAGACCCAGGCCCGGATGCGTGCCCAAGAAGTTCCCACTACTCCCTCCGGGGCCAAGTGGTGAACTTGCAGGCGCTCCCCATAGGGGAGGAAGACCCAACCCGATTAGTGTTGTGTCCAGTACGTACTGGACCGCACGCAGAGCTCTGAAGCTCTGACCAGCTCCGTGTCTGTTGGAGGACAGCAGAAGGGGAAGGCTGTCTCCAAACAGAGGCTGGCGCACTGGGTCGTGGACGCCGTTACGACGGCATTCCGATCTCAGAATCTCCCATGCCCATTGGCAGTGAGGGCTCACTCCACACGGAGTTTAGCCACCTCCTGGACACTGGCAGAAGCGCCTCTCTAGCAGACATCTGTAGAGCTGCGGGTTGGGCTATGCCCAAACACCTTCGCAAGGGTTAACAACCTTCGCGTAAACCCGGTGTCAGCCCACGTCCTGCGTGGCGACATGTAGGACTGGCATCCGGGGGGGCGTATGCCTGCGAAAGCACCTTTCCACCCTCTAACAGGTTGGGTCAGTGTGCTATTTACCATTTCTTCTTACCCGAACACATCGCTAAGAAACTGGTACCTCACCAGCCTCCCTTCTTACCCAGACACTGGTTAAGAATAGGCATTCCATCCATCACCAAACAAGCACCCCCTGGGGGCTGGCTGGGCAGAGCAGCCTTCCCCCTTAGGCCGGGATACCATGTGAGCTATCACAGATAGCTCTAACCGGACCTAGTGCTACCGGACGTCTGTAACACCCCCTCCGTGGGCTGTTCCGTCTGATGTATCCTCATGAGAATGGTTCCCACTCCTGGTAACCCATGAGCTTCCCCAGGTGGGCCTCCACCTCGCGGTTAACTACTCAGTCCGCACATTCCATGCGTTCTCCTCCAAGGACGAGACCATACCTATATCCACCATATTCCTCCCCACGGGTAGGAGGTGGCCTCTGTAGCGCTTCTCTGATTAAGAGTCGCGCTTACCCGGTGTAAACTGATCTGGACGGCCTCTCGCCTATAGAGAGCTAAGGCCCCGTCCGTGAAAGTTACCGGTCAGGGCTGTACCCATCTTTCTCCAAGAAAGCTATGGAACCCCCCGACCACCACACTGGAAGGTTACAGTCTCACGAAAGCTTCGAGATGCCACGCCCAGGCTTGTTACCGTCGCTTCGCTAGAGATTGTGACGCGATACAGCGTTGTGGCGTTTTCCATAGGCAACCCCATCTGTCGTTCTCGACACAACGTCGAGAGACCGACAGAAAGGGAACGTCTTGGTTACGTATGTAACCTCAGTTCCCTGATGGATGGAACGAGACGTTGTGTCCCTTATGCCACGAACACGTATCGTATTCTGCTGCAGTTTGAGAGGTCTCAGGCTCTTCAGAACAAAGGTAAGTGAATGCTGCACGCCGGCCTCCTTTTATACCGGATTTCCGGGGGCGGAGCCCGGCATGCAAATTGCATTCGCCAAATTTCATTGGCCTTTTCTATAGTAGTCAGAGTTGATTGGTTCTTAAGGGCGAACCCCATCTGTCGTTCTCGACACAACGTCTCGTTCCCTCCATCAGGGAACTGAGGTTACATACGTAACCAAGACGTTTTCAGATATGTTACATATCATGAACAAGCATCCTTAACAATGTAATAAATATGCTTCACTGACCTATTTCAGTCATCTTAATGGCAACTTTACAGTTCACCTGTATAAAGAATGAGAACGTTAATTAAAAATGATTAAAACTTTATCAAGACACTGACCTCTAGAATTACCCATAAATATATATATCGCAGGGGTGTGCCAATTGTTTTTATAATAGTAATATTTTATATTATGTGCATAGTACACATATGATATTGTTGTAAATTATTCAGCACCAGAATCTGGTTGGCATTCCAATACAGTTGAGTGGATATCTATTGCTCAACCTGATTTTGCCAAGTGGTTGAGCTCCTCGGGAAACATATTTTTTTGACCTAAGGACAACATTTTTATAAATAAAACCTAAACCCACACCAAACCCTAACGTTAACTTACCCCTAAAACCAGAGGGAAATAATGAGTGAAAAACTATGGTCTAAAAGTACCGAAATCTGATTGGTTGATTTAAATGTTGTCCCAGGGTCAACGTGATGTTGCCTAAGGACATAAACCACTTGGCAAAAACAGGATAGCCGATATCTATTCATCCAACCACCAGAAGAAGATCTCTCCTGAACATTGACTGAGGACATTTTCAACTGCTCATCACTCACTTCCTGTTTGTTGTACATTTAAAGGGACAGTTCACCCCCCAAAAAAAACGATATTGTTTACACACCAACATGCCTTTCTAAACCTATGTGACCTTCTCTACAAAACTACAAAATATGACATTTTGAAGAACGTTGGCAGCCAAACAACATTGGCCCCCATTGACCTCCATTGTATGGACACGAAACCACTGAAACATTTCTAAAAAGATCTTCCTAAGACAAAAGATTCATGGCTTTGAATGACATGGGGATGAATAAATGTCGACAGACTTTTATTGATGTTTCTGATTAAACTAAAAGCCATGCCTTGCCACGTTCAGGTGGCAGGTATTGCTAGTTCTGACTGCATATGTCGTTATAATTTTACGGTTGATTATTTTGGCCAGGCGTTTTCTGGTGGTTTACCCGTGTCATGACGGTGATAGTGATATAGTGAAGCACGGCTCCGAGCATCAGGGCAACCGTCTGTGAGTTTTCACTGATGACATTCCAGGAACTGTGTTCGGCCAACAGCACGGTTGCTATAACCCTGAACACCACTAGGGCGTGAGTTAAACCAATGATCAACAGCAACTGATAACACAAGACACAAGAGACAAATGAAGATTCGATTTTAGCAGGAATGTTTTTTATTGGCCCTTTTGTCTTTATGGGGTTCTTACCATGAGCGTGACTAAAACCAGCACTATGGTGGAGCGTAGATAAGAGTGTCTCTGTATTTTGGGTTTACAGTCTGCGTTGTTCACAATCTCCAGTATCAACTCCTCCTGAACAATACAAGGACATATACAGCTAGATTAGTGCATTTACTGAGAAAAAAACGGTGTTTGCCCTTGCAAAACTTGCTGCCAAAACTATATGGCGCATGGTGTGGGTGTTGCTTATACTGGTCCTGGTTTTATCATGTTCTGGTCTCTGAATACGCCTCTGGTCAAACTTTCAATGCATTCAGATCTGCTGCTTGCTAGTAGTAGAATAGTTTCATGTAATTCAATTGTTGGAAAACCAACGTTTGAGACACACAGCAAAAAAACAAACATCTTAACTTAATGCTTTACACAACTCTACACAATGATGTCACAATCGCTCATACCTCTTCCTCACACCAGTCAAACACCTTCCACGCACACACGTAAGAGGATCGATGACGCTTCCAAAACTCCAGAAACACAGTAGCTGAGATTAACAAGAAGACATTAACATCTGTCATAATATTGATTCATTGAACTAAAATGAGTTTTAGAGCTGTTGAACTTACTCCAGACCGCCATGAACATGGCGAAAAACACTGTGCCCGCATTATCAAATAGAAAGCTGACCTGCACACAGAGCCCAAAAGACACAGTGTTAATAGTACAACATATTAGTAAAATGTGATATGATTTCATTTGTACATGCAGAGGAAGTACAAGTGCGTAGATTGTTTTAAGCAGGCTCTTAACAGTAAGCAGTCGGAAGATAAGAAACTAAACATTATAAAAAAGAATGCTATAATAATAATAATAAAGAGAGAGCAGTCAGGGCTTTATTTGAAACATTGCAATAGCAGTACTGAAATTTGTGTGACATCTTACTACAAAAACAAACTAGAAAACGAACTGGGTTGCCTTTCCCGATAACGTTGTCTCTTAGGGCGCTACGAAGACTCTAAAGGTACACCTGCACTCAAGTTATACCTTTTCTAGGTGTGTTCACTGAACTATACCTTATGAGGTCACTTAAGGTAAACCTTCTCAAGTGCGATATTAGCAGGTGCTGTCTATGGCGGTGGTGCTGAATAGGTTGATATCGATACCTCGAGAATCGATTGTTTGCTTTACCTTGTGTTATAGAGTGGGTAAAGTATTGGGAAAACAATCACGTCATGCCTGGCGAAAGGTAAATGTATGTAATCGGTGGCATGACGGAGCAGGATGTTTGTCACTGAGTGAACGCACCGTCACACTGAGATCTTTCTCATCCCTCATTCATCCCCAAACACCTCTAGAAAACTCCCCACAGCATAAAAACGAAAAGTCGCCATGCTGCAGTTGATGTTCGGTGTTGAGGGGGTTGCTCCGTCGAGTTTGTCTCAACAAAGTTGAACCAACAAGATACAAGAGCTGCAGAACTTGCTCCCGTGGTAGGCTATGTAGAATTTTCTATTCTGACATGGTGAAGGGGACTAAAATGTTCTCTAAAGAAATTGGGCAAATACACATAACTGGCTCCGAAGTCGGCGCCGTCTTTGATTAAAAGTTAAAACTAAGTAAAAATGTAAATTTAATACTTAATGGAATTTTATATTAAATGATTTGAGTTAGTTGGGGGTTCGACTCCCGCTTCCGACCTGTGTGTGTGGAGTTTGCATGTTCTCCCTGTGCCTCGGGGGTTTCCTCCGGATACTCCGGTTTCCTCCCCTGGTCCAAAGACATGCATGGTAGGTTGATTGGCATCTCTGGAAAAATTGTCCGTAGGGTGTGAGTGTGTGAGTGAATGAGTGAGTGTGTGTGCCCTGCGATGGGTTGGCACTCCATCCAGGGTGTATCCTGCCTTGATGCCCGATGACTCCTGAGATAGGCGCAGGCTCCCCGTGACCCGAGGTAGTTCGGATAAGCGGTAGAAAATGGATGGATGGATGGATGGATGGATGATTTGATTTAATTTTATATCTGAAATTAAACTGCGATGTAGGAGAAGCGATGTTTTGTTGCCCAAAACATACCAATGACTCAGAGAATAGGGACAACCTTTCTAGACCATGCACCTGGCACGCCGACCATTTTTCCTGTCGTTAAACTAGCAAAAGTGGATTCGGACACGCCTTAAGTGCACTTGCCCTTTAGACCATGCGCTATGATCATTAAACTGGGCCCTACAAGTCACCAATCCGACAAATGCCAATAAACAGCCACATTTACAGCTGGCAGTTGAATTGATTATTATGGGATTCACAGCTGACAAAACCTACAAGCCATGTCGCGGACCCCCTCAAGGGGTCCCGCCCCCCCCCCCCAGGTTGGGAACCATTGCTTTGAGTAAAACAGTAGCGTCCTTTAGTGCACTTTATCGGGGGTCGGACAATTTGAAGTAGTGTCATAATTCTGAATTGATGAATTTATCAGTACACTGTATCTTTGTGAGTATGTAAATAATGAAGTGCACAGTTAACTAAACGTATGAGCACCGTACCTTTGCATACATGCAGGTGTCTGAAAGCCTCCAAACATTGCATGTGTTATCACACAGGGGGCACATGATTGTGTTGGAATGGCACACTTCCTGTCTGCATCGAAACACACACACCATTAAGACATCCTTTTAAGGCAGTAATTCTCAATGGACTTTTATCCTAGATGACACACTGAACATAGTTTCTAGTCTCATACAGGTTCAATGTTTTCATGCTCTGTGTAGCTAACATAATACAAATTAAATAAAGACATTTGGTTCGTCACATTTTATAATAATGCCACACAACTTTATGGCTTACTTGGCACAACTGAATGCCGTAATGTTTACTTGAATGTATGGATTAACATCAAAAGATATAGTAGGGAAAATGATATGCTTGTTCATGTATTGTCCGAGCTATGCACAGCTACTGTGTACAAAACTTTTATTTGTATTTAACATTGTGGTCTGCAACCCCTTGTGAAACAGAACGACAATCTTTGGTTTCAACCCACCATTGAGAATCACTGAATTAAAGCATGTTCATTTATTCAGCATTAAGTTACTCACATGAGAGGACTTGTGTTGTAGAAGGCCAGGCCATACAAGAAGACTACGATACCAATGAGAGAGGCGGGAATCAACAGAAAGGTGTACCAACCCAACCACAGGAAGTAGAGTGCCACCTTCTCACCAAGGTAATTCCTGTACATACCAACACATATATGTATGGGTGCATTGAAGATATGTGATATTTTCAACAGAATGTAAATCTTAAGTGATTACAGAAGTGTGTAAAAGCGAGTAAGGTAAGAGAACCTGATGTTAGTTATGGGCTGCCCCCGAAAACAAGCAGACCATCGAGCCCAGCTCTGCTTCAGCTCCTTCTGCTCTTTTTTCTATCAATTTCAGTGCACACGAAAGACAAAGACAGTTTTTCAGATATTAATAAGAGAGAGTACCATTTACTTAAAATTTGAGATGCACCGATGTAACGGCTAGTAATCGGTCTGGGTTGATAAAAGCTCATTTTCACACTTTCGGCCAACAATCAGGGCCGATACATCCTGTCATCAAAAGAGGACAGGAAAATGCTATTCATTTGTGCTGTGTGTATTAAAAGTCACTAGTTTGGTGTTTAATATTATTATTCATTATAAGAATCAATAACATTTAAAAACATAAGAAATTTTATAAAAAAATAAAAATCTCCAAATGCAAGTCAATATCAACACCAATTGGAATCGGCGGATACTCTGAATAACCGTATCCGTGGAGAAGTGTAATTTTGGTGCATCTATACAACAAATACAGTTGCATGACAATAAGCAGATGCTGATTTGAGAGCTGAGAGGAAATATTTTCATAATACATCATAAGAATATAGTGGCATGGACTGCTTTTATGGTACTGGTATTTGGGCTTGTCTATTATTCTTCTACAATAAGTCAAATGTCATCGTTGTAAAAATGGATTGAACTGCTTACATATATTGCTTAAAAATAGAGATGTAACGATTCTCTGTGAGCTGGTTGAAAATAGATTATAATATGTGGTGATTCAAATCGTTTGAGATTCGCAATACATGTTTTGAACAGCAGGGGCCGCTGTGTTTACTGCAAACTTTGAAAACGTGGAAATGCTGATATTTCTTAAATGTAAAAAGTCCAAGAAAAGCATAGACAAAGTCTTAGTTTGTTTACTTTAAAGAGACTTTTGTATAATTATTTTTGATTTGATTTGGAATTTGTTTAAAAATTGTAGCTTAGTTTAGTTATTTGACACACAAGATATTTTTACTTCACAAAAAAATGCGCGGCATTTGAGAAATTATATAATGGTAGTTGTTCATTTCTAATTTGTCTCAACTCAGTTTTGTAATAATAAATTGTGTATGAATCGTATTGTGAGATACTTTCTGCACATGACGTGATTGACATTAGGCAATTACAATATTCAGACTTAGAATGATTGGTTGATTTATAAATATGTATAATGACAACGTTTATACATATATGATGACTACCCTGAGATATAATCTTATGAAACAGAATTCAACTCATTTGCATATAATAGAGCAGGTTGTGGGTTGTGTGTGTCACATGTTAAAAAGGCTTCGTGCCACAAACGATGAAAAACAAATCTCAAAACAAACCTCGTGTAAGCAGAAATGAGTCTCAAAAACATTTCTTTTCATGAGGTCTGGCAGATATTCTGATACGCCTACGAGATGGGTAGAGAGAAGAGAAAGTCTGGGTTGATAGATTAATAATGCAAATGAAACTTGCAAAGGCTTAAAAATAAATGTCATGCAATATACAGTGAGTAAGCAGTTGGGAAAAATGTATTACCCACCATCTGAATCAATGCTGGTGTGATGAAGAATAAAATCAACGATACGAATCCTAAAACAGAGTTGAGAAAAATTACCTTAACAAAACAGTTTGATATTAGAGATGTCAATCAAAACCATAATAGTTTATGTATTGGTCCAAGGAAATGGCTCTTTAGAGATGGAATGTTGGCAATCGTTTCACAGCCAACGTATAAATGAATGATGAATGATTGAGCATTTGTCATAAACCCCATCAGACAAAAACTGGAAACTATATTTCACGTAAAAAGCTAAACTTTCACATTTTGTGAAGTGTTGTAAAAATACGCAAAACTCACTGTTATGATGCTAAGGTTGTTGTCAGGGTGTTGCTTAGCTGTTGCTATGGTGATACAGGTTGTTTCTTATTGACCCAAGTGAAAATAGCCAAATTTACAGCACTTTCACAATACTGTCTCAATGTTTTCATGACGCTATACATTTCTGTCAACTAATTATGTCCATATTACAAAGGTATATAAATATATGGTAACACTTTACAATACGGTGCTATTATTGAACATTAGTAAATGCATTAGCTAACGTAAGCTAATAATGAAAAAAATGTTTTCACTATTTATTAATCCTTGTTAAATGTTAGTTCATGTCAATACAGTTATTCATGTGAATTCATGGTGCATTAAGTCATTTTAACAGTGACAACATTTTTAATAATGTATTAGTGAATGCTGAAATTAACTGGAACTACATAAATAAATACTGTATTGTTGTTCATTTTAGCTAATGAAATAACTATTTGTAAACAATTAGTACTTTTTGTAAAGTATAACCGATATATATATTAATAGTGGCAGGCGTGGGAAAATGTGTCAGTCAGGAGCACAAACCTTACGCCAAGAGTCACGAGTATAAGCATAATGTTAACATTTTTTTAAGGGTAATTCCAAGGCCTTAAAGTTAACATTGTCATTTTTTTTTATTGACCGACAACACCCATTTAATGACTTTATACCTGATTATTATGTTTAAACTACATTTATTAATTTGTCAGATGAGGACCATCATAAACACTTTATCACAGAGCTAACAATAGTCATAGTACCATTCTCCGGCTTTAAAGAGTAAGCTAGACTCTCACATAAACTGGAGCAGAAGTGAAAAAGCAGAACTGACGAAAAGAGAGAAGAAGAAGTTTTCCAAACACATGATAATTAAAGCGTACAAAAGCACATGGGACAGAAATAGCCACCGTGTTGGTGCAAGTATTACCTGGTTGACTGAGGTATAGTACCCTGCTGCTCACAACTCCAGTTACAGGCATCGGACACTTTTAGGAGGTACCTGTACATCTCAAAGATCTCTTTTGGCGCTCTGATGCAATAAAACACTGTTTCATCATCTCTGGTTTTCTGTCAAAAGAGGCGTATTCAAAGAGTAACGCTTACATACCTGACAAGCTGAACATTACATTACTGCATAAAAGTCCATCGTGATATTATACATGACTGCTCACAAGAATACAACAGAAACATAAAACATAACACTGTATTTAAAAGTGGATAAATTATGTCATGTATCTTGATATGTAAACAAATTTTAATGCACAACGTGGAGACCAAGAACCACCCAACGCAAAGCCTTTAATTTCGCACCTTCCAGCCAAACAGAATCGCATATTCAAACAGACCATGATATAAAGTTATTACGATGTAGTTGCCCACAAAAATTGCATTACTAGAAAAAAGCCATGCACGATGATGTCTGGTGTAAGAACATGAAACTGAAATGGGAAAAAAATAAAACTTCGCAATGATACAAAAAGGTTGTGTCAGCAGTTATGAATCAATTGCAAGATTAAGGGAAATACTATTTGGTTTCATTTTCATTTAAAAAGGGAAATTCTATTGCAATGTCAAAGCATTGGATCTGTATAATCCTGGAGGTAAAAAAAGAAAATAATACTTACAGTTATCTTTAATTTCTTGGCATTTAATGCGTCTAAGAAAGCTTTCTGTTTTCTGATGCGGCGTTTGTCCTCCTCATCTGAGATTTTTGCCACCAGCACATAATCGAATAACAGAGGGAGTTGCTGGAGAGAGATCGTCAGTTGTTCAGACATATTATTACATTGCTGGAGAAATGTGACTCCCATAATTACAAATGTGTATCTTTAGTTTATTTATGACTGTATAGCGACATTCCTTTGTTTATTTATGGGACATTTCGATACTGTATATGTATAACAATATTTCAATGCTCCCTTGTGAGAGATTCACTTTGGATAAAAGTGTGTGCATGATTAAAAAGACCACACTTACAATCAATGTTCTAATGTAAATCTTATTTGAAAAAAAACAAAGGTCATAACAAAATCTGAAAATAGGTTTCTACGCTAAAGCTTTGATTACAAATCAAATGTACACAATATGCCCTATGGAGCATAACTTTGATTGAAAACTACTACTACAAATACAACTTCTGAAATACATATACACATTTCAGTTAGGTTCCACTGAAATTGCAATGTTAATATAATTTAAAAATAAAAACAATATGCTGCACTGAGCTGTTTGTCTTACCACTGGAGGCAGAGATTGGTTTTCCATGCCATTCTCATTTACAACTCCAAAGGTCTCTAAAAAGTCAATGCTCCCCTGCAACAGCACAATACAGTCAGATTAAAGTATATAAAGTAATGCATTTCATGTTAAAGTAAGTCTGGACTTGTATTTAAACCTAATGTAATTGCATCAGTGCTGTCTGCTTCGCTTTATTCTTAAGTGATAATTCCTGTGCAAAACATTGTTAGAGTTGGCCAGGCATCTTTCTTTATTATTTGATATTAATCTTTGCTAATACGCTGTGAATGGTTTCCGTTGTGTTGCTTCTTCTTTGAGTTCATAAAAACCCATATCAAGTCTCCAGCTTCAGGTCCCTCAAGTTTTAAATCTCTTTTACCTCGTACGTCTCGAATGACTAAAGTGTTATCTGATTGGATATGCACATTCCATTCACACTTGGCCACATAAACGTGTGTATGCATAATTAATATAATCTGCTACTCCCACACTATTTGCAAATTCTAAAATTTTGTGAGAATGCTAATGCAGAGTTCAATTGTGTTTGAGATTCGCATTTGCTTTAAACATCGATGATTCCTCGCTAACAATGTATACATTTTTACATCCTATCTTTTGATAGCTATCTGATCAGTAAAATGAATGAAAATGAATGTGACAGTGTGTAAATATAATCATCGGCAAACATGTTTGTTTTTTATTAAATAAGATTGAGGCATTAAGATTTATGTTATTAGCATGGCCGTACCTGTCCTATCTGTATTACACAAAAAAAAATCATTTGGCCTTTTTTACACCAGTGATATGAAGCAGAAGAGTAGCGGCACATCAGTAGTAAACAATCGGAATCTTCAACTAAATTCAACATGAACACATTTGTAAGTCTCCAAAGTTCAGTTAACCACAAAATTGTTCTTTCATTTTACTGACTAAACCTCTTTGTAAAACAGGTCATCCTTTATAAATAAGAATACCAGAAATTCCAAAGTCATGATGGTTTTACATTTCCTGCGTTATAGGGCTCTTTCTAGAATGTAGTTTAATTTTAAGGATACTAAGATAAGATGTGTATTTATAATGAATTTGAACCCAATCTTATAATAGATTATTAAACTGCGTAAACGTTCCACACAAATGAAAGCAGACAATGCCAACCATGTTGAGCTAGTAAAAAAAAAGACAACATGCGTAGTTGCCTAACTTGATGTAAATATGTTATCTCATAGATACTGTGACACAGATACTGTTTTGTCCATGATAGCTAAAGCACTGGAAGTGGATGTCATTTACTTGCATTCAAAATGTTGTTCTATATATCATTGTCAATGCATGGTAGAATAATGTCTAAGCCTACATTACGTGTCCAGTGATTCTGAAATGAGTTTAACATTGTATACAAATCCTCTCCGTTTTTTGTGCCTGGGAAAAATATTGAAAATGATAAAACCACTGTTTGGGGATACCACATGTATCACTTATTAAACCATTTTCAAATCATTTTAAAGTAAATAGCTCATTCATAGTTATGTGTAAAATGCATCGAGTATTTTGAGTTATACAGATCTTCTCACCTGTCTCCTGTGGAATTTCAGCTCCATCATGCGAGTGAGCTCGCGCGCGTCCAGGTGTGACAGGTGTGGGCTGCAGGGGTCGCACCAGATCGCAAACACCCGTTAATAAAGAGGATGTCTTCAGTCATTCGCCATTACAAACCAAAGAGTCGAAACATTAGATTTGGGACTTCCGTGCTGTTATAAGGAACTCGCTTGTATTGCTGCTTCAATTGACACTGACGCTGCTGGAATGCCGTCGGTTCACTTTCGGCTCTGATCTGATGTCACATCTGATGTGACATTTTATACTTTACTGATAAGAATTAGGAGATTTCAGAACTTGAACCACGAAATAAACAAAACTGTCCTCGTTTAATTTTAACTATTTATTACACACGGTAACGTGTGAGGAAAAAGGACATTTATGGTAATTATCAGTCTATACTTGAGATCTAGTTTTCTGCTTTTTTATTCATTTTTGAAATCATTGATTGACAAAACAATGGGATGCTCACCGAATCCCCGCAAAGAAATAGTTTCTTTATTCATGAAGTTTAAATAAAGGAAAATGTTTCTATTCTTCAACAAATAGGAAAAGGACTGCACTTCCAAAAATCCCCAGCAGGTGGAGGCACTGCAGTGAACGTGCACTTTGTTGTCTCGAGAAATCTGCAACTGGAGGTCATAGGATTGCGTCTGACTACACATGTCTGGGAACACAAATGAAGCTTCTTTACATTGTACAGATTTCATTTTATAAAAACATGCTTGTTAGAAAACGTGTTTCTAGTGACAGTATTATCATTTTTGTGTGTTTTATCATTATTTTATTTATTTAGAATAGCTTTTTATAAAAAATTTAAAAACAAAACCTAATAAATAATTATTATATACATTATATAATTATATATAATTATAAACTGTGTGCAGTATTTTCTGATACTACTGTATAAAATATTTTCTCTGTATATACACAATCTTATAAAAACTGTCAAAAAATGATTCTTTTCCTCTTGTTTGAGTTTTTCTTAGGTAATGTCTTTACTGTTTTACTATGTCATAAAAGTATATTCATCTGGTGACAACAACAGCCACATAAAGGAGGGATACCAAATCCAATGGGCACCTGTATGCAACATTACTGAAATATATTGTTTCAAGTATGCTACAGTTATTTACAGCTCCTTTGGAGGTCTGTGTACGATTTTTTATTCCATTAAACTTTTAAATAAAATACATTAATACATTAAATCAGGTTAGATGTAAGAAAGAGTTGTAAGAGAGTTGGATAGTTTGGTGAGAGAATGAGAGCGAGAGAGAGAGAGAGAGAGAGAGAGAGAGAGAGAGAGAAAGACAAGAAAGAATATTTTTTAACAAACTTGAACAAATTAAATGTTTTATTGATACTCTAAAGATAACCTATGTAAAGGCAAATTATTTTTAGTTCCAACACAAACTAAGTGAAAGCACACTGTCACATTTGTCACATTGAATATGCAAAACAATCATCAGAAAGATAGAATGACAAAGTCAAATTGTCATACCTCTAGGCTAGTCTATAACAAAACACTTTAAATATTTTGGTAACAAAACAAAGTGAAATAAAAACCTTTCAAATTGTTTTGAATAAATCCTAAAACTAAATTACTAAAACAATCATTTTCACATTCCTTCTGAAAAAAGTTACCGTAATATTATTGCAAAAAGAACACAGATGTTTCTTGTTTATGAATTTAGTTTGGTGTCTTCAATTCAAAGGGTGAATACTCAACACATTTTATTACTGTTCTATATTATTGAATACCTCTTTTCAACATTTTGTTTTAAATGAAGTTACTATGTCTGGAGTTACTAGGACTAAATCAAAGTGTGTGGGCTCAAATGATATCTACACTTTGCCTCTAATCTTACAAACCACTCCTGTTCTGTTATTACTCTACAGTCCCGTCCCAACCCAACCAATCCTTATAGCCCTCATGAAGGTGGCACACACCCGTGTATCTTATACCTTCACATATGGCCGTGGAACTATGAAACCCAGATTGAAGACGTTATGGTTTGTGGAAAGTAAGCTATATGCATGTTTTACTGCCCCACCCAAACAGTGTAATTGCTACAGTGAAGGTCCGTGGAAACCACTTGAAGGGCAGACAGGGCCAAAGAGTCTATATTGGGCTACAAGAACTCTAGTTACAGTTCTGGTGGGGCTTGAACAAGCAATCAGATGTGGATGATTTTTGAGAAACAGGTTTTTTTTTTTGTACAAAGCAGTAAGTGCTCATGCTAGTGAGCTTTAGTCATTTTTTCATGTTACATTCTCAACATTCTGTGTTTGCCAATACCCAAAACATACAAAAGAGATATATTTAAATACAGTACTTGATCATTCATATCTTGGGACTTGTTGGATATTTCATTACAAGACACCCTAGAACATGAAATGCTCACCATGTTTGATTTTGCTAGTGGAATACATTTTGACTGTATATCCTTTCTAACCCTTAAGGTAGCTTGTGAGACAAGTTATTTACTGTTTTAAACGCTGGGAAATATCAGATTTGATGCCTTCCTCTCTCCGTCAGCTCCCTGTAAAGACAGCATTTTCAACATGTGTAACGTCAATTGAAAACATGGCAATACCAAAGGAGATGAACGCTCTTTGGAAATAAAATGCAAATGAGTTCAGGAAAACCTGTTTGCTGATATAGGTGTGTAAAGCAGTATATGAACTACACCTACAAAACAAATGCTAGCTCTGTATAAAATGCATCCTGCCTTTAGGTTCTTCAAGACTGTGTTGACAATCAAATATTTTCTACTTTCTTTTTATACGTCATCTTTATTGGAAACTATTTTAGATATCAAAAGTTATAAATTTGACAAATCCCTTTGCATCACTTTGAACCTTGCAATTCTTCTCAACTATTGACCTTTCATGGAAAGTAAACTTTGCTCTATTTTTTTGTTTTTTGGGGGGGTTGGACTTCATTATACTTACCAGATTTAATACATTAATCAAAGTTAATCAATCATTTTTCAAATATCCTGTCTGAGATTTCGTGAACACGCAAAAGAATGCAAAGAATAGAGTTGAAAAGAAACTCCTTTGGCTCCAAAGCTATAGTAAATACATTATACATGTCGAATTGAAAATGTAAGAAAAAGTAATTCAATAAATCTTTTTAGGAAACTAAACGCTCACAGGGGACCATGATTTCATGCAATTCCCCATTTGTTTCCTGTTTTTATCTTTTTCAGAGGTTTGCTCTCTGTACTGTGCCGACAAAATTGCGGTCGTTTCTAACAATCCCCTTTAATGCAAAAATCACGAATTCAACTACGGCGAAGGCAGAGTACATGAATATTAACCACTGACGCTGACGTTCCTTAGCAGTCCTCCTATACTGCAGACTCGTTTCTCAATATTAATATTGTCCCTCTTTCGCCTTCCAATGGTGGACTAACATCTCATGTATATTAAACACAAATCCCACATCATAGTAGAGGCGTAATTTCCCTCACCGAGACCCGAAGACAAGCCCCAGTGTGGACAAATCTGATCCCCTGTGCGCGGAGTGTCAGCGGTCAGAGAGCTTAGATCAGATCACGGGGCGTGAGCTCGGACTGAGCCCGGGCGGAAAGATCATTGATTCAACAACTCCGTCAAATTCACGTGATTACAGTTGGATACTTTATAAAAATGAATCGCGGAAAGCCGGTTGATGCGACGCTTATCGAAATGGACCGGACTGTTTGGTCCAACGGTGGTGGTGAGTGTCCGCCTCACTAATGCCTTTAAACGAATATTGGTGTGTTTGAACATGTATAGGCTACTTATTCGCTATTATTTCACATTGTATTTATTCCATCGCTTTTTATTTAAATGATCTTACTTTAAGTTATAAACACGAGAGTTAAAGAGAAATTCGCTCGTCCGTTACGTTGACAACTTTACGTGACGTGCGCTCGTTACAATGTGATCTTATAACGTTATTCAATGTCATTGAAGCAATAGTTTAAAAAGTTTAAACAAACTTTAATACACGTACTTCATTGGATCTTTTTGTTTGACTGGAGTTATTATGAAGAATGTAAATAGTTACAGTCAGATCATGTTACATTGTGGCAGTGACGTTCAATGTTTGGACTTTTTCATTTATGTTTAATTACAACGGAGCAGTTAACTATGAATGAACTATGTAAGTTAATATAATATTATGCATTAGAAAGTTAAAAGCTATGTTTTAATATGTGAGCTGTTAAGTTGGCTAATGTTGTGAATAGTCTAGACATAATGTGCAGAGAGATAACATCTAAATTGTAATTGAGTCATCAGCTTCCCCTTTAAAAGCACATTGATAGTCTTCAACCTGAAAATGGTCCCTTACTTTCCCTTAGTCATGCTATCTCAATGTAGTTTACATGCCAACTTGCCAAGATCATGTGCTCGAGTCCCAGTGAACACACAACTAAAATGTAACTTGAATGCACTAGCTTTTCACTAAGCATCTGTTTAATGTGTAAATGTAAACTGCAACACTTGCTTTTGAACATTGTGACTAATAGAAGACCCCCTGACCTGGGCTATATCTGTGCACAAGCGGGATAGAGTATCACACTGTCATAATGTACCGTAAATATTTATTAAACTTCATAAATCTGTATAAAATATTAAAATAGAATAACTAATTTCTCCTTATAACTGCTTCAGTGTGCTTTAAAGATAAAAATGCATAGAGTCTCCTGATAAGCCGATAAAGGGTTGGATAAACTCATCTGTACATGTACAGTAAAGGTCTAATTCATAAACACTTAAATGCATTTCTTTATTTACAAATAAAATCTCCAAAGAATATTGTTAATACTGTCACACCTCAAACGTTTTGTGACGTTTTGTATTTTCGTGTGCTTGGTGTGCAGCAAACCACAAAATATGTAGTTGACCGTGCCTGTTGTTTCCTGTGTCAGCAAACATTTCTCACTTCTAATTTCACATCCTGACATCCCGTACATGACTTTGATGAGTGTTTTCATGCCAGGGTATATAAAAGAAGACATGCAGTACCGTTACGTATTGATTTATAGTTTATCACGTTTGAGGGCTATGATCTGGCATACTTGGAAGTCACATTCAGAGACCTAATTCAAAGTTGTGAAATGTTATCTTTATATGACAAGGGAGATTGTTAATCTGAAAGTGTATATAGCATATTTTTATAACAGTCAGATAATACAAATGACTGCATGCTTTTATTGGCTAGGTGGTCGTAAAATGACAATTTGAGAGGTTGGAGAGGCCAAAATCATTGCAAATAGCATTATACCATTTTTAGCTTCCTTTATTTCCATTAATATGACATTATTTTAGACTAGGAAGGAAACATTCATGTTTCTAACATCAGATGAAATTAACACAACACAAATTTCCTGAATAGCTGTCAGACCTGCAGTTTAGTGTAATGTTAGATGTAATGAAGGTTTATGATATGTTGAAGACTGCTTAGATGCTTTGCTTCTGTTAGAAAAGTCCAGGATACCATTCAGTCTCATTCTCTGTCTCAGTTTAGGACTTTAGGGAGTTCACTGCGGTTTCTAAGACACCCAACACACACATGAGCTTGGCCTAGGGTAAATTTAGCCTGAAAGGGCTCTAAACAGAAACCTTCTAGTATTCCAACTGTATGGAGCGGTTTTGGTACACAGTCATTGTTTGGCATTATCTAACATATAAAGTAACAACCCTGTTGAAAATATCAGCATGTGCTTGTTTAAAATGTGCTGGTTTAAGCTTAACCAGCTGAGGACCACCTTAGGACCAGCTCATGATCATCTTAAACCAGCAATTGACCTGCACAAAACGGCTACCATGTTTCAAAACCTACTTTACAAGATGAGCTGGGTAGTAACTGATTACTTGTAATCTGGATTATGTAATCAGATTCCAAAAATCAAGTACTTGTAATTGAATTATGTCACAATTCAGAATACTCATAATCACAGTACGTTACTATTTTATTGTTACAGATTTCATTTTATTTTTTTGGTAAACCTATTAACTGTTAAGATAATCAACCAATTCACGATAGCAAGTCTAGCATGTTTTTGTTTACAAGTATTTTGTTCACAATCCACGATAGCGGTCTTATTTCGTGATAACAACCGGCTGCTTGAACATTATCCCGCTTATTACACGGCTAACTTTATTGGCACATGAGAAAAAAAACTGGAGATGAAATGTGAATTTGCTATATTTTATATGTAGGAAAAGACGTTTATTTTCACGTTCAGATGTCACGAGCAGGCAATTTGTTTTAATCATTTGTAAATATAATGACATATATGTAATAAAAATATATATTTATATATAAATGAAATGTTGCATCCGGGATAACGTGTGTTATTAGTTTTTTAGAGGTTGTTATCTGGGAATAATGAACACAATTTCGCAACAAGGCAATTAGAATCAAGCATTACAACCAGCCGTGTAATAATTCATGATAATACACTTGACAAGCAACACTGACTTTGTGAATGTAACCAGTTTGGCCAATGGCTGACAACTCCATTATTGTCATATCTAAAAGTGATTGATCAAAAAGCTTACATTTATTTCACAATTGTTCGCTTTTTTAGAAGCTCCTTAAATGGGAACCTTTGCTAAGTACTTGAAATGTCACGTGTCTATCTAGTAACACTTCTTGTTTTTTTCTTTATCTTCTCCAGAGGAAAACAACGGCTTCCACACGAGTTTGGATAAGGAATCATTTCAACTTGAAAGCGCTGTGGTAAAATCTCTTACACATTTTAAGCAGCTTTAGCAGCATGCATCTCTCACCATGCAGGTCAAGGGGAAGAAATGTGTTTCTCTTCTAAGCCATCTGACTGACCCTATGCAATAACCCGAATCTCATAAGGAACTCCTTAGCAACCCCCTCTAGCTCTTGTAGGTCTGCTGAGGTTGCTAAATGGGTCTATTACATAAGTTGGTTGTGAGTTACTTACAAAGTCATGTATTGTTCAATATGACAACATACAGTATGAGTGGTGGGGTTTTCAAAGAAATGCGTAAGTCCGGCGATGGTCAGTGCTTTAATTAAGGGATGTTTATGATGTTTTTGTTATCGCTGTGTTTATATTCTTGCAATGGAAAATTGAAGCACAATGGTCAGTCATGTTTGTTTGACACAGGTGCTCTTAGATGATGACACATTCATTCAAATCAGCTCACCATTCAGCCATTCAAGGCCATTCGGTTTGCATATGAAAAAATTGCTTTACCTGATTCCTACCAACCTTTTGTGGTTTTGTTACTCGCTGTTTTAGTTTACATAGTTTTGTTCATTGTGGTGCCTCAATCGTTTTCTTCTATAGAAATTATAAATGTAGGGTTGAGAAATAGTCTAATACATCATCTTGTACCCTCATCGATGTAAAACCCTGTGACTTTCTCTGGTGGTTTTGCATTGTTATATAAGCTACATAAAGTGAACGGGCAACGTTATAATTTTTCTGTATGAGTTGTGTGCCATATTTCATGTTTTCTGAAGCCTTGATAGCTGTGCGTCTTCAAACAAGTCATGTTGACAGCCCTTTAGTCTCGGTTTTGTGTAATTTGGATAAAACAGCATATACATATTCTGCCATACGAACAGGTACACCTCGTTTTGTGTTCTGTGGATGATCATACAGGTTTTGTATGAGGGCGATAATATTATCATTACGACAGATTGTTTTCTTTTTCGGTGAACTTCCCCTTTAATGTGATATTTCCGCACACAACTATTCATTTTGCTGATGTCATCCGGCCGTTCACTTTATGTTTCCAGTTATCTGTCCTTCACCCTTCTGTGCTCTTGCTCTCTTATGTTTTTATGGTTTCTACTTTTCTCCCACTAGTTTGATTTCAGGTAACTAAATCATGATAATCTTGTGAAGATAACCACGCTCCAGCACTCATCTGTGCCCTCCGCCCTGCTCCCCTCTACATCTTTTCTGTGTCTCTCTTTCTGTCTATTTAGTCCACGTTGAGTGTTGTCTCTGAGTGCACAAGCATTGCGTCTGTTTGCTCAAGTCATTCTTCAGTGATTGGGTGTGAACAGTGTGAGAAAGAAAACAGTGAACCACAGCAACACCTCAGCAGCTTTGTCGGGGTAAGATAGGACCATGTGTGTGTACTGTGTCGTAAAGGGGCCATATAATGTCAAAAGCATTAACTAGTGCATGAGGCTGATTTAAACCTAGAAAGCTTTAACTGCCTTGCAAGTATGAGTCTGTTTTGTGAATCTGATCATGACAAAACATTCATAGGCGTGAATTTGTTTGTCAATTGAACCATAGATATACATACACAGATTCCTGTTTCTGTGGGTCACTAATACTATACATAAGCTGTCCGCCATATTGAATAGGTCAGAGCCGGAGTTGTGAGAAATCGCGTCCCCTTTGAAATTGGGTCTCCCTTAGGACCCAGATGGGAGCTATTTTTGTACAGTGGTTATCGTTTTATCGGCAACAGCTTGTTCTTGACAGCTAAACAATCAATGCAAAATAAAAGCTTACAGTAAAAAGAAACATGTAACAAATCTTCAATAGCAGACATGTTAGTTTTTACAAAAAACATCATATGTTTCATCAGACGCACATACTGGCCAGAAGTAAATTTCCATGTTATGTGTTTTATATTTAATGTATATTATTATTATTTTAAAATTCATATTGTATTGTATAGTAATTGTATTGAATTAAATTAAAACGACTCAACAGTTATAGATTCTTTACAGAGGTCTACTGGAAGTTAAGTTTGGGCCACATAAAGTTTGTTGCCGCTGAAACATCTATAAACTAAGCTAGCAGGCCAATGGGGTATATGCACACGGATCGATGGCGTCCTTTCCCCTTAAATCTCTGCCAGCTCTGTTACATCCAGCACCAAAGAGAACAATCCCCCTAATGCTATGAGAGCAGAATTGACCTAGCTGGCTGAGATTTCAGCGGATGTACGTCATCTTCCCTTGTGCATATACCTTCCTGAGATTCTGAATACTATGCTACTATGTAACTAAAAACAGTAAGAACAAAAAAAATTGGTTTCACAACAAATAGTTTTGATTTTATACTAGCATATGATATATATTGTGTCTATTCTGTATTCAGCACCTTTTCTATTCAGTATTTATGAACAGTGCAGGGGAAAAGTTAAATGCTACTATGAATACGACTCCTTTAAACCCATATTCAAAACACGATTAGGCTTTATGTCTCTTGTATTTCCTGAAGTGGTTTATTTTATTTTTTCACTCAACTCCAGCGTGTTTGCATGTTCGGAATGGCTTCTGTTTCTTAGATGCTCATAGATTGACGTTCACTGGGATGTAGAGAGAAAATGGTTCTATCCAAATCAATAGATGTGTTTCCCTGAAACTTGATGAATAGTATTGAAAAGATTGCTGTTGCCAACATGCTTAAATCATGTCATTATCAGATAGAGATGAGTTGAGTCGACTGTCACTGAAGGATTCACAAATGAATAATGTGCATTTACATAGACCTTTGCCTCGCACGGTATTGATCAATAGGTTGGCATGGACTGCTGTGTGTTTGGTTGTTAGTCTAGATTGTATACCATTGTCATTGTCTCACCATGCTCAATTTGTCCACAGATATGGAGAAAGAGAACCTTATTTCTGAAGTATCGCTCACGGGTACGACACGGTAAAGAGGGCTGAGATTGAAAACTGTGACCATGCATGTGTGCCTGGCTTGGATTTCATAAAACTTTATTACAACATCGTAAAAGAATCTTCAATGTTTATCAGATATCATTGCCAAAGATAACAGAAAGCTCCCAGAACACCCTAGCAACTGCATAGCAACAAGAATATGGCTCATGTCATGTCAAACCCAACTTGTCTTGTCTATCACAAAACGCTATTTTGTAAGATATTGTGGTCGATGGGAATTGCCTGCCAATAATGTCACCACAATTTCTTGAAAAAGTTGTACATGCAACTTAAATTTGCCGATACTATAAAAATGATGCAATTTGCATTTAGAGTTATATAATGTTAGTTGTTTGTTGGGGGTTTTGATCCACAATGCAGTGTAACATTCCAAGCTTTTTGACGTCTCTCCTCTCAACTTAGGAAAATAGGTCTTTGCATATACAGTCCCACATTTTCGTATGCTTTTCTCATATTTGGCGCTTGTTTTTACGGTGTCTTTAAATTATCAAAACGTCTTTCGAAATGCTTGCTACGGAAAACGCAGAACATCGAAGCCGGTCTGAATTTTTTATGACGGACGATAATATAGGAGCCAGTGTGTAACATTTCGGACTCAATGTGCATTGGCCTTAAGGCTTCAGTGTCAATTTATGCTCAATAAGCCACAAAGGTTCTATTTTCCCTATATGAAAATAAGTCTCTATATATAAAAAGCAGCACTCTGTTCATTAACTGTGTTTTTTTAAGTCTGTAGTTGTGTCACATTACATGATTACACATTTGTATTTGAGCAGATGCGTTTTGTGGCTAAAGGCCTTTGTAGTTCTTTACTTCCCTGCCCTATTTCTTTAACCATACATATACTTACGCTATATATAAGTGCATGGGCTTATGGCGATGAGAGACTACCTCTGCACATATGCATCATCTCTAATGTGTAATTATGGAAAATGAAAGAGAGGGGAGAGAGTGAAAGAACAGCAGATTCTCTGCCATGTCAAACACGCTGCGTGCTTTCAGTAAATAGTCCTTATTTACAGAGAACAGGTTTGCTCAGCAGTCATTACAACTTTTTTTGCTCCGATCAGGTTACTCCACTTTTAGATCTTAGATACTACATTTCCAACCTGCACTCTGAGTCTCACTTTTACCTGTTTGTCATTGTCTGGGGAAGTCGTATTTACATATTTATGCAAATATTTATATGGCAGGGTTGCAGTAATTCTCTTGAAAATGTCAGGATCTGCAAATGGGTCATACACTTGACATGCAAATTACATCAGTGCGGTCATTGCTGTGGAAAATGTACTGCGCTTTCTTGGTTCAGGAGACTGAGGTATGAAAATATGAACTTTTTGTGAGATGGACGTGAATGACACCTCAGAAAGTAGCGGCTTTTGGTTTGTTTTTACTTTTGAAAGCTAGTTGGAAAAGATCTATACTTGGAAGTAGGACGAGGATACAAGCCACAATGTCAGCATTGCAATCCCCCACAATCCCCTAACCTATTCCTGTTAAAAGTGACTTTGTAAAGATATCAGATTGTCAGTCATGACATGATAAAGCGACTAGAGATAATCTAATATGTCAAAGAGCTTTCACTCACAAAAAGGCAACTGGATAGCTGGTTTTCATTTTGGGAGATCAAAGTATATTCATGCCTGTTTGAAACTGCAGGTTTATTGCTGTATGTATATAGACATCCAAATTCATACGTTCAGTAGTTATTTTAGCAAGCAAATCAGATGTACATATCCTTCAGGTTTATAATTACTGGTGTTTGCTAAAGGCAAACATTGTTATTGCTATTGCTCCTCACCAGCAGACCATTCATCTGGATTATTAAACTTAAATCCTGCTGTGTCCATCCATCATATGTAAAACAATGTCATTATGTGGGCTGTTCAGGAGCCATGTGACATTACTTCTCCTAGCTTGATTTTCACCTTAGCAACAGCATAACAATGGATTTACAGAACACCTTAGCGACCACCCTGGACACCTTTGCAACCAAACAACAATGCACTTACACACCGAGAACATCTTAGCAACCACCAATGTACCAACCACATCAACATTACCTGATTACCAACTTCAACATTATAACAACACCCTAGAAACCATCTCACACACTAACAACCACATAACAATGCACCTAAAAACCCAGAACAACACCTTAGGAACCATTAGAACACCCTAGCAACCACCCAAAACACCCTAGAAACTACACAGTTATTAACTTCACCAACCAGAACACCTCAGCAACCGCCCAAAACACCATACAGCAATGCACTTAAACAGTCAGTACACCTTAGCAACCACTTAAACCACCATAGCAACCACACAGCAATGCACTTAAACACCCAGAACACCTTAGCAATCACCAATTTTTTTACAATCAATAATTACAACCACAGCAGCATAACATGATTCAAGCAACCATCAAGAATACCATAGGAATCAGTAGGGCACCCTAGCAACCACACAGCTATGTACTAAATCACCATATTCGACTATGCAGCCATATAGCAATTTTCTGGTAACCAACCACAACACCGGAATATCACCTTATCAACCACCAAAGGCAAGTTTTAGGCACATTTCATAATAATCATGTCAACTTTTAATAATATGCATTGTTTCAAAACAGCTGTACTAAATGTATGAATATGAAAACATCCCTGGAAAGTTAAATGAAATAGAGAAAAGAAGAGAAAATCAAACACATAAATGTACATATATGAACTGTATATACATACTGTATACACACATATATTGACATTTATACTATGTTTTATTAAAGAGTACAATACATGGTATTATTGCAAGTCTTACAAAAGATTAGCAAGAGATATCAACAAAGTGAATAGAGAATTTGCTAGTAATACAAAGTGCTTTAGATTATGGGATGTGAGATAAACATATCGCAGCAAACTGAAAACAAAATAATTTGTACTACATAAAAGGACAAAAAGTTGAATAATTAATGATGCGGTGCAGTCAGTTATATGTTGTGCCAAATTTTATCGTCTGAAAAATGTATTTTGCTGATGTAATTATCTTATAAAGATGATGATGTCATCATCACTGCTGGCATGAGGGACTCCCCCATCCCCCTCCTGTCTCTCTCCCTTTGCTCTCTGTTAATGACTGGGTGTGTATCCTGAAGGAGGGCAGCTTTAATCCAATATGTGTGCGTTTGTGTTTACGTGTGCATGTGTCCGGTTCTGGGGTTTGTGAGGGAGGTGGTCTCGTCCGCCTCAAGAGATTTCCGAGCACCGAATGATGCAGCACTTGATCTGCGGGTTGGAGGTAAAGTGATTCTCCATTTCTCTCTCCTGAATGTATGTGGAAAGGAGGAGACCCGACATTTCTATAGATGCCAATAGGATTCACTAAAGATGGTAGCGTGCGGAATGCTGTTGTTTACTGGAGGAAGTCCTTGTTGTTATCTGCCGGCAGTCATCAGGAATTTCCATGTTTTGTTTGCAGGATGAGCGTAAGAAAATCAGTGCATGTAGTGAAACCTCAGCTGGGTTGGTCACATTTCTGGATGTAGTAGTGAGAGCACTGAGAGACGGGGCTAGTTCTCGGTCTCCGGCTGTCTTTGTTTGTGTTAGTCACTTTGTGTATGTTATTTTTAGTTGTTAGAGAACAGCTGCAGACTCTTACAGGCCTGACAGCTCCCGGTCACACCGGCTATTTCTCTTCTGAGCAACTATTTAACTTTCAACAATGTTAGTGTTGGCAGAGAATAAATAAACTTCTCAGAGAGCTGATGTGGGGTCAGAGTTGTTCTGCAGAGCGTGGACTTTTAAATGAAGTTTTAATATAATTCAGTAAGAAAGGTGTTTGACCCTACAGGACAGATCATGAGGTCATGAGGGCGAACAGATCATCCGAACACTAGGGGGAAGCAAATGCATCTTACAATCCTTTGACATTTAAAGGAACAGTTCATCCAAAAAAGGGAAGCACAAACCCATACTACGTCGGTTATTTTAAAGAATCTTTACATTGCGTACCTAACAAACAATGACAGTTTATAGTGAGCTTATGTGACACCACTGCAAAAAGTCATGGTCATAGTGAGGGGTGTTACAATATATCGACATGGCGATGTATCGTCGTCCTTCTCCGTGTGATACGAGAATCGAAATGGTGCGCCAAATATCGATATTTTAATTAATTAATAAAACAAGACGCTCTGAATATATTTCCAAGCGTAATTACATCATGGATCCACTGGGTGGCGCTAAACCCCCAACTGAGGGAACTAGACTGAGAAAGGGTTTATGATTGCGTGTAAAATAAATGATGCTCCATGCATATCTGTGAATTAACGTGAATGTGATTAGATTTAATGCAAGTTGCTGCACTGAAATGTTTTTTTAGTTTTTTTTTATTTAAGCTGGTTAACACTAATGTTCCCAAGTTTAATTAAGTGGCTGTTAAATTTAGAAAAGTGCCAATATAAAAAAATGTGGTTAAATGTATCAGTTTCCAAAGATAATGATTCAATTTTAGCATAAAATGTTTAATTTACTTGAAACATTAGTCATGTTGGTAATATGTTATTAATTCACCTACTGAACAAAGTTTTGTGGACTTGAATAAAGAGACAAATGTTGAACACTTCATGGGCATTTTAATTTCATAGTTATGCAGATATCGTGATGATTCACTATAGGATTGCCAAACAATATATTGATTATCGTATAATTTTCACATGATAATATCGGTACCGTGAGCAATGTATAGCAAACCGTATCGTATCGTCATGTACCCTATGATTCCCATCCCTAGAAATGAGTGTGAAGATTAGTTTGCTGCATTTCAAAGAAAGCAAAAGTATTATACAGGTGAATGAATAATGGCAGAACTGTTTCTTTAAGAGAGGAGGAAGTAGAATGTTTGAGAGCAAAGTAAAAGCATAAAGATTCATATACAGAATTTCAGTAGTGAAATGTGTGTGTGTGCTTGTGATTGAGTTTTAAAGGTTAGGGCCCGGTTGCATAAAGCACCTTAAGTGTAATTTTCCCTTAAGTGTGCCCTTAGTATACCTTATAAGTTATTCTCCTATTGTCTTTGGTGAAGGGAAATCACCCCTTAAGTGTCACACTTAAGGGAAAAACGTAAGGCGCTTTATGCAACTGGGCACAGTTATCTTTAGGGGTGTCACAAATATACAGATTTTGACAATACTGTGATATTAAAATCTTGGTTTAACTAATAGTGTTAATTAAAAAAAGAAATTGATATAGAGACACAAGTTGATATTATTATATAAGTTCTTTCTCTGACACAGTCCCTCAAGTTGTAGATTTCCCGGACATGCTGGATTGTCTCTCTGGCCTGCTTTTGCATTCATTTTGTTTTGTTAATGCAGATTTTTGCCTGCGTTTAAAAGATTTTGTGCTCGCATGTGAGGCGCCGTTTCTTGCTGCACTACCTTTGAAATAAAAACTCATTCAAGCTGCGCCGGTTAATATTTAATAAGCCGTCATCAATAATAAACAAGATTTACATTTTGACAAAGTGTTTTTCTATTTTGCTGCACACATTTACCAATTAAAAGCATGAAGTGTCTTTTTCCCAAGATTTGAAACGCAGTATTGTGTGTTGGCAATACTATGAGAATTTTGATCCTGGTTGTTTTGTTTATTGTATGATACAACCTGTGTGTTTGTTTGTGTTGTGTGTACAGGTTGATAAACATCACCAGAGCAAGGACTCTGTGTACTTTAGAGATGGCATACGGAGGATAGATTTTGTTCTTTCATACATCGATGACAAGGATGAAGTGAAGAAAGTGGTGCGTCATATCTTTTGTTTCGTTTCACATCTGCATTGTGTAAGAAAATGAAGGGAACAGTTATTAACCAAAACAACGCCAATATATCTTAACATTAGTTACTTTATTGTTTTGAAATATTTAAAGTTAAAATGATATTTTGGTTTTCCAAAATCGTATTATGTTGGGTTTGCCCCATGCCCTCTTTAAATCACAGTTCCCTTTCTGTCGGTCTCTCGACGTTGTGTCGAGAACGACAGATGGGGTTCGCCCTTGAGAACCAATCAACTCTGACTACTATAGAAAAGGCCAATGAAATTTGGCGAATGCAATTTGCATGCCGGGCTCCGCCCCCGGAAATCCGGTATAAAAGGAGGCCGGCGTGCAGCATTCACTTACCTTTTGTTCTTCAGAGCCATCGCTCATGAGTACAACTCAGGATTCAATCCTCTACAACTACACGCTGGTGCTACGACGTGTTACAGCGGATCGTCCCTTTCTGCAGCGACCTTCCCCTGGGCGTCTCGGCGGTTCCGGAGGTGTTAGAGATTTTTTCTAAAAGTCCTTTTCAGGACTGACTGAGCATTCTCCAGCGCGGCATGTCCCGCTGTTCTCTTGGGTGCGGCACCCTCATCGAGGAGGGGGATGGACACGATCGCTGCATTAGGTGTCTGGGCGTCCAGCACACTGAAGCAGCGTTCGTTGACACATCTGCCTACACTGCGGGCAGATTGTCATTCAGAAGTTGCGGTCACGGGTGGCTGTCTTCCTACGGGAACCAGCCACCATTTCGTCTGCTACCCGGGCTGTGACATCTGTGGCTACGGCCCCGATGACCACCCACGTTAGCAGCGTTAGTGATACGGGGAACTCTGCGAACGTAAACCCGCCAGCCAAGTGCTCACGGGCCGATCGCACCCCGATTCGCTCTTCTGAACGTTCCCCAACCGGCGGTGGCATACCGTCCGGATCCTCACGCACACACTCGGAAACGATGTGTGACGTAGATGAGATGTCGCTCGCAGCATCGGAGGGAGACTGGCATCCGACTCTGCCGAATCCAAACTCCACCCCCAGCGGTCGAGTTCAGGAGGAAGCAGAAGTGATGTCATCCGTGCTAACCCGGGGATACGTGGTTCCCGAGGTCGGTGCGCGGTGCAAACCGCGCCCACCCCGGGTGCCATGTTTTTCCCGGAGGTGCATGAGGAGCTGTGTAAAACTTGGAACGCTCCTCTCACGGACCGTTCCAGTGAAACCAGCTCCGGCTCCCTTACTTCCCTCGATGGTGAGGCAGCCAAGGACTGCGTCGAGATCCCCCGGGTGGAACGTCCGCCTGCGGTGCACCTGTGCCGCGGACGGCTACCACCTGGGGGGGGATCGACCACTCCTACCGTCCAAAGCACGTAAGACTTCGGCATCACTGGTGTCGAAAGCTTGCGATGTTGCGGGCCAGGCTGCCTCCTCTCTCTATGCCTTGGCCATCCTGCAGGTCCGCCAGGCCAGGGCGTTGAGAGGGCTCCACGAGGGTAAGGCCGACCCGGGTATAATGCAGGATCTCCGTGCCACCGCTGACAGCGCTCTACGGGCGACTAAGGCGGCGGCACGGGCCCTGGGTCGGACGATGTCCACGGTAGTGGTCCAGGAGAGACACCCCCGGCTATACCTTGTGCAGAAGAGTGACAGCAAGGAAGTCC
The DNA here is from genome assembly GCF_015846415.1 of Triplophysa dalaica. Classification (NCBI taxonomy): domain Eukaryota; kingdom Metazoa; phylum Chordata; class Actinopteri; order Cypriniformes; family Nemacheilidae; genus Triplophysa; species Triplophysa dalaica. Next base: position 14,654,799 of record NC_079565.1, on the reverse strand, counting down.
GCTTTCTTGATGCACTCATCTCGCAGGGTGGGTTGTTGGTAACACCGTCGAGGACTGCGCTCAGCAGTTTTTTGACGGCGAAGCAGACAGTGGCAATTAACCACATTTTTTTCACGCCGCGACTCGGCCGCCTACAGGCCTCCGAGATCTCACGTGACGTCTGCTTCCCTGCAACCCAGGACCCTTTCGACATCGGCTCCGGTTCCTGTGCCCCCACAGGCGGCACCCCGGAAGCAGAGGTCGAGGGGGAAACCTCCACCCCGTCAGCAACCTCCTCGCGAGAAGGGACACTGACGGGAAGACCCCAGGGAGAACAACATCGGGCCCGAACCTTCACAGCCACGGCTCTGATCGGTCGGTACGGGACGACTCCTGCCTCGTCACCAAAGCCGGGCCCTTGTTAGGGCTTGGCGCCCACTTACTCACTGAGTTTTCTGTTCTCCCCGGGTTTACTTGCAGCCGATCGCACACTCCACTGGACTGTGCTCGGCGAACCGACCTCACACCCTGGCGAGGCGTGAGGTCGTACACATATACGACAGCCGTCACCACTCTCAAACCGACAGTGCGTGCCGTTGTCCCGCCAGGCAGGTAAGCAGGCGGAGCAAAAACCTTCCCTCCGGGGACTCCCCGCGACATGGTTAGCTCCGCCAGCCGACGAACCACCCCCCGTGGGAATGATGAAGCAGACCGTCCCCTTGGTCACCCTGTCACAGTCCCTGGGAGCTCGAGAGCTGCCCACACTGTCTCGCTGGCTAATGAGGGCGGTCCGTCTTGGTTACTCGATCCAGTTCGCCAGAGACTCACCCAAGTTTCGGGGCATCATCTCTCCCTCTGTACTTCGGGTAGAGGTCACCACCCTTCTGGCAAAACAGGCATCGAGTTCGTCCCTCAAAACCAAGATGTTCAGTGGGTCACCACCCGCACTTCATCGTTCCCAAGAAAGACGGCGGGTTGCCCCCAAAGGCTGCGTACCCTGAACAGAGCACCTTCACAAGCTGCCATTCAGGGTGCTCACACAGAGGCGCGTCCTGACATCTATGAGGTGTCAGGATTGGTTCGTGGCAATCGACCTGAAGGACGCTTACTTTCATGTCTCGTTCCTCCTCGACACCGGCCGTTCCCACGGTTCGCGTGCGAGAGGCGGGCATATCAGTACAGAGTCCTCCCTTTCGGTCTGTCCCTGACCGCCCTTTCTCCCTGAGAGGAGGAAGGCGAGCGGGTACTAAACTATCTCAGCGACTGGCCTATCTTGGCACACTCGCGAGATCTGTTATGTACACAAAGGGACCTGGTGCTCCGGCACCTAGGTCGATTGGGACTCCAGGTCAACCAAGAGAGGGGCAAGCTCTCCCCAGTGCAGAGCATCCTCTTTCTCGGTATGGAACTCAGCTCTGTCACCATGTCGGCACACCTGTCCGCAGTTGTGCCCAACCAGTGTTGAACTGTCTGAAATGAACATTTTAGGCAGACAGCGGTCCCCCTGAAACAATTCAGAGGCTCCTGGGACACATGGCGTCCTCGCGGGCTAATACCCCTCGAGTTGATGCACATGACACCGCTCCAACACTGGTTTCAGAGTCGAGTTCCGAGGAGAGCGTGGCACACCGGCAGCAGGCGCATGGTGATGCCGCCCTGCTGCCGACGCACCATAACCCCTAGTCTTTATGACTTTTTCGACGGACTCAGGTCCCTCTGAGCAGGTTATGAGGCAGGTCGTGGTGACGACTGAAGTCTCCCTGCAGGGGTGCGGTGTAGTGTGCAACGGGCACGCAGGTGGGGTGTTGGACGAACCCCCGCCTGCGCTGGCATATCAATTGCCAAGAGTTGTGGGCTATGCTACTTGCACTGAGCAGGCTACGGCCTCTCGTGCGAGACATGCACGTGCTGTTCCGAGGACAGCACTATAGCTGTAGCGAATACAGATCGTCAGGGTGGCGTTCGCACACAGCAGCTAAACACAACTTGCTCGACGCCTCCTCCGGTGGAGTCAACAGGTGACTCGTTCCCTGCAGGCCACACACCCCGGGCAAACTGAACTAGACAGCCGACGTGCTTTCTCGCCAGTTTATGCCTCGTGGAGAGTGGCGACTCCACCCCCGTGCAGTCCAGCTCATTTGGAGGCTGTTCGGGTAGGCCCAGGTAAAACCTGTTCACCTCCCGTAACACCACCATTTGCCCGCTTGATAGTCCCTGCCCTCGGCACGGATATCCTTGCGCACAGCTGGCCGCGGGATGGGCGGAAGCACACCTTCCCCCCCCCAGGAGCCTTCTTGTACAGACTCTGTGCAAGGTCAGGGAGCAGGAGCACCAAGTGTTATTGGTTACACCACACCGGTCTAACCGCACTTGGCCTCAGAGCCGATGCTCTGGACAGCGACTCCCCCTGAACCATTCCCCTGACAGAGGACCTGCTCTCTCAGGGGAAGGACACGTTCTGGCATCCCAGATCAGACCTCTGGAACACCCATGTCTGGTCTCTAGACGGGACGAGAAGATCCTAAGATGGCTACTCCCCCTATACGGCTGAGACCATCACCCAGGCTAGGGCCCCATCTACTAGGCGGTTACACGCCTCTAGACGGTGCCTCTTCTCGTCCTGGTGTCTTTCTCAACGAGAAAGACCCACTGAGGTGCTTGATCAGGATTGTGTTCCCCTCCTCACGAGACTGGAGACTAACATCTCCCTTCCACACTGAAAGTGTATGTAGTCGCTATTGCCACTCATCACGACTCAGTCGGTGGAAAGTTTCTAGGGCAACACGACCTGGTCACCAGGTTCCTAAGCAGCGAGAGGGCTGAATCCGCCTCATCTCCGCTCCATACCCTCTTGGGACCCTAAGTGGTCCTGGGGAGCCTCAGGGCCCCCCAAAGAGCCCCTCGGAGGTTCCGATCTTCCTCATAGAGTAAGACGGCCCTCCTGACGGCGCTCACTTCTTTCAAGAGGGTAGGGGACCACCGAGCATCCTCCGTGTCCCTGGATTGCCTTAAACTCGGCCCTGGAAACTCTCACGTTATCTTGAGACCCAGGCCCGGATGCGTGCCCAAGAAGTTCCCACTACTCCCTCCGGGGCCAAGTGGTGAACTTGCAGGCGCTCCCCATAGGGGAGGAAGACCCAACCCGATTAGTGTTGTGTCCAGTACGTACTGGACCGCACGCAGAGCTCTGAAGCTCTGACCAGCTCCGTGTCTGTTGGAGGACAGCAGAAGGGGAAGGCTGTCTCCAAACAGAGGCTGGCGCACTGGGTCGTGGACGCCGTTACGACGGCATTCCGATCTCAGAATCTCCCATGCCCATTGGCAGTGAGGGCTCACTCCACACGGAGTTTAGCCACCTCCTGGACACTGGCAGAAGCGCCTCTCTAGCAGACATCTGTAGAGCTGCGGGTTGGGCTATGCCCAAACACCTTCGCAAGGGTTAACAACCTTCGCGTAAACCCGGTGTCAGCCCACGTCCTGCGTGGCGACATGTAGGACTGGCATCCGGGGGGGCGTATGCCTGCGAAAGCACCTTTCCACCCTCTAACAGGTTGGGTCAGTGTGCTATTTACCTTTTCTTCTTACCCGAACACATCGCTAAGAAACTGGTACCTCACCAGCCTCCCTTCTTACCCAGACACTGGTTAAGAATAGGCATTCCATCCATCACCAAACAAGCACCCCCTGGGGGCTGGCTGGGCAGAGCAGCCTTCCCCCTTAGGCCGGGATACCATGTGAGCTATCACAGATAGCTCTAACCGGACCTAGTGCTACCGGACGTCTGTAACACCCCCTCCGTGGGCTGTTCCGTCTGATGTATCCTCATGAGAATGGTTCCCACTCCTGGTAACCCATGAGCTTCCCCAGGTGGGCCTCCACCTCGCGGTTAACTACTCAGTCCGCACGTTCCATGCGTTCTCCTCCAAGGACGAGACCATACCTATATCCACCATATTCCTCCCCACGGGTAGGAGGTGGCCTCTGTAGCGCTTCTCTGATTAAGAGTCGCGCTTACCCGGTGTAAACTGATCTGGATGGCCTCTCGCCTATAGAGAGCTAAGGCCCCGTCCGTGAAAGTTACCGGTCAGGGCTGTACCCATCTTTCTCCAAGAAAGCTCTGGAACCCCCCGACCACCACACTGGAAGGTTACAGTCTCACGAAAGTTTCGAGATGACACGCCCAGGCTTGTTACCGTCGCTTCGCTAGAGATTGTGACGCGATACAGCGTTGTGGCGTTTTCCATAGGCAACCCCATCTGTCGTTCTCGACACAACGTCGAGAGACCGACAGAAAGGGAACGTCTTGGTTACGTATGTAACCTCAGTTCCCTGATGGAGGGAACGAGACGTTGTGTCCCTTATGCCACGAACACGTATCGTATTCTGCTGCAGTTTGAGAGGTCTCAGGCTCTTCAGAACAAAGGTAAGTGAATGCTGCACGCCGGCCTCCTTTTATACCGGATTTCCGGGGGCGGAGCCCGGCATGCAAATTGCATTCGCCAAATTTCATTGGCCTTTTCTATAGTAGTCAGAGTTGATTGGTTCTCAAGGGCGAACCCCATCTGTCGTTCTCGACACAACGTCTCGTTCCCTCCATCAGGGAACTGAGGTTACATACGTAACCAAGACGATTGTTTTTTATTCCACGTGATACATGTTTTAGTGTATATATAAAATATAATAACTCTTAAAAGGTAAAAATCACTACCACAAATAAGTTAATCATAAATACATTTATTGAGAATTGATCAATATTTATATCATGTGATGTTTCTAGAAATATGTCTGAAATTATAATTTGTTTATGGTTAATTCAGACAGACAAAAAAAATGCAGATTTTTTAATTCCGTTTCATTTCAATTCTCATGTTATACCAATGTTGTTTAGTTCATACAGCAGTTGTGTAAGTGTGTCATATTTAAATTATGTACACATGCAGCATTGCACATACAGGTAACTATATTACCAGCAGATTGTTATTTATTATTTTCTAAAATCCAAACACCTCTTCAGTGAAGCACATGTTAGTGAGTCAGTTTTAGATTTGTTATTGATCTTGATACAGGAGCGAAGGAAGGAGTTTGAAGGTAACTTACAGAAAGCCGGACTTGAGCTGGAGACTGAAGACAAATCTGTGAGTCAAAACATCTGACGTCAAACATACTGCTGCCTTAAAGAAATACAGACTCATACATATGAGTTATAACCAAAAACATTTACTGCTTGCTAATGTGTAAATCAGAAGCAACATGTTTTTTTTTGTAACACCCCTGTTAGAGTCCAATAGAGGGCAGTGTTCTTCAGAATATTTTTCCTAAACTATGTTAGTGCAAAAAATATCATTTACTGTACTTGATTTTTTCTTCCATGGCAAAATGCAGAGGTGTATCTTTTAAAGAAGCACAAGTATTTCAAACAAATATAACCTTGCTTTCAGTCAGTACATTTACGCGGGTAAATGTTTCACAGGAAAGGAAAAATCTTGGGTGAACTCATCTAGCTACATTATATAAACAATAATTAACTCTACGGTTAAATGAATTCATGTTGTTTACCATTCTTACCTGTTACCGTGTGCTTAAAAGCAACAATAGTTGAAGAGCACACGGCTGGCTTAATACCATTTGACTTGTTCTTATTGATATACTCACTCCAGGAGTCAGAAGATGGAAAGACATATTTCTTAAAGATCCACGTTCCCTGGGAGGTGCTGGCAACCTACGCAGACGTTCTGAAAATCAAAGTGCCTTTTAAAGCAAATGATATTCCAGAAAATAAAGATGTGCCCATGAGCTGGCTCTTTACACCCATTCGTCTCCCTGAAAATGTGATGCACCCAGAGCCTGATTATTTCACCTACACATTCGACAAGAGCAAGATCGACTTTTTTCTCATCGAGGATAAAGACACCCTCTTCCCTCCATCCACACGGAACAGGATCGTAAGATCTTTTTTAACAACAGAAACAGCCTGGATGCATTTTAATGGGTTGCCATTACACTCGGAACCAAACGCTTGTTTTATTCTCTTCTCTGTGTAGGTGTATTACATCCTTTCCCGATGTCCTTACAGTAAAGAAGACAAAGTCAAGAAGGGCATTAAGAGGTTGCTGAACAACGGCACCTATATTGCAGCCTTCCCACTACATGACGTAAGTTTATCACACAGGTGGTTAAACCTGTCAGCTTGTATCTAAAGAGTCTGTGAAATTGTCAGATGCATCAGTAATGCAATAATGTGTGTGTGTGTGTGTGTGTGTGTAGTGTAGGTATTGGACCAGGTCTCGAGATCCAAACTGTGAGAGTGAACGCAATGAACTGTACAAATTCTGGGCACGTTTCAGTCGCTTTTACAAAGAGCAGCCACTCAACCTCATACGGTAAGACCAACAACAGCCTCTGTGGACTTTTTCACTTTTATTTACACGGGCTGGTGTATAAACTATTATACATTCATATTTGTAAACGTATGCTGTTTAGTATTTACCTCTAGACATTACATTATATTTGCATTGAAATGTTCTTTTTTTGTTTTATTTTATTAACATTATTATTTGTTTTTGTTTTACATAAATTATTATTTCATACAAACCAAATGTTTATAGTATGAGCCAAAAAAAAAATAGGTGGAAAGCACGATTCTCCCACACTTCCAGTAAATGAATGCATGGAAAATGTTTCATTTTTCTGGATAAAATCACACGAACATGAAATAAACGTTAATAATGTTGTTTTACCACAGGAAATATTATGGAGAGAAGATCGGCATCTATTTTGCTTGGCTGGGCTTTTACACAGAGATGCTGTTTTACGCTGCACTTGTCGGCCTGCTCTGTTTTATCTATGGTTTGGCCACATATGACGAAAATGTCTCGAGGTGAGAGTGAAGGTGTATAAAGCTTCACAAAAAAGTCACAATATGCTATTGTTTAAATTGTGTTTATGATATTCATGGCAGTATAAAGCAGAGGTTTCCAATTCTGTCCTAGAGGGCCTCTAGTAGTAATTCTCGGTGCATTACAAGCGGGATGTATCACCCTACGAAGGGCACTTCAGAGTAAAACTATCATGGCCGCTATATTAAAGGGTCGTTCCAAGCCGAAGTGCTCATAACTGCCCTCTTCAAAGGGCCCTTCAGAATGAAAGATTTGGAAAGGTACATCGGTGGACACTTCGCGCCCTCATGATTCTTTGCGTCACAATGAGTTGTTTGGTCCCCTACACCTTTCTACACTTTGAAACTCTCACTGGGTTGGGTAAACCCTACGAAGGGCTTAGTCCAAAGCAAGAGCCCTTTGGAATGGAATGCAGGGTCTGAATCATCTGACACACCTGATTCAATTTATCGGCTCTTTAGTAGATACAACAAGACTTGAATTGGGTGTGTCGATTAGGGAGACATACAAAATGTGCGGGAATAGGGGTCCTCCAGGACAGATTTGGAAATTCCTGTAATGAAGCATGCAAATTGATCAGTTCATGACAGATACTTCCCAACATAGTACATTTATTTGTTGTTTTTTGCTGCAGTAAGGAGATTTGTAATGAGACCATCGGCGGGCAGATCATCATGTGTCCTCTCTGTGATAAAAAATGTGGCTACTGGAAGCTCAACTCAACATGTAGTTCATCATGGGTGGGTGCCGTTTCAATGTAGCACCTATAATGAAGGTACTATTTTGTTTTTGACAAACTTATTTTCTTAAATGTATTTCAGCAATCATATCTGTTTGACAATACGGCCACGGTGTTCTTCGCAATATTCATGGGAATATGGGGTAAGTAAAGAACTTAGGGATTGTCCCACATTAGAGGTCTTGACATGACGGATGTCTGATGGATGGATGTTTATTTCATTGTGGTTAAATATTTGAATCGAATTGAATAGAACTGAAACTGAAACTGAAGTGGTAAAACAAAATAACAAGTTTCACATACACTTTACAAAAACTGTCGAGGATAAAAACATTGCGGTCCTTGGTGTTAATATAAAGAATGAAGTCTACGTACAGAAGTGACTAAACAAACATACCTCCTATTCACATATTAAAACTTTATAATATACATAATAAATATACAATACAATAACAAAATCCAACCACACTGACAACTACCTTTTATACCTTTACTCTTTATAGATGTGTGCAACTTATTCCATGCTATTGCACTAGTATATAAAAACAAAGCTATTTTTCACCTTCAGGCTTCTGAATTTACAAGGACAAATGTTAAAATCCCTACTCCTAGTGTCATAAAAAATGTTGATTTCTCACCAAATGAAAGTTATTCACTAAATAGCTTGGAACAACATTGTTAAGAATTTTACAAGTCATACACAACTTCAATAAAAGCACTCTTATTCCTACAGGCAACCAACCCAGCTCCTAAAACATCCACTTTGCAAATGCATACGTGGATGCAGTTTTAAAATTATTCTAGTTTCACCGTTTTGTGCTCTAAATTTCCCTCAGCTGGACATAAGAAGGCTGTATAGATCCAGAACATGTCATCAGCACTACAGCTATTTGCTGGTTTTAATATTCCCAGACAAATAATTCAGTCTTTAAATGTATAATGATACTCTGACTCCCCCTGGTGGTGAAAGTGGATCCATCTCTGAAATCAGGATGATTTGATTTGTTTGAAAAGATACATAAATGTGAAATGTTTGTTGTGTGTCAGTGACTCTGTTCCTGGAGTTCTGGAAGCGGCGTCAGGCACGGTTGGAGTACGAGTGGGATCTGGTGGACATGGAGGAAGAACAGCAGCAGATGCAGCTCAGACCGGAGTACGAGATCAAATGCACAGACCGCAGGCTCAACCGCGTCACCCAGGTAAACCTGAAACAGTGAAATTGTCCAACACTCTTTCACTTCATGTATTTTTACCAAAAATAAACATCAATTGAATATCAGGAAATCCTTTCTTTTATTTTATTGATGTATGTATTGCTATTGACATTTTCGTTTCATTCTACACAGAATCATCAAAGAACCGTTTTCTCATAAATATTCTTGCCACCAGAGTTTTTCTTTCAAGGCTAAAGGCTACTCTGAATTTATTTGTTTGTCAAACTTTTATTGCAGCTGTTTTTTGTATTTGAACTGTTCTAGAGATTCTGTACTAGTGTCAGAAACAACTTTTTAGATTCTTGTTTTACTTTAAATGTACAAGATTATAAGGCTAGTTAAAACATTATATCAAGATCCAGTGAGGTGGCTATAGTGGTTAGGTAACCAGAATGTAGACCTCATTTAGAGTAGTAGGAAGGATGGTTTTAAAGGGGTCATATGGCGCGTTTTACTGTGTCTTTGGTGTGTTGCCCATGCATGTATGAGACACTTAAAATTGCAAAAAATCAAGTGTCGGAAACAAAAGATGCATTCTATCTAATGATGCGAATGATCACCCAGACCTGCCTGAAACACCTCGAATAATCGTCAGTTGGTGGTGTGATTTAACTTAAACCGCAAAATTTTACATAAGGTGGGCGTACCGATCTGTACAATTGAAGAGGAACCTGATGTTCCAATTATGGTAAGTGGCGTTACATTTCCGTCACACGCTTGCAGAATTCGACCAATCACTACACACTGTTTAACTGGCCAATCATAGCACACCTTGCTTTTCAAAACGATCAGAGCCGTTGAGATAGAGAGTTCTGCCAACAGAAGTCCAAGCGTCACGTGATTCATCGAGCCTTCAGATAGTTCTAGGAAGTTATGTTTTCTCTTTAAATGCTTTATTTCCTTAATTTTTTGTATACATTAAATGGCTTTCGTCTTTAAATGGGTTAGAGGCTTACCTCAGTTGGTCTGTTTGGTCGCAGCTCCATGCGTAACTTGTAACTTCCGGTAAATATTTAGAACCTCCGTGAACCGCCATTGCTGTAAAAAACTGTTCCGGAGTCAACGAAGTTTACGCGACTCTCTCTCTCAAAATGGCTCTGAGAACTCTGAGCTTTGTAAAAATTCTGCGTGTTTCAGAGAGGCGGGGCAAAGAGGAGATACAAACATGCACAGTATGTGGAAAATACAGCGTTTTTGAAGCTTAAATCGTGTGTATACATTGCATTACATCTAAAACAAACGTCATATGACCCCTTTAACATAAAATAAAAGCAGAAAGACAGAAGTGCACTCATTTTGATTGAGAGAAGCAGCTTGAATTCTTAAAACGATAGTTCTTTCAAAAAAGAAAACAGACCTTTCTTGAGCGTTTCTAACGAAACAACTTGAAACCCGATATGTATGTTCACACCTAATTCAAATTTGAATCCGATTTCATAGCAGTTATGAATGTGATCTGGATGAGGTTGGAAAAATCAGCTTTTATACAGAAAACTATGAACAAAGTTTAAGATCTACAAGTGAAAGAAAGGATAAAATACAGTTGTCGCCTTACTGTCCTTTGTGACTGCTGTTCACATGTGTAGCATAGTGAACAGATTTATGAAGGTGAGTTATGTGGTCATGTTAGCTGAGTTGAGACACTAGATCCATATCTTGTTTGTTTGGCTCTGCTCATGTTCTGTAGGAACAGGAGTTGGTTCTAGACCAGACATCACCTGATAAAGTAGGCAGGTTCATCCTGTGCTGGACCACTGTTGGCTTGTGGGTAAGGCTGGCGTAGGAGGACGAGAGTTTGGTTTGCTGTGTTCGTGTGGCATTAGTGACCTGCCTGCAGTGTGATCGCAGCTTTAAAAGACGGCAGACGTAGAGCGATGTAGAATTTTGACAAAAGTGTGGATACTAGTCCGATTCTAGACTAGGACTGCTGTCCCAGGTGTGTGGTGGTGGTTGCTCATGTTTCCTGCTTTGCTTGCTTGCTGTGTAGGAGATGGAACCTTATTTACCCGCATCAACCCAGTGTGCACGCTCAGTAATGTCTGGGGTCACCGTCCTGTTCTGGGTGAGCATCAAAACTGTTTTATATTTCCTTTTAGATTATAATTCTCATCCTAGGTATAAACACTCAATTTGGTTATATATGATGTTTATTGGTTTATATTTTCTTGATTGATTTGCTAAACATAATACAGGGTACCAATTAGCTCTGTCCAAACATGGTGAGCTGCCCAACTACAGATTTAAAAGCATAATAGGCAGTGTGGGAAGCTATCACAGAGAGTGTAATTCCAATATAAAATTGCGACAAGCACAGTAAAAAAAAAAAGATGAAATGGTGAAGAGTTGAAGAAAATACAAATTTTAAATATAATAACTTCTATATACATATTATGTTCATATTGTAAATAGAAATTATATCTGAGGCCCACCAGTGGTGGACTGTACTCAAGCCTTTTTACTTAAATACATAAAAAAAAAAATTATTTGCTACAGTATAAATTATTTAATATAATAGTTTATACGCCATTATATTATAAAAATATATATATATATTAAAAGGAATATTTCATGCAAAAATCAACAATTATTTAATTTATTACTCACCCACAAATATTTTACGACCTCCTGCTGTCTTCGGAACACACAAAAAAAGTTATTTTTGATGACATCCGAGAGCTCTGGCCTCCTCATGGACATCATGGTAATTATCTCTGTCAAGGTCCAGAGAAGTACTAGAGATATCGTTAAAATGGTCCATCTGACCATAGTGGTTCAATTGAATATTTAGGATATCAATTTAATTGATATCAATTTTTTTAGTACTAGATGTTTGATATACTTACATTTACATTTTTATGAAGTAAAATACTTAAGAACAGTAAACCAATAAATTATAAATAAAATGTTGTTTGTGATTCTCATGAGACACATTATTCCACATTCATATTCTCTTGCGCTAACTAAACATTTTAAAGCTCAACACTCTTAAAATTGTTCAAAGGGGTTTTGTTAACTTTCATTATTTTGTGCTGATGGCTATGAACAGTGTTGTCGATACGATAGTTGATGAAGGCGATTCGCTTCATTTTGGAATAAAGATATGATACTGTATACAGATATTAATAGATAAACAGTAGTGTTGTAAAATATCTCTGTTAAACTTGAGGTTGAAGTATAAATAAGTCACTGGACTGTATGGAAACAGCGCTGCACATCCTGAATCAGTAAGTCGGTGATGCATGTGTTTAGCTGCATGTAGTCTTTTATTGTTTTGGCCTAGAGAGCTTGTTCGTAGTTTTCGTAGTAGTTAACAGTATTTTATGACAAATTATATTTTAAATATAAGCACGTTCAGTGTTTTTGTGAGTGACATACTTCTTTTCCCAAACACAGATCTGTCTTATCATCGCTAGTATAATCGGGGTGATCGCGTACCGTCTGGCCGTGTTTGCTGCCTTCGCCAGCGTTATGAAGGACAGCCCCACCAATAAGCTGGAAGTGGTTGGGTCATTAATCACACCTCAGCTTGCTACATCTGTAACCGCTTCCTGCATCAACTTCGTCATCATCATGATTCTGAACTACCTGTATGAACGGGTGGCCATTTGGATCACTGATATGGGTGAGAAACCTCTGCTTTTCCCCTCTTACACTGTGTCTACACCGGACGCGACAGGCGTGATACGCCACATCCAGGGGGGACAATATTGGAAATGATAATAAATTGTAATGCGTTTCTAATGTCTTTTGTTGTGCCGTGTAGACACGGTGTTACTCTTTATACATTTGCTTTGCAGTCATTGCAAATCGGAAATTTGGCCATGGAAACGCGTACATATCGTAAAAACTACCACTTATGTAATGTAAAATGTAAATGTGAATTTATTGCAAAAATGTTTACGCCGATTATGCGTAATAAGCTGATATATGTAAGGTCATGTAAAGGCGTAAAACAGTTTTCTTTTATCGGGGAAAGGTTATAGACTGGCACAGACTTTCTGCAACAAGTCCAGAGCAAAGATCTGTGCAAAATCTGAGAAAAAGTCTTGTAGTGTGTTGTAGCCTTAAGCGGTAGACCAATCTCAAAAGACAAATCCCCAGCTTGACCAATCAGACTTCATAGAACCAGGAACTCAGGAGCCTGTTTCCTGAGAATCGAGATGAGGATGTAAAACACGGGTGAAATATGTAATATATCAAGCATTTATTTAAAATATATACATGAACACCTACTGTTTAGCACATCTTAGAAATATTGAAGACTTAAAAAAATTGGCATGTAGGACATCTCTAAAATGGTATGGTAGAGCTGGATTTCTTATCACACATGTTCTCACAGTAGGTGGCAGTATGCACCTCTAAGGTTGGTTTCCCATCCACCATAAAACCCAAAGAATAAAAGGTTTAGATTTCAGTCACATTATATCCTTTAATAATATATTTTTGTATCCAAATTTAGAAAATATGGCATACGTTTTTCGCGAATCTGTCATGGAAACCCAGCTAGGAAATTTTTCTCCGGATATGTAGTTTTTATGTCCCACCTAAGAAGACCCTTACTCTAGTTAAAAGCCAGCGTGATTTAGTGCTGGGATTTACTATGATTGTTTTAATTATTTTCACAGAGGTTCCCAAAACTCACCTGGAGTACGAGAACAAGCTGACGGTGAAGATGTTTCTCTTCCAGTTTGTCAACTACTATTCATCCTGTTTCTACGTCGCCTTCTTCAAAGGCAAATTTGTGGGTTACCCTGGAGAATATGAGTACATGTTCAGCAAGTTGAGCGGCCTGAGAAATGAAGAGGTCAATCTAACGTCACATCAGCCTCTTTCCAATTGTTTTCATTTTGCAACAGATTGCAACTTTAACTCAAATATATTGAAATATAAATTGAAAATATTGATGAAATATTGATGTTTTTTTTCCAGTGTGAGCCTGGCGGTTGTCTGATTGAGTTAACCACTCAGTTAGTAATAGTCATGACGGGGAAACAGGTGTGGGGGAACATACAGGAAGCTCTCGTACCGTAAGGGCCACCAGATTATTGTACATTCATCATCATCCTATGGTATTGCATGTCTATCTGGATAAAATCTTTATGTGTATGTGTTATAGTTGGCTGCGTAACTGGTGGGTGAGCAGGAATGCCCGAAATCACCCAGAGAGTCTGTACAGCCGCTGGGAACAGGATAATGACCTCCAGTGTATGGGGCAGCTCGGACTCTTCTACGAGTACCTGGAGATGGGTGAGTACTTCCTCATAGGCCCCATCTATAAGATTTTAACTGCACATGGTAAATTCTTTAATAAAACATGCAGAAAGTATGTTGCAGTAACACAGTTTGACAGACAGATGGTGCAATGGTGTAATTTGTACCCGCATTTCAATTCAATAAGGCTTTTATGTCATTTATGTGAACAATAGAGTAATGCCAAAGCTGAGAAGGTAGAAATAGAACAATGATCTGTTTCTCTTTTGCAGTTATCCAGTTTGGCTTCATCACCCTGTTTGTGGCGTCTTTTCCTCTGGCTCCGCTGCTTGCTCTCATTAATAACATGGTGGAGGTGCGAGTGGACGCTTGGAAATTCACCACTCAGTTCCGCAGGCCCGTGGCTGCCAAAGCTCACAGCATCGGTGCATGGGAGGAGATCCTCAACATGATTGCCGTTTTCTCAGTGGTCACCAATGTGAGTCATGTATTGAGACATTATAAGATGTGTTGTATTGAAAATGCTGGATTCTGATTGGTTGGTATATATTTGTATGGGTCATGTAGTTCCAGGGTTGTTGTTCACATTACAGGTATCCTGTAAAGGTCAATAATGTCCATCCTTATTCACAAGACATTCATTACTCTGGTCATGGACAAATCTTGATTTTACTGTAAATGTGAAGTCGGAAATGACAAATGTCCTAGTGTCACAAACAACACTGAAGTAACTTGCGCATCTTACATTTCAGGCCTTCATTGTCTCGTTCACATCTGACATGATCCCACGACTGGTGTATCTGTACACGTATCACCCGGGAACTGAGATCACCATGGAAGGATACATCAACAACAGCCTCTCGGTCTTCAACATCTCAGAGTTCCGACCCGAAAACCGCCCGGAGGACGGAGAGAACCCGAGTGGTTTAACAGCCTTAATGTGACCACATGCAGGTCTGTCTGTCCTCTGCCGCACTTTATGTTTACGTCTCGTTGTAGAACAGATCTTTATAGTCATACAAACTGATATGTAATATACTTTATGTGGATACCGTAGGTACCCTGATTACCGCTACCCACCCGGACATGAGAAACAGTACAAGCACACCATGCAGTTTTGGCATATTCTCGCTGCCAAAATGGCATTTATCATCATCATGGAGGTATGGGATATTCAACTTGTCTCGAAGTATAACTTGAAATATGTTCATTGTAATTTTGTAAGATTAGAGATTGTTTAATAGGTGGCTGTTTGTTAACCCTTGTGCGTAAATTTGAAAAAACTCACACTTAGGCTGAAAGTGGACAAAAATATCCATAAATATCCATATTTTTCACACTTTCATTTACTATTCTGTTCACTAAAATCAGTTCTTATCATAACTACCAAATATTCATTCATTTTAAGAATTTTAACCCTTTGAACACCAGTTTTATTTATATGGTGACCCTGTTGTTATTTGTGAAAAAAATAAATAATTCAAATTATTTTTTATATACTAAATATAAAATATCTTTTATTATTATTATTATTATTATTAATCAACAACAAACAATAATTTTAATGCTTTTTTATTTTTTGAGCAATGTAAGATTTAAACAAAAACTCACAAAATGTCCTTTCAAAAAACGGTCATAAAAATATCTGTCCATATTTTTTCACACTTTCAATGACATTACTTTTTTAAATTTTAAGCCTTTGAATACAAGTGAATGTTTTTTATGAAACAAAGGAATAACTCTAAATATTATCCATACACTAAATGTGAATCCATTTTATTATTATTTCAGTCTCGGATATGTGTTCATAGTTAAAGCCAATATGATATTATTGCATTATTTTTTCTTGAGCATTGTCAGATTTTCTAAAAAAAATCGCACTTAGGTTCAAAATGGATAAAATGTCCATCATGTCAAAAACCATCATCATTTTTTTTTTCAGTTTTTACTAACCTTATTGTTTTAACCAGATCCTTTCCAGATCATAACTACCAAAAATTCATTTATTTATTTCAGAGTTTTAACCTTGTTTGTTTACATAATACCATATCTATTATGCCTTTATGGTTCAAACTGGAATTGGAACTTGAATATAGGGTTTTGGATTTGTGATATCCTTAAAATATATCTTTCTTTTAAACTGTATACATACACACACATACAAAACAACACTCTGACATCTTTACTAACACATAAATACAGTTATAGGTGTATCTTTTGTTCTGTTTGCCCGCCGTGATGTGTAATACAGCAGAAACAGGAAAACCGAAATGCTCCATAGACTAAAATGGAGACAAAAGCATAAGGAGAAAGTTAATAGAACACATTTTAAAATGTTGCATTTTCTTGAAAAGTATTAATTTTTCGTCATTTTGAACCCTTTGCCAACATAATCATAGGATTATTATATGGAATGACTAATGCTTGTATGAGAAAATATTCATAGTTAAATGATATTTTGTCCAAATGGACCGGAGTGTAACAATTTTATGTACCTAGTTTAAAAACATTTATGAATTGCAAAATTGAGCAAAATATTAAAATTCCAATAAAAATTCAAACATTTTGCTAAATGTATGATGTTTGCATTAACACAGCCAAAACGACAAAGAAAACAAAACTGAAATGGACAAAAATGTCCAAAATAGCGCACAAGGTTTAAGGACTCACTTAATGTGAATGGGGGCCGTGTGACACTTGTTTTTTTAAGCATTGTCTTAGTGTCTTGTAAATTCTTGCTTGGGATAATTAGGCTTGTTTATCTTTATTGTCATTACATACATTTAATTTATGTCTAATCAAAAATGATTGTAAATGATTTCATTTTCTTGTAGCATGTGGTGTTTGTGGTGAAGTTCTTTGTGGCCTGGCTGATCCCTGACGTGCCGTCGGATGTGAAAGCTCGTATAAAGCGCGAGCGCTACCTGATTCAGGAGTATCTGCACGACTACGAGCTGGAAAAGCTTAAAGTCCAGCTCAGACAGAACAGGGAGAACATCGAAGAGTGTACATGTCCCACCACAGCCGCCCCACCTGTGAAACTTGAGGTGTTTTCTGACTGTCTGACCTAACACAAACACAACCAGACCTCTCTAAACCACAACACAATACAATCTCAAGGCCAATGAGAGAGAGGCCCGTGTTATAATGCGCTCTGAAATCACCATGCTTGCTTTACCCCACTAGTCCATAATAACGTTTACATTATTCAAACGGATCACAGTAGTTTCACACTGTGTTGACTCATCAGGCTGCTTGATTGATTTCAGTCATGTGACCTCCATAAGTCGACCCTTATGAAAGGGCCCCCTCTTAGAACCAAGTCTTCCCAATAGGGATTGTTAAATCTGAAGTTTTTTAAATAAAATAGTTATGAAGTTAAAGCCAGATTTAAATGCACTATAGACATATCTTAAGCCATATGACTTCTGCTCTCACTTGTTTGCTGAAAACGCGATCTATGCAGTCTCCTCAATCCTTGGTTTTGTTTGATTTCCGTGTCAACGTTCTCTGCTGGTGTGGCCATTTTCTCTTATATGACAAAGATAAAGTGTGAGCTGTTTATATGTTCTGGTAAACACTGTGTCAAGGCCAGAAAGCTAAGGGGTGAATCTCATCAAAGCATTTCTAGTCTCATAGTTTAAATCAAAAGAACTAAAAAGGTAAGACATTTTATTTTGCATAAAGAAAAAGAAGGCTGTTTGGAACTAAATGTTATTTTTGTAATGCATTTTGTTCCCTAAACTCAAATTAAAATATTAGATTCTCATAACCACATTGCAAAAGCAAAAAAATTATCACAAAAAATTGAGTATATTGTCAGTACAATAATTAAAAATGCTATTGATTCTCATTACCGTAACCCCAAAACGGTGAATTCTCATAATCGTATTGCAAAAACTGTATATTCTCAATACCATAATTCAAAAAATAATAGTATTACCAAAATGAATAAGAGAAGATTGAAATTACAGTAATTCAAAATGCTAAAGATTGTCATTACCGTAAGCCTAAAACCGTGAATTTTCATAACTGTAATGCAAAAGTAATATATATTTTCAATACCATAATGCAAAAACAAAAAATAATAGCCTAACCACAATGAAAATGAGTAGATTGTCATTACAGTATTTAAAAAAGCTATAGATTCTCATTACCGTAAACCCGAAACCGTGAATTCTCTGTAACTGTAATGCATAAAAAACAGTAGAACCTCATTACCATAACAGGACAACTTAAGGTTCACTATCATTATTCTCAGCTATCACCACAAACTGAAAGAATATCAATTCACATTAAAAACTAATGTGTCTAATAGTTCGGAGTGAAATATAATTCGGACATGTTCTTACCAGCTTTCGTGAGATTCATCTTTAGAGAATCGAATCAGTTGTGTTTGAACACAGCTTCTGTATGAATATTTAGTTCTTCTGAATGCCTTTAAGCAACCAAAGCTAAAATGCCTTAAAACCTTCTAACATCTGCATGAATGTTCGACATTATGTAAAATAGATTAAGATATTAATATACAACTGAAGTTTAATCTGTTTACTGTTTGAATTCATGTACAAAGAAATGTAAATTATATAGATGAAGTTGTGAGGAGGAAAATATTTTAAGTTATTACTGTATGTACTTTTAGTAAATTCTCTTATTGATTTATATAGACAAACTGCCACGCAAAATTTAACAGTATTATTTCATAGTGCAATGCAGCATTTCTGCTGATTCTGTGACAGACAATTTCCAATGCCATATTTGTTTTCTTGCTGGAAATATAATTCAAAATAATGCTCTAAACCAAATATGAGGATGCATACAGCACATATGCACACTGCATGTTATACTTATTATTTTACAGAGCTGATTGTTACAGGCAATCACCTTATTAAACCTTTATAACAACAAATGAGAAATATATATTTTCAAAGCCAAAGTGCTAATTCATATAATGTGCCTTTGTTTCTCCGAAAATGAAGTCCAGGTGGAGTGTTCAATCATTTTACCTTCCATTTCATTTACTGTATCGTCCTTGTGAGAGAAGGAAAAAGCCACGGTGGCAATTATTTTCTTAGTTTTTTTGCACAAAGCACTTGTTGTCTGATTTACAATGCTCAGTGTTTTGAAGCAGGTTATGTGCAGTTAAGTGAATATGCAGTTGTATACAATAAGAAGTTTAGGCTGACTGTATGTTTCGTGTGTCAGTTGGATCATGCCTTTGTCGTTTAATTTGACATTGGCCTAGAGCGTTAACAAAATTAGCAATGAAAATTCAAATGATGACCATCAAAAGTTAGGATTGGTTTGACGTGTAATGATAGAAGAAAACTGAGCACTTCTATTTTGCTTTAATTTGTGACGTGAATGGTTTAATTGGAATTCATATTTTATCCGTAGCCTAAATGTTATTTCCATCTCTGGTTGTAATATGAAGAATTTAATCGTTGTTTTCTCATTTCAATTCATAAAAAAGTATACTGTCTGAATTGTTCACTATTGACAATCTGGAATCTGTGCCGTAAGGTATAATAATCCATCCTTTAGTTAAGGATGGTCATGACCTTATCATTTCAAATAGATTTTGAACTTCTGAAGATATTCTCAATGATCAAAAGTGTTTCTGCCTTAATTCACTTTCTATCTTTTTAGATTTTTTTTTCATTTTGATTCATTTAACTGCTTCCATGTTTTTCTCTTCTGATTTTGACATGGTTAGCATGGTTATCTAGGATGTGTATTTGAATTTGTGTGTGTGTGTTTTTCTGCATTGCTCTTATGTACTCAGAAATGTACTCAGTTTTTCATACTTTGTCACCCGAATAAACTATTAAATCCAGACAATTGAAATAGTCCGTTTTCCCTTTAATTTGTAACACAGTTTTATTTTATAAGTGGAATACTGCAGGTTAACAGATGGTTAAAACACAAACAGGTGGTTAGCTAAGCTGATATTTGCTCAATTGCTTCCTGTATTTACCTGATACCAAAGAATGTGCATGAGAGAGCTGAACCTCCACATCACAGAGACGAGAGCTTACCAGAGATGGATCCTAACAAGACGATTGTAAGTAACAGAAGAAACCTTACACATCTTAATAAACATTAAATCGTTAAATGTGTATATTAGCAAAGCAATAAGGGGATGCATCAATATTAAAACGTTTCGCTGAACGATCAGTGGTCAACAAAGTTTTCATAGATATATTTCAGTCTTCTGCCATATTGGAATGGTCAAAGTCAGTCCAAGAGGAAACATACACACTAATAATATGCTTTTTTCGAAAATGGACAAACCCAACCGTTGGGTTAAATGAACACAGAAAATGTTCACATTTGAGTGTTTAAACAAGCTTTTTGGCCCAAGGCTGGGTCTAAAATAATTCTGTGGGTTTTTGAACCATTTCGGTATATACTGTACATAAACAAATAAAGAACACAATGCAATTTATTTTTATGTGACAATGACTTCTTAGCTGTAGTCTCTTGATCCAATAATAAAATTAATTCTGTTTCTCTGATTCAATACAGGATGCTCCTTCAATGTTAAATGTTTTCTGCATCATAAATGACAAAGGCGATGAGGTCATGCGGTTTGTCCTGATCTGCCTGATGCCTGGATTCTTCGTGGCGGTCCTCACGGTGGGTCTCCCCCTCAACTGTCTGTCTTGTTGGCTGTATTTCCGCCGGCCGCGTCCCTGGACCCGCAGTACGCTCTTCCTCCATAACCTGGCCCTGGCTGACATTTCCTGGTTATTGGCGTTACCCTTCCTTATCCAATACCACGTGGCGGGTATGCGATGGACTCTCGGCTCCACCTTTTGCCGGGTCGTACGACTTCTCTACCATAACTATTTCTACCTCAGCATATTCTTCGTGACCTGCCTAAGTTTTGATCGTTACCTGGCCATCGTTCACCCGCACCGTTCAGCTGTTCTGTTGAGCCGTCAGCGAGCTCTCGTGGTGAGTTTGGCTGTCTGGGCGATCATAGCTTTGATGAGTTACCCTGTAGCATACATGAGCACCACAGTGCCTTGCCTTCAACACAACTGGACGGTCTGCAACCTTTACGTACTGCTGGCAGACACAAAGATAAGTCTGCCTTACTCGATATGCTGTTCTTGTCTGGGCTTCCTCCTACCTTTCTGTGCCCTCAGCTATTTCTACCTGAAGAGCGTCTACCGCCTGCGCAGACTCAGCAACCCCCGACTGCAGGTGTTTGCCGTTGATCTTGCCGGAGCTATGGTGTTGTTTGGAGTGTTTTACTTACCCTACCACCTAAGCAGGAATGCCGCTGTGGTCATGAGAGCGCTGAAAATCAACAAGCCCTCAGCCTGGTATACCGCAGATCTGTTATTTACAGTAGATATGTGTATTTGTAGTCTGAGTTCATGCATCAATCCTCTCCTTGGCTTTTTATTGGGGGGAACTTTCAGACAGGGGCTCCGGGAGGTTTTTTCAGAGGTCTGGAGACTGAGACCCAGAGTGAGACCTGAGGGGACCGGAGAGAGGAGATTGGGGGATACTACACACTAGAAAACGATCTGATCAAACATTTGGTGGGGTTATTTAAGCGCGTATTAACAATCATTGTAAAAAAACGACCTTTCCTGATTCACTACAGTAAGCTTATAATTTTGTTTAAACAGAGATGGGGATCGAGAGGAAAAAGTTACAGATTGCAGCTTTTGTTTATTCACCAAAATCCTGAGTCTAACGCTTTTTCTAACATTTTTACTAACACTGAAACTTTTTATTTTAAAGCCTCTGAAAAAAGCCTTTGTGTATTATACAAGCTTGAGATTATATAAAGCCAAAAAAAGAGAGTCAACAGTTAATGAAGTTACTGTGATTGTTGAAATGCTTACACTGTTTGCAGTATAAAATGTGACTTTATAAGCATCATTCCAGTACTTAAAGGGACAGTTCACCCAGAAATGCAATTTCATCATTTGCTCGCCCTCAAGTTTTTCCAAACCTGCATAAATGTATTTGTTCTGCTGAACACAAAGGAAGATATTTGAAAGAATGTCAGTAAACAAACAGATCTCATCCACTATTTACTATGGGAGTCAATGGGGATTGTAATCAATCAATCACGTTCACAGATTTGAGGCATAGATATGTCAAGATGAAGCAAAGACTGGGCACTGAAACGATCGCTACTGTTTCAGCTCTGATTCTGAAACTCCAGGACACTGTTCACACATTGAATGAGGCATCTTTGTACTTATAACCAATGGTCCTAGTTCACGCAATTGAATGGAAGCGGAGACTAATTTGCATATCTAAGAATCTGCAAGCTACATTTATGTGGAGGGTGTAGAGCAGTCGTTCTCAACTCTGGCCCGCGAGATGCATTTGCCTGCCGAGTTTAGCCCCAACTATGATATAAAACACCCGACAGGCTAATCATCGTCTTTAGAATAGATGTGTTCAACTGAATGCGGCGCTGCGCAAATTTATCAGCGTATGAGATTTAAGTGCCGCGACAGCGATTCAAGTGCAGATTTCTCGGTACGCATTTGAATCTATCTCGCGGCACTTTCATGCGATATGCCAAACAATCTGCGCAGCCCAACATTAAATCGAACACGTCTTGCGTGAGTTTTAAGTTGGCGTGTAACAATATAATCGATATTTTGTTATTGCAAAAGCAACATTTTCTCAATGTTATTGTGGTTACATGACTGTATGAAGCGATATGTCTTCCGGGCCTAGCATAGAGAATGTTGGAAAAAATTATAGATGTTAGTTTTGTCAAGGTCCATTCTGCAATTATTTTATTTTATAAAAGGGATGTTTAAGTCATTTTAACCATCTCATAATAACTTGTCATGATTCCGCTCTCAAGTCATGTTTATTCCTGTCTTGCAGCGGAGTCATGACATAGCCCTTGGGTTTTATGTGAGAAAGACATGGTTTTGCTTAAATATTGGCTGACATGCGCTTTCTCATGTCTTTTCTGTGTCTCCCGCCATCTTGTTTCCTTGTTACCTTTCCATCAGTGTTTCATTACCCACACCTGTCCTTTGCCAATTATCCTGTGTTTGTTTCCCTTTCAAGCAGTGGTCACCAACCCTGCTCCTTGAGATCGACTGCCCTGAAGATTTCAGCTCTAACCCCAATCAAACACACCTGAACTATCTAATCAAGGTGTTCAGGTTTGCTTGATAATTACAGACAGGTGTGCTGAAGCAGGGTGGGAGCTACAGTCTGCAGGACGGTCGATCTCCAGGAGCTGGGATGGTGACCACTTGCATCCTCTTGTCTATTGTCTTGTGCTCTTGGATTGTTTGATGTTGCTGTATTGTGCACTATTCCTTGTACGCTGTTCACTGTAAGAGTTACCTTGTCTAACAAGTTCCTGTTTCCTCGAGTTTAAGTCTAGTTTTGTGTTTGTACCAGTGTTTATTTTCTAGATTAGTTAGTCTGTGTTCTTGCTTTTGTTAATAGTTTATCCCGTCTTGTTTTCCCCATCGTGGGTTTTGTTTTGTCCTTTTGTAGATTTTTTTTGTAAAATAAAAATCTTGGGTTCTCCCCTGGAAATTCATGACAATAACTCATACCACCAGTTATGATTAGAGGATAAAGAAAAGAGGATGCTTACGGCACGTTTCAAAGTCATCATATGTGTTGTTAAATATTGGAATAAACATCCTACCATGGACTGTATGCCGAGGTATTTTTGTATATTGAGATATTGATTTTTACATCCCATGTTTTAAGTGATAAACATGGCACAGGTCCATTTAAATTTCTATGAAATAAAATATTACATTTACTTACATTATGGCCTATGCATCATAAAATCGGTAGGCCTGCATAAAATGAACAAATTTTAGTTAAAAAAGTAAATGTGAAATGTGTGGATCACACGACCTTGTCAACTGCAACTTATTACTGCAATCTGATGGTTTGGAATGGAGTTATAAGGGCTGTGTCCACAGAGGCGTTTACTTCTGCGGCCGACGTCTTTTTATCAATTGTTTCTAAGGAAACGCCGCGTTTAAAAAAAAGCCATCGACTGACGTTTCTATCCCGCGCTCAGCACTGGTTCTATGCGCTTTCCCCACGATCAGCGCCGGAGTTCGACCGGGCGCCCAGGGTCGAAAATGCTTAACTTTGGGCAGTACGCTGCGCCTACAGTGGGCGTTTTCTGCGAGCTCCTGGCGTTTTCAGCTGCGTAAAAGCGCATCGGTTGATACAGCCTACACTGTTGTGCGCTAAAATAAATGAGTCATGTGTTGAACCAGGCCATCGTGCCGAAACATTGGTCAGAATTATGTTGGTCTCACATATATTTTGCACATTTAAACAATGCATATTTTTTCGATTCACATAAATTAATTTGTTTTCACGTTGAGCCCTAATATGAATATGGGGAACTGCGACAAATTAATAGTGTTATACAATTCAAAATAGGATTTGCGCAGGGGGAAAAATGCACCATAATAATTCCCGCCAGTAAGTCTCAGATGTTGCCAGAAACATACAATTGAAAGGACTTGGGTTGGAACCGGGATGGCGCGGTTCCTCTGGTTGTCTTTTCTGAATGTTAGGCGCAGTTCAGCGCACAGATCCAAGAACATGGCTCTAGGAAACGTGAATCTGTTTATTAGTTAGTCATCGTCGTGGGCTCTCCATCCCTGAACACTCTGTCCCTCCTAAGCCTGACATTTGCATAATCCTCTAGTGCCAGCGCATCCATCATGTAGTACATGCACAAGTGTCACCATAGTAGCCTAGTTATATGCTTGCACCGATCAGATTAAATTCCTTACACCTTGTCATAACAATCAGGTAACCTATGGTAAACCCTACAACAACCATGAGATCATTAAAAAACAAAGTGCCATTTCTGTACTCTTATGCTTTATTTTTATAGTATTGTCAACCTGCAAAATGCGTTTTTTTGTGGTTGGTAACAGTGTTTTTTGAGCAACATGTCAAGTGAAATATTTTTAATTTGCTTCATCTGCCACCAGTTCCTCCGCTCACCATCCGTGTCGCCTTCCAAAACGAATTCTACATCCGAAATGTTCCGGCCTACAACATCGCTGGCATCATTTCCAGGGCTCTCATCGTAACCTTGGGTCCAGGTGCAAGGTTTTATCGCAGGCTATTATCACCCAATTAACATAGCCCCTGTATGCCTTAATTGACCCTGAGAGCAGATGAATTTGTGAAGACGTTCTGGGGAAACGCACGTAGAAATAATAATAAAACAATCACAGATGAACAATTTTAAGAGCGATGTATTCAGGGCTTGTGTTTTTCTGTCCCAGAGCGCCCGCACGTGGTCAGATTGAGGCAATTGTTTGTTAGGGTGGTCATGTACTGAACCTTTTTAACTGAATCGAAAAGCATCTGACTTAAACAGTTCATATTTTTTTATAGAACTAGTTATATTGTTGGACTATCTATTGTTCCATTGAGCCGACGAGGTCGTAAACGATTGCTTAAATGAAAGCAGTTTGAAGACTAGCCCACGTCTTAAAGTCATTAAAGGAAATTTATATGGGAAACATATTTAACTGCCACATCTATTTGCCAATGTATCTTTGTTTGCTGCTAGCTATCAATGCATGTCCTTTTAGCAGTTCATGAGTGATGGATGGGAGCGCGCAGGTGTGGAACGCGCAGCTCCCTCACTGTGTGCGGGTTCACGGAACAGCTGGACTGACGCGCGCGTTCCCTGTGCACGGTACTGAAAGATTTCAGGCTTCCACCTCTCCATATTTCTTTCCTCCGTCTCTTTCCTTGCATTACCTGCCTATTTTCTTGTTTTCCGGCCTTTTAAATAGATGAATTCTAAGGGAGTACCTTCTTCTTGTCCCGTATTTGGGTAAAATTATTCCGACAAAATGGAAAAGGGAGGAATTCCAGAGGTCGAAGGAAAAGGATATTTAAAGGACATTTCAGTGACTGGAAAACAAGATTTGATTTGACTGATTTTTTGGGGGGCTTTTAAAGGGCGAATTTTAAGGATTTAATGCGAAACACCGTTTTTTATTCGGTCAAAGAAACACCCGGGTCTCCATACTTAAGGAATATGCTGAAACACCTCATAGCCATTTCAAATTAAAATTATTATTATCATTATCAAGTGGAATATCGTCTTTGGAGATGGAAATGATGAAGGATCGAGTTTTGGCCCCCGGTAAGGAGAGACTGAGGAATCTGGCGGGGAAAACCCTTGGACACATGCACAGGTATCCGTCACTTCCATTTACAACATCCCGATTGATAAAACGATCAAATTTTGCTCTATTAACATCGATATTTTATATTTTCTTCAATTATTTCGATGTAAATGTTTAATATAATGATTCCATGAAATCCACACTATGGTTTCCTCGAATAACTACAAAATAATACACAACCCATGATTCATAAAAAAATCATAATTGTGCTGGTGTCTTCTCATCTTCTTAAGAAATTTTCGTTTGTATAATGAACGTAAGAAATGAATGTGTGTCGTCAAGATCGTGATGGGATCATGTGTAGATTTGGAGATGAAAGAATTCCTCGGAGGATTCATCCTCTGCCCACAGCGGTAAATTAATAATTCATGAAAAGAAAGTCGTGACACGACAAGCTGAAAATATATCGCAATAATTGAATAATAATAATAATATAGAATAAAAATAATATTTTTTATTGTCTGTCACGATTCAATGAAAAAAAAAACATTTAGGATATATATCTCACAATTATGCTATATTTACAGGTTACAAATTACTGACGCACATATACTATTACATGCATTTTCACTGCTTTTTTCGTTCAGTCTTATTTTAAATAATTTGGTAATCTTTAAAATTCTTTGCGTTGTATGAAAACAGTACATTTACATGCAGATCATTTGTTACATGCATTCCTATAAGATACATATTTCATTGCGTGATAGAGAATAGAGGAGTGGATGTTTTACATCACAGTGAAAATAAATAAATAAATGTCACTACGATGTGATATACGCAGAAGGCCATCTATTTCTCACAACGTGTAAAGAAATAAAAGCAATTGCGTACATTTCAAGTTTGTTTATATTATTAAGTTGTTTAAATGTATAAGGTTCTCAGAACGATTTGTCTTCAATAAACACAAAATAGAAATAAATATTTCATAGCTCTCACTCTATCGAGATATGTCCATGTCTGCGTTTATCTGTTATAGCCAATACTTCGATGAGGATGCAAGAGACATAAATGCTGCAATGCGGTGCAAATAACTCAGTTTTCAAAGTCGTGATCAGACAGTACAGAACAGAGATTACGGAAGATGCTGATGCTGGACATAAACTCTACTTGTGCTTTTGGTTTAATTACTGAGAAAAGAATCCGTTTTTAAACAAATGATCTACACAAAGACACAAATAAAGCATGTAATACAGTTTTAATCAACCAAACAAAATGTTTCATCATCAACATCATTCAACATCTAATTTCTAAAAGCAAATTGTAGGCTATTTTGTAACAAAGCCAATATGTGGCAGCCTAATAACACTTGTGTGCTCTCTCACTCCCTCTCTCTATTCTTCTAACTTTTGATTTTTATAACCATATGCACGTTACAAAATGCATCGGGTATTTTCAAAGGGTGATGGAAAAAAAGCAGAAAACGAGTGAGGTTATCGAGCTGACGGAAGATGGGCGGCCCACACATATTACGGAGAAGAAAGCGCCGCTGTGCGACTGCACGTGCTTCGGTCTCCCGCGCCGGTACATCATCGCGATCATGAGCGGCCTCGGCTTCTGCATCTCATTCGGCATCCGCTGTAACCTCGGAGTCGCTATCGTGGATATGGTCAACAACCACACGGTTCACATTGGTGGCAAGATCATAATCAAAGAGGTGAGTGAGGGGCAGATAACCTGCAGAAACCCCTCCTCTTCATGTGAATGCCCCTCCCTCAGTCGCATCATCAACATCACCATCTGATTCCTTTAGTTCATGATTTAAACGATTCAAATGTTTCAACTAGAAATCAAAATTCTTTCATTCACATGCTATCGATGTTTAATTGAAGATAGCTTATATATTTGTTCTTGTATGCGTATTTTCTAAGAAAGCTAAATTTAACTGGGACCCTGAGACGGTGGGAATGATCCACGGATCGTTTTTCTGGGGTTATATAGTGACACAGATCCCAGGAGGATATATATCCTCACGGCTGGCGGCCAACAGGTAATTTACATTACGCAATAAAACGAAATGCTGATTTAATTATTTGTTTCTTTATTTATACTCACAAATATCCCAATAGTACATTTTAAATATTTATGGGGTATTTCTCACTTTATACACTTGATAATAACATGATAACCAGAAATTGTTTCATCCACCTTTTATTTTTATAAACATATTGGTAAGGAAATCGTATAGTGAACAAAGGAGAATACAAAAAAATGTGTGAAACACGTCCAGCCTCCGCGTTAATGAGGTCTCCAGAGGAAAGCATGTCTGCTCTTCTGTATTCAGGGTTCATGGCAACCAAATAAAGCACCAACACGTGATATATGAGATATGGCCTTCAACAACATTTTATTTTACTGTTGAGTGGCATACAAACGTTTTGTTTGTAAGATGAAAAAAACATTTTTACACATTCCTGAAAATCAAAAAAAAATCGATCACTTTAATTCTAATACACTTAGATTGATTTTAGAAAGTTTATGTTAATGAAGACACCACATGTGAAATAAAATAGAAATGAAATAAGTAAAAACGTGTTTTCCACTATGATTTGTGGAAAATAGGCAGGAATGTATTTTTTTCTATTTTAAAGAGAGATGGTATATTTGTTAGTAAATGAGGTTTGTCTTTATTTTCATTCGAGGGTGTTTGGTCTGGCCATTCTGCTCACATCAATGCTCAACATGTTCATCCCATCTGCTGCGCGCGTGCACTATGGCTGCGTCATCTTTGTGAGGATACTGCAGGGTCTCGTCGAGGTACGATTTTCTTCTTTCCCTTTGAAGACTGTTTAAACCAAAAATGCACAATATCTGTCATTACTCTGTCCTTTCAAAACGGCAAAATAATTTAGGCCTTATGTACTAGAAAAGTAAAAAATATAATGTATTGCATGACTGTTCATGACTCATACATACAGTATATCATTTATTCTGAACAAACATATTTTTTATTTTATCCTAACCCGAATTTGCATGTTTATATTAAAATAATGCATGCATATGCTTATAAATTCTCTTTATAATTTGAATTAAACATTAGGATGCTGGGTGGGTGTCAGGTTCAGGTTTCCAATCCAACTGTTAAACAGACAAACAGACAGTCAGGCTCTGTTACAACAGCGTCCTCAAAACCCTGCAGGACTGACAGATCCAGAGAATAAACATGCCCATGAAAAGCTTGCCTCCTGACATCATCTCATACTCAAACAACACTCAAAGGATGAACACTGAAATAGTATAGCAGCTGTCTGCCTTTACCTGTGTCATGGTCGTCTGCTATTAGTTTGCAATTGTTTAGTTTCCTAAGAGTGTTTACTTTAGATAAATCAAAGCCCATTTGAGGTTTTATTGTAATCAAAGCAGCCTGTGTTGTGTGTATTGACATTATATATTCTGTCCTTTGCAGCATCGTGCAATTTGTGTCTATAAGGGAGCGATTGTGTGACAATTAGCTGCTAATGAAGATTTAATGGGCGACATTAGTGTGTTTGTGGGTGAATCAGATTTGGTTTGCTCCTCTTTGCATGGATCATTAATCCTTACTTGAAAAGCAATTGTATGTGTTGGTGTTCATTTGTTTAAGCACTCGGGTCGCGTTCTGTCTGTGTTCACGACCCCCATGAAAGCAATTTTTTATGCTTTCTTTCCTTAAACAGCATTGTGGTATTCTCCAGCAAAAAAAAGCATGATTAATTATGAATGACATTTGAGACCCTGGATCACAAAACGTCTTGGTTACGTATGTAACCTCAGTTCCCTGATGGAGGGAACGAGACGTTGTGTCGAGAACGACAGATGGGGTTCGCCCTTGAGAACCAATCAACTCTGACTACTATAGAAAAGGCCAATGAAATTTGGCGAATGCAATTTGCATGCCGGGCTCCGCCCCCGGAAATCCGGTATAAAAGGAGGCCGGCGTGCAGCATTCACTTACCTTTGTTCTGAAGAGCCTGAGACCTCTCAAACTGCAGCAGAATACGATACGTGTTCGTGGCATAAGGGACACAACGTCTCGTTCCCTCCATCAGGGAACTGAGGTTACATACGTAACCAAGACGTTCCCTTTCTGTCGGTCTCTCGACGTTGTGTCGAGAACGACAGATGGGGTTGCCTATGGAAAACGCCACAACGCTGTATCGCGTCACAATCTCTAGCGAAGCGACGGTAACAAGCCTGGGCGTGTCATCTCGAAGCTTTCGTGAGACTGTAACCTTCCAGTGTGGTGGTCGGGGGGTTCCAGAGCTTTCTTGGAGAAAGATGGGTACAGCCCTGACCGGTAACTTTCACGGACGGGGCCTTAGCTCTCTATAGGCGAGAGGCCGTCCAGATCAGTTTACACCGGGTAAGCGCGACTCTTAATCAGAGAAGCGCTACAGAGGCCACCTCCTACCCGTGGGGAGGAATATGGTGGATATAGGTATGGTCTCGTCCTTGGAGGAGAACGCATGGAACGTGCGGACTGAGTAGTTAACCGCGAGGTGGAGGCCCACCTGGGGAAGCTCATGGGTTACCAGGAGTGGGAACCATTCTCATGAGGATACATCAGACGGAACAGCCCACGGAGGGGGTGTTACAGACGTCCGGTAGCACTAGGTCCGGTTAGAGCTATCTGTGATAGCTCACATGGTATCCCGGCCTAAGGGGGAAGGCTGCTCTGCCCAGCCAGCCCCCAGGGGGTGCTTGTTTGGTGATGGATGGAATGCCTATTCTTAACCAGTGTCTGGGTAAGAAGGGAGGCTGGTGAGGTACCAGTTTCTTAGCGATGTGTTCGGGTAAGAAGAAAAGGTAAATAGCACACTGACCCAACCTGTTAGAGGGTGGAAAGGTGCTTTCGCAGGCATACGCCCCCCCGGATGCCAGTCCTACATGTCGCCACGCAGGACGTGGGCTGACACCGGGTTTACGCGAAGGTTGTTAACCCTTGCGAAGGTGTTTGGGCATAGCCCAACCCGCAGCTCTACAGATGTCTGCTAAAGAGGCGCTTCTGCCAGTGTCCAGGAGGTGGCTAAACTCCGTGTGGAGTGAGCCCTCACTGCCAATGGGCATGGGAGATTCTGAGATCGGAATGCCGTCGTAACGGCGTCCACGACCCAGTGCGCCAGCCTCTGTTTGGAGACAGCCTTCCCCTTCTGCTGTCCTCCAACAGACACGGAGCTGGTCAGAGCTTCAGAGCTCTGCGTGCGGTCCAGTACGTACTGGACACAACACTAATCGGGTTGGGTCTTCCTCCCCTATGGGGAGCGCCTGCAAGTTCACCACTTGGCCCCGGAGGGAGTAGTGGGAACTTCTTGGGCACGCATCCGGGCCTGGGTCTCAAGATAACGTGAGAGTTTCCAGGGCCGAGTTTAAGGCAATCCAGGGACACGGAGGATGCTCGGTGGTCCCCTACCCTCTTGAAGGAAGTGAGCGCCGTCAGGAGGGCCGTCTTACTCTATGAGGAAGATCGGAACCTCCGAGGGGCTCTTTGGGGGGCCCTGAGGCTCCCCAGGACCACTTAGGGTCCCAAGAGGGTATGGAGCGGAGATGAGGCGGATTCCGCCCTCTCGCTGCTTAGGAACCTGGTGACCAGGTCGTGTTGCCCTAGAAACTTTCCACCGACTGAGTCGTGATGAGTGGCAATAGCGACTACATACACTTTCAGTGTGGAAGGGAGATGTTAGTCTCCAGTCTCGTGAGGAGGGGAACACAATCCTGATCAAGCACCTCAGTGGGTCTTTCTCGTTGAGAAAGACACCAGGACGAGAAGAGGCACCGTCTAGAGGCGTGTAACCGCCTAGTAGATGGGGCCCTAGCCTGGGTGATGGTCTCAGCCGTATAGGGGGAGTAGCCATCTTAGGATCTTCTCGTCCCGTCTAGAGACCAGACATGGGTGTTCCAGAGGTCTGATCTGGGATGCCAGAACGTGTCCTTCCCCTGAGAGAGCAGGTCCTCTGTCAGGGGAATGGTTCAGGGGGAGTCGCTATCCAGAGCATCGGCTCTGAGGCCAAGTGCGGTTAGACCGGTGTGGTGTAACCAATAACACTTGGTGCTCCTGCTCCCTGACCTTGCACAGAGTCTGTACAAGAAGGCTCCTGGGGGGGGAAGGTGTGCTTCCGCCCATCCCGCGGCCAGCTGTGCGCAAGGATATCCGTGCCGAGGGCAGGGACTATCAAGCGGGCAAATGGTGGTGTTACGGGAGGTGAACAGGTTTTACCTGGGCCTACCCGAACAGCCTCCAAATGAGCTGGACTGCACGGGGGTGGAGTCGCCACTCTCCACGAGGCATAAACTGGCGAGAAAGCACGTCGGCTGTCTAGTTCAGTTTGCCCGGGGTGTGTGGCCTGCAGGGAACGAGTCACCTGTTGACTCCACCGGAGGAGGCGTCGAGCAAGTTGTGTTTAGCTGCTGTGTGCGAACGCCACCCTGACGATCTGTATTCGCTACAGCTATAGTGCTGTCCTCGGAACAGCACGTGTATGTCTCGCACGAGAGGCCGTAGCCTGCTCAGTGCAAGTAGCATAGCCCACAACTCTTGGCAATTGATATGCCAGCGCAGGCGGGGGTTCGTCCAACACCCCACCTGCGTGCCCGTTGCACACTACACCGCACCCCTGCAGGGAGACTTCAGTCGTCACCACGACCTGCCTCATAACCTGCTCAGAGGGACCTGAGTCCGTCGAAAAAGTCATAAAGACTAGGGGTTATGGTGCGTCGGCAGCAGGGCGGCATCACCATGCGCCTGCTGCCGGTGTGCCACGCTCTCCTCGGAACTCGACTCTGAAACCAGTGTTGGAGCGGTGTCATGTGCATCAACTCGAGGGGTATTAGCCCGCGAGGACGCCATGTGTCCCAGGAGCCTCTGAATTGTTTCAGGGGGACCGCTGTCTGCCTAAAATGTTCATTTCAGACAGTTCAACACTGGTTGGGCACAACTGCGGACAGGTGTGCCGACATGGTGACAGAGTTGAGTTCCATACCGAGAAAGAGGACGCTCTGCACTGGGGAGAGCTTGCCCCTCTCTTGGTTGACCTGGAGTCCCAATCGACCTAGGTGCCGGAGCACCAGGTCCCTTTGTGTACATAACAGATCTCGCGAGTGTGCCAAGATAGGCCAGTCGCTGAGATAGTTTAGTACCCGCTCGCCTTCCTCCTCTCAGGGAGAAAGGGCGGTCAGGGACAGACCGAAAGGGAGGACTCTGTACTGATATGCCCGCCTCTCGCACGCGAACCGTGGGAACGGCCGGTGTCGAGGAGGATCGAGACATGAAAGTAAGCGTCCTTCAGGTCGATTGCCACGAACCAATCCTGACACCTCATAGATGTCAGGACGCGCCTCTGTGTGAGCACCCTGAATGGCAGCTTGTGAAGGTGCTCTGTTCAGGGTACGCAGCCTTTGGGGGCAACCCGCCGTCTTTCTTGGGAACGATGAAGTGCGGGTGGTGACCCACTGAACATCTTGGTTTTGAGGGACGAACTCGATGCCTGTTTTGCCAGAAGGGTGGTGACCTCTACCCGAAGTACGGAGGCGTCCCTGCCTCTGACAGAGGGAGAGATGATGCCCCGAAACTTGGGTGAGTCTCTGGCGAACTGGATCGAGTAACCAAGACGGACCGCCCTCATTAGCCAGCGAGACAGTGTGGGCAGCTCTCGAGCTCCCAGGGACTGTGACAGGGTGACCAAGGGGACGGTCTGCTTCATCATTCCCACGGGGGGTGGTTCGTCGGCTGGCGGAGCTAACCATGTCGCGGGGAGTCCCCGGAGGGAAGGTTTTTGCTCCGCCTGCTTACCTGCCTGGCGGGACAACGGCACGCACTGTCGGTTTGAGAGTGGTGACGGCTGTCGTATGTGTACGACCTCACGCCTCGCCAGGGTGTGAGGTCGGTTCGCCGAGCACAGTCCAGTGGAGTGTGCGATCGGCTGCAAGTAAACCCGGGGAGAACAGAAAACTCAGTGAGTAAGTGGGCGCCAAGCCCTAACAAGGGCCCGGCTTTGGTGACGAGGCAGGAGTCGTCCCGTACCGACCGATCAGAGCCGTGGCTGTGAAGGTTCGGGCCCGATGTTGTTCTCCCTGGGGTCTTCCCGTCAGTGTCCCTTCTCGCGAGGAGGTTGCTGACGGGGTGTAGGTTTCCCCCTCGACCTCTGCTTCCGGGGTGCCGCCTGTGGGGGCACAGGAACCGGAGCCGATGCCGAAAGGGTCCTGGGTTGCAGGGAAGCAGACGTCACGTGAGATCTCGGAGGCCTGTAGGCGGCCGAGTCGCGGCGTGAAAAAAATGTGGTTAATTGCCACTGTCTGCTTCGCCGTCAAAAAACTGCTGAGCGCAGTCCTCGACGGTGTTACCAACAACCCACCCTGCGAGATGAGTGCATCAAGAAAGCGGACTTCCTTGCTGTCACTCTTCTGCACAAGGTATAGCCGGGGGTGTCTCTCCTGGACCACTACCGTGGACATCGTCCGACCCAGGGCCCGTGCCGCCGCCTTAGTCGCCCGTAGAGCGCTGTCAGCGGTGGCACGGAGATCCTGCATTATACCCGGGTCGGCCTTACCCTCGTGGAGCCCTCTCAACGCCCTGGCCTGGCGGACCTGCAGGATGGCCAAGGCATAGAGAGAGGAGGCAGCCTGGCCCGCAACATCGCAAGCTTTCGACACCAGTGATGCCGAAGTCTTACGTGCTTTGGACGGTAGGAGTGGTCGATCCCCCCCCAGGTGGTAGCCGTCCGCGGCACAGGTGCACCGCAGGCGGACGTTCCACCCGGGGGATCTCGACGCAGTCCTTGGCTGCCTCACCATCGAGGGAAGTAAGGGAGCCGGAGCTGGTTTCACTGGAACGGTCCGTGAGTGGAGCGTTCCAAGTTTTACACAGCTCCTCATGCACCTCCGGGAAAAACATGGCACCCGGGGTGGGCGCGGTTTGCACCGCGCACCGACCTCGGGAACCACGCATCCCCGGGTTAGCACGGATGACATCACTTCTGCTTCCTCCTGAACTCGACCGCTGGGGGTGGAGTTTGGATTCGGCAGAGTCGGATGCCAGTCTCCCTCCGATGCTGCGAGCGACATCTCATCTACGTCACACATCGTTTCCGAGTGTGTGCGTGAGGATCCGGACGGTATGCCACCGCCGGTTGGGGAACGTTCAGAAGAGCGAATCGGGGTGCGATCGGCCCGTGAGCACTTGGCTGGCGGGTTTACGTTCGCAGAGTTCCCCGTATCACTAACGCTGCTAACGTGGGTGGTCATCGGGGCCGTAGCCACAGATGTCACAGCCCGGGTAGCAGACGAAATGGTGGCTGGTTCCCGTAGGAAGACAGCCACCCGTGACCGCAACTTCTGAATGACAATCTGCCCGCAGTGCAGGCAGATGTGTCAACGAACGCTGCTTCAGTGTGCTGGACGCCCAGACACCTAATGCAGCGATCGTGTCCATCCCCCTCCTCGATGAGGGTGCCGCACCCAAGAGAACAGCGGGACATGCCGCGCTGGAGAATGCTCAGTCAGTCCTGAAAAGGACTTTTAGAAAAAATCTCTAACACCTCCGGAACCGCCGAGACGCCCAGGGGAAGGTCGCTGCAGGAAGGGACGATCCGCTGTAACACGTCGTAGCACCAGCGTGTAGTTGTAGAGGATTGAATCCTGAGTTGTACTCATGAGCGATGGCTCTGAAGAACAAAAGGTAAGTGAATGCTGCACGCCGGCCTCCTTTTATACCGGATTTCCGGGGGCGGAGCCCGGCATGCAAATTGCATTCGCCAAATTTCATTGGCCTTTTCTATAGTAGTCAGAGTTGATTGGTTCTCAAGGGCGAACCCCATCTGTCGTTCTCGACACAACGTCGAGAGACCGACAGAAAGGGAACCAGTCTTAAGTAGCACCAGATATTTTTTTGAAAAAGACAAAAATACATTGAAAAGGTCAAAATTATAGATTTTTCGTTTATTTCAAGAATTATTATGATATTAAGTAAAGATCATATTCCTGAAGATATTTTGTAAATTTCCTACTTTAAATATAAAAAACTATTTTTGTGAGTGGATGGCCTCCCGCATTCCCCCTAATTAAAAATTTCAAAGGCAATTTTCTCAATATTTTAATATTTTTGCACCCTCAGATTCCTAAGATTTAAATGGTTGTATTTTAGCCAGACATTGTCCTATTCTATCAACTCATATATCAATATAAATCGTATTTATTCAGCTTTCAGAATATGTAAAAGTATCAATTTAAAAAATCTACCCATAAGACTGGTTTTGTTGTCAAGGGTCACATTTATAAAATTAATCAAAGTATTTAATAACAACGTGTTTAATTGGATTTAAAAAATAGTAATCGTACAATATTTGGGCTATAAAAAGTTTTTCATTTCTCTCTGTGTTCAGGGTGTGACCTACCCAGCATGCCATGGGATTTGGAGCAAGTGGGCTCCACCCATGGAGAGAAGTCGCTTAGCAACAACCTCTTTTTGTGGTAAATACATTTCACCAGTCATAGTCTACATACACATATCAGAATTATCATGATGGCGTCTATAAAACCATTGAAAACGTCATGTTTTAGGTTCATATGCTGGTGCTGTGATCGCTATGCCACTGGCTGGAATATTAGTGCAGTACTCAGGCTGGTCTTCCGTCTTCTATTTATATGGTGGGATTATAATCTTGACTGTGAAATCATTGCATGCTTATGTATAGTAGAACATATGTCTCTGATGTTGGATAATGATCAGTCATCGTTCAATCAACCAAATGTATGTGACTTTTTTCTACAAAGACATTTTAAAGAACATCCAATTCTTACAATCAATCATTTGACTTTTCTTCTCAGTGCTTAGACTTCTAGGAAGGGTTGAATTGTTCTTTGACTCTCTGGTGGGTTACAGGGAGTTTTGGGATGGTCTGGTACATGTTTTGGATTCTTGTGTCCTACGAGAGCCCAGCAGATCACCCCACCATTACAGATGAAGAGAGAACCTACATCGAGGAGAGTATTGGAGAAAGTGCCAATCTGCTCGGGGGGGCTGAGGTATGTTCTCCAATTCTCCAATCTGCTTTTTTAAAAGTGTTTATAACGTCACACACCACTGCTTCTGGATCCGAACAATCTATCAGATGGCTAGCATGAAAAAATGCTAACATACACTAAAGGCTTGCCGAAAATATCAAAACATCCCTAACCTTTCTCTCAATAACGAAATCCCAGATGTCCAGAGTATTGTTAATATTTGTTCCGATCCGTTAGACTTTGAGTTCATAAAAGTTAACCATAAATGTGTGATTTGAAATAAAATGTTCATAAATGTCTGTATAAATAGTCGCCTCAATCGAAACCATTGGAGGCTTTGATCCGGAAACAGTATTCCTTACGTCCCGAATTCTTCCAGTAACGGGCCAATTGTTAATGACCAACAAATCTCTGGGAGATGAGCTCTGTTTTGAGTGTTCTGTTTGTTGGTTCGAAATGTCATTTCATGGGGTCTTCATATCGAGAACATAAGACCTCAATGATACGGTATAGATACCACAATCAAACAATGTATAACGTTTCTTATTATAGAAATTCAAGACACCCTGGAGGAAGTTCTTTACCTCTATGCCGGTCTATGCAATCATTGTGGCCAATTTCTGCAGAAGCTGGACCTTCTACCTGCTGCTCATCAGTCAACCGGCGTACTTTGAGGAAGTGTTTGGCTTTGAAATCAGTAAGGTTAGAGAACAACTATTGTATATATATACAGAATGTTATTTACATTGTAATTACTTGTAAAATATCTCCATGTAATTACACTTTTGAGTCTAAACCTAAACCTACTCAGAACAACATGTATATTTTTCTTTTGTAAAGACTCTGGCCAGGCTTCACATTGAATCATTACTCTGTTTTATATTTGACCTCTCATTCACTGCTGTCACTACCCATGGATTGAGTCACCCATATTGGATTGTGTTTCTCATGTTGGACATTCAGAAATGTCTGCTCATGCCGGTGTACATAAATAAAGCCTGACATTGTTATTGATCTTTGGCCTCTAAGCAAAAAGAGTGAAATAAATCCTGCAGCTCTGACAGGTGTAATTGAACCAATGCTTTGATCCTGTCGGTCATAACTGTGCCATGCATGCAGCAAGAGAGCTTTGAGTTGGAAGGTGTTTTAGGATTTATCAGGATTTATCAGGATTTATCAGGGTTTATCAGGGTTTATCGGACATACTCTGAATTTTTTTAACTTGTTCTAAGCTACAGTACATATTTTTGTTTGTATGATGACCATTAATAGATTTAAGTGGTTTGCAATGCTTGCTTTAAAAATACCCTGTTTTTCCAGACATATTCTTCAAAAACGTTTTACTTATAATTTTTTTGTAGATCCTCGGATATTTTTGAGTGTTAGAAACCAAATTGAATCTATTCTTCCCATATAATGTTCCCCACCTGCTGCAGTGTTCATATATTAACTATATTTAGCCAAAAGTGATGGTGTTTGGTAATAAGACATGGGAAAATAACAGCATATTCAACAGGGTTGAATAAATAACACAAGAATTACCATTTTTCTCTGTGAATACCTTGGATGGTGAAGTATGTCTTATTGTAAGATCTGGTTGTGATTTGTGTTGTGTCTGGTCAGGTCGGAATGGTCTCTGCTCTACCCCATCTCGTCATGACCATCATAGTGCCGATTGGCGGTCAGCTTGCTGACTTCCTGCGCACTAAAAATCTCATGTCCACCACCAACGTCAGGAAAATGATGAACTGTGGAGGTGAGATAGTGATTATCTTATTATTTTTAACTCGCACAATTCCTTTTTATTGAATTGAGAATGCTTTGTCAACATTTTGTTTGTAGGGTTTGGAATGGAGGCCACTCTTCTGTTGGTGGTGGGTTTCTCTCACAGTAAAGGTATGGCCATCTCATTTCTGGTGCTAGCAGTTGGATTTAGCGGCTTTGCTATTTCAGGTGAGTAGTAGCCTGTTAACTGTCACCCGTTCCGTATACGGGACACCTACGTTTGCATCAATATCGTGCATGTAATTTCTAATGGAATCATGACAAACTATATATCATTGGAAAGATCTAAGACTCTAGAATACAGATTTTTTTTTTTTAAATATTTCATGTAGGGAGAGTAATTGATTCTTTTTTATAAAGAGTGTGCTTAGATTTTTGTTATCCTTTTGCGACCCTTAGTTTTTTAATGTATTTTTTAATCAAAGAAAAACAAACTTTATTTAATTTTTTTTACCAATAAACCTAACAACATACCCTTAATAGTTTTGTGTGTGTGTGTGCGTGTGGTTGTGCGTCTTTTTTCAAACGAGACCAACCGTAAGTCTGTATTCCAAAAGTCCATTTTAGTTCCAACATGCGTTTTCATGTGTATGCTCAAAAAGGGCTCAGACAGTTAACAGGAAAATATAGCATGTGAGAATATGTCAACCTAGAAACATGAACGTATGCAAGCATAGTCCTGCACTCGAGTACTACAGTAAGTTT
The DNA here is from genome assembly GCF_015846415.1 of Triplophysa dalaica. NCBI lineage: Eukaryota > Metazoa > Chordata > Actinopteri > Cypriniformes > Nemacheilidae > Triplophysa > Triplophysa dalaica. Next base: position 14,615,096 of record NC_079565.1, on the reverse strand, counting down.
GATTAAATATGTACAATGGTACAACAATGCATGCATGTAACACAACCATGTAACATAACACAAGCAATGAGGTCTTTATCTGCAGCAGACAAACTACAGGATGAAGAGTGTGTAAAAAATCATCTGAATTCTGAACTTGTTTTCTTTTTTCTTTCAGGATTCAATGTCAACCACCTAGACATTGCGCCAAGGTATGCCAGCATACTGATGGGTATTTCTAACGGGGTGGGCACACTCTCTGGTATGGTCTGCCCTCTCATTGTTGGCGCCATGACGAAAAACAAGGTGAGCTGACATGAAGATATCCTCATGTTTATTAGGAAGTGTGTTGTTATGACTATCAAAAACCAATGGACACTGGTTATGTTTCAAATAACATACAACCCATACAATTTCTATGCTGTACACCGTCAATGTTATGCTAATTTTCTTTATGCATGAGTATACTGCTCTACAAAATGTGAAGTGGAGCATAATGGTCGTCCATCTTTGTTTTCAAGATGGTACATGGATGAGCACAGTGTGATATGATAGTAGTGTTGCATACTACTCTTAGAAACATTTATTGATGTATAGTGCATATTATTTAACATACGTCTAACAATGTCTAGGCAGAATGCCATAAGCAGCGCACTGGTATTTGATTCGTAGTGTATCAACTAAGACAATCGATTGCTCAATATATGTGTACTGTTGTTTGCTTGACTAGAAAAGATCAACGACTGTATTCTCAAGTTTTCCATTTTGGCCATCAGACACGAGAAGAGTGGCAGAACGTCTTCCTGATCGCCGCGCTGGTGCATTACGGGGGAGTCGTGTTCTATGGGATCTTCGCATCAGGCGATAAGCAGCCGTGGGCAGATCCAGAGGAGACCAGCGACGAGAAGTGTGGCTTCATCGATGAAGACGAGTTAGCGGAGGAGACTGGTGACATCACACTGAGCCATGCTCCATTCGGGGCCCAGAGTGCACTTGGGGGCCCCGCCAAAACATATGGGGCCACGACACAGCTGAACGGGGGATGGGCCAAAGGCTGGGAGAAAACTGATGAATATGTCCAAGAGGAAGCGGGACAGGCGTATAGAAGAGACGAGTACTCGTAGATAATTCAATCAGAGAGTCTTAGTCCAAACCAATTTGGAAAACATTATCGGGGAGGGGAATACAACAGACAGTACATAACGTATTCAGAGAGCACATTTATTATTAGAAAATACTGATCATAAAGTCACAATATAGAAATATAGAAGAAATATATATGACAAAATCAATTTAAAGACTTGAGTAGATAGATGTTTATTTAAAGAAAAATATTTATGTTCAAATATTACTACAGAATTTAATTAACAGACCATATTTACCATAATAGCACAACATATCTTAACTCAAAGCACAGGTTTTTGGTTCAGTAAGGTGTCGTCCACTATGTGCTTTAGTAGATGAATAGTTGTTGAGTTTAATAGATCTGAAGCAGATTAGAGTATGTTAATCCGTAGTTTGTTCAAAAGCGTTTCATGTGGACGATTTTTTTTCTCCTCTGGTTTACAGAGCCCTTGGAAAATATGCAAAATTTGGGTTTTTCAACTATTTAATATAGTATAAACTCAAAACTACAAAGAGTGCTGGTTATCATTATGTACGTGTACTATATTACACATTATAAACTGGTCCCTTTCTTGGGATGTAGAAGATAGAGCAAAATAGACATTAAGCAAAATAGACATTAAACAAGAAAGAATCTAGCACAATCTTACAAAGCGTATAATCACTGAATATGTGTATTAACATGCATAAAGTAAAATGTATTGATGAACCTTTAAATGTCCTAAAAGTACACTTGAGAACAGCCTTGTTCAAATCTTGAATAAATCGTGGCACAAAACATATTTAGTTCAGCTAACCATCCAACCATTCAAATGTGTGAAACGTCATTGCTTGGCAATACAGTCTTGTATTTTCAGTGGTATTAAGCTGGTCTTCATTAAAAAATGTTTCATTCTAGACATTTTCTGATATACTTTGATGCACTGACACGTTAGTAGGAAAAAATATCTTTAGTATGTGTTTTACATGGATTTACTGTTTCTGTGAGACTGTGCCGCTGGGTTAGTGATATCTGTGCTTACTGTTCTTATCGGGCCATATTTACTGTATCATAGAAACTGTTACAAAAGTGAAGCTGTCCATCTATACAAGATATATTGTGATGTCGAAAGGTGGCATTTCATATGTAAGGTCAAAAAAATCCTATTTGGGGATTTGCTGATCACAGCAATGTATTTAACTGTTGCCATGCAAAGCAAAAAAAAAGTTAGAAAGCTTTAATATGTGAGTATCATAATAACCTGTCTGGGTAAAATTTTACTGCAAATAATTAAATAACAAAGCATACAATAATACATATTATTTATAGAAAGTGTTTTGGATTATTGTGATTTCATGATGGGAAATATGACCTGGATATTTTTATGCAGGATTCGCAGTTATACTGATCTATTCCTGACTCAACTAATGTTGTTTTCAGTTTACCAGCACTAAAATGAAAACAATTTATTAAGAACACATGCTGCAATAATTTATTGGTTACATCATGCATTTTGATATATTTATCTAAATCTACACATGAATTGTGTCTAGCTGTTTACATGGCCATTTTAATGGATGGGGAATTCTTATTGAAACATCACAATCAGCTTAAAGTTGTTATGTTTGTTGTTCATGGCTAAAGATTCATGGACATTGTCAAATGTTGGAATCTGAGCCATGCTTTACGTTTCGAAACTCACCTAGATGTCTAGATGTTTTTTAAATTTGTGTATTGTGTGATGAACATCACAAACCTGAAGCTCTTTTCATGGCCTCTTGCCTGATATTGAAGTGCACAAGTGATTGTTATATTCTATTGTTGTGTCAAACAGAGCGATTTGTTGATGTCAAAAAAGTGTTATACTGTATGAACTGCTTATTGTCATTTTATATACAATTATTCAAATCAAGACGTTATTGTGTCTTAACTATCGTTTTTGAGACAGGTGGACCAAACATTTAAAGGCAATTTTCTGGTATTGAAAAGATAAGAGTTGATGTTATTTATAGAGTGTGATGTTTATTTTTGCATGATATAGTCATTAAAAATATCTTGGGCATTGATTTCAAATCGTATCTGTTGTCTCTTGTGGACATTCCTGAAACGTCTTCCTTCTGGGAACATCAAGTTCTCTTTATACTGGTTTTGGCTTTGCTTGTGATTTCTCTTTTAAAGCTCGACACTTTTATATCTTTCTTTCTTTCTTTCTTTTAATGGTGATATTATAGAGCAAAAACATTGGAGAAAATCTCCAAGTGGACCACTTGATTTTTTTTAGACAATGAAAAGCCATTTTCATCAAAGACTCCTCGGAGCTTTCTGTGATTTGCTGGCACCTTAAGATGTGGTCCGAGTCAATACATTTGACTCATTACATTAGTAGAACAGTTAAATGGGTTAAATGACTTTGTGCAGTGGACAAATTACCACTAGAAGATAAAATGGTAATGAATCTCTAATCAATACACTTTAACAGACTGTTGACCACACAGCTTTCTCAGACATGAGAGCATGGAGTTGAAATCAAGACCCTCCAAAAGCCAGATCAGACCCTGATCTAAAATATGTTTGAATGAAAATACATTTGAGAAAATGCAGACTTTAATGGAACATTCATTTCATCATTCAGTGTAAGTTTGTAAATGTTGGTGAATTATTTGTAATGGTAAAGATAGTGTTGACCAAAGGTTTAAGAAATATTGCCTATGTACATGTTTGAAACAGCTCATCATGTCTCATCTGAGAACCAGATCAAGGCTTTGTGCAGCCGGCACGCGATGTTCTGGATTAACTGTTTGCACTGTGATGACATCTGATTCATTTGTATAGATATTGTAGTCAATGCCCAGTGTATCTACATTAGACTCTACGGTTATAACGCAAGCCTCACGTTTCATAGAAAAAGTGTCCGATTCCAAACCACATGGGGAAGTGGATAGATCACATTTGCAAAATATTTAAGGCCACGCCATCCGCATCACTTAAATATTATGCTATCAGATACACAACCTTGTTTAGTAGTGTGGCATAAGCTCAGCTGTTCTCAAAAGTGTTGGTTTTCCCATTAGGTTACTTAATTCATTTTACAATATTTTGTGTTAGAATATAGGACAACGAGTTTACATTTAAATACAATAAATTGATTTTTGTTCTTATTTTTTATTGATATACATCTAATCTAATAGTTTTCAAAGCTTGACTTTATAAACTTCTTTATTAGAAACTTAGCTACAGCTCCAAAGTAAATTTAACACCATTGCTCATACGCAAGACCGCAAGAATAAGACTCCAGCATGGACGTTAACATTTATTCAATAGCTTGATTCTTCATTCTTTGTTAAGAGTCCAGTCAGGTATACAGGTTATTTATTGTTGACTTCCAGCTGTCTTAACTGGAAGGTGTTAAGCAGGCGTGCTCTGTTAAAATGAACGGATGAGCCATCGCACTCTAATGACCTGGGCTGGCTTCCTCTGTGCCATGTGCTAATGTGACAGGACACACAATGCTGTCACCAGCCGACCGGAACGTGTTTTCCCACAGCCCACCCTTGACACGCGTCACGCCAATTGCTTCCGTGACACATCCGCCCACATGACATTCATCAGCTTCAAAAAATGCAGGAACTGTTTGTCAATATAAATATTCTATAATATAATTATGTTATTTATATTATCTAAATTTTGATTTATATTATAGATATTTCATTGCATTACTTACTATATTATTAGAAATACTCATATTGTATCTATAAACTATATGCACAGCATATATATATACTGTATATAGATATAATAATGTATACAGCTTGTTAATGTTAGTTAGTTACTAAACAGAACAAAGAAACACGTACAGTATTTCGCTGTATGCGTGTGTAATAAATGACTCTGATCTACGGCTTTGCTCAGGGCAGCAGGTGTTGTAGGGTATCCCCCCGCATCTCTAGGGGCCTTGGGACTCTAATCAGCATCCAAAATGAGTAAGTAATGACCAAGCCTCGGTAGTACTCATGGGACGCGAGGGTCCAAATACAATTATTCCCCTGATCCTCTCCCAACACAAACAAATTCCATCCAACTCTCAGACAGATTTTACAAAGGGGGAGGTTTCATCAGATGGATTCTGTCTGAATGTGAAACAGAATTATGGTTTGCTCAAGCAATCTGATAACTTCTTGACTAAACCCACAGTCGCTTATTATTTAACAAGAATGAGTCAACAGTGACTCAGAACTGTGCCTTGAGCTTATACTCAATCCTTCTATTTCATGTAATTGTCTGCCTGACATATAAGCGGTCCTTGGAACCAAATATTAAAAAATATCCAGAGGCCATACAAAGAATATGTGGGGTTGTTTTACTTTAACCCATGGTTGGGTAAAATATGGACAAAACCAACAACTGGGCTTTAAATTCACAAACCAAGAACACCTTAGAAATAGCTTTGAAATGCATTATAAATTACCTTGTAAGCCAAATAGCAAGAATCCACTCAAAGCACCCTAGTTGTAACCCTGCAAATCCCCCGAAACTACCCAAAATACTTAGCAACCATAAAGCAACACCCTGCAACCATCCAGAAATCTCAAACAAATTATTCAACATTTACAACCAGTGAAAACACATTTTCAACTGCATAGCAAGATACAGAAAACCATTAAGAACACCTTAGCAGCCCCACAGCAATGCCCTGGCAACCACCCAAATGGTTTACTCCAATTTTCTTGTTTAAAGCTGCAATCTATAAATTTTGCCTCTCCAACACCATCTCTGTTTGCAACATTGCAGGTTACTTCATACCTGACAGCTCAGATTATAAATAATTGTTATAAGCTTACCATTGTGAATCAGGTACTAACTGGTTTTTATTCATTTTTAATTAAAAATGAAAATAAAGACCGGAACTGTAAATCTACATGCATCCATCAAAGGAGGTTTTCAGGGAATGCGGGACTGGGGTCTCATTTTATCAATGTGCTGCCCGCTTGTTCTTCCAGAGCACGTTTATGAACCAGCGATGCCCTGAGGCATTTGTTCATGTAATTATGCTTCAAATTACTCTCCTCATGCACAGGACAATAACTTCACTCTCTCTCTGCCACATAAATCACACGAATGATGCCTGACATCCCTCTGTATGAAAAGGTTAGCAGGTTAGAAATGTCATGCCTGGTGCTACGACACCGTTCCAAACAAAGCGGCACAACACGAAATGAATTTTTCATCGCTTATCAACACTTTTCGTGCATTTGAGAGCTATACCCTCCCTCTTCACCACCCTGTTCTTCACACCATCTTAAAATAGTTCAGCTTTGCTGATGATGTGGGATCTGACTGTATTTTATCTGCTTAAAAAGATGAAAAGAATCGGTTTCGGTTGCCAGATCTGGTCTGTGGAGACTAGCTGTGGATTATTTGTTTTTCTTGTTGCCCAGATAGAGAAAAGAATGCTAGTAGAAATAATGCTATTCGAGGTAACTCACGGTGTCCAAGAAAGCTTTATACATACAGTCAGGTATATCTGAAAATCTCTTTTTTTATTGCACACCATGGCAAATCCAAGCACAGTCTGGAAATTATTTGATTTATTTGAAACCCTATAAAGGAGACATGCGTGTTCGAAGACATAAGATTTCTCAGAAGAAGCATCCTAGGACATTTCAACACGAAGTCTCAATTTGCTTTCCATTTATTCCCACTGCTGTATAGAATAAATGAGATATTAAAGACATCTCATTTTTAATTTTCTCTTTCTTACGAGGCTGGTACTCAGGTGTTACTGAAGGCCTTTCACTTTGACAGTGATCAAGAGGAGAGGGAGGCAGAAAGAGAGAGAGAGTGAGAGAGAGGGGGAGTGTGTGAGATAGCACGAGCCAAACCAGCTTAAGCACACATTGAGAAGGGCCGACACGTCCCCAGAGGGAGGCTCTCCCATTCAGAGCCGACCCTCAGCAGATGGGATCTGTGCATGTATGTGCATGTGTATGAGAGTAAGACACGGATTAGATTTTAATGAATACACACACGTGCACACACACACACGTTTAGAAAAAAAGGAAGAAAAAACCTTGAAGAAATGATGACACACTAAAGATGAAAACTAATTCAAAATAAAAAAGTCACTAGAGAAATAATAATTTAACTACTTCTTATGATAATATTTATATCAATTGCCTTGCAATGGTTTACCCCAGGTTGGTCATCCTCTTTTCTTCCTTTAAAATGTTCCCTCTTTTCCAGGTGATGCATCTTTTCCATCCTTGCTCAACATGAGAACGCCTAGTCAAAGTTTGGAGACTTTTTCAATGATTTTGGATTCATATTATCATATAAACACAATTAACAATCATATTAACAATCGGTGTGGGATTTTGTAGTATGTTCATTTTAATAAATAAACAATTTGTTGAATGGGACCTGTTTGGTCGCATTTACACAGCCGTATGTTACATTGACACCTAGCGGTTGAGCATGGTATCGCAGTCTACATTTAAAATATTGGAGAGACAAGTTTACCCAAGTAACGCTTCTTCTCGGTGTCTCGGATTGTTAACAGAAATAATCTACAGGCACTCTATTGTTTGTGAATGTGTACCGGAAACTAAATTGGGTGTCAAAAAATTGCATATCCGCAGTAACGATTGTTTATGTTGTTAAGATGAAAACATATAAAGTATACATGCCATGGATTTGCAAATTCAAAACATACATTAAATAAATAGAAAGACTACATATCAAAATCTAAATGTTAGGAACTTTTGTTGATAAGATTACTTGGACTTGAGATCCTTGTTATCCAGAAGAACATGTATTTCATGTTGAGAAATCAGAATAAGCCCTTTTCTGACATGTACCGGTTTCCAGGGTTTGAATCTACAGTGAGACAGGGTTATCATGCTAGATTTTCGATCATCGTCCCACATCCCAAAGCCTGAACCTTTTCCTTAATTTATTTCACCAGAATGTGTGGCAAATACTTCACAAGCCACCCTCACACGCTCTCTCTCCCTCTCTCTCTCTCTGCAGCTGGTGTGAACACAGTCTGGTCCGTGTGGAGGTGTATTTATAGAGCACAGTTATCTGTCAGCAGAGTCTTGTAGAGCAGGCTTGCTGATGAAACCGAGGCAACACAAGGCAATAAAACAAAAGATTGAGAACTCCTCTGAAGTTCTGTTACACCCCGAGAGCTAATACTGTCTGCAGCCGAGCCACAATCAGACACAGGCGCATACACAGTGTAACCAAAGTAATTCTGTGACTCACGCTGTCACACATTAAGTTGTGCATCCTCGTGTATTGCATATGAGTCAAACATGTTCACAAAGGAGCAGAGCAATGTCACACCTATATGATCGTGTCCCTTTAGGGACCAGGCTCCTCAATCAATATTTCACACCCTTCCCATACTCCTCCCATCCTTCCTTCTTCCTATTTCTGTTTCTTTTCTAATTCTTCTTCATATTGCCCCACGCTCAATATGGCCGCCCTAGTGAAGCTTTGCGCATGCGTAGTATCTACAGCAACATGAAAAATATTGTTTGATTAGTTTGAGTATTCCCCATTCACATCTTGTTTGAATTACGTAATAACTGTCCGGAGGCGCGTTGTAAACTGCCCACAGAGTGGCATGACTTCCCTAAATGGACTTTGATTACGTCTCTGTGCATATTTCAGTATTAACACAACACATAACTTTATTTGTACAAAATGGCGTAGAACTGTATGTATGTATGTATGCACATTGGGGCACACCTTTAGTGCACCTTTAAAATTACTTTCAACATTTCTAAATATAAAACACTGTTCGGGGTCACAGGCTGAGGCAATAGAGATAGATGTTCTCCCTCTAAACGGAAGAGATGATTTAGGAATATTTATTATACACAGTGTTTTCTCTTCTCTCAGCAAAATTCGTCGGCACTTTTCTTCCATCTGCCATCTCTGCGAGTTGTGTATTTCATCACATGCCTAACAAGCCATGTCCTCGCTGTTGTTGTTACCACCCCACCCCCAGCACACACACACCAGCTCTCTTCATTTAATGAAGGTGTGTACTTATATAAAACATATGTTCTACATACTTCTGTGTGTTCCACAGTAATAAAGCAATGTCTCTGGTGTCTCCGTTATTGTGATGAAGTGTTCTCTGAATGATGCTTCTATATATCGGACTGTCATTTAGTATGCAGATAACTTTCAACAATATTATATTGAATGAATATGTCAACCTCTGCATCTGCATTATTGTACATTTAATGGTCAACATGGACCATGGCCTAGCTATACAACATTCAGTCTACATTTATAGATTCCACAGCGATTAATGTCATGATAAACATGTCAAATATCAGTAGACAGCTAGTCAATTTATAAGGTATTTTCACAAAAAAAATCTGTATTTAGTGTCCTCATGCATGTGCTCCATTGAATTCTATTCAGTCAGAATGTCTTTTTTCTGCTGGTGTAGTGAAGACCTTGTGAACTGAGTTTGCCGTAGGACATCATCTGTAAAAGCTGTACCAAAGCTGTTATCCTAATATTGATGTCTCACACTGGTGTATTATTGTGAGAGGAATTCATAAATTAAATAGCAAAAGTGACTTTCATAGTGTTTATTATTAGAAAGCAGGCTAATCGTCTATCTGCATGCTAAGCTGATGTATGATAAGCTAACTTAAATAACATACTTATAGACGCCAATATGTCCGCCATCTTCCAAGGATCAACATTTCAGTTTCTCTTAAAGTCGGCATGAAATTAAAAATGATCATTCTAATTGTTTTACACAGTAGGGAAGTATTTATAATAAATTATTAAGCGGCTTGTTGGAATACTTGTTTCTGATTGTCCAGTGGCGACATTTGTAGGTTTGTTATTCCCAGATAACAACCTCTCAAAACTAATAACACATGGTACCCCGGATGCAGCAAATCATTTTTAAAAGTTTATTTTTGAAAAAATTAAATATTAATATGATTAACAAAATATATGACATTATATTTACAAATGATTAAACCAAATTGGCTGTTCGTGACATTTGAACGTTGTTTCTTACCTTACAACCAAAAGTAAATGGCTTTTCCTCACGGAAGGTCTGCATTCGGTAAAATGAGCTAATACAATATTTCTAATTCACAGTCCATGTTATTTCTCATATGGCAAGAAGCGGTGTACAAGCAGCTGGCTGTAATGGTAAAATACATTATCCCTTACTTCCATGCACATGATTATTTTCTTTTTTATTAATTTGCGCTTGTAATCTTTAATAAAAACGTTAACCTCCTCCCCCTCACGAAACGACCTCTCTTCACTTCGGGTCACGAGGAACGGCGCAAGGGCGGGGCTGCAATGACTGACAGATTGCAAACTGGCGTTCGAATCTCTCACCGCTTAACGATCCAATCAGATGTCGGTGGATGAAATCATGTCCCGTCCTACATTTTTTTCAAATTCCTGAAGAGATATGATAACGTGAGAATATGTTGCTTTGTTATACATGTTTTAAAGAAGTAGTTCACTTTAAAATAAAATGTCATGATATTCACTCACCCACATGTCGTGTCTTTAATTCTTCTGTCGAAAACAAATTGAGTCTTATGAGGAAAGCTTTCCTGGGTGTTTATCCATATAATGCACTTTAATGGGGGGCTGTTGGTTAAGGTCCAAGAAACATAATTATGAAACATAAATACACTGCTTCTACTGCCTCCGAGATCCACGTCCACGACTTCTGTATTGTGCAAGTACGTTGGAAAGATTACGCGTGACTTAGATTTTAAGAGATTTAAACATCCCTGATATATCAAAGAATAATGTTGCACAAAGACATATACTGTGTCATTAAACATAAAATAACTTTTGAATCCTTTCTACACATTCGTAAACACTGGGTTGGAACTTCTGCTTAATTCGTGACCGTGAATCAATAAAAGATTGTAATGTGAAAGCTACTGCCTTGTTGTATTGTGTTAGTTTAGCAATAACAATGTTTGAGTATACACAACACCATGTAACATTTTATAACTCCACACGTATAACTACAGCTGCAGACACAGTCAACTTTTATGTTTGTGGGCGCATTTTGACTGTTCCAATATGGCGGCCGACATATGTATAATCACATATAGAAAAAGCTGCTGATAAAGCATAATTTTAATAAGCCACTAAAAAGAGTATGCTGTGTTTTAGCTAATTAAATCACTCAGTCACATTTTTATACTTTAAGGTTCTCCTTGGTGCGGCAGGGTGACTGGATCGAAACCTCTGTATAAAGATATTTTTGTTGAAGCCATTACAATGAACAGAAATCCCGACAGAGAGCTTTCTCTAGATGTTATAGTTTTGTTAAAAATGTATTATTTTAATGTTTCGCCTTTGCTAAAGACATAATATGTACCCGTGTATGCAAAATGAATGATAATAAGATAAGAACCATCAGTCATAGAAGGGTCAATAATGCAGTACATGCATTATAGACATTCCTGCATATATTTTGTCCATCTTCCAAAAAAGGCTTTTCAAATTCTTTAGTAATTAAAAAATATCTGAATTGTGTCAGAATGATGACATTAACATATTTCAGCCAATTCAAAAAGGAAGGCAATTGAATTGCTTTCTAAGGCAGGAAGTCACGCCTTTGATTATTCACCATGGTGCGGGCTGTGTTTTCACAGCAAGAGCAGCCAGCTGCTTTCTCGGTGCATATTTGAGCTGAGAAAACACGTTTTCATTGTTTCCAAGGAGACAAGGGTGAAAGAAAAAAGTACTGAAGTGTCTGAGAAAGCGCATCATCTCAGACCCAGAATACACTACTCAAAAAATAAATTTTAGAGGCTCTACACTCCAGGTTAAATATTGTTACGCTCAATTAAACTTCTTTTCTCTTCAGTCTTTGACAGTGAACATGTTCCACACTAAAAGAAACACAGATTCAACTAAATCAGTCGTCTTATTATCTTATTGCGTGTCATAGGAGGTAAAATAACCTACCAAAGATAGATGACTGATTTTATATTGACTTAAAAGAGTATAAAACACTTGACACACACAGTCCTGTTAATAAAGCTAGTATCATATTAATATAAAGAATCAACAAGCAATACAATGCTATTGAGATTTCATGAACAATGAGATTTGATTGCTGGTTTCAACAACCTCGGGTGACCTCATAAATCATTAAATGTGGAGTGACCCCGGTCGATGGAGATTCTCCTCCTCCCTAATGTGACAGACATATGAAATCCAGCCCATGAAGCACGCGTCTCCACATCCCCGGGGACCAATTTGAGGAGGCCCATGCATGTGCTGCCTGGTCTCTTCAATTTCAAATGAAATTCTGAGACTAATGCCAATGGTTGCCAAGGTGACAAAGATGCCACCATCTGTCATGCAGCCTATTCAGTGCAGTTTTCTTTCATCTGCTCGAATATATTTATAAAATGCATACAGTATAAGACTGTGTGTTTACATACAGGAAACACAAAAAATGCCTTTTATTGCCTTGATGTTTAAGTATAAATCCCAATTTTGAACTTCTAATTTTTTTAGGTTTTCCGGGATGGGACATCCCTGGTGTTCATGTATTAAATCATCTATTTTTATGTAAAAGCAGATTACTAAAAGACAAACTTTAAACATATACAACAACAGTGCCAGCTGTCAAAGAGAGGACATGGGCGATAGCGAGGAACACTGTCTCCCCCTGTCTGCTGGAAACCTGAGATATCATTTACAGAATGAACAGTTTTTTTTCTCTACAGGGGAGGGACATTGTTTAATAGATTTTAAAAGGAAAAACTTTTGTCAAAAGTGAAGTCAAGACAGTAAAAATTTATTAAAAACAATTCATAATAATGAAAGAAAATATGACCAGAATCATTTGGCAAAAAAACAACAATACATAAGTGCACTTTCAGTCTCAAAAATGACACATTTTAAAGCATGACAAATTTGAAACAAGACATATTTCTGTTGATCCCATCACACGTGGTCCACATTACACCTTTAACTGAAGGATGAGATCTGTCCAAACACTAATCCCTTTAACATTAAAGTCCCCACTTTCCACTTTCAGTTCTGCGAGCTTCGTCTCTGTCTCCTCTTTGACTGGCGACCCTGAATTTAGTAAAGCCCTAAATCGATCAAATAGCACATTAAATGTCACAGTCTCATCTGACGTTATAGAACACGTCGGTACCCAAGCGCTCTGCATGACGTCATACTCCAGGCTGTTCGCCCACCGTTTCAAAACGTCACAGTAAGCCCGTTGAAATGTCACAGACTCTCTCGATAGGATGCAGCAAAGTCTGGGAGACAACGATCTGCAGAGTTTACTCAAACATCCGTCGTGGCTTTGAAGCCAGTCGAGGATGACATCGCGAGATAAATTGTTCGTGTCGTCATCACTGGCGAGCAGCGCAGCCGCCATGACGTCATACAGGTTTTCCGTTTTCCCTGCGCTATCATGTAGGATTGAATCCAGCAGTATTCTCGCAGAATTTTCATTACCATGCTGAGTCAGTATTGATTTCAGATGCGTTTTGAGTAGTTTGCCTCTTACCTCCGTTTCAACCTGTAAACCAGAATAACTAGACCGGTCCGAACTGCAACACAACATTTTTAAAGCGGATTTACCCGTGATAACGGGAGTCTGGTCCATATCCAACCACTGCTCTGCAGTTTTGCGATCGAGGGAAAATATATTGATTATAGAGGAGGGCGAAGAGGGATTTCTGAGTAAATTAACGAGCAGCTTGTGTTGACATTGTGCAAGTTCGGAAAACATGACTGGAGAATACGAGGGTAATGTTTCCCGTAGCCGTTGGTTGGTGTCATGCAGGCGGGACTCCAGAGCGGATCTGAGCGCAGGATTCGCGTGGGATCGAGCGTGTACCTGCTCGCAGTACTGAGCCCACTCGAACGCCCTGAGCATGGTCTGGTGATCCCATTCATTCACACAGTCCAATTGAGATACAGCCAGTAACTCCACGACTTGCTGTAGACGTCCCACCACCGCATCCATCACTGACGCTCTTCTCCCGCTGCATTAAACGAACATGAACTCAAGTATATACACAGAACATGCGTCACTGATGAATAAAAACAAGAGAAACAGAGCATATCTGGCACTAAACAGCATGCTGTATTTTTGCTTCGCCATTGGTGGAGAACGCGCGTGACGCAAACATCGCGGTTCTGCACTTCTGTGTCAGTTTTCATAATAAAAGTCTGTCAAACTTTATAAACGAACTTTAATTTCTGAATTTTATAACATAAAACTACTACTTGTTATTACTTTTAAAGTGCATATTTTTTTAAATAATATTACATGATGTTTAGAATATTTTTATATGTAAATAAATGTATTTGCTTTTTTCAAGTTTACGTTGCATTAAATAGAGTTTTTATTTTGTTGAACTCTACATGTATATTTGAAGTTTTAATATAAACGTTTTTTTAATATAAGTAAATATGTAGGCAACTTTAATATAGTCATTATTGTTCGTTTTAGTGTAAATACGTTTTTCCACAATAACAATTTTTCATGAGGTTTAAGGAGTAAATTGAATGTGTATATTTATTCTGCAGCTTTTTTTCAGTTGTTCTTTTTCGTGAAGCTTACGTTGCATTAGGCTACATTGCGTTTTTATTTATTGAACTTCTTTACAATTTTAGTGCCAACATTTTTTTGTATAAATAAATGTATACTTTAATATAGGAAATATATTACTTCTAATACGTCATTATACTTCCACATAAGTTTAACGGTGAAACAGAGAGGTAAGAGAGCTAAGACCCGTCACGTCTCGCGTGTCAGAGAGAGGAGGCGCGCGCACACAGTGTGTTCTGTGTTGCACGAACGCACTTTCAACTGAGAGCCGCAATGACAGTCGGAGCTTTGAGTCTGAATATTATGAAGAACAGTGTGCAGTCCTGTGCTTGAGAAAAGCATGAATTCATATGAAACTACAGTCTGCTGTTAAAGAGCTGACTGACTGCAAGCGATTGATTCAGGAGGGTGAGTGTTTAGAACAAAATGTACATGCTTTCACTTAGTTTATTACTTCAAGTAGACATTTATCAATTATTTTAATTCATATATTTCTGTTCTTTCGGTAACTTTAATGATATTTTATTCTTGTTAATATTTGAATAATATACACTCATCTAAAACTTACTTGATAAGGTATTTTGGTTTGTTAAAAATATTGCAGAATCAGTTTTGGGAGGAATTCATTTGTCAAATGAACTCTGTTGCAATTGTGGTCTCTCTTTAAGTGTCAAATAGACAGTGACTACCAGCAGCTTTGAAATATTATTGGAGTCAAGACCAGAAAATACAGGCTTTTTATTATTTTTGTTTTTTAAGAGCACTATGCATGTTTTCTCTGTTGCAGCTGCCTCAGTTAAATAGTTATATCGTCTTTGAAATAACAGTTAAAGTAAACGGCTACAAGCTTGTAAACATAATTAAAATCGGTCTGCTGGAATGTGCAGACAGCAATATAGACAGAATTTAGATTGTTTAAAAGAAATAGATTTCAATTTAAGCAGCATCTTTTGAAATATCAGATAAACTTGAACTTTGAACTGAACTAATGCAGAAGGTCAGATTAGACCATATGAAATATGTAAATGCAGACTGAAGATGTCCTTTGTGTGTGTGTAAGTGTTTTACCCTCCTGTGCTTAAGGACACAACACAGCGTGTGTTCTGTGTTTGTTAAACATGACATATTATCTCAGCTCAAATATCTGAAATAGAATCATATGTGCAAGCATAAATATTTAACCGCTTACAATTTCTGCACTATGGAGGTCAGTGCAGTCGTACATCTACACTATTTTAATTATTTATATAAGCAGGGCATGATTAATGGTCTTTAAGATGAGTTCTTTGGTTAAGTTGAACACGGGATGTGAAGCATTTTCAGTGTAATGTATGCAAAAGATCAGGTCGATAATAACTTATTATAGGGGAAAAAAATTCAAGCATAAGGTTTCTGGTTTACAGCTTTATGAATGGAAAATTCATATAATAAAACAGGTAAAACTTTCTCTCTTTCTCAACATTAGTTTATAAAAGTTTAAATTATGTTTCAATAAGTTGTGATAGCAAAATCTGGCCTTTCAAAGAATATCATGTTAAATATAACGGTCCTATCTCAAGATTTATGTTTCACACTGTATTGGTGATGATGATGATGTATGCACTTGTCCTTTCCATGTGTAAGAACTGTGGGGGTTTTCTTATGCGACCATGTGTTTTCAGGTGATGGTCATGTGATTGCCTTAACTTTTTATAGCAGTAAATAGTAATATTCTTTCTAAATGACAAAGAGAATGCTGGTCTGTCAGAAATGTAAACTCTAAAATATAAAAGTCTGGGTTCTTTTCATACAACCCGGCATAGATTAATTCATAACCTAATGGTTAGTTTTGTCCATATTTTACCCCACCATGGGTTGAAAACAACCCCATTTATTTGGATTTCAGGATCTGGAGTCCAGCTTTTTTAAACCACATCGCTCAGAAAGCACATATGATCTTATTTGTATAGTCAACACTGCTGATCATGCAGAGATACACTATCATGTAGCCTAAGTGATGGATGAAATGGATCATTAAATGACAGACTATTCCCTTCAGAACTTATCAAAAATATATTATATTGTCAAGTGTAATAAGGATGACCATTATCCAACAAATCAAATGTGGGAGAAGTAATACGTTTGTCTGGGACAATGTGGGACACCACTGAAAGGTAGCGTAAAACTGTGATATAATAACGGAATAAAAACATTTTTCATATATTTTCTCTACCTTTCAGCTTGTAAACACAATTTGTTATTTAGTCCATTCCAACTTCAACATAATTAAGGCATAGATAAGACGTAATCTAACTTATACATAAATACAATTTGAGGTTAACCATCTCTTTAAATTTGGAAAGTTTACGATGTTTTAGCTACTAAAGCCCCAGTCACACTTTTTGCTCCATTGACTTCCATTCATACGCATGCGAATGCAGTAGACCAGAAACGCATCACCGTCCAAAGATATTTCTAATTTTAATACGTAGAAAAGTTCAAGTTTGGTGAAATCTGACCTGCGAATTCGCGTAACGTAAATGTTTGACTAAGGCAGTTATATCTCAATTTGACATCCGTCTGCTCTTTGCGTTTATAACAACGTAGACCAATCTAGTTTATACTCTGCAAACACTTTATTACTGAGTATACTGCATCTTGCAGATTGACTTATCGCTTATGAATGAAATATGACCTTAAAGGTGAGAATGCAGTAATTGCAGTGATAGTGTTTTGGGCAAATTATTGATGGAGAAATGTGGCGACAATATGCAGTGCCACCCAGCATTTGGAGGGAATTCCCCGTGCCCCACAATGCACTGCACATCACATGTGAATTCCAGAGACACATGAGCAAAATTTTCTGAGTTCCGAGAAGTGTAAATATTGTCAAATGCCGAACAAAGACCTCTTCCCAAGTTTTGCCTCTCCTGCATCCAACTTAGTAACCTGAGAAGAGGAGTTGGATTTGACTATTGTTACATTGTTATCGTGGGCTGACAGGCCGGCTGAATGGCTGGCAGTCGAAAGCGAAGTGAAAGTCAATCTGTATATTTTCCTTGCTCCACAGAATAGTACGCCTGAGTTCACTTTACCTGCCAAGCATCTATCAGATAAACCTAAATCTCCTCTTTTCTTTTCTTTCTTGCTGTGTTTTCCTTCTGAAAGAGCTCCTGTGCTTGAAACGGTTGAGAAAAAGAGAAGCCCACTGAGTTGTTTTTGTAATGGTTAGCCCAACGAGGACAGAATCAGTTAGATGCCTTTTGAATAGCAAAGACATCCACTCATATCTGTTGTCTTCGGCTAACTGAAGATTTCCCGGAAGATTCAGTGTTCATTTGGGGTTGAGTAAGAGAGTTGAGATCAAAATGAGTATTAAACGAGCATATTTTTCTGTTTAAATCAAACAAAATGTTATAGTATTTCTTTTGAAAGAACAAAAAACTTTGCCAATGGGCTAAGAAGGAAATATTTGTTATTTAAGATAATAATGCATAGTGTTTGGTCAAGGAGATTTACACTAGGGCAGGCTGGACTGGACTGTTCTGTTTTAAAATAGAAATCAAAAGAGAGTGAATATACTGTATCACAGGACTGAGAAAAGCCTGGAGCTGGATAATGATGTGAGGACCAGGAAATAAGATAAGAGTCTACTGTAAAATGGTAAACAACTTGAGTGATCAGAAGGACTTTATGGCAGAAACACAATGGTAGTGCTCTGTGGGAAAGTGAAATCATTTGTTTGGGTGGTCAAATGATTGAGGTAATGTGATTCAGTGGTCTTGACCCATGGATGGGCCTCTCTTTCTCTGCTTTCAGAAGCGATGTTTAGTCCTCTAAGCAGTAAGCAGCAGCTTGCAGGTCCCGGTCTCACAGATCTACAGCAGTACAGTCAATGGCTGGCCAGTCGACATGAGGCCAGTCTACTGCCCATGAAGGAAGACCTGGCCCTTTGGCTCTCCAGCATGTTGGGTAAGTCATTTATATGCATTTCTACTTCGGTCCATTCTGATTCAGGATGTGTTAGTCTAATTGGTTACTACTGCTTAATCTAGGTGTCTCACCAGCATCCCATAATGCGACCAATAGAAAAACACAACAATTGCTGAAATCTTTGCGTCACTCAATTTTACTAAGTTAAAAGGTATTCTCCAAGTCTATGTCCTAGGCCCTTCTTCATTCTACTGGTGTGTTCTGTTCATTAGGAAACACTGTTTACATCTTGTATTTGCATAGGTTCCTCTGGGCATATCCTGCTTCACTTCTTTTTTTGTGATGCTTAAATTTGCTCATTGTGTTTGCTCTTCTTTAGCAGTAACTCTTCAGCGTGACTTTTTCAAGTATGGAGTAACCTGTACTATGCATGCTTTCTAAGGTCTGTATAGTTATGTGTACTTAAAATCGATGCATCCCCTAATGTGTATCCAACATCTGCAAATCTGTCATTGTTGTATTGAGGAATCCCATCAATCTTTGTGCATTCATACTTGTGGCTGTACATATTTATTCTCCCTACATTTCCCTGGATTAATCAGAACCTGAATACAGTTCACTTGAAGTGATTCAAATCCAGGACACAGATTATAAGCAGAAAAGAATGGTAGTGTGTCATAGTTTTGGCTTCAATTGTGTGTGTGTGGATAGAGGGGGATGTCTGTGGAATTTCTGGCAGCTTTCAGGCCGCAAACAGCCAGCTGAAACCAGGGCTTTGTCTTTGGTCTGCCTGAAGCAAATGGAACCCAGGAGCCACAGTGGGCCGCATAGGGGCTTCATATACAACCACACACCAACCGCTCATTTTGCAAAGCCCGCCGAGAGCCTCTTTAGTGGCTTATGCCTGTCTCCGTATTATGTTTTTAGACTAGTAACTGCTCAACTGAGAAATTGATCTATGTTACTGGAAAACGAGAGCTATATGTGTATACATGATGTGGCTTTCCCCATCATTTGTTTTTTGCATTACCTTTTAATATGTGTAGTTGAACTGCTTATTAGTGGTGTTTGCAAACATCAACTATTAATATAATATAATATAATATAATACTCGTCATAATAAACATTTGAATCAATCTATTTTTATGATACTTGACATGCAACTTCTCAATGAAAATCCTATGAGATTAAGACACTAATACTGGAATATGATGTCTGTAGATCTGCTTGAAACTATGTGCATAGTGAAAAGTGCTATATACATAAAACTACCTTGACTCATATGTGGGATTAGAACAAACATCGAAGCACACACTCTCTAAGGTAGTTGATCAGGTCAACCTAATCTTTGTGAAGGGTATTACGAGAATTCTCACCTGTTGTTATGTTATACAATCCAGAATATTGGGATAGCGTTTGTTTAGTTTCTTTGGCTAAGATATTGCTGGAGAGGGGATAGAGGAGGTACGTTCAGAAGGAATTTCACAGGCTCCCCGTCTCTTCTCTGTAAGGTTCAATAGCCACATTTGGAACTCATTAAAACATCCGAACCCCCCGACCACTGACGCCCCCTCTATGAAAAAAAATGGATGAGAAAATAGGCTCCTTCCACAGATATCCCAACCCCCTGCCACCACCTCCTGTTTCACAGTGACCTCACAGAAAAGGAATGATCGTCTGGAAGTCAGTAAAATACAGCCGCCACATGTTGATCATAGTAGTATTGTGTTTCTCTTCGAGTGTGTTTTTTATTGCAAAATAGATCAGCTGGGTCCTTCCAAGTTAAGCATCTGTTTTTGTGACTGAGCGTGTTTATCTGTGAATCAAACCTGGAGGGAACTTCTAGATATGAGACGGGTTGTGCCCCATTCAGAAGTGAATGAAGAATGCCTTCAATCCATATTCAGCTCCTTCATTTGACTTGAATTTGAATTAAGGTGGCAAACTGCATGTAGAAGTGCCATCTGAATTTGAATACAGGGATGTAGAACTAAACAACATTTAAATTAGTAAAGTTTTAGGCTATACATTGCATTTGATATGCAAATAGTACATTCAACACTATATTGCTTATACAGTATATAGGCAATTGCAATGAAACACAGTCAAATCATATGTGAGACATCCATCATTTTCTGTCATCTTTTCCGTCAGGTGTCGAGATTACAGCTGAAAGCTTCATGGACAGGTTAGACAACGGTTTCCTGTTGTGTCGGCTGGCTGAGACTCTGCAGGAGAAGTTCAGGCAAAACAATGCAGACTTGATTCCACCGGGAAAGGTACTGATAGTTTATTATTTCCTTCAAGACACAAACCAGTATCTTTATTCATTTCGAAATGTATGATGATGACACAACATGGTGGGAAACTATAAACATATAAGTTAAAAGCCCTTCCTCATGAGAGGCTGATCAACACGAGCGGCAAGCGTTGTGTGCTGCTTTGAGCTTCCACTTTTATAGGTGTGATGTGTACACAGTCAACTGAAGAGAGTCAAAGCTAATAGAAGAGAAAATGTGCATGAGCTTAGAACAGGAAATGTTAAGGCTTCACATAGATTTAGGGTCAATATTGAAACTTTTGTCTGAAAAACGTGACCCTGTCTGTGAAAACAAGGCTTAAGTCCCCGAATCTAAATTTGAGATTTTGAGGACCAAAGTTTAAAATTCCAAGCATCAACTGCACTGTGATTAAAATGTTTGCCATGGCCTTACTCAGTCGATATTAAAGATGGGGTAACACATGCAGTTTCTGCAAATCTCATATTAATCTTGAGTACCTATGCAGTAGTATTGCATACATAGTGTCTTCGAAGAGTATTTAGGCTTACAGCTGTACGATTATTTCAGCTAAATGACGAGCAGCTGGAGGCATGCAGTGGGACTGAACTACAACACGAGCACACAATACATCATCGCATTATCCCTTCATGTTGTTTACATTATGCGCGTACACGCAGATTGCCAACAAAACACAGACATATGACTCAGTTTGACTTACCGCGTGCAGTTTCATGTTCGACATCTTTTAGCGCTGGGACCGCGCCATCTTTCGGTTTCAAACGATCTCCAAATCCACCGTTATATCCACCGTTTATATAACATTCATCACCCAAATGCAGTGAACAAACAAACACACCTCAACCTCCGTCAGCCGTGTGAAGCTGCATTGATGGGCGTGTTCTTTCGTGGGTTGATCTTTCACTCACACTGGCGCGTGGTCTTTCTCTCCGTGAATGACGCCATGGGCGTGCTTTTCAGGAGAATGGCCAATAAAAGGAATAGTAATCCCAGTTACGAAACAGTGATCCTGACATATAAAAAACATTCCTAAACAAGTTGGAGTGCAGGGGGAGTGAATCGAGCACATAAATACAACGTCATACATCCAACTTGTTTTTTAACAAGTTGACCATGTTAAGCATGAGAAGCCAGTACGTTTAACAGTGTAAAGAAGTCAGATTGCGTGAAATAGCATGTTACCCCATCTTTAAAGATATTAAGGTTGTATTGTCACAGAATGTTATTAACATTATGTACAAAACAGTAAATGACAAAAATGACTTTAAATGGGTTTTCACAGACTGGGTTAGACCATGTTGACATCATGTATATGGTGTGATTCCCTTCAGACTTCTGGGGAGCATTGGGGAATGTTGTTGTGGTTAGTGCATGTGATCCAGACACGTTCAGCTTGTACTTTGATTTGAATGCGTTTAGACGCATGTTGTGTTTCAGCCTCTCTTCAATACATTTCTTTGTGCAAACCAGTTTAAAGCTTGGTGTAAATTAATTTGTGTTTAAACATGAATTTAATCAGTAAGACTGTTTGTACGAACTTGAATCGGAGTGTTGGAGATGTCTTTTAACAGATGTGTCAGCTACTGTAAACACAGTTGTAGGATAACTGTCGGCATATGTTCTGAGAGCTTTTATAAACAGATGTCGACGGACTGCCACATGTAAATCTCCTTTTGTGAGTCACAGATGCAAACCATAGAGTGAAGAGAGGGCCTGTGTAGAGAATGGTCAGGAAATTCATGGCAACTGACAAAGCAATGTTATTCTTCCGGTTATTGGAAATACAGGTTAACTTTAAGTTAACTTTAACACATAAGTTTCTTACACATTTGCGATGTTGTAAGGGTTAAAGGGTGAGTTCCACTTTTTTTATTCATGATCATGTCATTCAAGACCTGCAACACATTCATATGTGCAACACAAAAGAAGATACTTTGAGGAATGTCTCCATATAGTTTCATTATCAACATTCTTCAAAATATCTTCTTTTGTGATCTGCAAAAATAAGTGAGACAGGTTTGGTTAGGATGAGTAAATGATGAATTTTCATTTTTTTCTAAAATTCAATACACACTGGACTATAATGGCCACAATCATGCATAAATGCTGATTAAAGGCAAAACTGGAGTGGTCTCTTATGTTCACAGCCTTTTAATAACTATTTTATTAATTTAAAAAATGTTAACGATTGCATATATCTAGAGGAAGAATGTCACCCTGAAATAAATCCCCAGCTTATCTGCATTATTGTTCGTCTTCAATCATATTTCTTAGAGATATATGTCTGTTAAGTGTAGCTCTCTATTTGCATTCCTATTGAACAAACGAAAGCTAAATATCCCACATCCTTAAACTGATTGCAATAGTAACACATATGTATACCATAAGCATAAAAAACACTGTCCTTCGGATGAGACATTAAAACCCAGGTCCTGACTCTCGGTTGTCATTAAAAATCTCACAATGTCCTTTGAAAAAAAGTAGGGGTGTAAGCCCGGCATCCTGGCCTAATTCGTCGATTCACCTATAGTACATCATGGCTTCCTAATCATTCCCAAATGTACTACTTGTCTTTGTAACTCTGTTACAAAGGTGCAATATGGCTGCCGTCGCATCGTCCAGGTGGATGCTGCACATTGGTGGTAGTTGAGGAGATTCCTCTTTTCATTTAAAGAAATTTAATGCAATTAATTATTATTGTAAATGGATGTTATTTTCTTTTTTCTCTGCTCTCGACACTGATACACACATTTAATGTTTTCCACAGCAGTAACATAAACTAGATTAGCATGTCAGCCAACACGTTTGCGTGTTTCAGACCAAAAGCGTGCAAAATAGCAATACTGCAGCATATCAGTTTCAGGTGAATGTATTTGTAGTTTCTCTCTCACACAAAGTCTTTTGTCTGAAAACATGGCCGCTTGCCACCCCCTGCCAAACCTCGGCATTGTGAGACGACGCACTTTGGAAAATCACTGAGCTTTCTCTTTTAAACAGAGCGAGTAAATGAAAGCTATGACTTGTTAAGTGTTGAAAAACTCCCCCAGATGGGAAAACCATTAAGATCAGGCGATTTTTTCAGGGGTAAATTAAGAAAATATTTCTGCTTGTCTTGGCCAAGAACCACCTCTTATATGCACAGAATGGGACTTTTCTGTTACGAGTCTTTCCAGTTCTACTAATAGAGTCCCAGAAGAATAATGACACAGAAACTAAACTGTGTAACTTATAGCCAATATTTTTGAAAGTCTGTAGTTGTCGGGTTTGGCTTTGTCTTATCACAACAGATGAGTCTGTTACTAATACACAGTAAAGCTTTCAGATGGCTTTAAACGACTGTAAAGCACAAGTCGTAATTTTATTTTATTGTATTTATCCAAACTGCCATCATAGTTATGCAGTGTTCCCTGTGGTGTGCTCTCTAGCCTATATTTTGACAAATACAGTACGTCATCTGGGTATTTCATAAATTGCATAAAGTTAGCATATTGTGCTCAGTTTCTATACTTTATGACTAATAAAGAAAATGTAGTGGACACAAAGAAACCAATCAAACAATGCCTGTGTATTATAATGAGTGTCTGGCATATATGTTGGCTGACATAGTCCATTGAGGCGGTTGTCTTATGCCATGGTTTTATAGAGTTTGTCTCATAGGATTCACTTCTGGGAAACAGAACAAACGGGTCTCAGGGGAGAAATATTGAATTTCCAAAGTGTTTCATTTCAGTCGATAGTTTATAATTGTACACACATTAAGGGAAAATCCCACAAGCTTACAGCACAAGAAGGACCCATATCTAGATATGTGAATACCCAGCACAATGTCATGGCAATTCATAACAATTTTATGATTAAGCGAATTGGTGGCTAATGATTATGAAATCTCAGTCGAACACTACAAAAAAACTGTAATTCTACAGATTTTTTTACAGAAAAATTTGATGTTAAAAAAGTTACAGTCGGGTGTAAAATAACATGAAAAAAAAAATAATTTTACTCTACAACAATTTTATTTTACGTTTATTAATATTTACATTACTGTTTTTTACAGAATATATACGATGTACATTTTTATAAATCCCTCACACCCCAGTGAAGGTTGGTGCTTAGGGGATGACCATCATGCTTTTTTCCTTATGATCTTAGTTACTTTTTCTTTTTGATCAGGTTGAAATAAAAAGTTTGGCTCAAAAATGTGATAACTCCGATTTTATTTTTAATTGTGCATTGCAATTAATATCAATCAAACTGCAGTTGGTTTGTTTTTATTTAAGGTATAATATAGCTAACTAACACAATAACTTAAATAAGTCTCATTTTGGAACCAAACTCTTCAAATAGAGACTTGAGGGTTGCTTTTTTGACTTGGTCCAGTGAGCTACAGTTGTGGTTTTTACTGTGTATGGTACCCTGAAAATAATAAAACAATGTTAGTCATGCACTTATCACAGGGTTATTATCTCTTTCTTGTGAGTTTATACTGTATATACAGTACACAACGTACTAAATAATAAATAGGATAATTAGCTTTCTTTTGTGATAAGTAATGAATAAATGATTATTTTATTCCAATGGCTGCAGTGTTTTCTGTGTACAGACGTCAGAGGCCATGCTGCATTCTGGGTCGGCTGATCATTGTGTGTGCGTGTGAGAGAGAGAAATATAGTGGCACAGATGTGAGGAACATTTGAGGTCACGACTCCTCAGGGATAGCTGATACACACACTGTAGTCCATTGATCACACACTGCAGAGTCTACAGGCATCCTACATCAAACATCACTTTAGATTAAGAGCCAATACATTGGTAAGCGATCTTTCACAGAGCCGGAGAATGTTCTGGAAAGGCAGGAGAAAAAATCCATTCCAGTCACGACTGCATTCTTCCACCATGATCTCATCACACCTTTCTCAGTCTTCTGTACGAAAATATACACTGCATAAATCCAGTGCAGACTACCCCCTTAAGACAGGCATTTATCTGTTACTATCGGTTACTTTTATATTCTCTAGATTATTGAAAAGATGGATGTGTTGTGAGAGTTCATGTGTATAATCAGAGCAGATAATTGAAACGGAGCAAAACATGTATGTTGGACAGGAAATAGTAAAGGGGATTTCTTGAAGTCCCAATAATCATGATTATAGCTTTGATCCAAACCCTTGTGAGTTGTCAACATAAACAGCAAAAGACAGATATTGAACACCTTATATGCCCACTACACGTCACTACACATTCCTTATTTATATATGTAAGATTTTAATGGCAAATGTCTGTCGGTGAAGCCGTTGTAATAAAGAAAAACTCTGTTTTTTTCAGTTGATCCCCAGTCGGAGGATTCCCTGCCGAGCAAGCGCCCCATCCGGTTCCTTTTTTGCCAGGGACAACACAGCCAACTTCCTGTCGTGGTGTCGAGAGGTGGGCGTTGGTGACACCTGTCTGTTTGAGTCTGATGGACTGGGTGAGTGTTATACGTTGTAAAGAAATCCCTAATGCAGGCACAAAGGATTATGGGTATATGCCAATATGCCTAATTCTGTGCAGTTGCCATTGCATGTGACTTCTCTCTCATATCTCTGTGAGGAAACATAAAGCCTAAATGTATGATTACACAATTGCTTTGACCTTCACTAATCGTCAACACAAAAACATATACACTTTAACATACAAATACACAAAACATACAAACATCAAACCCCTATAAATGTTTTAAGACTTTTTGTTCCTTTGGAAATAATGGTATTCTACGCAGCCCAGTATCTAGCTCTTATGCGTCAGATTAAGACCCTACAAATCCCACGGACCCTGAGGCCTCTAAGGTAGACGGATGGAGCAGGTTCTTTGTCCTCTTCTTCCAACGCAAGCCAACAGGAGAGAAAAACAAGTCTCAAACTGCATAAAGAAAGACAGAATCAGGTGATGGAGGGAGTGCGGCCTGGCAGTAAATCCAATTTTTAATAATGCAGAAAGAAGCCTTTCTCTTCCCGCTGGAGTTACGCACACACACAGCTCAAAGTATATGAGCGTAGTGTTGTGATGAAGTGTGTTCTTGTGCGTACTGTAGTGGTGACATGTGCTGTACGCCATTTTATAACACAGATACAAACTCCAGCCACAGCTCTTCAATCCTTTCTTTCATTTGCATATTCAAATATCTACTTGGATGCCCAAAGCATTTGAAATGCAAACAGTGTAAACAGAAATGCAGTGTAGTATAGTGCACTGCAGTACAGTATAGATTAGTATACAGTAGTACTGTACATTATAGTACAGTATTATTCATTTAGACTGTATACACTTCTATCCATCTTACAAGAGAATTTAGTGTAAGTTACAAAATTGTATAGTACAGCAAAATATAAATTTATTGATTGCTCTGTTTAATGTACAGTACAGTATTTTTTCAGTTGCTTTGTGAAGTGAAGGTGACCTATTAGTCAGATACGGTGACCCACACCCGAAATGTGACCTCCACTTTTAACCCATCCAGAGAGTAGTGAACACATGCACAGCAGGTGGTGAACACACGTACACACAGAGCAGTGGGCAGCTATCACTGCAGCGCCCGGGGAGCAAGTTGGGGTTAGGTGCCTTGTTCAAGGGCACCTCAGTCGTTACCCACCGGCCCGGAGAATCAAACCGTCAACCTTCTGGTCATGAGTCCAACTCTCTAACCAATAGGCCACAAATGCCTTGTGATTTAAACCACAACCACTTACAGTGTACTTACCAGACAAAACATTGGTAATGACATGCGCTTAATAACAGTTATGCAAAATTATTCAGTGACTTCGTAAATATCACAAAAATAAACAGCTATATTAACCTAAAGGTGCAGTTTGGAAGAATTTTGTAGTAAAACATCCATAAACCCTTAGGCCAGTGTTGTATATTTTGTTCAGCTGAGTACTTACAATATCTCAAATGTTTACAACTACTTGTACATTGTGAGAAAATCGCCATTCTAAACAGTGACACGGTGCTGTGCAGTCATATCCGCGTTACCCTTTGTTACCGCCTTTACTCACGTAGGAACCGCATGACAACATCGCGTTGACAAATGCGGAAGTAGTGTCTTGCGTCTAGCTAGCTTCTTTCGAGAAGTCACTTATTTATGGACCACGATTATATGCAACATTTATACAACTTTATAACTTTACCTCATTCGCTAAAATGATTTCTCGTTCCCGTCTGATTGATGACCATCAGCGGTGGAGTTGAAGACAATAGATCCTATCATTCCACCCTCCTTCACAGTGTCATCAAGCTACGCCATTGTCGGGCCGTCTAGCACCGGCTTTTACTAATTGTATCTTTAAATTATTTTATTATAATTTTTTTAATATATACATTTTTTGAGTGTAAAGTGTTTCACCGTTAAATCACAATTAAACTTCTTGGAGTGTGTTTAGGGTAAATGCTACTGATTTATCTCCAAAAGAGTATATAAAAAAATAAAAAAGTTAACTACAAATAAATATAACACTTCTAGAAGAGAACATATGAAGAATGATCATTCTATTAATGTTTCCCTCCTGTTTTCCCTCAGAAATAACTAACTGAAACATGGAGACATAATTCTCAGGTGGGATGTTCTGAAGTGTGGTGTGTGGACTGTAGATTTTATTGCATGTTGTGCTGTGTCATTGGAACTTGGACTGAATCATGGGAAACGTAGTTTAAACTGAACATCAATCCATGACAGGCATGTTGTGTTGTTGAATCACAGTGTGCAGCACGTTTACTGTCATGATACCAGATGATGCTAGCAGTCTGTGTTCACATCATGTTCAGTCACATCCAAAATAATGAAGCGAAAATCCATTTCATTAGCATTTGCTATCATTCCGTTTCATAACGTTTCATTTGATGTTTCAATCACCTGGTTCATTTCATAATCAGTCATTTTAACTCTTCACAGTTTTTATTAATGGATATGAGATTGATGTTTTATCTCATGTTTTATCACTTTTCTTTCAGTTTTACACAAGCAGCCTCGAGAGGTTTGTCTATGCCTGCTTGAGCTTGGGAGAATCGCATCTAGGTACGCTTTATAAACTAACTGAACAGTGTACAAGTTGATTACTGATAGAATCAGTAAATTAATAATAAACATGGTTCCTGTTGCATCAGGTATAAAGTAGAGCCACCTGGACTCATTAAACTGGAGAAAGAGATTGAACAGGAGGAGAAGGCACCTGAACCTCCACCTTCTCCTGTGCCACCCACCTCCAACTCTCCATCCATCTCTCCTCTCAACTCTCCATTCAGCAAAACCAACTCGAGTAAAAAGAGTACCGGGAAACTTCTGGATGATGCCGTGAGTTACAACTCCCTTCAGATGCCTGCTGCATCTAACTCTACTTGATGTAACGTTGATGGATGTTTTTCACTGTCTTGCATCAGTAGTTTTGCGTGTACATGTGTGTCATCAGGTAAAGCACCTTGCTGAAGACCCACCTTGTAAGTGCCCAAATAAGTTCTGTGTAGAAAGGCAATCGCAGGGCCGCTATCGTGTCGGGGAGAAGGTGC
This sequence comes from Triplophysa dalaica, assembly GCF_015846415.1. Classification (NCBI taxonomy): domain Eukaryota; kingdom Metazoa; phylum Chordata; class Actinopteri; order Cypriniformes; family Nemacheilidae; genus Triplophysa; species Triplophysa dalaica. The sequence continues at coordinate 14,585,656 of NC_079565.1, read as the reverse complement.
TTTTCATCCGGGTGAGTATAAAACACACAAAACAAATAAACTGTAAAATGAGAAACTTTAAAATGATTGTATCTTATTGAGACCGTTATTCTGAATTTATGGAGTTACCTACAGAGGAAGCTTATTAAGGCTACCAGACTGGTTTTGGTTCTTCTTTACTTTCTTTATTTATAAAGCACTCTCACACAACACTCAGTTGATCCAAAGTGCTGAGCTAAAAATAAACACAATTAGAAACACAATATAACAAAATACAAAATCACAGATCACCTCTACAGTGGAACCTTGATCTAGGAACAGAGAGGAGACCAACATTACCTGATCTCAGGGGCCTATTTGGTCTGTGAAAGAGATTGGTTTATAGAGATATAATGGTGTTTGATTATGCAGAGATTTAAAAACAAAGGTTAAAATTAAGAAAACAATTCTAGTTTGAATTGTAACCAGTTGAATGAAATAAGGGTTTAGGTGAGATATAATCAAACCTCCGTCTGCCTGTCAGAAACCTAGCAGCAGCATTCTGGACCACCAGTAAACGCATCATAGTTGACTGATTCTTACCATTGTAAAATTTTATTACAGTAAACTAAACAAGATAAGACAAAAAAGTGAACGATCTGTTCAAACTGTTTGTTAGAAAGAAGAGATTATTTTGATTAACAGAGTAAGTGGAAGAAGCTTTATTTGACCACTGCACTAATTTGTTTCTGAAAACCAAGGTTGGTTGAGGGCCACAGTCTTTATTTGACTTGACACCAAACAAAATTATTTCAATTTTATTTTCATTAAGCATTAAGAAATTCTCCATTAACCATATTTGTAGTTCGTTCAAACAATGCAGCGGAGGTCCTTAGGATTCTTTGCTTTTATGTTGCAAGCGAAAATAAATGCTGAATGTCGTCCGCGTACAGGTGGAAAGACACTCGAAAATACCACCCATCGGAAGCATAAATATAGAAAATAAAACAGGGGTGAGGATTGAGCCCTGAGGCACCCCACAAGCAATTGGGTATGAGAATGAACTGTGTCGGCCAATAGAGACACAAAAATTCCTATTTGTTAATAAAGATTGAAACCATTTTAACACCTTCCCCCGTAACCCCACACAACACTCCAGCCTAAATCAGGATTTTGTAATGCAGAGCTTAAGTCTAAAAGCACCAAAGCCACAGCCTTCCCTTTATCTGTTTCTAATAGAATATCATTTACAACTTTTAAAGATTCTGTAATAGTTAGGATCCTGCCTTAGAATCCTACCTACATCAAACATGTGATGGTCTTTTAGCATTTGGAACATAAGACGGCAGTGCAGTGTTGCTTCCTATAACGTTCTTAACAGCATTCGTGTCTTAAATTCATTATCCACTGCTGTGTGAACTCTTTAAAAACGCTAGTAACCGCACGCACATAGTGCAGTGGGGTGTCCCATAACAGCAGTGACCCCTCTAAGTGAAAAATAGTGATTAGTGAGATGGGTATGGTCACCATGGGAACCTGTTACCTAGCAACACGCGACCAGAAGACCTGAAAAGACTTTGTATCCAAGCATCCTCATCACTCTAATCTGAGCTGTAATACACTAAAAGCTGCTCTCATGAGTGTAGATAAGAGAGAGAGAGAGTTTGGGTTCATTAAATAGAGCATCTCATCACTCATAGCTCACCTCATTACTGTGTTTTCACTCAATAAATAAGCAAAGACTGGAATTGTTATCAGGTTGTTGAAACACCTACAGTAGTTGGCTGTAAATCTTTAATGAGATGTTGTCTGTGGTGGTTTCATGGTCTTAGCAGGATGGGAATAACCAAAAACTCCAAAAATCAGCCAGTAGAAAAACCATCCCTGTGCAAAACTGTTTTTTATCTTTGTATGTCATTTGGTGTTGGTCCAAAGTGATCTTCCAGGAAGACCAGCTTGATGCTCTACTAGGATCCTTCACCAGTTAAGATGAGCCATAAATGACTATATGAACACTATTTAAAACCAGTATGAATACCATTATTTTCCAGTAGTGTTAGAAACAGTTTTTTTAGTTCTGTTTTTCATAACATTGGGAATTTTTTAAGTGTAGATGGAAATGGGATAATTTTTTGAAGAGTTTATTTGTCCATCAGTGCATTACAATGAATATCAATCAAACTGCAGTTTTTTTTTATTTAAGCCATAATCACAAAAATACAGCTTGCTTACACAATAAAATCATAACAACATAATAAACATGATATTTGAAAATATGAAAAAAGGTGTTATATACTTCTGGAAATAATCTCTTCATTTTGCACTGTAAGGTGTTGGTCAACCCCTCTAAAGTGATGCTTTTTATGGCAAAGAAAACTAAAATAACGCTCAAACCATTTAAAAATAGAAGAAAAATACTACTTGGAGGCAAGTAAGCTGTCCCAAACACCGTACCGGACACTTACAGTAGCAACCATGCAGTACATTATCCGCATATTAATAATCACCCAGAATACCCTAGCAACCAATTAGCAACCACCCAGTATGTCCTAACATTGTGTCTGTGAGCACATAATTTTCTACAGGATCTACAGTAGTTGTGTAATGATTCATATCTGACAAAAGTGTGTAAAACTGAGACCTGTTAAACTTGATTCTGTAAACTCGGTTTGCACTCACCTTATTTTTTTTAATCTCATGATCCCACAATGAATATAAACCCACTCTCTTGAAACTTTGTTTAAAAGTGGGACTGCAGTGATTTATCATGATAAGCAGTTTATATTATTTTCTTTGTCTATGGGGAATTGCATTAGTATTTGTTTAATTGCTTTGGCCTCGGGTATTTCACTGTATTCCTGCTGCCCCCTATAGAGAAACATTATAACTGCACCTTCAATGACCAAAGAATCCTGTCACAATGACTTGTCATCACTGCTGGATATATTGACTGTTGCATTACTAATTGCATTTTTAGCAGTTAATTACTAATTAATTTTAGCAGTACCATAGTGTACTAAAAAGCTTATCCAAAATAGTGAACTATGCAAAATTCGAGTTGTTACTAGCATTTTTGTTTTTATGATCCTACATATTTATTTCTGTTCTCTTTTTAAGATACAAACAAAACATGTTCTTCTAGAATTGTAGTCTAATATAGAGACTAAGAAATAATCATGAATGTCATTATAACTTGGCTAAAGCAACAAATCATGGCGGTCTTAGACTTCCTTAATATACTGCATATCTTTATTTAGTTTACGTAACATTTTTGTTAATATTATTTTAAAATATTTAAAAAATACAAGGTGTACCGATGTTCAAAAATACACATTTTCAATCCAGCCTTAGACCGTTACATCATAGTTCTGTGTTAAATTAGTCACAATATTTTTACTGTTCATAAAATATAAATAGTTAAACAGGAGATTCTCTGTTTCTGCATCGTTGGCTTATATCTTAAATGAAACGGTAACGCCACTCCTTTTCTGATCATTTTGAAGGGAATGATTCCATCAGCCTTGAAACATGTTGCCCGGCAACCAAGGCTACAGTAAGCCATCCCGAATTCCTCGAAAACCAAAGCAAGTCTCGATCGCTTCCCAGTGAATTGAACAAATCTCATGAATGCGTCTGAAGGACACATTCCTTTTGTGTTTCTCTTTGAAAAAGACCTTCTCAATGCCCGCGGCCCTGATGGTTTATTATATTGTGCTTTTGTTTTGTTTTCTTTGTGTCCGTGTACTTTCGCTGTATCAGTCAACTCCTGGTGCTCCTGCATGGGAGAAATCGCTTGTGTATATTCCCATTGAGGGATTGTTTTAGATAACCTTCAACATCACAGACCTTTATTATGAGTGTGTGCGTGTGTGTATGTGTGTGTGTGTGTGGGTGTGTGTGTGTGGGTGTGGGTTATGGTGACATGTACATTCTGATTGCTCTTATATCTGTTGCTCCAGGGCCACACAAACTCCCATCTGGAGGAGCCGACCTGTGAATGTCCCTCCATCAGCCTGCTAAGAGCTTTATGAATCTTTAATATAATCCTCCAGAGAGTTTATATGAGCTCAGCTCACAGTATGAGATTTCTCTACTGTTGATTATTGTTTAGTGTATTTTTGAGTGTGTGTGTGTGACTGTGGGCAATGGCTCTTTATCCCACATGGGAAGGTTACAGTGAGCTGTCAGGGTGACATTTTGTAATTTCTCACCGTTTATGAAACATTCTTTTGTGGGCCTGTGTTTTCAAGGCCGCGGGGATAAAGGCTGTATGAGAGGCAGAAGAATGAGAGAATGAGCAGAATTATTTCAATGCCTCTTGTCATTGGGACTGTGATTAACTGTTATTACGTGAAGGGTGTTGTGCAGCATTGAGCTCTGTGACAGAGCCCAGAATGAATAAAAAAAAACTTTAAACTATTTTAATAATGTATTGTAGATTAAAAATGCTTTATCAATATATGTAAACCAAATATAGCGTGTCACAGTTTTTTTTTAATCACACAAACACATTTTGTAGTATTAACTATCAAACATCTGGAAGAAACCCAAGATAATAACAAACTTGATTTATTAACATTTCATATAAACACATATCTGTCTTTTTACAATATCTAATTTTAGAAAATAAGTTCTTTAGATGATTCGATTTTATTCATTTATTTGTGTCTTATATATGATGACATTTAGTTTTTTAACATTTTTTTAATGATTTTTTCATTAAAGGAATAGTTTACCTTCAAAATAAACAATTCTGTCATCATTTACTCACCCTGTTGTCCCAATTGACTTGTGATGTAAGGACACAAAACCAATGCAAGTCAATAGGGACCAATGGGACCAATAGGGTTTTCATTTTTCAAAAGATCTTCTTTTGTTTTCTGCTGAAGAAAAAAGTCATACAGGTTTAAATGACAACAGAATGATGACAGAATTTTCATTTTGAAGGTGAACTATCCCTTTAAATATCAGTCGTAAAACATTTTAAAAGCATTAACCTTTTACCAAAACCATCTGACAATACCTAACCACAATGACGATCGTGTTGTTTCATTTTCACTCAAGAAAGGAAAATAGTGGTAGTGACTTCATGAAGCAAAAACATGTTGGGAGATTTGTTGCCATGGTGTTAAAAGGAACACTTTCCAAATGAAGATACAGGTCTATCACGCAAGTTCTAAAACAACACTGACCAAAGTGTTTATTTAACAAACATTGTGTAGAAGTGTACTCACCAAACACTTATGAAATGCTGATAAAAATGAAATATGTAAAATAACATATTAAACTATTAATAACTATTGCAATAATGTATTGAAATAAAAATAAAGAAATTAAATCTCTTGAGAATTTTAAACAAGATAAGACAAGTTCTCCCATGTTTTATTTATGTATTTATTAAAAATTAACCAAGAAAACTGCACCTGAACTTGCTTTGGCATTTCACTCATGATAACAAGATAAAAAAGTTTGGCAAATGATGACAAAACTTAGAATAATCTATAACGATTTGCTGCAGTTTGATCCACTGAAGATGTCCATTAGAGATTAGATATTTACAATAATTATTAAATTTAGAAAAGAAGCCTTTGAAAATGCAGTAACATCACTGGGTTTCCTAACTAAAACCTTTATGGGGAATCTGTACGGATCTGGGAAAATAATTTACAGCAAACCGGCCTCTGCACTCCTCAGACTCCTGAGACTTACACGGGTCTCTGTCTAGAGAGACTTCCACGGTTAGAACTGAAGGTGACAGATAGCCAATAAAAGGGTGTGAGAATGACACATCAAGTGTTAAAAGATTTAATGGCTGTGACTTTTTACACCAAATGAGATTTTCACAATTTTGCCCGATTACACCAGAAACACAGACATATGTGTGTAGGTGCATTGACTGCATACAGAATCTACAGTGGAAGCATTCCCACTTGTGCTGTTTCAGACTACGTCAGTCGTTCTGTTCACTGTAGTTGTTGACATGTATTTGATAGGAATGGCATCTCTTTCTGTCTCTCTAGATGTTGCATAATAAACACGTGATGGTGCGTGTTGGCGGAGGCTGGGAGACGTTCGAGAGCTATCTGCTTAAGCACGACCCGTGTCGTATGCTCCAGATCTCTCGCGTGGAAGGCAAGATATCGCCCATCACGGGAAAATCTCAAAGCATCAGAGACCTCACGCCCGACAGCTACCTGGTGGTGGCGGCCCACTACAAAAGCAAGAAGTAAAGAAACGTGCTGCGACGACCGACAAACAGAACTTTGATTTGTAGCATTAGTTGTAGACACCACAGGAACATTTCAACAGGCTTCTGAAACAAGTGTTTGCAGAGAAAAACAATCTGTAAAACAAGAATTAAAGCATAAAATGCTAGTTTGATACAGTGAATACAATCTGACTGGAGTCTGGAACTGGAATCCAGAAGTTTTATTCTTTTACGATGTTCTTCATCTCATTCAGATGATATGACCTCTATCCTGGGAAAGCTTTATTTCACTGAGGAAGTACATTGCTTAGTAATCTTGATCGCTGGAGGAATTCAAGAATTCATTTCTGTCTTGGTGTTTGTTGTGCTTTACTAACAATATAAATGATTCAGTTGTTAGGTTTTTACTTGTTTGAGGTTATGCTTTGTTGTTTGATGTCATAAAACAATCTTCTTTGGCATTTATTGTAGTATTTGTATTAAAGGAGTAGTTCACTTTCAAAATAAATGTTCATGATAATTTACTCACCCCCATGTCATCCAAGATGGTTATGTTTATTTTTCTTTAGCCGAAAAGAAATGAAGGTTTTTGATGAAAACATTCCAGGATTTTTCTCCATATAGTGGACTTCAATGGACTCCAGCGGTTGAAGGTCAAAAGCTTCAAAGGGCTTTAAACTATACCAGACGATGAATAAAGGTCTTATCTAGCGAAACGATCGTCGTTTTCTATAAAAGATTAAAATTGATATGCTTTATAAACACAAATGCTTGCCTTGCTCAGTTTTTACGTAATTACGTATTTTGTGAAGTCATGAACACGCATCACAGAACAGAGCAAGGCGAGCATTTCTGTTTATAAAGCATATACTTTTTTTTTAAATACCAATGGTTTCACTAGATAAGACCTTAATTCATCATCTGGTATTGTTTAAAGCCCTTTGAAGCTGCACTGAAACTGTCATTTTGACCTTCAGCCATTTGGAGTCCATTGAAGTCCACTATATGGAGAAAAATCCTGGAGTGTTTTCATCAAAACCTTAATTTCTTTTCGAAAAAAGAAACAAATACATAAACATCTTGGATGACATGGGGGTGAGTAAATTATTATGAACATTTATTTTGAAAGTGAACTACTCCTTTAAATCGTGTTTATGATGTGCACACAATGAGTTTAAAGGATTCTGCTCTTTAATGAAAATATCCAGTTGTGTGTTTTATACAGTCAGTTCAGTTGATGTTTGCAACAAATATCGGAATGATAAATGTGATCGACCATAAGTGACGTATAATGAAAGCAATGAAAAGCACGTTGTTAAATTTGTCTCATTCAGGTTTTAGACCAAAAAAGAGGTCTTCCCAATAATAAAAACGTGACCAATGATGCTTAGCATCTGTTGTTCAGCGACTGATCTGATATAAAATGAGGTTTGAGTACATTAGACAGAGCAAAGATCTTTCTTCGCATCCCAAAGTTTTATAACCAATAAAAAAAATGTAAAAACACAATTCAAAGGTCATTAAATCAGAACACTAACATCTTTATTAAAGCATTGACATTCTGCCATTGTGCTTCTCACTTTGTGATCCAGAAGTGTGCTGCAGCCCTCTACTGGTAAACACAAACATTGCAATTCATCCATTTGTTATGCAGCATTTGTGTTAAAAGAAATGGGTCACCAAAAATAAATGAAACCCAGCTGCCAGATCTTTTTAGTCAATGTGATGATTTATGAACCAATCATTCACAATGGTTCTGTAAATCAGATTACCTAATTCACTAAAAGGATCTGATTCAATTATTGATTCATTCACAAATTGGGCACTGCTACTTTTATGAGAGCTAGGGTGACTATAAAAATCCCAGTCTGGCAAGGTCTGGTAATCTTCATAACAAATAAAAAATAAATACTGAAAATGGCCTAAGCACATCTTTGTGTGTGTGTGTTTCATGAAGAAGGTCAGACAACTTAAAAACAACATGAGGGTGAGTAGATGATGTCAAAAGTTTTATTTTTGGGTGAATTATTCCTTTAACAAAACATTTTGAAAGAAACCATACAGTAGAAGTTATTCATTTTGACTGATACGTTTGGTGCAAAACTGTGTTTTTCTGTAACAAATATTGAGCTGTTGTAGGCTCTAGTAAAAGCTTATATACTTAAAATACAACCGTTTTATCAAAAAAGGCAATAATGAAAAGCTCAATATCTATAGATACAGTATGAACTGTATATTTCACACAAGCATTATTATATCTTAGGCTGCTACATACTGTAACTGACAAGAGATACTTCATGAGCCTTAGCTTGACTTGATGTCGGGTTTTAAGTCAGCTGCACAACCCAGAAAACAATATGATGAGTTAAAACAAGGTATTTTTTTGACCAACATTACAACCCTTTTGAAAGTGTGATAGAATCGTAGTGATTCTGATAAGAAACATTCAACTTCAGAAAACAGCAAGGTATACAATCAACGGGCAGTGAAAGTGCTCACAAAACTCAAATAAGATCCTTCATCCACAACTTAAAATATCAAACATCATTTCCCACATGTTATACAATCGACAGCAAATCTCAAAACACAAAAAAAGTAACATCTCAATAAAGCTATGATCCTCCAAACCAAAGCACTCTAGTGTATGTGTAATAAATAGCTAAATATGGAGTAAATTATAACAACATGCTTTTCTGTTGAATAAATGTACATTATAATAACATTCAGGTCTTGTATATTTAAGGGTTTTTATGTTAAAAGCACCTCGGTATAAAAGCAGTTGGTGTGTTAAAATGATGGAGGAACATAAATCATATTCTGAATAGATTGCATAAAACACATTCATTGCTTGTTAGCATATATTGGCGTTTAAAGGGGTGTGGCCTGAATGCACTCTGGCCAATCAGAAGGCCTGGAGGAGCTTGGCAAAAAAGCTTTTCTCTACAGTCTCCTTTTCTAGCATCACTTCAAAACAAGGACAAGGACAGAAATGCTTCAAGAATCTCTCAGGTCAGTGGGAAATACTGCAGATGAAGGTTGATCCTCCCTTCAGCCTGTGTTAGCCAACCTGCCACTGGAGATTTGAAACATTTCACAATTATTCAACGCAAAACCAACGTAATCTCCACACTGCTCTTTATCAAAAATGGATTTCAAATATTTTTCATGTACCTTTAGCCCCCCGCCTCCAGAAGGTACCGAGGTCATGGCCTCTTTCTCCACTTCTTCATGTTTTTTCTTTTTCCTTTCCAAGGCTTCTGGGTTTTTGATGCCTCTGTGGGTCGTCTACACAGAGAAGATAAAATACAGCTCAACACCATACGCCTCATTTCACAGCACTTGATCATTTCCTATGCAACAGGCAATTTAGCATATAATAAAATATAAAAACATTTGAATGTTATTTAGTGCTCACATGCCAAATCATGGTGCACCTTAGTCATGCTGGAAAAGTGAAGAGCAGTGTGCAAATTTGAAATACAACAGCTCTTTGTTTCCCATCGAATATGACATCACAAGCTCAATAAAATGTGTATTATTGATCCCATTTAAATAAATCATTATAAAGATTACAATATAAACCAATGCAGTTTTAAGTCAGTTCTTTTTGACTCACTTAGCATGATTAAAATAGACAGTATGACATCAGCATGACAGTATTTAAGCAGTATGACATCGCAGAAGATGGTTGTCATGGTGAGGCAGCTGTAGAATGCTTCCAGAGGTGTAGACACTAGATGAGGATTTTTACTTACCGTGTTACTTTAGCCCTACGATTTGCCATTATCTTCTAAGAGACAGTAAAAAGGCCCACCAATCATAAAACTAAAATCACTAAACTGTTACAACAAACGTTTAATAAGAATCCCAAACTGCAAGGGGAGAACAAAATTGAAATGCAAAATGAGAGAAAAGAGCATGAACTTTCATTGTCTCTTAATAGTTTATTTCTATGTGGTATACTGAAAATCGTTCAAGGGCAGAAGAACTGAACAAATAAAGTAAAGGCGGAAAAATGGAGAGCAGACAGACAGTTGTAAGTACATGAGAGGTTGACTTTAAGTGTCTTGAAGCCCATGAGAAAAGAAGCATCGTGATGTGAAAGATACACAAACAGAACAGAGACCTGAGGCATACTGTACACAATTACACAAACGCTTCATGTTACACATCCTTAAATCCCGGAAGGTCTCAGATCGCAATTCATAATGCAACACAAGCACACGATTCATTCTCAGTGTTGGAGCAGGTCAACTACTGTCATGACAGAGTAACAATTCAAAGACGATCCTATCATTTACAACATGCTTCCTAAATAACAACACAACCAGTTTTTACCGTCGCAAACCAGAGTGAACCCACAAGTTGAAAAGATAAAGAAAGCTCTGTGAAGTCAACTGAACCTCTTGTTTCTTAATGAATAATGTGGAATAGTTCGGACTGATCAATCATTCGCATTGAGAGCAGTTCAGGCATTAAGAAAATAAACAGGGTCAATCTTTGATGTTGGGTGAAAAATGCATGTCTACATACTTGCATGAAGTAATTTTGTGATCTAGGCAGCATTAAGCAACTGAAACTCAGCATTATATTTGCTATTAAGATTTTTTTTAGATTTAATACATTTCAGTATTACCTCTTTTTGTCGCTTTTCTGCAGCCTCTGCCAACTGTCTCCTTCTTGTCTCCTGTGATATGAAAAGCAAATATTAAACATACAGCATTATTGTTTTAGACGAATGTAAAAAATGTAAAATCATGTTTATAACAGAGAATTGCGTGGAACGCTGTATCGCATAATACAATGTAATAAGTACTTATGAGAGTATTAAATGTGCAGTATATTTCACTTGTAAATATGACGTGACAAACAAGGGGTGTGGCACTGTCCCCAAATAAAAAGTTAAAGGAGTCATATGGCGCGAATACGTGTTTTTCTGTGTCTTTGGTGTGTAAGTTGCCCGTGCATGTATAAGACACGTAAAATTGTAAAAATGAAAGTGTGGGGAAAAGAAGATGCATTCTATCTAAAAGCGAAACCTCTGACCTGCCTGTAATGCCTCGTGTAACCACACCCCCACAAATCTATGTAAGTTTGTGGTATGAAGGTCGCCCAAATGTATACGCAAATAGGTGGGCGTACCTGTCAGTACAATTGCTTTGGAACCTGATGTTCCAAGTATGGTAAGAGGCGTTACATTCACAGTATTCGACCAATCACTACGCACTGGTTAACTGGCCAATCATAGCACACCTCGCTTTTCAGAGCGATGAGCTAAGTAAAACATCCCCGCGTTTCAGATGCACGGTATGTGGAAAATACAGCGTTTTTTAACCTTAAATCGTGTATACACATTGCATTACATCTGAAACAAATAATAATATTCATTTTAGCTGTATCATATGACCCCTTTAAATAAAATAAATATATAAACATGTGCTGTTGTAGTTTTGACCGTACTTGTACTCTGTCTGTTTTTTTTCAAGTTTGTAATTAAAGAGAGCTTTTAAAATGAAACAAATCTGCTTTAAATTAAAACTAAAATAATGTGTATTATGACGTGACAAAGCAATTTAGTCATGGCGTCACAGGAACCACCGTCAGCTGTGGTGGTTTTGGCTGCAGAATGAACATGATACTCCAAAGTGTTTGAAGAAGACGCAATGTTATGATTTGTATTAACCCTTTCATGGAAGCATAAAATAATTATGTGTATGAATTAATGTTTTGCAGTAACGTTACTTACAGGGTCTGGTGTGACCACCACTTCATCCTCAGCTCCGCTTAGACATGGCAAACACATCCCCATACTGATGCACGGGCACAAATAAAAGTCTTCTCAAGACAAACACGAGTGAATTTCGGCACTTATGATTCTCTCAGACTGCTGAGAGATGCTCTAACAAGCCTTTCTATGCTCATACAAAGTCCCTATGAAACTGAACTAACGTTAGCGATGTAAACAACAGAGCTGCGCTAAGCTGCTACTTTAAAGAGCTATATAGCTACTGCTACATCGTATTTACTACACTACAAGACCAGCAGAAACCTCAGCAAACCTCTTTCTTACGTCTCCTGACATCTGGAGTTTATTTTATTCGAGTAAATATGAAGTATTTGTTGTGCTGATGGTATACATGTAGCTGTCAGTATTACAGCCGCACACTAAGTCGAGACTCGAGATGATAAGGATGATGCACGAGCTCATCAGCGCCATGCTGTGGTGATACCGCCAAACCGTGTTGCCAAGTTTGCGGTTTAAATGGACGTTTGGCTTGTGACGTTAATGTTACACAGATATGGCAACCCTGCCAACAGCTGCTGCTGTAAACCCATCACACTCTTAATATAGCTGCATCTGAATTCATTCACTCATTCACTATTCCCTATATGCTAAATAGTCCACTATATGGGGAAGAAGGGAATGAAAATCAGTAAACATTTTCGCACACTGACTTATATATCCAGCGTCTGACAGCACCGTCGCGGACATCATAACGCTTATATTACACATGTGTGGCTTTACGGGTTGTTTTGTAAAAGGGTAAAGATAATTTGCATTATTTTTCACGTTTATTGTATTAGTTTTTAATGAAGAGAACAAAACAAATGTTTGCCACGTTTATGTACTATTTCATTTATTACGTTCCATAAAATCACTAAATATATTTAAAATAAAACACTGCTATCTATGACACTAATTGAATTTGTTTATACTCATAAAGTGTAGAAACGTACATTCGTGGCATTAGCTCCTCCAGCTGACTCTAATCAGACGGTTGATTTGCGTTGTATCATAGATAATATGAGTGAGATGTACACTCGGATGTACACTCAAAATCAGAATGCATTGTGTGTAAAAAGCAGTGAACAAATGTACGGAATGCGTTGTTCATTCACAATTCGGACAACACAACCAAATGGATGACACCCGCTATAGGAGCTAGAGGGCGAATTCAGACAGCTCATGTCTCTCAAAAAATTATAAATAAATAATATTGAATAAAACATTTTATCAAACAATGCAATGAATTCAAAAAAAATCTAATATGGACAATTTTGTTTAGATAAATAACTTTATGTTTAAAAGGTTTTTTAATCCTTACTTTAATTTAACTATTTGCCTTAAAGGTACAGTTTGTAACAAAATTGCAATAAAATATTCAAAAACCACAAGGTCAGTGTTGTATATTTTGTTCAGCTGAGTACTGACAATATCTCAAATGTTTCCAACTACCTGTAAATCGTGAGAAAATCGCCATTCTAAACAGTGGCACTGGGTTCTGCAGTCGCCTGTCAATGACGTCATATCCGCGTTGCCCTTTTTACTGACGTTGGACAAATGCGGAAGTGTCTAGCGTTAAGCAAGCCACTACCTTGTCTCGAGCATTTATTTATTTATGGACCACAATTATACATTTATAAAACTTAATACTTACCTCCGCTAACATGATTTCTCGTTCCCGTCTGATTGATGGCCACTCTAGCGTTGTTTTTTACAAACTCTAGCTTTTAACAAAGAAAAAAATCCAGCAAAAATTCTTGCAATAAGTTTATTGCAACATGTCTGTAGAATTTTTTTTGATAGAGAAGTAACTTTTATAACTCTTTTTTTTATGACGGAAAAAGTGTGTTAACACATACAAACATCTTAAGCACTGCATCTCAACGTATCGGCAAATGTTCTGATGTTTTGAGACAGGCCTTAATTTTTGGAGGTTTACTTCGGATTAGGCTATACTAAATAATTGAAGATAATAATTTTCAAACTCATTTTACCATGATCCCTCCATCAGCACATACACATAAGTGTCTCCTATCAACTCATGAGCACTCATGATGTGAACTGGTCTTTGACATGTCCGCTGATATTAAATCCATATGAAAAAACAAAGTTATCAGATGTGACATGGGCCAGTCTGAAAGCACTAAAATCTGGAAATTATGATATGTGGGCATTTGTAGCATATTGTAGCCCTTCTAACAGACAGGGACACATCAGCTATTTCTGTCTTGTTTTGCTTGGACAATAGGCACTTACACGAAACAACAGGGTCTTCATAAAATCTTCATGTTATTCTGGCTTGTCTTGGTTAAAAAGCTTAGAGACAACCTCACAGTGGAACTAGCCTTGTAAGATGTTCAGTTAAAATGATAAATACTGATAAATTACAGATGGAATGATGGAAATCAATAGCACTACACTGTATGTGCAGTCTGAAACATGACATTGATGAAGTGATTTGCTCATAATGAACATCTCAGAGACACTCCATCAGCCTCCATCAGCCCTTGGTTTATTGATTTAACCTACACTGATACATATTTAATCAGTTTAAGGGACAATCCTGCAATGTTTGTTTCTAAAGGTTTATTTTAATGAAGGGTTTCTAAACACTTTGAGAATGTAGTAATGATATATTGTGGAAAACCCCCTTCCACCTTACCCACTATACAGAGCTCTTCAGACACTTAATGACATATATTCATTAAATTATGTCCATCTGCTCTATTTCAATCCACATCACCATTGATTTTATGTTTCAGGTATCACCCAACATCACCAGGACCGTGTCTTGGCATGAGCTGTAAAGAACAAGAAGAAAATGTGCTTAGATAGAATAGGAAGTGTCCCACAAATCAATTTTTCTGTGCAGAGGTGGTACTGATTCTACTTCTAAAATTATTATGAATACCTGTTTTAACATTGTACATATAAACAACTAATCACAGACGATCATCTGATAACTTATTATTGTCTCATTCCAGAAACATGCCAGGAAAGATTTATGAGCTTTTGAGTGTTTTATCTTAAATTATGGACATTTACTTCAAATAATGAATAGATAATAGTGCCACCTGCATTATGGTAGACATTATAATTTTCATTGTGTAGTATGGGTTTTGAAATTGTTTTACTTATAAGTAAAAAGTTATACCAGTCTCCAATGTTTATATATGAGATAACTCGATATCATGTTTTTTATTATGGATTCCAGTTAATATCAATCAATTTGCAGTTGGTCTGTTTTGATTTAAGCCATAATAATACAAATACAAACTAACAAAACAAAAATATGACAACATAATAAAAATAATATATATTTTTTAAATAAAAAAATATTTATATAAATATGGGTGAAAAACGTTAAGATGTCCACATCAAAATAAATTTAGAAAAGTGATTTTAAGTCTACTTATGGTTTCAACTGAGTTTTTGGAGCATACATTTTCAATATTTGGTTGAAATAATGTTACATTGTCATTCAGTGTAACACAATGTTTATGTAGCTAGAAATTCAAACAACATGCTTATTCTGACTTGTACATATCAAAATAAATACAATAAAAAGGGAGCATATTACATTTTATTGTGCTTTAAGTAAGGGATAATGTACAGGCAGCCGGTTGTTATCGCAGAAATAAGCCCCGACAGTGTGGTCAGGACCCGACACGAAACTGTCTGGGCTTATTTTGTGATAACAGCCGGCTGCTTGTAGGCCACACTATCCCGCTTATTACATGGCGGTTACTGGCCACATGAGAAAAAAACTGGACGTGAAATGTGAATTTGAAATATTGTATTATCTCATTTTTAATGAATGCAGACCTTCCTGGAGGAAAAGCTGTTTACTTTCAGTTTTAAGGTAAGAAACCACGTTCAAATGTCTCAAACATTCAATTTGGTTTAATCATTTGTAAATATAATGTCATATATGTTATTAAAATACATATTTATGTTTAATTTGTCAAAAAATACTGTCAAAATGAATTGTTGCATCCGGGTTACAATGTGTTATTAGTTTTGAGAGGTTGTTATCTTGGAATAACGAACCTGCAAATGTCACGACTCAGAATCAATCATTCCAACGAGCCGTGTAACAAATAAATATAAAAATATTTTTGACGAATAGGCAAAACCAAGAATAGTGGCAAATTTTTAAAATGTAAAATTACAACTAATTAGAATTTGAGGTGAAAGTAATTAGTCTTTTACAGCTTTTTACGATTGCTTACACCGAGATAGGTTGACCTGGAACTGGACCTGGACCTGGACCTGGACCTGGACCTGGACCTGGACCTGGACCTGGACCTGGAGGATGTGGACAAAGAAGACGGGGACAAGTTTATCAAATGATAAATCAAAACCTTGGTTTCTCAAAAGCGCTTTGTTGTAAACCATGGGTTGACACTGAGAGAGGCTGGACAGAGAGTTCAGCCCAACCTCAGCAAGTATGCTGTTGCTAGAGTAATTCGGACATTTCAACAGAGCAGAGGTAAAACATATCTACAGTTCAATGTAATCACTATGTGACATCCATCAGTAATATAAAAGACCAGCGGCATGAAAATGTGTTGGTAAGTACTGTAATGTACACTTAAGTCCTGTGCACTGCAGAACCTTTTTTAATGTTTTTAACATTTTCAGAGAGTTTTGGTAATTGTTGCTGATCCAGTCCCACATGAATTTATCTTCTTAGATGAGGCTAGGTTTTTGAGAAGAAGAGGGAAAAACATAATTGGCCACAAAGCTATTTTGAATGTCTCAGCTCAACGTGGAGGCAACATCACAATGTCTGCGGCAATCCCACAGAATGGGATCCTCCACCGCCACGCCAAGTTAGGATGTTACAACACGGCCCACATTCTCATATTTTTAGACCGACTACACAACATTGTCACAGCAGAAGAACAAGTGGATGCAGAACAGATGAGATACTGTACATTGTCATCTGGTTCCACAAAGCTGCTCTGGTCTAAAACTGGTTTCGTGATCATCCACAGTTTTCACTCCAATACCTCCCACCATACTCTCCCTTCCTTAACCCCTTTTTTTGGCAAGGTGGTGGAAGGTTAACAAGATTGTTACACTGAATACATTTTAATGGGCGTATACTGTAAATCAGGGGAAAATGTCTGATATACTTTTTTTGGAATAAATGAAATTAAACAAAATGTTTTTTATTGAACAACAATTTCAAGCAGTATTATAGTTATTGTTTTTATGCTTAAACACTTTTTATTCTTTGACTCATTTATATAAACATGTATT
The DNA here is from genome assembly GCF_015846415.1 of Triplophysa dalaica. NCBI lineage: Eukaryota > Metazoa > Chordata > Actinopteri > Cypriniformes > Nemacheilidae > Triplophysa > Triplophysa dalaica. Next base: position 14,568,437 of record NC_079565.1, on the reverse strand, counting down.
GGAGACTCTAGAGATTAAAAATGAGGCAGATACTGCCAAGAAACTTCACTTTCTGTGGGTACATTTACTTATTTCTCCAGCAGGTGGCAGCATCAGATTTTTGGAAACGACATGCGGCACACTGCAGCAAAGTCATTGGACCAGGCTATCAAAACAAGGCCAAGGCTTTTCTGTGTCAAATCATATGATCACATACTGATGTGTGTGCAGGAAGGGTGTGTGATCAGCACATTATTGTGTTGTGGAGGGGGCTAGTGTTAGGGCCAGTATGGTCACAGAGACCCCATGTGTGGGTACAGTATGTGATTTCAGGAATAAACAACACATAAACATGATGAGGAAATGAGGAATAAATCCTATTTTGATGTATGAATAACATAACTGCAGATCTCTCACATATTCTCACTCTGACACTTTAAGCAATGCATTTGTGTTCATGTGTTGTTTGTCACGGCTCTGATGTTAAAGTGTTCTAATGACCATGACTCACTGCACATGCCTGACTCCCTCGTAACATCCATCCCATCAGTCCATCAAACATAAGACATTGAAGGACAGAATATAAATGGAAAAAAGGATGGGATATTGAACCAGAGAAGAGTCTCTCCATTTTATTGCATTTTTATCATGGCTCAATGAAACAAGAAATACAGTTTTCATTTGAAGCAGACAAGTGCAGATTTAACACTTCATTTTGATGTCAATATAATTCAAATATGAAAAAGATTGACAAATTCATGTCTTTAGTCAGCTTAATAAACACTCTGTCTGTAAATGGGATTGCAGTAGCATTCTGAAATTGTTCTTGTGGTTTTCTGTTTGGCTCTTGGGTCCAAACCTAATTCTTAGCTGGCACTCAACCATCTCTGGTAATTGTTATGACATTCTTAGTAATTGTTAGACTATTTCTTTGTAGAGGCTAATGTAGGTAATGTGTCTTTTTAGCCTGTTGATATACAGCTGACAAGGTTAGGTTGGTGTGGTGTTGCTATGTTTTTACTATGATTTTCTAAAGGGTAAGTTAAGTGTTTTTGCAGTTGCTAGGGCATAATGAGTGTTTTAACGCATTATTATACAGTTGCTGATGTGTTCTGGATGGTCACAAGTGAGTTTTGTTTTTTAGGGTGTTGCTATGTTGTGGCTGTGGTTTTCTGAGAGATCAGTGGAGTGTTTCTTTGTAGTTGCTAAGGCATGATGAGTGTTTTTGGTTCATTGCTATGCAGTTGCCAAGGTGTTCTGGGTTGTCACAAAGGTGTTTTGGTTGCTATAGTGTTGCTATGTTGTTGCTATGGCTTTCTGTGGGATTAGTAGGGAGTTTCTTCACAGTTACTAAAGTGTGATCAATGTTCTTAGTCCATTTCTATGCAGTTGCTAGGGTGTTCTGAGTGGTGACAAAGGCGTTTGTGGTTGCTAGGGTGTTGCTGTGGTTTTCTGAGTGATCACTGGAGTGTTTCCTGGCATTTGCTAAGGCATGATGGGTGTTCTTTGTCCATTGCTATGCATTTGCTAAGGTGTTATGGGTTGTCACAAAGGTGTTTTGGTTGCATAGTGTTGCTATGTTGTTGCTATGGCTTTCTGTGGGATTAGTAGAGTGTTTCTTTACGGTTACTGAAGTGTGATCAGTGTTCTTAGTCCATTTCTATGCAGTTGCTAGGGTGTTCTGGGTGGTGACAAAGGCGTTTGTGGTTGCTAGGGTGTTGCTGTAGTTTTCTGAGTGATTACTAGAGTGTTTCCTTGCAGTTGCAAGGAAGGCGTGATGTGTGTTTTTAATCCACTGCTATGCATTTGCTAAAGTGTTGCTAGGGCTCACCCTCAAATCTCTAATATACTCTCTATGGCTCAGATTCCTCCTTCAATGAGGTTTGATGAGGTTTATTGTCATTTTGGTAAAAAGATCAATTTTAAAAGTCGGGTCACATTTAGAGCATTAGCACATCTTTACAAACTGTGTGATTTGAGGTATCAGGCAAAGCACAAACAGTGAGATACATGCAGAAGTTTAAGTTAGGGCTTCAGTAGTGGTTGTGCTTACTTTGAGTGTACTGTAAATATGCTTCAGTGCACCTTGGTATAATTTACATTAATCTTGATGTAGTTGAAATAGGTTTGATATATTGCACGAATGATTCTGTTTAGCTGGTCTCGGCAGATGTCTCTGTCATTTGTCACTCATGGTTGAGGCGTCAGCACTAACCTGACAGGATATTGATTTCTTACACTTTTTCTAGAGCTGTGTCAGACTCTTTTTTTATAGTGGGAGCACGTATAGGATATGAGTCTACTGAACTCAGGTTCACCTGTCCAGCCATGGCAGGAATTATTTTGAGAAAAGCTTGCATGTCAGACATGGGCTGTACACAGTCGGCGGATTTTAAACACTTATTTATAAGCGCAGAGTTAGGTCTGAAACATGTGAATTTGAGCTAAGAATCACAAAATCATACAGGTGGTTTTCACAGCACTGCTGTCACATATGTGTTCACACCTGACCCACTCTTGCATACAAATGCCGTCAGTCAAGAGAGTTGAAAAGTTATGTTTTTAACTTCACACCCTTCGCGTGAGCCAAAAATAATAACAGCCATACGCGACGTAACCTCTCTGACGCAGTATTAAAACGCCGATTAAAAACAACACAAGTCGCGTCCTGCGTAAACGCCCCCAAACGCGAGTCAATCCATCCCGAGCCACTGAAGGGTGTCCGTCCTCCCTCTTACAGTACGTAACCATGACAACAGCCCCGGATGGTGGAGGGCGAGGGTAGACAGGTGTTGGGTTGCGCAGAGGAGAGACACCTACGCGATCGCTCCACACTTTCCCATGTATCCTGCCTTCAGCATCTTCTGTACGCGCGGATCTTTCTCGGGTAGCAGCATGGTGCATCACTCTGGTTCCATACAGTCCTTCAAGCAGCAGAAGGGTCAGTGTATGCGCTGGTTTTGCTAATGTCTGTGCGATAACGCGGGGTTTGGGGAAAGTGTGGCGGTGTAGTTGGTGTCCTGCTTTGGAGATGCTGTTATATGGTCAAGTTTATGGGAAAGTGTTTTGCGCATATCATTTTTTCCCAAGGTGCCATTGGAATGTAATATTCTTTAAATGAGTAGACCTCGGATGAAACGGTATCGTGTTAAACGCATCAGATTTAACTGTTTATCATAGGAGATGGTATCACATCCTAATATGATTCGTTCCTTTAAGAACGTATATGTATTTAATTTGATTACATTATTGATATTTTATACAAATGTTTTAATAGAACTTCTGGCAGCATTCCTTAGAGTTTTTTTCTGACAAGGGAACAATATCCACTGAATGCGTCAGTGGAGGGTAATTCCCTGCATAGAGAGATTCCCCTCACAATGTAATGTCTACTTATCAGTGCATTGTAATAAAACTATTCTTTTATGCATCTAACACTGTTTTATTGCATCTGACATTTTTTGGGAATATTTCAAGGAACATTTCATCTGAACATTTCAAGCTGTTGTTTATCGATTGAGTTTTGGGATATGTAACATGAACCTAACATTAGGCTACTCATTCTAGCATCTTGACTCAGGGTTATGGGAAAACACTTTTCATTGATCTGACTCCATCTTGCTTAATAGGACTGCCCGCCCCACACACACCGAGTGGTCATCTGCCCATTAAATCACATTATGCTGAAAAGCACTACTCTCAGGGTAATTCTGGCAGACGGGATCATTTGATTACAGTGAGATAAAAAGAAGAGAGCCAATTTTGATGATTTCAGCAGCTTGCTCTGGGATGTGAGGGAATTAACTTTATTGCAATTTTGTGACGTTGCAGACATAAATCACACATTTTTAATAAATGCACTTTAACAGTAGGGTAACACTTTACAATAAAGTTGTATAACTTAATGCATTAGCTAACATGAAGTAGCAATGAACAATACTTCTACAACATTTATAAACCTTATGTTAGTTTTAACATTTGTGAAAACATTTAAAAATCAAAGTTGTAACATTAGTCAATATAACATGACAATAATTGTATATTGATATTAATTAACACTAACAGGCAGTGCACAATCTGAACAGCATTACTTATGCTAGTTCATTAATTTACTAATCCTAACAAGTACAACCTTACAGTTTTACCAATCAACACATCAGGAGACCATAAACAAACTAGCTGTGGGAATATCAATACAATTTTATGACAAACATTACAGCGAGTTATTACTGTTTGAATTGGCTATTCATTAAAATGAGGATTCGATGTCACCGAGAACCTTTGTGGACTTTTCAAGTCTCACGGCAGTTCGTGGCATCGGTACAAAATTTTGAATTTATTGATTCGTGTTTATGCACCCATTTTTTGTGTCACGCAGCACAACTTTTTACACGTCTTCTGCCCTATTTGTAGTCCTTTGTAGTTTTTAATGACTGTTTTAATGTTATCTCCTGTGTATAACGTTCCCCTGTGTTTCTCTTGTGGTTTGTCAGTCGTTGTTTTGTTGTAGAATACTCATGTTCTGAGTCTCCTTATTTAACCTGGATTACCTGTGTTACTTATTGTTAATAAATTGTGCTCGTATGTGGATTCTCTCTTCGTTTCGTCTCTGCCTAAACATTACAGAACGACTGACCAACAGAAAGAAACACAGGGGAACTTTATACACAAGCTAACAAGGTAACAAGAGGAGCCAACGAGTCACACCAGGGGAGACTAATCCACATCAAAAACTACAAAGGACTACAAATAGGGCACAAGACAGGAAATAACCAAAGTTCACAGAACTTTGAAACAGTTCGATTGAAAGTCGTGCTGGGTGACATGTGTGTCAATGAACACAAATCAATGTATTACAGTTTGTGACAATTAGGGTTGGGACTCGATTCCAAAGCGTTAAGAATCGAGAGTCGATTCCAAAGGTTGGAATCAATTGCGTTAAAGAAATCGACTCCGCTTTAAGAGCGCCCCGCCCCTTAGCTGATGTCATTGGTCAACTAAATCACTTTAGTTTCTTGTCTAAAACAATGCAGACTTCAGAAAAAAACTGATGAATGAGATCTAGAGGTGTGGAATGACATAAAATATTCTGCATCCATAAATGCAAAAGCTTTGTTTGCACACACAATGGTATAATTACATGTACCCACACATTTAACAAATCATTTTAGCACGTTTGTTTTTCAGACAGACTGTAAACGGACAATCTTCTCTTACTCTCTACAGATGAGCTCAGTATGTGTGTGAGATTACATGTTTATAAAGCATATAGTCTCAAAAAATACTGTTATATTATTATCCAATCTTTTTAAAACAATTGAGTGATTATCCCTCTTTATCTATATTCCTCAAGTATTTTTGTGTACACTGCAGAATAATTTGACCTGTGCTTTATTTTTGAAAATGTTATTATATTATTAATGATATTATTAATGATACATTGGAATTGCAGGACAAAATCGACATATTTGATTAAGGTTTTTGATATAGAAACAATAAACAATGAATTAATGTAAAAAGTGACAGCTTGTAAATTAGTAAAAAAATATACATTTTTTTAAATAATAAATACAAAACTGTAGTAAAACAAGGAATTGAGCAGGAATCGAAACAGCAGGTAGGAATCGATTCTTTCGATCTCCAAACCAGGAATTGGAATCAGAATCGACTCCAAAAAATTCAGAATCGAACAGCCCTAGTGACAATGTCACGAATTCCTGACTGTTTTTAGTGGACATTTTGTGTTGACTTTTCCCTCTGTTTTCCCTATATGTTTATGATAAAATGAATGTCATTTTGGAAATGTCTTAACAAGTCATTTTGGAGAAGGAAGAAGTTATAGAGGTTTTTGAAATGGCATAAGGGTGGTTGTATTCCTTCATTATGCACATAAAACTGAGCAAATGCAAACAAACTGAAAGTGAGAATGCCCCCTATAGTGAAGTGTTAGAAAAAAGCTATTTGACAATGTTTTTAACAACAACACATAAATAAAAAATTAATAGATTAATAAGATAAAAAATGAATTTAAATAATAATGCTGATTAACACATTATTTAATAAATAGTATTGCTCCAGCATGAATTCCTTGTATGTATTTTAGTGATCTGTTATTGATTTTTTTCCTAGCAGTTTTTAATTGGTTTAAAGATTCTTTGTAACAACATACCAGCGGTAACATTAACAATTAAACTGTAAAGTTTTGCTGAAGAAGCTGTTGCAATAAATGTTCACAGATGGGGGTGTGTTGCCCTTTAAGCCCTGTGAGAGTGGCATTTATTTATTGTGCCATTCCTCATTCTGTTTCTCTCTCTGCCAGACGTGACTTGGTGATGGTCATTAGCTATCGATCTATGAGCGGATACGCTGATTATTGCAAGCATTTGAACCGCTTTGACTCACAGTTAATTATTTAGGACTCTTGCAGTCTGCAAGGATGCAGGAGAGGTAACTGCCGTGGCTCTCATGAATTTTCGATGGACACACTTGCCTATGTTGCCTGTAAGTAGTCATTTAGTAGCTTTTATCCGAAGCAATGTTTAGCACTCGTCCTTTAGGCCATACTCCTGAGATAAATTAGAAAGGATGGAATAGGGAGTAGTTCATATGATGGAACCTGCAACTTCTGGCTACTAGTCCTGCGCTTATTTCCTAAACAATCCCACAGGCATATGAGAATATATTACAGTAGATGGTAATATGATTACTAAAACATCATATTAGGGCCAACAGTGATCCAACTACGATTATGCTTAATAAGCTGATAACAAGTAAGGTCATGTAAACATGTAAAACGTTTCTCTTTTATCGGGGAAAATGTAATCAAAACCCACTCGGCACAGGTAGTTTTTTGCCCATTGCTCCGATTTCACACTACAGGTGATGCCTTTACCCCTTTCATCTCAGTTTTGTTTATGTACGCATGTCTGACAGCATAGTAGTAAAATTCCCGAATGGAAGTAACAGTAAAGTCATGCATAAAAGTCCTTGAATCATGCAGTTGATGTGGGAACGGTAAAATAAAAAATGTTGTTGCATTAGCAGGTACTGCGGACATGAAAAGAGCTTCTGACCGATTTATCGTGGCATTTTCAATTACTAAACAGACTATCAAGGATGACGTTACTGCATGCTAGAAACCCTGGCAAGTCTCAAACTTCAATGTAAACGCAGTTTTATGCATAGCCGGTTTATTACTCTGAATGTAAACACGTGAAAAAAAGTTTCTTTTTAATCAGATTTTTTATATATATACATTTATTTTGTGCATGTAAACACACTCACGAATGAGACGAATGCAAAGATCTGGGCCCCTATTCATGAAAAATCTTAATACAAAGAGTTGCTCCTAGTGACAAAATTTGTGACAAGAATTACAGAAAAGGTTGTACTTCCTGGTAAAGAAAAAAGTAGTTCATAAAGCATCTTAACCCTTAAAAGAGCTGATGTCAGTTTGTACATAACAGATGATTTCCGTCAAAGAATATCTAATTTAATGTTATATTAAGCGTGGCGCATTGTGTTGGTGCAGGAATCAGGATTTAGCATAGAGCCGCCGACAGGTGCAGAATGGCGGCGGTGGTGTGAGTACACTCATAGAAAACAATGTTCATTTTTACAAATAATACCTGAGTATTGAGTCGACCAACAAAGTTGGAATGTTTGAAATTCACCATTGCATCGACAAATTCTAAATGACATGAGATAGGCATTTTGCCCTTTTTGTCTGTTTCGGTTGTGTTTTTAGGGCTCTTCCACAGGAAAATTTACAAAAAAGCAGTTTTGTCTCTTTTAATAGCATGCCATCTCTCCAACTGGACAGCAGTGTAAATAAACAATGTGCATGCTATTGAGTCTGGATTATGAAAATATATCAAACGCTGATGTTTGGAGACTGCAGAGGAAGATGGTTACTGTAAAAGTATGAAAGTGGAAAAACTTCACGGTCAGAGAAGGTGAGATGTGATAGGAATAGAGAGGGAGAGAAAGAGGCAAACACACTCTTTGATGTTTAGGCCTGAATTTTATATGTAGGGCTGTCCACATCAAAGTCTGTTTGGTTGTTAACTCCATCGATTTTTCTCACATTATTACAAAAAACAAAGTGCAATGATCAGGGATTTAAAATATTCTGCTCTGAAAGTTGTTATACAATAATAAAAGGCATGATAAGCATGGTGTCATTGATTATGCATGATTGATGCATTATTGTGCAGATATTTGCTTCAGATCTATAGGGTACGTGGGGAAAGATAAGGATTGGTTGATTTACTTCATAAGTAAGAAGGAAGAAGATATATGCTGTTCCATTCAATAACATACAGTAGAACTTCACATAGAATTGTGATATATAATCCACTGAAGTTTTCACACTCACCTCTGCTATTAAGATTTGATGGTTGGCAAACATTCTTCTCTGAAGTGAAGACTCTGGAAATGGTGCAGAAAGCAGCTAATCTTGGGAGTTGCATTTTAGTGGGTCATGAATGACCATGGCCGATCCATGTGCCGTCTGAGGACAAAACGAAAGTAAAAGACAATCCGTCAAAAGCAAGTCTAGCAATGACAAAAAGCCAAAGACTATTTGAGACATGATGAATGTGGTCACACTGACAGATTCGTCATCACTAAGAGGCCTTTTGCTATCACAGTTTGAACCATGAGGACCATTCTATTCAAGAACGATATGTACAGATACACGTGGAAGCAAGCGAGTTCCAGATAAACAATGATGCTCAAAACTGCTCCGTCACACAGCTAATATTAGAACAAAAACAACAACATATCTTTGTTCTAACAAACAGAAAAACGAACGTTACTCACATACTGATCCGAATCAAAGCAACCTCCTCGGGAGTGATTTTAGAATGATCTTCCTCTACAATGACTCTCTGCTGAAAAGTATCTCCATAGATATGTATGAGTATCTCTGCTAAAAGTCTCTGCTTGAAAGTCTTAATAATATTAGTGCAGGTCCTGGCTCATGCCTGACTTTTATCCTTCTTTTTATACTTAAAACCCACAGACCTTTTATTTTATGTAATACATAAGACATCACTCTTTCTACAGTCTTTCTAATGCCCTCATGATCTCTTCCCTCCGTCAACATGAGAACGACATCTTTTTGTACTGTGGTGGCCACCGTCGTGTTTGGACTGAGCAATTCGTTGCAAATCTGTAATACAACGCTAGCGGCTGTAAACCAAAATCTGCACCTCTAACCATCAGAACCATTGAGAGAGAGAGACCTGCCAACGGAAGTCCAAAACCCTTGGAGCGTCATGTGATTCATGGAGCCTTCAGATAGTTCCAGGAAGTTATGTTTCGTTAAATGCTTTATTTCTGTCATTTTTTTATTCAGTAAATGGCTTTTGTCTTTCAACGGGTTAGAGGTTTACCTCCGTTGGTCTGTTTAGTAGCTGGTAACTTCCGGGAACTATTGAAACTGAGAAAAAACAGTTCCATTGGAATCAACGGAGAAGACGCTATCTTATCAATGGCTCGGCTAACCATGACCTACCCATTAAACATGTTGATCTCAGAATGTGTCACACTTAGTGAAATCACAGTCACCTAGCAGTAAATTTACAGAATAAACATGATTTCCGACCAGAAATGAGTCCCCAAAAATCAAAACAGTTAGTGGACGAGGGTTTCCAACTGTGTGTTACGGACGCTCTGATTTGTCGAGCTGCCGCCATGCAGCTAAACAGATTGGGCAGACACGAGGACTTCCTGATATATGGGCAGCTGTCCAAATAATACTTACTGTGTGTGTTATAATGGGGTGAACAATGTCAGCATCACAAGTGTACCCTTGTTCCACGTTACTATGTACAAGATAGGTTATGCGTTTTATATTTAATAAGACAGGGCCTGCTTTCTCACACAGAGAGATGCCACTTTTCCACTAGGGAGTTGTGATTTAGTGATTTTCTGTGTCAGGACAAGTGTGTGTGTGTGTGTTGAACAATTCTCATGAGACACAGATTTACCACCTGCCCTGTTATGTAACGCACAGATGGGGATGAGAATTGCCTGCAGATCACAGACACAAATATAGAGACCAATACATCGATCATTATTAACAACTTATACTGCACCTGTGATTCAAAGTCACATTTATTCAACTGGCAGCAATTCGATCTAATGCTGGAAGAATATCCTAGAGAGAAAACAAACCTTCACACATGGTGACTATATTTTAATTGAATGTTTTTAGTAAAATATTTGAAATTATTTTATGTGGTTTTTATTTATAAGAATGGGACAACACTAAAGATGGACTTGAAATGAGTCTTTGTGGGTTGAGAGCGTTTGACCCTCACGCTCACAGAGGTCAAAACCCGAAGCAAAGTTTGATACAACAGCTGCGTTCCACTTTCTAACTACAAACTTTCTGAGGGGAAGTGCTTGGAAATACAGCCTAGAAAATGTCAATAACTACGAATGAACATACAAATATATGTTATGCCAAATGTAAATAATCCTTATCATTTGTAACAAAAATCTTTAAAAAAACATTAATAAATATGGCAAATGTAAAAACTTATAGTAACTAATAGTTACTAATAGTTTGCATGTGATGAAAAGAGGATGCAAGAGCAATTTTGCAAGGACGATTATAGAGGAATGTATAAATCTGAGTGAGGCGGATGGCTATGACATCATCAATACACAGAGCCTGACAGGAAGAGATGGGAACGATGCTGTAATCTCCTGTGGGTTTTTTTGCGTGTCATTGACAGGGTTGGGTAATTCTACGGTTAAGCTCGGGAACGTGCCATCTGCTCCTAACGACTCACTAAGTCGCACAGATGAAGGAATAGTTTACCAAACATGACAGCCATCATTTATTTACCTTAATATTGTTGCAACCCTGTTCACTGTGAATTAAGAAGAAGAGTACTACAAAGTTATCATATATTTTCTGAAATGATAAAAGCTGTTGTTTTAAGAACACTGCATTATAGGCTATAGTCCAACATCTTTGTTTTGAGTCCAATGTCCAATGAATTAATTTAAACTGTACTATACTATGCTAATGCTTTCATAGGATCGTTCTAAATGCTTTGAATCTTGTGATCTTGAATCAAAGTCTAGGTCGAGCTCAAACCGAACATGCCTGTCTAAATCCAGCCGGATCTGATCGGTTGCCAGCCGCCCCTTAGCGTCCCGTAAAGATTCGCTCTGAGGGGGGGTGTAGGGTTACCAGCCCTCTGTGTCTATGATGATCTATAAAAAGCATCTCTTAGTGGGGCACGTCGATGTAAAACTCCTGCGAGCTGAGAGCTATGAGAAGCTGGAGATGAATTATGCAAGCTTTTAGATAGACGGGCAAACCCACTGACCTCATTTACATCAATTTTTCCATACAGATGATATTTTACACTTAAATACCAAGAAAGTAATAATTGTTTGTACGACATAAGTCGATGTAGCTCAAGCTCATCCAAAAGTGGTGAAAACAAAGTCATTCATTGATGTGCAACCACTTTGCATGGCATATTGCATGGAGAAGTCTTTTAAAACCTTGATTTGTAAGTTAAGTCATCGATGTCTACCAAGACTTTACAAGTCGGATATCCATTAACAATGGACCAACAATTACCAGAAAAAAAGCCGGACAATATGCATTAATAAATGGCCCATTAGTCTATCTTGTAGACTTTACTGGGGCCTGTAATGCTTATCGTTGATTTGGAAATAAAAACAATAAATTGCGCTCTGAAGACCTTTTTATTACAATTACATTTTATTTTGGGGGCTAAAAACAATTTGTGTATTAATTTAAGTATATTAACAGTCCTGGTTAATTCAGATGTCTGTAATTCCAGGTCATGATCTCTATTAATATACTGCTGTATTCTTTAGGATTAGCTGGTTGTTTACAATAGTTCAACTGGTGGTCAGTCATCTCTGTATTTTATACAAACAGGAAACAAAACACCACAAAATACATATTAGCATACAGCCTATGATTTCTTATGTGATTGATTTAGATTTAGTTAGAAGACTAGTTAAACTGCAAATACTGTACTGGAATAAACCTTCACAAATATATACTCGGTTGTAACAATGAGAGTGTTGATCTGTTTGGAGTTTATCTTTTCTTTATTAGTGTGAATATAAGGTCAAGCGTTATACTATCCAGGGGGGACACGTGCAGGCAGGCACGCACGCACACGGCTGTAATCTCATACAGTCACATTCTCATCTGAGCTTTGCGTCTCTGGTTAAATCCCGAATTGCAAGCTTTTCCTCCGGTCACAGCAAGGCCAGATAGCAGTGTCTGTTTTCTATAAGAATGTTCATTCTTTCACTAACATTTTCATTTGGTGTTGGAGATGTGCTTTCAGAGGCATCACCAGGGGCGATTCTAGGATTTTCATCTAAGGGGGGCTCAGCCACCAATGAGGGTATAATAGTAAAAATAAAATAAAAATGAAATAATAAAATATATCAACGTTTGACTAACAGGGTGGTGGTAAACTTATTGCAGCATTTAATATTTTCAATTTACTTTTATTTTTAGATGTTTATTTTTTTGTGTATGTGTATGCTTCTGTCATTTTATAATGTTGCTAGGTAAGATTAATACATTTATATTACGTTTATTATTGTAACTTTACTGCTTTAAACTTACTTCATTACTAAATTTTACTTTTTTACTAAGTTTTTCAATAATATTTAGGTCAATATTTGAAAATTTGAAAGTATTACCTTTAGTAAACTAAAATAATCTTGCTGAATAAGTCAATGCGAGTCTTCCTGTTCACACACACACATACACACGAAATATTACTGTTTGCATTTCTACTACAATCCTGTTTCTGTGTTCAAGTAAAAACAGAAAAATGTAACCAGAAAACAACATAGGCCGATAACTTTATACTTACATTGACTCTCCATATTAGCAATAAAAACACAGATATGAGGGTGGAGCCAGTTAATGCCACTTGCACTGTAACATCTTTATATTGAAATTTAAGTTTTCTAATGAAAACAGCAATAACATGATTGTTTTATGAAGTAGACAATATGTTCGTGTTAAGGGCTTCATTTTTGCAACACAGTGAATACTTACAGTAATCCGATTACTCCCCCATGAAATTTTTGTAAACTCTATTGACAAACTGTATGACAATGAACTGTAAAACACACATCTCGTCTTGTCCTGTGATCTTCGCTCTGCGACGCCGTGGTCTGCGGATTGAAGAACGCTCTGAAAAACGGAGAGGAGACGAATTCTGCCACCTCTTTCATACAAAATTTCAAGGAGTCATATGACAAGGCTAAAACAAATATAATCTTTTCTTTTAGATGTAATGCAGTGTGTATGCACGATTTAAGGCTGTATTTTCTAAATTAATAATTTCCTAAAAATGGCCTAGGGACGCCCATGGACCTCACTTCCGTGTTTGTGTTTTGTGTAATATTGCTCTTTTGTGTGTACTGTAGTGTTGAACACTTGAACCATTTTTTCTTCCTGTCGAGTTCCTTGCCTTTTCAATTTTCCCATATACCTTGCATACACAAAGACACCCAGGTAGAACAAACCAGTTTGAGACAGCTCATAGCTACAGATTTAAATCACAACAGCACATCAGATAGGCTTTTATATATTTATAAAAACCCTTACACGATGGGAGTTCACATGACTACGATCCGACCTGCTTCAGCAGATCAGACAGATCAACCATCCATCTCTTATTCAAAAACAGGCTGATATCACCTAGGTTACTAGTTAATGCTAACAAATGATTGTTGGGAAAAATACTTCAAAACATACTTTTTTATTGCTACTATAAATAAATCGGTCCAATTACAAACTAACAGACCTTAACTTTTACAATTAGGATCACTAATGTTCAACTTAGGAAAAGAATGCCATGCATTCATGTATATTTAATTTCGCTAAAGAAATCAATTTGAATTATATTAAAACCTGTATTACACACCTGCTCAATTCCAACCAGACAATATTAGGAAATTATCCAATAATAATGTGAGAGTCATTATATTTAATAAGTGTTTTTGTATATTCTCAACACAGCTCACTGCACAGCTCATCTGCTTCTCTGTCACAGAGATCTCCAAACCGAGATAAAGCCTAGAGGATAATTAGTCTGCGTTGAGGTAATGAGTGTGACGCAGTCAAACATCTTATTTTCTCTTCCGTGGGGAGCTGGTGTTTTTGTGGATAGAAAAAACATCCATCCCCAGACAATATGAAAATATGATACACTTTTATGAAAGAGAGCTCATTTCGTCATAGTAACTTCAGCAGAGTGTGTGTAGCTGAGACATCTCAATTGAATTGCTCATGCACACGCAATAGATGTCTGTGGAAAAAATGCCTGGTTTAAAAGCTTCAGTTGTGAAGAATGCAAATGAGCCGTGAATGCATCTAAATCATTTACCACCCTCAGAGACTGTCTCCTCTAAATTATACTTTCATTCATTTGGCAGACACTTTTATCCAAAGCAACTTGCACGTATACATATTGTAGATATGTGACCCTGAACAACAAAAAGGGTCTTAAGGGCCAATTTTTTATTGAGATTTTTACACCATCTGGAAGCTGAATAAATAAGCTTTCCATTGGTGTTTGTTTTGTTAGGAAGGGCGATATTTGGCCCGAGATACAACTATTTGAAGCTCTGGAATCCAAGGGTGCAAAAAACCCTTATGTCGAGAAAATCGCCTTTAAAGTTGTCCAAATGAAGTCCTTAGCACAGCATATTACCCACTTAATAAAGTTTTGAAATATTTAAGGTAGAAAATTTACACAATATATTTGTGGAACAAGATCTTTACGTAATACCCTAATGATTTTTGGCATAAATGAAAAAACAATAATTTTGACCCATACAATGTATTTTAGGCTATTACTTAAAATGATCCTATGCAACTTAAGACTGGTTTTGTGGTCCAGGTTCTGTGTTGTGCACGAGTGTGAACTGAATCATTGCTTGTCATTAAATGCTAATTGTAGTCACTGTTATACGGTCAGCAGTGGGTTACGGTCGGGTCAGAATGATGAAGCACTCATGTTAAAGGTCACTTTTGGAAGAATGCCTCTATGTAAAGTCATGCGGGGACGATGAGGCATTTTCTCGCCCTTTCACTGACGTGTGTAAGCGTGACCTTGAGCGTCATGCTCTTAACACAACGATGGAGCTTAATTTAAAGCTTATGTGAAGTCATTTATCTAACAGACAGTGCCTGCCGTTGATTCTGGTACTCAAAGGTTTTGTTGTTATGGGTTCTTCCATTATTATACGTTCCTGCGGTAATTGGTCATCACTGAAACCAAGTGTAATGTCACTTCCTTGATGTAACATCTAAATTTATAAATATTTAAAAGCCTCAACGTTTTTGTTGATCTCACTCATTAACAACAACAAGAATAATAGCATTGTTCTACAAAAAGCATAGGCTTTCAAATTTGTTTACATTTGATCTCATGACAGATTTGATCAGGGTTTGCTATTTAAACTGTCAATTTGGTTAGAAAATCAAATTTAGTATTAACATTCTCTACTACCAGGAAGTTTATACCGTATAGAGAATGGTTGCCGGTTCGATTCTCAGGGCCGGTGGGTAACGATTGAGGTGCCCTTGAACAAGGCACTGGATGGGTTAAAAGTGGAGGTCACATTTCGGGTATGGGTCACCATACCAGACAAATAGGTCACTTTCACACTTTCTAATAATACTGATGAATATTTTTTGCGTTACCTTTTATGTATTATTTAATATAACGAATTAAACAGGATTTGCCATGTGGTTTTGAAGTATTATGAATGAGTAAATCCACTATCCTGAGATGAACTTGTGAGTCAGAAACAGCCGACTCTAACTCGAGTAGTTATTTAATTAAGCTGATGTAATTCACCATTTATACTAGATGTGATAATGATACCTTTTCAGTTGATAACATAATTTACTTTTACCTGTATTACATTACAGACTCTTTGAATCCGACTCGGATTAACCACATCTCTCTCTCTTTCTCTGCAGGCATGCACACCAGCATCAGTGAGATATTAAAGGAGAAGACGCTGAAGTCGTCTCGCCGCAGTTTGCCGTGTCTGGCTCAGAGTCAAACACATCCACAAAACCTCAACCACTGCTTATCTGTGCCTCTGAGTCCTGAACCCAAATCATACACACAGAGCGTCAGTGCCTCCTGCACACACATCACACCTCCTCCTCCCGCAGGTGAGCACCTGCAGATACACTCACACCTGGGGACAGGGTGTGAAGATTCATGTTCAGTTTAAAAAGCTTTAAAACAAGGAACTCGTTAAACAACAGTTCATTTCCCTTCCCATGAATATTTTCAATTGAGGTGACACTTACAACATGACAGTTTCATCAGCCTGGCCAAGATATATTATTTTATTATTTTGCTGGCATATCTGATCTCTTTGCCTTTGAAACAGCAGGGGAAGAAGCTACTGTTGGTTATGGACCGAGTCAATCTCTGCACATACAGTGCTTCCAATGACACGAGCTTCCCAATAACACAATAACAAATACAATAACACAACAATAACAAATGATTGAAGATAAATGACTAAGATATCAATCACTATTAATATTACTCAAAAGAAAAGTGATGTCATTATTTTCTCATCCTCTTGTCATAACTACACAACATTGGCCCCCACTGATTTCCATTGTATGGAATCAAATCCAATGGAACATTTCAAATAGCGTCCTTTGCATTTCACATGAGGTTTTAAACAACACACGGGTGAAAAACATGATGCTGAACTTTTGGGTGAACTATCCCTTCAATCTATCTCCGTCTCTCCTCTGAGGCAGCTGCTGCTTGTGTCTGAATCGCCCCCTAGCTCCTATATAGTGCACTATAGCAGTGTCCACCATTTTGTAGTGTCTGAGTAAACAACTCATTCCCTACTTTTGTTCATACCCACAATGCATTCTGATTTTGAGTGTAGATGTGGTGTACACACTCATATTTTCCATGAGACAAATCTGCTGTCTTATAAGAATCAGCTAGAGGAGAGTGACCGTTAATGCCACGAATGTACGTTTATACACTTGTGTTTTTTCTTGTTGACAGTTATTTTATACTTTTTGAGAATAAACAGATTAAATGAACGTTATATCTAGCGTTTTTTTATTTTAAATATATTAAGTAATTTTATTGAACGTACTAAATGCAATAGTAAATAAATGTTGCAAACATTTGTTTTGTTCTCTTTATTTAAGACGAATACAATAAACGTGACAAATCATGTAAAATTGAACTTTACCATTTTAAATAAACAATCCATAAAGGGTGTAATATAAGCATTATGACAAATATCCACAACAGACGCAGGATATATTAATGTACGTCAGTGTCCGAAATTGTTCACTCATTTTCATTCACTTCTTCCCCATATATTGGACTACTTAGTATTTGCTATATGGAATAGTGAAAGAGTAAACAAGTGAGCGAATTCAGACGCATCTAAGCATTAACCCTCATTAGCTCTACAGGTAAACAGACATGCTGCTCAAAGGCTTCTGATGCTGTAATCATTTCTGAGTGCTGACACCACTTTAAAGAACAGCATCACGCTCTCCCTCCCTTGAGTTTGGTGCCGCCCACTAAATGCCAGTCGTTGTGATACGTGTGTCCTGCCAGTGATACGTGTGTCCTGCCAGAAGATCTTTCAGCATATGCACCTGACCTGATGAGGTCAACACAACGGCAGAATAAATCATGAGGCGGTTTAGTCAGCTACTTTTTATAGTTATTCTGACTAAACAGATTCCTGACATATTGTCTTTAGTGGACGTTCAGTCTTTTAAGGTCTGTCCTGCTATTGCGACTGTTACAGGAGCATGACGGAAATAAAAGAGATCTGTTACATTTAGGGGTGATTCAACTCCAATAAGTATAACAATAAGTGGTAAAACAATAGATGATCATTTATTTTGTATTCAAATTATAAGCGTACGTTTTTTTATAATTTATTAATTATTTCATGAATAATTACATGAGATTTACTGTCAAGTGATATTCTGAGATGGTTTTCTACTGAGAGAGAAGTCTCATGTTTACTCCGAGAAAGCTTTGGAAAGTTCAATTCAAACGCTTTTCGAGATTAGTGACATGTTGGTGAGTAAAATCCTGTTTAGCCTGTTTTGACTAGACCGATTCTCCATTAAGCTTGATTTGAACTTATCAATTTAAATGTTCTTCATGTCTCTTTTAAGCAGATACAGGTCAAGATGTCTATACAGAGGAGAGGGAGGCAGAGGAGATTAAGCCTAAAACAGATGAGACGCTCCTCGTTCAAAAAAAGCCGATGTCCAGAGGAAAACTAGAGGCTCGCATAGACTCCATTAAGGTACAACACCTGTCTTCTGATCTATTCCAGCATCCAGTTTAATAAATGAAACGACTTGACTTTAGACAAAAATAATTTTATTTTGTCACAGAATTGTAGATATATTCCATCTTTGTATTCATATACCATGTTGGAATATTAGTGGAAACTTTCCCAGAACAAAATGTCTGGAGCCGAGTTGAGTATGTGGCACCCAGGGACCACCAGGGGCGGACTGACCGATAGGACATTCTGTCAAAGTCCAGAACGTTCCATACACCCTCCCCCTCCCGGTCAATAGAAATGGTTGAGGGCCGATGCCATCAAACAATACCCCCCCGGTCGACGAAATGGTGGGCCGAATATTCCAGTCCGCCCCTGGGGACCACAGGGCTCTTCAGAGTGCCGTTTGTCTCCACATCTCTGTGATATCATGGTCCTTTTAAAAACATGTTTTGCTGTTATTTTTACTGTTTCTTTATAAAGTTTAACAATAATGCGAAAATCACCAAAATTTTGGAATATTTTTTTTATGATAAAAGCTCAAAATTTACTTGAGATAACTATACCCTAAAACATTATGATAAGTGAAAATAAATATTACAACAATAATTAGCACCACAGAATTGTGCAAGAAATATAAAAAGATTTGTTTCACTGTGCTATTTGTTTTTAGGGGAACAAACTGCAAAAGCCCTCTGGGTTAATGTTTCGAGATGGGAAGAAACGTATCGACTACATTTTAGTGTATAAGAAATCCAGCCCTCAGGTCGAGAAGAGATGCACGTTTGAGAGGAATCTGAGGGCAGAGGGTCTAATGCTGGAAAAGGAGGTAATGAATTATAACTTTCTTTAGGTTCTTTATATATATTTTTAAGGATCAGTTCCGGCTGAATATTATACAGCAGATCTTGACTTCCAAGTAAAAACTGAGACAATAGTTTTCAGAGGGCTGTCTTACTATCTACCTGTACATGCTGTAAGCAGTCTAGAGTATATATTATTTGAACACTTTGGTTATATTAGATGTTCATTATGTGGTAATAGGCATACAAAAATCATCTTAGTAATGAATAAAAAGCTTGTATTAATTCTATTATACCTTTTTACCATTTGTCTGTCACTCAGACAGTGGATTGAACATTTAATCACCTGTAAACAAGGTGTGTTGAATAGCAGTGCATTTCAAAATCTTCTTTAACCTTCCGTAACAGTAAATTGGCTAAATAGTTTCAATATATAAATGTTGATATTTATATTTAATCATTTAACAGTGTGATACACAGGTATTTTTGTGTAAATAAGAGTTAGGATTGGAGTTAGGAGAATAAATTGACATGAGTTACATTGTAAGAAAAATAAAAATGGTCAATAAAAATGACCAGTACATTTTCCCTTTATTTTACTGACATTTCAGTTACTGCTAAAATGCAAATGAATGCTCTTCAAATTGTAAAACACAGGTAAAACAACTGTAAAAAAATTATAAGGAAGATTCCTTCATTTTAATACAGTATATTGCGCCTTGTTTTTATGGGATTACTTTTTACAATGTACTTAAAGTGAAGTGGACTATCGAAATAAATTGTCACCTATTTGTTACCTATTTATTTCAATCTTTGTCGTTGTGCTTTCCATGTAAACACACAAAGGGACATTTTTCACAAAGCAACAACAACAATAAAAATCTTGTAAATTTAGTTTAAAACAAAGTGTACTTCCTTAAAACAATTTGCAGATGTGCTTTGTTTGCAGGTTTTTTTCATAACCTAAATGTACACACAAACATGTGGATTAAACCGCTAATCTACTGAAGGCATTCAGTCAACCTTCAGAATATATTACTTTTAAAGGACAAACTAAATATTGTAACTGTATATACAGTTTTATGTATATCATATGATACAATAAGATGTATGTTGTCATTTTAACGAAAGCACATTCATTTATAATAATAATAATAATTATATAATATCACTTAGTCATTTGGCAGACACACTGGTGGTGGCTGCTGGGATCGAACCAGCAACCTTTTGATTCACCAGTTCAGTGGTTTAACCCACTAGACCACCATCTCGCACCTTTTTTTTGCAGTCAATTTTACAGTGTAAAACTGAGAAAGATGATCGCTGTGTCTCATCTGACTTCAAAGTGTCCTGAATAGGTATACAGTAAAATAAACACAAATATTAGGTTCTATACAGTACAAGTGTGCTATGAGCTAGAGAGAGAGAGAGAGAGAGAGACACTGGGTGGATCTTCATGCTTGGCTTTTCGTATTTTAAAAAAATCACATCATATGAAGTTCATATAAAATAAGATCGATGTATCCGCTCACTTGATCAGATCTCACTAGACTGTAGATACCGTATGGCCAATATGACCGTGTGTGTTACATGCTGATAATGGTTTGTCTTTTATTACACAGCCCTCATTAACCAACAATGATATCATGTTTGTGAAGATTCACGCACCGTGGGACACGTTGTGTAAATATGCAGAGCAGATGAACATCAGAATGCCCTTCAGGTGGACTATAACTCTCATACATGTACAAGTTACAGCAGTACTATGGCATACTATGTTATAGTATACTCTACTATGCTACTTTATACTGGATGTTATTATATTATACAGTTTGTGCATTTGTTGTATCGTGTCCTATACAGCTCTGTGATTGCAATACTGTGATATATGTTTTTATAGGAGAAAGTGTTACTTCACAGACTGGAAGAAAAAAACTATGGGCAGGTATGATGTCACAAAGTTCTTACTGTTCTGTATTTCTACATAGTTGAATTCCATTTTGTGATATTATAAAAAAAAACATTCAGTGCTTCGTTTTCTTGATATTTAATGAGACACACATTGCATCCGAAGTCGCCTACTTCAATACTATATAGTAGGCGAAAATGAGTATGAGTCATGAATGGTTTTTTTTAGCCTGCCTTTTGGACATAAGGCCTAATCTTTGGACAAACACAAATATTCTCTTCAGTCGATTTCAGATGAAGTTTCGTCAATTAAAAAGTTGGTTGCCCAAGAACCCTATGAAACTGGATAAGGAAGCGTTACCAGATCTAGAAGAAACCGACTGCTACACTGCACCATTCAGCAGAACCAGAATGCATCAGTACGTCCCTCTTCCATGACTTTTTGAAATGATGTACAAAGTGAAATGGTTTGGTGTTCTTAAAGGGATAGTTCACCCCAAAATGAAAATTCTATCATTATTCAGCCTCACGTTGTTCACAACCTCTTTCGTCTTTGGAACTCAAAGAAGATATGTTGTGTCCTTACATTGGAAGTCAATAGGCACCAATGGTATTTGTCAATATCCTTCCAAACATTTTTTAAAATGACCTGAGGCTGGAAGACATTTCATTTTTGGGTGAACTATCCCTTTAATATGTTTCACTAAGGGAAAAAAACAGCTTTCAATGTAAAGCTTTATTCTCTCTCTATACTGAGACAGCTGGCTGTACTAAGCCACACAATCTTCTTTCTGACTACTGACCTCTAAAATTGTTTGGTCAGCTGTGTGGATGTGTGAGGAGATCTAACATTTACATGTGCACTGTAAATCTCTGATTCTTCATTTGTATCAGTTTAGTAGATTATCTCCAGAACAAACAATCTAGCTTGGTATCAAATCAATGATGTGTCCTTTTCCCTTGTAGCTTCACCATCAACAACAGAGAGACTTTTTTCTCAAACTCGACGAGGAGCAGAATAGTACATCATGTACTACAACGGACGAAGTATGAGGATGGAAAGGCTAAAATGGGTAAGACAGCCGCCAAACGCTACACCCCCTCCTCCCCGCCTCCTCCCCAAAACCATCTTCATCAAATCTGTCTAGCATGGCTTGTTTTCATTTCACAACGACATCTGTGTACATCACGGACACAACTACTGTATATACAATCTCATTATGGACGCTAATCGTTATTAAAATTAATTTTACATTTTAATGCCGTCACTACTTACATAACTGAAGGATCTGTAAAGTCACATTTCACCACAAAAATAATAAAAAGGGGAAAATTGTAAATTGTTGTATTTTGCTTAAAGAATAAAGGCCCTTTTTAGGACCATAATAATTTGTTGCATTATGTGTTTTATTTTTTATAATCAAGAACATTTTCCCTTAGTGAGTCTGTTGTTTATTCTCTAGTTTGCCTGTGACTCTCATTTAATTCTCATTATTGTGATACAATATTACATTGTACATTGTACAAGTTTAAGAAGAAATTTGTTTAGAAAATGGTCATGACTCATGAACAATGAGATGAATAGGTTTGATTTTAACTGAGACATATTTTCTTCTGTCCTGTCCCTATGACTTTCTAACTGAATATGGCTTTTTCCTCTAATCTCTTTTAGTCCTCTTATTTCTGAAGTCACTCTCGTGCCCTTCTTATGTGGCTTTATTGTCTTGTGTTTCCCCGCAAATTAAAACGCTGGTTTGGGATTGGGATTGTGGGATCCCGGTGGGATTGTTTTGTTATTAAATGAATGTCGGTGACCACCTCACTCACTCCGACTAGATTGAAAATAATAAATCACTGCAGCTCAATGCAACATAACATTACAGAGAACTCAAAACAGCTGTGAAAAACAACAAATAGTTATTGGGCAATACATTATTTAAGCATGTGATCATGTGTTAGTAATGTTGAATAATGCCAGTCAAAATGTTAAAAAATAATAATAATGTAACATTTTACATTGTACTGGATGAGTCAAACACCCAATATTTAATCCTCAGGTTCATCACGGTAAATATCTGAGGGCCAAAAAAAACAAAAGGAGAGAACATCCATGTCAATGTAGCGAGATGACCTGAGGCATCAAAGAACTGAATAGAAAGTAAAGTCCTCACCTTGGCTCTTGAACTGCCTAAGGAGTATCGCACAATACATGATAAACCCATCCATCAATACTATAAGACTTGTTTACCTTCTAGTACCTCAATTCTTCACCACATTCTCATCAAGTCTTTAAACCCCATTCATCAGCACCAGTCCCTCATGGTCCATGTGTGAGCGTATATTTGCATGTCTCTGCGAGTCACACGGTGTCATTTCTCTGCAGCTCCTCCGTTGTGTAGTCTGTATCTGCTTATTTATTATGGTCATCGCGAGCGGCTCCTCATGGGCCAGTCAGGGAGTGCATGGGAAGGTTAGTACAGCATTGTGCAGTTTCTGTGCTTATCCACCGGTACAAATTTGAGCGCTTTCTTAAAAATAGCTATAAATGCAAGAGATGAGTCATTTTCACACCTTGTACAATTGTGTTTTTTGAGCAATCTCACAAAAACATGTACATAATAAATCACAAAAACGCCAATAAATGTTTTATTTAATGCTGTCAATGGTGATTTCTGTATTAAATAGTGCATATTATCACTGTCCTTTCAAAACCTTGACTGTCCAAATTCGCTGTTTTCCAGGAAATGGAAAAAAATATACCTTTTAAATGGCTAAATACTGTCTTGTCAAAACATTTTCTTATACTTTTTATTGGTTAGACATTTGCAAAACCCATTGACAAACAATATGGGTGACCACTATGATTTATGTCAAAAAAAGTACAAATCACAAAATATGGAGATACAGGGTTCAGAAGGACAGCAGCATATGTCATGATTCTGTCATCCTTGTCGGGAATTTTCTAGTTCTGTGGACAAAGTTGTGACCGTACAATGTCTTTGGTGGTTGTTGTGTTCTGTGTGGAGACGTGTGGCCTTTGTTATGACTTTGCACCAGGTGTCCTCCTGTCACTTCTCTTAGCCCCGCCCCCTTTGTGTTGATTCCCCTCACCTGCCCGATGTAATCATTCTCTCATTAGTGTTCCCCTACTTAAAGCCCTATTGTTTTTCTGTCCTGTGCTGGTTCGTTTTGTTTGATATCTTCCCCGCTGACTTTGTCTGTATAATTCCTGCCCAGTCCATGAAAGTAAGCCTTGTTCGTGTCAGTTTTAGGTTGTTTTTTGCCCCCTTGCAGGAAGTGTTTGTTTTGCTGTTTAATTCCTAATTCCTTGTTTAATTTTTCTGTTTTCCACCTCTTGGGTTTTTGTTTTAGAAATAAAGTATTTTTGTTAACCCGTTAACTGTCTGCATCTGGGTTCTGTACACAACCGTGACAACAAAATATTTTTTGGGATTGTTTTTCAGCTAGTCATTATGGCCAAAATAAACTCAGTATTTCAGTCTTGCATCATTTGATAATTTTATTTACTTATTATTAGTTTTTGTTTATTTTTTGCACCTTAACCCACAACCAGCCAAACAAATACTTATTTATATTTGTTAGTTATTTTGCCTTGTGTTCCTGCCTCAGTGACGATTATTTGACATCTAAGATTGGCTTTTTAAAAGACAAGTTGTTGCAGTAACGTGTTCAACGTGTTCAGACAGCAGGGCAGTGTTGGCCTGCTCACCGGGAGACTGCATGCATTCATTTATTTAGAAATTAGATATTATTTATTAGAATGATCTTACTCGTTGTATAAATACCATGCACTGTGCTGTGTTTTACATTTTCTGTTTTTCCTGTTTGCCCCTGTAAAGCTGCTTTGAAACAATACACATTGTGAAAAGCGCTATATAAATAAACTTGAATTGAATTGAATTGAATTCAAGTTTGATGATATTTTGAAAAACAAATAATAGACAAATCGTTTGTTTCAAATTTTCTAGAGTTTAGTAGCATCTCACTGAACTTCATGTGCGCATTGTGACAATTTACCTTTTACATGGGACCAAATGCTGATGAAATTGTTCTTCATTTTTTGTTGTAAGAACTACAGAAATTGACTTTAATAAATTTATATCTGGGCTCTGTTGACTAAGCAAACACCTAGAACAGTCTAGAGAAAGCATCCACGTCTAAGAATCCACCAATACTTCAGTAGATCTTAACATTATGATGACACATTGGGCAGTCATCACTTAAAACACGTTTTAAAAATGTAAAAAATTATCAAATTAA
The DNA here is from genome assembly GCF_015846415.1 of Triplophysa dalaica. NCBI lineage: Eukaryota > Metazoa > Chordata > Actinopteri > Cypriniformes > Nemacheilidae > Triplophysa > Triplophysa dalaica. Next base: position 14,543,106 of record NC_079565.1, on the reverse strand, counting down.
CTTATTCTTCATAGTATTTTAAAACAAATAGGGCACAACGCAAATATGTTTATTCTGAACTGGGCTAAAAATATAATGTGATAGGATAATAAAATAGACGATAACCTTATTTGACGCACTTAAAAAATATGTGCAGTGAATTAATCATACATCTGAATTGACTATTTAAAAGCTTTGTTGCCAAGTTAAAAAGAAAAATTGAAAAATGTAAAAATTATGTAAAAAGCATCATGTTCTTTGTTTCAAAGTGTCTTTGTTATGTGTGGGTGTATGAAGGTGTGTGTTTATTGCTGTTGTATTATTTTCCCTTCCTTTGTGATAAATGTGATGTTGCTGAACATGTCACTTCATGTGTTATGAGACTTTTTAAAGTAGTGTTTCACCCAGTCTATAAGCCCTCATGTTGCATTCTGGGAACATTTTCAGTAAACTGTCATATGAATTAGCACAACAAGCTATTGATGTGTCAGTGCATGTCGAATGGGTGCCAAATGTGAAGATAAATAAATTCACGCCTTTTCTTCTGTTTTTTTCCTTTTCTTAAGGCATCAATCGGTTACTTGGCAACAACACATATGAGGCAGCGTTCCCTCCGCATGAGGTAAAATAAGTGAAATCAATAAGCGGTTATTTATTGCCAGTCACGATGCAGTTCTGTACCTCAATACTTTTGCGTTTGAGCTCTTCATAGCGCTTTAGTAGCCTAAATACAAAAAGTTGTGTTTTATAGGGAAGCTACAAAAGCAGACATCCGATAAAGACTCACGGTGCCCAGAACCACAGACACCTTCTGTATGAAAGATGGGCACGCTGGGGAATCTGGTACAAATATCAGCCTTTAGACCTCATTCGGTGAGATACACATATATATAAAAAAATATATATATATATTCATTAAATGTTGACCTGTTTCTCAAGTTTAAGTGTATTTTTTTGTATAATAATATAACACACACAGTCCATTAGTTTACTGTAAAATAAAACAATGTAAAAAATAGAGTTATTTCCTGTATTCAGAGATTACAGGAAAATTCAGTAAATTCAATTATAGAACTGCTACTGTAAAAATTTCAGTAACTGTATGGCAACCCTGCTGCCAGTAGTTTACTGTAAACTTTACAGGATTTACAGTACACATTTATTTGTGTTGTACTTTACGCATTTGCTGTGACTGAACTGTGTATACAGGCACATCGTTTGCTTTAAAATGAATATTCTGTCCTCACCTGCCAACCCTGATGATAAAAATACAGGATACTACTTTCTAGTCGACAGTGTAAGGTACAGTAAATGCTGTTTCATGACTGTAACCACAGGGCTCAAAATTAAATCCCCACTTCTCTGTTTTCATGTTAGCTCTCCTCAAGGTCTTTGTTTTTTAATGTCTTACTGTAGCAACTCCTAGCAGCTCAGGACAAACAGTGCAGTAGTCCAAGAAAACATTTGTTATGTGAGAAGAGCTTTAATCTCACTAACTCCTGAATACAGTATGTGTGACATTCTGTTGGGGTGGGTGAAGGTTTCCAGAGTAAATCACAGTTGGGTTGAGCCAGAGAAAACGCTGTCTCAGGCTCATAACAAACGTTTATTGAAGCTGAATAACATCGCTCAGCTTTTAAAGTGGATTCGGAAAATATGCTGATGATGATCTGCAGATTTAGCAACGTTTCGTTAAGCTCCATCAATGACGTGATGTAACTGTCCTGATCTCACGTACATTTAATATGCAATTCAAACACACAACAATAAAAACCCAACAATAAAAAACATGTATATAAACATAATTACCATTTCTGTTATATTTTGGTATTTTGTGAGGCCCAAAATCGACAAAATGTATCCCTTATGTAACATTACTGTCATATGGTTGTAAAAACAATTAACAAATGACTAATTTCAAGTCCAAAATATTCTTATAAGTAGTATCTATATTTCTGTCTGTCTATGTGTGTCTGTTGTAGGCGGTACTTCGGCGAGAAGATCGGGCTGTATTTTGCATGGCTGGGCTGGTATACAGGTATGCTGATCCCTGCTGCACTTGTCGGCCTCTTCGTTTTTCTCTATGGGCTTTTCACCATGGACTCCAGCCAAGTGAGGTCAGTCTCAGGTGTCTGAGGCCATCTCAAAATGGTTTTATATAGTGAAAATGGGCAATGCTGGTACCTTGTCCAACACACACACAAAAAAACGTCTGAAGGCTATAAGGAGCTTGAATTTATGATTTATATTTCTATCGTGTTTTAGTAAAGAGATCTGTGAGGCCAACACCACCATCATGTGCCCCATGTGTGAAGGAAACTGTAGCTCCTGGACGTTGAGTGACAGCTGTGTCTATGCAAAGGTACCAGCTTGATATTAACTTTCTGTCTCATTCTCCTAAAAGAAAATAATGGTACAAAATGCCCAGCTGCATAGCCAACAAAATATTTACTGTATGTTTAAAAAACATTATATATGTGTATATTGCATATACCAATTATATGCCCCTTCAGTGTTGGGCTAGTTACTCTGAAAAAGTAATTAATTACTAGTAACTAATTACATATTCAATAATGTAATTAGATTACTGTACAAATGACACTCTTCAAAAATTAATTCAATGAATTATTATTATTACTTTCTTTATCCTATATCAACCTTGATTAGTTAAGTGATTCAAGGATAGACATGAAACAGCTCTTTTAACTACATATAGTAGTATAATTTACTGAACAAAGTAATACAAGCGTGGAAATTATTTTTGTACTGTAGTAATTCAGAGAATTAACTTCAATTAAATGCACCAAATTGCAACATTTGTTGGCAAATATTTATGCTTGTCAATCATAAACACGTTATTTCTTCTGAATTTCAAAAAATACACAGAATTACATCCAAATGTACGCAGTGTTTACATTCGGGTCTTACAATTGCTCTTGACCTAACGACATTGTATCAGACAACTTTAAACTACTAAACTGAAGGAGAAAAATGCAGACTCTACTTGTGGATAAAAAAAAAACGTCTTGGTTACGTATGTAACCTCAGTTCCCTGATGGAGGGAACGAGACGTTGTGTCGAGAACGACAGATGGGGTTCGCTCCTGAGAACCTATCAACTCTGACTACTATAGAAAAGGCCAATGAAATTTGGCGAATGAAATTTGCATGCCGGGCTCCGCCCCCGGATATCCGGTATAAAAGGAAGCCGGCGTGCAGCATTCATTTACCTCTTGTTCTGAAGAGCCTGAGAGCCTCTCACAGCCTCTCTCTTTGTGGCATAAGGGACACAACGTCTCGTTCCCTCCATCAGGGAACTGAGGTTACATACGTAACCAAGACGTTCCCTTTCTGTCGGTCTCTCGACGTTGTGTCGAGAACGACAGATGGGGTTATCAATGGAAAACGCCACAAACGTGTATCGCGTCACAACCTCAGCGAAGCGACGGTAACAAGCCGGGGCGTGTCAGCTTGAAGCTTTCGTGAAGCTTGTAACCTTCCAGTGTGGTGGTCGGGGGGTTCCAGAGCTTTCAGGAGAAAGATGGGGACAGCCCTGACCGGTAACCAAACACGGACGGGGCCTTAGCTCTCTATAGGCGAGAGGCCGTCCGGTTCGGTTTACACTGGGAAAGCGCAACTCTTAATAGAGAAGCGCTGCAGAGGCCACCTCCTACCCGTGGGGAGGAAAATGGTGGGGAAAAGTATGGTCTCGTCCTGGGAGGAGAACGCATGGAACGTGCGGACTGGAGTTAACCGCGAGGTGGAGGTCCACCTGGGGAAGCTCATGGGTTACCAAGCTTGGGAACCATTGTCATGAGGGTATGGCAGACGGAACAGCCCTCGGAGGGGGTGTTACTGCGTCTGATAGCACAGGTCCGGTTAGAACTATGTGAGATAGGTCATAAGGTTTCCCGGCCTAAGGGGGAAGGCTGCTCTGCCCAGCCAACCCCCAGGAGTGCTTGCTTAGTGATGGAAGGAATGCCTGTTCTTAACCAGGGTGTGGGTAAGAAAGAAGGCTGGTGAGGTCCCAATTTTCTTAGCCAGAATGGGTAAGAAGAAAAGGGGATAGATAGCACACTGACCCAACCTCGGGGAGGGTGGGAAGGTGCTTTCGCAGGCATACGCCCTCCCGGATGTCACTCCTACATGTCGCCACGTAGGACGTGAGCTGATACCGGGTTTACGCGAAGATTGTAAAACCTTGCGAAGGTGGTGGGCGTAGCCCAACCCACAGCTCTACAAATGTCTGCCAGAGACGCGCCTCTGGCCAGTGCCCAAGAAGTGGCTATACCCCGAGTGGAGTGAGCCGTAACCGCCAATGGGCATGGCAAATTCTGTGATCGGTATGCGGTAGTAACGGCATCTACGATCCAGTGCGCTAGTCTCTGTTTGGAGACAGCCTTCCCCTTCTGCTGTCCTCCGAAACAGACAAAGAGCTGATCAGAACTGCGGAAGCTCTGAGTGCGGTCCAAGAAGAGGCGCAGTGCGCGTACTGGACACAACACGGACCGGGTTGGGTCTTGCTCCCCGGTGGGGAGCGCCTGCAAGTTCACCACTTGGTCCCGAAAGGGAGTCTCAGGCGAACGTGAGAGTAGCCAGGGCCGAAATCAAGGCAGTCCGGGGACACAGAGAATGCATGGAGATCCCCTATCCTCTTAAAGGATGCGAGCGCCACAAGAAGAACCGTCTTAGTCGTTAGGTGAGTAAGATCGGAAGCTTCAAGGGGCTCAAAGGGGGGCTCGGCTAGGCCCCTCAAGACCACGTTAAGGTCCCATGAGGGTATGGAGCGGAGACGAGGCGGGTTGCGTCGTCTTGCGCCCCTTAGGAACCTAGTGACCAGGTCGTGTTGCCCTAGAGACCTTCCGAGCACTGAATCGTGATGAGAGGCGATAGCGGCTACATACACTTTCAGTGTGGAAGGGGAGATGTTAGTCTCCAGTCTCTGTTGTAGAAAGGACAACACGATCCCGACCGAGCATCTCTGTGGGTCTTCTCCTTGGGAGAGACACCAGGATGAGAAGAGGCGCCATTTGTAGGCGTATAACTGCCTAGTGGATGGCGCCCGTGCCTGTAAGATGGTTTCAGCCACAGCGGGGTGTAACCTACTCAGGGTCTCCTCGTCCCGTCCAGGGACCAGACATGGAGGTTCCAGAGGTCTGGCCTGGGATGCCAGAACGTGCCCATCCCCTGAGAGAGCAGGTCCTCTGTCAGGGGAATGGGCCAGGGGGGAGTTCTTGTCAAGAGCATCAGCTCCGAGAACCAAGTGCGGTTGGGCCAGTAGGGCGCAACCAGTAACACCTGTTGCTCCTCTTCCCTGACCTTGCACAGGGTCTGTGCAAGGAGGCTCACTGGGGGGAAGGCGTACTTCCGCTTGTCTCGTGGCCAGCTGTGCGCCAGGGCATCCATGCCGAGGGGGGCCTCGGTCAGGGCGTACCAAAGCGGACAATGGGTGGTGTCGCGGGAGGCAAAGAGGTCTATCTGTGCCTGTCCGTACCGCACCCAAATAAGCTGGACTGCACGAGGGTGGAGTCGCCACTCTCCGCAGGGTGTGTACTGTCGAGAGAGCGCGTCGGCTGTCTCGTTCAGTACGCCTGGGATGTAGGTGGCACGCAGGGAGCGGGTCACCTGCTGACTCCACAGGAGGAGGCGTCGGGCAAGTTGTGATAGTTGCCGTGAGCGCACGCCACCCTGGCGATTGATGTACGCTACGGCTGTGGTACTGTCCAGGCGAACCAGTACGTGCTGACCTTGCACTAGAGGCCGGAGCCTTCCTAGTGCAAGCAGTACAGTCCACAACTCTAGGCAATTGATGTGCCAGCGCAGTTGGGGGCCCGTCCAGCGCCCCGCTACCGCGTGCCCGTTGCACACTGCACCCCAACCCTGCAGCGAGGCGTCCGTCGTCACCACGACGTGCCTCGTGGGCAGCCCGAGGGGAACCCCAGCTCGGAAAAAGGTCATGGAAGACCAAGGGGTTAGGGTGCTTCGACATACAGGCGTTACCACCATACGCCTGCTGCCGGTGTGCCACGCCGTCCTCGGAACTCGACTCTGTAGCCAGTGTTGGAGCGGTCTCATGTGCATCAATCCGAGGGGTGTTATAGCCGCGGAAGATGCCATGTGTCCCAGGAGCCTCTGAAATAGTTTCAGGGGGACCGCCGATTGCTTGAACTGGTCCAAGCAATCCAAGACTGACTGGGCGCGTGCTGCGGACAGCTGCGCCGACATGGTGACAGAGTTGAGTTCCATACCGAGAAAGAGGATCGTCTGCACTGGGGAGAGTTTGCTCTTTTCTCGGTTGACCTGAAGGCCCAATCGGTCTAGGTGCCGGAGCACCATGTCCCTCTGTGTACACAACAGATCTCGCGAGTGCGCCAAGATAAGCCAGTCGTCGAGATAGTTGAGTATTCGCACACCTCTCTCCCGGAGAGGAGCGAGGGCGGCCTCCACGATCTTCGTGAAGACTCGTGGAGACAGGGACAGACCGAAGGGGAGGACTTTGTACTGATATGCTCGACCCTCGAAAGCGAACCGTAGGAACGGTCGGTGTCGAGGAAGAATCGAGACATGAAAGTAAGCGTCCTTCAGGTCGATTGCCACGAACCAATCCTGACACCTGATAGATGTCAGGATGCGCTTCTGGGTTAGCATCTTGAAGGGCAGCTTGTGAAGGTGCCTGTTCAGGATACGTAGGTCCAGAATAGGGCGCAACCCTCCGTCTTTCTTGGGAACGATGAAAACCGGGCTGTAAAACCCACTTAACATCTCGGCTAGTGGGACGGACTCGATCGCCTGTTTCGCCAGGAGGGTGGATACCTCTGCCCGAAGCACGGAGGGGTCTCTGCCTCTGAGAGAGGGGGAGATGATGCCCCGGAACTTGGGAGGGGCCCTGGTTAACTGGATCGAGTAGCCGAGACGGACCGTCCGCATTAGCCACCGAGACAGTGTGGGCAACCTTAGCCAAGCTCCCAGGGACTGTGACAGGGGGACCAAGGGGACGGCCTGTTTCACCATTCCCACGGAGGGTGGTTCGTTGGCGGGTGGAGTCAACCGTGTGTCGCCGGGGCTTCCCCGGAGGGATGGTTGGCTCCACCTGTTTTCCTGCCTGGCGGGACAACGGCACGCACTGTCGGGTCGAGAGTGGTGGCAGCTGTCGGATGTGTGCGGCCTCACACCTCGCCAGGGTGTGAGGTCGGATCGCCGAGCACAGTCCGGGGGAGTGTGCGAACGGCTGGGGTGAACGCACGGGGGAAACAACTCTCTTTGTGAGCAAGTGGGCGCCAGGCCCTGATAAGGGCCCGGCATTGGAAACGAGGCAGGATTCGTCCCATACCGACCTGTCAGAGGTGGAACTGTGACGGTCGGGCCAGATGTTGCTTTCCCCGGCGTCTTCTCGTCAGGGGCGCTTCCTGGAAGGCTGCTGGCGAGGAGGGGGCCTAGCCTCCTGAGTCCTCTTCCGGGTTGCAGCCTGGGGGTGCGCCTTAACCGGTGTCGGGTTCGAAGAGGCCCTGGGCTGTCGGGGAGCAGGAGGTGCGCGGGAAGTCGAAGGCCGGGGGGCCGTCGATTCACCGCGCGGTAGAATGTGGCTTATCGCCTCAGTCTGCTCCTTGACCGCCGAGAACTGCTGTGCGAAGCTCTCGACGGTGTCCCCGAACAGCCCACCCTGCGAGATGGGTGCGTTGAGAAAGCGTACTTTGTCGGCGTCACTCATACTCGCAAGGTTAAGCCAGAGGTGTCTCTCCTGGACCACCAGAGTGGACATCGTCCGACCCAGGGCCCGCGCCGTCACCTTAGTCACCCTTAGAGCGAGGTCAGTGGCGGCGCGGAGTTCCTGCATGACACCCGGGTCGCCCCTACCCTCGTGGAGTTCTCTCAACGCCTTGGCCTGATGGACCTGCAGGATGGCCATGGCGTGGAGAGAGGAGGCAGCCTGGCCCGCAGCACTGTAAGCCTTCGCCACCAGAGAAGCAGAAGTTTTACAGGCTTTGGACGGGAGACGAGGTCGGGTCCTCCAGGTGGCAGCCGTTTGCGGGCATAGGTGCACAGCAATGGCACGCTCCACCTGGGGGACTTCGACGTAGCCCCTGGCTGCCCCACCATCGAGGGAGGTGAGGGAGGCGGAGCTGGTCTGCGAGGAACGTGCCGTGAGAGGGGCGCTCCAGGTCTGACACAGCTCCTCATGCACCTCCGGGAAAAATGGAACCGGGGGTGGGCGTGGCTTGACACCACGTTCCGACCCCAGGAACCAAGTATCCAACCGCGAGCGTTGGGGTAGAGGCAATGGCGTACATTGCAGCCCAATGCTGGCGGCAGCCCGGGTTAGCATGACCGACATCTCGACTTCTGCTTCCTCCTGAGCTCTACCCCCCGGGGTAGTTCGGAATCTTCATTGTCGGATGTCGGCATCTCTCCCTCCGATGCTGCGATCGACATCTCATCCGCTCTGCGATCCGTTGCCGAATGCGCAGAGGAGGATCCAGACGGTGTGCCACCGCTGGGTGGGGAATGGCCAAAAGAGCGTGCTGGGGTGCGAACGGCCCGTGAGCGCTTGGCTGGCGGGTTTGCGTCCGCAGAAGTCCCCAAATCACTAACGGCGCTAACCGGTCTGGAGATCTGGGTTTTAGCCACAGATGTCACGGCCCGGGTAGCAGACGAAATGTTGGCTGGTTCCTGTAGGAAGACAGCCAACCGTGACCGCAACTTTTGCATGACGATCTGCCCGCAGTGCGGGCAAGATGCGTCACTGAACGCTGCCTCGGCGTGCTGGACGCCCAGACACCTAATACAGCGCTCGTGTCCATCCCCCTCCTCGATGAGGGTACCGCACCCAAGAGAACAGCGGGACATGCCACGCTGTAGAGTTGTTAGTCCTGAAAAGGACTTTTGTAGAAATTAGCTCTGACACCACTGGAGCCGCCGAGACACCCAGGGGAAGATCGCTGCAGGAGGGACGATCCGCTGGGACAGGTCTTAGATCCGGCAGTGTAGTTGTAGAAGAAAGAACTTCAGTTTTTGTACTCATGAGTCGATGGCTCTGAAGAACAAAAGGTAAATGAATGCTGCACGCCGGCTTCCTTTTATACCGGATATCCGGGGCGGAGCCCGGCATGCAAATTTCATTCGCCAAATTTCATTGGCCTTTTCTATAGTAGTCAGAGTTGATAGGTTCTCAGGAGCGAACCCCATCTGTCGTTCTCGACACAACGTCGAGAGACCGACAGAAAGGGAACTGTAATTTCACGAATGACTACACAGAGGGTGTGCAAAGGACATGGGCAATTCGGTGATACATATATGGGGGTTCTGACCATAAAGGGGTGTGGTCGAAACACTTTCTATGTGAACAGATGAACTGTGTAAACAGTGCTGATTAAGCACATTATTTGCATCAGAATGTTATGATTGGCCCAACACAGTCATACATCAGCAAACAGTACATGCACTGTACCGGAAGTCCTAATTATTCCATTAAAATTTGCATCATTCCAGTTGTTTACTGCTAATGTTACAATTTATCTTAATGTAACATTACCGGGGCCGAAATTTTTGAAAATGTCTTGTTCACACATAATCTCTTAGTGGTAGTTTTTACAACAAAAGATTGTAGTGTGAAAGCAGCAGTAATGTAATGAAGTTATGAACACCTCAGCAAGAGTGGTCAGTATCATAAAAAAATTCTCATCAGCCGCATCTGTTCTGTCAGGCTTAACTTGAGTCAGTGGTAACCAGGCCCGCCCTCTAGGGACCACCACATGCCCTCGCAGACCTTCCAAAGCTGTGTACAACCATCACAATAATCACAAGTTTAAATGATGTTTTTTAATACATTTTTAAGCAAAACCTTTTAAATAAGATTATTTTACTGATGTATTACATAACTTTGATTTGTGTTACGTTTTCGCAAACGTAATTTGTTTTAGCCCACTTGTACTTGTATTCTGAAAGAAGATTATGATTCATTTAGGAAAGATTGAGATTGTTTCCCTTCACACAAATGCAATGTAGCTAAATCTATACTACTATTGACTTTGCGCATTGAAATTCTATTTGCGTATTTCACCAATGAAACACTGCAGTAGCACTTAATTTCCTATACAAGATTTGATGTTAAAGCAACAACGATCAACTTTTTGACCTTAAATTAATATCTCTTAAATTATATTAGTGGTAGGACAACTTTTAACTAGATGAATTTTACTGCCATTGCTGCCTAAGCAGCCTCCTATATGGGGAAATTGCACAATTTGGTGTTCGGGCCGAGCCCCGCCTATCCCCTGCTTTACGGGTAGCCTGGGAGAAGTTAGCCAACATCTAACAATAAGACAAAATGATCTAGTTCAACTCAAGTCTCCAAACCATCAAATAAAATAAAAGATGAAAAGAGAGAGAGTGATCGGACATGAATAAATATCTGACAGACTTACACTCGGCGACGCACGCTGCAGGAGGCAACGAGTTGTAAAACAGATGGAGACCTAATGCTAGCCTTCCTGCTTCTGTATTTGAAAATCTTATACGTAAATTTTTTCTTACTGTCCTGTTATTTTAGCTTATTAGTAATTTGGCTGTGCTCAGGTTGTTTATTGGCGCACTAACATTACTGGTTCACAATTTATAACCGTGATGTAGTCTATAGATAATGTAATATTACCGGGTCTCAATAGTTTACTTAGCATGTTCGTGCCTCATCACGAATTTAGTATTATGCTTGTAAATGATGACTACCAAACCACAATAAATGTTTTATGTTCAAAAGTCGCAGAGTTCTTACTTCATGCACATAGACTAATGTTATCAGTATCTATAGTTACTGTGCTAGACACTATTCCCATAGCGAGTTGAGTGTAAGTTATTGATTGCACCCATTACACAAAGCACAACGCCTGGTCGCGAGTGTGTTTCTGAAAATATAGCTACATAAAATTATTTGCGTTGGTAACATCAAGTCCATGCGTTGTGGGTGACTGCAAATGTGTTTGTAACACGATTCAAGTATGGAAGGAAGGAGTCGGGAACCGGAAGACATTTAAACAAACATTTAATAAAGTAATAATAGCCGGCGGCCCCTCACGGACGACCGCCGGCGCAATAACATTAACATAAACATAAATACAAACACAAGTTCGGGCCCGGTCCTCTCTCTTCGACGGTCCGGTCGCTGGTTCCTTTTATGCTCCCATCTCCTACGTGATTCGAGGCCGGTGTGCGCACAGCTGGCGCTAATTCACAATTACTCACCGGACTCGATCCACGGTCTCGCCCCGCCTACTCTACTACATACCCCCATCACCCCTCACAGGCCGGGGGGTACCCCCGCGACTGTGCAAGCTCCCTCCCCCTCCCTCGGGGGGGGGTGGGGTGGGGGGTATGCAGCGACGAGACGAGACAACGGAGACGGGAGCCCTCGGAGCGACCGGAAAGAGAGAGGGGAGAGAGGAAAAAAAAAAAATCCGGTTCCCCGACATGCTGCCGCTCGTTCCTCAACCAGCCGGAGTACTCTCCTTCGCGGTGCCTTGCGGTGGCCCTGGGGCTTCGGTGGACGGCTCGACCGTCCGCCCCCTGGCGGCCGGCGGTGGCTCCTCCTTTATCCGGGAGTCGGGGCGGGTTCCCCGTCCCCTGTTCCTCCCCCTTGGGCGGACGGACGCAGGCTCCGGCCTCTGGCAGGCGGTGGCTCACCCGGCACTTCCGCCCCCTGCTCCTCCCCCTCGGGGGACGGACACAGGCTCCGGCCTCTGGCGGACGGCGGCAACCCCCCCGCTCCCACTTGGACGAAAGCCACCCCACCTCGACCCAGGGGCGCGGCAGCAAAGGTCGCCGTTCCACCGAAGTTTTGACGGTGGCCGCACTGTGCACTTCCGTTTCCCCAGAGCCACCGCTTCGGGCAGCCACTGGCGGACGCCGTTCGTCCGCGCTGCCCGAACTCTCCGGCACCGCGAGGCCACTCGGCGGCGAGGACTCTCCGACAGCATGTCTCTCCTTCCTCCCGGGTTTCGGCACCAATGTAACACGATTCAAGTATGGAAGGAAGGAGTCGGGAACCGGAAGACATTTAAACAAACATTTAATAAAGTAATAATAGCCGGCGGCCCCTCACGGACGACCGCCGGCGCAATAACATTAACATAAACATAAATACAAACACAAGTTCGGGCCCGGTCCTCTCTCTTCGACGGTCCGGTCGCTGGTTCCTTTTATGCTCCCATCTCCTACGTGATTCGAGGCCGGTGTGCGCACAGCTGGCGCTAATTCACAATTACTCACCGGACTCGAACCACGGTCTCGCCCCGCCTACTCTACTACAGTGTTATGTAGCTAACGTTAGCAAGTGAGCTGCTATGTAGCTAGCACGCAATGTGCTAACACAGCTTATACAGTGGCAATGTTTACGACATTTATAACAGACAATTGTGCTTATAAACCACATTAGGACATACATAAGACATAAGACAGAAAAGCGACAGCCAGGTAGCCCCGCGTCTTGTAACTCGCACTGGGTCCAGGCCCATGCTTGGGACGACCCTGGCTTTAACAATACAAAAATATACCTAAAGTTAAATAAAAAGCCACTCTTCTTACACCTTTCAATCATTTCCTTCCTAGTGGTTTCACCCACACACCATGAAACGGTTTACCAAAATGGTCCTTGAAATCACTTCTGAGAACGACGATTGACTGATATCTCATTACCACGCAAGGATTTCTCCACACCAAATACCTGCTGCACCTCCAGCAGCCTTCCCTGCTTTTACACACTATTCTCTTTGGTTCTTCCAAACACTCTATTCTGTAGCTCTATTCTTTGAATGCAGGTTAAAAAAACACTTATCTGAATAATATGTAAGTATGCCAAAGCCTACTAAAAAAGTTCCACTATCGAAAGTACAGTCTTTTTGTTGGAATAAAGTTATTGTCTGTAAATATTACTATTATTTTTGTTGTTGTTGAAATGTGTCTTGCTCATCGATTTGATTTAGGCAATAAGCCAATTGAGAGAGGTTCTTGGTTCGACAATATTGTTAACCATAACCATATCACTAAAACCGGTTTAGTGTAGTTGGTGATGTAGAAGAACCTAACCAAGGGTTGTCAGCTTCACGTGGACTGTAAATTTGATTGGTTGACTGAAATATTATATACACTGTATACACAACGATGTTGAAAAGCTCCCTTGGCAAATTAGTTCAAGCAAGGCTTTCATTTCGACAAGTGACCAGAGGTCAATTGTTTCTTCAAAGATCAGTGGTCTTCAATGTTTTTCGGGGCAAGGACCCATAAGATGAGAGATGCATGGAGCAGGGACCCCTTATACTAAATGTGTAAATGGAGCTATTTAAATAGAAACAAACCTATTGTCACAGCAATATTATGTTAAGACATTACATAAGCACTATTAAGTTAATTTTGCAAATAGGCAAAATACTTTCCTGTGTATTATTTTTTGTCTTTTATATAGATTGCTTGATTATTTTAAGGGATTTGCAGCATCAAATGTATTCATTTTACTGTGAGATGGACAATTAAACATTTATTTGAACCTTTGTTTTTATCAAGGCTTCAAAGAGATGAATTACCCTGGTTAATGGCACAAAGACTATTCTAGTGGAGGTAGAGTTTGTCACTGGATGCGAAAAAAATTAGTGCCGATTTTATGCATTCTGTTGTAAAATCAGGCCATTTTATTGTGAGTGTTTTTTCTTCTTCAGCTTCTCTGTGTGTTGATCTAAGATCTTTATGGGCTTAAGATTCTTACAGATCTTCATCTGTACCTCATAGATTGACATGAAATGTATTTCAGTCTTATGTTCATAGAGTATTCAGCTCACTGTTGTCTGTTAACACATTGTGTTTTCTGTACTACCAGGTGACTCATCTTTTTGATAATGGAGGCACTGTCTTCTTTGCAATCTTCATGGCAATATGGGGTGAGAAATCTTTTTTATTACGTTAATTCAGCTTTTTCCACCAGCACAAAGAAAGGTTTGAAGTACAAATGAAGTCATTATAAAAGAAGTGCTTTCAGCACGCAAGTGCAAAATAAGAATCAATAGTTGTCTGCTGAGGCTGTAATAGCATTGACTGCAAAGCCCAAGAGAAGTGAATGTAATAAATCATTGCTTTGTCCCACATTACAACAAACCCGACAATCAGGTCACACAGTCAACCTCATTTACCAGCAAAAAAGTTAAATATTTCACAAGTAGCTTACTAAGACTTAAGTTAACTCAGTAGTATACAGGAATGGACTTCGTGCAAACATTTAAATCGATATATAATTGTCAGACTGTCCCAGAGGTCACTGGTAAGCCAATGGTGTGTAATTGTGGACAGATTATTATGCATAATTGACTGGATAAAGCTAATGCATCATTTCCCCAAAGAAAAGAGAACAAGAAGCGAGTAAATAAACACGGGTCATTTACAGGACAAGAGGAATGGAGTAACTTACATTAGTGCTGAAAGCAGATCGTACTTAAACTTATGAATGTTCAAATTCATACGACTGAACCAGCTTGTCAAATAGTTATAAATTTTCATGTAAGATTGTGGTGAATTTACTGTGGTGGTCCATACTCAGAGATTTACTTCAGACTGCTGATTACTAATGTCAGCACTCGACCTGAAATAGAAAACTGACCACAGAGAAAGACAGTTACACTCATTTCCAATAGACCACGCATTGCATTCGGATGGCATTCAGATGCAACAAAGCATGAAATTAAGCTTGTGTAGCTGGATGTGTTTGTGTCCATCTCTTTGTGTGAAGTGTGCTTGGCTTTTTCATCACTCAGGTGCAAAGCTTTGGAAAGCCTAAACAAAGCAACATATTAGTCACGACCATATTTATATTAGCTGGTTAAGTGCTATAAAAATCCATCAGCTACACACCATCATCATTTGAGGAGGTTACAGCAAACTGTATTGTACTGTAATACACAATTTTACAATAATTACAACAAATAGCATCATTGTGTAAATTGTAAAAAAGATCATGTCAGATGCCATGTGGGGGCTTCTGGGAAAACGTTCACGTGGTGACAAGCGTAAAATTACTTAATTGCTTATAAACATAATTAGGGGAAATTAACTCTTAAAACATGACAGACTTCTATGTGCTAATACAGAGGACGATACCGATGTTACTCTTCTCCATGTTAAGATGAAAATAGTTTGTGCTAAAGCAGCAGAAGCCATGGCCCTTCAGGAAATACTTGCATTTGACAAATAATACGCCTTATTAAAAGCTGTACAAGGACAACAGTTCATTAAAGCGGCCCTGCAACAATGTGTCATGCATTCTGAATTATTTCCAATGTTAAATGTGCTGTCTTCTCATGCTCAACATGGTCAACTTGTCAAAAAACGAGTTGGGCCTATAACATAGTATTTCTGTGCTCGATATACACTCCCCCAGCGCTCATACAGGTTTCGGAAAGTTCTTTTCAAACACATAAAACTGTTTTGCAACAACTTTTCTTAGTCCCATATTGGACAATTCTCCCGGAAAAGCACACGGCACGGCCACATGAGAGCAGGAGAAGGAGCATGTTCAGTCGTCACTCGTAAGCAGGAGAGAGAGCATACGTTCGTGAAGTTCAGGTGTTTGTTTGTTCACTGCATTTGGGTGATGAATGTTATATAAACGGTGGATATAAACGGTGTTTTTTTGACCCTACGCTTTTCACAGAGGATATATACTGTATTTATAAAAATGCCAATGTTTCGCTTTACTTAGTGATTTCTGTCAGGATGTTAAGAGACTTCCAACCAACAATTCAAAAAACGTTTCTGGACAAGATTACCTACACTGTTAGACCTTTCCAGGCATTTCTACAATCAAATACTGGCAACACTGTTGCCAGCTACTTACTGTAATGTATATTCCACAGTAAGTAGCTGGCAACAGTGTTGCCAGTATTTTACTGTAACTGAATCTTTACGGTGACTAACTGGCAACAGTTTTATCAGTATTTTACTGTAAATCAAGAATAACAGCTTATAACTGGCAAGAATAGTGATAGTTATTTACTGTAATGCAACACAATCACAGTATAATACTACATATACATTCTGTGTTTTTAATATTGTGGTCATTCTGCTCCATCAAAAATGCTGCAATTTTAATTAATGGTATTATCTTCTAAAAAGACAAAGAAATTCAAGAGGTTTCAACAAACGTAATTTATTACTTTAGCAAAACATGCATACAAAACACAAGAAAATCCATAATTACATACGACAATTAAACAAATCACATAATTCAACAAAACTGAATGTTATTCTGAAATAAAACATCCACTGCTAGTGTATCGCAAAGTATAAATAAGTATAAATAAAATAAAAGGAAAATATAGAAAATAATAACACTGTATTGTATGTGTGTGTATATAGACATGTATGGCAAAGATCAGTCAAAATCTTAACCAAATACATTCTATTTTCTTTTACAATATTAAAAATATATATATATAAACAACATAAATTTTGTCACGTATCAATTCATTAAACATATTTTCAACACAACTTTGCAAATTAAATAGTAGTCACAACAATACATGTAACCAAAAGACTAAAATATTCACTTACAATTTCACACAAACAAATCTTTAAATGAAATAAAAAGTAATAAAAAAACATAAATAATCAAAACAAAAACAATACCAATCATTTGTAGATTTGGTTTAGCATGTTGTTCCAAACTGGTAGTAACTCAGCACAAATTGAATTACCTCTTTATGCGTAACAATAATTGTATTAATAAATATTTCAAGCAACCTTCAAGGGGGCAACCAACTTTTCTACCATCTGTAATATGAATCTGCAGGTGTATGCACAGCTCTGAAAAATGACTAGCCACAAATTCACACCCTGGAAGCTGACAGTGGAAACAGCCTGTGGATGCCTATGTGTGTCTTGTGTTTGTGACTGCCTGTGGTTTCTGTGCATATGTGACCTTAATGAGGAGAATTTCTTAAACATAAAAGGGCACTGCTGCATTACACAGTCAAACTGAAAATTTGCTCTGTGTTGGTGTTTTTTAACACGTGTATAAAAAGGCCTAGTCGGCGGAAAGGCAAATCGCAGTTTACATCTGTACATTGTGGGTAATGTTACTACACAATCAAAAATAAACAGGAAAACTAAAGAAACAAGCGGTGAGGTCAGCTGCTGATAAAAAATAATGTTCAACACTATGGGATACTGAAAGTTGTGAGATGCTAAAAGCTAGCTAACAGGTAGCTTTTTGGAACCAAAAGAGACTAAGCACATAATAAGAAATGATTAACTTTACCTACATTTGCAGGATATTTAAATAAAAACTTCTAAATATTTGAAATGTTTACTCACTCATTGTTGGGGATTCCATTTTAAGTTTTAAACCATGAAAATCCAGTCAGTAAGATAATGAACACAGCACAAGCAAAAGAACATACACTCAGAGATCACACACACCTGGTTTCCCTTAAAGGGGCAACACCTTTGTGTTAAGAATTAAGCAGTCAGTGCACAAACATGTGTGTTAATGCATAAATCTTTGTTTTTCTACCTGAAAATCTTACTCTTGGCAATAAATAGGGCTACAATTAGTGACAGTGTAGTAAAAAAGGCAGTATTTTACAGCTGAATATTACAGCTGTTATCTGTAATGTGTTTATAAAGTAATTAACTGTAATATATTATTTGCACTACAGAAATGCATCTCATGTTTCAGCAAAATACTGTTTCCCAATGTTACTGCTAAACACTGCCTATTTTAAAGTTATTTACCCTGAAATTTACAGCAAGGTTTAACAGTGTACTCAGTATTTACATAAATTTATATAAAAACGATTTAGCATTTATATAAAAAGGCACTTGTTGTGGGAATGAATGCTTGTCTTGAATCAAAAATAGAAACAGGCCATGTACATAATGATTTGTTTTGTCATTTAAAACTGTACTGAAACCGGTTTGAATCATATAACAAACTTCTTGTGTGAACATGATCTTGTAGTCACACCAATAAATGTAGAAGCGTCCATGCATAGTCAATTGCCATTGTTTGTGTTCACTTCTTACTTTTACCATATTTTTTTACCGTGACAAATTATATCCCATTTATAAAATAAAAAAACCTCCCAGTAAACTGCCTATTGCTTAATTTGTTATGAGAACCAGTAAAAATGAATGCATTAACCTTCTATTGGTTTTAATGCTGAACCTGTTAAAATAAGGAAGAGTTTAATATAGCCCTGTACCAGGCCCTTTACTTAAATGCACAGCTCAACACTCTTCGGCATTTGATCTGTGCTTACATCAGAAAGTAATCTGACTAATGCTTAGTGCAGTTGTTTCATTAAAATACTGTAATACTAATCATTAAATTATACAACTGCCTGTCCATGGTGTTTCATTTAGGAAGACAAATGATCTAAGTGTACTAAGAGGGTCTAAATTAGGAATTTACTAAACGTATTGTGCTGATAGTACTGTTTATGTCTAAAAGTTGTGCATTATTTTGCATCTTTTTTTAGAGAAATAATGAAATCAGGCAAAAGTACAAACAAGCCGAAAAATTTGCATGCAATTAAGTATTTTTTTTTAATTGCAATTCCAAATGCTGCGTTTTGAAGAATGCAGTAGACTGTAGCAACTTCACTGGACCGAACAGCATCACTCAACCGCTGAGATCCAAGCACCTAGATCAGTCTATAACAATACTATAACACACACATGACTGGTTATTATGGTTTATAAATTGAACATTTGATCAACATTTCTATTGTTGGGCATTTCAAAGTAGCTGTGCATTTAGCAGCATGTAACCAAAGATAAAGATGCGTCACTTCCGTTAAAATTAATGGCGAGGAATGCAACGCTCAATATTGCCCCTCAAGGATGTCTCGCCTTTCAGTAAAACAAGCCAATCGTCAATCAGTAAAGACTGCGATTCTCTGGGGCGGGGCTCACGCGAGGCGCATGCCAGTCTGTGCACAGATACAGTATATGAGGAAATTGCCCTTTTAGCGCAATTTAAGTTTAGCAAACCCAATTTATGATACAGGTCATGTTTATATATTGATCGAAAATGTGCTGTTTAATTGTGCTTTTTGACAGGATTTTTTGAAATATCTGCCTTCCCCGATTCAAGTAGATAAGACTTTGGACTTGCTGTGACGTAAATTGCTGCCCAGAGGCTTTCCTAACATGGCTGCCGAGTGGCACAACTTCTGTAAACGGACTTTGATGTAACACACAATGTGTAATTTGTGGATTTTAGAAGCACAGTCATGTGGGCTACAGGTCAGGTGATTGGCCCAGAAAAAATGAAAATGGAGCATGCAGGTGTAACCAAGCAACTTTCTTTTATGATGAATGATAGTGCTATAACTTTCTCTCTAGACTTTATAGACCTTGACTTTTGAGAACAACACACTGCCAGTTGTACAGCTACAGGTTTGCTCCACAGACTTCAGTGCCCCCGGGAATGTGGATGCAAGTTTTATGAACAGACATTTGGACTGTGTTATTAGAGTGCTTAGACAGGGATTGAGAGTGTACTGTCCCTGACAAAGACACACATAGGGACCTTACAGCATTTGCAAGTCTAATTCTTCACAACTCAAATGTAAAGACCGCTTTCAGGAGGAAAACCAGGCTTTAAAAGTTAGATTTCTCTCACACTCTTATTCTTTCTCTCTCTCTCTCTTTCTCTCTCTCCTTGCATCTATTTTGCTTTAAACAAAAGTAGGTCATAAAAAACAAAAATAGGTCCTTGTTTTACTTTACTTTGATTTTTTGTGTCCAATTCAGCTTTTTGGATTAAGAAAAAAGTAATTGGATAAATGCATAGCGCTGGTGCTCTCAGGACGAATCTACTTCTACTAGTTTAACGACGGGAAAACGGTCGGTGGACCCTGACACATGGTCTAAACGGGTTGTCCTGAATCTCTTAATGAGAAATGGCTGTTTTTGGTCGTAACGTACAGTAAACCAATGAGAGTCTCAACTATCATTCCCTTTAAGAGCTAGTTGCGGTCACTCCATGGCTAAGTCGCTATTTACACAGGGGTAATACTGAACGGTGTCCTAGAGAGGAAACACATCTGCTTGTGCGTGAGGGTAAAGTGCGCGAGCAGATCATCCACAGGACAACACCTATTTGTATCTTTATGTACACAATAATAATCTTTAACATAATAATCCAGTTATTTTATATATTCGGATTGTTTGTGTGCTGCTGCGCTTACCCCTGTCTAATAAGCAAAATTAAAGCGTGTTTTCTACTAACGCGCTCTTCAAATTAACGCAGAACGGAAAATTGGGAACTGCGTCGAACTAAAACTAGCAAAAACACTTGCGCAGTGCAGAGTGTACGATATGGCCCATTGTCGAAAGAGGTTTGGATAGGCCTTTTTAAAATAGAGTGAATGCCAATATATTGGAAGTATGTGGACTTATTATACACCTTTGAAGGTCTAGATTGGGATTTATAGCGTTCACTAGCAGTGAGTTTAAGAATCGCAAACCAATCTCTCAGTCCTCCGGTAACCCCTCCCTTTCGAAACAGGACGGTGGCCAGCACAGTACAAATATATGTCGTTGGCTAACAACATGACTTCTAATGATGATGCAGGGAAGAGATCCTGCGGGCATTAAGCTAAGTTTATACTCGAGCGTTGGTAAACTGAACTTTAGAAAGACCGTAGAAAGAGCGATGTCTTATTTATTACGTAAAATACTGGGTCTGTGGGTTGAACTATAAAAATAAGGATAAAGTCAGGACCTAGCAGAGATGCATTAGGACTCGCAGTACTTAGAGTCAGTAAACAGCAATGCTGTTAAAGGCGTTTGATCTGACAGCAAGATTGCAGTAAGGAATAAGTAAGGAGACGTTTTTCCCCCTTTGTAAAGTCACGGACAACCGGACTGTGTACCGCAGGGAAGAGGGAGAGAAAATGCACATGGTAGAGCTGTTTGTCCATTTAGGGCTACTGTAAAAAACATGGCGACCCAACATGGCGAATTCAATGTATAAAACAAACCTAACGGTTCATTATGTAGGCTCTTTATATACCTCTGAAGAATTATTTTGGTATATCATATTGCATTAATTTTAATAGATCCTCCTAAAAATCCCACATTGGTGCTTTAACTCGCATTTTTGTGTCATTGTGTCAATAAACCTCAGTTGCAAACCGATCTCACGAAAGTGAGGTCATATAATTTGTAGATGAAATGTAACTGTGATGCTTCACCGCTAAACCTGTCACTGGACACATTTCATCAAGTTAAGTTAAGTGTTGTCATGAAACTGTGTTATTATAACTTATAAAAGCAAAGGGTTACCATCAAGTGTCCTTCCGGTGCCACTAGCCAGACGTGTCACGATGCAGACCCTTCCCTCGCAGTGACTTAAAACGGACCTGTTGTGTATCTCTTTCTGTTCACAATCATACCATATCCTCCTCCACCACAGCCACGGTGTTCCTTGAGTTCTGGAAACGGAGGAGGGCGGAGCTAACCTACGACTGGGATTTGATTGACTGGGAGGAAGAGGAGGTGAGCTTGCCTTCATTTAAAGAATTTTACGCTAAATTTATGTAATTGTTGCCTACACGCACCATGAGATACACTTTATCAGACCTGTTTAAATGACCATTTAGTTCATGAACTGAAAGTGGTGTGTGTTTGTTGTGTTCCTTATAGTATAGACCCCGTGTCATGCTGTGTTCTGTGAGTGTGCCTTATATCAAATCATGTTATGTTGTGCATGCTGTATTCCTGACGTGAATACAACTCAAGGGATGTTCACACTGACGGCCATTACGAGTGACTGTTGAATGGCATTGGATTAAAGTTGGCTATTTGAGGCAACAATACAACTATACAGAGGAGAGTTCATCTTTATGCAGATGCAATGAAGTGGATGAAATAAGTGGAACTGGATTTTGCAGCCGAGCAGGGACCCACCCATAGAATCAGTACTGTGACTCGCCTACCTTCAGTTATTTGCATCAATAGTCGGGTTTTCATCACCCTGGATTTATCCGTAATTTGAAGTTTCGCAAACTTTCGAAACGTTTATAAAAAGAGTTAATGCGAAAAGACATTTGCTAAATAAATTCTGACGTAGTGAACATTAAAGCCACGAGA
This sequence comes from Triplophysa dalaica, assembly GCF_015846415.1. NCBI lineage: Eukaryota > Metazoa > Chordata > Actinopteri > Cypriniformes > Nemacheilidae > Triplophysa > Triplophysa dalaica. The sequence goes on along the minus strand of NC_079565.1, from coordinate 14,520,997 downwards.
CGAAGCAGCTTTTACTGTTGATTGTGTCTTTCTGGTTTACAGATCTTTTTTAATTACTGTTGGTTACCAGGTTACCAATTCCACCGTGGTCTGCTCATTGAACTTTATTGAATTAGTCTTTCAGTAATTGTGAAATTTGAAAAGTTTGCATCACGTTTGAATGGACACTCGGCTAATGATGCAACCACATTTTCGAGGAGAGTTGCTATGTGGGCGGATTATTTGATGCAAATGAGCATGAAGTAATGCAATGCAAAACTATGGATAAGAATGAATGTAATGTATGCAAAATGACTTGAAGTGATATTTAACCAAAAAAATGCAACCTTTTTTGGACCTCCAGCAATAACCTCTCAGTCAGTGTGAACATCTCCTTGTTAATTACATTCTGTATCATCTCAGCATGTCTAGAATCATTGTTGTGTTCAGCGTATGATTTGTGTAATATGTGTGTGAGTGTGTCAGTGTAATGCGTGTCCAGGGGAAATCCTTGAGAGAAAGAGCATCCAGATGTGGCTGATGTTTGCTGCTGGTCAGGTTATTGCTAATTTCTGTATCACGGTGGTTCTCAAACTATTAGTGTTCCTATTTATTTTTGATTTTATTTACAGTTATAATGTAGGTTTTGTTTGTAATTATTAGACTCTGAGTATTGTTGGTTGAGTTAAATAGTTTTTTCATTAGCAGGTGGCTATATCTGGAAGGGCAGGCCAATGGTTTATATATTACAGAATCATGATTTTAGTAATTATATACATGAAATTGCAAACATATATTGAATACTTAATTAACATATTCATGTTTTGTTTATATTTTTATCTGTTTGGTTTTGAATATAGCCTGCATAGTATTTATGATACAGTTACTACACTCCACTGAAATTAGTATTATGAGCAGTTGTATGTGTTAAAATTCGAGATCAGGTGCATTATGGGATATCTCATAAATGGGATATACTGTATATAATATGCGATATATCTTAAAAGAGAGTTTGAGAATTACTGCTGTATACAATTCTTTTGCAATATTCAGTTGTCATATTATTGACTTAAAGAGATGCACACTGTATATTGGTTGTCAATAAATGCATCATGTTAAGGCCTTTGAAGTGAATATACTCAGTGTCATTTAAGTCATGTGATATACTGTAATCTCTGGTGTAGCATCATCACTGGTCACTATGTTTCCAGCCAAAGCAGATGATGCTGAACATCTTGTGTTATGAGAGTCCATCACGGCAGCTGAAAGCAAATGTTTACCGTCTGTTCTTTATTTCAAATAATATGTTGTCTTCTTGAAAAGGAGGAACTACGGCCCCAGTTTGAAGCCAAATACTCCCGGAAGGAGAGAGTAAACCCCATCTCAGGAAAACCAGAACCCTTTCAGCCTCTCACAGACAAACTCAGCCGGCTCATGGTGTCTGTGTCGGGAATCTTCTTTATGGTAGGATCCTGTGTTCAGTTCAGCTTAAAAAAGTCTTTCTGTAGAAAGATTTCAAATGATCTAGATAACTAATATGCATCTATAACTAATATTAGGCTCTATGATTATTATTACATCCCAATGTGAACTTCAAATGAAACTACACAACATTTATGGATATAAGAATATTAAATGATTGCAATCTCTTTTCTACTCTTTCAAAAAATAAAAAACTTAGCTCTGTATACTGTGGTAGGATATATAAGACCATTTTTTATTGTCCTTATGTTGTCCCGTTGTTTCACTCATCTGTAAGTCGCTTTGGATAAAAGCATCTGCTAAATGCATAAATGTACATTTAGTCATTTAGGAGACGCTTTTTTATGCATTGTATTCTTTTGTTTCTGATGGCTTTGGCGTTGCTATTGCCTTGCTCTTACCACTGAGCTACAGGAAAGCATAAATAAATTATTACAAATAAATTAAAGATCAACAGCTGTAAGTCAGGATATATTCCGCAAGGGATATCCCTCGCCTCAAACTTCTCTATCGTGTGGTAAAATAGAGAGAAAAATTATGTGAGTGTTATGTGAGCAATGAACATTGTGTTGTGCATGTTGAATTAACTGTATGCTACACTTACAATTTTAAATTACGAAGGGCTGTGTTAGCTAGGAAAGCGCTACTCACGTTTACTGCTAAATACAAATAAAATATAAGAGTTTAACTAGATGTTATGATCTTTACCAATAGACCTTAAATGTACAAAGGAAAACTTACCAGTGAGTTTGTTTGGGAATCACTGAAATAGGCTTCATAGAGCGCTCCATGACAACGACAAGTACTCCGGTATTTTATTTTTCCTGTGGAGGTCTATGGTAGTGTCTCTTTCAACGACTCTGAGCTTTGATGAGGTTGCTATGGTTTTTGAATGGTTGTTAACACATTTCTGTACACGATTCTTAAGGTAATTATAGGAAACATTAAATAATGCCTATTAGTTCTGATAAGGTTTACTGTATAGGAGGCCCTGTTCCATACTGAATGTTATAATAAATTGCCTCCCTCTGCTGGTGTTGGTATATGAGAGTGGAGGTTTAGCTGTGATATATATTATCTACTGTATGTGACCATTTTGCTCCTGATATTACATTTTGACACACTCCTCTTGCAGATCTCTTTGGTTCTGACAGCCGTGTTTGCTGTGGTGGTGTTCCGGCTCATTGCCATGGAGAAATTTGCATCCTTTCAGTGGGAGTTTGTGAAGAAGAACTGGCAGTTCGCCACCTCAGGCACTGGAGTTTGCATTAACTTTATGATAATCATGTCTCTGAATGTGGTTAGTGTCTTTTTTCTAGTCCCAAAAGCCTTTGTACACCAAGACACAGACAAACAACCAAACAAAATAAACCAGCTAAAAATGTTTTGAGTATCAAAAAAACGAACGCCGCAAAGTGAATGAATTTGTGTCAAGCTCTCTAAGAACCTGAAGAAAAAACAAATACTCTTTGAAGTGAAAACTAAACAACAGGTTCTTCAAAATGTCTTCCTGTCTGTACATACAGTATATACTATTTTGCAATGTTTAATGCAAACGTGTGAAATATAGTGCAAAATATAGTATGATACGATAGTTGAAGAAAGGTTCATTAAAAGGAAGGAAGGAGACGGGAACCGGAAGACATTTAAACATTTATAAAGTAATAACAGCCTGCGGCCCCTCATGGCCGACCGCCGGCTAACAAAACAAATACAAATACAAACATGTTCGGGCCCGGTCCTCTCTCTTCGACGGTCCGGTCACTCGTTCTCTTATATGCTCCCGATCTCCTACGTGATTCGAGCCCGGTGCGCGCACATCTGACGCTCATTAACAATTACTCACCGGTCTCGAAACCATGGTCTCGCCCCGCTACAATAATAATTGTTTTTTGTTAGTGTGTTGCTTAGACATACAGCTGAATTTGCCTCCTACATATTGTTATGTACGCCAACGCGATCTCACAGCAATTCTTACATATTTACAGGGTGGCTTATTCGCAAGGCTGAGGTTACTTTTCAAATGTATTTCATTACAGATTACAAAATACGGTGACACTTTATAATAAGTGCACGCTATGAATCGTTAGTTAAGCATCAGTACATAGTTAATTAATCATTTATGAAGCATTGGCCCCACATTAATAGACATTAGTAAGCAGTTTATAAATACAGCTATAAATGCTTTGTTCTTGATTTATAAGCATGTATATAATATGCTTAATAATCAAATTTTCATACTTTATTAAGGATGAATTCATCATTTCTAAACTAAGGATTACATTACTTACAAACCAATTAGTTAGGAGTTGTCAGTGGTTCATGAGATCATTTAGAAAGTGTAAGTAAATGATTAATAAACTCTTTGAATGCACATTTATACATCTTATTATTCTGACATATAGTAACAGTTACTTAATTTGTTAATAACGGCTTTTTTAACACACATTCCTGCTGTAATTCATGATTAATTAAGGTAGTTATAAAACATTTACTAGTTGTAACTATTTTTGTGAGCTCATCTAAAGTGAGGACTATGTATGCCTTGTAAAGCATTTACAAATGAGAGTTAAAGGCTCAGTTATCTTCTAAACAGAAATAGGAAAAACACAACACAGAGGTATTCAGAAAATATAAATATTTATTTCAAGATGCAAAAGAAATTAAACTGTACAACTGTACATATTAATGAATATAAAACAATTTATTGTAAAATAATAAATAAACCTCTGCAAAATTAAAATTGTACAACCAAACATATAAATTAACATTAAATGAATTGATATAAAATGAAAAATAAACTTCTGAAAAAATTCCTGCACACCTCCAGAAAAAATATAACTGTGAAGTGATATGCAACTCTCATTTGTAAATGCTTTACAAGGCATACATAGTCCTCACTTTAGATGAGCTCACAAAAAAAGTTAACTGACAACAAGTAAATGTTTTATAACTACCTTAAGTAATCATGAATTACAGCAGGAATGTGTGTTAAAAAAGCATTTATTAACAAATTAATTACTGTTACTATGTCAGAATAATAAGATGTATAAATGTGCATTCAAAGAGTTTATTAATCATTTACTTACACTTTCTAAATGATCTCATGAACCACTGACAACTCCTAACTAACTGGTTTGTAAGTAATGTAATCCTTAATTTAGAAATGATGAATTCATCCTTAATAAAGTATGAAAATTTGATTATTAAGCATATTATATACATGCTTATAAATCAAGAACAAAGCATTTATAGCTGTATTTATAAACTGCTTACTAATGTCTATTAATGTGGGGCCAATGCTTCATAAATGATTAATTAACTATGTACTGATGCTTAACTAATGATTCATAGCATGCAGTTATTATAAAGTGTTACCCAAAATACATGCTTTAAAAAGTAATCTGTAATTTATTTTGTTAGATTACAGGCGTTTTGTAATTTAATCTAAATACTTTGTAATACGAAAAAATTGCAATTACCTAAAAATTACTTAAAGGTACAGTTTGTAAGAATTTTGCAGTAAAATATTCAAAAACAACTAGGCTACTGTTATATATATTGTTCAGCTGAGTACTTACAATATCTCAAATGTTTCCAACTACTTGTAAATCGTGGGGAAATCGGCATACTAAACAGTGACACGGGGCTGTGTAGTCGCCTGTCAATGGCGTCATATCCGCGTAACCCTTTGTTACTGCCTTTCATGACGTAGAAACCGCATGACAACAGTGTCGTGGAAAAATGTGGATGTGTCTTGCGTCTAGCAAGCCACTAGCTTGTTTCGAGCAGTCACCTATTTATGGACCACAAACAACATCTATAAAACTTTACTTAGTCTGATAACATGATTTCTCGTTCCGGAAGGATTGATGGGCATCAGCGGTGAAGTTGAAGACAACAGATTCCATCATTAAACGCTCATTTTGATTGTGCGCCCTCTAGGTGCGTTTTTTTTACAAACTGTACCTTTAAACAAGAAACTTGCAAACAAATGTCTTATGAGGATAACCGCTTTTTATAATGCTTTCACAGTTTGTCAGAGAAAGAGAATCAACAATCGCTGTTAACATGAATTGCCTGTTACTATTTATATTAATGTTTAAATGAAATAATGGTAAAATATTACCAAAGTATAACTTTGGTAATCCAAAATACTTTTTGGATGTAACTGTAATGTGATTACCACCCATTTAAAAGTAACTGTAATGAAATACATTTACTCAAATTTTGTATTTTAAATACGTAACTAAGTAACACGTATTTCATAACTCCCCAGCCCTGCTTATTTGAATAAATTTGTATAATTTGAATCGTGAAAAAATGTATGATTATTAGAAAAAAACAACACTGAAGCCCATCCTCTAACCCCACCCCTAAACCTTATTTCATTGGCCGCAGAAGCAAGTCATACTAAAAAGTACAAATAAATGTGTACAAATTAATAGAAATTAATGACCCTATATATATGCAAATTCCTGTGAGATTGTGTTGAAATTTCCCACTAACGGTACAAAAAAATCGACCTCATGCTAATCCAACATTAGTAAATAGACGAAGTAAAATTAGTAATTGTTTTTTTTCCAATTTGAAAGTTGATTTTTGTGTATGTGTGTGTTTGTGCATTAGTGTGAAATTCGGTTTTGTTGTAAGGTTGTTATTAAAGGTGAATTGTCACTAGGGTTCAGAAACAGATACAGAATCTACTAATTGTTGCAACGCCTGAACAACTACGTTCAGTTTTTGGACTGTTCATTGTTCAACCCTGTCTATTTTCTTTTACCCATCAGGTCTATGAGAAAGTGGCCTACCTACTTACAAACTTGGGTAAGTATTGATCAATTCCAGGGTGACTATTGATTTAAGATGTAATTCCAGCAGTGTTCAAGCTGTGGGAACTATTCACCTTCCTCTAAAACATAACATATACACCAGTGATATTTTTCCCAATGACTGGATCATTCTAGAATGACTAGAGGTTCAAGGTTGTCTTACTTGTGGTCTAGAACACCCGCGAACAGAGTCAGAATGGGAAAACAGCTTTGCCCTCAAGATGTTCCTCTTCCAGTTTGTCAATCTCAACAGCTCCACCTTCTACATAGCATTCTTCTTAGGCAGGTGAGCGTACAGATCCACATTTATCTGCATTTGTTGTTTGTTTTTCAGTAAAATCGATTCCGTGTTTACTATGAATGCTTCCGTTGACTCTATCTGACCAGAGTATTCCACTTTAGCTGTGCCATGTTTTTTATGTTTAGGAGTCAGATTTGCTCGCCCTCGGCGGCAACAGACATGCAGACACAAACACCTTCCCCCATGTTAGCATGGCTAATTGAATTTCTATGCTAACCGAATGTTGCTGTGGTGTGTTTATTGTGTTTGTGTGTGTTTCGCAGGTTCGCTGGCAGGCCGGGCGACTATAATAAGCTGTTTAACCGATGGAGAATGGAGGAGGTGGGTGAGATAAGATGGGCTGTAAATGGGTCCTCTCACACTTGGATATACATCAGCGCACTCGTATTAACATCCGCCTCAGTTACGTTTAATAAAAATGGTCATTATTCAGTGCAGACTTCCTCATAATTGCATGATCATAACTATTGCAGTTGCTCATAAAACAGTCTGCCAGAATGTCTCGGTAAATCATTTGCTCTTTGTTTGCTGCTCAGCTCTACACATTACCTGTCATAATCACAACCAGGAGATATGTTTAAGACGTTTTATAATTGGTGTTTCTTTTCTAGTGTCACCCCAGTGGTTGTCTGATTGACTTGTGTCTACAAATGGGAGTGATCATGGTGTTAAAACAAATCTGGAACAATTTCATGGAGCTGGGCTACCCGTGAGTATTTGAGCATTACTTGACATGGGTTGTTTCAGGTTTGTAATTTAAATGTTGATGCGAGTAGAAGTAACGGCAGACCCCAAGGGAGCGCAAATTTCCAAGCGCCAGAAAGAGGGAGAAAACGACGCAGCCAGCGTTTTGCACGTGTTTTTAAATGTGACATGTAAATGACCCTAACATTTATATGATAAAACAGTTGTCGAACATTAAACATTTAGCTACTTAACTTTGGCTCTTTCATTTGTACTTCCTCGGCTTCTATCGATACAGCAAATCCCGCCTTCTTTCATTTGATTGGACAGTAATCCTCGCCTTCCTTCAAATGTTTGGCCACCTCAATCATTGATATTGAGCTCATTCAGAGTCCATATAAATTAAACTTCATTCCATTTCAACACAGCAAGGTGAACAAAGTAATGTTGTACATTATTCATTATAGATTAATAAAAATAGAGTGTAAATGTTTATATGCATTTAATCGATTATCCATGTATAAAATGTATGCTAACTAATTGGGACAATAAAGACCTCACTACTACCCCTAACCTTACCATTTACTTTATTATTGAACACCTGTCAGCCATTTTCTAATATCTCCTTAAGTTTATTGAAAATAAATGCCTTAATGATCTGATTTGAGAAGTGAAAATGTTGTTTGCCAAAAGGTGGATTTGATCTGGTCTTTGATCTTTTCAGTAATACGCATAAATTAATGTCTCTAAGCCTGATCGATATTTATGTTTCACTAGTGTTTGTAAGAGTCATTTCAACAATTAAGGCCTATACGCTCCCTCTATACATGGGCAGATGTGCCCATGTAAAGACTAGGTCTGAGATCATTCATCTAGCTATTTTCTACAGTATAAGACAGACATGAATAAAACTTTGATGGGGGCCCCCAATCTCCCTGGCCCATATGCACCTGCATACCCTGACCCTACACCACTGTTTAGGGTGGTTTCCTACAAAGCTTCCAAAACAATCCTTATTACAGGTTTTTGTAGTCTTGGACCATTTTATTCAGCCCTGCGACTGATTCATTATGGTTGCTTTCGACAATATGCTTCAAGTCAACGTGTGGGAGGCATGGAACATAAGGACTCCCAGCTGAGCAAACCTAAATCAAGAACTTCCTAAACACAGACGACACATAACACAGGTCTCCTTAATATAGAAAAAATATTAGATAACACATTTCACAGAACTCCTGAATATGGAGACAACATTACATTTCAATGTGGACATGTTTGGTGCATTTTTTGTTCAAGTTTGAGACATAAAGTCACCAAAATGCAGGTAAAAATCAGTGGAACCATTAAGGAGCAACAAGTCTGCTTTGAAAAAAGATAAAATTAGCTGCTGTGAACAAATAAATATTGACAAGCCTTGAAATAAATTACAGCCATTGCACCTTGCTGTTTCTGCTTCACCAAGAGATCCTTCAGGATATCTTGGGTGGGAGGGGTGTTAACTTACCACTGGTGTACTTCAGGGATCTGTGCTTGGTCCCTGCTTCTTGTCAATATAGACAACATTACTGGTTATTCATAAAAGCACATGAAGTTTCTAAACAATTGTCAAGACTTAGGCTATAGTGAAGACATTAAACCTATTATTTTAACTAATCATGTAAAATGTCCTGAACCAAACAGAAAGATATTATCATTTATTACAGAATTTGTTACTCAGAGAGGTTCATAGGCACAGAAGCAGGAGCTGTTATCTGTGCTGGGTAACAAAAACAGAGTTTGTCCTCAGTTCCTGTTCAGTGCTCTCACACTCAACTGATTTTGCTAACTTTGCTTTAAAGAGAAAACGACGCATCATCAGAATGAGCTACGGGTACAGAGTTAACTTTAAAGTCAAGAAACCATAATATGGGACATAAGATCTTTCCTGTCTACCATAAATATATACTCTACAATATGTACTGGCAAATTTATTGATTTGGATTAAGCCATATTACGTGAGTAAAAGAGCTGCTTTACTGAATTTCAAAGCATAAAACCAGAGGTACAGTATTTATAGCAGTGCTGATATTCGGTTCAGCAGAACAATTGTCTGATATTGATTTTTTTATATAAAAGTTCTGTAAACATTGTTAATATTGAATAGCATGTTTCAAACTAAATGTTGTCAGTTCTCATATATATTCCTGCCAACTACAGAAGTTTACAGACCAAGGTGTGTGCATTTGCAAGTATTTTAAACATCCCAGTTCTGTTATAAGAAATATTAGAACTCTTGAAATGCTGCTTATCCTAGTAGTGAACTGAACCAAAACATTGTTTCAATCTGATTATTATAGTGAATATAATAAATGGAATCCTGATTTTGATATTCCTCATGAAATCTGCTTAGGGTTGGTTCTAAAACCAAGAATACACATGTACCTGCAATGTCTGCATGCCATTAAGGGTGGGTCTTGATGCTTGACAAACACAATAACATAAAGTCCAGGGCATGGGCTGGCCAGGTCTATATATGACCCCAACAAATCCATCAAATGACATTCAATGTCTGGTAGGATCAATTTATGCAGTTGGGGCTTGAGTCTCAGCCATTACAAATTAAGTTCTGTGTTCTTCCTCCAGACTATTGCAGAACTGGTGGTCTCTGCGTAAGATCAAGCGTGCAGGTGAGCAGAGTAAAAGTAAAGAAGAACTTCCACAGTGGGACAGAGACTGGAACCTTCAGCCCATGAACACTCACGGCCTGGTGGACGAGTACCTGGAAATGGGTGGGTTCTGATCCACAACATCTGGTGAAATAAATGTGCTAAGTAAAGCTGTGCAAGTGATTCTACCATATTATAATGAAAATTAGTTTATGTTATTTACAGTTTTTGTTTTGTACAGTTTTGCAGTTTGGTTTCACCACTATTTTCGTGGCGGCCTTCCCTCTGGCTCCACTACTGGCTTTGCTCAACAACATCATTGAAATCCGATTGGACGCCTACAAGTTTGTCACGCAGTGGCGGCGACCAATGCCAGCACGGGCTACTGATATCGGTCAGTATTTTTGGCCTCTTTATCAACTTGTGTCCATTTTTTCCAACCTACATTTAGATATTTTTGGAATTTTAATTAAATGAGTTCGCTGGCATGGTTTTCATAACATATTTTCGTTCTAAACGGAATATTGGCCAGGGCACATTGATTTGGACATTTCAATTATCTGGACAAAAATCATCTCTTCATCTTGATTTGTTACTCTCAAAGTTTTTTGTTAAATTAGGCATCTGGCATGGCATCCTGGAGGGAATCGGAGTTGTGGCAGTCATAACAAACGCCTTTGTCATCGCCATCACTTCAGACTACATCCCTCGCTTTGTATTTGCTTTCAAATACGGCCCCTGTGTGGACAAGGGTTACCGGAACGAAAAGTAAGAGGATTTATTTTAATCAGAAAGCGGCAACTGCAGTGCCAAGCAAACCAGAGGTTGCCAAGACGCAGCTTTGACTTTGGCAACTTTCCTAGAGAATCTCTAGGAAACTATTGTGTTCACATTCAAAAATCAAATATAAAATCGTTCAGATTTATGAGGATTCATATCTTGAAATCATCTAAACCAAATTTGGATGAAATACAATTGCCGGGTCGACACAAAATGGATGCCAAATGTCAGTTTTGTCAAATATATAATAATGGGGAAAGAAAATCTGATGAAAAATTGTCAAAGGATTCAAAGAGTTATGAGCAGAAAAGTGAATTACAGTTAAGTGGCACCAGCAAGATTTAAAAAAACAACCCCCAAACTTGCTCAAATGATTTGCAAGGTTTTTATCACCTTGTTCTCTTCCATAGACTGCAAACCAGATGAAGAATTATACACTTGACTTAAAAAAAAATTGTTGCATGCTCAAATTACTAATACAACGCTGTTTATTTCTTTACACAGATGTCTGAGAGGATACCTGAACAACAGCTTGTCTGTGTTTGACATGGGCGAGATGAAAAATGGAAGTTATCACACACGATATTGCAGGTGCTGTTAAATTCATGAAGCACTGTGTTTTGTTAGTTACATTTTTCTCCATATCAGAAATTCTTTAATTCATTCCTCACAGATATCGGGATTACAGAGCACCTCCATGGAGTCCAGAGCCCTATGATTTCACTCTGCAGTTCTGGCACGTTTTGGCTGCCAGATTAGCCTTTATCATCGTCTTTGAGGTCATTGTTACTTTGATATTTAATACTGAAATGATGAAAGTCTAAATGTATCTGTACCTTGGAATAATTATGAGGTAATACACAAAATAACAAACCTGTGGTAGGGTGGCAACGGGTGCTTTGAAAGTTGTGCAACTTCAAGCAGTTCATAATATGCAGGAGTAAAACTACACAAGCTATGTTAAAAAGTTGTTGATTTATCAGAGTCAGATACATGGCTGTCCTCATCGTAGAATAGTCTGGTCAAAACCGCTCAATTAAACAGGAAACGCCTACATATTGGAAAAAACCTGCTTTGGTCTTGAAAATCTAGACTGTTTTGTTAATGGTTAGTTGAGTTAGCATCATGCTATTCATAGTGGGTGATGTCTGAGTCGTAAATTATGCAGAACTGTGCATTATTTGCTCCTACAATATTGTAATAAACTGTTCTGTTTTCCTAAAGTTAGTTTATACTCAAGCGTAGCTCCTTCGCCGTAGCCTATGTAATGCCACGTACCACACGCTGTAGCCTGACGCGCACCTCTCCAAAACTATAAAAATGCGTCAACTCAGCGTGTACCGTACGCGGACCGCAAGTGCTGGGACGGGTCTGTTTGAACCCCTCCCTGAGGCAAAAAAGAGTCATGTTTACTCAAATGCATTTCCGAATGAGTTATTTAATTAAAATATTTGTGCTTCTGTATTAAACATCTCAAATCTGAAACAAAAGTGACTGTTTACTTGCCGATATCACTGCTAATGCTTCTCAAGCGAGCTGCGGCCTACGTAGGTCCAACCCTCGAGTATAAATCCAGTTTAAGAATCACCTTCTTTTCAGATTATAAATCACAAAATCATTGGTAAATTGTAAGGAAGACAGCATGCACAGTTCCGAACCTTAAAAAGTGCTCAGTAAAAATATTCTACACCAAATTAATAATTTAATGTCCCTGTGAGTTCACTTTAGTTCAGTATTCTGATGTATTTCCGAAACAAAAACTGTTGTTGTCTTCTCTTTTGTTTAGCATCTGGTGTTTGGCATCAAGACCTTCATAGCCCACATGATTCCAGACATGCCCAAAGACCTGTGCGATCGCATGCGTCGAGAGAAATACCTTATGCAGGAGATGATGTATGAGGCGGAATTGGAGCACCTGCAGAAAGAACGGAAAAAAAATGGCAAACGTTTTCACCACGAGTGGCCTTAGTCGTGCCTGCCCATAAACTCACACATTAACACGTACATGCCCACAGGAGAACCACGTATATACAAGAGAACATCAAGACTCGGAAGTCCCGAAGAGACGTCAAAGCAACGCGCATTAGTGAACATACATCCTCAACCATTCTGCGGCCTTGGACGGCTAGCTATACCGATTCTGTGCATGTGCTGCCCACTTCAGATCTTCATTTCTGTGTTGAACCAGGGAGAGCACTCTGTGTGTGAGGTCATAACCAGATCTCCGGTTTGGCCTTTAGAACCTGGAGTCGGCAGCTGTGCTCTGCACCAAAGAGGTTCTACTCAGCCGTTTTACACATTAGAGAAAGCTCTAAGGATGGAAATGTGTAAGATGCACTTTTAGGTTAAAAAAAAACCCTGAACCGTTCAAAATCGTGTGGGGATACAGCAATGTGGAGGTGGATTAAGATGGAAGCACAACCAGATCCGCCTCTCTAAGTTGGCTTGGTCTTATTTTGTATTTTGACAAATTCTATTGATTTAAAGAAGATCTTTTCATCAAATACTGGTCCTTCTTAGCATGGCCTGCACTGGCCCTGCTATGTCCTGTCTTACTTCTGAATGAAAACAGAGCATCTGTGTAGCCGGTTGAGATGGTTTACTATGCAGACGAAGCGCTTTGGCGTTCCTGTTTTCTGCTTGCCTACATGTCTACCTGTTTCTCATTCTGTCTATTCGTATGTGGCAGCTAGCATCCCGCCGTGAAGCCGTTCCCTTCCTGGAACCAGGCAACGTAACAACGTTTACTTAAAATAATATGAAGGATACTAACTAACCAATGCCCTCTCTCTTCGCTTGCCAGCATCTCACAGTGTGATCCTTGTTACAAAAGCGGTTTCTGGTAAAGGTTACCAAACCTGAAAAGGACAGTTTTTATGTAATGCATCGCCTTGAAAAGATATGCAGACATTTGTTTCAATACAATAAGTCATTTGGGGAAGGCAAAATAAGAGTCAATTGCAAACGTTGGCAAAACAGTCCTAGAAATAGCAAGCATGCTTTTATCGCAAGTTGATTTTTATTTTTCATCTTTTTCATTAGCGTGTTTTTTTAAAAGACAACGGGGAGAATTCACTAAACAGTTGTGCAGCTTTTAGTGTTTTACTGCAAAAACTCGCTAGTGTACACCAACCGTCTGTAACCGATGTTTACCCAGAGCTACATGCTTGTACAGTGCTGTTTTGTAATCTTTTCGAGAGCAAACACACTGTTTATGTCAATTCAGCTTAATATTAAAATGTCTAAAACAATTGTGCCCTCTGACTCTGAATGTACATTTCCATAGGACTTTCATTTACAAGCTGTGCAATTTAGAATAAGCAAGGCGGCATTGCTTTTAAAAGCAGCAGGGAGAAACACAGTCGAATAACACAGACATCTTGAGAGATGTTTCAAAAAACGAAAATAATGTTGCCTGAATACAAGTACACGCAATATGTGTGAAATATGACTGGATGGATTGCTGAGGGCTGTATCAGTAATAGACTATATTCAAAAAATACAGAAAAAAAACTGTTTCACAAAACTGTGAAATTTTTACATTTTCTAGTAACCATGGCATGGTCGTCCATTGATGGGGATTAAATGTGAAAGTAAAACTGTACTGTGCTTGCACTCATTCAGACGAGTACCTGTGTTGCATCATTCTAATCAGGTGCTAAACCATGCATTGTGTGCATATAAACAACATTATTAGTGAGTGCGGATCATTCTTAGTGAATTCCCCCCATGTCAGATTTCTTGTTTGTTAGGTTGTGTGAATTGAATTTGATAGTGTTGCAGTGTAGCTTTGTTTTGATGCTGCTCTTTGTGCACGACTGTGTTGTGTTTTTATGTTTATGGGTGCGTCAGTCCATGTCCCCTCCGATCTATGTTTGGAATAGCACTTATACAGTATTCTTACTAGTTTATCCCCCACTGCAAATGTTGTGTAAAATATCTTTGATGATTTGAATGTTTGATGTGACAACTATGTAGCCTAGTACTGTATGAAATGTTTATCGTTGCATAATGCATCACATGCAGTCAGGGATGGGCATAAATACATGTAAATGTATTTAAAATAAAAATACAAAATACTGAGTGGAAAAGTGTATTTAAATACAAATACAAAATACTGTGTGGAAAAATTTATTTAAATACAAATACAGTATTTTGTATTTTGAAAATACTCAAAATACATGTGAAATTGGTGATTCAGTGCAGGTACCCCTATTAGGCTGAAATCTTTCTGGGCCTATTCTAAATGCCAAAAGCATGATGTGTTTAACTGCTAAGAAACTTTCGTTTTCATTTTATTTACCGCTTCCCTTCCCCTGCCCGGTAGGAAATACGCATCTACAAAAAAAGACACTTTATAAATGTTTTTATTTTATTATGTTTTATCACCATCATAACTTCGAACTCAGTAACAAAAATAGAAATTTTGTCTAAAATAAAAAATAAATAAAATTAGAATTTGGCATTATTCGCCCAAAGTTGTTTTTTTTCTACTGAAAGATAAAGATTTTGTGTTGTGTATCATTCATCAGTGTCATCACAGATGCACACAATCAATACACTAAACTGATGGAGATTATTTTGTTTAATACAATCGTTAATTAAAAGAAAATAATGCATTTAAAAATGTATAAGACAGTATTTTTCAATTTAGTGTTTAATGTTATCATATATTGATATGTTTTGTTATAATGTCACAATTTGAAGTTAACTGGGTTTTACTGAGGGTTTAAGAAGTGTACTCAAAACCTTTTTCACATAATGACCTAAAAATGACCCAAAATCTAATCAATTTATATGTGAAGAAATCCATTAATCACGAGAAGAGTGTTTCACAAATTATTCGGCAAACAAATGACTTTCTCTCATCGCTCCTTTTTGATGATTTGGAGAAGAATTTATCAGAGTCGCTGCCCGTCGTTTCACAGATTTATACAACGGAGAGGACGTCAAGCATAAAAGCCTCGTCGGTTTAATGAGGAGTGCGCGCAGTAAACAGTTTCGCGGAGTATTTATGTGAATTGTAAAGTATAAACAAGGCTTCAACTGCAGAAAACTACAAGACAAAGCGGCAACTGTGAGCTTATTCCAACGCTTACCGCGTCACACGTGACTCTCCGTCTCGGAGTGCACAAAAAGTGAGAATTAGAATTTCCTTTCCTTTTAATAACAAATCACAATTATTCATTCACACTTGTTTCTTTTTCCACTCTCATGTTCCAATTATTCCTGCCCACTAAAAGGTAAACATAAATATTTACTTACCCCAATAGCTCTATAAACTATTTAAAAAAAGTTAAATCAATTTATATAATCGCTACGAATCTACGACATGTTGATGTTGTCATGACATCACCCATACCTAACACGCAGTAACGTTAATATTTTAAACACAAATAAAATTGACCATGAAATCCTCACATTATTCTAGAAAAGTCGCAGATCCAATGCTGGGTTGTATCTACAGCTGAAGCTCACGTGCATGATTGCTGGGGGAAGGGCGTGTCTGGCCTGAATTATGTTGGTTGATGCACGAAAAACCCCTAATAAAAAGGTTGACTGGCTCAAAGTATTTTGAGTATTTTGAAAATACAAAAATACTCATCTTAAATGTATTTAAATACAAATTACATTAGATTTTTCCAAAGGCTTTAAAATACAAAATACAAAATACTATTTTGTATTTCAAATACGTATTTTAAATACATGTATTTGAAATACTGCCCATCCCTGCATGCAGTATTGTTTTTGATGGCAGAATGCAGGAAACTATTGTAATAGTATTCGGATGTGAATATAAAAATTTAGGAATATAAAACATTTCAATCAATCCAAATACAATTAGTCTATTAGACAAATAATTTCTCCAAGTTGTCATTGGGACATTGGACATGAAACTGAATTTCCACATTTAACAATTTGTTTTAGTTTAACCTTTTTTAATATGTTGCTTTTATTTTCTGTCATATTTTTTTAGTGTGTGTGTGTGTGTGTGTGTGCGCGTACTTGATGAAATGAGTTTCCCAGCATGCATCTCATCATTTCAGGAAACCCAAGACAATGGCTGTGGTCAGAATAGCATACTACCATACGTGTGCAAATGAATTTGATATGTGTCTGGAAAACCCAAATGACCCACTACATTTGTCAAAATCTGAAGCATATATTCATAGCATGGAATAACTTTGCCCGCAATGCAATGATCTTTATGTTTTCCAGTCTGAGATATAAATATGAACACGGAGCATATCAATCATGATTTCTTATGATTTTTATCTTGCCATATTTTTTCCATCAGACATCTAAAAGTTTGGTTTTTTTTTGGCGTAAGATACATTTGACATTGAAATAAAGAATCATCTCTACATCTCTAGAGATGATAACTAATCAAACTCGATAATTGAATCAAACAGGCAGAATGCTGAGGTCTATAGAATGTAAATCCTGCCAAATTTAAATGAGGAAAATGAAAACTTAAACCAGATTAACAATTTCATTGTACATAACTCCATATACAATATCTGCTGATTGAATGATTTAATTTTAACACTGACAATACAATGTCCCTGTCGAACTGAACAAGAAAATGTAATTGGTAATTTGACATTTCATTTTAAATAAAATCTCGAGGGAAGACTGGCAATTTGAAAATGTAAAGGTAATGTGAAAAAGAAATTGTAAAAACATTTTAACAAAGGTTTTTATTCATGCTCACGCAATAATAATCAATTCAAAGACACAATTCAAATTGAAATAAAAAGTTATATTGGTCTTTGTAACGATTATGGCTGACTTGTGCATGGTGCAATACCGAAAAGTTGCTCAATGGTGTTCTGTATCTCTGACAAGTTAACAGACGTCTGAACACATGAACAAACTGAAGCACTGGAGAGTCCTGCGTCTAATGAAAATGAAAATCTAATAAAGAGAAAATCAAATGAATATCAAATTTTACATTTTAATCTGAATTGTGCCAGTATTATTATAAGAGCATTAATTAAAAAAAAAAAAAATTATGCAATTTCATTTTAACATTTGCATTTTCATTTTTATGTTGGCAGTCTTACCTTGAGATTTTAGTGAAAATGAAATGTAAAATCACCAATTCCATGTTCTTTTTCAATTTGACAGGGGCAACACAGTGTCAGTGTAAAACGAAAAAAACATTACATTTTATTTTTCATTTTGGCACATATGTGCGTGCAGTTATGTATAGTGAACTTGTTAAATTGGTTTTCTTTTTCATTTAATTCACTCATTTAAATTTAAATGTTTAACTTTAGCAGGATTTAACTTCCATAGAGGTCGTATGACAAATGTGATTTTGCAAATGTATGAATTATTGCATAATGTCTGAACACAGCCATGTGCGTGTCTTCCTCAGGCTCCTGTGAGTGTTTTACAGACGATAACTTTGTATCTTAAATCTTGTATTGCTTTTTTAAATATATATTTTTGCATGAGTATAGATCCCATATGAGAATGTAGATTGTGGTATTCTTATATTTCATTGCACTGAAAAACAGCCCCAAACATTAAATGCTATTGTCATTTCAAATCAAGCCTTATTCCCTACTCCCTATTGCGCATGTTCTGGAATCACATTGAAAATAAAATTTACTGTATGTAAGAAATGCATTGATTATTTAAACAGTGGTTCTTAACTGGTGATTTATGGCCTGATTTTCTTTGTCTTTAAGATTGTAGACATGTTAGAAAATACTTTAAATTGACAACCATTCAAACTCTATCAACTGTACCAATTTGGTGCAAAATTAGTATCAGATACACCGCTAGACAAGAAACCACTGAAATTTAGGAGACATTAACCAGAAACAAAATGTATAAGAAAACGATTTAGTCGCAACTTAATATGCAACGTAGAATCTAGATCTTTACACAATACCAGTTGAGAACCACTAGTTTAGACCTTGAAGTTTTCAACCAGCTTTGTATTGTTACAACATTGCAGTATATGTAATGATTCTTTGTCCTGGTAACACTCAAAATCAGTAAATATTGTTTACACACAGTTGTGTCATTGTGACAATACAAATTTTGCAAAGTAGCCACTGCGACTTTGTTTTAGATGCTTAGCGAGGCTGGAGATTTGCGGGCAGAATGGAAAAGTGTTGCTGAACTGAAATATTGTACTATGACGCACCGTTCTCCTGGTGTTCTGTAATCTATGCATGACGTCATTCATGAGCCCCGCCCATCCAGGGCTCTATACAAACATTTGTGTGTTCGTGCACTTTTTACTGTGAAGTGTGCATGGCCTATATCTGCTTATACCAGAGAAGACTGACCTGAGATCAGTACATGTTGTAGTGGCTCAGTGGTTAACAGCCTTGAAGTGTTTTCATTTTTATCAGGCTACTGAACAAAGAAATGTTCGTCAGGTTTTATCAGATACACTTGGTTGTGTATTAAATGTCTTTATTGAAAATGCCTGTCAAAAGCATATGAAACAATAAAGATTATGTTTAGAAGTAATGGCCATCAGCATGTATTGTTGTACCATTACGTTCAATGCTTATTGTATCTAAACATTTTACACAAACTAATTCATTTTAAGACTTGAAGACATCAGCCATTAGTTGTATTTAACTGGATTTAATCCATTAGCATTAACTATTTTTCAACTATTTTTGTTAAGTATATGAATAAAATGGAAGATGTTTTGCTGTAAAACTTCTCTGCTAACATCACAGTTTTATTTTGTGAGGTTTCAATTTACATAATGCATATGCATTATGTCATCTCAGTGACAGATATCACAGTGTGGAGGCAATATTCACAATGCTTCATGATGGCAAATGTGTGGATCATTCCTTTGTGGAACAATATTTTATGGTAAGTTAAGGGTTAAGGTCTTTGCACATACAGTCCAACAGTTTTTTCGTATTTGGCGCTAGTTTGTATGATGTCTCTGAATTGTCGAAACGCCTCTCAAAATGCTTGCTAAGGATGCAGAAAAATGCAGAAAATCGAACCCAGTTCGAATTTTTTTATGATGGACGAAAATATCAGAGGCAGTGTGTAAATGTGATCGATACAACGTGAGGTCGTATATAATTTTTAACTTGCAGAAATTTTGGACGCAAATTTCGGACTCAATGTGCAATGGCCTTTAGCCTTAAAGGGTTATATGAACATTTTAATTTCATCTTTTCATCGAAAATCTAGGTCCTTTAGTAGACTGGCACTGAACATTTTTAGTTGGCTTGGGGTCATTGGTCATTTATAAAGTGCTTAGACGTCAGAGTCCAGAGCGACACATTCACTTCATAAGACCTCTTGTCATCAGAGTCGTGGGGATTACTTTTATGTTGCCTTTGTCTGCTTTTTGAACTCGACACCTGAAGTCAAGACACCTAAGTATTTTCTATTTTATGATTCATAAAGGACCACAATTTCAGCAAAAAAAAAGAATATCTTTACTGTATAATTGCTGCCACCTACACACCTCTTTGGCCTGATGGTGTAAATACTGTAATACATTTAACGCAAATGTTCATTTTTCTAGTGATAACATTCTTGTAAAACAATACTTCATCAATTTTAATCAAATTTTTGTGTCAGTCTTAAAGTGGGTCTTTTTATCAATCTATATATATTATTCATTGATTTAAGTGTATTTACTTAGAACAGTGGGTAAATATTAATGGATTTGGACTCTCACTGGCAGCTGACACCTAAATCATTGTTTACATGTAAAGAGCATTATGCATAATAAAACAGTTGTGTAAAATTGTAAAGGAGATTGGATAATTATCTTCTGTATACAAAGAATTGACTGTATTTTACATTAAATAGTTTATGTATTCTTGACTGTTTTATCTAGTTGATTACAGTTTTGCTTGATCTTGACTCATTTCCTTGTGATCGAAGCCTGCATTTGTGTAACCATTGATCGGCGGGATATCACTTCTCCCGTTGAACTTGTCCATTTTTATCGCCTCTTCCTGGTCTTCGTCCTGGACACCTGGATGCGTCTCCCATGCATCGCCAAAGTCTGCCAAGTCCTAACAGAGGCAGAGAGAGGTTCAGAATTCACCTGCAATAGATGTGATCATCTTCTAAACAAAGCCTGTTGTGTACCTCCTTGTCCTGACTGAGATCTGCATTTATGAAGCCTTTAGAACAGAAGCAGAAGACATCCCTCAATGATCGGGTGAGCCCTGGCTTCATCTTCTTGGGGTCAGATGGCCCTGCAGACACCAGCAACACTTACATCGGCATCATTACAATGTACAAATGCTACGTCATATCAGGATAATGTATCACACCATCAGCTTCGCCATTAAATGCGCTTATCACTTCTTAATCTGTACCTACTGAGTCTGGTTATTTACTGCTATGACAATGGAGTTCATGGGATATTCACTCTTGAGTGTTATAATGAATTCTTAGCTGGTGTTGGCTCTGGTTGTTCATGGCTGAGATGAGTGCCCAGTGCTAAATATCCCCAGGTGGTGCATCATATAATTTAATCTGGATTTGGCATGCCGTCATGCTTTTATGCTAACATGCTAATATTGCTGTTTCCATTGTGTCTGTTAAAGTTCTCAATTTACTTTTCTAGTTTGCTAAAAATAGTGTTCAATGTGAGTTGCTTTCTTAGCAGTTTTGATTTGTAAACCTTAAAGTTAATCATTCTTAAATTTGTGTTCTGCTGTTTGTTTTCACGTCTTTTACTTTGAAGTCTGTATCGTTGTTGTGTCATTTCCTGTTGTAGTCATGTCCACAGTTTTTGTAGTTTTTTTACTCTTACCCTTCATGTTTTGACTCATTAACTGTTTCCTGCTATTTATTCGATTTTCCATCATCTATAACACAACGCCTACCTACCATGGACACATTTTGTCAAGCTTTTAATGTTTTCCCTGTTTTATGTACTGTTGTATGGACCCTCACTTTGCCTTCATGTTTTAAGCAGTAAGCATCAAGTTATGTAAATATGGACATCATGTATGTATGTATTTGTAAATATACATATTATTTAGATGCTGGCCTTTACAACCAAACAACAATTGTATGGCATGGTAAAGGGTTTTAACTTGCATTGAAGGCAGACTTAGATTTGAGCTTCAGCTCTATGTGTAACCATTTCTATGAGAGCAGCAGGCTTTATTTTCGGTGTCAGATTTACGCTCTATAACCTAATGTGTTTTGTTCCTTCCAGTTGAGAAGTTAATAACGTCCTCCCTCACCCGCCAGAAGTGTGATAAGTAGCCCTGCTGCCACAGTGCCAATAAAACCCACAGCACTGAAGTACAGATAGGACATGGAGTACCATGAGTCAGCCAGCCAGGGCCTGAACAAACAAGAAAATTAAGTTGCATTGCTGTATCGTTAAAGTGCATTATAACAGATTAATTACACATTTGTAGTTATGTAATAATGTATTATCTACACTGTAGGTACACAATGTATAACTAGAAAACTCACATTATCATTGCTCAGTTGAAGTATCGCTAATACAGATTATATAAACCAAATTTGATTGAATATTCATTTTTTCCAGAAAGATGTGCATGGAGTGTATTGTAAAGTTTTTTTTTATAATAGCACATTGTACAGCACCTGTCAGGGGTGGGAGTGCTTATAGTGAGTAATGTTTGGTTGGATCCATCCGCTGTCATGCTAAAGTTACAGCCTGCAGTGTTAAGTTCAAGGGGATGTGTGTTGTTACTGGAGGCTGGGTAAATAAAGGATCCCACACCGACCCAGAAGGAGAGTGAAATTCCGGTGATCAGACCCCCAATAGCCCCCTGCAGGGAGAGAGCATAAATTATGTAATATAAGTGCAAAGGACACACTCTCTTTAAATGTCACGTTCTACAAACTATACTTCCAATGCATTCTTATGTTGTGTGACGTATACATATTAATATTCTCAATATGAAGTTGATACCAGTGAATATGCTCCTGAAAGTTAAAGTTCACCGAAAAATAAAAGTTCTGTCATCATTTGTGACCCTGGATCAAAAAACCAGTCTTAAGTAGCGCAGGGACATATTTTGTAAAAGACAAAAATAAATTGTATAGGTCAAAATTTGCCATTTTTCTTTTATGCCAAAAATCGTTAGGATATTAAGTAAAGATCATGTACCATGAATATATTTTGTGAATTTCCTACCTTAAATATATTTTAAAAAAAAATTGTGCGTGGATGTCCTCCCACAGTGCCCCTGATTAACAACTTCAAAGACGATTTTCCCAATATTTCGATTTTTTTGCACTCTCAGATTCCTGAGTTTTAAACGGTTGTATTTCAGCCAGATATTGTCATTTTCTTATTCATTCAGCTTTCAGATTATGTAAAAATCTCAATTTTCAACAATGACCCATAAGACATTGTTCCCCTTCAGTCGGTCTCTCTAGGTTGTTGAGAGACAGACTGGGGTTTGATTCAGAGAACCTTTCATCTCCGAGATAAATTTAAAACGCCAATGGGGATTGGCAAATGGCCCGCCCACGCCAGTCTCTGCCCCGTAAATATGGGTATAAAAGTAAGATGGCAGCGGTCATTCATCAACCTTTGTTCTTCGCAACCTGATACTGTGATGGTATCTACTCTCATCGAGTATCTTCAGACTGCTGGACTTATGACGCAGAGCAGCGGACCTCCCCCACCGAGAGCGGACTTCCCCTGGGTGTTTCGGCAGAGAGCCACAGATTCTAAAAGAGAAAGGCCCTTTTCATGGCCACATTTCCCACAGCTGCGAGCATGTCTCATGTCGAGCTGTGTCTTTGGGTGTCTTTGGGACTTACAATGCCGCTGGACAAGCCGCTTCCGCCCTTCACGCTATGGTGATCCTTCAGGTCTATCAGGCCAAAGCCCTGAAGGATGTGGCGGATGGGAAGCCTGACCCAACTCACATGAGCGAGCTCCGCACTGCCACGGATCTGGCACTCAGGACGACTAAGATCACGGCACGTGTCTTGGGTCGGTCGGTGTCCACCATGGTAGCCCAGGAAAGACATTTGTGGCTCAACCATGTGCAGGTGAGTGACGTTCAAAAGGTCTGCCTTCTGGATGCACCCATCTTGCAAGCTGGGCTGTTTGGTGATACCGTGGGGGACGTGTCACAACTGTTCTCCGAGGTACAGAATCAGACTGAGGCAATAAAGCAGATATTGCCTCGCTGCGGCTTGGCCACCCATAGGTCGACACGTTCCCGTGCAAGGCCTGCTCGCCTTGTAAGTGAGGCGCCGTCCGGAGCCGTCGCACTGCTAAAAAAAATGGAGCAATAGTCCTAGTTTAGGGGTCCACCTGAGTAAGGGTGACTCTACCATTACTGGACTTGGTTCCAACAGACCGCTCCGCTCGGTCCGTTACCAATTGCTTAGTGATGGATGGAATGCCTATACTTCACCCAAGAGGGAGGGAAGTAGGGAGGCAAGGAAAAGCGCACTGTACTTACCTAGAGAGGTATAACTGCGCGTTTGCAGGCGTACGCCCAGACCAGATGCCAGTCCTACACGGTAGAGTGTAAAACATGGGCTGACACTGGTTCCACTCGGAGATTGTAGAACCTCGCGAAGGTGCTGGGCATAGCCCAACCCGCAGCTTGGCAAATGTCTGCCAGAGAGGCACCCTGGGCCAGTGCCCACAAGGAGGCCGTACTCCGTGTGGAGTGGGCTCTCACTGCAAGCGGGCACGGGCGATCTTGGGATCGGTACGCCAAAGAAATGGCGTCCACGATCCAGTGTGCCAGTCTCTGTTTGGAGACAGCCCTCGCCTGGTGCTGTCTCCCAAAACAGACAAATAGCTGCTCTGACCTCCTAAGGTCCTGTGTGCGGTCCAGGTAGAGGCGCAATGTGTGTACCGGACACAGCACGTTGGAGGTTGGGTCTCCCTCCCCAGAGGGGAGCTCCTGCAGGTTCACCACCTGGTCCCTGAAGGGAGCGGTGTGAACCTTGGCCATGTAGCCGGGCCTTGTTCTGAGAATTCCCTGAGAGTTGCGAGGCCCAAATTCTAGGCATCCCTAGGACACGGAAAATGCCTGGAGGTCACCCACCTTCTTGATAAAGGCGAGCACCATCAAAGTGCTGTCTTCATCGATAGATGAGGAAAAGAAGCGTCTCCGAGTGGCTCGAAAGGGGCCGTACCAAGGCCCAGAAGGACCACATTTAGGTCCCAAGAGTGTACGGAGGATTCACTCTTCTCGTGCCCCTGAGGAACCTGGTGACCAGGTCGTGCCGACTTAGAGACTCACCCTCCACGAGGTTGTGATGTGCGGCAATAACTGCAACATACACTTTTAATGTGGATGGGGAGAGGTTACTCTCTAGTCTCTGCTGTAAAAAAGCCAGCACGGAGCCGATTGGGCAATTCCGTGGGTTCTCCCCGCGGGAAGAACACCAGGACGAGAAGAGATGCCACTTATAAGCGTATAGTGGCGGGGGCTCTAGCCTGCTGGACGGTCTCTCTGAGTGCCTGGGGCAAGCCGCTCAAGGTCTCAAGGACGTAATACGGCTCAGCGCTATGGCGTCTAGCAATAGGTCCACAGTCTTTCTCTCATCAAAGTCGAGAGACCGACTGAAGGGGAACGTCTCGGTTACGTCTGTAACCTTCGGTTCCTGATGGAGGGAACGAGATGTTGTGTCTTCATGCCACAAAGCTTTGCCGATCCACTGCAAGGAGCACCTCTCAGGTTCCTCAGCACAAAGGGTGATGAATGATCGCCGCCATATTCCTTTTATACTCGTATGTACGGGGCGTAGACTACTCCACCTCAAGTTGTTCCAAATAATGTAAAACTTTCTTTTGTTTGTTAAATACAACGATTTTGGAAGAATGTTAGCAACTGCTATTTCTGGGGAAGCATTGAGTGCCAGAAAGGATTAATGCATTTGTTTTGTTCTGTTGGTCCTAATTTTGTGATAAAATGCTTATAAAGTACTTATATGTTTTTGAAAAGGATGTTCAAAAAACACTTTTGACACTTATCAGATATTGTTACATTTGAAAACATAATACACAACATATGAACATGTTCTGCTGTGTCAACTTATTAAGAAACTTTAGAAATTGTGTTTACTTTAAGCAAGGGAATTATTCGAAGATGTTTACCAATACTAATGTAATTGGTAAGCTAAAGATGATATCAACTTTTGACATAAAACAATAACAATAATAATAATAACATTATTTTAATTGTTGTTGTTGTTATATTAAATGTTTTGTGAGAGTTTTACGCATGTAGAGTATAGAAGAACGTAAACGCTGTTCAAATCCAACTAAAATCAATACTAGCGATGGTACAGTAATTTAAATGTAACTGAACCTTTAAGTTGGTGACAGGAAACAGGATTCCTAAAGAAAACAAGCCCAGCATTGGGCCCCCGCATATGCCGTGGATACTGAGGGCCGCCTGAGGAACAGAAAGGAGAAAAACACTGTTACACACACAGGAAGCCGTGAAGGACATGATAATCCCACCCAGAAGAGCTACATACCTGCACAATTCCCCCCATATATGATGCACCCACAGCCATAGTAGTGCAGGCCACACCAAACACCACACCTACATTCAGTAAAAACATTCCTACATTTACTCTTATTTAGAATTTGAGATTTGAACATCTACAGATTCCAACTTTTCTGCGGCATCCTGTGTCATCTTTGCTACAAAGATGAATCACTGGCTGAAATGGTTGCATCTGACAATACACCCACTAAAAGCAACATAGAAAACCAAAGCCACATCCTGGCAGCCACACTCAACACCAATGCATTGGGCAGCAGGTTTTGTATTGGAAAGCACTACTCTAGTCGTATTTAAATCAGTACATGAAACCATTTCTAGTCCTGTTTTTTATAAGAATAGCCCTGTTCAACACTCGACTCTTATTCATTAAAGGTGAATTTTTGTTATTATAGATCTTTGCTGTTTCAGGTGCAGAACAGTTGTGTTTACATAAAGGCTTGGCTGCTCTGGTTTAATGCACCATCTGTTTGACCTGTGTCTAACTGTTAGAAGAATCATCAAAAAACAACATTTACTGAAAACTTTCTTGCAAAAAAGGAAGATTAAACAAATATGTTTTGTATTGAATACTGCCATTGAAAAGAATGAACACATTTTACAGAACTGTTTTGTGTTAACTGTGACCCTGTATTTAATTAATCATTCAGGAAAATGAATAGGTTACAAGAAAATGGAAATACTTCTCATATATCTACTTTATAAATGTCCTGATGGAGTGTGGTGGATGTATTTACAGAGCGCTTTGCTGATCCAGTTGGCTGCTCGGTTGGATAAACCTGTAAAGCACTGGCTCACAAAATCCTCGTACATCACAGTCGCCAAAGCGTTGATACTGGCAGCGACTGTGCTGAAAGAGAAACAGATCGTTGATGATTTTCAGGTCTCCTTATAAGGAATTATTCCTTATAAAGGAATAGTTCAACCAAAAATAAAATGGCCACACGCAGGCTCCACAAATCTAAAGTTTGGAATCTCATTGGTCCGGTTAAGAGTTTTTAATGAGTTCTGGAAGAAATTAGCACCCAAACTATCTTTGTGAACTTTGTTGTTTATTTTTCAATATGTTTATTATCATATATATTGTAGAATATGGGACACGAATGTGTAAATTATTTGCAAGTATTAAGAAAAGTCTCAAATTTACCTTAGTGTTCCACTGAATGCACATGCAACAAATAATCCTGGCAGCCCTGGAAATCCCCCAAGAACCTCCATCACAAAATAGGGCATGACCTGGAGAGCAAAATACACACGTGTCTGATTTTGATACTTTTTAAAGATGATGTCAGCATGTGTGAAACTTTCACCTACAATGATACAATGGTATACAGCCGCGGAAGAATTAAGAGACGATGTGAAAGACTGACAGAATGAAAAGAAACAAGCAAATAAAAATAAATAAATAAAGTGCGGTATATCACGTTTTTTACTTTTCCCAAATATACTGTATATGGTCGTTCTATTGCTTAAAATTGAATATTTTGCAGTATATGACATCTGAAGAAATACTGAGAATCTTTTCTTTTGTTTTCACCCGATTCTCCAGTTTTCATTTTCTGCTATAAATGGGGAATTTTTTTTTTTTGAAATTAGGTATAAATTATTGTTAAACTGCAAAAATGACTTTCTTACTTAGTATTTCATTCCTGTGTTCCAGTAAAACTGTCGAAAAATTCTTAAATCAAAATGCATTTTCTTGATGAGCAAAATTACCTCAGAAAATAAGTCTTGTTTTTAGTAAAAAAACAAAAAATTTCAGTAAATTTGTGCTTTAAACTAGCAAAGAAATTTGCCAATGGGGTAAGAAAAATAATATTGAATTGAGATTACCTTTTACTTCAAGATAATTTCTCTCTCCTAATCGGCAGATTTTACCTCGTTTTTTCAAAATCCAAACAATTAAGTGTCCTATCCCTGTTGATTTTTCCCAGATGTGGCAGATAAGTTTCATTTATTTGCCTAGCTAGTCTTTTGCACTTACGAAAGGCTGCTAAACGTGGAGAGCATGACTGTGCAATTAGGTGAGTGGAAAGAGGCAAATAGCCAATTAACACAAAGGAAATAGTTTGATAAATCAAACAATTTATCATCAGGAAATATTGTTTTATCTGCACTTGCAAGACTAAATAAGGGTCCTGGCATTGAGGCATGAAGTTTTGGTGGGTGGTGGTTGGCATACTAAACAAATAACAGTGTTGTTTGTTTGTCAGTGATAATACATACAGTGTTGATGGGTATAAAAAGCCTTTGTTCATTGTTGTTCATTTCAAATAAGAATCCTCCAATGGCTTTTCAGTCCAAACCATTAGCACAAATTATGCAAAGTAACTTCTTAAGCACTTGTTAAAGCACAAATTATGCAAAATAACTAACTGTGTTGAAATCATTTGCTGAAAGCTTGATCCCCCAGTTAAAAAATCCCACCTGTGCCCCGATTGCAAGGGTTTGCTACGGTGTGAGTTGCTCATAAATTAGTATATTATGAGTTATGAGTTGCATGTTTTACAATATCATACGTTTTGGTCAAACACACTGTAAAAACCACTGGGTTATTTTCAACACAGCGTTGGTTCAATAAAGGATGAACCCAACTGTCGGGTTTCAAAATCACCAATGTTGGATTGTTTCAGATTGAAAAGCACAGCTGTTTTAATCCATTGTTGGGTCAAATATAAACCATTATGGGTTGATTCAACCAAATGGGTTTGGCTATTTTTAAACCAACACTTTTAGAAAATAGATCACCTGGTCTGGTGCAGAGATATGACCCGCTCTCCATGGGTCACAGGTGGAGTAGAAGGCATACATGATGAGTCCAGACACCACAGCACAGAACAGAATAATCCACAGACCCAGAAGATTCAGATAGAGGGCCCTAAAATTCAGCCAAAACAAAAAGGTGCTACATAAAATCACCAACCGTAAAACTTTGTTATGTTATGTATATTTTCTGCATAAAATGAGTTTAACAGTGCTTTTGTATGCAAAATTAGCAGTGGGTGCAATCCTTTGTATCTGGCGCTCAATTTCATTTCCATTGACATTAATGTTAGTTGGGGACTGTTTTATGAGAATTCCTGATTTACAATGGGGGACTGCAACACATGCAGTTTCGCATAAACACAGTTATGTCCGCTCACCAGCGTGCGTGGCTCTCTGTTTTGCAGGAAATGCATCTTTGAATGGTAGATTGGTTTACCCCATAGACGCCCAGCCATGTAAAGGTCCCTCCTATAGAAAGTGTCCAAAACGTGTGACGTCTTAGTGGATCGACATCAAAGCTGGAAGCAATCAAAGATAGTGGTGAATCTCACAAAAAAAATCATTAAGCATTAAGAAAACATCCTAAATATGTCAATGATGTGTAAAAAGGACATTTAAATAAAACATGCTGAAACAAGGTACTGTACATACTCGAACACTTGCAGTCTGCCTCCAGCGTGAGACGTCCTCCAAACAGACTCGATCCCCCCCGCTCTTATCGAACCCTGGATCAGCACCGTGAGGAAGCCCACCACCATCACCACCATCTGGAAGGCATCCGTCCAGACCACAGCCTTCAACCCCCCCTGAACAACACGCACACACTCTGTTACACTTAATTCATTCAAGTCAGAATATGAAACGTTTATCATCTGCTAAAAGTTATTCATACTCCAAACAGACTGTTCCAGTTACCTCTGTTTAATAACATTTAAACGTTTCTGTCATAATAGAATCAGTGTTTATATAGTCAAATCCACATTTTTTAGTTTTGCTTAGTTTGTGTTTCTTCATAAGCGTTTGTATCTGTGAACAGAAGTCTCGGGTTGAATAAAACCTCCTCCCACTGAAACCTTCACATGTATTATGTTAAAGATAAGAGATAAGATTTATTTACTTACCAATGTGCAGTAAAATGTGCAGACAATGCCAGTGGCGAATATTGAACCCCAAAGATCAAAACCTGTCACTGAGATAAAAATATACAGCATGTGGATATAAAATAGTAAGGGGATGTGCAGTCATGCAGCACTATTTTTGTAGGTGTTGCGTACGATCACCCTGTAGGGGTTTGTTTTGTGATGATGACTAACTGACTGTACGTTTTATCACAGTTTACAGAAAGAAAAAATATGTGGACCACTGGAAAAAGGAATAATTATAATGCATGGAATAATGGCATGGCTCTTAAGGTCCTGGGGCACCAGCTTCTGATAGGAGGCCCGTCTCCTTCCTTCCCTACTTTGAATCTCTCTACAGTCAGCAACCAAACAGATATCATCCCCTATTGACTCCCATAGTATTTATTTTTCCTACTATTGCAGTAAATGGGGGACGAGATTTGTTTGGTTACTCACATTCTTCCAAATATCTTTGGTATTTCGAACAAATGATGACAGAATTTGAATACTTTGGTGAACTATCTCTTTAAGGGTTTTTTACAATCGTGAATAATTTAGTTAATGGCCTTTGCTCTTCTTTTTGTCCCTATGAAAAATAATGAGTAACATTCCTGACCCATGAAAACGTGAAAGTCAGTTGGCACTATTGTATTCTGTTCTGCATGAACTACTTTTACAATTTGATCTGACCTTTCCAATTACTCCGTAACATTACATTGCATCCAAAAGTTTTAGCTCACAGTCAAGTCTTGACACATTAGAACTCTAAAATTATTTCATTCAAACAGAGGGACCAAACAATATTCTTGTTCTACTCCAACACTGGAAAACCTAGACAGCTACCATATGTTTTCTAACAGTACACAGGCTTTCTCAAATTGTAGGTTATTCTAGAATGAAAATTAGATTGAAACTTTATTTCATTCTGTAGAGTACAAAGCCAAGAAAAATGCATGTGGTTTGATGATAACATGTTTTTCATCTTAATTTCATGCTTAAAATTGACGTTTTTTAACGCATTTCAAATGTACGTAAAATTATGTAAAATAAAACCGTTAAATTACAGCTGTCTATTGTGTACATAATGTTTTGCAGCAGGTTGCAAGTGACGGTGTAGATTTAATTTAAAATGTATTTTGTTTTAACCAATTCTTATGATAAATCCAAACTGACCTTGATTCAGAGCTAAAGCAGGGGCATAGACCACCACGCCAGTGTACAGAATCTGCGCAGTTAAACACAACCATTGTTATTTTGACTACGCAACAACAAACTCAAATGTATTTATTTCGGGTGAAAACCACCGAACATTTCATCACACTCACCGTTTGTACTATATAAATGAGGGTGGCAGCCACACGGGCCGCCTTACAGAAACGCAACTCCAGATACTGTGAGAAAAGCAAGGCACAAATCATTACACACATGAGACGGACTCAAACATAACAACTGCTGACACAGCCAGTGAGATATAGCACTTCAGGTCATGACCTCCCACAACAGCCAGGAGCATCTGTCCAACAGCAAACTGGATGGTTAATATCCTGAGCATCAGTTCTGTCCAAGGTTGTGGTTATGTGTAGTTATTTTCTGTGCTGTTCTATCTGATGTCTAAGAAAACATTTAGACTTTTCTGCTGATTTGGATATGACTATATAATATATGACACAGTAATTTGATTACTACTTGAACAGGCCGTCTGGCGCACAGGGAGTTTTCCTTTTGTGCGCTTCTCAATGTGGGCCCCCCACTGTAAGTATATATAAAATAAATAATAATAATATTTTCTTTTGAACACTTGTCATAGTTGTGATTTCTGTGCCCTAGCCACAGCGGTAACAGCGCTCGTCAATGTCAAAAGGTTGGCCAATCAAACAGGGTTTGGAGAATTCAACCCAATCAAATTACAGAGCCCAAGCAGAACTTAAACCAGTGAAACTGAAGAAGATAGACATTTCAGCCAATTCAATTGAAGAAGACTGGAAGACAGTAGTTCGGTAGGCGGACGCTTACAGAAACCAAGTGCCAATTCAGTTTGATGACTGTGAAGTAGAGAGATATGGGAAGTCAAACATAACAAAGCCAACTGTTTAACAATAAAAATGCTAAACAGTAAGATTTTAGAGATGCAAACTACCTAACTTTTGTGAATTCTGCTTTTTTAATGATAACATAACCTAAAGGATTATTAGGAACACCTGTTCAATTTCTCATTAATGCAATTATGGTGGTGGTGTTATGGTGTGGGGGATGTTTTCTTGGCACACTTTAGGCCCCTTAGTGCCAATTGGGCATCGTTTAAATGCCACGGCCTACCTGAGCATTGTTTCTGACCATGTCCATCCCTTTATGACCACCATGTACCCATCCTCTGATGGCTACTTCCAGCAGGATAATGCACCATGTCACAAAGCTCGAATCATTTCAAATTGGTTTCTTGAACATGACAATGAGTTCACTGTACTAAAATGCCCCCCACAGTCACCAGATCTCAACCCAATATAGCATCTTTGGGATGTGGTGGAACTGGAGCTTCATGCATCCCACGAATCTCCATCAACTGCAAGATGCTATCCTATCAATATGGGCCAACATTTCTAAAGAATGCTTTCAGCACCTTGTTGAATCAATGCCACGTAGAATTAAGGCAGTTCTGAAGGCGAAAGGGGGTCAAACACAGTATTACTATGGTGTTCCTAATAATCCTTTAGGTGAGTGTAGATGGTTTGTTACATAATGTAAGATTTTAACGTGCATTCAACTTAACATGTCTTAAAACACAACTGACAGCATACCGTTTATAGAGGCTTTCTTAATCCTTGTCCTCGCAACCTCCCGCTCTGCGTATTTTCTTTTCTTCGTAAGTTTGTTCAATGCGACCGTATACGAAAATCGCTGGATATTCTGCCATGATATCAGTTCCAAATGAGTGTATGTATGATTCAAAATGCATTCAAGTGCACGAGACGTATGTAAATCTCATGATTACAGCTAAATAGCGTTTGATATTCCTGTAGTGCGTTTTGTCTGTGTGTGAAGGTGCTGCAGGCAATAGTGTAACACAAATCTGTGTTCCTGTGTACATGGAGTAGAGAGCAGTGAACACTGTCTAGGGACCATGTCAATCGTTACACAGTTCGTTCATGAAGCGCTGTTAACAGAGAGAGACACAAAATATGCAGAGCCGGGGGTCACGAGGACCAGGATTAAGAATCGCTGGTTTATACCATTTAAGCCATAAAATAAGACTGTGTAAGTTATATGGTGGACCTAATTAACATTGAAGAAGTCAATAGATTGCAGAACTGTTATCACAGGTAATGAAATGACAATTTTTGGTCAAAAGCTTTTACGTAATTCTGATGTCTGTTTGTTGCTTAGCCTGCACTGGGGTAACAGTTTAGTGTTTGTTATTTTTTTGGCTTTGCAATATGTCAATAAAAGGTCCATAGAAAAAAATGTTTCAAAATGTTGAAGTTATAGCATGAATTGAGCATCAATAAGCTGGTGTATATGTTGACAGCCTTGTGTTCTGGGCTGCACCTGGTGAAGAAGTCCAGGGCCACTTTTTAGTTCCTTTCCGCCCCTGCCTGAAGTATTGAGATACCAAAAGATGTCTGAGGTTCGCAGGTTACAGAAAACTCTTATGGACTAGAAGCCGAAAATTGTTATCACCACCAGATGCAAGAAATACACCCACCCAGCTGGACCCGGTCCAATGTCATAGACCATACCCAGTAACATTCCGGACATAACCAGTTCAACACTAAGGTTAAAAAACCCAGCAAAGTATTGGGTGTTTCCCAACCCACTGCTCTGCAACTGTCTGTCACGAAGGTGCCATTAGCCAATGCCAATAAGGACTCCAAAAGGGCACAGCAGATTCCACGATTGATATGTCACAGTCTAATAGGCTAGTCTCTGTTTGGAGTCCCCACTTCTATTGTTCCTCAATAGAGCTCTCTGCTGAGAGTCTCTAAAGCTCTTTGGGAAAACATGAAAAGCGCAGACTCGACACAACACGGATAAGGTTGTGTCTTTATTCCCACAGGGGAACGCTTATAAGTTCACCACCTGTTCCCTGAGGGAAGTGGTGGGAACTTTGAGCAAAAAGCTGCCCATGGTTTTAAGATAATGTGATTTTCCCAGTCAAAACTTCAGGCAAGTGCTAGTGACTGAGAGAGCCTGTAGGCCCTCGCCCATCTTGATTGAACTGAGCACAGTCGGGAGAGCCGTCTTCAGTGACAGGCTGCTGAATTTAGCTTCCTTTTGGAGCTCAAATGTGGCACTCAGTAAGTTCAATAAGACCAACAAGACCCCATTCCTGTTTAGGAGATTCAATCTGCATTTTCCACGGATCCACGGACGTTAGATCATGTCCTGACCCTTAAAGACCTGCATCAGGAATTGGATGTTGCCTGGAGTCTTACTTCCATTCAGTTTACATTTCCATTTCCATGTATATTTCCATTTACATTTACATTTACATTTACATTTAGTCATTTAGCAGACGCTTTTATCCAAAGCGACTTACAGGTGGGGTAGGCAATGGAAGCAATAGGGACAGCATAAGTACAACAAAAGCATAAGTGCAATCAAAGAAGAAGACTGGTCACATATAACCTAACACAGTATACAGAACCATTCATTTTTTATTTTTTTTAAAGAGTAGAGAGAAAATAGAGTCAGAACAGATCAGTCAGATGTTGACGGAAGAGATGTGTTTTCAGACGTTTCTTAAAGATGGCTGCAGAATCTGCAGATTCTAGTGTGAACTTTTTAGGTAAAAGTTTGCTTTTTCAGCGTTGTGAGACTGCCGAAGTGCCAAAAGGAAGCACTGATCTGTGACAAGAGAGACAGAGCAGGAATGCATCCAAGATCCATGAAAAATTAAAAGAGCTGGTAGTGTGTACACATTCTGCCTGAAGGACAAGTCTGAATGAGTGGTGCACACCATTTACTTTTATACCCATTGGGGGAGTTACTTGCAAATGCCTCTCACTAATTCTTATTCTCAAGATTATAAGCAGATCAACAAAGAGAACCCATGTCACTATGTCGACAGTTGGTGAGGGACAGATAAGGAACATTTGGGACGCATAGCCACAAAATAAGCGACTGATAAAAATATTGCCAATATTTAGTATTTTTATCTATGAAACATCACACATTTACAGAATGTTCAAAATGAATTGCTAGATACCTCATATGTGCTTGTGATGCCAGATCTGTAAAACACAGGCAGAAAAACCTCAGCCGTCAGGAACACCACAAACGTGTACGCAATCCCAAAGATGATGTACGAGGCCCCGTATCTGTACACGTCAGATGGAGCCCCAATAACTGTCACTGCAGACATGAAACTGGCCGTCAGAGAAAGAGCTACTGGACCGCAAGACATCTGACGGCCTCCTACCAGAAAGTCCTGAGATGATTCCTTCTTCCACTCTTTGATGGCGAAGAAGACCCCGATACCAGAGGAGACCACAAACAACAGGGCAAACACCACATAGTCCCCCGCCTGGAAGGTCCCTGAGACATTCTCCATGTTTACTTCAGACTGAATTGGACTGTGATCAAACAGGTAGTGTAGTTATTGTCTGGATCAGGCGCCTGACATGTTAATAATGTTAATAATTGAGTTTTAACAGGTTGAAAGATGCTTATGATTCAAAACATGGGTCTAGGGGTCACATCAGTTAATACATTTCTCAGTTACACAAGAGTTACAAGAGTTAGAAGATTTGTTCTTACAAACACTATCTGTCTGTCTTTAAATTGTAACTTTTTCTATTTATTTATTGATTTGATGCTTTTGTTTCATTTTACTTTTTTTTCATTTTTTTATAGAAACCACTCAGAACATGTGGTAAATGTTTTATGTTTTAGTGATGTGCTTCACTAACGTTTAAATGACACTTTGTGACGTGATGTTTATCCTGGCACAAGTATCTATTCCTCTAAGTCTTGATTAAACACATAATTACAGTGTTCCAAGCAGTAAAGCATACGTCCTGTAACAAAAACATTACCTTTTACATAAAATACTGTCTCACATATTAAACTTCATACTCAAATTGTATAGATATATATATAAATGATTTGTAAATCCTATTCCGAATTTATTCATTATTAGTTGCAATGTGCAGAACAAAGACCTTTGGTAACCAAACAACATTGTTTCCTATTGACTTCCATTGTAGCCTGTACACAAAACAGAGATGTCATAAAATATCTTCTTTTATCTTCTGCAGGTGAAAGAAAGTTGTACAGGTTTGGAATGACATGAGGGTGAATAAATCATCTAAGAATTTTTATTCCTGTGTGAACTATCCCTAGTTAACTAATACGACAACTTTATTATTGTATGCTTTTCATTATGTCAATATTCTTCGTAATAAGATAAATACTGTAGGCTAGCTATGTAATCCTTCATACGGTGCATGTCCACGAGCAAAGACGCGCAGAGGTGTAATATGAGTGTGCGTAAAAGCGCGCCGGACTCACATTTCAGCCGTGCGCGTCTTCTCTAGTAGGCGCGTTCATGTGAAATCCTCCACATGTGGACATCGCTTCGGTCAGGTCAGCGTTTCTTGTGAGCGGACAGTCATTTTCATCATGTTACTCTTCGCCCTTTTCCTGTTTTCATTGCCTATTTGCAGTGCAGTTTACGAGGGACCTTTGCTCCCTGAAATGTCCAACGGCACGTTTCACCACTTCTTCGTCCCGGACGGGGATTACGAGGACACCGATGACCCGGAGAAATGTCAGATGCTCTTCAGATGGATGGACCGCAGACCTTGTCCCCTAGAAGAGGACCAGGACACGATCATCCGAGAAGATTTCATCATCATCAAACAACAGATCGAAGACGCGGCGCGCGTTTTGGAGACCCTTGGAAAGACTATTTCTTTCGATTTGGACGGCGAGGGCAGTTACGGGAACTATCTGAAAAGGGAAATTGTGCAAATCAACGAGGCTTTTACAAACGTGGAGAAATCGCTTCTAGAGCTGGAGACGAAATTTAAACAAAGCCAGGAGACTGAACAAAGGGAAGAGAGCCAGTTTACCAATAACTTTATCCAACCCATGCATGATGTGAAAGGCACTCTCCAGGAGACTTTGGACATCTCGTCGGGGCTCAAGGTTAAACACGAACTCATCTCTTTGATCATCAGGAGCCATGGATCGAGGTTAAGTCGTCTCAAAAACGACTATCTTAATGTTTAAACTTGCAAAAAGGTGTAGGTGACTGCAGTCCACGTTGGATTGTTGGATTTTAAACTTTAAATTTGCTCTCCGAGTTAAACATTTTTATATTTTGAAGGTTTTCTTTTTTTCGTGATGCTCAATTTGGTCATTTCGTTATTGCGTTAGCTTTTTTGTGTGTACAGTTCAATCTAAATCATTTTTGAAATTGATATTTTGTTATAACTATGGTTTTGCTCTTAAGATCTTTGGTGTGAAAGTTAAACTATCCAAAACACCCAAACTGCCTGCATAAGTTACTAGGCGAAATGACTAAAACAGCACATTTTCACTTTTTACTGTGTAACTAAAGCTTTGCATGAATAACTGAGGTCAAAGAGCCTTCAAAACGTTTTTTTTCATTCATCAGTCTTCAGCAGTCTGTATACCGCTGACACGATTGAATTTTAAGAGAGACTGAGGAGTGGCGACTAAAGATCTTCGGTGGAGATTTGGCATTTCCTGTGCCATTAGAACAGAATGTCTCTTTTTCTTTCTGCCATGTGGAAGAATAATCAAAGTCTACAGAAATATGTAAAGAAACACAATCTGCCCTTCCCACACCATTCCCTGAGGATTACAGGGATACTTCCTGGTGAACCGTTTTAACCTTTAACTCTAGACATTGAGCCTTTTCATTAAAGATTTATTTATTGATAAAATCGTTCTAAACATTAATTTCCCCAGTGATACATATTCCATCATATTTTGCAGTCATCACTGAACATCATCTTCTTTATTTTAAATTCTAACCAGAACAATGAAGCTTTTATGGTGCGCCTTCCTACCCACAATCCCCTGGGCTGGGACTGTTTTCTTTTTCTCACATTCAGAGTTTGATTCTTGTTGGCGGTTAAAGCCAAAGGAAAGAATGTCCTTACTAACGGTTTAGTGTTACCAGAGCCGTGCCTATTCAGTGCCATCTCATATGGATTCAGTTTAAGTGGTTTTGTTTGGAAAAGTGAAAGAGGCAACAGAGAATTCATCATGTTAAATTTAAGTATTAGAGATTGTATCATGACAATTTAAAGGTTTGATGGATGTGTGGACTTTGTAAATTGAATGTGGAGCTGACTACATGACACATCAATTTCTTGCATTATTTTCCATATCACGTTGTGAAGTCGACATTGCAATGAAATTGAAAGGCCGGATATACTGTAAGCTACATTATCTTTATGCAAACCAGATCACTCAGCAACATCATATTATGTAAAAATTCTATGTCAATACAGTATGCACTGCCAGGCCTAGTCTAATTATGTTTTAAGTTAATTTTTAAAATCCTTATTGTAACCCCAGTTAAAAAATGGGAAGAATTTAAGTTTGAAATAATTGATTACGTAAAGCAGTTCAACGTGATAACCAGAAGCATGCCACATATGCTGACCAAAGAGCTCAATTTACATGTAAACTTTTACTGTACTGTTTTATTACAGTTTGTTTTATTTGTAATCCTGTATATAGCAGTGTAATTTTATCAGGAACATTAAATGCAAAGTCGATATTGTCTGAATTATTTCCAAAATGTCCTGAAACTTTTTTCTTTCCTTTCATTGGTTAATTGTAATATTTAGCATTATCGTTTCCTTCATGTGATGACAGTATGAATAACTGTGTTTTTGTGTGTGTGTGTGTGGGGGGGGGGGGTGTGGGTGTGTGTGTGTGTGCCTTCCTGGAATTTGCCCTCAGTAAGCAAACAGCAGCTGGTGTTCATCACAGCACCCCCGCACCTACCAAAGACCCGCACACACACACTCACACACAAACAGATAGACACAATGCATACACACACTATATCAACACTTGACGTATTCAGGAATTGCTAGCTAAAATGTTAAGTGTGTTGTCTTTCATCAGTCATTATCATATAAACATCTGTCCGTGTGGTAAAGTACTGAATGCTAAATTAAGTCTGATATTTGGAAACTCTACAGAATGTGAGAGAGGATTGTGTGGCACATATAACATCCAGATTTTTGTTCACCAAGCTAGCAATGTCAGCAAAAAATAAGGAACCTGCTAAAAATAAGCCACTTTTTACACAGCTAACAAAGAACGGAACCACGAATACGGGTAATTGTTCTGGTTGCATTCATACTGGCATTAGAACCTCTGAGTCTGAAGTGATGCATGACAAAAACAAAAATGTGGAGCTTTGTTTTTTAATAATGGAAATGTAATGTAGACGTGTATTGATGTTGCTACTAAAAGAGCAGAGTAAGAGATCAAATCTATGACAATTTTAAGTGCTACATATGACTGAGGCCAACTCTAAAGAAAAATCTGTAAAATGAAAGGATATAAGGATCTATTTTGAATTGTCTTCCCATTTTTCTTGTAAATAAGTTGTATTGTTCTGTAATTTTATAGTTTAAAGAATAAAGAAAGAAAAATGAAAAAAAGAAATCTGGCAGCTAGGGCTTCAGAAATGGTCTGTAACAGGGTGTTCCTGTAAAATTAAGTTTTTCCCAAGTTTTTCTAGTAAATTTGTGGTCTTTTTCTGTAATTTTGTGGGGTTTTTTGCTGTTTTCAAAAAATACATAAAGACCAATCAACGTGGAAAATCTGTAAAAAAAACAGACAAAATCTGTTAAATGACAGTTTTTTACAGTGCAGAGAAAGGAACACATGTGAAGACGATGTCAACATGTATAGTAAATGCTGCTAACATTCGATTTTTGTAAGTTTCTGCTGTTAAGTGGCATTCAGTCAACATACACTTGAGCATATTGTGCTTGGTTCTCCATAAGAGCCAATTCAGTCCCACCACCTGCAGTGTAAGCACGCCTCAAATGAAGTACTGTACTTCCACAAATAGTTATACTAACTACAAAACATTTCTGTAATGCGAAAGCCACATACATTTAAAATATATATAAACCCAAAAGGAGAACTTTGCCTTCAAATGGTCAAATCATTTCAAATCATTTGATGATTGATGATTTTCTCCTTTTACTGGAAATGTTAATGAGCTATGTTTTGTCTTTGATGTAACTATGAGCAGTTGTGGTGGCATCCAAATACATCTGATCAACGTCCCAACAGACCCAAAATAATATTTTAAAGTGGGAAAACATATGATGGAACTAACTAGAAGCAGATGGCAAAGGAAAAACAAACTCTTTAATGAGAATTCACTCATGTTTTGGGTTTGGTTCAGAGATTGATTAATAGACTCTCTCTGAACAAAAACAGGAAACAAAATAAAAGGCCATTGTTTGTTTATTTTGAAATCGCCACTTTGAATTGAGACGGAATTTCTCTCAAACATTGTTTGAGACCATACAGTTCGTTTTTGTCCCTTTAGCAGACATTTCAGGTATTATACATTTTAAAGGAATATGGATGAGCAGGTTGTAAGGTGCTGTCCAAAACGTGGATCTAAGTGCAGCATCAAAGTCATTTAATAAATCCAAAAGTAAAAGATTGACAGGACATGTTGGTTGGTTATTGACATGACATGACATCAACAGGAATACATACATTACATAACCAACAAACACAATGGCAAAACACAGGGTATACACTCACCAAAAGGATTATTAGGAACACCTGTTCAATTTCTCATTAATGCAATTATGGTGGTGGTGTAATGGTGTGGGGGATGTTTTCTTGGCACACTTTAGGCCCCTTAGTGCCAATTGGGCATCATTTAAATGCCACGGCCTACCTGAGCCTTGTTTCTGACCATGTCCATCCCTTTATGACCACCATGTACCCATCCTCTGATGGCTACTTCCAGCAGGATAATAGACCATGTCACAAAGCTCGAATCATTTCAAATTGGTTTTTTGAACATCACAGTGAGTTCACTGTACTAAAATGGCCCCCACAGTCACCAGATCTCAACCCAATAGAACATTTCTAAAGAATGCTTTCAGCACCTTGTTGAATCAATGCCACGTAGAATTAAGGCATTAGGAGTAAATCGATGAATTAGCAGAGAAGGGTGTTGTCTGTGGTTGAAGGCCATGGTAACTAACAAGAGGGCGGAGCTAGACAGAAACAACAGAAATGACAAGAAACACCACAACAAGGGAAACAAAGATAGGGCCATTTCACAGGTTTATAATTTTGTAATTATTTTTGATTGGTTTTCGTTGTATTTTATTGTGACTACACATCTGAAGAATAAACTGTGAGTAATCAGTTATGGTATGATTTTATTTTAGAAAATAAAGAGTTAATATTTTGGTGTCCTTTGTAAGACATGTAAGGGACTACTATCAAATACTGTGTATAAAATAATCTTATACAGTCTTCTTGAGACATTATTATTATTACAGTATACAAAATGCAGGGATGGGGTAAATTTGGGTATAAATCGGGAATTTAATACTATACAAACAATCACTCACTTACGAAGTTGGGAACACAGATACAAATGTTCTGTATGTTTAGTACTCAACTCAACTTTATTTATTTATATAACACTGTTACAAAGCAGCTGTACATGACAATTAAAGTAGTACTAATGTTCAGATTTTTTGTGCAAAATGCTCCCAAGCCCTACTAAAACAGGGAAGGTCATGTGATGTATATTATTGTATATTGAAGGGAAAAAAATATTTAAATTGCTAGTGATTACACTATAAAAAAATCTCAGCAATGCTACTTTAATAAAGCATCATTCATAGCATCAACTTTAGATTATTGAACAAGGTGAACAGATTTATTTTCAGCTTTGGAAACACCTCAAACACACAGTTCAAACTTGTTTACATATGTTAAATGGTTTGGGCGGAGTCTTGAAATCCTGAGCTTAATCGGGGTGGAAAAATTAAGGTATCTAGCCAAATGCTTTGAGTTACTGCAACTAAAATATTGCTGTAAACAAAAAAATGCTGATACTTAAGTTAAAATTACACATAATATTAAGTTACAGTAATTATCAACATTATTAAGTCAGAACAACTCATCAAAATAGCGTTTGACACAGTTTTAATTTAACCAGAAATAATACTTTTTGACTTGCGAAATGAAATATTTCAAGTACTCTTTAAGTACTGCTACCTATAAAAATTAAATTTGTCTTTTACTACAATTGTAAATGTTTTCTGCCTCAAACAGATCCAAACGTTGATCAAATAACAGTTTAAACAGTTTGTGTTGAGTGTTTCAGTCTTTGAGAAGTCCAGTTTGTTTTGAGAAGTCCTGTCAACAAAATGATCTGTGTAAGAAACATGTTTAGGCTAATTTTGTTCAGTATATGCAAAACAATCATAAGACTCCTCTAACTAAAAATTCTATGTTCAAGTTACTTATTTATCTTTGTAGGAAGAACATTTTGCAAGTTGGATTTTTTACAGTGAAGTGAACCAAACAAAAAAAAATAATTTTACGTAGACAAATGGTTATTAACTGACCTCAAGAATATTTTTTTAGTTTTTGGGACTACTTTATGAATCAACACAGAGTAATTCTTTATTGACATACATTCATTGGCACTGTAAAATAAATGTAAATACTACAAATACACAAATAACATAAGTTTAAAAAGCAAAGAGGGTTTTTGTTAGCTCTGCTTCTGAGTAAACATAGGACAACGAAAGATTTTCTTTGCCAAACCCTTGCATGATGAATAGTTCTCATTCTTGTGTAGCCTAAACAAACAAATACAAATGCTTGTTTAATCAAAATATTCGCTGAGCAAACTATTTAGTTTAGTCTAAATTCAGAACATATTTAGCTTGGACATGGCAGAACTGCTGAGGATATGGATGTGGTTTAAATTCTTGTTGCTCTTGCCGAAGTGGTTTTGATATAAGGGGAAGTGAAGATCTGGCACTCAAAATAAAGTCCATGGTCTTTGTTCCCACAGGCGCTGTTTTTAACCTGATTCACAAAGCCCTAAGAGAAGCCAGCACCTCTAGGCTCTCT
Source organism: Triplophysa dalaica (assembly GCF_015846415.1). Lineage (NCBI taxonomy): Eukaryota > Metazoa > Chordata > Actinopteri > Cypriniformes > Nemacheilidae > Triplophysa > Triplophysa dalaica. Next base: position 14,477,776 of record NC_079565.1, on the reverse strand, counting down.
TGACCTTCAAATTTAAGAACATGCACAAAAATTATGTCTTTGTTGTAACAGTCTCATTGAACTGAATGATTCATTTGACTATTTTGTATAAATTCATACGTTTTGTTTTTTATATGCTTTTGTTGGAGGTTAGGGGTGGGACATTATTGCACGTTTATTTGGTTTTATACAATGCACTTCACAGAGAAGTGTAGGTTATTGAAGTGTTTTCATGAATAAAATTGTCATTTTTTGTTGATTATACCAAGGCACATTAGCTGGCAAACCATTTGACTTGTAAGGCGTAATGTATATAAAGGGAGTGGATGTTATGGGGAGTTTAGTCAAACTATGGCAGCGATACAGCGAATAGTTGTCTTAAATCAAAGACGGCGCCGTCCACGGAGCCATTAAGTATATTTAATTATTAAACCATCATCATTGAGTATATATATTTATAATTTAATAAAATTAATGGTCTCTTCGTTTTTGGCAGTAAAAGTAAAAAATCCAATGACCAAAGAAGTAATGACCGACCACACTGCATAAAATGGTTTGGTCCTGCCTTAGCACAAATATCTCCGTCTTTACAAGTTACGGCAAGCTGCTCGAACACGTTGGGTTCGCCGTGTTTGGATGCCGATGTGGGTTTACAAAGCCAACATCACTAGCAATGCAACGTTCGCCATTGTTCATGCCGTTGTGCCAGTATGTTTGTGTTTGGCGCTTTAGGAAAAAGCACCTAGTTCAAGCTTGTGGAAAGGGGTATCAGTGACGGTGTTCAGTTGCAGTCAGTAGATGGACCACAATGTTGCCTAGAAACGTTAAATCAAAATCTGGTTTTCGAAAAAGGGAAAGAGAGAAAAGAGAGAGAGGAGAGACAAAGGAAAGTGTGTCAAACTGTAACCTATTTTTGTACCAAGACAGGTAGGTAGCCTATAGTCTTGCTTAATGTCCATAGTGAAATAAGCTAGCTAGCCACAAACTAGTGTTATTCTACATTTAATCACCATTTAATCAGTGCAGGGAAACATTAAGCAAGATATTCCCAATTAGATTTTTTGTCATGGGGCCCAAAATTCCTGGCAGCACCCTTGCGTATACCATTCGCCAGGCACGACGTGATGGAGGCGCATCAAGGCTTCTATGCCAGTGCGGGTGTCCTGCGAGTGATTGGCATTCTGGATGGGACACTTATCCCTAAATGAGTGATTTACACAAATGATGTGAGTCAACACAGATCGCGGCAAACATTAACGCACGATGGCAAACTATGAGAAAATAAATGACCCTTTCAAAAACAAGCAAACCCAAACAGTTAATGTAGCTGGTTAACGCAGAAAACGTATGACCATGAGGGTGCAGAATCGCACACTTGCAAAATAATAAATACATTTACATTTAGTCAGCAGTCGCTTTTATCCAAAGCGACTTACAAATACATACTCACACACATATTTCTTTCTTTCTTTAAACTATTTCAGTGGAGTATGAGGATAAGAGACACGGAGTGGATCAGGACATGACCCGGGTCCCCATGAGCCAACAACTCACATATATGTGTTTGGAAAGCTAACCACTGGGCAGACATGAGAACAAGTATATATTTATAATGTTAAAATGATAAGTTGTATGTGAGAAATGAAAACACTTTAATATGTAATTCATAAGGTAAAACTAGCACATGATCTAAACATAATTTGGCCTTTCAGTATAATAAATTTGGGCAAAAATCTTTGTTGTTTAATACATTAATTCCCAATTATTATGTTATTAAATATTTTAATATATAGTCATTTAAAAGGTTCCTATAAAAAGTTTTAATCTTGGTTAAAGAATCTAAACTCATGATTGTAATTTTATTTAGTTTTGGAGTGTTCATGGTGCCGTGTGTCATAAGTAGGGGCATCACTGGGGTTTCTGGGACCCCTGGCTAACCAGGCCCCAACGCCTGAATATATGTGTGACCAGGTCCCCATTACATAAAAATGGCATTTGTGTCAAATATTTATTTGTTTATCATCCAAGTATTAGTTTACTTTCATCACCTGTTTTGACTCTTTTTTTCTGGTAGGCGGGACTTTCGTTGCATTTAGCCCGTTTCAAAGTAACAGAACAGAAGAATTTTGTTAAAATATATAATCTTCGCTTGTGCTTACGCTCCGTGCAGATGTGAATTATTCCCAGAACATATCTTTTGTTTAGAAACACTCCTTCTTTGGATATTTGAGAAAAACGTGACGGAGTTTGAATGGGGAGAGTATGTTGACTCCAAATTACACTGAAAATATAACATTTCAGTTCAGTCATCTCACAACCACAAAGAGAAGAAAGTCACATTCCATCTGTGGTCTCATTAAATTGTATATTTGGTGATTTATAACCCAGTCCAGAAAATCTGCCCAATAAAAATACCGCACCACACACTCACAAACACACTGGCATTATGACTTCACATTAAACCGCTGTGCTTCATAACTTCAAAATAATGAAGTCACTCACAATAACAGACAGAAGAGGAATTAGTTGCATTTTATTAGAAAATAAAAGTTCATAAATCAAAAATAACCATTTCAAAACATTTCATAACAGATGTTATCTAAATCTATGTGAAGATTTCTTGATAAGGTTGTGCATGAACTTAAAAGTTCATTTTCACATATTGCCTCCAAATTCCACTTTACTTGTGCTGTTGAACATGTCAGACTTTTTGTTAAAAACATACAGGAAGACACTAAAGACAAATACAGTATTTCGTTGTTTGGTTTGTTGTTTCTCTTTTCTATACAGAAACACAGTTTACGGAATAAAATATGAACTTTTCTCTGAGACATTTCCACTTTTGATGCGTTGAGCAACAGAAACAGAAGAGAGATAGAAGGACAGGAAATGCTGGAAACAGCCAGACAATATGATGGACATTATGAAATATATGCAAACATAATGATAAACAGAAAGAGAGCACCATAACAGGCAGAAATCTTCAAGTAAAAGATCAGCCGTGTACCAAAAAAGGGTTGTTGTGTCTTGTTTTATGGATATGGCATTTAAATATTCTCTGATGATAAAACACAAGTACACACATAGTATACAGTTGTTCTTTTTAAACATGAATGTTTTATGGATGTTTAGATTTTTTTTACTGAGAAACAAGACTGAATTGCTGATTTTCACTGGTGAAGTCATTGTAAATCTTGGTCTGTCATCTTCCCGATCTGTTTGTCATTTATCTGTCAACCACTTGTTAATATCAGTGTGACTTGATGTTTTCTGTGCTTTTATTAGTGGAGTGTGTGAAGTGTGTCACACCATGCCGTTCTCCTGTCGTGGTTTATGTATGGTGGTGGTTATCTGTGGACTGTGTAGAGAAGGTGCAAGCGTGCACAGAAATCCAGCCAGCAGGGTCAAACCCAGACCGCCCCACGCACTGAACATGGACCAGCCGTACCCATGACTGATGTCCTCCGGCAGGCCGTAAAGGTAGCGCGGATACCGCGAGAGCTCGAAATTAATCCCGGCGACACACGTGCACAGAGAAATGATGCAGCAGGTACCTGTGAAATCGACATGACATGCAATAAACATTGCGGCAGTCAAATTTCATGAATAACACCGCGCATTTATTTCATTTTTAAAGTTTGATGACGTCATTTTTGCCACTCTTATGTTCTAATGTTTAACATATTAAACATCTGCATTTCAAGCAGAAGTTTTGTGCAATTCCACACACCCATTTTTTCTTTCCCCTGCTGCCATCTAGTGGTTGTTTGTAAAATGACACAACCCATTTTTTCAATGCTTCTCACCTCCCATCAGGAAGAGCAGACCTGCTACATACTGCATTAGCTCATTGTGTTTCCAGCAGCCCAGCACGCCAATGATCCAGCCAAACAAGATGATGGCAACAGCCATGCCTATAAAACCTGCCGTCATCCGCTGCAGATCTGCAGAAACACAGAACAGAGGAGTATTGCAAGCACGCTGCAACATTAGCTGATGCATAAAGTAGTACATGCTGGGAAATTACTGCTGGAAGTTAAGTCCCTGCTTTAATGCTTGTGTGACACATTCTGAAGAATATTGATGAATATTGATGATCAAGCATTCTCACTAAACATGGAATAAATTATTGTATTACAATCTATGATACAATCCACAGAATTATGATGTTTACTCTTTCCCCGCCATTGACGAGTAATCTCCTAATTAAAAAAACCAAGGGTTCCCTGCGAAAGACGAGTTATTACGGCAATTGGTATTTGTACTAATGTACAGCAGGTGGCGCTGTTACGCCACTTTGGAAAAAGCACAAAATCTATGAAACTAGAACGTTTATTTTATTATCTGTTTTTAATGATTGTTCTGAGTCTAATTTGGGTTGAGTAGTTGACAAAAAAAATGTTGATTATCTCAGCTGTCTAATCAAAGTAGTGCATTTTTTAAGAAACCTACCCACATCTAAGGGGTGATAAAAAATAACAAATGAGGATAGAAGAATATGGTTTCTTTTGTTTAAAAATGAGATACTCTATTCTTTCATTCGACAGATTGTTTATACATATATTCGTTTCTGGAAATTTACTGCGAGCCATCAAATTTAGTGAAAATGTTAAAAACGCTGGAGCTGGATGACGACTTTAAAGAAAGGCTGACGGGGAAAGAGTAAAACATGATATGATATCTGTGGACATGGTAAGATGTCAATGTTAATTGGAGGTTCATGATTGGAGGCTTAATTAGGCTAAATATGTCATGAATAAAGTTACACCCCACTGACTTAAGCAGAAAAATTATTAAATTAAGCTGTCATTTGTTAGTAGATAATATGCTACTCGTTGTAGTATAATATTTCAATTGTTTTGGAGATTATAGTGTCACATTCAGTCTGTAAGAACTACATCTGAAGTCATTAACCTATTGGTCCGGTTAATAATTTACGGATGGAATTGATGCGAAGAGAAGCCGTTTACTTTCGGTTTTAATGTAAGTTCAAATGAAAACAATAGGTGTCAGTCGTTGGGTGTCATTATAAAGGTGACTCACGGAGAACGTGCCACTCATCTTGTCGTATAGTCTTGGTGATGTTCACAGGCAGATTTCGAGGGATATTGGCTGAGGAGTAGTAATACTTTACCGGCGTACAGCGCTGAAGCAAACCTGCAAACATTCACAGAAGTATTTATAATAATTATGAATTTGACAGATTCTTGTATTCAGGGAAATTCACTGTAAAGTGTACAAACTATATCACGTTTGTGTGTTCCCTGTGTTCCCAATGTCAGCGCCATACTTCACCAGTCAAACTACAGGTGCTATTCCATTCTGAATGCATTGCTTCTAATAGTACCAAACCATCTGAATAGTAGTAAATGTAAATGTCACTTTTTTATGTATATAATAGGATCAATAATTATCTCTTTCTGTGGTCAGTTTAGACTGCTGGAAGGAGCATGCTGCAGTGTGTGCATCAGTCATTTTGTTCCATTTATTTATGATATATACCTGACTAATTTAAGTAATGAAGCATTTGTTCAGATGATGTACAAAACAAAACTATGTTATACTATGCTTTTAAAACAACACTTTAGAAGGTTTCTCACAACTCCCTCGTGTGGTTGATAATCACAATTCTCTGTTGCCAGTGTTGTTATTCGGTGTTGATGTATAAGCTTCCCTGTGGGCACCACAATACATGTCAATTTATTTACTAAGCTGATGGAACCGGCAAATGCAGGTACGTTTAGAAACCATATCACAATCTTCCACAGACAGGGGAGTTGTCAAGAGTTGTTCATACACTGAAATAATTTTAGAGACATTATTTTTAGGTTGAAAAACTACAAAGTGTTGCTTTGAAGGAGAAATGAAGAGATTTCAGCAGCAGCAGTTGTAATTTCTGAAGACATAGTTATGTATATTATATTGCATTTCTGTCAAAAGACCCTCCTAAATATTACACACAGCACCTTTAACACTCACACTGCCATTGATTCAAAAATATTTTTCAAGGATTTTGTGTGTCTGTTGTTTAATTGTGGTTGGATTATAAACAGCACAGTTTTAAGAAAAACAATGTGACTTGGCAAAAATTGTACAAACATCAACTGTATATTAAGAACTGGTAAGATTTTAGTCCAAATTTGCTTTATTTCCTGTGAGCATTTTTTGTACCAAACACCACATTGTTTAGGCTACAATACACCAAGTCATTTTTTGTTATTTACTTTTTTCTACATAAAATCATCCTAATGCTTAGAAATCTAATTGAAATCATATAGTGAAATTACCAGACTTGCCTGGATTTCACAGACAGGGTCACATTTGTCAATATGTTTTTGTTATGACATAAATTCAACATGGCTGAAGAAGGGGGTGATGCACCATTTATCATTTATCAAACAGACTATCAAATAACACAAATTACACAATGGATATAACAGTTTTAGCCATTTGTGATGTAATATTCTAAGAAGGGGTCTTTTTGTTTTAGGATTAAACTCTAAAATTGAATTCATTGAATCTGCAGAAAACGTATTCATATTTAGTCAAGATCCACAACTTTTATGCCACCAAAGACTATTTGTGTCTATATAGTTTTAGCTTTAATGTGATTATTGAGTAGAAGCGCGTGAGCTGTTATTGTTGATGTGACTGATCAGCACCTTGGATAGCGCCATCGCTTCCCAACCATCCTTCTGAAAACCAATCAACTTACTAAATCAACTTGAACTCAACACAATTTCATTGGTCTGATAAGCATCGTCACCTTTAAAAATCAGATCCTCGTTTTCCAGGTCGAATCCTTCTCGATGGCATTTCTTCCACAGGCCGGTGGTGGTTGAGTTGTAGTGGCGGCTGCAGCGCGACTCCAGGACGGGCTCTGGGTGCAGGGATTCCCGCAGAGCAGCTCCGGGCTCTGGGCGCATCCGGAGCGGGAGGTTTTGGTTTGAGATGTAAATGTAACCCGGGTTGTTTCTCTTACTGGCGTATTTTTTGCATCGATCCCGGTGCTTCCGCGCATCCGTCTCGTACCAGTAGTCCGTGCTGATGGCCATGATCAAGAGTCCGATGGAGCACAAGGCCAGAAAGAGGCCGGACGCCGTTAGAATCCTCATGATGCCAGCGGACAGCTGTCACGTCCTCCGCCGAGCCCATATCATCCTAGCATGACGGAGCTCTAGACGGACATGCTTGTGTGTTTCCTCTGCTGTGGAGACTGAGTTGAGCCAATGCTGAGACTGGAGACTGCTGATGAGAGCGCAGGCGATTCGTCCGACAGCAGCTTCAGTCGCACAGCTGTTATCCTGCTCAGACGATGATGCCCCCTTTCACCTCAAAATCAAAATAGATGTCACATATTTCATGTAAAATAAAGCGTATTACATTTTAAAATGATTACATATCGTTTTCGGTCATATTATATTCTGATGAATTTAAATGTCATTATAATAGTGTACCTGTCGTAAAAACTATAATGCAAACTGTGTTTTGTGCACAAAGCTATTTGTCTACATAATGCAATTGCACGATTTCCTTTTTACGATTTCCAGGCAGCATGCGCACTCGCTTTGCCAGCATAATTGACATATTAATACATAAAGGGAGCACGGGGCACAGATTAACGTGGGGTTAAAGGTACAGTATGTTAGAATTTTGCAGTAAAATATACAAAAAACACTAGGCCAATGTTATATATTTTTTCAGCTGAGTACTTACAATATCTCAAATGTTTCCAACTGCTTTTAAATCGTGAGAAAATCGCCATTCTAAACATTGGACCGGGGCCGTTTAGTCGCATGTCAATGGCGTCATATCCGCGCAACCCTTTGTTACCGCCTTTGCTGACGTAGCAACCGCGTGACACAGTCGTAGACAGATATGGAAGTAGTTTGTAGCGTCGGTCCGTCTAGCATTATTGCAAATATTGTGGGTACGTTCAAAATAACTTTTACTTTGATTGATTTGAACACTTAAAACTGCGTAGTGTCATCACACCATCCAATTGGACAATTACTGTAACGTTTATGACTAACAATTTAGTTTTAAACCTTACATTACTCGGGTCTAATTCATTATAATGCAAAAAATGATTTAATCAAACGCAACATTTATAAAACTTTATTATTTTACCTCTTCCTCTAACATGATTTCTCGTTTGATTGATGTATCAGCGGTACCATCAGCGGTACCATCAACATATCCCATCATTCCACGCTTCTACACAGCGTCATCAAGCTACGCGATTGTTGTTGTTTTGATCGTGCGCCCTCTAGCGGAAATTTCTTTGTACTTTTAACTGACGACCTCACGTTGTGTCATTGCACATTGAGTCCGAAATTTGCGTCTGAAATTCCCGCACGTTAAAAAATAAACCTCACGTTGTGCCAATCACATTTACACACTGCCTCCCAAAAATGGCCCATTTCCGGCAGAAAAACGTAATTCTTGATATCTGTAATTGCATTTTTACTATTTAAATATCTAAATAGGCTGCCATTCAAATTCAATATTAGATATCAATATTTCATTTCTTACATGTTAAAAATACTATTTCAGATATTAGAAATGCAATTATTACTAGAAAAAACATAATTTTTGATATCAATAAATGTGTGATTACTAATGATATCAACAATTTAATTACTACATTTAAAAATGCAAGCTCAAGATATCAATAATTACGTTTTCAATGTTTACAATGTTAATTCTTGATATCAATAATGTAATTTTTATTCGTAAGAAAACCATTTTAGATATCAATTACTCACAGATTTATTGTTATCTGACATTTGTTTCCTGATGTCAGAAATGCCAAATTCAACATGTTAAAATTAATTTAATTTGGTTTTTAATAGTAAGAATTGCCTTCCTATATCTGAAATAAGATTTTTAACATGTAAGAAATGTATTATTGATATCTGAAATTGAATTTGAATGGAAGTCTATTGTAATATTTAACTAGTAAAAATCCAATAACAGATATTAGGTTTTAAAACAACGAATTACGTGTTTTACTAGTTTCGTCTTTGTTGAAATCAAGAATTCACATTTTTACTAGTGAAAATGTAATTACTGATATCAAAAATGATAATTGTTACTTGTAGAAATTCTATTCTTAATATAAAGAATGATAATTTTTTATAGTAAAAATTGAATTGATGATATCAAAATTTCATATCCTGAGAATGATTAAAAGCTAATTCGGCTTGCCATAACATAGGGCTACAATCATGCCATCTAAAAACTGTACACCAGCAAATGTACATGAGTTTAATAATAACAACAAAACTTAATTAAGTATATAATTTGTTCTTAATCATGCACTTCATAAAATCAACTAAATAAATGTGCATTAGACATTCAATTTTATGTAAAAAAATAAGCCATTTTAAAATGTTTTTCAACAAAACAACATTTTATTGTGCTTATAGTCAGGCAGAATGTGGCAAAGGTGCAATTTCTCAGGCCATATTGGGCCAATTCCGTACAACCAAAGCCATTTACTTTTGGTGACCCACTGCCAGAACACAGCCGAGTGAGCTGAAACTTGGCCGGAACTGGCCCGACTGCATTGGCTACATAGGCCCATATTAAAACATGTCCGAATTTTTTTTACACAGCGGGGTTAGTTGTTAACACAGTATTACATTTGATCCCAAAGTGTGAAAATGTTTTCAAGACAATTAGATTAAAACAATGTAAATGCCATTTATCAAAATCATAGCTGAAAGACAATATTAACGTAATGAACAATTATGATTATTTGTTATAGTTCTGCAGCATTTTCTCATATATCTTTAGTATTGACCCTTAATAGAAAGATGGTTAGATGTTTTTCAGGTGTTACAACTGCCCCTTTGTCTGTTACTATGAAGCCCCCCCCCATGGGGTAAGTTGTTATGTTTGCGCTTCTGTCACTTTTGATGTAATTGTACGGAAACTGTGCATGAAACTAAATTTAAGTGTTCATTTGTAGCAGAGACGTGTCTGTTTCTTGGCTAAAAAACGTTCTACCCTTTTCTCCCCTATATGTTCATGGCCAATTTCCACTAATTACAGTGAGCATCTGCCTATTTTAAAAACATTAGGCAACGAATACTATATACAGTATACTTTAATGTAAACTCCTAAAATACTGTTTCACTTGCCACAACTAACGTTGTGTCGCATTAATGGAAACCAAGGGGCATTATCAGCAGCACCTCAACAAAAGGCTTGTTTTCACTTAGGATAATGTGATGAAATTGGGACACACAACTCATGAGACATCTCTCTGATAATGGCAAGGAAAGGTAAGTATGCTATGTATTTCTATATATAATCATTTATCCCCCAAACACAGAGGATGCCTACCAGAGGAACCAGTGGAACCTCAGACCTCCTTATCTCGATTCATATTCTGGACTGCTTCCCCCCTGCATAAGGCGTGGGAAATGTCCTATTGGGCAATTCAACTGTGCTGAAATAGTGGGATTATAACAACTAGTCATTTTAAGCGAAGCGAAACCTAAAACAGTTTTAAAATGTAAGCAGAAAATGGTCTGGTACTTTTAGGAAGATACTCTTCACTGCCAGAGGATGGAGGCAGAGCACCATACTGCTCAAACAGTATTGCATTACTTTTTGGACCTTTAAACTTGAATGATTTTCTGTAAATCCTTAAATTAACTATTGAAACATCGGAAGGCTGTCATTGATTGTGGCATCAGAGAATAAAAAGAGGTCCTTCATTTGTCGTGAATTGATCCGTTTATCATTTTGGTCTGTATACTGTTCTTGACTGCCTCACCAATATATTCTGGAAACCAACACACTATTCCAATGTTTCTGTAAACAGCCTTTCAAGTCAATAAAAAGTTTCATCATAGTTTTACAAAAAATAGCATTCAATTCTCAATAAACACACAAGATAAAAATGAGGGTGTCAAGGAAAAACTCCCCAGGACATTTAGATACGATAAGAAACAAACCCAGCTGGGGAAGCCCACCTTCTCAGCGCATGAAAACAAATTGATTTAACAACACACAACACATACAAAAACAAATATAACTGTGCATTGAGAGAATGAAAATTGAGCATACAGTGTGTTTAAATTGTTTAATTGCAATGATATGGAGAGGAAAGACGAAAAGGCTGGAAAAAGAATTGGATAATTCATAGAAGTGGAGAAAGAATCAATGTTAAGATCTCAGGATTGAACTTTAAGCTATTATCCAATGCTTTATTTGAGCTTTGGCAGCTGTAGTGCCAATAGCACTCTGTAATAATAATAAAGTTACGAAAGCGTGAAATAACTTTTCGGCATCATTGTTCCCTAACTCAGCATTACGTCTGAAGTGTCAAATTCCTGTTCTAAACACATCAGTGCTGTACTTTTCAAATGACTCAGTAATAACCATGCCATACAGTAGGTCTTCAAAAGCAGAGATTTTGGTTTACGTTAAAAAGCCTGTAGTTTTTCGAAATAATAAAATCTTCCCTTATATTTCCTTTATGAACTTCTGCGGCAATAACATTAAGAACACCAAAAACACTATCATGACACAGCAAGATTCCATATCGTCCCACAGGAGAAAATTTAAACTTTACATTATGTATAGTATCCTAGAGAGTGATAAAGATATCTTGTGTAATTTTGAAATGTGTTTAAAATAATATGCAATAATGGAAAAATATGTTTGGAAAATGCTCCATAGACTTGCAGTTTGGCAGCTATTAAACAACTTGGTTGATTGATGACAATTTTGAAAAAGTGAATTTTAGACACATCACAAGTATCCCCCTCACGAGCAAAAATCTGTGTACGTCCATATTTGTGTTGATACCTGGCGTCTGGAGTACTATGGTAATAACTCATCTGCTTTTCGTTTAGGTACCATGTAAATACCATGGTATATAAATTAAGAGTTAATTAGCAAAAACAGATTTTTTTTAAAGGTCTAAAATCATGTTTTTATTGTGTAATTTAGCTGTATTTGTTTATTTATACTAAGTCAAAAAAAATTGTGTGATTGACAGTGCATGATAAAAAACCTTAATTGTTAAACATTTACGTAAATAATGAGGTATCTGCTCTTTTAAACAAACTCAAATAATATTATGCAACATAAAAAATATTGACTTCATAGAGCTGTTTTAGTATATCAGTTTTTAATAAGAAAATAAATGTAGCCTACATTGTATTGTACAATATTAATTCAGTGACCTTGAACAGTAGAATAATCAAGAATATATACTCTCATAAAACAAATAAACGTTGTCCCCTAAAATTAGATTACACTACTCCGTGAGCTATATATTTTAATATTTTGACCGAAACGGGAAAGGGCCCAAAACCAAGCCCTGTAACACTCCTTAAGTAACATGTGTAAGGTGGGCCATTCTGCTATCACACAGTTTAAACCAGCATATTGGCCAGGCAGCTCCTTATTAACATGAAAATAACTATGAAATAAAAACTAGTAACTTTGATTTAGCTCCTATTGTATTATTGCTCATAATAAAATATTGTATTATGTCGCTTATTGCTTCCTGAACGATTTGTAATTCACTTTGGATAAAATCCTCTGCTAAATGACTATATGTAAATGTAAATAACTAAAAATAATGTTTTTGAAATTAATGTGGTTTTAAAAGCCACAGTGTTAACATCACATGACAACATCACGTTACTGCACTTGAGGCTCGTGGATCGCATGTGGCCACGTATTGACTGGTGCAGATTGACACAAACAAAATGGTGTATTCAGTACTGTAGATCATTTTCAGAACAACTGTAGGAAGTTTGTTCTTCTACAACATCAGAACTCCTTTTTGGCTCTGATTGAAAATATGAAAACTGCTTTACAAGTTTATGCTGGTAAATGACTAAGAATCTCACTTGATTTTTCATCATGACCCATTCACTTTTCTGCATGTTTGTGAAAGAAAAGAGAGAAAGACCTTGCAGGCTTGTGGCTAGTACGTGCAGTGTGGTTATCATGGCTGCAGTGGCTGTAACCTGCAGGAAGTTTGTTCACAGAGATAAAGACCAAGACAACCAGCTGTCAGTCATCTCACAGCCTCTCTTACAGTCAACCTGCATGACGTACTGTACACATGCCATGAGAACTACATGTATGCTGTGTATGTTTTGGATGTACCTACTTGTGAGGTTTTTTTAATTTGTCCTGGCTATTGTCCTCTGTATTGGTGTGAGACAGTTGGAAATATCTTCAGGGTAGTTGTGCAATAGAGACAGTGACTCTGTGTGTGAGCAGATGTAACGGACTTCCTGTGGTGCCTGAAAATACCCTGCAATGCACTATTGGGAAAACATGAGAACACAAAGGCTCACACCGCACTCGAGTTCCCGCTCAGGAGTCACAATGTAATGGTCAGCCAGCCAAACACAGCCACATTTTTTGTAAAATCAGTTAAAATGACTCATACAGTATTCATTGTGAAGAATGTTTAGTTCTGTTACTGTAACAATCATAATAATGGAGAGGAATGTGGAATCTGAAAACAAAACCTGTTCTCAACTCCAGAAAAGAGATGACATTACACAAATGTCCATAAAAGCCTTTCACATTCATATTTTGGGGAAGTGAACATGAAAGTTCCAAACTTCCCCATTTACTCTATGTGTATGTGTGTGTGTCAAGTATGTTGTGTTTGTAAGTGTGTCCAAGGCTGTATTGTTTATCAATAATTGATATAATGCTTGAGTTCTTTAGAGTTTTTTAAGTTCTTTTTTAGTTTTATTTACTTTATTCGTATTTTAAATTACCTTTCATTTTTATATTTTCATGTTCATTTTAGTTTTATTTAAAAAATATGTTTTGTGCTTTTGTCATTTTATTATTGATTTGTTTATATTTTATGTAGCTATATAAGATGAGTTATATTGTTATTAAAAGTCGATTTAAAAGTTCAATATAAAATATGAAAATACATTTTGGTTTAGTTTTTATTTATTTTAAGTTGATAATTTTTGTGCCAAACTAAAACATATTTCAGATTGTTGCTGAGGCATCTTTTTTATAGTTATTTTCTGGTAATTTACCAATTTTGATTTGTGCTTTTGTCATTTTATTGTTTGATTACACTTTATGTTGCTAAACAAGATGAGTTTGTGTTTCTGAGACAAAATTTAAAGATTTGTTTATTTTTTACATTTCAAAAATAATATTTAGGCCAGTCATTTATTTTATTTTAATACACAAAAATGTTTTAACAGTTTGAGTTTTAGTAAACTACAATAACCTTACCTGTGACTATAAATCTCAGCTACTATATTTTTATGATTATTTTCTGATTTACTGAAATGGATCAGTAACACTCAGTGATCATGTATACAAAACACAAATTTAACACAAAAAGTTGAATTAGCTGCATAAATTAAGCCTACAATATCTGCCCAATAAAATTGAAGACTGTTTCAGTCCCCGGTTTGTAAAGTGTGTGGCACATTTTTGTTATAGACTAACAGAATGATGTTAGTAATTCAGTATTTTAGAATCTGGACATCCGGATACTTATATGAGATGTTAAGATGGGTAAGTCCACTGGTCCATCTAATCAAAAAGGGACATCCCCATTGACTTTGATTCAGCCTTCTTGAGTACAAGGTTCTGTTTTCTACCGTATTTCAGCATTTATATATTTATAGTCCGGCATTGACCTTAATAAACTTTGAAAGGCCTTCATCCACAGTAGCACCATGTCAGGAATTCAATACAAATATGTGCAGACTAAAAAAAGCCTAATATAAGCACACTGTAAATTAAAGCCAAGGGTTTATTTCCTACTGATGACATAATCATAATGCAGAATTTTTTTATATCTTGTTTGATAGGATTTTTTTCTCCAAAACAATGCTAGATACTTGAAGTAAATGTCCTTTAAATTCACCATATGAAAATCTAGGACAAACAAAGAATAATGCATTTGTCTGGGCTGCAACAGTAGTTGCTTCCTCAAAACCTGCGATAACAGTACGATTCTTTGATCAAAAAGGGAACAAGACTCTCTCAGAACTTCACTTTGGGCGGCACGCTGAAGTTTATCATGCTCGGAAAATAGCACATGTAAAAATCTTCACCTGATCAACTGATTCAAACACACAGCACTGCATATACTCATCTTTCACCACACAAATAATGGAAGAATAATTGTATCACATCATATCGTGTAGACTCTGTAGACTTGAAAACTGAAACAAATGAATGTCAAATCTCAATAAAAAAATCACAAAAAAAATGCGGATATACCAACTTGTCTGTCAAATTACGATTGACCTCTTTAAAAATAAAAAAACTATTGGCCAAACGTTGGTCAGCTGGTTTTCCGTTCTTATAACAACTATTTATGAATTGTTGGAACATAACAAACAATAATCTGTGACATGTTGGAGATAAGCATCAAGCCAACCCATCAACTATCACCATTGGCCCAGCAGACATCCCTCGACCATGTTGCAAATGAAAAATCACGAGTCATAAGCACTGTTGACCAATCAGAAGCTACATCGTTCAGTGAAGTCCTGTTAATCGGGCGAGGGAGATAGAGGAAAGATCATCAGATACCATCAGCAATTCAATCTTCTCGCATCAGGAAAGTGAAGTTGAAGGCAGCAGAGCTTTAAAACACGATTTGAGGCATACGTCAGTTTAACAGAGCTACCACAGGATAGAGACCTTGTGAAGTAATTTCCAAGTTATGCAATATTCTGTAAATAAGTGTGAAACTGTGAGATAGACGCCACAGAAGAAACTGTACTGTATGATAAAGGCTTCATGTTGCATTACAGAATGGAAAGTTGTGTTATTTCACCTGTAAGTAACAGAGATTGTCTTCAATTTTAAACATTTTAACCACGTCTGGATTTTTCATTTGTTTCATTTCGTGGAATATTTTGATGAAATTGGAATGGATCCTGTTGTTGTTAAATAAAAAAAAAAAAATGTTTTTACCTTCAGTGGAGTTTCAAAAAATGTAAAGTTTTCGAAGGTTAAAATGTTATATACTATACAAATGAAGAAAACAATTCAAAGTTGATTTTTTTCAGTTATCAGAAGAAATAATCCCGTATGATCACGATGGTCGGCCGATGTATGACTTCTACTCGTATCTCAGTACTGAGCCTGATGCTCATACAGGTAAACTTTAAAAAACCTCCTCAATATCAACACTTGTTGTTTATTCTTGTTGTTATCTAGTGTGATGATTCACATTGATTCTCTGAAATATCTCCAACTGATAATTTAGCCTGCGATTTACTTAAAAAAATGGTTTGAAGTATTTACTGCCGAAAACCAAAAAAATCTTGTTCAGTCACTTGTTTCTTTATTCAGCAGGTGGATATGAATATCCAGGTGTTCATGTCCATCACAGTGAGTTTGAACCTTCTCAGGAAAACCAGTTAATCGAGCTGCACTCCAACCCATATCGCTATGTAGATGTTGAGTCTTACCACCCGTCTGTAGATCCAGGGATGGGACCACTTCTGCCAGTGGTACCAACACAGGTGGGTTTATCTAGATTGTTTACTATACGGTTGGTTATTTTTATAATGACAGCGAACTTAAATTACATTGTTGTATGTAAAACCCCAAACTTCACATGACCTGTCATTGATTCTTTTTGCTAGCATAAAGCGAAAACCATCATTTTTATGTATGTATTTGTTTAAATATGGAGAAATCAATAAAAGAAGATACATTTATATAGAAGCATTACTTTCTAAGATAGTAGACAAGTAAAAAAATACACTTACATAAAAACAAATCAAAGTTTCTCGTGTAAAATCTCATGCAGGGTTTTTATGAAATACACAGGTTTTGTGTTTATTGTTAGATATTTTGCTTTGTTTAAAATAGTCTAAAATCAAAAGAATCAACACGATTTATCTTGCAGTACGTGCTCTGTCTTTAAATAAAGTGCGAGTAAAAAAATAACAGGGAGAGAAATGTCAGATGTGTAGTCATATTCTGTTTGTATTTTCTGCAGCATAAAAATACTCTTGATTGAGAATGTTTCAAATAAAATGTCATTCGTTTCTTTTGAAATCTCTTACTTAACTGACCAAAATTATTCTGAAACACACACACAGAAAGAGATGTGCAGGATGTGAGTAGAGGCACAGACAGACCGATTGCTCAACATTGTCTTTTCCTGACTGAATACTGTTGCTATACAATAACACACACACAAGCATTTGTACAGTGCTGATAATAATACTTCACAGAACAATGATCTTGCCAAACACAGTTAAACCCTGACTTAAGACTCTTCAAGATCAATTGAAACTGTTATGCGTGTGTCTCCTCATTGTGAGATGCTCAATAACTAAATGTTCTCATTTATGTGACTATATTTGAATAAACTGAACTATCATATGGCTTCGACAGACTTGAAATATAGCGCACAAGTAACTTTTAACTAAACTTTTAGTACATTATGTCATTTTAGCAGTTCAGCAGGTCCAGTCTCTATATTCTTGGAAGAAAGCAGCTCGAGTATTTCACTAAATATCTTCATATTCTTCCGTATTAAAGGGATATTGAAAATTCTGTCATCAGTTCCTCACCCTCAGATTGAGCCAAACCTAGAGAAAGATATTTGGAAGAATGTCAGTCACCAAACAGATTTCATTCCCCATTGACTCCCATAGTATTTAATTTCCTACTATGGCAGTCATTGGGAGATCTGTCTTTTTTTCCAAATATCTTCCTTTCTGTTCAGCAGAACAAAGAAAATTTATGAAGGTTTGAAACAACATCAGTGTGAATAAATGAAACAGAATATTTTTGGGTGAACTATCCCTTTAATAATACAGCTGTTTGTTTTTGAAATAATTGAGGGTGTGTAAATAACAGCAGAATCTAAAAATGGATTTTAAATACTCTGTTTTAATATTTTAATGTAACATGAATAGGAAAATACAATGTTTTTCAGTGTCTGTAGTTACTAATACAGTATCGTGTTTATGCTGTGGTGTTTTGCTGATGGAAAGGAAATTCTGCAATGAAGGTGATGTGCACTTGATTTGTAAATGCAGGGCCGCACCATTTTGTGTCTCATTTTGTCGACACCATGTTTTCACAGTTCCTCTTTCAATGTAAAGTCATTCTGTGGTTTCCAAGTATATAATAACTCTAATAGAAATTCAAGCTAAATGAGCATTTTCTGCTGCAGCATGTGTCGAGATGTGGGAAACTGTATCCAACCCAAAATATTACTTGGGTATCAGTGACCTGAAAAGATTTCAACAGTCATCACAGCTGTCTTATGGTTTTGTGGTTTTTTTTGTAGAAACGGTGCTTGTGAATTAGACAATATCCATGTCGGTTGATGTTTTTGATGAGAGTTAAGGTCTTTGCACATACAGTCCGAAATTTTCATATTCGTTTTTCGTATTTGGTACTCGTTTGTATTGTGTGCCTGAATTCTCAAAACGCCTTACAAAAAGCTTGCTATGGATGCGGAAAATGCAGAGAATTGAATTCGTATGATGGACGAAAATATCGTAGGCAGTGTGTAAATGTGATTGACACAACGTGAGGTCGTATTTATTTTTCAACGTGCGGAACTTGTGGACACAAATGTAGGTCACCATGTGAAACGATCTGATAAGCAAGTCATACAGAAGCAGTAGTGAACATTTTTCTCTTCACAGTACACTTATGGTCCTCCAATGCTGTACCCTCGGTCACCCGTCACCCGCAGCACTGATGATGAGGAGCCTGGGGGGCGCAGTCCACCTTTTGAGGTGTCAGAAGGTGAAGAGGACACTGACAGACATCCAGGCGCATCGAGTGCTCTGATAGGTGAGTTTCAAACAGAGATGCACAGTCTCTCCTAATGTTATCTCAAGTATGTAGACCTTAAGTTTTTTTGAAAGAGAATTCTAACTGTACCTTAACACTTCAAATCAATGTCAACTTCTACAGGAACCAAAAGGAAAGTGCGCCTCTATCAGTTCCTCCTGGACCTTCTTCAAGACGGAGACATGCGGGAATGCATCTGGTGGGTGGACAGAGAGAGAGGCATCTTTCAGTTCTCCTCTAAACACAAGGAAGCTCTCGCCAGCCGATGGGGCCAACAGAAGGGCAACCGCAAGATGATGACCTATCAGAAGATGGCCCGGGCTTTGAGGAACTACGGCAAGACCGGCGAGGTCAAAAAGGTGAAGAAGAAACTGACGTATCAGTTCAGCAGCGACGTGATGAGGAGAATGGTGATGGAGAGGAGGCAGTATCATCACTGAGACAGAACTGGACATGACTCACGTTACTCTGTAAAACGGATTCTCCTTCAGCAGTCCACTCAGAGTTTCAGTCTCGTCATGTACTGTAGATCGCTAGTTTTGTGTGAATTTAACTCAGGGATTTCATATTTGGAAAAAAAGTCTGCAGGTGTGCTTTTTAAGAGTGGAAAAGGAGTGATTTTATGAGAGTTAAATGAACTATTGTGGGGTTTCATACACATTTGTGGGCTCAACCCAAGCTTATCTTTAAC
This sequence comes from Triplophysa dalaica, assembly GCF_015846415.1. NCBI lineage: Eukaryota > Metazoa > Chordata > Actinopteri > Cypriniformes > Nemacheilidae > Triplophysa > Triplophysa dalaica. Next base: position 14,458,293 of record NC_079565.1, on the reverse strand, counting down.
GTTGAGATGAATGGCACATTATGGGCTGTAACGATACACAAAGCGCTTGATCCAATACAGTACGCCATTCCTGATTTATCATGTGATATTATTAGCATATTTTAAACAAAATGTAAAAAGTTAAAATTATTTCCAAAACATTGACAATTTAAATAAACATTTTTTTGCACATAGATCTTGTTATAGTATTGGCAACATTCAGAGTTTTAATTTAACCTTCTGTATATAAATCATTGAAACAATTCTAGGTCTGTCACTGACAGTTAAAGGTTAAATAAATTTAAGAAATTGATTTAAAAGCTTAACCCTGATAGAGCTTCTTAAAACTGTTAAAAAAAGCACACACACAAAATAAACATCACATATGATGACACAGGTCACGTTGGCAGCTCAACCAATAGGATTAAACAGACATCATATTGTAATGCTTAATATACATTTCGTCATATATATCGTCATGTCATATTATGAAAGGATTGCTTTCTGCTGGTCATTTTTGTGCTTTAATTGTAGAACGTAAGACATAATGCCAATTACTGAAGGGACGTTGTTGAAAATATAATGGCAAGTGCTTCAGCAACACCTGAACTAAGACTGGGGATGAATTCATGAAAAATTGGTAGACTGTCTCTCACAGAAAACTGACAAATACATAAAACGAAAGAATTATTAGTATTCACTGTAATATACGAAGTATCCGTTTTAATGTAATTGATATACTGTAATCATAACAATTTGAGAAAAAAGAATGAACTCAGAAACTACCATCTTTGAAATGCATGGACTTTGTAAAAAACTAATAATAAGTGTAAAATCATGTAATCTGACAATGTAATCTGTTTGCATGTGATACGTGACGTAGAGAGACCTTTCCTTATTTTACATCATAATAAAAATGTATTTCTAGGTTTAAAAATAGATTATGAATTCTAGATTTGCTCCATACTGCTATCTAGGGGACACTAACAAGATGCCCCATATAGGAAAACTACTGGCCTTAAGAACTCCATAACCTTTTCATTTCAATGATTTTTGGAGCATTTCTAAAGATGTATTATGTTAAAAACAGAGACATGTTGCATTTGTGTCTTTAAACAATCACAATACCAAATCTCAAATAAAAATATATTCTGTAATGCTGAAAAGTGGATGCATGTGACTATAATGGCAAACCTTATCAAACAAAACCAATTAAATATGAATGGATTCGGAGTTTTGTTATTATTATTATTACACTTATTATATATCATTTTATTTCAAAGACATGGTCTTAAAAATACACAACAGAAATGATCCAAACTATTTTTTTATACTATTTTAAACTATACCTTTCTTGAGGTCAAGATGTTAAATTAGTAAAACTTACAAACTGGATCTGTGTAACACTGCACAGTGTACAATTTGCTTTTGTTATTCAAACAACAAAATCAAAGGAAAATATCACACATCAGTTTGGGAGATATTGTTCTTTAGTTTTTTGGGAAACACGACATCTGCATTAAGTTTATTATGCATCAATACTTTGAACATTTTAAGATAAGAATATCAGTACTTTCTCCTTATAATCTCCCCCAAAACTTGCCCAATTCACACATATGCAATACAAACCCTTAAATGGCAAGAAAATTCCAGAAATGTAGATATTCAGCTTTCAGTAAAGCAGGATTTTTTCCACAGAAGAAAGTTCCCAGTAATTTCCAAAACTGATTAAGCAGTATTTCACCAGCGGATTCCGTTCAAACAGAATCATTTTAACCTTAGGTATAGAAAGATGTGTGGCTTAATGTATTAGCAATGGCATTGCCTTTGTAAATGTTAAACTTAAAACACAATGTAACTTTAACAGTATTGATAACAATCTGAAAAAAAATACTCTGAGGCCGCAATTTTTTGCGTCAAAATTTGTGACGTCAAATGATTGCTACCTAAACCCGTTCTCTTAACACCGGGACAGTACGTGGCAGTATGCCCTCTTGAAACAAGCCAGCCTGCCTGCCATAAAAGAATAATGCGTTCAGTAAGCATATATTCAAGGTAATCGTGCAATAAATCACAGTTTTAAACTACCGTTGTTAAGACTATTTAAGACGTCATAATCCACCATTATAATATACTTTATACATTACGATAATATACTGGTTACTTATTCTGTATTAGAGATCAGGTGAATATAAGCCCTCGTCAGCTAATGAAAGAGAAGACAATAGGCTACTGATGTACGGTGAATCAACATCAAAAAGGCAAAATCTGGATAAAATGCATTTTAAAATGGCTAAAACATACTGTAAATATTAAATTAGCAATTAATTTGGTTATTAATATACAAGTTGTATTGTTTCTGACAATATTAAAATGTGAGAAGACACACTAAATTGCGATTTTATTTTCTAACTTTATTATTTTAGCATTATTAATATATATTTTATCATACAGCACCTTATATTTAGTGAAGAACTGATTAGTGTGTCTGTGTCAAGCTTGGCTGCCTGTGCGTGCAACCATTTTAGGTCATTAAAAAAGAAAATGGCGGCCTCCTTAGGTTAAAATGAGTATTACATTTAGACATTTTTAATGAAATGAAAATATTTTATATGTTTCTAACGACAAATGCTAGTGATGTAAGGCTTTGCAACATATTAATCCACACATCTCTCTATACCCTGGGTTCCTTTTAAGAATAGTTATCATTAGAAAAATAAAAAAGGTTAATGATCCCAAGAGATTCAGTTAGATGCTAGAGCTTCACTTTGATAAATAGTTTTCGTATATTCTCTTTATCACCACAGCAATTGATGATTCATGTTTCAAACTGTTGTTTGTTGTGCTGTACGTCATATGCAAGTAATACAAAAACTGATCTGCTTGGGTCCATCTCAATCTCTCTTCCCCAAGGCGATGCTGTTGTGTGCTTTCAGAACGGTAAGGATGTATTGTCTGATATGGAATCATCAGGTCAGTTGTTGGCCGCGCCTGCATGTCTGGGCCAGTTCTCCTCATCCAGAGTGGAGTCAAACTCTTCTTCTCTTTCTTTAGGAGGAGCTCTGAATCAAATACAAAAAAAATTCACATGCTCAGTTATGATGTCAAAGAAACCTCAGAAGGTACAGTATAATAAAACAATGTGCTGTCATTATGATTTAAAGGAGGCTTGAATTAAAATCACAATTTTAACCTGAGCTTTTCTATGATGACATTGATAGGTTGAACACCACCTCCACAGAAAAATATCAAAGACTACTTTTCTAGCCCCGCCCACTGGTTCGCACATGACAGAAACAGTGGCGAGGAACCAGATAGAGCGAGCAAGCAATAAACAAACATGCCGTTAAAGATATCTTAATATTGTGCCATCCCTGCTTGTGGAAGAATACAGTCGCTGTATAATTTTCCTTCAGATTTCGATATTAGGAATGTTGGGTTAAACTTTATTTTTAAAGACGTTCCAGCTCATGTGGAAAAAACAAGGAGCATTTGTTTGTTTCATTTCTCCGAAGATTCCTTCGTGAACAAGGCACAGGTCCACACTGAATTTGCGGAGAGTTTAAAATTAAAAACCAGTCGACGCAGCAATCTTATGTGTGTAAAACATTTCTGTACTATGTGTCTCTATTGCTTTGTTAGAGATTGCTTGATGTGCCCTGATCACTATTCACACGAGATTAGTATTACCTGGGGACCCGTAGTCATTTGAATTAATTGCAGAAGTTGTCTGTGATCTTAAGTGCGTGCGAATCGCCACCTCTGTGATTTGTTGGGCTCACATATAACTTTTTCAAGGTTTTATACACCGTTTGCGAATAATGGAGGCTGTATTGAAGTGTTTTGGCATTATAGTATTATAAATACTGATGTGGGGAGGTCATTTATAAATCACAGGAGGTCTCCAGATAATACTGATGCCGTGCGAAAACTGTGAATGGTGCTTATGTGTAACCTAATGTTACATCTTGAACCATATTCACAGAAGGCTCCGACTACGCAAACTGCTATCCAACCAAAGCGGTGGGCGTTTACTTCCAAGTGTCTTCAATGCGGCACGCCCATTAAAAACGAGCGTTTGCAGAGCTGGCTTATTACTTCTTGATTTTGATGTTTTTGGATGTAAAAACCACGCAAGCGTCATAAGTAGACCTCATATAACAGTATAAAACAATAAACAAACACAGTTCAACAAACCTTTAATTTTAGATTAGGGAAACATAGGTGTGTCTAGATGTGACCAAAAGCTAGTGTAGAATTATAATGCAAAAACCAGAAGCAATAATCACAAAGAAATAAATTTTTCGAGAACAGAATAGATGTGACATTACAAAAAAATATTGTGACCATGGTAAGGTACAATTCATGGTAAGGTTGAAATTAGCATGGAATTTCTCATAGTTACTGTATAAAATATAGTTACTGTAAACGTAAATGCTAAATAAATCAACACCTAAAAATTTGTAACACTTACCAAAATACAGTTTATTTATTTTTTTAATTTAGATTTTGTTGCAGATTTGTAAGTAACTTTTAATGTTTCTTAATTTTAATAATATTCTTAACTTTGGGAAGACAAGCTTCATGACAAAGAATTCAATTTAGAAAAATAAATGCCATTGTTAACTTCTATTTCCTACTGGATCACCCTTGGACTCATAATATGACTATATTTGTCTCTTTTAATATACAAAATTATTATTTATATTAAAGGGATAGTTCTCGCAAAAATGGAAAAACTGTCATCATCTACTCACCCTCACCTACCTGTATAAATGACTTTGTTCTGACGAACACAGAGAAAGATATTTGGAGAAATGTTAGCAATTCAGTTCTGGGACATCATTGACTACCAGAGACTCAGAACAGTTTTCCTAAATTCTTCAAAATATCTAATTTTTTGTTGTTTTTTATTCCACTATTCTGTTCTATTTTTTCTACTATGGTTGTGGATAATGTCCCAGAATTGAAAATGGTTAACAATCTTACAAATATCTTTCTTTGTGTTCAACAGAACGAAGACATTTAAACAGGTTTGAAACTACTTGAGGGCGAGTAAACGATGACAAAAATGTCATTTTTGGGTGAACTGTCTTTTCAAACGTAACAATGATTTGGCAGAAGATAAATAAAAAATAACACTAAATGACAAAAAGGTTGCCGGACCTTAGGTGTGTACAGTATGCAATGAATATCAAATAAAATTGTACCTAATGTAGAACGGTTGACATTTCCCCTGGACCACCTCCTTACTCAGTTCCACGGCGATGATGTCGGACTGAGGCACTTCAAACATGGGCTCTAACAGGAGCTTCTCCTGAAGGACACACCACAGACACATGAATGAGATCACATGAAAACAGATCTTAGATCAGCAGACATTTGATTCGTGTCCTTTACCATGATGGAGCGGAGTCCCCTGGCTCCTGTTTTCCTCTCCAGAGCCAGACGGGCGATGGCCCTCAGTGCATCACTGGTTACATTCAGCTCACACTGTTACAAAGAGGCAAGAATGTAACAACCTGAAGAAAAAACACAAACCTGTGCAAAACAAGTAAGGGATAATCCACAGCTAGCCGTGCGTTAAAGGGTATTAACGCAGAAACGTGGAGGCCAAGCACCTACCGGCGTGAAGTGCTCTAAAGTCCTTTAATGCATTGCAAGCTGTGGATTATACCCCTTATAACATGGTCATTGGCCCAGTTAAAGCTTTTGTTTGTACAGTGTAATTTTAGATCAAACAGTAAATTTCAAATGTAAACAAACTGACTGGAGCGTCCTGTGCGTTAAAGGGTTTTAATGCACACCTTCCAGCCAATCGGAATCGAGTATTCAACAGACCATGGTATAAGCTGCCATAATGCACCGGAATTGACACTACAATGACACTACAGAGAGACACACATACTTTATCCATACTGAAGAGAGCCTGATACTGAGGGAGCACAGCGTTCCGAGGCTCGGTAAGGATTTTCACCAGCGTCTCCTCGTTCAGACTGTGCAGCGGTACCACCACGGGCAGACGGCCAACAAACTCCGGGATCATCCCGAATTCAACGAGGTCCCGCGCCTCAGCGTGTCGCAGAAGACGGTCTTTCTCATCCATCTCTGCCGCTGCCTCCATTTCATTCCCTGAGGTGTTGGCCAGATCAGCGGCCGCTGCTGCCCGGCGACCTTGGCCCAGGTTTGAGGGCGTCCCGAAACCAAGGAACTGTAGGGGACCACAACACAATACATCAACAATCATATACATACTAAAGAAGGCATCAGGAGATAAATACAGAAAATTTCACCTTTTCATTTTTTCTGCGGCTGACGATCCTGTCGAGTCCGTTGAAGGCACCGGAGGCCACAAACAAGATGTTGGTTGTGTCTACCTGCAGCGTGTCTCCTCTCAACTTCCGGCTGTTCTTCTCCGGAACGCTCACGATGGTTCCCTCAAGGAGTTTAAGCAAACCCTGACCAGATGAACAAATAGACAAGCCATAAAAAACCATCCTTGCATGAACTGAAAGAATACATGATGTATGATAACATACCTGCTGAACACCTTCCCCCCCGACATCTCTGAGCTGATGAATTCCAGGCACGCTGCCAATTTTATCCACTTCATCCAGGAACACTATGCCTGCAAGTGGACAGTAATTCCACTCATTGATTTTCAACTTGAGACAAAGAACTCGTAAAGTGTTTCCCACATAAAGTACACGAGAGACTTTGTGAAGACTGACCTTGCTGGGCTTTCTCCACGGAGTAGTTTGCATCCTGCAGAAGTTTGGCAATAACGGATTCGATGTCCTCGCCCACATAGCCTGCTTGGGTAAGGGTGGTACAATCACAGATGGCGAATGGCACATCCAAACATCTAGCCAGAGTCTGGGCCAGCAATGTTTTGCCTAGAAGGGTTAAAGATTCATCACCAAACATGCTAGAGTGAAAAAAATTCTAAATTCAGCAGCCAGTAGAGTAAGATATGAATAGCAAATTAGCATGAAATTTGCAATAAAATGCAGAATGTCAAGAATAGGTGTCTACATATTTGGCCCTAATTTAGCAAGCAAGTCGAGCTTTTTATATTTTGTATTATATCGACATAATTGTGTTGCATATTTTCTGCCATTTGGAATCGTGGGGAAAACCCAAACTCACCAGATCCAGTAGGTCCCAGCAACAGAATATTGCTCTTTTCAAGTCTAATATCAGTGTGGGTGGAGTCAAGCATTTCTCCGCCCCGTTTTTCATGATAGGCTTGCTTATTGGTCTGCTGCTGGACAGATGCACCCAGAGCGTTTCCGTGGGGACTGACTCCAGCGATCTGAAGCAGCTCTGTGAAAACAAGCAAAACCTTCAGTTCTTCATTTCAGCAGAATATGTGCTCTTCATTGACAGGCACAAACATGAACCCCTGCAGACCGGATCCCCCGAAAAACCCCCCATTACATAACATGTGGAATTATATTTTAAATTTGGACACAAAATGGGGCTTGAAACTACAGAAACAGAGACAGAAGTGAAACTGTTCATCAACCGCAGGTCAAACTAAATATTATTTGTGTCATTTATTGTTCACCGTTCTGTTTTGAAGAAGTTGCCACTTTTAATTGTTTTGCTTAAATTTAGCTCAAAGATTTGAAACAGGTATATGTTGATTATTTACAACACTAACTTTGGAAGCAGATCACACATTAAAATATATATTTTTGCAGGTTATTAAAAGTTTATCATAAATAAATAATATTTAATCTAACATACTTTTGAACCAAAAGAACATTATTTCTCCTTTATTTTTGTATAAGAGTATATTTGAGTTTATATGCCATATGTGGAAAATGCTTTGTGTTAGCTGTTAATTTAATGCAATTCATAATTCTGTTTCCAAACTCTGACCAGACTGTTGGCTCCGGTCTGCACTATAAATATAAAGTAAACAGACAGAGACTCAGTGTGAAATCTGAGAAAATTTGAGACAGCCAAGCTGAGAATATGCTATATCTAGCATATATTTTTGATGTTTTCTAACACCTGATTCAAATCACCAGCTGGTTAGTGTGTTAATTACGGAGATTAATTAACACATTAACCAACATACGGAGCGGAGAGACATCTACAACATTCTAGGAGGGGGGGCCCGAGGACCAGGTTGGGGAACACTGTATTAAACCATGTGTGTGTCATAGTAACATACAGTGTGATGCAATTCCCAAAACACAAAAGCATATATAATATAATCAACATCTGAACTGACAGCTACAAAAATAGTATTTTATAAACTAGTTATATAGTGGATAAAAACTTAATGTGCTAGAATGCTCTCATTTAATTCAAATTACGTCAATATTTATTACAGTATTTATAAAGTTATCTTAAAAAAATGGTGGACATTGTTTGGATTATTTTAATTTAACCACTCTGAAATATGCCAGAAAATAAATAACAAAATAAATTAAAATGATTCTACATCAGGGAATAATAAATCATTTATATATGACATACATTTATAAAATCATAAAAAAAAGAAAAATTTCTAAGACTATAAATATATTACCCTAAATAAGTAATTAAACGTAAATAAATAATAATTCATAATAAATTACTAAACAATTCATGTTGGAATGTTTTTTGGCAAAACTAGTGTAATTGTGCATTTTGCTAGGTTATTTTTAAATGAGCTGCAAAAACCACGACTCACTTGTAAACCTGTATTCATCTTCTTGTCTTCTGATCTCTAGCTCTAGAGGAGAGTAGAGGAGAGAAGTACAGTTAACTTGTTGTAACTCCTGCACTTATGAGCACAAAATGAGATAAGTAACACTACTGTACGTGTAAAGTAAGAGAAGGGAAATTTCGCAACATTTACACTGGAACCACAGGAAATGCTATAGATATGCTGTCGGACAAATACCAAACTACACAGCCCTAAAGACCACAAGAGAGTGGGCTCGTGTGTTGTTGACTGCCTTTCTTAGGATAATCTGAGAGCTACTGTTTGAATAGAAGTAATCTGTTTGAGTTAAAATGAATGTTTTAAAGAAACATTAAAGCGACTGTATGAAACAATATTCATCCCCCCTCCCACTCACAAAAATTCAACATTTCTACCCAATTAAATAGTATGTCAGAGCTTGATATTAACTGGAAAAGTGTTAATCAATATAAAATCAAAAAAAAAGTTTTTTGTTGTTTTAAAATGTATTTCAATGCTCATTTTAAATCATTAGTCATCCAGAGGCCCCCTTGGAAGTCGGCTGGGCCACGGCCCCCCCCCCGTTGAGAACCACTGCTTTAGATTGAATTGAAATTTGTAATTGTAGCGTGTCAAGTCAAATACGTTCAATATAATATTTTGTATATGCCTAACATTTATAACCAGTTTATTTCAAAATGAGATAATAATATGAGAATAATCATAATGTATTTTTTTATTGTGCATTCCAATAAATATCAATTAAACTATTGTTGGTTAGTTTTGAATTAAGCCATAATAGCATAAATAAATGAATATCATAAATAAAATACAGCTAACTAACACAATAAAAGACAAAAAAGACAAGCTAACATAATAAAAAACAATGAATTGAATGACCGATGAAATGATTTTTGAAAAAGTTGAAAACGGGGTAATCTTATTTTGGAAACAAACCTTTATATTTATATGATATACATGAATTTTCAAAAAACAATGTTTTGGAACCAAACTCTATAACGCTATAATAATTGTGCTTAAATAAAGTTCATAAAAAGGAACCAGTTTCATAGGATTTCTTTTATTTTCATAGGAATTTGAAAACTCCATTAAGTAGTTCAATCTATATTTACCTCTAGGAGTAAGAGGACTCTGTTTCTCTGCTTCTGCTTGCTGTCTGCTCACTGCTGGAAAGTTGTTGTAGATCCGCTTGTAATGATTATAGACAGCGACTGCCAATACTTTCTTTGCATATGACTGGCCGATGACATATTTGTCGAGATATGTATAAATCTAAAGACATTGAGACAACAGGACCACACATTGTTTATGGAGTAGATAATGTTTCTGAAATATAATAATCTGACAAAACAAAAATTAAATTACATCTGTTGTGATGGATTATACCTTTTTAGGAGGTGGAGGGGGTGTCTGAGCGAAAGCGATTTTCGCACGTTCAGAGGTGCTTTCTGTTTCCTTGTTTAAACCCTCCTTAGAGTCCGACTCAGACAGAACCACAAAGAAGTGATGACACTTTTCACACTTTACGAACCGTGTGGAGGCTGCGTGGGTTAAGATCATTCAGTCAATGAGAAAAACATTCAGAACAGCTATTACAGTTTAACTAATGAACTATTTTTTTTAAAGATTAGGTTTTGCCGTTTTGCCTTTAATTGTACAATTTAGTTGCAGAGAGGACAGGAAGCGAAGTGGCATAGAGAAGGGGATGGGTTCGGGAAATGACAACGAATCGGGATTCGACCTCGGGTCGCCCGATGCGCAACATGTCGGTGCACTTCCCATAGGCTATCAGCTCCAACACAAATGAATTATTTTAATCATCTAAAACAGGCCAAATAATGAAACAGATTTTAGAGTGGTGGAGCGATGATGTATTTTTGTTGGGCAAATCTACAAGCATCACAGATGTCAATGGGATTTTTCCCTAGGCTTTTGGATTATGGAAAAACAAAATAAAATGAGATGTACAAAACATCTTTATTAAACTCGGATCAGCTTGTGTCCTATTGTCCCATCTCCTCGCCTTTCGCTTCATGTTTTTCTCAAAATGAAGGCCAAAAGTCCAAAAATATAACTTATTATAAAACTGTACGTGTGTGAAAATGAATCGTTTAAAAATGTAATTATGCACAATGAATTTCAAAAACACCCCATTGGTTTTCATTCAGCTGTTCTATGTTTGTCAAATTAACTTCCTATATCGGGCTATGATAAAAGTAAGTGAATGACACTCACATACAAAAGTCTCCACGTGTGTACAGAGATCTCCACATTTGGGACATCGCAGCTGACCGCCGCCTTTCCCTGAACCTCCCGTTCCTGACGTACTGTTTCCACCGGCATCAGTGACGCTTTTCTGCCCAGTGCAAAAACACACCTCCAATAACCATTCAAACTTTGACATTAACATTTATAACATTCTAACCTTTTTTAAACAAAACGTACCCTTCCACCATCACCATCTCGGGGCGTGCTGTCTTTAATAGCCAAACACACTGCTGTTTGTGAAAATGATCTCACGAGTATAACTTGAGGTAGATGAACTTCATGGCATGCTGGTTTAGTAAGAGTGAAGAGCTGAACCCGGGAACATGACAGACCTAAAACAAACACAACGCATAAGATAACAAGCAATTACATGAGTTGGGCTGCATTTAAATATAATACATTCCGTGAACAAAAGTGCAGAAGGATCTGCTGGTCTTAGCTGGCCGTCCACTGGTTGGACTGGTCTGATTGTTTTAGGGGGATTTTTTGCCTAAATTGCTGTGGTATAAAAAAGAGATCAGAGGGCAGTTTTTGAACATGAATTTAGAATCAGGACATTGTGTACACTGGTGAGGACTCTGGCTCACTTCACATTGGGAGACTGATGAGTTTTTCCCATGACTACCCATTCAGTGCCTTGACTCCTGAACTAAGGAACTGACTGAGACGGACTCAGGGAGTAATATTATGTGATGCCTATGATGCTGATATAAGCATTGTTAAGAAGAAATAGGATTTTAAATTATAATACGATTTTAAATATGTGAACAATATGCCATGGTGATCCAATTGGGGTCACCTAATAAAGCTTTGAAAACCTGCCAGCCTGGGAAACGAACTTGCAACATTAGAGAGATTATTACATTATAACTCTGGCTGTCTAACCATTAGGCCACAACTATCTTTAATATTGCCTAATACGTGGACAAGAGTAATGATATGCAATTGCTCTACAGTTAATATACTTCACTATTAACATCCTTTAACTGTTGAAAATTGTAAAGTGTGCATATTCATCCAGTGATATTTGGAGATGTTTTAATAAACCGAATTCAAAGTATATACAATATTTAATATAAATACATAAAGTTTAACAATATCAGCTAACATTTATTTACAAGTAATTGTGAATGCTGAATTGCGATGGGTGAGATTGAAAATGTAATTGTAATATTGCTGTAAAATTATAATATATTATACATTATCTGTGCTTTCACGCGCACTTGACGGTCATCAAAAACGCACACATGCGCAGACAACCCCTAAAGATTATAACATTCCTAAAAATGAAGTAACCCCGGAACATAAGCTGCTCCGGAGCAGGTTATCTTTAGAGAGTGAGTTGCTGGTTACTTACATACCCTGAAAGTATCTTCGTTTTTGGAAAAGAAAGTCGGGTTTATCAGCTAAAGCCAACTAACCCTTAAATGTACCCAGGCATGTCACATAACCAGCTTTCTGAAATATCCCCCAGGTCCAAGTCTGATATCCTATTGTTGTTGTAAACAAGATATTGCACACTGGGATTGCTGATTGGCTGACGCTACCCACGTGATCCAAGTTGACCATTAAGGAGGATGGGCGGTGTTAGATAGTTTGGTTGTGAACGGTGTATTCATTATAAATAATGTATCACACAAAATTTTGTTTTCAAAGCCAAGAGACCCGGAAGTGTATAATATGAGCTGTTTGAACGGAATTGTACAGTCATTATTATGAAGTCAAACATTCCTTCCGTTAAATCATTCTCCGAACGTGCTAGTTATATTGATTTCTCCATGTTGTTTTGTTTTTCTGCTGTTAATGAGGTCATCACCAAGTTCATTTAATACTTCTTCTGGATGTATTAGTATTGATGGTTTTCTTACCTTTATAAACGGAGTTTATCACCCTCGCTGCAGGTCTGCATGCACAGGACATACTTAAAACTACACGAGAAAAAAATAGAAAAAAACGAATTATATATGAATTATTCATGAATATAAATAGAGGGTTATCTTTATAGCAGGTTATCATTACCTTATTTTATTTATAAGCACATAATAGGCATGTAAAACAGTGCGCCACTAAACGCGTGGTACAGTATGAAACATGTTACGTTACCAGAGTACTAAATGTCCGAGTCCTCCAAAACAGATGATTGTCTTTTGCTTTAATGGATTTAACAACACGATCTGATCAGAAGAAACGTTTTAAATGATTTCATGTCAGCGTGAATGTGTCTGTAGGTCCGTTACGGCTGTTACATGAAGTTTGACGCGATCAGTATAACCTCCTGTTATGAAGTGGGTCACTGACGTAACGTAACATACAGACGTGTTTATATCACATGACAACAAAGTGATAAATGGAGCCTTTAGTGAGACGTAACTTTAGAGTGAGACATAAATGATTTACTCCTGCAGAGGGCGCTTTAAGGCTCACAAAGACCTACAACCAGGGCACTTCTTGCTGTACCAGAGACATTTGTACGCTAAAAACATAATCTTTTGAGAATTTCGTTTCTGATGTATAAATCTAAATACGTCCGAATTAGAAACACACCGTGAAGAAAACCATAAGCAGGAGAATGGCCCAAATGGCCGCACAGCTAAGCCACGCCCACTTTATCATTCTGCCATTCATGTAGTAGACGTTCCAGTCGTTTTTATTGTGGGAGGAGCAAACGCTCTTCTTCTTGAGCGCTTTACTCACTGTCAAAAGAAATCACTCCGCCACGTGACACGGAGGACTCGCGAATGTATCTTTAATCATTGTTATATATTCTTTATATTACCATTTGATTGTTTAAATAGCTTATGTAGGTTTATTACATATCAGAAATTTTTTAAACACTAATGAGAAAATAATAATAAAGAATCGACGACTGCACAATTACATGAAACAGAATAATTCTACTACATATTAATATTTTTCATTTTACTAAAAAACGCATACACCTGACAACAGAAATAATAATTTCATTCCCATCATAATAAAAAATAACACGACAAATTGACAGATTTGTAATAATAATTCAAACGTAGAGCAGTTATTTCTTAAATGGCTTATTAACCATGGCTTATATTTCTTGTATGCATATTTATGCATAGTGATAGTGTCACTTTAAAGTTATCAGATAGTGGACTGCTTTGGAATCAACAATGAATTCATCTTATTTGACATGCTTAAAACCCGTCCAGTCACTCCCAAACATTAACTATGACAACATTTCTGCTAAAATTGCATAGTTACTACGATGACAAAAGCTAAAATAATAATAAATTCAATAATCATTTTTACTTGTCCTGAGATCTAAAAATGGTGGGGTTAGCATGTCTAAAGGGATCTCAGATCTGCTTTATTAAAGCATGGCAGTCTCCCATGTTTCATATGGCTTTACTATTGTGAATACATGTAATAAGCTAACTGAAGTGTTTCCCATTTCCATTATGGCTTGTCAAGTTCCCCATTATGTCACTTTTCAATATAGACACAACAATCTACAGCTACATTTGAGATGTAACAAAAAATTTTCCCTTGATTATATTCACTGTTATTTTGCACAGGTCCCTTTGTCAAACAGCATAAAGTCAGTTGTCTTGGGTAATATCACAGAAAATGACACACAGGCAGACGTGACATTCAGTCATGGATTGTCTCTCTCATTTTAGTGGTCATATTGTCTCGAAGCTCACAGTGTCGCTTCAGATCTCTGACCTCCAGAGGAAGTGAACCGCTCCATACCATCAGCACCGAATCCTGACCTGTGACCGTCACAAACACAAAGCAAGAAGAAATGTCCGGTTCAAATTTTATATCATAAAATAATGTCCGGATCTAATTAACAAGGAACGGAACCCAACCAGAGATTCACTGCACAGTATTGTGTAAAATTGAATCGAAATGTCATGACTTTACCTGATTGTGTTTTGATTTGGTCATTTGGCATACGTTGAGATCTGCCCAACACTAGAATACAATTCTTTCGGTTTAGTGTTTCTGTAAAGCATAAAGAAGGGAATAGAATGTAGTTATTTTCCTCGTGACACCAGATGCACGCAACTATGACACTTTTCATTTAAGTGCAATGAAGACAGAAGGTGCGGTGCTTTAATGGCCTCATATTCAGGATATCTTCCTTCATTGGCCGCTGGGAACAGGAAGTGTGTAGTGATTGGTCCGTACCTAGCATCACAGAATCCATGCAGCGCATGGAGTGGCAGTTCAGGCTGATGCTCTGGAGCAGCTGACAGCTCGAGATCTCCACCAGCAGAATGAATCCTGATCTGGTCCCGATCCACAGAGTACCACTGTGCTGAACCAGCAGACCTTTAACCGTTGCCAAAGACGACTGCATTTCTCGGCACGTGTCTTCACTCTGAACCTGTCTGGTGCAATTTAGTCTGTTGTGAGGAAACAAGAGGGTTAAAAGTAATCGAGCCAGTATATGTGTGTGCGCGCGTGTGTGTTTGCTCACTTGAGTAATTTAGCACAGTCGATGAGGTTCATCATCTTCTCAGTCTTCTTGTCCCAGACTTCCACAATATGGCTTTTTGTTTTACTCACATACACATGTTTGTCAACCGCTAATCGCATTATAGAAGCATCACTGCTGCTACGACCCTGCTGCCTGCACATACAAACATGTCAACAACAGCAACTTAAAGCAAAACTTTCATTCTCAATCCAACCCTTACATCTGTGACCAGAATTTAAGCACTCATGTTAGAATTTAGTTTGCTGTCCACAGTAAGTTAATGAAACTTTATAGGGATAGTTCACTCAAAAATAAAAATTATGTCATCATTTACTCACCCTCAGGTTTTTCAAACCTATATGAAAGTCTAAATTTGTTCTGTTAAACATAAAGATGGATCTTTCTAAGAATGGATCTTTTCTTTTTGCCAAAAATCATTAGGATATTAAGTAAAGGTATTTTATAAATTTCCTACTGTAAATGTATGAAAGTTTTATTTTTGTGAGTGGATGTCCTGCTAGAGTGACTCAGATGAAGAACTTCAAAGGCGATTTTCAGTTTTTTGGACCCTCAGATTCCAGCTTTGTAAATAGTCATTGTTCTGCCAGATATTGTCCTATCCTAACCAACCACATATCAATAGAAATCTTATTTTCAGATGATGTAACAAACTCAATTTCAAAAAATTGACCCTTGAGGCCCGATTGACATTTCGCGTCTTTTAATAATATAGGGGGAAATAGGGGGCGATACACTCTTTTTTTTCCGGAGCGTCGGCGGCGCATCGAGATGAAAAATTCTCAACTTTTCAGTAAGGGGCCGGTGCTCAGTGGATCGGGCGGCAGTCTAAGGCAGGGGCCTCGACAACCCGATCCCTGGACGCGGAATCTAGCTCTAGGGACATGGAACGTCACCTCTCTGGCGGGGAAGGAGCCTGAGATTGTGCGTGAGGTTCAGAGATTTCGACCAGAGGTAGTTGGGATCACTACTACGCACAGCTTGGGCTCTGGAACCACACTCCTCGAGAGAGGATGGACTCTTCACCACTCTGGAGTTGCCCATGGTGAGAGGCGGCGGGCTGGTGTGGGTTTGCTTATAGCCCCCCAGCTCAGCCACCATGTGTTGGAGTTTATCCCGGTGAACGAGAGGGTCGCTTGTCTGTGCCTTCGGGTCGGGGATAGGTCTCTCACTGTCGTGTGCGTCTATGGGCCGAACGACAGTGTAGAGTACCCGGCCTTCTTGGAGACATTGGGAGGGGTGCTAGAAAGCGCTCCGACTGGGGACTCCGTTGTTCTGCTGGGGGCTTCAACGCCCACGTGGGCAACAACAGTGAGACCTGGAGGGGCGTGATTGGGAGGAACGGCCCCCCTGATCTGAACCCGAGTGGTGTTCTGTTATTGGACTTCTGTGCTAGTTACAGCTTGTCCATAACGAACACCATGTTCAAGCATAAGGGTGTCCATCAGTGCACATGGCACCAGGACACCCTTTCCCGGGGTCGATGATCGACTTTGTGGTTGTTTCATCTGACCTCTGGCCGTATGTCTTGGACACTCGGGTGAAGAGAGGGGCGGAGCTGTCAACTGATCACCACCTGGTGGTGAGTTGGATCCGATGGCGGGGGAGGAAGCTGGACAGACTCGGCAGACCCAAACGCACTGTGAGGGTCTGTTGGGAACGTTTGGCCAATCCCCTGTCAGAGAGATCTTCAACTTCCACCTCCGGCAGAGCTTCGACCAGATCCCGAGGGAGTCTGGAGATATTGAGTCCGAGTGGACCATGTTCTCCAACTCCATTGTCAACGCGGCCACTCGGAGCTGTGGCGGTAAGGTCTCCGGTGCCTGTAGAGGCGGCAATCCCCGAACCCGGTGGTGGACACCGGAAGTAAGGGATGCCGTCAAGCTGAAGAAGGAGTCCTATCGGGCCTGGCTGGCTTGTGGGACTCCCGAGGCAGCTGACGGGTACCGACAGGCCAAGCGGACTGCAGCCCGGGTGGTTGGGGAGGCAAAAACTCGGGCCTGGGAGGAGTTCGGTAAGGCCATGGAGAAGGACTATCAGTCGGCCTCGAAGAGATTCTGGCAAACCGTCCGGCGCCTCAGGAGGGGGAAGCAGTGCCCTACCAACGCTGTTTACAGTGGAGGGGGGCAGCTGTTGACCTCGTCCAGGGATATCATTGGATATACTTCGAGGATCTCCTCAATTCCGCTGTCACGTCTTCCATTGAGGAAGCAGAGGCTGAGGGCTCGGAGGCGGAATCGTCCATCACCCAGGCTGAAGTCACCGAGGTAGTCAAGAAACTCCTCGGTGGCAGGGCTCCGGGGGTGGATGAGATCCACCCTGAGTACCTCAAGTCTCTGGATGTTGTGGGGCTGGGCTGACACGCCTCTGCAGCACCGCATGGCGGTCGGGGACAGTGCCTTTGGACTGGCAGACCGGGGTGGTGGTCCCTCTTTTTTAACAAGGGGGATCGGAGGGTGTGCTCCAACTATCGGGGGATCACACTTCTCAGCCTCCCCGGGAAAGTCTATGCCAGGGTACTGGAGAGGAGAATCCGGCCAATGGTAGAACCTCGGATTCAGGAGGAACAGTGTGGTATTCGTTCCGGTCGTGGAAGACTGGACCAGCTCTATACCCTCTCCAGGGTGCTGGAGGGTTCATGGGAGTTTGCCCAACCAATCCACATGTGTTTTGTGGATTTGGAGAAGGCATTCGACTGTGTCCCTCGCAGCATCTTGTGGAGGGTGTCACCGGTTCTGTTCATAATTTCTAGGCGCAGCCAGGAGCCGGACAGCTCACTCCACCCCTCCCCATCCTATTCGAAGCAATACAGAGGTTGGCACAGAACTAAGATGTCTTAATGTTTCCACTTCTATGCATAAGGAGATAACATATTTATTAATCACGCTCTGCAGTTTGTCCCTTAAGGGCTAGTGTAGAAACAACATTGCGAATTGCTATGGGACCCGCAGTGTATGTAGATTGAAATAGCTCATTCTAAGGTTAATAAAAACATAAAGCTTCAATACGCAAGGTCTTTTCACACCTCAGAAGACATAGTTATGTATATTATATTGCATTTCTATCAATCGATCCTCCAAAAAATTACACATTGGACCGTTAATGTTCATTTGTGTTTTATTGACAGCCGAGTGTGTACAGTAATTACTCACAGATTGTGTTGTTCCAGTTTGGTGTTTATGCTTCTGCAGATGTCGTATTTAACAGTGAGCGAGATGACCCTCGTACCACAGGCGGCCCACAGAGCTCTGCGCTCCTGAAAGTGACTGGACGGGCCGAGACACATTAGCGGTGTGCTCACATCACCAACCTGCAGCGTTTTGACTGGAGCACCATTTTTAACCTGTAGTCAGAAAACATGTAAAACCTTACTGCTCTCCTAAAGTAGAAAAAGAAACATTCTTTTTCATTTGATAATAATTACATTTTAATTTACCATGTATGTGTACTGAGCTTTTGAAAACAATTTCATATGGATAGTTTTAACAAAAGTCCGTTTACGGAAGTCCTGCCACTCAGCAGCCATGTTTGCTACACCTCTGGGAAGCTATTTACGTCAAAGCAATAACGCTCCAGGCAGCTGTTTACATCATAGCAAGACAACAGGCAGATCTTTCTAAATTCTGAATTAAATGGCATACAGTATTTATGATCAATAATTAAACCTGACATGAACAGTACCATAACTTTGGTTTAGGGCCGTTGCATTCCTCTCCATTCATGGTAATGCCAGTGGTGCATGTTGTTAAAGGGGTCATATAGCGCAAATAAGTGTTTTTCTGTATCTTTGGTGTATTATAAATTGCCCATGCATGTATTAGATACGTGAAATTGCAAAAATCAAAGTAACGGAACAAAAAATGCATTCTATCTAAAAGTGAATGCTCACCCAGACCTGCCAGAAACGCCTCGTGCAACCACACCCCCACAAATCTACATCACTTGGTGGTATGATTTGACTAAGACTGCAAACAAGTAAAGTGGGCGTACCTGTCAGTACAATTGCTTTGGAACCTGATTTGTTAAGAGGCTTTACATTTCCGTCACACGCTTACAGTATTCAACCAATCACTACACACTGGTTAACTGGCCAATAATAGCACACCTCGCTTTTCAGAGCCATGAGTTTAGTAAAAAATCTGCTCGTTTCAGAGAGGCGGGGCAAAGATGAGATACAAACATGCATGGTATGTGGAAAATACAGCGTTTTTGAACCTTAAATCGTGTGTATACATTGCATTAAATCTAGTGGTGGGCATAGATTAATTTGTTTTAATCTAGATTAATCTAGATTAATCTTGGAATTAATCTAGATTAATCTAGATTAAAATGGCTCATTTGAATTCTGCCGAAGGCATTCAGAATATGTGTGCTACCCAAATAATGACTAAAAGTAAGTCATTGAGAACGGGTTTCTCAAGCCAGGTGGCGCATTAGACCAGGGGCTCATCTCCTGTTTCCAAAATGCATCACAAACTGCTTGAGAAAGCTGTTCTACTATGATAATTGGTGATGAAAATAAGTTATGTTCAATAAGATGTACTTGTGTTTACTTTCGCATTAGCTAAGGGATGCTTTGCGTTTAGGTGTTACTTGAGACTGGAAGAGCTCCTACAGTACATTTACATTTAGTCATTTAGCAGACGCTTTTATCCAAAGCGACTTACAAAGAGTGAGGGAGCAACAAGCGACCTGTCATACAGGAGCCATAATACATTAGGTGCCAATACAAAGTTACTGGTTTCAACTAAAGCTAGACCACTACCTGTTGAGAGAAAGTGTTTTTTTTAAACCAATTCTGCATTGCACAAGGTGCAAACAACCTTAGTCTTGTCGATGTTTCCATTGGGAAGCTTCTTAAAAATTAATATTCCCTGAAGCAAACCCGGCGGCTTCATAGCTGCATCCATGTTAGCACGTCACGTTTGATGCGGTAATTTCACAGTAACGTTATGTTGTGTTCAGACCAAACGCGAATGGCGTGTCAAGCACGAGTGATTTATGTGTTAATGCAAAGAGGCAATAGACCTACTTGCGGCGCAAATCGCGCGAATGAAGCCCTGGTTATGAGATGATGAGGCGGCGCGAATGACGCGAATCACGCGAGTTAAAAAATCTTGTTCTCGCCCCGTACAGTGCAGTTAAGCTGGTATACATCTGCGCTAAAATATCAAGCTGAAAGTCATCATAGCTTGCGTAGTATAGACCCAGCTCCCAACCCAACTTTGAGAATAGATTAACGGCGACATTTTTTTATCGCGCGATAAGAGTCTCACTGCGTTAACGGCGTTAACGGCGTTAACGGCCCACCACTAATTAAATCTAAAACAAACGATAATATTTGTCATATGACCCCTTTAATATCTATTGTCTCTGTGTTAACTTCAGCATAAGTAGATCAATTCACATTCACGTAGCAAATGTAATGTCTGGACTTCACTTTTTTTTTTTTGAGGTTTTTCCATGATTATGGGAATGCTGGGAATAGGATTCGATTTAAAGGCTAATTTACAAAAATTAAAATACCTTCAAAACTGAATCTTCATAAATGATTAGCGTCCCACCAGCTGTCCCCACTAACAGGTTACTCTTCAGGCCTCTGAAGAATCAAAACAGAATTTTGATCTTAAAGCACATCATTGCAGTAGTCATGTCTCTGTTGAGAGGTGTGGATGTGTTCACCTGTGCTGAAGGTCACTGTGGAAGTACAGTGATGTCACAGAGTCTGTCACACTCTTCAGACTGTGCAGAATCTCTGCGCTCTGTGTGTCTATAATAAAGAGTGAACCAGACTGAGTACCAGCGACCAACAAGTCATGATGTGACCCTGGAGCTCGGACCGATTCCAGGCACAGGACAGGACTGCGGTCAATCTCCTGAAAAAGGGTAGGACGGGTTTACACCTTAAATCATGATGACTGATTGACAACCAACTGCAAATCGCCAAATCAGTAGTATTGACCGAAATTGAACCAAAGATTATTATTGACAAGGTCAATATTATATATATATTCTATACAGGTCAAGGTTCAATTGAATATTTGGTACTTGTCTAAAGCTCTTTCCGGTCTCCAGATCCAGTGATGTCACACAGCCCAATTTCTGGCTGCTGCTGCCTCCTCCGATCCACACGAGGGCGTCTCTTTCTCTGTTAACACCCCCGGTCGAACCGGAGACTGCCAAACACTCGCCAGGCAAATCCAACACCGTCAGCTCTCGCAGCAGACACAACATCTCTGCAGACTTCAGACGGTCGAACACCTATGACACACAAAGAGAAACTCATTCACATCACATTTAAACATCTCAGTCCTCCAGTGTACCATTTTAAGCTCAAATCAGATGGTGAACCTGAGTGGAAGTGGGTCTGTCCTGAGGATTTTTCCTCAAACAATCCCTCATCAGGCATTCAAACCCCGGCCATGGTGAACAGCCATAGAATTTAACTGGATCTACATAATGGATTAAAAAGATTAAAAAGTTATAAGGCAACAAAATATTAGATCTGTTTACATTTCCAACTTGAAAACTTTGATTATTGCATAAAAAACGTGTGAATAAAGCACCATTTCCTCCAGTAAGTCGAAGAGAACAAAATCACAAGTTCTTGATAAACTGATGCCAAATATCACTTAGTTGTTCCTGCAATAGAAGTTACTGTGTTTTTTATACATAATAAATTATCCAGAGACTCAACAGCTATAAAGGGATACCTCACCCAAAAATAGGGAAAGATATTTGTACGAATGCTTTTAACCAAACTGTTCTTGGACCCCATTGACTGCCATATTAGGAAACATTACAATGGTAGCTAAAGTGACCCAGAACTGACATTCTTCAAAACATCTTCTTTTGTGTTCAACAGAGCAAAGAAACGATAAAGTAATTTATCCTACTATGGTAGTCAATGGGGTCCAAGAACTGTTTTTATATAAGCATGCTTCCAAATATCCGTTTCTGTGTTCATCAGCAGAAATGTATACAGGTTTGGAACAACTCGAAGGTGAGTAAATAACGACTTTAAATTTTAGGTGAACTGTCGCTTTAAATAAATCAAACAATACACAATTAGATTGTGAAGTCTTATCTTGACATGCAAACCTAAAAGAACAAACTCACCTGGAAGCTTTCCCTGCACAGCCACCTCATCAAATTCACTGGGAAACTTCATCCCATCTGATATCCGCTCGCCGTGAGTCAAGAGATCGTACATTAGCAGACCAAACGAGTACACATCTCCCTGGACGTTATAGATGACGTTTCCTCGAGCCACTTCAGGTGCTCTGAAGCCTGAAAGAGGGGAAGATTCAAAATGAGCGTACACTAAACAAACAGCCTGGATTATAGTAAATCGTAACAGAATGTAACAGGGACCTGGTGTTCCTTCCGAGCCGCGGACACCCATGCTGCAACAGTACTGTGCTATGCCATAATCGGTGATCTTTGCGATGACCTCGCAGTCTGTCTTCAGGTTAAACAGGAGAATGTTGTGCGGCTTCAGATCCCGGTAGATAATCATGGAGGAGTGCAAATATCTGTGTGGACAAAGCAGGGAATCATTTATTTAAAGTAAAAGGTAACTGTGGTTTTGATTTATGTAGCTTATATACCGTTTTATACCCACCTAAGACCATCTGCCACATGCAGTGCTATCCTTTGCTGGAGTTTGCGGATAAGGCTGCCGTTTTCACGCTCGAACAGCGAGTCCAGAGATCCACATGGTGCCAGTTCCATCACCAGAATATAGGGGTTACACCCGGTGGCCCACAGCCCGACCAGACTTGGGTGACGCATTCTCCCGAGCACTGTCAGTTCCTGCACATAAACAATGATAAAGGAGCAATGTGGAGTGTAGTGGAGTAGTCGGGGCGAGGACGTGAGTCGAGGCCGGTGAGTGAGTGTTAATGAGCGTCAGCTGTGCGCGCACCGGTCTCGTATCACGGAGGAGATCGGGAGCATAAGAGAACGAGCGACCGGACAGTCGATGAGAGAGGACCAGGCCTGGATTTTAGTTGTGGTTTGTTTTATTCACCGGCAGTTGTCCATGAGGGGCTGCCAGCTGTCTTTTTACTTTGTTGTCATTTTATTGAATGTTTACCCAGGAGGAAGGAGAGAAATGCTGTCGGAGAGTCCTCGTCGCCGAGTGACCTCGCGGTGCTGGAGAGTTCGGGCAGCGCGGACCAGCCAGTGGCTGCCCGAAGCGGTGGTTCTGGAGAAGAGGAGGAGCCATTGTGGGCCACCAAAGCTTCAGTGGGATGGCGACCTTTGCTGCCGCGCTCCTGGGTCGAGGAGGGGTGGCTATCGTCCAAGCAGGAGTGGGGGAGTTGCAACTGTCCGCCAGAGGCAGGAGCCTGCGTCCGTCCGCCCAAGGGGGAGGAGTAGGGGGCGGAAGCACTGAGGACGGCGACCGACTGCCAGTGGCCGAAGCCTGCGTCCGTACGGCCAAAGGGGGAGGAGCAGGGGACGGGTAACTCATAGCTGCCCGCTAAAGGAGGAGCCACTGCCGGCCACCAGTGGGCGGACGGTCGAGCCGTCCACCAAGCGCCCAGGGGCACCACAAGGCACCGCGAAGGAGAGTACCCCAGCTGGTTGAGGACCGAGCGGCAGCATGTCGGGGAACCGGACTATATATATATATATTTTCCCTCTCTCCCCTCTCTCTTTCCGGTCGCTCCGAGGGCTCCCGTCTCCGTTGTCTCGTCTCATCGTACATACCCCCAGGGGTACTCCGAGACCCCCCGAGGGAGGGGGAGGGAGCAAGCACAGTCTCGGGGGTACCCCCCGGCCTGTGAGGGGCTATGGGGGTATGTAGTGGATTAGGCGGGGCAAGGTCGTGAGTCGAGGCCGGTGAGTGAGTGTTAATGAGTGTCAGCTGTGCGCGCACTGGTCTCGTATCACGGAGGAGATCGGGAGCATAAGAGAACGAGCGACAGGACCGTCAATGAGAGAGGCCCAGGCCTGGATTTTAGTTGTGTTTTTTTTTATTTGCCGGCAGTCGTCCGTGAGGGGCTGCCGGCTGTATTTTTACTTTGTTGTCATTTTATTAAATGTTTAAATGTTTAAATGTTTGCCGTTTGCCGGTTCCCGTCTCCTTGAATCTTGAATTCAATTCTTGAATTGAATCTTCTTACATGGAGATTTTAGCAGCATCTAGCGGTGAGGTAAAAAATGTTTGACTAGGTTTAACAACTTTTCCGACCCCTTTAACGGACTTGTTCAGAAGATGCATATAACGACAAACCTAGCGTCTTTTTGGATAAACCAGTCATTAAGTGGGAAAATGTTGTCAGTACTCCCCACTTGAGCGAGGTGCAGGAAACGCTTCTGTGAGTGAGGGGCAGACGGAAGGCAGAAGCCAAAGATGCTAAATGGAAGTCTACAACCTTTAGCCAAAAAAGCTTAACGGCTTCCGCTTTTTAAGGTGTGTTGGGATTTTATCGGACGATGTGTCTTGGTTATAAAACAGAACTGACAACAGAAACAGAAAAGATGTAAATGACAACAGCTAGATTGTGTTTTAATGTTTTAATATTTCTTAATCATTAGACATATTAATGTTACTAATGTTAGTAAATCCAGACGTTACTTCGCATTTGTGGTGGGAAACATCTCACTTCCGAGGTGTCTTGAACGCAGTAGTAAAACCAGTCTTGGGAGTAATGCGTTACAAAAGAATTGTATTACAGTGACATATTATGTTTTGCTGTATCACAGTAGTGTAAGGCATTAATAATCAATTTTCAGTAATATTTTACTCGATACATGTTCACTAACGCTTGCGTTACAACAAACTTTTTGCCCGCGAGACATTAACAACTCAAAAATCCCGCAAGTAAGCTCTATTTCCTGTTTGTGAATAGACTCGTGTGGTGTCATTCATCTCCCTCTGGCTTGCATGATTTCAGTCTCTGAGTTAAAAGTCTGAGGCTATTGGCGCTGCCTGGTATGTTGTAAACCTAGCGCCAGTGTAGCCAGGGTCGCGGTTTTCCGCACAATTGGGCTGTTTTGCAAATGCAGGGATGGCCGGGGGTTTTTGGGCTACTTTCCTAATGCACTGCAGCCGCCAAAATGTTAATTTATATTCTAAGGACAAAAGTTAATTGATGAGGTTCGTAATGTGTATTCATACTCTGATGAGTACCTGGCAACTCAGGACCGGCCCGTAATCAAAAGTTTGGGGAACGAGTCTTACAGGCAGGCTACAGTACATGGAGGAACGCGGGAGCTCAGCTCAACCAAAGAGAAAAATATAGCGGTGGTATTAGACACTGCATCCGAGTTATGTTTTTACAAATGTTTTGTAAGGTGCATGTCACCTTGCACAATGAAAGAAATCACTTGTGAGTGTAAAACACTTGATTCCTCCGGTTGCCAAATATCACATTTGATCAGTGCTATACGCAGTCTAGAACAACTAAAACATTGACGAGCTTGTACACATTATACATATGCAATAAATTTAACCATGATTATTTCTTAATTAAATTTTTGCATGTCTTATGGACAGAAAACACGTTTCTCGTCCATTTCCTTGCATGGCCTTGAACACACATGGGATGTTTTTTAAAGGGACACCAAATCCCAAAATGAAATTCTGTCATGGATTACTCACCCTCTAGTTGTTCCAAACCTGTATAAATGTCTTTGTTCGGTTGAACACAAATATATTTGGCAGAATATTAGAAACTGAACTTTATTTAGCATCATTGACTTCTATAGCAGAAAAGATCGTAATGGTAGTCAAAGGTGACCCAGAAGTTTTTGCTTTCCTAAATCCCCCAAAACATCTTTTGAGTTCAACAGAACAAAAATATATATACAGTACCTAGGAAACCATTCAGATAAGCAAATACAGCAATAGAAATGTCTTGTGGCTGTTCTTAACTTTGATTTGACACCAGAAAATAATTGGTCTAGTTTTCATTCCCTTTTGGGCGGGTTTTGAGGGGTTAGGTAAGCTAACGTTTACATGATGACTAACTAGAATTCTATATAATCTAGTTCAGTGATGGGATGGGACTATTTTGTATTAAAAAACCTTAGATTTTTTTTGTTTAATCTTAGTATTTTTGTATTTTCAAATTAAAATACTTTTTGCCAATCAACCTCCTTATTAGAATGCAGTGTTTCAGATACATCCATTTGAAATACAAAATACTATTAATTTGTAACATTATTTTGTATTTAATCTTAGTATCTTTTGAATTTTTTGTATACAAAAATACAAAGACATTTTTTTAGAATGTTAAGTTCTACTTCTGTAGTTATTTTGGTAAAAGTAACTCAAAAGTAATACAGGAGTCATGTAACGTATTACAATTCTTAGACAGTAATATTGTAAGGTTAGGGATTACTTTTAAATAACAGAAACAAGTAATCTGTAATGTATTACAGTATGGAAGTAACTTGCACAACACTGATTACAACTATGTGATGACGTTAAAAGTATGTTAATTAGCGTCTGACATCATCAAACGTCACATTTTCACAAAATCCTAAACACTGAATAGTTCATTCTAAGGTAATAAAAACATAACTCTTCATTATGTACTGTTTTTATACACCTCTAAAGACATAGTTATGTATATTATATTGCATTTCTGTCAATTGATCCCGAAAACTACACACTGGACCTTTAACTTCCGACAAATATAGCAATAATGTGTTAAAGCCGATGAGCCTCTCTATCGCCATCTCTGTTTGAAACGTAAAATTACAGGATACTTAACTTTACGTGGGTTAAAGTCAAATGACTTCAGCTGAACTGTGTTTTATTTATAACCCAGAAAAGGTTTGACTTTTTAAAGTTTTTGTGCGATATTTAAAAAAATAATGTTCATTACTTTTGGAATGGCATAAAATGTGTGACACTGGAAATGTTCAAAACAGATAAAGCTGGAGAAATGTGGGAATAATTTACCCTGGTTATTTCTAAACTCAGCAAAATCTAGTATATTAATGCAACTAGAAAGCGACTCACCTGTCGTACCAGCCGGTGAACATAAAGTGCAGAGGCATGTTTGTTAAAAATCTTCACAGCAACCTCTTCATTCTTGTACACAGCTTTATATACCGACCCAAAACCTCCATCACCTTCATTAAACAAATAAATCTTACATTATGATTCCAATTTTATCTACGCATTCCTCTTTTCTGTGTCTGGTTTATTGAGATGTGATATATGGCTGAACTAACCCAGCAGATACTCTGCAGAGAGCTCCATCTCCAGCTCTTCTGGGTCCAGTATGATGCTGGAAGGCTGATCACTCAGTACCAGATCTGGAGAGATCTGAGATATGGGCACAGTACAACTGGGGTCATCTGGGTTCACTAGCAAACCATCTTAAAGAAAAGAAAACAGCCACTCAACAGATGACCAGTGATTACAGACCAAGCACTGGTAATGAAAATGTGTTATGTTGCAGAACATGAGACAGAATGGACAGAGACCTGTATCAATACTGGACAGTAGATCTTCCAGCAGGATCTTCCGGTAGCTTTCTCCATCACTAAAGCTGTACAGAGCCCATTTCTTCAGCAGCGTTTCTCCAGCACCGAGAACATCGGTGGCGAGGAGACCAGGATACCACTCCTCCAATAGAGAATCAATGTGATCCACCACCTGTCCCAGCAACACACAACCTACATACAGAGCAGAGTCTTTCTCATAAAAATCACCATGATCCTCACATTAAAATAATCACGCAATCATATCACAACCAAATGTTTTACCAGTTTTGAATCACCATTAGCACATCCATCTTCATCAGCACATTCATATCACCACTTAAATATATTCTCTCCATTGGCATCACATTACAAAAACACAATCACATCACCAGCATCATCACCAACACTATAGCATCACCTCCATGATCACAGTCATTACCATTACATCACCGTAATTATCGAAATCATAATAACGACAATTACTGACAACCGGCATCATCATCAGTGCCATTGCATTACCTCTCACACTATCACATCAAAATCCTCACCTTTACAAATGGCATCATTACCGACACATCACCAAAACCACTTCCATCACATCATTATGACATTACATGTATGATCATCCTATCAAAATAACCACCATCATCAGTGCCATCGTCATCATCACCACCACCTCCACAATCATATCACAACCACCACCATCATCATCAGAACCACTATAATACCACCATTGTTCCCGACAAAAGAAACCAAGAACCCCTATATTTTGTTCCTCATTTCAGAAGCTGTTTCACTCTGATAAACGTCAGGGTTGGGGAAAAGACATCGAAACTTGGTAATCACCATGTGACATCAGAATCAATTCATCACCAAAATCACATCATTATCTCGATAATTATCATCCACGTCACTGTAAAAATTGGTATGGTCCAAAGCAAACACTAAGACACCTCACGTGTCTCTCACCTTTGCGAGAGCAGGGGACAGTGATCTTAATAAAGCTAGCCGGGTTATCCTTCAGCGACGAGGCCTCCACAAGACAGTAAGCCTCAGCTGACCAGCTCAGATAGATGCCCGTCCTCCAGTAGATCCGATTTGGCCTCAATGCTTTTTCTAAATTACACACACACAGTAAAAATCAAATCGCTACTTAAAGTAGTATCACAAACAAACTTAATTTTACATTCAAGCCATAACATCACTTAAAGATGTGAACTCAGAAAGCAACTGCTTAACATCTAACAGTCTGTTGACTGGGGATTGAACCGCGCTGTTGTTATAAGCACGACCTACCAGCTGACCTCCAGGAAAACTTTTGGTTGTCAGTTACCTCTTCCATAGAGCATGAATGAGGACACCTCCAGCAGATGTGTGATCTGTCTTGACCAGTAACCCATGGGAAAGTATGGCATCTCATAAAGACGAACGATGACCTCTGACTTCTCACAGTGAGGAAGTTCGATCACTGGCCTGTGATCTGAGAGGCTGAGAAAATACCCAAACACAACTTTATAACAATACAAAGCTTTTAACGTCATTTTAATATCAACAACAAAAAAATTGGTACCTGCTATGTACAAGTAAGTGATCGTCTCCGAAGGGCAGTGCGATCTGGAACTTCTCCAGCAGTTTGAAGTAGTGAGAGAGGTGGGCGCGAGGGAAACATCGGCTTTCGTCTAGAAACTTAACCAGGGTGGAGCGCTGAACCACACCTCTAGTGCCCTCCCAATGACCCGAGCTCTTCAGGGTAAGCGTCTGTCAATTGAGAAAAGAAATTTACTGGTGCGAATGTTTTAAGAAAGCAGAGCCATGCGTGTGTTTGTGTTACCTGTGAGATAATGTTGCAAAGCCATTGTGGGTCAATAAAGTACAAGTCCTTTAACTGCAACGCTGGATCGTCAAAGTGCAGAAGAACACCTGGAGACAAAAGAGTTCAGTGTCTGACCGTCTGACGCATATTTCACATAAAATGGCATAGAACTTTCCAAAATCAAACGATCCAGGTCCGAGTCTTGCTCAAAGTGGGCTCGTTTGGGACACAAAAGTGGGGGCTTGTCCGGGTTTAAACCCATGACCTTTTGTTGAAAATCGATGTGCAATCATAAGAAATAAGCACACGTGTTTCTCTCTTACCGGCCTCACTGAGAAGTGGACAGCGTGTGGTAGCTCTCCCTCCTCCAGTTGCAGTTGCGTCTCCTGTATGAGCTCCAGCAGTCGGCTATGTCTGAGCACCGGGAATTCAGCCGGGACTCGAGTCCTCTCCTGCAAAACTCTCCTCTCCAACTCCACATAACAGTCTGGAATCAACTGACCCATCACCGGCTGACCCTGGATCTGCCAAGCACACCACAGACAAGACATTATGAGATTTCTGAGTGAAACTGGATATTCAGCGGAAAATAATGTGATGAGGGACTTCATTTTATCCATTTAGAATTTGAGTGAATCATGCACTGCGTGGACAGTCTGATGACTCAGGACGAACAAGTAACCCTTAAACAACTATGACTAAACATAAAAACTGACATTGATTGTTTAGGTAACAGCATAGAGTATTAAGAATCAGGGGTATGTAAACTTTTGCCCCGGGATATTTTGAGAAATTCTGTTATTATTCTTTAGTCTGAACTTTATGTTAATATTTCTTTAGTGAAACAACTTGCTCAGGGCAAATAAAAAAAAAAATCTAAATTTTCAAAAAAAAAATCAAATGTTTCAGCTTTTCCAGATTCTGCAAGGGGTATGTCAACTATTGAGCACAACTGTAGTCGCCGAAAATGGGTATGAGTCACGAAAAGTATGTATGAAACCTCAGTATGCAAAAATAGGTTGAAAGGTAGGTTTCTAATTCAAATTCAGCACGTTCCGTCACAGTATGTGATTTCGGACACAGCAATGGACATGAGATTATCATAATATAATAGGCTTTATAGTATTATAAATAGTGTTTAAAGCAAGCATCATTAAACTGTAACTTTAACTAATGCTTAAAGGGAAAGGTTACAAAAAGAAAATTCTGTCATCATTAATTCACCCTCATGTCATTCAAAACCTGTACATGGCTCTTTCTTCTGGAACCCAAAAGAAGATATTTAGAGAAATACAATGGGCGTCAACGAACGCCAATATTGTTTGGTTACTGACGTTCTTTGAAATCTAATACCTTAAATCCAATGAGCTCTTTGTAGATGGCTTTGCGTAATCTTCTGATAGACTCAGACTCTTCACAGGCGCACAGCATGTGATTCTCTCTTATCACTGGAAAACCCGGCTGAGACAGCAGCTCCTCACGCAGCTTTGACACACAGTCCTGCAGGTGGCGCT
Organism: Triplophysa dalaica; assembly: GCF_015846415.1. Taxonomy (NCBI): domain Eukaryota; kingdom Metazoa; phylum Chordata; class Actinopteri; order Cypriniformes; family Nemacheilidae; genus Triplophysa; species Triplophysa dalaica. The sequence goes on along the minus strand of NC_079565.1, from coordinate 14,427,088 downwards.
CTTCGCAAACATCTGCATGAGTACCGACTACAATCACAGGAGACCCACCGGCTTCCGCCTGACAGAAAAACACTCACATAACCAGAACTGAAATACTTTTATTAAAGGGGTCATATGGCGGGAATACGTGTTTTTCTGTGCGTTTGGTGCATCATACGTTGCCCATGCATGTTTTAGACACGTGAAATTGCAAAAACAAAAGTGTCAGAACAAAAGATGCATTCTATCTAAAAGCGAATGCTCACCCTGACCTGCCTGAAAGGCCTCGTCTAAACAAACCCCCACAAATCTACGTCAATCACAAATCTACGTTGGTGGTATGATTTGACAAAGACCCCCAAATGTATACACAAGTAATGTGGGTGTACCTGTCAGTACAATTGCTTTGAACCTGATGTTCCAAATATAGTAAGAGACGCTACATTTCCGTCACACGCTTGCAGTATTCGACCAATCACTACACACTGGTTAACTGGCCAATCATAGCACACCTCGCTTTTCAGAGCAATGAGCTTTGATAAAAATCTGCATGTTTTAGAAAGGCGGGACGAAGAGGAGATAAAAACAGGTACGGTATGTGGAAAATACAGGATTTTTTAATCGTGTACACACATTGCATTACATCTAAAAGAAATGATAATATTAATTTTTGCCGTGTAATATGATCCCTTTAATTCGGCAAACGCTAGTTTTATGATGTCTCTCATCTTTGACGAGTTGTTTTGAGTGTATTAAGTTCAAAACAATTCATTGCATTATCAGATGTTTCATTGTGGATCAATCCAATCAAAAAACGTTTAAAGAAATTTCTTCAGAAAAATAAAAGCATTGGCCAAAATGTAAACTTTAATACAGTACAATCAGTAAAATACCATTTTGGGTTAATTTATTATGAGAAAACCTCAACATTGTAAAATATTATCAAGGCATTTTATTCATGACAGCATGATGTCAAACTTACTTTAATGTTAAAGAGCCAGGGTTTGAGGACATCTATCTCACTCGGTCCTTTACTGAGGTCATACAGCACCAGATACAAAGCTCTAGAGCTCATGAAATGAGGGTGACATCCGCTGCACTCCTCACCACCTGCACAACAAACACATGCATTTATCATGTGTTCAGCGTTCCTCATAATGTTTTGTTTGGTGTAGGTAATATTGACCTGAGAACTCCCACACGTTCAGCAGCATGTTCCTCCTGTCTTTGTTTCTCATGGTCCAGTCACTGACGCTGATGCCCCCCGTTTGTGGATGGGACTTCCACTGAGAGCGTTTGAGTCTCATGAGCTGCTGGATCAGAGAGGTTTTCCCACTGCAGGGGGTGCCAACCACCATCAGCTTCATGCGGTAATATGGCACGGCCTTCTTCAGACGCTGCTGAAGGAACCTGTGGGAAACCAAAAAACGCAAACCATACTGGAATTACAGGAAACGAACTGAACATAGACAAACACAGGCACGCTGAAATACATACAATGAATGAGGCTGAAAGTCTTTCAATAAGAAATCATAATCGTGTCCAATTTTATGATTTCAATAAAGCGAAAACAATTAAACGCAATAGGGGTGTATGGGTGTCACATTATATCCCTATACTTAAAAATGACGATATGCATCATAGAGTTATGACAATATATTCTTACAATATGTAGTTTGTTTAACACTGTTGGTTGGATTGTAATCACATGACCTGCACCAATATACAGTATATGCAGTTTTTTTAATGTTGTGCTTTTATTGCTTTTAACATTTATCTTTCTATCTAATTTCTTTCACTTGTATTTGTTTGTCATTTTTATTTATATTTAATATAATACAAATAATGTTTATTATTTATATGTAATAATAAGTTTTATTCTTATGACAAACCTGTTACATTTTTATTAGTTTACATACAGGAGTTTCAATTAAACCTTGAATGTTGACAATTCTAGTTGTAAGTGCAACAACAAAATATGAATCTTTGAAATCTTTGGAATCTTTCTGGAAATAAATCTCCCATTTTTACATGTTGTTTATTGTCATAACATGAACCCACTAATGTGTGTTTTATTGTGTATAGTGTTGAAACGTATTGCTACACCCCTAAAACTTAATAAATATAGCTATTTTACGCCCTAAAACTAAAGTAAATATAGTTTAAACAGTAAAATTTTACAAAAATATTTTAAAAACCTATTTGCATTAAAAACTAAACTGTTATCACAGAAAAATCTGATAAAAAGTATTTTCACAACAAGAGCGAAGCAAAGAAACCAAAAGCAAAAAAGGCAGTATATATACTCTAGACCTGATAATGTCTTTGGTTTTGCTGCCGATGTGTTTGAGGTCCATCTGGAGCTGCAGGCCGTCCAGCGGCAGATCCCACAAACGCACTAGTTTTCCCATCTCATCCGGAAAAGTGCGCAAACCTTTATTCTGACTCACATCCAGAGACGTAAGGTCCTCCAGGAGACCGATCTGAGGAGGAATCTTAAAAAACACAAATCCATCATTAATTCTGAAAATGATGTACCACATGCAGTGTTTAGTTGATGTGAATCACTGTACCTCAGTGATTCTGTTGGTGCTCAGATGGAGTTTCTCCAGTCGGGCCCATTTGTAGACGGGGCCGCTGAGGTCCAAAACAGAGATGTGATTTTGACTGAACATCAGCTCTCTCAGATTCGCACTGGCCCAAACAGCCGGACCAGACAGAACCCTGATGCTGTTATTTCTCATGTCCACTGAACGCAAACTGACCACAGAGAAGACCGGATGAATTGAAAACTGTTGGATTCATAAAATGAAACTAATCTGCAAAATAACCAAAAAAGCACTCACGATTGTAGGCTGGTAATGACTTCAGGAATGCTTGTAAAACTGTTCTGGGCAAGTTTAATTGTAGTTATTTTGGAAGGAAGGTGCAACAACAAACCTGTAGCAAAAAGTTCATTACAATTACTTTAATTAATTTAAATAAATTAACGGTGTAGTGCAATATATAAAAAAAGAAAATGACAAAATTGCTAAAAATAAAAAAAATAAGATGAAAAATATAAAAATGAAAGCTGATTTAAGATGTTAAAATAAATCTGTATTAAAACTAAAAAAAACTATAGTAAACGATAGACGGTTTTAGCGGCAACAACATAAAAGTTATAAGAAGGAAGGAATCTTTAACTGTTGAGTAGTTTTAAAGTAATATATCACAATTAATATATAATCAATTATTTATATAAATGAGTATTAATATAAATTACATGTAAAATATATTTTATACTATAACTAAACATAGAATGTTAACTTTGGACCAGGCGCGTATGTCCAATGAAACTTCATTTTCTGCTGAATTATTTCCTGTCATGATTCTGCCTCATCATGTCCTGTCTTTCTTGGTCTAGTGGCAGTATCATGACAGAGCCTCTTGCTTTGAATGGAGAGAGGCATGTTCTTGTTGGTTCTGACATAACATGTGCTCTCTCCGGTCTCGTCTTTGGCCCCGCCCCTCTCGTTTCCTCATTTAGTTTCCCATCAGTGTTTCATTCCCGATACCTGTCCCTTGGTAATTATCCTTTCTTAGTCTCCCTATTTAATGCCCTGGTTTTTGCCGTCTTGTGGTGGTTCGTTTTGTATTTCTCCATATTTCCCCATGTAAGTATCTTGCCGTGTATTTTGCTCTTGCCTGTTGTAGTTGTTATTTAGTTTAGTTTAGTCTTAGTCCTGTCAAAGTTTTAAGTAGTTTTAGTTAGGTAGCGTGTTCCCCTGTTTTGTCCCCCTCGTGGGAGGTTTTGGTTTATGTTTATATTTTTGATAAGTATTTTTTTTTCGTGATTTCCCCCCTATTGCGCTTTTTTAGTTTTTATAAATAAAGTCTCATTTTTCCATGCTCACCGCTGTCTCCACCTGGGTCCTCATTCACATTCATGACACTTACTGATTTGGTTCACTGAAGCATTAAAAGACTCCATCTTGAGACATTCTGCGAGGAAATCTTCTGAAACCACTGTAACTTTATTTTTACTGACGTCTAAAACTTTCAGTTCAGTCAGAGAGAGAGGTAGAGACAGTTCTGATATTTGATTCCTGAAAGACAAAGTTCAATTAATGTTAACATTTGAATTGCTAATTACATAATGTCATTTATATCCCAATCAAATCAAAGACACTTTTAAAGGGATACTTTACCTAAAAATGAAAATTCTGTCAAAATTTCATCACCTACATCCATAGTAGGAAAAAAATACAGTGGAAGTCAAAAGTGCCCCATAACTGTGTTGTCCTTCCTTATTCAAAATGAAATAAGTTTCGTGTTCAACAAAACAAAAAAAAAGAATTATTTAGTAAAAAAATGTCATAGTGTGGAAGTCAATTGGGGGCATAATCTCTATCTTTCTCTGTGTTCACCAGAACAAAGATTTTGAACAACTCGACGGTGAGTAAATTATGAAAGAATTTTCATTTTTTGGGGCAAGTATCCCTTTAAGGCCTCTAGAATGACTTAAATCGCCAAACATACCCTTCCAGTGAGAGCTCCTCTAGTTTATTCATGGCCTGACCCAGTTGGAAAGGGAAGACTGTGATCAGATTGAATGACAGGTTCAATTGGCGTAGGGTTGGACATTGCACAGTTGGGTCCAGTAGCAGAAGAGGACCAATGAGATTGCGGGATACATTGAGCATGCTCAGAGCGGGAAGAGCGAGAAGTTCGGCAGTAAGTGATTGCAATTTGTTACACTGGAGATCAAGTCGGGTCAAACTTCTTAAACTCTACAACAAAAAGAGGTTTGGTAAGATTGAATGAATGCACACAACAATTTTGTCAAATTGTGTCGTAAATTTGGCTAGTAGACAAAGAGACCTGACAAAGAGAGCTGGGAAACTCTGACAGGTTGTTGCTACTCAAATCGAGTCGAAAGAGGTTCTCGATTTGCTGTTTGACAGAGCTCTCATCCATCAAGCAAGACAGATTGTCCAACTCGTTCCCTGATAGATCCAGCAGACGGATGGGTTCCTTATCATAGCCCAGAGGAACACCAGAAGGAGATGGGCTGTCAATCGGCCCTGAATGGTTAACAGAACAGATGTCACATTAATCACAGTCTGGTGAAATCAGTAGCATTAGTTAACATGTTGAAGGGTTTGTAAATTTTACCTCGCGTGTTGTGAGAGTTCCAGCCAAACCTCAAAGAGGCGCTTGGATCAGAGTCTCCGTGGCATCCCTGTGAAAATATGCAGAATCAGGTCAGATTACCTCATTGAAGCTCACTGAAGTGCGTGTGTTTGTTATGTTACCTCTAAACTGGCACGTTTACGTCCACTGTGTCGTCTCCAAGAAGCTTTTCTGCTCAGCTCTGGTGAATCACTATAAATCAACGATCCATTTGGAGGTCCGTCACTCCCTATCAATGAAACAGCATGTGTCAAGCTCTACATGAGATGATCATGTGTTCCTAATGGAGATCAGCTCATGTTACAGTTAAAGATAAATTCAACGGAGTTTTTCATTTTCAGTAGAAGTTTTTAGTCTATTTCCACTCTGTTGGAACTACAAATGACATCTTTAGCAAATTAAACCAGGTCAAAAATCATATTTCAAAGGAGATTCTAATCTATTTTTATATAAAATGTTGTTGCAAACTTATTCTGCTTGGTCCACTCTCGCATTTCACCCTGTTAAAAAATGAATTATAGCTAAACATATTACATTTCAAGTCTCTGACATATGTGACACATGGATATTGAATAAAGGCGCTACTGACCCTGGCAAAATGACACAACTAGGGATGCTCATATTGACCGTTTAATCCGTTAACCGATAGTAAATATTTTGACTGGTTAATACTATCAGTTAAACTATTTAAAAGGTATATTTATTTTAAGTGTAATAATATTAATCACATTTTTTAATAATACAAATAATTTAATAATACGTTTTTAAATAACCATTAAATCATACATGTTCTTACATTTCTATACGGCGTAAGAATAACATGCTAAGCATTAACTCACGGAGCACACAGACGCGGTGTAAATGCCCTGCAAACCTTTTCGAGACAGATAAAAATCCAATCACGCAAATCACTTGACAGAACTGGACAAGTGTAATTCATCTGATTGTTGAGGCCACATGTGTCAGGGCTTTACTCCTCCAAACGGAACACCACTGGCAGCCTTGCTCAAGCTCAAGTCATTTGTTTTAAATGTAGAGAAGGGACAATCGCGCTCACAATGCCTTGTGACATTCTCTGTCTTCCAGGCGTGTCTACAGCTCACCAAAGCTAATATTGGAGCTACTGCAAGGGAATTTCGGTGCTAGCCATCAATTTATCCTTCACATAAACTTAGCATCGCCTGCCCGTGCAGATAACTTTCTTCACACAACCTTTTAAAAAAAATCATGACATAGTTAAGGCTTAAAATAACGCACAACCTGTGCATGAGTGTTACCGGAAGCAAAAGGCCACGTTTGTATGTGAATGTACAGTGTGTGAGGATCTTCTCACCATCACTCTCCATGTCATCCAACATAATGGCAAAGCTGTCATCTAAAGACATGTAGGAGTCGTCACTTTCCTCGTCAGTGTAATATCCTGATGTGCTGACATCACTGGGGTGTCTGGTAACTCCCACAAACCCTTTCTTCCTCTGGAGTAACAAAATCTGTCTGGCCAAAGCCTGACCTTTACCTTAATACAAAGACACAACCACATATTAAGACATAACCAGCTACAATTATCCGCTTACCACATATACACCGCAACCATTAGAAACTAGAGAATGAAAGAAATTGATAAGAAGTATATAAAGGTATTAAACAGAAATGATTATAGATGTTTTTAGTTCATTCATTCATAATTCCTAAGTACACTGTCATATATCTTTGTCTTCTTTCATTTCTATGGAGAAAATGAAAAAATACATCCACATGAGATAGAGAGCGATTCTGTTGAGCATTTGACTTCATGAGATCAGTTCAGTGGACTCACCGTTCCTGCCGTTGACTGAAAGGATGCTCTTACGTTCAGACAGCAGAGCGCTGAGCCAGCTCGCCTTCATCCGCCCCAGATGGAAGCTCCCGAGGCAGAGGGCGCTGTTAGTGTGGTCCAGCCCCAGACGGCTGAGGAGAAGGGTGACGGCGGGGTCGTCTCCTCTCCTGACGCATAGAGCCAGAGCCCCACGCAGCTGCTGTTCATGAACGCCTGCGGAAACCAGCAGCTCCAGCAGAGCCAGCGGAGCTCCCCGATCACAGACCTAAAGAAATACACCAACACATACAGGTTTTCCGGCACTGTATGGATTTGACTATGATGGGTTTGAGTATTGTATTATGTACTGTATTTCCAGAAACAACTACTACTAACTATGCTAACTTTGCAATTGTACCTTTAAGACATGCATATTTAAAAAATAATCTATGTTATCTTTAGCTATTGCGTGGATCTTTGTTAATGTGATCAAAGTTTTGACCTCATGTGTAACCGACACTATTATTGTAGTTTACTAAAATGAAAACTACTAAAAGATTCCTGTTGAAATCAAAGAAATATTGACCAGAATATTATAAAATAAAACGTATATAGCAAGATAAAATAATGAATAATAAAATGCAATTGCTAATATTGCATTTAGGCAAAATAATAATTTGTGTGTCATTCTGTGAACTACTAACAAAAATTTTACCCATTTTCAAATAAAAATGTTTATATTTGCATTTTTTTGCAGAAAATTCGAGAAACAGTTAAAAATATCAGAAAAGATACTTCATATATTTTTAAAACTGCAAATATTTTTATATTCATTTTTAAGCAATCCAACAGTTATATTTTTATGTAGGAAAAGTAAAAAAATATATTTTTTGTGTGATAAACTTTCACATTGCTGTTGGATGACTTTGTCACTCCTGAGGTTTGATTTTGTTGAAATTCAACAAACACTGGACTGAAATGGCCTGCATGTAACACAATCTAGATGATGTTTTGTTGCTTATGTCAATTAAATTATAGCTATCAAGGGAATACTTTGAATAAAAAAAAATGTTATAATGGAAATTTAATTGGTTTTTATGGAAACTTTAATGGTGGGTCTCCACTCTGTGGGTCTGTACTGGTATGTGTTTTATTGGTGGGATGTTTATCTGGTGGATACAGGAAGAACCAACAGAACACCATTCAATCCTACTTTTACTTAATCCTACAGTTTTTTTTAATGTTGTGAATTGCATAACTGTAGTAAACATTTATTAATGCTATTTTTATCATCAGACCTGATTTATGAGAGAATCCGTCTTTGTTTTCTTGTTGATGTCAGCACCCAGCTGTATGAGACACTCGGTCATGACCACATCTCCCTCCTCACACGCCCTTTCCAGAAGCATGTACATGATCTCACCGTCTGCCACCATCTTCAGCAGACACAGGCAACTCATTGCCTGTAACTGGACAACAGTGCTTGGATTTATCACTAACAGTTCGTTCAATTATAAAAGCTTGAGATCTCCTTCTAATAATGTCTCACGGGATCTCTGCGCTGGTCTGTCGTGCTCTCCCTCAAGATCTGAAAAATCTCCTTCTCGAACCCCTCCTTCTGCAGCTCTGCCGCCGCACTCGAGCAGGTGTCCAACAGCTTCCACACCACCTGAAATCCCTGATGGACCAAAACTCACACCGCTAGAACCTAAAGTACTAACAACTTGCGAGCCTTTGAATTGTAGAATGAAAGCCACAATACTGATGTACCTTGAGGAGCATGGCCGTGTCTTCTTTGTGTTTTCGTACAGAGTTGACCACAACAGAGGCCAGTACCGGCACCATCATACGAGAAAGCTTCTTCTTAGAGATGAGGTGAAACAAGAGGCTAAGACCCCAGTAGTGAATATCTACAATATAAGACAGATGATTTCAATTGATATACATCCCAAAATCTATAATAAATAAATAAATGTGAGGTTCTTGGCCAGCATAGTTGTAATATTGACCACCATGTTATAAATACAGACAATGCTCTGGGCATTAAAGGGACAGTCCAGCCAAAAATAAAAATATGTCATGAATTATTCAACCTCTAGTTTTTCCAAACCTGTGTAAATTTATAGAATAGAATAGTTTTGAAATAAGTCTTATTCATATTTTAAATCAGCTCTTAGTTTTTTGTTATTTTAGATAAAGTTTTAGCTTTTTTTTTTATTGTTATACTTTTACTCCTTTAAACTTACTTCAGTTTATTTTTGAGGCAACATTTACATTTTTCCTTGAGTCAAGTTATTCCAATCATATTTAGCTCAATATTTTATTTGATTTCAATGAACAGGAACGTTTTCAAAGTTTTAATTTAGGTAAACTAAAATAACATTGGTGAACACAAAGAAAGATATTTGGAAGAATGTTAGCAACTGAGATTTCTGGGGCACCATTGGCTACCAGTAAAATAGTTGCACCAGAACTGTTTGTTTTCCTAAATTCTTCAAAATGTTTCTTTCGTGTTCAACATATGTATACATCAATAATTCTTTCTACTAAGGTAGTCAATGGAGTTTTCTTTTTTGGGTGAAATGTCCCTTTAAGAACGTATGGCTGAGATCAGAAGGATCGAAAAAGGGATGAAGGTGGAAATGGGATGAAGGTGGTAATACGCACCACGCTTCAGTGGGAACATCTGCAGTGTGTGAAGAACTGTATCTATCGCCCCCTGCTGGCACATCAGGTCAACGGCTCCTGAACAGTCAGCTAAAGTGGTGAGAACACCAAGTCCGCACTCCTGAATCTCCTCACTACTAATAAACTGAAAGCACAAACACAAAAACTGTGCCATCATGCCACTGATGCAGTCAATCGAGTTTTGAAAAAGTTCTTATGAAAGTAAAGCTAGCAAGAAACAAGCTATGTACCCTATTAAGTCCCATTAGATATACAGTGTGAGCTCCCTCTAGTACACACTGGTTCTTCAGCACCCGCAGCGACACATCCACCATGTCGGGATCCGCCACTGAGATGCCATGTTCCCTTAAACTCCTGTCTGCTCACACAGAGAGACACTTTACATCAATAGTGTACACTTTAACATTTGTTTTTTAAAAGGATTGGAAACAAAGTGCCACAAACATGGACACCAGTAAATCTGAAAAAAAAATGATTTTAAAAGCATGCCTGGGTTGAGAAGAACAAGACTCGCTCTGAGACCCTCCAGCTGAACTTCAGGAAGGAAGTTGTGCGTCTTCAGAGCGATTAGAATCTGACCGAGAACCAGAGCACCTTCATCCAGACCGGCCCTCCTGGAGAAAGCCAAGGAAGACCACCCCATTCATTGTTTATCTCTATTTTGTAAATCAAAGATTCAGTGACTGCTTGAATTTGTACTCACGCTCTCTGGAAGAGGGTGTGAAGCAGTTTGCAGGCGCTTTCACACACGTCGCTGGAGTTTGAGTGTTTTTTCATCAGACTGACAATGTTGAAATGAATGCCGTGAGACAACAAGAGGGCTCTCATCCTGCCTACAATCAGGAAACCACCAAAATATCAATCCCTTCGAAACATCACACATTATATGACTAAAAGAGTGTAAAATCACAATTTGAATATTGTGTCGCTGTCCAAATTCTGTGTTTTTCAGGAAATGGGAAAAACGCTGTACTTTTTCAATGATTACACACTGTGTTGAACACAAGTTCAACAAGTTGAAAAGCTGTTTTTAATACTTTTTATTGTTTAGATATTTGCAAAACCCATTGACAAATATAAAGGGTGACTGTAATAAATCTCCATAAACGGGAAGGAAGGAGGCGGAAACCGGCAAACATTTAAACATTTAATAAAGTAATTTAAGAGCCGGCGGCCCCTCACGGACGACCGCCGGCGAACAAAACATGAACATAAATATAAATACAAACATAACATAAGTTCGGGCCCGGTCCTCTCTCTTTCGACGGTCCGGTCGCTCGTTCCTTTTATATGCTCCCATCTCCTACGTGATTCGAGGCCGGTGTGCGCACAGCTGGCGCTAATTCACAATTACTCACCGGACTCGAACCACGGTCTCGCCCCGCCTACTCTACTACATATCCCCATCACCCCTCACAGGCCGGGGGGTACCCCCGCGACTGTGCAAGCTCCCTCCCCCTCCTTCGGGGGGGGTGGGGTGGGGGGTATGCAGCGACGAGACGAGACAACGGAGACGGGAGCCCTCGGAGCGACCGGAAAGAGAGAGGGGAGAGGGAGAGAGGAAAAAAAAATAAAGTCCGGTTCCCCGACATGCCGCCGCTCGTTCCTCAACCAGCCGGAGTACTCTCCTTCGCGGTGCCTTGCGGTGGCCCTGGGGCTTCGGTGGACGGCTCGACCGTCCGCCCCCTGGCGGCCGGCGGTGGCTCCTCCTTTATCTGGGAGTCGGGGCGGGCTCCCCGTCCCCTGCTCCTCCCCCTTGGGCGGACGGACGCAGGCTCCGGCCTCTGGCAGGAGGTGGCCGCACTCGGCACTTCCGCCTCCTGCTCCTCCCCCTCGGGGGACGGACGCAGGCTCCGGCCTCTGGCGGACGGCGGCAACCCCCCCGCTCCCGCTTGGACGACAGCCACCCCACCTCGACCCAGGGACGCAGCAGCAAAGGTCGCCGTTCCACCGAAGCTTTGACGGTGGCCACACTGTGCACTTCCGTTTCCCCAGAGCCACCGCTTCGGGCAGCCACTGGCGGACGCCCTTCGTCCGTGCTGCCCGAACTCTCCGGCACCGCGAGGCCACTCGGCGGCGAGGACTCTCCGACAGCATGTCTCTCCTTCCTCCCGGGTTTCGGCACCACTGTAATAAATCTCCATAAACGGGAAGGAAGGAGGCGGAAACCGGCAAACATTTAAACATTTAATAAAGTAATTTAAGAGCCGGCGGCCCCTCACGGACGACCGCCGGCGAACAAAACATGAACATAAATAAATACAAACGTAAAACAAGTTCGGGCCCGGTCCTCTCTCTTCGACGGTCCGGTCGCTCATTCCTTTTATATGCTCCCATCTCCTACGTGATTCGAGGCCGGTGTGCGCACAGCTGGCGCTAATTCACAATTACTCACCGGACTCGAACCACGGTCTCGCCCCGCCTACTCTACTACAGTGACTAATAAGAATGACTAATGGCAAAAAATTTAAATCACGAAATATGGAGACATGAGGTTTCGGAAGACCAGCGATTTGCTATTCACGAGTTCACCCTCGCAGATAAGCAGCTAGGTTGTAGGATGAATTGGTAAAGCATGGATATGAAGGTTATGCTTATTTGGCGTGCTGTGCTTGGATTGGGCTCTTCCATGGAAGCACTCTTCCATGGTTAGGGCAAGTGCGCTGGGCTCGGAACTGGCTCAAGCCCAGAACACACCCCCCCGGGGGTCCTACGGGACTAAGAGGAAAATGAGAGTAGCTGGGGTGGAGGAGGGATGTTGAACTTGCGAGAAGCATCAGTTAAGACTGCTTGTATATTTATGATGGAGATTGCTTGAACTTATAGGGTAAATGCTGTGATTGCTGATGTTGTACCAGCCTAGATGATTGTGATGAGGTCACATGCTCGAGCTATATTTGATTGCTGATGATATACCGGCGGGCTGATAATATGCTTAGGTTCCTCCCGAACTTTGTTAATAAAACATCTCTTCAGCTATTGCTGTACTTGGATAACTTAAAAACTAAAAGTCACGAAGTGCAATTTACTTCCATTTCTAGTGTGACAAAAGAACCACAGAAATATCATCTTTCTTTTATTATCTCTGTTCCGAGGAAGCCGGGACGAGAGCCTTGAGGCAACGAACGGAGGAGATCGGGAGCATAAGAGGATGAGCGAGAGGACTGGTGACGAGAGAGGACCTGGCCCGGACATATGTTAAGTTTGTATTTATGTTCTTCTGGCCTGCAGTCGACCGTGAGGTGGCTGCCCGTCTTTTACTTCTGTGTTATTGTTTGTTTATTATGATTAAAGTTTGTTAAATTTTCCCTCCTCCTTCCTTCCCTACTTTGAACTGTATTACTATCTCTCTTTAGGCTCATTATTTGGTTAGAGTCAATCGTTTTTTGTATCGAATGAGAAAAATACAAAGTATAGCGGACTGAGATTTTTGGACCCCACTGCATATATCTGACCTAAGAGAAATAAAAAAGTTAATCATGACTCACTGTTGAGTTGTATAAGTGTGCGCAGTGTACAGGAAGCAGCTTGAAACATCGGCACACAGGACGAATGAAAGAGCATTGAAGCCATAATGAGAGTATGAAGAGGAGGCCTGAAACACAAGGAAATATGATTCTGAAACACATACAGTGTGTTGATACTGTACACTTATTTAATATTCAATTGTTGGTATAACTTCCAGAGTGATTTTCTTTCTTTATTGATGATAAAACATGATTGCGCTCTGATGATCCATTCGAATGTAAAGGGCTTTTAAACTGATGTAAAATATGATACATTTCATAAAATCGAACCTTCCTTCCAGTTCCATGTATTGGGAAGCATTGCAATGGAGCAGCAGGCTGTTTACGGCCCAACAAGCAGCCTCCTGATTGGACAGAGAGTAACATTAACTGTGGTATAAATCCAAATATGAACTTTAGATTTTTTACGCATAGTGAGCTTGGCCATGACCTCCTCACCTGTACTGTGGCATTATCAGCGTGTCGCTCCAAAGCCGTATAACAGGCTTCTGTCCATATAAGGCTTTCCTCCCCATGTGTGACTTCTTCCCTAACGGCCATTTCCTGTTCCACCCCATCCTCCTCACTGCCCTCTCTGTCCAGACCTTCATTCTGTACAATAGACTCTGCTGAGAAATGGAAATCATGTGACCAGAGTATCAATTTGTGATGTGAGATCACGTTGGTTTTAGTTCACATGTTCATAACATCCACATTCCATGGTAAATTTTCTATCATTTAAAAGTATTATAATGCTGTATGATACAATGTAGACATCACAATCAGAAGGATATTTGAAGTTTATTAGTACAAAGGATTAGCTTTCCTGTAGCTCAGTGGTGTTAACAACGCAAGGTTGTGGGTTCGTTCCCAGGGGATTGCATGTACAAATGTACAAATGTATAGGATAATGCAATGCAAGTCGCTTTGTATAAAAGCGTCTGCCAAATGCCTAAATGTCAAATGTCATTAATTGAAGATATTTTGTAAAAATCTCTATTTGTATATCAATCAGGCATTTCCCAAAAGCAAAGTTAGCCAACAATGATTGTATGTTCCGTCGTACCAGCATAGTTTAACGATTAAAGTGTTTCCCGAAACCATCGTTACAACGCAAAGTTGCGTGGTTGGAACTACAGGTCTCGAGAAATCCAGACAAATTCCATTTTATGTCTTTTAGTTTGTCAAAAAAATAAATGCACTTTTTTAAAAAAGTGCACATGTACACACGACCCTGGGGGAATCCCTGGGCGGAGTAAAGTAGGAGGAACTTGCAAATGAATGAAATAAAACAACAGAGAACAAAAATAGGATAACAAAAGCATCGCAACATGGTTGTTCAGCAGCGAGCTACGTCGTTGTTCGGGAAACGCACCACAGGTCAATTCTTAAGCAACAGTCCGCTCAAAAATATAAATTCTGTCATTATTTAATCATGTTGTTCCAACAAATTTCAACGCAATTTGATGGTTATTTCGTATACATTCATACAAGCTGATTTAAATGTTTAGGTACAATCTGTTTTTACACCAGTGACGTTTAGGGGCAGGACTTCATTACTTCTTTTTTTTGTTGACAAGCTTTTCCTGGGTCAACGCCAAGGTCATAGGTTTCACCCCAGGGATTGCACATACTCAAAAACTAATGTATAGTATAATGAAATGTAAGTAGCTTTTGGATAAAAGCATCTGTCAAATACATAAATGTAAAAAATGTTGTATGAATTCATACAAAATAGCCAGTGGGAGGGATCTCCAATTGATGTTACATTATATTTACTTACCGAGCATACTCAGACAAGAGAGAGCAGCAGTCTGAACGGTTGCATTCTCAGGGTAAGAGACACAAGCTTTCACAGCCACTTTGTGGACACCATTCAGCACCAAGATGTTATAGTAACTTTCTGTCAAACACAATATTTTTTTTATAAGTTATGACGGCTAAACCAGGCATACTGTATAACTGCACTAATTCTTAAAATGTGAAAACAGCATGGCCCCAATTCGACCTGAACCCACCTGATGTAAGTTTTCGTAACAAACAGCATCCGGTCTCCTGTATGGCCTCAGAGTCCAGCCACGCCTCCATGGCCCGACACATCAGAGTGTAGCATTTAACCGTTTTGGACATCAGCATCTCAACATTGCTTGCTAGACTCAAGACACATTCAGTTAGAACAGTTTTAGGCGAACAGAATCATAAAAACAAAAAGGGGGCAGTGTGACGTACCTGGAGCAGCCAACGGTATGAGGACCCTTAAAGCTCGCAAAACCACATTCTCACTGTCCATAAACCTGCTGAGAGCGTTCAGAACCACCTCATGATCCTTCTTCTCGATGAACTCAATCAGATGATCCTCTGAAACTGGTACGGCACAAACGAACAGTTAAGGGAAAATTCAATCATCTTTTATTCACCATCGTGTCATTCAAAATCCATATAAGACTATGAAACACAAAAGAAGAAGTTGTAAGAAATGATTTGTGAAGATGTAAGTCAACAGGGTTCAATTTTATTTGATTAACACCCATCCATCCAACACCCATTCTTTAAATTTTGTGTTCTGCTGATAAAAAAAGTCAGGTTTGGAATTACATGATGGTGTGAATGGATTTTCATTTCTGTATACAGTATCAATAGTCCTCCGAGAATGTTGCTTGTGTGTGTGTGTGTGTGTGTTGTCACCTCTCTGCAGCAGTAGTTGTAGAGCCGAACATCCCTGCAACTGAACCTCCTCACTGTCACTGAACAATCTCATTGGCCTCAAAACCTGGAAAAACACGTCTATTTCTTCCTCATCCAAGACCTGCGTCGCAATCTCATCTGGCCCACAAACACAAAACATCAGTAAAGCAGTGGCTAATGTGGCCTATTCATGACACTTTACAAGCAGAACCTTTAGGCATCTTTTGTTAAGTACAGTATGCAAGTTTCCTTTAAGTGTTTTGGTGTCATTATTTGGTTAGATGTTTCATTGGAACGCAAACAGTACCTGACTGAAGCAACAGAGTCAGAGCTCTGAGACCCACCATCATCATTTTGGCGTCTTTATGAAACATGCACAGCACCTTCAGAATATGCCTGTGAGCAAACATCCATCCAATCATAAACATGAATGCACATGCCCTCGCATTTATCAAAATCTCGGAATCTTGCGAGAATCAAATCAGGAAAACAAAGGACTTTTTTTGCAGATTTTTACTTTCAGTTTAATACAATGACAAACGTAGGAAGTTCCATATATTCATACTTTTGTTTTAAACACTTGAAGTTTAGTTTGGACACCTTACACCTACTGTACATACATTTTATAGAGATAAGATTGAGTACATTATAGAAACATAGACGGCTTACTGATGCACTCCTATTAAATTAAGGTCTGCTGGGGTTGCCAGTCTGTCCAGAGTGGAGGGACAGATCTCCATCAGACGACACAGCAAAGACCACCCAACCTAGACACCAACACCAGATCACTTAAATGCTTTCAAACAGAGACTGTTTTAAAGATGGGGAAACATGCTATTTCATGCATTCTGACTTATTTACTGTTGAACGTGCTGGTTTCTCCTGCTTAATGTGGTCAACTTGTTTAAAACTAGTTGGACGTATGACGTAGTATTTCTGTATTGGCTGTGCTGTTTCAAAATTGGCTGCACTGTGGGCCTGTGGCTGCAGCTCGTTACTCTTGCGATAGTGAGAGAAGTTTAGGTGTGTTTGTTTGTTCACTGCATTTCAGTGATGAATGTTACATAAACGATGGATATTACGCTGGATTTGGAGATCGTTTGTGATAGATGGCGCAGTGCTAAAAGGTGCCGGACATAAACCGCTCGCGGTAAGTCAAACTAAGTCATTTATCTGTGTTTCGTTGGCAATCGGCGCGTACGTGCATAATGTAAATAGCACAAAGGGATTATTGCGATGATGTATTGTGTGCTTGTGCTGTAGTTCCGTCCCCCCTGCGTCTTTTTTTTCTGAAATAAGATGTATCTCTCATTTATAAATTTGATCACACTAAATACTTTTTGAAGATACGATTTATGCAATACTTCTGTTTATGTACTCGAGATTAATATGAGATTGGCCTGTTACCCCATCTTTAACAAAACATTTTAACCCACAACAATTATTTTCTGTCTGTTTGATAAGGTCAGGGAGTTTATATACACTGCTTCATTTGGTAAAGTAATTCTTTATATAAACACTGCAGTCGGCCTCTTTTTGTTTGAATAGGTGTGAAATCACAAATGTTTTATAAAGCAGTTCAAAACTAACTATAAAAAAATAAACAAGCCCCAGTTTCCATTCACTGTCATGCTAGTTTGGGATACTATGGGTGAAAAACGTGTACCCTTCGGTTAAACTCTCCCTTTAAGCAGAGAAAACTTGTTTCATGTTGCATCTGAAATGAAAACTACCTGCTGAACTTTGCTGTTGAAATGAGATGACAGCACCAGCATCAGAGACACATGGACATTCTTATCCGCAAACAAGTCAACTGCGGGACAAAAGAAAAACAGAAACCTAAAAATACCAGCAGCAGATGTCCCACTGGAAAAGCCCAAGGGGAGGGGAGCTGACAGTTTGCATTGGTGTTTAATATGAATGTACCAGTGCTTTAAAGGCATCTATCCGTTTACCCTTTTACACACAGAAACAGTCCAGTTTCAGAGGTCAGTCTGTAACTCACCGCAGTGATCTGTATGGGACAGGAACAGAAGGTCCTGTATGATCTGGACCATGGTGCCCAACTGCTTCCCTTCCTGTAGGTTCAATCTTACCAGCAGTTTCTTCAATCTGATCTTTAACTCCTCTTTGTCTGCCATGATCGATCACTCTGTGGTGTGAAACACAAGTCTTAAGCATCCCTGCTACTCAGTGGCCATGTGGACACAGTGTTGTTGCTGTAGATCATCGTGTCGTTGACAGCGCAGGAAGTTTTCTGCCATACTTATGCAAAGCAGCATCAGGGCAGAAGATGATATATGGTCGCGCGAGACTGATGCGAGTAAAACACAGTTCCCGATTTGAGTTTCAGTAGTTAATAGAAGAAATCTCGGTCACGTCCACAGCTGTGGAGCGCGCTGCGTTATTGCATATGAATCATATGACTACAGAGACGCTCAAACTTCCTGTTTGCGCAGCACGAGCGCAACAGAGCGAAAGTAACACTGAATCCTCCAGCAAAACAACACCAAACAACTCGTTTTACGGCAAGTTATAGAGGGACAACACAAATATACACCAGTTGTGTTTTTAACAATGCATATGTTACGAGACTTGTATTTCTATTTTTGAAGCACGCGCTGTTGCAGTATGATTTTGTGCGTATAGGACGTTGGACGTCGTCTTGATACGTGAATTAAGAGTCTGACTTTAAAATAACATTGAGAATAACAACTATGTCTGTACGAAAATGATTCATTTTAAATCCGATGTATTTCTTAAAAATGTACTAGCTGAAATGCACGCGCCCTATATCGTTGAAGAACGGATGATTTATAATAGACGAAGCTGCACGAGACAGGTAAGTTAACGTTAGTAGTAAGTTAATCACACTTCATAGTGTAAACCGTGTGTGCAGCGTCTTTATTGATTATAAACAGAGATTGTTGTGTAGACACAAAAGTCCGATTTATTTTGAAGAGTCGGTTCGTTTGGACGGTTTGACTCAAATCGTTCACTGATTCGTTTGTCTGTATCCTGCGCGTTACGTGTTTAAGCGAAATGCACTTAAATATACAACGACTTACTTAAACGTTGTAGTTACGCTACTAAAAGATGAAATATTGTACAGGTTGTGTTTAAAATGTTCTCCATAGAATCGAGTGTTTGTTCAAACGCATTATGTATCTGCTTCACTGAATCGTTTAAAGGAACCGGCCAAGAGCTTTGTTTACGGTTTTAATATCACATGGTTATTTGTATTAATTTATTTCAGTACATTTCTCCGGTTTACTGTACACTCTCCACGTGGCCATGCTGTCTTGCTGGATTTTCACATTTTTTGTGATCATGTTCACTGGAATGAGTGTCATGTGCTCTTTGGTTTAGGAGACAATGTGCATACTCTGCATACGATGGAGACGGTGAGTGGAGACAAGAGGAGATTGATCAGGACACCGTCTGATGTCCCGACCATCAACCAAGAACATGGACCTTCCGCGGATGACGTCAGATCCGTCCAGCGCGGCATGCCATGTTTCGTGTACATCCTCACTGGCTTTTCGGCTCTGGGTGGGTTCCTGTTCGGTTATGATACAGGTGTGGTGTCCGGAGCCATGCTGCTGCTCAAGAAGGAGATGAACCTGAGCTCTCTGTGGCAGGAGCTGCTGGTCTCCGTCACTGTAGGTGCCGCGGCCCTATCAGCTCTGGCTGGAGGTTATCTCAACGGGATATTCGGCCGGAGGATCTGCATACTGCTCGCCAGCTTCATCTTTTGTGCGGGCGGTATTATTCTTGGCGTTGCACCCAACAAAGAGGTTCTTCTATTTGGACGGCTTATAGTTGGGCTGGGTTTAGGTATACCATATAAGACCTTTGCATCATTCGGCTTATATTGTTCTTCTTCTAAAACCTCTTTCTGTTGCAGGTATTGCATCCATGACCTCACCCGTGTACATCGCTGAGGTTGCCCCTCCTCACCTCAGAGGCCAGCTGGTCACCATAAACACTCTGTTTATCACCGGAGGGCAGTTCATAGCCAGCGTGGTGGATGGGGTCTTTAGCTACCTGCAACATGACGGCTGGAGGTGGGCCGCTTAGACTCGCTATTATAAATACCCCCTTTGTCAAGAATTTTGCAACCTCTTTTGAATCCTCATCTTTTGAACCACTTACATAGATACATGCTGGGGTTGTCGGCTGTGCCTGCTGCATTGCAGTTCTTCGGGTTCCTCTTCCTGCCCGAGAGTCCTCGCTGGCTCCTGCAGAAGGGGCAAACCGAGAAAGCTCGGCAGGTGCTCGGTCAGATCCGTGCCGGTGTAAATGTGGAAGAAGAGTACGAAAGCATACGTAGCGGCATTGAGGAGGAGAGGAATGATGCTGGTGGTGAGATGGTTGCTTAGCGTTTTAATATTTTTGCACTTTCGCGGTGTATGTTTTATTTGTATGAATTTGTGGATCGATGGATCTTATAGGCGGTTCAGTGTTGTGGCGTATGCTGACGTATGCTCCAGTACGACGTGCCCTGATCGTGGGTTGTGGTCTACAGATGTTCCAGCAGCTCTCTGGAATCAATACAGTCATGTAGGTTAATAGTGCACCTTCGGAGCTATACAGCTTTGTAGTACAAGTATGTTAGTATGCTATTCTGAATCTGAGCATGGACTAGATTTACCAATTTACATATCAGTTCTGATGGGTGCAGTAAATTTGCTTGTTCGATGACCACAGGTATTACAGCGCTACCATACTTCAAATGTCCGGAGTACAGGATGATCGGACGGCCATCTGGCTGGCTTCTGCCACAGCCTTCACCAACTTCCTGTTTACTCTGTTGGGGGTGTGGCTCGTGGAGAGGGTGGGCCGCAGAAAGCTCACTCTGGGAAGTATACTGGGTGAGAATACAAACATACCAACAGCACACAAAGACGCGGTATGCAGTACTGTATACAACGATATGTCCAATTCTCAGGTACCGCTGCAAGTCTGATGGTGCTTGCTGCTGGTTTCCTGCTCTCTGCTCGGGCCTCTCCACCTGTGACCTTTCACCCCAGTGACCCATCTCTCCACAACTCCTCATGCAATACATATGGGTGAGAAATCCAATAAGCCCTGTGTTACAGTGAACCAACATTTCATATCCGTAAGCATTAGATTGTCATTTGTCATTTACAGTATCTACCCTCATGTCGTTCAAACCTATATAACGTCTTCTGCAGATTCTTTAAAGAACAATATTTGTTTTTTATGTGTAGGTTCTGTGAATCCTGCATGTTGGATCCAGGTTGTGGTTTCTGTTATGGGAAAAATGGCACATCTGTCATAGAGTCCTCTTGTCTGCCAGTAAATGCAGCCAATACTGAAAGCGCTGCAGTGGGCAGGTGCGATTTTGATAAAATGTAAATGTAACTGTTTTTGTAAATGTTAACGCACTGTTTTTTTATAGTGTGCTTTATCTTTTTTTGTTTGATTGAGGTGTTTCAACGGCACTCAAGAAAGCACAGGGGCATTCTGGGCCTATAACTTCTGCCCAACATCGTATTCTTGGATTGTTTTGATGGGTTTAATTCTGTATTTGGCTTTTTTTGCCCCAGGTGAGTTGAAAGTACCCATAATGTTAAATACAGGTCCATTCGTACATTTGGGAGTAGTGTCAAGCAGTGGTTCTCAAACTGGGGGTTCTCATGATGGATCCAGGGGAACCACAGATTTTGTGGTTTTATGAAATATAGAAATCTATTACACATTTTATGCAGTTAAACATTATAAGACCAGCAACCAAAGGAATTGATGTTCCAGCATTGTATAACTGAGTATGTTTTTGTTTAATTCAAGTTCTAGGTTAAGATTATAAATCTTTATTTGGGGGGCGGCAATGCACGGTACAAAAAGGGGGCCTTACAGCGAAAACCGCTGGTATAAAGTGTATTATATGCTAGCAAGAATCAAACACATCTTTTAAACTGTGTGTCGGAATAGGAATGGGTCCTATGCCATGGACGGTGAACTCTGAGATTTATCCGCTGTGGGCTCGGAGTACTGGGAACGCCTGCTCTGCCGGGGTCAACTGGATCTGTAATGTTCTCGTGTCTTTGACCTTCCTCCATGTGGCTCAATACCTCACGTACTACGGTACAACACACTGACAATGTTTATTGATTTATTTGAATACACTTAACTCTTATTTAAAAAAAGTACTTAACTTCTCACAGGAGCGTTCTTCTTGTACTCCGGTCTGGCTCTGCTGGGCTTTGTGTTCGTGGTGGGCTGTCTGCCGGAGACCAAAGGGCTGCGTCTGGAGGAGATCGAGTCTCTGTTCGCCAAGAGACTTTGCACCTGTGGCGCCGAGAGTCAGGACGTCCACTACATCAGGGTAATGGGAGGGAACTACCGGTCAGATGAAGATGTTTCTGATGAAGAATAGATTTGCTCGGTGGTGAGAGGGTTGCTGTGGTTCCCATTCCAGAGAATCAACGTTCTAGTTGACTCTTAAATGTTGAATAGATTCCTATCCAAATAACTATCAAAGATTTCATCAAGATGTCAACTGATATGTTATCGGCATTTGCACATGTGAAGATAAATCATGTTATTAAACAAGTTGTTTGCTTATGTAGAGGATGTTTCACGCACAACAGGATTGACTCGATTTATTGAACAGGAAGTTGTACAGCATTGTTCTCTGGACTGTGGCCCATGTGCAAATACTTGAGTAAATTGTTGGGAAATGGGCTGTTTTATAGTTTTTCAATTCATGGTGTAATGAGCTGTACACTAATCTTATAAAACCTCTAACTTGAATAGCAAGCATGAACTAAAGGTGTGGATGAGGATTCAGGATTTGGGTACTGTGAATGATTCTGTGAACTCAGAAATGCTTTCTTAAGATTCATTTGGCAGTTGAATGAAACTGGCGGTATTTGATGTTCTAGCCTCGGCTGGAGTTGGGAGCATTGCACTATAGTACACTGGAACCAGAGGGAGGAATTGCCTACATATCCGTGAGTATAAGTTTTTGGAGAGTTAACTTCATTCAATATCAATGGTTTGTGGAAACCCTTATTTAAAGGGGAAGCTCACACAAAATAAGTAACAAAGAAAGATTCATAATCCCACATGGCTCTCACTAAATCCTTGGTGATTCGGTGATCTGTGGGCGTGGTTTGTTGGTTCTTGCTGTTTCGAGTCTTATGAAACCCTAACCTAACCTCAACTCTCTAAACTACCTATGGTTCTTAAACGTGCCAACAAACATGGCTGCGTGATGCATCAGTCTTGAAACACAAAGGATTAAGTGAGAGATCATCCCAAATGCTGAGAGCTGAGTGAACCAACCACAGTGCTTACTTTGTAAATTCCGAGGTGCCGGAACAAGGGGGCGCGGCAGATCCGGTGCTCTGTCGATTTATGATACCCTTCAGATTTTGCTACTCTCGTTTTGTGATTGGGTTGGGGGAGGGTGACTTAAGTCTTGGGGTTGGGGTAGGGGTTAGTCCTGTTCTGTATGGAGGTAACAAAATTCGACAGAACACCCGCACAAATTAATCCCTGACTAACCCGAAGTTAAATGCATTTAATTGGCAGAAACACTTCAAGAGATAACAAATCAATTGATGTCGACCTATTTGATTTATTTGTATTTTTGTTAAGGGAGTGTTTTTTAATGCCTGTTAACTATTTTTCTACTGTAGTTGCAGTAATGATGCCCTTGTGTGTGCACATGAAGATTTATTCATCTGTAATCTATACAAGTTGTAAGATTGTTTTCGAATCTTACATTATTGGGGTGCTTCATATGACTTTATATGTGATGGTTTTTGTCTTATTTAAAAATATATTTTTAAGAATGTATCAAATTGATTTATTAATAAAAATATGTTGTCTCTAATACAAAGAAAGCACAGTTAAATACAATAGAAGCATATTTTTTTATATTTTAGCCAGCATTTGATTTATTTTCAAGGACATAGAGGGATACATTTTTGACCCCATACGGTTTTAAATTGCTGCTTTTCTTTATTTCCAATCTGTGCAATGATGTATTTGTATTTTCATATTATAAATAAATAAAAATTATGTCGGTGGATGTGTTATTGCTGTTCTGCTTTTAGGGTTTGTGTCTATAACTCAATAGCTGTTGCTGTCGAGCTGAAACCTGTTCAGTCATGTCCTAACCTGACCCTGTCTGACCTCTGAGCTCCTGATTTACCCCTGCGTGAAGTACACATCCACTGCCCTCTGTGTTTGTGTGATTGTAAATGTTATTCATTTGACATCTCGAAACCATCCAGTAAATTAATGCATCAGAGATGTCCACATTTACTCAGACTGCTCTAATGCAGACTGTTCTCAAAAGTATGTACTTCAGTATGGTGTCACTCTCACTGTAGCTTCAGCTTTCTGAAGAAGTAATCTGAGAATCAGTAACAGGACACTGCAGCGTAGAGTACTTGATGGTCAACTATTTACCTCTCCTACCAGCAGCAGGGGTACAACAGGTTCTTCTGAGGGCTTGAGTATGTGTGAGTTCACTCAGGGCCCCCTCTGGTCAAATGATCTTTCGTGCAGTGTACAAATGCTGGACCTTTTCCACGTTTCACCTGGTTTCTCAGCAGCGAAAGTCATCATAGTTCGGTAAACTATGTATAGAAACACCCTTGCATTAGCATTACTTATTTTGTAATATATTGTA
Source organism: Triplophysa dalaica (assembly GCF_015846415.1). Classification (NCBI taxonomy): domain Eukaryota; kingdom Metazoa; phylum Chordata; class Actinopteri; order Cypriniformes; family Nemacheilidae; genus Triplophysa; species Triplophysa dalaica. Next base: position 14,402,589 of record NC_079565.1, on the reverse strand, counting down.
AAGGTTATATTATATAGTCTTATAAATGTACATTCATTCAAATGAACATATAAAAAACTGACCGTTGAACTCATCACAATCTTGTGAAAAAGGTCCATAATGTAAGGTAAAGGCTTAAAACAGTACATTGTTTTTAAAACTAAATAAGACATTATAGAACAGACATCAGATTTTACCAAGAATTAAAATAAAGTTGCTTTATTCGTCCTTATGGCTCATATGGAAGCCTTGTTTGTAAATAGGTATTTTGATCCTTTTTCTGTAGCCATCATGAGAGAAATAATGACTATAAAAACATAATGAAAATCTTACGCAGAATGTTAGCTTTCTCATTTGTTTTAGATATTATTTTGCAATGTTTTTAATGTGTTGATCTTGGGTTATGACTTCAAATACATCTGTCAAACAGAGACAGACCACATGGTAGCGCCCAACACCACTAAATAAACTGCTCACACTAAATAATATATTTCATAAATAAATGTTTACAATAGTTTCGTTTTTAATTGTCTTTTATGGTTTTACATTGTACTTTGTTTTATTCTATTTATTTATTGTTAGAATTATTAGTATGCGCCATACTTGTGGAACTGTGGTTCAAATATGTATAGACGTTTATGAATATTATAATATATAAATAGCATGACGTCATTTTAATCAGTGTCGTTTGATACCGTTCTATCACCACCGGTGGGCGTGGTTTGGTGACGCATTGCGGCTGGGACTTTGAGGAGCGAGTGTGCAGATCAGATCGCGCAGGAGTGTCAGAGAGTGCGTGAGTGCTTTATTCACGGGAACGCGCGCAGTCGTACAGCATCATCGCTGTAGAGGGTGCATGTAAATGAAGGCGTGATAATGGCCGTGATCATTGTATGAGGTGATCTCTCACTAGATCGATCGGATCGTTGTGTTATCGATGAAGAACTGAAGATGTCTAGCGGGCAGGACGAGAGCACGGTCCGGGTGGCGCTCAGGTAGGGCACGTGAGATGCGCGGTCATGGGTTGGCTATAGTGTGGACCTGCTGCACACTTATTGACTTACATCCAAACACAGTTTTAAAAGATTATTGCTTTGCATGCAGAAAACGAAGCTTTTTATGATCTGTATTTATATATTTAGTTATTGAGATAATGTTTTTATGACAGGCACATCAATCCCACCCAAATTCAATTTCAGTGAAAACTGCTCGAGAGGATGTGCGAACATAATGATGTCACAACATTAATAATGTGTTGTGTAGGACAGACAGCATCTTCACATGATCTCAATGCTTTACAACAAGCATATAGTAAGTGCATTGGCAGGTTCATACACCGGTCAGCAGGGCAAAATCATTTTGGGTAATAAGACACACATGTCGACCTGCTTACTGTATGTTTATCAGATGATTAAATGTTGACATTATATCACAAACCACGGTAGTTTATATAGACATAACGACTGGCCTGTTCGCTAGTCAAAACAATACCCCAAAATACTTAAAACAGTGTGTGTTCAATATTGTACTTATGTATATGTATTGTTTATTTATTTTATTATATGTCGGGTCATTCTTGGATCATGTCATCAATGAGAGATTTGGGGTACTGCAGTTACTGTAACTACCACAGCATCACATTTTTCACCTGAACTGATCTCTTCTGGGTGTGATTGTGTGATTGACATCACATGCTAAAATCCGACATTTGATTGACAGATGATCAATACAAGAAGAGTTTTACGAATGCAGCTGTTCTGTGGATCTTTGATTAACATGTTGCAACGCTAAATGAATCCAGGGAACGTGATAGGGAGCCTACATTTCTGATCCTCATTGTGGGCCAGATAAGCATTTCAAAATATATAGCAATAGTCCTCTTTATAATGTAAGAGAACAGTAATTAATGTTATCTCTTGATATAAACCGGGGTTGTATCCCTGATGGTTATGTCGGGATTTAGATCTGCAAGGCAAATTATTAATGTTTGCTCATCTGCAATACGTCTCAGACCTTTCTGGTCAGATGTCATATAGACATCTTAAAGATGTCCGTCAGATATTTTTGGTACAGAATGTATGAAAAACGTCCTTTTCTAAGACGGTTATCAGATGTTTTACACAGATGTATTCCAGATCTTTAGCAGACATTTTACAGATGTACCCGTGTCATTGGTGTCTGACTCTAGGATGTGTGGTAATATAACTGCAGATGTTTTATTCATTTTTAGCCATATCTCTTTAAGATTCAGGATGACTCATGTTACTTGAAGAACAAGTTAGTTACAGGTGATTGTCTTGGTCCGATATATGGACATTTGTTTTAAAACTTAAAGGGATTGTTCACCCAAAAATCTACTTTGTGTGATTTTTTTTTACTCACCCACATGACTTTAAAAGTGCTCTCGTGAACGTGCACCATACACCGACAAGACAGAGGGGAAAATGTTGATTAAAGTTGGTAGTTTGGTTTGCTTTCTGCACATTAAGTATTGTCGTCGCTTCAAAAATAATTCAATTGAGCCGGATGGACCATAATTCACGTATGGACCAATTTAACAATGTCTTCAGTACTTTTCTGGACCTTGACAAAAACTTTAACCATGATGTCTATGAGGAGGCCTGGAAATCTCTCGGATGTCACCTAAGTATCTTTATTTGTGCTCCGAAGACGCCTGAAGTTCTCTTAACATGTTTAAAGTCATGTAGTTGAGTAAAAAATCCCACAAAGTTGATTTTTGGGTGAACTATCCCTTTAAGAAAGAGGGTTGCACTCTTTAGCAATAGTTTCTTTTAATAGAAGATGTTGATGTTTGGAAATAAAAAGTCCATCTCTGATCTGTGCTTGAAAATAAACAGAAAGTCAAATAAATAGGGCAACTTAAAGTTCGGGTTATGTAAGTTCAGCTGTGTTTGTTTGTTCACAGCCTTTTGGTAATGAATGTTAAATACACGGTGGATATAATGCTGGATTTGCCGATTAAGCGGTCCCGTCTCTGAAAGATGCCGGTCATGAACCGCACGCAGTAAGCCAAACAACAAGGCAATCGGCACGTAGTTAGGTAATGTAAACAACACAAACGCATGTGAATTAACAGTTACGCATGCAGGGATAATGTGAAGATGCATTGTGTGCTCGTGCTTTAGTTCCACCCACTACACGCCTCCAGGAGGTGACTGTTTTCAGCTGTATCAGCTGTATCTTTCTCTCATAAAGACTCTTCGAAGATATGAAATATGCAATACTACTCTAGGTACTCAATTAATATGAGATTGGGTGAAACTTTGTGTGTTACCTACACTTTAAAGAAATTGGGTGTAGTAAATGTACCAGCCATCTACAGTATTTGGTAATAGTTTATAATGTAACACTTCAGTTTTTCCTTTATTTTATTCCTGACAAATACTTATTGTTTTCTTAATCATAGTTACCAAAAATCTGAGGTCAAAAAGTTGTATTTCGGATATGTAAAAAGGATGGAGGTTAAAGCTTATTTAAGCACAACACCCTCGTCTGAAAATAAACCTACTTGTGCTTTTTGCAACCTCACATCAATATGACAGACACATGTATTTTTAAAGTGATGGATACTGCTTTAAAAATATCCACTGAGCTGTAGTGATGACAGTTACAGTAGCTTATTGTATGGATATGGGTCGGTTTATAGGCAATAAATAAGTGTTTTAAAGTGCAGGGGTGGTGTTCATGCTCTCATTAAGTGTGTACTTAAGAGACAGGTGTGTATGACAGTGCAGTTTTCCTCTGTGTCTGTTCTGCAGTGAGTCAGCGTCTCTCTTCTGAGCAAATGTCATTGTGTGATGACGCTGATGGTGCATAACAGAATTAAAGCACAGGCCTTCCCATCGATGTGCCCACTGTTTCTGTGAGGACACATTTTAATGCTGTGTCATAGAGACATCTAAGAGGCCTTTTCCTATTCCAGCATAACAATGCCTGTGTGCACACTTGTATACATAAAAAGGTTTTAAGTGTGGCCTGACTGGCCTGCCCCGCACAGACCTGAACTCTACTCTGAAACATCTTTGGGATAAATTGGAACAGACAGTATCAGTATAAATACAGTATTAAGGATGTGTCACAGGAGGATCAGTGATATGTTGGGTGATGCGACGTGGCTTGTTGTTTTAGTGCAATAAAAAGGTATATAGACATCAGCACAGAACAGACTCTCTGCAACTTGTTACAGAAAATAACAATTGCCGATGAAATTTAATATTTTCACATGTTTGTTGGACCAAAAAAGAAGATATTTTGATAAATGTGGTTTTGTGCCCATACAATTGAAGTTAATAGACGTCACTTTGACGGAATTTTACTGTTAAATTTGAACAGATTCTCCATGTATAATGTGAATAAAACTTTTTTGAATTTTACTACTTTTACAGATATTTCATTTATTTTTGAAGTGCGGTCCAAAACCATAAATTTACAAGAAAAAGAGGAAAACTATAATATATCCTGTAATTTGACAGGGAAACATTTTTATTCTACGGTTAGAGATGTAACGGTGTGAAAACTTCAAATCATAGTTATAGTGAACAATTATGAATATTATCACTGTTTTATTGACTTTCAAACTCATCATATCACACCATTTAATGAAAAATGAAAAGAAAATATGGGTGTGTATAAAGAAATATGAAGTTAACGTGTGTCAGTATATCTAAAGTGACTTGAAACATTCAATAATTGACAACTGTTTATTCTTTAGAGATAGAAATGTTGAAAATCCGACAATATTCACTGATGCAAATGTCAAAATGCTGAGTTGTATAAAAATGATATCATTTACGTTCCATTCCATTCCATTTTCTACCGCTTATCCGAACTTACTCGGGTCACGGGGAGCCTGTGCCTATCTCAGGAGTCATCGGGCATCAAGGCTATCATTTACGTAATTCATTTAATTTATAATTATCTGTCAACATGGCGTTTTATTTGGGATACAGTGCAGTACACAGTGAAACGAAACAGTGATCTCCCAGGACCAATTTGCTAAGACAAATACACAGACTACATAATTTGCACAGTACAACATTTAGTGCAAAAGAAAAATATGACACAAAATGTAATGGTTATCAAATAAAAATAAAATTCTGCATAGGGGCTCGTAAAGGCTTGGGCCGGCCTGAACAGTGAATGTTTGTCTTCTTTTGTGCTCTGCAGAACGTCATGTAGGTTTGGACTGATTGCAAGTTAACACTTTTTTTTGGTTTAATAAAAGCAACCGCATATAGCCTCCAAACATTTCTCAGTGAAGAAGGCTACAGTATAATGCAATGCCATGCAAAATATAGTATAGGATATATTATTATGCAATGTGAGCCACATGGATAATAGTATCTGCCAAATGCATTAATTTATGTAAATGTAAAGTAAACACAAAAAAATATTTTTGTAAATAGTCAAAAATAAAGAACAAATAAACAAATATACAGCAGGGCGAACATTAAAAACAATGGAATTTTGCAAATAATTTGTAAAGGATAGTGTTCACTTGATACCCCAGTGCTGGTAATTTTGACATTCTTGATAAGTACAGAGGTATCAACATCGGATACTTTGCTGTACAATGGTAGCATTACAGTATTTATTAATACTGGAAAATTTGATAGGACATGAATAGGAATCATCACTGTCAATGAAAAAAAATATGTGACTGGACTAAAGCAGTAAAAACGCTCCTTCAGACCAGCACACAAAAATGCACTAAAACGCTCTTTTAGACCATGTGAGGGATTGAGAACAGTTGGTTCCATCCGTTGGGCAGCGGGAGCCGCATGTGGACGTGTTCCAGGAGAGTTCTGTGCTCTGTAATTATATGTTGTTTGAAAAGCAACAGCATTATGCAGAAAAGACATGATGTAATTATACAGCAGTTCACCGACCACGCCTATCCACGCTTCACCCCCTGCACACTTGAGTTTGTTCTTCTTCTTTATATCTCCGATTCTTTATTGTGCTTAATATCCCCCTGAGCGAAGATCTCATGTGACACATCTTCTTACCGTCTCCCACCTTGAACACTTAAACGATCCTGTGAAATTAAAATTGGCTTGGCTTTTGATTTATGTCTGTTAGCTATACATTTATTTATATGCTAGCTGACATGACATTAGGGTGAGTAATTAATGACAGATTTTTCATGCTTTGGCGACCTATCGCTTTAAAGAGTTCCTAGCATATGGTTTTTTAGGTCCTATTTTGGTTAATGGAGTGTCCAACAACAAGTTTATGTACATACAATATGTAAAAACACTATAGTGTCGTAATAATAGGCAGTTATTTGTACCTTACTTCTTGACTGACTCTCAAATGATCGTTCCACGATTCGTCCGTCTAAGCCCCGCCTACCCACTAACCTTGTGTCATGTGATTGGTCAGATGGTGTAGTCTGTTGTTATTGGTCAAACGCGTTCATCATTTGTCACAAATGGAATGCCTACCATCATTACAGGTTTACAGTTTACATGTGGTTGGATGTCATGTATATTATATGTGTAGCTAGAGATGTCGGCGATTTTACCGTTCCAATTTGAGCCCGAGTCTGACGAGGAAGAAGATGCTAATCCTCAACAGACTCCACCATGACTGGAGCAGGATGTTTGTCAGTGGCAAGAGACAACTCTTGTCATAAAAACTCCCAGTGTGACAACATGCATGTTGTGCTTTTGCTCATCAATGAAATAAAATATATATTTTTCTTAAAATACTGTTAATATGTTAGTAATACTATTACTATTATGTGTGTTGTCAAGGTACATCGAGCATTTCAGAAAGTCGACGTTATGAAAAATGATATATATGAAACCCAAATATATCTATATAGGTGCACGTGCGGCAAATGTGTCAAAATGCAAAGTAAATAGTAGGGATGAGCGAGTACAGCATTATCTTTATCTGTTAACCAAATGAATTATCTGTATCTGTACTCGGACTGGGCAGGGCCTAACCCGGAAGAGGGCAGGATTAAACCCGGAAATTGGGTCGGGTTGTCTTGAGATGGGCGGGGCTTTAACCGGTATGTTATTTTAAGCATGAAATTGATATGGGATTAGAAAAATACTTACATGACAGCATCAGCATTGAGCTTCAGATCAATGGTTTTGATCACGATAACAAACAAACTATATACAGAACAAGTTTTTCAACAATGAATACAACCCATGCGGTTGCAATTATGAAGTAAAATGTAATGAACAAGAGTTTGCGTGAAGTAAAAAAAACTGGTTTGAGCCAGCTGACGGTTTAAAAATAAAAAAACTCAGACAGGCAGAGACGCAAGTCGTATTCTACCAAGCACCATGTCTGAACAAACCCCATGTTTATCAAAACCCTACTGGTTAAGAAGTAAGTACTACAAACCGAAGTAAAAAACAAACCTGAAGCTGAAGAGACCTAAACGTTAACGAAAAAGACACGCAAACCTGAGTGACTGAGGGAGAGAGAGAGAGAGAGAGAGCTGCGGACACAGTCAGCAACACAATACATCTGTATGTGTGTAGTGGAGGGGCGCTGTGACTAGCCTATCATAGAACGCAGACACAGTCAGCTACCCAATGAGGATTTTTATTCGAGCACAGATATTGACTCGTATGATACTCGTACTCGGCAAAAGTGCTTTATCCGTACCGGATGCTCGTTTCAGCCGAGTATCCGGCTCAACTCTAGTAAATAGCAAGATACACAAACTGTAACACCCCTGAAATAATGGTACATGCTAATGTTAGCGTTAAATGCATTAGCTAAACACAGACATAAGGTACGGAAATATTTCTTGAAGTTCAGACAAAAATCAAAAGTTACACTTACAGGTTGGGATTGGGTGGAGCTAACAGGTCCAAATAGAGTTTGTATTCCCCCTCTTTCAAGGATTGTCGTTTCACATACCCTGCAGTGAACGTGCCAAGATTATTAAACCAATGTTCGGTGAAATGAAGCACGCACAGTACAACCCTCAGGTTATACATCTTTGGGATCGTTGGAAAATTGAATTGTAACCATTTTTACCTCAGACGTTCTTCCTTTGGTAGTTGAAATAAGACCGACTTAGTGTCACACCATAGAACACAGACTCTAGACATGATACACACGCATCACGAACGAGCGACAGTGTTTGGGGGAGGAGAGATAACAACTTGGCAGACAGCTTACTTTCAAACACGGCAACAGAACAGACTGTATGAAATGTCATTTTCATGATCTCGTGCTACGTACTCTTTAACAAACATTTATAAACTGTCACATTTATTATCTCTCATGCTGTTTAAAGCCTGTATATGACTCTTTCAGACAACGAAAAAAAATTATTTTCAGAAATGTTTCAGTAGTTTTGTGTCCAAACAACTCAATAGGGTCCTCCTCCATTAAATTGTCGTGTTTTGCAGAAGAAGAAAGTCATACAGGTTTGGAATGAAATGAGGTAGAGTAAATAATGAAAGAATTTTCATTTTTGGGCCAACTATCTCTTAAACATACTGTCACAGTACGCAATTTCAGTTAAAGGAAGGGCCGATAGTTTGTTTTCAAACTGAAAATTCTTTCATCATCTACTAACATTTACTTTCCTCTGCAAAACATAAAAGATCAAAACACAACACAAGTCAATGGGGACCAGTGTTTTTTTGTTGCAATTTTTTTTCGAAATATCTTCTTATGTGTTCTGCAGAAGAAAGAAAGTCATACAGGTTTGAAATGACAAGCAGGTGAGTAAATGATAACAGGATTTGTATTTATGGGTGAACTATTCCTTAAATCTTCAATGTGATCAATCTGATCTCTAGAATCATATACTGAGATAGTAAGTTATATTGTTTTTTTATTCTGTTTTATCTGATGGAGGATAATGTTCCCACCCATACGGTCTCCTCATTTGAGACATGCATCATGAGCCACAGGGAGGAAAATGATAATGAATCGGCGTTCAAATAGGATTTTGACGGACTTGTGGCTCTGTTTATGTCCCAAACTAATTAGAATATTTGTGACGCTCACATCACGCTTACCAGTAAACTAAATCCCGCTCACACCCTGCTTTGACATAAAATGTGTCTAGTGAGCCTAATTGTTTTCAGTTTATAATAAACTTCTTAAATAAATGTCTCAGTTTAAACGGTAGGCTGAAAAAGAACAGTGTTTTCAGTCCGACATTCTTTGACATTACAGACAATATTTTTTGTAATTTTTTATTTAAAGGTTGCCTAAAATAACTGTATTATAACTGAAATTATATTTGATTTTCGTTACTTTATTTCCGTGAGCATATAGCTGCCATAGTGCACTATTAAAAATCAAACACAAAAGATGAAATGCACTATGAAAATCTTTATTATTACTGAGGTTAATAAAAGAAACAGGCTCTAAAGAAAAATAGACCAATACAAGGGGAAATGTCGTCTTAAAACGTCAAACCTCAATTGTTACAGCGTTTTAGAATGTACTTTTAGACACTTGAACAAAGTAGCTGCGTCTTCGGAGGCTGCATGCGTCCTCCGGAGATCACATTTGTAGGCCATGGCCGGAGGTTTATTATAAAAAGCAACAGTTACATTGGGTAAGTCACGCAATGTCTTCTTAAGAGAAATAAATATTATAATGTTTTTTAACTGAAATGAGCCTCAGAGCCTGTATTTATATACAGACTGTGTTTATATACTGTATGGTCCATTTTAAAAGCATGGAAGAATTCAATACTCTGCATAACTATCATCACAAGTAATGAAATGACCTTTTATTTTTCTGTCAAATGTGTATTTAATGTACAGTTTAAAAAGCTTATTACTTAGTAGGCCCAAAGTGTGAATCTTTTCTCTCCTCGATTAATAAATCCTAAACTTGTATAATGTTGATTTTGGACTTGTTGGGTTACAAGCATTCATCCAAATATCTTTCTCTGTGTTCAACCAAACAAAGAAATTTGAACAGGTTTGGAACAACTGGCAAGTGAGTAATTCATGACGGAATTGTCCTTTTTGGTGTGAGTTCATGAACTCAGTGTTGTGTATCATATTGTATTGCAGTGTGTAAGTGACTCTAAACATTTGAACGGTAGCCTATACAGTATGCATATCAAAATTCAGTAGTACATATATTTGTACATAGTACATACACAACAATGGTGTGTGTGCAGTAAGTTTTACCCAAAGTACCTGTTAAACTCTTTCTTTTCATGGTTTTCCAAAAGTCATCTCTTTCAGAGTCTCTCTCTGTTTGCCCTCGAAACATTTGAAAAGCTGCCAATAGCGAAAAGAAGGGGGCGATTATTTCAGACCTACCCAGTCCTGGTTTATTCTGCCCTATCCCACAATGCCTCTGGGTCCATGGGGTATCTGTTTACTCCCATTATATCTCATGCTGTATTTAGGGTTTTTCCTCGAGCGGCTCTCAGGAGACCTGTTGGACAGATTTAAGCCATCGCTCTCGGCTCTTGGTTCTCAGGCATGCTGTGGATTTGTGTGTGTGTGATTGTGTGCTCATGCTGTGAGAAGCAGTCCGCCTCAATGCACTGCATCAATAGCTGTGTGTTGTCACGTAGAAACTCTGTCTCTCCGACAACCTGTCCGGATAGCACAGTTCACTCCTACTGTCCAAACTTGCCACCGCTGACACCTCAGAATTGACATCTGATTTAGTACATTGTGTTTCCCAGTCTTGACCATAGACTTTTATGGATTGGAAATAAACAGGAAATCAGTTATTAAGCGCGTACTTAAGAAAATATTAAGTCCTCTTACCTCACCTTGATACAAGATGAAAACAATTTATATGTTGAGCTGTGAGGTACGGTTTTGTGGGAAATTATGACATTATTTGACTTCAACACACGTTTTTTGCAATTGTATGTTTCAAACAGAAAGGACGACATAGAGGCAGAAGTTACAGAATGCATCTTTAACCTCTCACCATATTCTATATTTTTGTAGCATAATTTCATTTTTACCAGATGGCTTATGAGTCATAAGATAAATTTGTAGGTTGTTTTGCATACTTTTTTGAGGACGTGATTAGACTGTGGCACACTGTACAATATTTATGGCCCTACCTTGTCAGGCTATTTCTAATCCCAGTAAGATCTTTAGGTCTATTTACAGGTTATTTTAGTTTACTAAATTGAAACTTTAAACACGTTCCTGTTCATTCAAATCAAATCAAATCAAATATTAACCTAAAATAATTTAAAAAACTTAACTCAAGGAAACTTTGAAATGTTGACGTTTAAAGTGGTAAAATAAACAAAATCTAAAATAAAAACTAATTAATCTTATATAGCAACATTAAAAATAAACCAATAAATTATAAAATGACAAAAGCAAATACTAAAATGGATCAAACTTTAACTTAAATGAACACAAAAATCTAAGAATAAAATCTAATTTAAAATATTACTAAAACTAATTAAAACTAAAATCAAATCTATAAAAACTCTGGTCTATTCACACTGACTTTAACGTGAAAAAGAGAATGGCAGACGAACTGACCATTGATATCAACGACGAAACAATTGAAGTAATTTGTGAGAAATGCAGGAAGGCATAAGTCTGATGTTTATTTATAGATCTTTATACAAATAAACGTATCTTGAGAAAATTTGACAATGTTTTTATGCCTTTTGAAGAAATGATATTGACTGGATTCAGCAGTAGAGGTTGGATGGTTCAGCAGGTCTTTTTTGTGTTTGTGGGGTAGAATAATACACAATAAGTAAGTAACTGCTGGTTTGAGCATGCTGTGTTTTTCCTTTGCCAGTTACGAAAAGACAAGAGGAGACTTTTGATATATTCTTTACCCATCTCCAGAATAGCATGAATGACTTGTTGGGCACCAGCCCCTGGGGCAAACAGGGCTGATTTACAGTTTTAGTCTCTATTGAGTTCCTCAACACTTTTCTCTGGGTTACTGATTAACACTGCAGTCAATGAGATTGCAAGATGTTGCTTGATTCATTTAATGTACCAGAAGAGACCAGGGTGTGGGACTCACATATTAGAAAAACGTTGTGTTTATTGATCTCAAAGTAATGGCAGGATTTTTATAGACATATTTTTTGTGCACAAATGAAAAAGAGGAAGTTACATCTGAGATAGATGAGGATTTTCATTTTTGGGTGAACTGTTTTCTCAAGGTTTTAACTCATACATGAGAGCATGTGAATGAGGGATTTAGGTTAAACTGCAGTAGATCCAGCAATGGCCTACATTCTGTCACAGCAGTAAGAACACACATACTCTCTCTCTCTCGCTCTACCTTCCTTTCTCTCGCTCTCTCTCTCTCTCTCTCTCTCTCTCTCTCTACCTTTCTCTCTCTCTCTCTCTCTGATGAAGACAGATAGAGAGAGATTGAGACCTGCGTTATAGTCCACAGATACTGACTCCATTTAAGGTCATATCCAACCAAATATCATATTCATTTTTGCAATATGACTTTACCAGTGAAGTTGCTTTGAATAGCCAAACAGTGAGAGCTGTTAAATAACACTAACACAACACATAAGCGACTTATTGCTGTAATATACTCTCACAGCAAAATATAATAATTCCTATTTAATGCGTGGGGATGTGGATTCTGTCTGAACATCTCACTAAGATGATTTACACAGACAGTATGAAGCTGCCCCCAGGACATGAACACGGCAGGTATCGACTCGCCTGTAGATGTTTTTTTTCATAGAAGAGATCTGAATGCTCAAGCCTGTTCTCGATTAATTGTTTAAGAAAGGTGGCAGAATTCACAACACTATTATTTGTCCATAGATTTACATCTAGAACGTATGATTCTGTCATTAAAATGTCTTGGTTACGTATGTAACCTCAGTTCCCTGATGGAGGGAACGAGACGTTGTGTCGAGAACGACAGATGGGGTTCGCCCTTGAGAACCAATCAACTCTGACAAGTATAGAAAAGGCGAATGAAATTTGGCGAATGAAATTTGCATGCCGGGCTCCGCCCCCGGATATCCGGTATAGAAGGAAGCCGGCGTGCAGCATTCACTTACCTTTTGTTCTGAAGAGCCTGAGAGCCTCTCACGAATGCAGCAGAATACGATACGTGTTTGTGGCATAAGGGACACAACGTCTCGTTCCCTCCATCAGGGAACTGAGGTTACATACATAACCAAGACGTTCCCTTTCTGTCGGTCTCTCGACGTTGTGTCGAGAACGACAGATTGGGTTGCCTATGGAAAACGGCACAACGCTGTATCGCGTCACAATCTCTAGCGAAGCGACGGTAACAAGCCTGGGCGTGTCAGCTCGATGCTTTCGCGAAACTGTAACCTTCCAGTGTGGTGGTCGGGGGGTTCCAGAGCTTTCTTGGAGAAAGATGGGTACAGCCCTGACCGGTAACCTTTCACGGACGAGGCCTTAGCTCTCTACTGCCGAGAGGCCGTCCGGCTCGGGTTTACACCGGGTGAGCGCAACTCTTAATCAGAGAAGCGCTGCAGAGGCCACCTCCTACCCGTAGGGAGGAATATGGTGGATATAGGTATGGTCTCGTCCTTGGAGGGACGCATGGAACGTGCGGACTGGGTAGTTAACCGCGAGGTGGAGGTCCACCTGGGGAAGCTCATGGGTTACCAGGAGTAGGAACCATTCTCATGAGGATACATCAGACGGAACAGCCCATGGAGGGGGTGTTACAGACGTCCGGTAGCACTAGGACCGGTTAGAGCTATCTGTGATAGCTCACATGGTATCCCGGCCTAAGGGGGAAGGCTGCTCTGCCCAGCCAGCTTGCTTAGTGATGGATGGAATGCCTATTCTTAACCAGTGTCTGGGTAAGAAGGGAGGTTGGTGAGATACCAGTTTCTTAGCCATGTGATTGGGTAAGAAGAAAAGGTAGATAGCACACTGACCCAACCTGTTAGAGGGTGGAAAGGTGCTTTCGCAGGCATACACCCCCCCGGATGCCAGTCCTACATGTCGCCACGTAGGACGTGGGCTGACACCGGGTTTACGTGAAGGTTGTTTGGGCGTAGCCCAACCCGCAGCTCTACAAATGTCTGCTAGAGAGGCGCTTCTGCCAGTGCCCAGGAGGTGGCTAAACTCCGTGTGGAGTGAGCCCTCACTGCCAATGGGCATGGGAGATTCTGAGATCGGAATGCCGTCGTAACGACGTCCACGACCCAGTGCGCCAGCCTCTGTTTGGAGACAGCCTTCCCCTTCTGCTGTCCTCCAACAGACATGGAGCTGGTCAGAGCTTCAGAGCTCTGCGTGCGGTCCAGCACGTACTGGACACAACACTGATCGGGTTAGGTCTTACTCCCCTATGGGGAGCGCCTGCAAGTCCACCACTTGGCCCCGGAGGAAGTAGTGGGAACTTCTTGGGCACACATCCGGGCCTGGGCCGAATTTAAGGCAATCCGGGGACACGGAGGATGCTCGGTGGTCCCCTACCCTCTTGAAGGAAGTGAGCGCCATCAGGAGGGCAGTCTTACTCTGTGAGGAAGATTAGAACCTCCGAGGGGCTCTTCGGGGGCACTGAGGCTCCCCAGGACCACTAGGCTCCTGGTCACTAGGAACCTGGTGACCAGGTCGTGTTGCCCTAGAAACTTTCCACCGACTGAGTCGTGATGAGTGGCAAAAGCGACTACATACACATTCAGTGTGGAGGGGAGATGTTAGTCTCCAGTCTCGTAAGAAGGAAAACACAATCCTGATCGAGCACCTCAGTGGGTCTTTCTCATTGAGAGAGACACCAGGACGAGAAGAGGCGCCGTCTAGAGGCGTGTAACCGCCTAGTAGATGGGGCCCTAGCCTGGGTGATGGTCTCTGCCATAGAGTGGGAGTAGCCATCTCAGGATCTTCTCGTCCCGTCTAGAGACCAGACATAGGAGTTCCAGAGGTCTGATCTGGGATGCCAGAACGTGTCCCTCCCCTGATAGAGCAGGTCCTCTGTCAGGGGAATGGTTCAGGGGGAGTCGCTGTCCAAAGCATCAGCTCTGAGGCCAAGTGCGGTTAGTCCGGAGTGGTGTAACCAATAACACTTGGTGCTCCTGCTCCCTGACCTTGCACAGCGTCTGTGCAAGGAGGCTCCTGGGGGGGGAAGGTGTGCTTCCGCCCATCCCGCGGTCAGCTGTGCGCCAGGATATCCGTGCCCAGGGCAGGGAATACCAGGCGGGCAAATGGTGGTGTTACGGGAGGCGAACAGGTTTACCTGGGCCTACCCGAACAGCCTCCAAATGAGCTGGACTGCGCGGGGGTGGAGTCTTCACTCTCCACAAGGCATAAACTGGCGAGAAAGCACGTCGGCTGTCTAGTTCAGTTTGCCCGGGGTGTGGCCCGCAGGGAACGGGTAACATGTTGACTCCACCGGAGGAGGCGTCGAGCAAGTTGTGTTAGCTGCTGTGAGCGAACGCCACCCTGACGATCTGTGTACGCTACAGCTGTAGTGCTGTCCTCGGACCAGCACGTGCTTGTCTCGCACGAGAGGCCGTAGCCTGCTCAGTGCAATAGCACAGCCCACAACTCTTGGCAGTTGATATGCCAGCGCAGGCGGGGGTTCGTCCAACTTCGTCCGATGCTGCGAGCGACATCTCATCTACGTCACACATCGTTTCCGAGTGTGTGCGTGAGGATCCGGACGGTATGCCACCGCCGGTTGGGGAACGTTTAGAAGAGCAAATCAGGGTGCGATCGGCCCGTGAGCACTTGGCTGGCGGGTTTACGTTCGCAGAGTTCCCCATATCACTAACGCTGCTACGTAGGTGGTCATCAGGGCCGTGGCCACAGATGTCACAGCCCAGGTAGCAGACGAAATGGTGGCTGGTTCCCGTAGGAAGACAACCACCTGTGACCGCAACTTCTGAATGACAATCTGCCCGCAGTGCGGGCAGATGTGTCAACGAACGCTGCTTCAGCGTGCTGGACGCCCAGACGCCTAACGCAGCGATCGTGTCCATCCCCCTCCTCGATGAGGGTGCCGCACCCAAGAGAACAGCGGGACATGCCGCGCTGGAGATTGCTCAGTCAGTCCTGAAAAGGACTTTTTGGAAAAAATCTCTAACACCTCCGGAACCGGCGAGACGCCCAGGGGAAGGTCGCCGCAGGTAGGTACGATCCGCTGCAACACGTCGTAGATCCGGCAATGTAGAATAAGAAGAATTCATTGAATTCGTTCTGTTCATAGTCATGAGCGAAGGCTCTGAAGAACAAAAGGTAAGTGAATGCTGCACGCCGGCTTCCTTTTATACCGGATATCCGGGGGCGGAGCCCGGCATGCAAATTTCATTCGCCAAATTTCATTGGCCTTTTCTATAGTAGTCAGAGTTGATTGGTTCTCAAGGGCGAACCCCATCTGTCGTTCTCGACACAACGTCGAGAGATCGACAGAAAGGGAACAGCTTTTGTAATTTACTTTATAAAACCATATAATAAAAGATGATCCATATTTTCTCTTACAGCTGTTTTCCTTTTAAACTCAAAGCTTTAGTTTTGTCACAAACATTAAATATAGTTTGGTACTTTCTATTGCTATCAAATACTTTATAAATGATTAAGGCTCTTGCAGTGATTTACTGTTAGCGAATATTAAGTCTTTTGACCTAGTGGTCATCTTTTTTATTCTGTGGCAAAATATTGGGGTTTTGCTGAGGCTCTTTGGTTTTTCCCGAGCTGCAACCTTCCTGTCTTTCTCGTGAAACCAACACGAAAGTGACTTACAATTACATGTGCACGATTAATCCCACTGAAATCGAGCTGGCTGCGATTGTGCAAGGTATGGATTATTTTATTTATGCGTAGCTTTTCCTTGAATCATGGCTCTGGGATCAGTAGGAAAAGCTGCTCGATCTAAACGCAGTGCGAGTTTGAGTCGCTTACTCAGTTGTATAACTCGTTATCGACAGGGTAGAACAATCACCTCAACTACTAAAGATAGTTTTGTAAAGAACTTGCCAGATCTGACTCCTTTAATAACCTTACCAATAAATACAGAATCGGTCGGTGACATGACCGGCAACATGGGCACTATTTTCTCTAATACATTAGAAGCGGTCGCAACTATGAAGTCAAAAAATATTAATGAGAATAGAATAGCACCATGATACAATAGTTCCCTCGCACCATAAAAAGATGAAACGCAAATGGAAACAAACCCAATTAGAGGTCTTTAAAATTCCATGGAAAGAGAGCGCAAACTGGCACTAAAAAGCAGCAAAAGCAGAGGACCTCCGTAACCTCATAGAAACTAACAAAAACAATCCAAGGATTAATTTAGTGCAATTGCTAAATTAACAAACAAACAGATTTCACCTGACCTGGCTATTCCACCGCACCTCAGTAAAAAACATGTGAGACAACATGTTAAAAGTTAAAACTCAGCTCCAAGTGTGTCCGATAAATTAGTATCAAACATGGCCCCAAAAGAAAAGCTACGGTGTTTTTCACCTATAAAACAGGAAGATTTAATTAAACTTATTACAACATCCAAACCGACAACATGCTTATTAGACCCCATTCCAACTTATTTATTAAAAGAGTTACTACCTTTTGCAATTGAGCCCATTTATAACATTATCAACTCGTCAATTAATCTAGGCCATGTCCCAGGACCCTTTAAACTGGCTTTCATTAAGCCTCTTATCAAAAAACAAACTTAGACCCCAATGAACTTGGAAGCTATAGATCAATTTCTTATCTCCCGTACTTGTCTAAAATACTAGAAAAGGTAGTGTCCACTCAGTTGTGCTTTTCTGTCATGAGACAAGGAAAGACTCAAGTGCGGGGCAAAACAGGGCTTTTATTCAGGTCAATAAATCCACCACAGTCTGGTAACAAGCACACCACAGACGACCCCCTGCGGGCCACGGGGAAGAATCAAAAGAGAATAACGTCCGGGGAGATAGCTCGACGCTGAGTCCGCCAGACGGGAGAATCCGTGGAGATCTGGGTCCGGGGAGGAAACTCGACCCGGAACTCGCTGGGCGAGAGAATCCGTAGAGCCCGATTGATGGTGGAATCCAGGAGCAGTGGTGGAGTCTAGTGAGGAGGGAGATCGCAGTCCGGAACACCAACGGGATCTGTGTAAATGTAGCGGGAGAGTTTGCAAGGCAGGGTAGTGTAACAACACAGAGAAGTGAAATAGCGATCTCACAAGCTAATGCTAGGATGATAGCAAGGCTAAGGCTAAAGCTAGGCTAAGGCAAAGACAAAGGCCAAGGGTAAGCTAAGGCTATGACTAAGGCTAAATGACGTCTAGAACACGCTAGAGCGTAGGCAGTCTGAGCAGGCAAAACACGCAACGGTCAGACAAGGAACAAGGGAAAACAGAGGGTATTTAAGGGAAATACTAAGGGGTGGTAATGGAATGCAGGTGCGAGTGATAATAACAAACAAGTCACCGGTGTGGGGAAAGCCCTGACGGGGGAAACACGAGGGCGTGGTAAATGACATAGACACCGAGTGCGTACTACCTGCTAGAAGAGGATAGCACGTGCTCGACAAAAACAAAACAAACACCTCCCAAGTCAGAACATACAGAGACAAGAACGGGATCGTGACACTTTTCCCTACAAAATAATGACATACACGAAAATTTTCAGTCTGGCTTTAGACAACATCATAGCACTGAAACAGCGCTTGTTAAAATGACAAAAGACCTTCTTATAGCATCAGATAAAGGTAACATCTCACTCTAAGTCCTGCTTGACTTTAGTGCTGCGTTCAATACTGTAGACCATAAAATACTTAGATTGTTTACACGATTATACCGGTATTCAGGGACAGGCTCTACAATGGTTCAGATATTACTTATCAGACAGATATCAATTTGTCCATTTAAATAGGGAAATGGATGAAGTAAATTATGGATTACCTCAGGGATCGGTTTTAGGACCCTTGCTTTTCTCCATACACATGCTGACCCTTGGCAACATTATTAAAAAACATGGAATTAGCTTCCACTGTTATGCAGACAATTCTCAGCTATATATCTCATCAAGACCAGATGATTCCTTCAAGCTATCCAAACTGGCAGAGTGCATCGAAGATATGAAACATTTAATGACTAGTAATTTCCTTCTTTTAAACTCTAACGAAACATAAATATTACTTATGGCATTAAAAAAACAAATAAACAAAATATCTCAGATTATAACCTGCAAATTGAAGGCTGCACTGTTACTCCAACAAAAACAGTTAAAGATATAGGTGTTATATTACCAACCTAACATTTAAAAATCACAAAAGTCACAAAAACAGCCTTCTTCCAGTTTAGAAATGTTGCCAAATTACAAAATATTGTATGTGTTGTTGATGCAGAAAAGCTTATTAATGCATTTGTGACCTCACAACTTGACTATTGTAATGCTCTACTTGGTGGTTGTCCTGTATCATTGATAAACAAACTACAGTTAGTTCAGAATGCAGCTGAACGAGTTCTAACCAGGTCAAGAAAATACGATCAAATAACCCCATTTTTAACATCGCTTCACTGGTTACCCATTAGGTATCGTATTGATTTTAGAGTTCTTTTAATTACTTACAAAGCCTTAAACGGTTAAGCCCCTGCCTACTTAACAATCGTTGGTTGTGGTTTGGGGGGGTTTCATTTGTTGGGGCTCTGTGAGTCTGGTTTGGTCTTGTTTTGTGGTCGATGTGGGACAGCAGAGGAATAAAGTTACATTTTGCCTACTATTTTTCCCTGGTTGTTCCTCTGTTTTCTGGTGTTGATCGTGGAGTGGGCAGATGACCTGCATGGTTTCGATGAGTGGGACTTCCTGGGTCCTGGGTGGTGGGCTCTCCCTCTTCTTCGTGGATATTTTCTCGGTGGCTTTTGGTCTGGGTCACTGAGTGCAGCTATGACACGTCAGAGGGGATCTGGCCTTCCCGGCTGACCCTGGTTTCTCCAAAGTTTTTTTTTTCTCCATTAATCAATCATTGGAGTTTGGGTTCCTCGCCACAGCAGGGCATTGTTGGCTTGCTCACTGGGAGACTGCATTTATTTATTTATTAATTAGATATTATTTATTAAAATGATCTTGCTTGTTCTATAAACACCATGCACTGTGCTGTGTTTTACCATTCTGTGTTTTTCTGTTTTTCTTATTTGCTGCGGTAAAGCTGCTTTGGATCAATACACATTGTGAAAAAAGATATATAAATAAACTTGAATTGAATTCCAATTTCGTCCATATTTTATACAGTCTACGATTTTCGCTTATTCCTTTAGATTCCATTGTCTTTTATATGAAAGCATTTTGCTGGTATGTTCATGATACAGTTTTCCTGAATATAATATGTAGCCGTAACACTCTTGTGTTATTGCTTTATCTCCGGCTGATCACTTTTTGTCCGAATTTCTATATTGATCTAAATCTACTTGAAAACACCTTGAATAGAGGAGTATTCCAGTTATTATGGGATCCTTTATATTACACAGAACGGTGATTCTAACGGTGAATATTATTTACATATGTTATGTTGTTCATTGTTTGAAACAGCAAACTCATTCATCCATCTCTCTCTCTCTTTGTTGTGCAGTGCAGGGCAGATCCAGTATCAAACACTCACACAGTAGTCTCTCTGTATTGCTGTCAGTGAATTGTGCTCTGAACAAAAGAGTCTCACACACACAGACAGTCAGAGTTCAGCCTCCGCTGTCAGGTGCACCAGAGAAAGTCTTCATCTCAGATTCTCTTCAGATATGTCATGTCTAAGTCAAGCAGCATTATTTTTTTTGCACATTTTTTATAACAAACCAGAACACAGCAGTGCCACTTAACCACACAATAACAACCACATACTGTAGCAATGCCCTGACAACCTACATAGCATTTATAACAGTGAGAATACTTTAGCAACTGCATAGCAATGCACCCAAAAACACTCAGTTTAGCAACTGGATAGACTGGTAATCATTCAATATGAAAATGTAAAAAAAAACGTGTTAAATTAATAGTTCACCTTCAAAATAAAAATTATGTTATTCACTCATCCTCTTGTCCTTTCAAACCTGTATGACTTTTTTCCGTCTGCAGAACAGGAAAGAAGATATTTGGGAAAATGTTGATAATGGAAAACCATTTGTCCCTATTGGCTTGCATTGGTTTTATGCTACTATAGAAGTCAATGGGGATCAATGGGTTTTGGTTACCAACGTTTTTTCAATTATATGATACATATATATTTACACCAGTGTGAGTTAGTGATGACAGAATTTTGATTTCGAAGGTGAACTATTCCTTAATGCTCTTTTTTTAATTAAGCATTTAGATTTTTTATACGATTGTTTTAGTGGAAAAAACTGAGAGTTTCAGCAGGGTTCTACAAAGAACATAACCATTTTCAACTGTATATATTAACAAGATGTCGCAGTTGTATTTCTGTGAATAGGGGAAAAGTGCAACTCTGGTGACAGAAATTACACTTTTGAATAAAATAGCTAATTATCAATGGACAAAGGCTGAAGATTTTCTAAGGGCGGGACGGTTATGAACCATTGCATCATTTTTTTTTTGGTTTGTACAATTTGATTATATTTCATGTCGTTTAACTCTGACCTAAACTAAGAGATTTAAAATGGTGGTCGGTCTCCAATTACTGAAATATATCCACCAAGTGGGATGATTTCTCTTTTATAGGGACTTTGGTCACTAACTTTGACAAGCTAAGTATGATTGTTCCTCAATCATGACAGCTGTTAAAGAGTACCTAGCATATGTTCTTTTAGGTCCTACTTTGGTTAATGGAGTGTCCAACAACAAGTTTATTTACATACAATGTGTAAAAACAGTAAAATGTCGTATAGGCAGTTATTTGTACCTTACTTCTTGACTGACTCTCAAATGATTTGTTCCGCGTTTCATCCGTCTAGGCCCCGCCTACCTGCAAACCTTGTGACTTGTGATTGGTCAGATGGTGTAGTCTGTTGTGATTGGTCAAACGCGTTCATCATTTGTCACAAATGGAATGCCTACCATCATTACAGGATTACGGTTTACATGTGGTTGGATGTCATGTATATTATATGTGTAGCTAGAGATGTCGGCGATTTTACCGTTCCAATTTGAGCCCGAGGTTGACGAGGAACCATCAGAAGACGCTAATCCACAACAAACTCCACCACGACTGGAGCAGGATGTTTGTCAGTGGCAAGAGACAACTCTTGTCATAAAAACTCCCAGTGTGACAACATGCATGTTGTGATTTTGCTCATCAATTAAATAAAATATATATTTTTCTTAAAATACTGTTAATACTATTATTTTGTCTTAACTGTGCGTTGTCATGGTACATCGAGCATTTCAGAAAGTCGACGTTATGAAAAATGATATATATGAAACCCAAATATATCTATATAGGTGCACGTGCGGCAAATGTGTCAAAATGCAAAGTAAATAGCTAGATAAACAAACTGTAAAACCCCATAAATAATGGTAAATGCTAATGTTAGCGTTATATGCATTAGCTAAACACAGACATAAGGTACGAAAATATTTCTTGAAGTTCAGACAAAAATCAAAAGTTACACTTACAGGTTGGGATTGGGTGGAGCTAACAGGTCCAAATAGAGTTTGTATTCCCCCTCTTTCAAGGACAGTCGTTTCACATACCCTGCAGTGAACGTGCCAAGATTATTAAACCAATGTTTGGTGAAATGTACCCTGAGGTTATACTCCTTTGGTATCGTTGGAAAAATGAATTGTAACCATTTTAACCTAAGACCGACTTAGTTTCACACCGTAGAACACAGGTTTTAGACATGATACACAAGCATCACGAACGAGCGACTACGGAGCCCTTTTAGGGACATGGTGGTGGAAAAAATTAGAGGGAAGAGAAAAATATTGTTTAAAGCTTTTGCGTTATCTCCCAAATCTTTGCGATCCCCCGAGAAATATTGCGTTATCTCGCAAAACTTTGCGTTATCTCGCAAAACTTTGCGTTATCTCGCAAAAACTTTCGCGTTCTCTAGCAAACGCATTTGCGTTATCTCGCAAACATTTTTGCGTTATCTTGCAAAACCATTGCGTTATCTCGCAAAACATTTTGAATTCGGACAAACACTTCATGTTTAATGTTCTGCTGGCTGAGTTTGAGACTAGCTCCTTAAACATTGGTTTATGGACGCAGATTTCCGGACTAATAACTAGTGAGCTGAACGTTCTTTTAACACAAATGACAGCCAGCTGTGACAAGACCGAAGGGATCCTCTATAAAGGGCAAAACCCAAAGATCATTAGGCTTCTAAAAATAGTATTTAACTTCAGTGCTACATAATGTAGTATAACTAAAACCAGTTTAGATTCATTAGGAGGCCATTAATGTGTAATCTGAATTTGGTGAGACTACAGTGTGTAACATTTAAGTTAATGACAATTTTTTTAATAACGCTTCGGATTTACAGTCACTTTGTAGACGGTCTCTTTGGACTACTCCATGTCGCCTGCTCATGTAGAGATACATTTATAAGACTAGGTTGTTGGTCCTTGTCTAAGGAATAATGTGTTGTTTGTGTTATAACAACGTTTAGCTCACAAGTTATTGGTCCGAGAATCTAATATGAACCGCTCCATTGTTAATGTTCGGAGCGGAATAACAGGACGTTTGAATGTTTTGCGAGAGAACGCAAATGTGTTTGCGAGATAACGCAAAAGTTTTGTGAGATAACGCAAAAGTTTTGTGAGATAACGCAAAAGTTTTGCGAGATAACGCAAAAGTTTTGTGAGATAACGCAATGTTTCTCGGGGGAGCGCAAAGATTTTGCGAGATTATGCAAAAGCTTTAAGAAATATTTTTCTCTTCCCTCTCATTTTTCCACCACCATGTCCCTAAAAGGGCTCCGTAAGCGACAGTGTTTGGGGGAGGAGAGATACGTTTTCGTGGCAATCTCAGCAAAACGTAGGCGAGGACTATGTGTAGTGAGGTAGATACGCAGGTGAACTATTCCACGTCTCGTTTGTGTGATTCAGAGTCGACTCGCATTTTTACAAGCAAATAACTTTGTTATTTATTCACCTTCGGACTTGCAACTTGGCAGACAGCTTACTTTCAAACACGGCAACAGAACAGACTGTATGAAATGTCATTTTCATGATCTCATGCTACGTACTCTTTAAAGCCACAGTTTGTAAAATCCGCCTCTAGATGGCGCATGTTCAAAACAAAAATAATGGCGTAGCTTGATGACACTGTGAAGAAGAGTGGAATGATGGGATCTGATGTCTTTAACTTTTGTCTTTAACAGTTTGTCTCCGTTATAACTTGCTTTATCCCTCAAGTGTAAATTGTCTCGCTAGACAGCTTGCATTGTGAGTTTGCAGGTTTATTTTGAGTCACTCATTTTTTCTTTGTCAACATATGAATCTCTCTATGATATTCATACCAGTGAATTAACATTGAGTCATTTGATGTCTTTGTCAGGATTCGTCCTCAGCTGGCGAAGGAAAAAATCGAAGGATGTCACATCTGCACATTCGTGACCCCTTGCGAGCCACAGCTGGTTCTGGGAAAGGACAAGGCCTTCACGTTCGACTATGTGTTTGACATGGACTCAACGCAGGAGGCCATCTACGCCAACTGCACTGAAAAACTCATCGAAGGATGTTTTGAGGGCTACAATGCAACAATCTTTGCATACGGACAGGTCTGTGTCCTGTGTCTTAAACAAGTCTTAAAGCAACACTTTAGAACTTTTTCTCATGGCTCCCCAATGTGGTAGATCAGCGCAATTGTCTGCGATCAGTTTTTTTTATAATATCGCGGTATAAGTTTGCCCGTGGGCACTGCAACAACCTCTATGAGGTTAGCAGCGGCAGTGGAATTCCCCTGGTTAAGAGTTGTTCTACCACTAATATAATTTTACAGACATTATTTAATGGTTTAATAAAAATTACAAAGGGTTGCTTTAATATGCATATGTATGTTATAAAGACTTGGCCTAGTATAAAATATCTTTTTACAATAAGGTTCACTTTACATGTGATTGAATGAAGGTTAGGGCTGGGCAGTATGAATTTATCATGTATATAACAGTGTTTTTCAGATTTATACCGGTTTCCCGATACATGGCGGTATTTTTATACCACATATTCTGCTGACTGATAGTGGAAATAGTGCTGCTGATTAACTTAAAATGCCCTTTTATACTGTCATGGTGACAGTATTCCCTATCCTAACGGCAAAATTTTGAATTCTTATACAAGTGAGTAACACACAAAGGTTACTTGTATACATAATATTTAAGCAAATAACCAGGGCTCGAAATTAACTTTTTTCCTTCGAAGCACTGGTGGTTCTCCCAACTTAGTTAGAAGCATCCACCCAAAAATTAATAGTTGAAAACAAAATACTAACAATTGTACTAGTAAAACATGCATTTGATGTCTGTTGTGTTTAACATAGTCACGATGGATTTTTGATAACACAAAGGCTTAAATTAAATATGTCAGAGATAAACGATCGGATCATGCTGTCAATCCTCCTTACTGACCCTTATTTCTCATCATAGCATATAGAGAAACAGTTCCAACTAAAAACACATCATATTATATGCTTATATTGAGCAGATCTGAGGAGAACATGATCGTTTTTTGAAAATGTTTGTTTGTGAGTCACTTATATTAAATATAATGTAACGCAAACTTGTAATTGCTATACATGTGAACCTGTTCATCCGCGAGGTGCACGCTCCTATTGCGACGGGAAAGAAATAACGTTACCCTGCTATAGTGTATTTATCTTTTAAGTAGTGGTGGGCATAGATTAATTTTTTTAATCTAGATTAATCTAGATTAAAATGGCTCATTTGAATTCTGCCGAAGGCATTCAGAATGTGTGCTACCCAAATAATGACTAAAAGTAAGTCTTTGAGAACGGGTGTCTAAAGCCAGGTGGCGCATTAGACCAGGGGCTCATCTCCTGTTTCCAAAATGCATCACAAACTGCTTGAGAAAGCTGTTCTACTATGATAATTGGTGATGAAAATTAAATTATGTTCAATAAGATGAACGTGTGACTCCTGAGATAGGCGCAGGCTCCCCGTGACCCGAGGTAGTTCGGATAAGCGGTAGAAAATGGATGGATGGAAAATGAACTTGTGTTTACTTCCGCATTAGCTAAGGGATTCTTTGCGTTTAGGTGGTACTTGAGACTGGAAGAGCTCCTACAGTACATTTACATTTAGTCATTTAGCAGACGCTTTTATCCAAAGCGATTTACAAAGAGTGAGGGAGCAACAAGCGATATGTCATACAGGAGCCATAATACATTAGATCTCAATACAAAGTTACTGATTTTAACTAAAGCTAGACCACTACCTGTTGAGAGGAAGTGTTTTTTTTAAACCAATTCCGCATTGCACAAGGTGCAAACAACCTTAGTCTTGTCGATGTTTCCATTGGGAAGCTTTTTTAAAATTAATATTCCCTGAAGCAAACCCGGCGGCTTCATAGCTGCATCCATGTTAGCACGTCACGTTTGATGCGGTAATTTCACAGTAACGTTATGTTGTGTTCAGACCAAACGCGAATGGCGTGTCAAGCGCGAGTGATTTATTTGTTAATGCAAAGAGGCGATAGACCTACTTGCTGCGCGAATCGCGCGAATGAAGCCCTGCTTATGAGATGATGAGGCGGCTTCCGCTTCCGCGAATGACGCGAATCACGCGAGTTGAAAAATCTCGTTCTCGCCCCGTACAGTGCAATTAAGCTGGTATACATCCGCGCTAAAATATCAAGGTGAAAGTCATCATAGCTTGCGTAGTATAGACCCAGCTCCCAACCCAACTTTGAGAATAGATTAACGGCGAATGTTGTGATGAATAGAGAACGGCTTCACCTGTTCTTCATTATTAGTTAATACCCAGCACCTGTTGTTCCCTCGTTCTCTCTTGTATTTAAGTTCTCACCTTCATTGTATCCCTTGTTGAGTATTGTAGTGTAAACCTGGTTGTGTCTTCCCCGTTCTCCTGTCCCCGTGTCTGTTGTTATTTAACCCCTTTTGGACTTGGATCTACGTTTGTCGTGCATCTCCATTCCTCCTCCGTGTTACCCGTGTTATCCCGTTTTACACATATCTAGATATCATGTGAAAAGTTAGACTTGAATTCTACATATTTGTTACTTTGAATGTCTTATTTTGTATATATTTGTCCATGTATTTTTCATGTTCTCTGACGAGCTTCAGCTTTGACCTGCATTCCACGACCGACTTATTCCCCAACACAAGCACATACATCTGTCTGTCTGCTCACTGGCACAGTGTTAATCCTGCTTTATATCAACAGTCTCATTTCTCTGTCAGACAGACTGATCAAACTCCATCAGCACCAAACCGTCTAAAAGCGAGTGTTGGGTCATAACTCATAATGGGATAATAATATAAAATACTACATTTACTTTATACAGTAGATAAAATTATTTCTAATTCAAGGAATTTGATTTTTATGCATTACAACAACTTTAGTACAGGTATGTTACATTTGTAGTGATTGTATGGATTGCGATCCATAACTATTATGTACAATTTCAAAAAAAAATGTTTTTTTTAAAGGTTGCAGATTGACTAACCGTTTGACTATTTGATAATGTATGCAAGATTGCATTATTAATTATAATTGATGAATGTCGACAGACGGATCAGATCTCTGTCTTGTATCTCAGACAGGGTCAGGGAAGACATATACGATGGGCACTGGCTTTGACGTGAACATTCTAGATGAGGAGCTGGGCATCATCCCGCGGGCTGTCAGTCATCTCTTTAAAGGCATCGAGCAGAGACGCCAGGCAGCTACCGATCAAGGTCAGCCCGTCCCGGAGTTCAAGATCAGTGCTCAGTTTCTGGAGGTACAAAACTAAATAACTCCTCACTGGAGTGATGCTGGATCAACATGTTTAGTGAGATTCATTCTTTTTCCCAACCGCAAGCTAATTTAATTAGTATTTTGTCTGTTTTGTTTCATTGTGTGTGTGTGTGTGCCGGTGGTATATCTTCAGTTGTATAACGAGGAGGTGTTGGATCTTTTCGACACCACGCGGGATATGGAGAGGAAGCAGAAATCTCACATTAAAATCCACGAAGACGCTAACGGTGCCATCTACACTGTAGGAGTGATGACACGCACTGTTTCCTCAGAGGCAGAAGTGAGAATTATTTATTTATTTAATGTCCTTGTGTCACTTTATTAATGTAATCTTTTTACAAGTAAATGATGTGTTGTAGATGATGCAGTGTCTGAAGCTGGGCGCTCTCTCCCGCACCACCGCCAGCACTCAGATGAATGTACAGAGTTCTCGATCCCACGCCATTTTCACCATTCACATCTGCCAAGTGCGAGTTTGTGCCCCTGCAGAAAATGTACGTACCATCTAAAATTAATAAAGGTGTTTGGGTGTGGTCATTGAGGTTGGGTCATTAGTGTGGAGACTTTAGGGTTGGGTCATTAAGGTGGACTCTCAAGAGTTGGGTGATTTGTGTGGAGACTTTAGGATTGGGTAAGAAGGGTGGAGTCTTCAGAGTAATGTTGTTGTGGTATGGTCATTGAGGTAGAGTGTTTTAAATAGGGTCATTAGTGTGGAGACTTAAGGGTCGGGTCATTAATTTGAAGTTTTCAGAGTTCGGTCATTTGCTGAAGTCTTCAGACTTGGGTCATAAGGGTGGAGTCTTTAGAGTTGGGTCATTAAAGAGGAGTGTTTTGAGTGGGGTCCTTAGTGTGGAGACTTTGGTGTTGGATCATTAATATTAAGTCTTTAGAGTTGGGTCATTAATGTGGGGTCCATACAGTTGGGTCATCAGGGTGGAGATTATTGGGTTGGGTCATTAAGGTGTAGTCTTCAGAGATGGGTCATAAGGGTGGAGTTTTTAGAGTTTGGCCATTATGGTGAAGTCATTAGATTGGAGACTTTAGGGTTGGGTCATTAATGTAGAGTCCTTATAGTTGGATCATCAATGTGGAGTCCTTTAGTTGGGTCATTAGGGTGGAAATGATTGGTTGGGTCATTTAGATGGAGTCTTCAAAGATGGCTCATAAGGGTGGAGTCTTGAGAGTAGTGTTGTTGGGTTATTGTCCTAGAGCTACAGTGTTTTGAGTAGGGTTATTAGGGTTATTGGCGCGTCCTATTACTATGAAATCTTTGGGGTGTCACAAAATGGGTGTGATCGAGAAACAGGACCCAGATGCAGAACAGCGAGTAAAAACATTTATTAACAAAAATAGTGATAACAAAAACCCACGAGGGGGTAAAAATCACAGGAGCAACCGAACAATACCACACAAAGAATACTCGAAAAGTCCCACACGAAAAGGCTGGGAAAAATAATCCAGTACGTACAGATGACAATACCACACAAAAATGCTCGATCAATCCCACACGAGAAGGCTGGGAATAAATAATCCAGTACATTTACATTTAGTCATTTAACAGACGCTTTTATCCAAAGCGATTTACATGTAGGCAATGGAAGCAACTGGGACAGCATAAGTACAACAAAAGCATAAGTGCAATCAAAAAGGAAGACTGGTCACATGTAATCTAACACAGTATACAGAACCATTCATTCATTCATATATGTTTTTCTTTTTAAAGAGTAGAGAAGAAAATAGAGTCAGAACAGATCAGTCAGATGTTGGCCGGAAGAGATGTGTTTTCAGACGTTTCTTAACGATGGCTACAGAATCTGCAGATCTTATAGCAGCGGGCAGATCATTCCACATAGGTGGAACAGATCCAGAGAAGGTGCGCAAGAGATTTTTTACCTTTTTGGGATGCCACCACAAGACGCCATTCATTTGCAGAGCGTAGGGATCTGTCGGTTACGTATGTCTGCATTAGCGAGTGAAGATAAGGTGGTGCCGAACCAGTGGTGGTCTTGTAGGCCAGGAGCAGAGTCTTGAATTTGATTCGAGCGACTATAGGGAGGCAATGTAGCTTAATGAATAGAGGAGTGACGTGTGCTCTGGTTAATTAATGATAACTCTTGCCGCAGAATTCTGGATCATCTGAAGGGGTTCGGTTGTGCAAGCTGGAAGACAACCCAGTAGCGCATTGCAGTAGTCTGGACAGGACCACAGCCTCTACTAGGACTTGCGTAGCATGCTCTGATAGGAAGGGTCTAATTTTCCTAATATTTTAGAGGATGAATCTACAGGACTGGGCGGTGCTGGCAACTTGATCTGTGAAGGTGAGCTGATCATCGATCACCACTCCCAGGTTTCTTGCCTTTCTGGAAGATGTGATGGTTGATGAGCCCAGTTGAATCGAGAGGTTGTGATGAGTCTTTGTATCGGCCGGGATTACAAGCAGTTCTGTTTTTGAAAGGTTCAGCTTCAGGTGATGGCCATTCACCCAGAGCGAGATGTCGGCTAGGTAAGCTGAGATGCGTGCAGAAACAGTCGGATCGTCTGGGCAAAAAGAAAGGTAGAGGTGTGTATCATCCGCATAGCAGTGATAGGAAAAGCCATTTTTCAGAATGACAAAGCCCAGGGATGTCATGTGTACAGAGAATAGCAACGGACCAAGCACTGAGCCCTGAGGCACACCTGTGTCGAGATGTTGGGACTCAGACACCTCACCTCTCCAAGATCCACTAAAGGACCTACCCGATAGGTAAGACCTGAACCATTGTAGCACCATTCCGGAGACCCCCATAGCCTTGATTTTGGACAGGAGGATGTGATGGTTAACGGTGTCAAAGGCGGCAGATAGATCCAGTAGGTTGAGAACAGATAAGGAAGCTCTTTCCAGTCTCAGGGCTTCAGTGACAGAGAGCAGCGCAGTTTCAGTGGAATGACTGCTCTTGAAACCAGACTGGTGGCTGTCTAGGAGGTTGTTCTGGGCGAGAAAGGATGAGAGCTGGTTACATACAACACGTTCTAGAGTTTTCGCAACGAAGGGGAGGAGGGATACCGGTCTGTAGTTTTGTAACAGTGCAGGATTAAGAATTGGTTTTTTTAGTAGTGGGGTAATACAGGCCTCTTTGAAGAGTGTAGGAAATGTACAAGTGGTGAGAGACGAGTTGATAATGTGGGTCAGAGAGGGAACAACCGATGGGGAAATGGCCTGGAGGAGATGACTGGGGATGGGATCTAGGGGGCAGGTAGTCGGGTGGTTAGAAGAAATGACCTTTGAAACGTCCTCTTCAGATAGGAGAGAGAACGAGGGGAGCAAGCATGTGTCTGGGGATCGGGCGTGGTCAAGAGGCGGTGGCGCAGAGAAATGATTGCTGATGGTGGTCGTTTTCTTTACAAAGAACTACGGAAAATCGTCAGCTGTTAAGTCCGATGGAGGTGAGTGGGCAGGCGGGCAAAGAAGAGTAGAAAAGGTTTTAAAGAGAGTATGAGGGTCAGGAGAGTTGTTGATTTTAGCGTGGTAGTACTGGGTTTTCGCAGAGGAGAGATCCGCAGAGAAGGAAGAGAGAATAGACTGATAGAGAGAGAGGTCGGTAGGTTCTTTTAATTTGCGCCACTTTCTCTCAGAAGACCTGAGAGAGGCGCGATGCTCACAGAGAACATCAGATAAACAGGGGGCAGAAGGAGATGCACGAGATGGCCTAGGTCTAAGAGGACATAAGATGTCTAAGCAGGAGGTTAGTGTGGAGCAAAGGGTGTGGGTGGCGGTGTTAGCATCAAGGAGAGAGAACTGTTTAGGGGGTGGGAGAGTAGCAGAGACTACAGAGGATAAGCGGGAGGGAGAGAGTGATCGTAGGTTACGTCGGAATGTGACCAGTGGGGAAGCATGTATAGTGTCTGGAGAAGTTAAGTCGAGATCAAGAGTAATGAGGAAATGATCTGATTTGTGCAGCGGGGTGACAAGATCAAGTTGATTACCAGATTTATGGGTTGCTGAAGTGGGGACTCGCTTGAGGTCAAACGACGCAGTCAGGTTGTTGAAGTCAGCAGCCTGTGGTTTTTCCAGGTGGATGTTGAAGTCTCAAAGTACCACCAGAGGAGTACCATCTTCGGGGAAAGATGACAGAAGCGCATCCAACTCCTCCAAGAAAAGTCCAAGGTGCCCTGGGGGATGATAGATAACTTCAACATGCGTTTTAACAGGGTGGATGACAGTAACGGCATGAGACTCAAAGGCGGTGTTGTTGCAAGAGGGTGCCAGCTGTTTGAATTTCCAGTCATTAGGAATAAGTAGTCCGGTTCCTCCACCCCTCCCTGATATGCGTGGGCTGTGGGAGAAAGTGCAGTTATTGGAGAGGGCAGCCGGTGTGGCAGTGTCCTCCGGTTTGATCCAGGTTTCGGTAAGTGCTAAAAGAGAAAGACCAGAATGTTTGGCAATAGCTGTGATGAAATCTGCCTTGTTTACAGCAGATTGGCAGTTCCATAAACCAATAGGAAAGGTAATTGAGGTAGTTTTGGATGCTGAAAGAGTGCGCAGATTGCTAGCATTAGTCATGCGTGGACTTCTGCGTGTTTCCAGTGATTTACGAGATGTAATGACAGTGTGGATTTGAAAACACATTGTGAAAAATGAAGGAATGTACAAGAAAAATAAAGAAAAGAGAATAAAGATAATAAATAAAGTGCAATAGTCGAAGTGCAAAACAGTAATACTCAACTGCCTTGTCGGTGTCCTTGCTTGGTGGAGTCGCACAGGTAGAGTCGATGGTCTTTACTCTGTACGGTCTTCACGCGATGAGGGCAGCACACGACCACTGCACGCGGTGTTTGGTTGCACTTATATACCCGTTTAAATCACGCAGTTGAATTCAGCAGGATACGCCTTACAATATGACTTTCAGTTGAGTCTCAAGCTGCAACAAACTGCTTCTCCCACGAACTGGGAGTATGTAAAGGTATGACACAGCATGAACCAGAACAAACCAAAAACATACAAACAACGAACCGACAAGGGAAACACAGGGCTTAAGAAGGAAAATACTAACGAGGGATAATGACACAGGAGGAGCGACGGGCAGGTGACAATACTAAACTTTAAAGGGAGACAGGTGACGGAGATAAAACTCTAATGGGAGACTAACGGAGAAACCAGGGGGCGGAGCTACACGGAAGACACGTGCCGAATGTAAAAACAAACGACACGTGTCTCCAAACAAGACAAAACACACACACACAAGTCATGGTACTGTCCGGTCCTGTCCACAAGGCACGATACTTGAACAGGACGGCCAGGACCATGAAATGGGGTGGGTCATTGGGTTGGAGTAGGGTTTGATCGTTGGTGTAAAGTTTTGAGCTTTGGGTCTATGGACTTAAGTCTTTAAATGTGGGTCATTATTAGGGTGAGATCAGTGAATAGAGTCTTTAGGGTAGGATTAATAGGGGAGAATCTTTGGAATATTCATGTCATTGTGGGCGAGTCATCAATGTTGGGCAGTGCTTCTATCCATGTATCATGTAAAGCAATGAAAGATTGTGTCTTATCTTAAAACAGGTCTCTGTGTGGGTTGTTTTGCTGCAAAATAAAAAGTTGTTCTGTTTCTAGCAAAATTTAGACCTCCATGGCTCTAATCTCAATAAATATACACCAACCCCTGGCAGTATTAATTTCACAGATTTTATTTACTGCCCTGCTTCTTTTTGTCAGCCTCCGGAGCAGGACAATGAGACAGACAATCGACTGGTCAACAACTCGTCTGAGATGGAGGAGTTTGAAACACTCACAGCCAAGTTTCACTTTGTGGATCTGGCTGGGTCAGAGAGACTCAAGAGAACAGGAGCTACAGGGGACAGAGCCAAAGAGGGCATCTCCATTAACTGTGGACTGGTCAGAATCCAAACAGACATTATCTCCTTCATGACAACTTAAAGGTCATGTGACCTTAACCATTTAAATACACTGATCTCTGTGATATTTTTATCTTTCCCTGTTTTTTATTAATTTGCTTTAATGCAGCTGGCATTGGGGAACGTGATCAGTGCTTTGGGAGACAGAAGCAAACGGTCCACGCATGTGCCTTATCGAGACTCCAAACTCTCTCGCCTTCTTCAAGATTCACTGGGTGGAAACAGGTCTGTGTGCTATTGCCTTCACTTAAATTACAACGTATGGTTCACTTACCCTTGTATGGTTCCAAAGCCTTTACGCTCCCATGTAGCTTTAAATCTTATATTGCACCTTTCAGCCCATGACATCTGTTTGGTCTTGTTACCCAAGTGCCACTATTCTGAGAGTTTTGCCTCGACAAAACGACTTGCTTGTTCAGAATATTTTCAAGTCTCCTGCTTTAAATGTGTGAGTGAATCAAGTTTTTATTTTAATTTGGTGTGTCAGCCGCACAATGATGATCGCCTGCATCAGCCCGTCAGATCAGGACTTCATGGAGACCCTGAATACACTGAAGTACGCAAACCGAGCACGTAACATCAAAAACAAGGTGATGGTGAACCAAGACAAAGCCAGCCAGCAGATCAGCGCACTGAGGACAGAGATCGCCAGACTGCAAATGGAACTTATGGAGTACAGAACGGTGAGATAATATCCATCCATCAAAGTCCACAAATAACTAAATTCTTTATGTAGATTTATAAATGAGTTTGTTCTAATCTAAAGTTATGCAGTTCCAGTTCTCATTTGCGTGTACTGTATCCTCAAGATAAACACATGTGGGGCGTTCTCTGTGTAAACACTATGTTTAAAATATTGTTTACAGTAATTTAATCTGTGTAATATTTGTAATTATATCTACAATACATAGCGGCTAGGATTGTTTTCAAAAATGGATAAATAGTATACTACAAAAAAATTACTTGAAAAGCAAATGAACTAGTGATATTATGAATGAATGAAGATATTAAGTCTTGTGCACTAAAAATCAAAATATTATTATCTACTTAATGTACTTTAATTTTATATCCTTAATTTTGATACATTTTTTAATGATTTGTACTTTAATTTTATATCCTTAATTTTGATACATTTTTTAATGATTCAATTTTATTTATGTAGCGCTTTTCACAATGTGGATTGTTCCAAAGCAGCTTCACCGGTGAAAATCACAGAGAATGTAAAGCACAGCACAGTGCATGGTGTTTATAGAACAAGCAAGATCATTCTTGTAAATAATATCTAATAAATGCAGTCTCCCGGTGAGCAAGCCAGCCAACAATGTCCTGTGGCGAGGAACCCAAACTCAAATGATAAATAAATGGAGAAAAAAAACCTCAGGAGAAACCAGTCTCAGCCGGGAGGGCCAGATCTCCTCTGACGTGTCATAGCTGCACTCAGTTACTTGAATTATATCTTAATATATTTTTTTGAAGTGTTTGTTAATATTAAATGTTAAAAAAACAAATGTATGAAATAAAAATAAAATTGTAATCTTATTTATACAATTAAAACTTTTTTTAGTTATAATAAATAAATAAATAAAATCTGTTTTCTGGTGCATTTTCAAGTGAAACGGAATTTCGAAGTAAAAAAATAGTGGGGGTGGCTTTTTTTTACTTCGATTTGATTGGATGTACAAAAACAGCCGTTGAAGTTTTAAATGGAACTGGGACCAGACTAACATTTGAAGGGAAGGATTGAACAGATTAGCCCAACCCGTTTTATTTTAGATGGATAATCACTAGACCGCGAAAGTGCAATTTTAGAATGTAATGTGAGTGCACATGAATAAATGCTGCGATATTTCATGAACAAATAGGAATAGTAATTTAGAATTTCACCGGGACTTCAATGTCAATAGTTTAAATCTCTCTTTTTCTCTCAGGGGAAGCGTATGGTTGGAGAGGACGGGCTGGAAGGCATTAATGATATGTTTCACGAGAGCTCAATGCTTCAGATAGAGAACAATAACCTGCGCATGCGCGTGAAGGCCATGCAGGTGACCATTGATGCGCAGGGAGCTCGACTCACACAGCTGCTCAGCGAACAGGCCAATCAGGTGCTCTCCAGAGCAGGTACAGCGTACATTAACGCTGCCCCTCTCCCTTCATGTCAAATGACCTTTGACTATTTCCACTTACATGCAGATGTTGGATGTGTTTCAGGTGAAGGTAGTGAAGAGATTGGAAATATGATTCAGAATTACATTAAGGAGATTGAAAATTTAAGGTAATGTGAATCATGCGATTTAACATTAATGTAAAATGAATATTTACAGTCATCAACACGACTGATCTTGTGATTGTGTGTCTGCGCTTCAGAGCAAAACTTCTTGAGAGCGAATCGGTGAATGAGACCCTGAGGAGGAACCTCTCGCGAGCATCCACCCGCCCTCCGTTCTATGGAGGTCCTGGAACGTTCTCTTCAGCCCTGCTGGGGGCCGATCCCAGCCAGGAGACCAACGACATCATCGATCTGGCCAAGAAGGATCTGGAGAAACTGAAGAGAAAGGAAAGGAAAAAAAAGAAGAGGTAATGATGGGTGTGAACTCAGTGGGGTAGGATCTCGAGGGGCTGTTACCATAGTAAAGGTCGGAGTATGTTAATAATAATTGCCCCTATGTGTAGCTGGGTAAAAGAGAGGCATTGTGGGATTTCTGTTAGTGTTCATGCTGATCTCTGTTATTTACTAAGATGTGTTATTACAATGCCAAGCATTATCATAATGTCTTTAATCCGGTTTAGAAATCATTTACAAACAAGAAAACTTTCTATGGATGTTTTTTTACCGCCATTAAACTGTATTTTTGGTTTCCTTATGATTTTTGTTATTGTTTTACACCCCTATTACAATGAAGTTGTTAAGGTTTGGCTTTTTTATGGGAAAACCACAAAAACGTGAAGTCATTGTGCAGGCGTCATCTGCAGAGAAGTGGAAATACAATCTCATTTGTAATTGCGAGTGCACCCGATTCGCTATGAATTTGGACACCAATAAAAATGGATGTGCCCTCGATTAGTACACTGTTACGCCCCGTTCACGCGGTCAGCTAAAAGCAGGGGCAGAGGGACGCAATCTCATTCATTTCAATAGAAGCTTGACATGAAAGACAGTGACTGTTGGTGACAGGAAGTGGACGTGTCTAGAGATGCAATGAAGTTGAGAATTTTTCAACTTTATGCAAATGAGTTCGACTTTCACAAGCTACAACCAATGGGAGTAAAGCAGTGGAGCTCACGTCATCCGTCCTTTGTTAGTTACTGCAGCTTTGGTTATAAATGCTTCTAGGACAACCAAGGCTAGGAACGCCTTCTAACAACCTCATACTAAGAGATTAGTGACACAGTGACACAGTCGCTGGCGTTGTGAACGCAGCTTTCGGGTATAAAGCAGTAGTTGAAATTGCATAGACTTAGAGAATTAGTTAAATAAATACTTTGCATATTTTAAACCATAGATACAAACACCCGAGATAAAAGATGAAAATTCTCTACATTTTGTGGCGGAACTCCATCACACTATGAAATCGGGTATGGGGACTATTTTGGACACAGCCTGGATTTAAGAGATGAGCTCACATAAATGCCTCCACAATTAGTAATGAACGGGACACACCAAACCCACACCAAAGACGTAGGAGTGACGAAATTGGACTGTGTTGCTTTGCATCATGTTCATGGTCAGTGGCGCCCCCAAGGGGGGACCAGGAACACCCCTTTAAAACACGGCTACCCTTATGGACCCCCCAACCAGAATGGCATTTTTTTATAATAATAATAATATTCAAATCATTTCATTATTACACTTACATAGACATTGACAAAGCAAATAAATAATAAAATATAAACTATATTTATACTTGCATATTTAAGGTTTATTTTTGGCTTGTCTTTCTTGTCTATCTGGCAAAACTGTCACTCTAGCAAAGGGCTTGTGAGAGTGGTTAGCCCCATATCAAACTGTGCGAAAGTAAAGACTTTTATTACAGTTATTTTTTGCTCCTCACATAAAGACAAAGACACATCTCTGATGGGCTGATAACTATTGTCCATCCATCTTCTTCCGCTTCATCCTTGGCCGGGTCGCTGGGGCAGCAGTCTAAGCAGGGATGCCCAGACTTCCCTCTCCCTAGACAATTCCTCCAGCTCTTCCGGGGGGACACCGAGCCGTTCCCAGGCCAGCCGGGAGACATAAGCCCTTCAGCGTGTCCTAGGTCGTCCCCGGGGTCTCCTCCCTTTGGGACATGCCCGGAACACCTTCCCGTTAAGGCGTCCAGGGGGCATCCTGAAAAGATGCCCGAGCCACCTCAGCTGGCCCCTCTCGATGTGGAGGAGCAGCGGATCTACTCTGAGCTCCTCCCGAGTGACCGAGCTTCTCACCCTATCTCTAAGGGATCGCCCAGCCACCCTGCGGAGAAAGCTCATTTCAGCCGCCTGTATCCGAGATCTTGTCTTTTCGGTCATGACCCACAGCTCATGACCATAGGTGAGAGTAGGAACGTAGATTGACCGGTAAATCGAGAGCTTCGCCTTGCGGCTCAGCTCCTTCTTCACCACGACAGACCGGTATAGCGACCGTATTACTGCAGAAGCTGCACCGATCCGTCTGTCAATCTCCCGTTCCATCGTTCCCTCACTCATGAACAAGACCCCCAGATACTTGATCTCCTCACTTGAGGCAGGAACTCTCCACCAACCTGAAGTGGGCAAGCCACCCTTTTCTGACTGAGAACCATGGCCTCGGATTTGGAGGTGCTGATTCTCATCCCAGCCTCTTCACACTCGGCTGCAAACCGTCCCAGTGCATGCTGAAGGTCCTGGTCTGATGGGGCCAGCACGACATCATCCGCAAAAAGCAGAGATGAAATCGTGTGGTCCCCAAACCCGACACCATCCGGCCCCTGGGTGCGCCTAGAAATTCTGCCCATAAAAATTATGAACAGAACCGGCGACATGCACCGGGAACAAGTCTGACTTACTGCCGACAATGCGAACCAAGCTCCTGCTCCGGTCGTACAGGGACCGGATAGCCCTTAACAAAGGGTCCCAAATCCCATACTCCCAGAGCACCCTCCACAAGATGCCGCGAGGGACACAGTCGAATGCCTTCTCCAAATCCACAAAACACTTGTGGATTGGTTGGGCAAACTCCCATGAACCCTCCAGCACCCTGGAGAGGGTATAGAGCTGGTCCAAGGTTCCATGACTGGGACGAAAACCAAACTGTTCCTCCTGAATCCGAGGTTCTACCGTCGGCTGGATTCTCCTCTCCAGTACCCTGGCATAGACTTTCCCATAACTATTGTTGCATGTTCTATTGATAACTACAATTTGCATTACTGTAAAATGAATCCATGAGTTGTAATTTTTTATTAGATCTAGGCGTAGTACATTTTTGTAATGTGTCACCCTAACATTTATACTGGCCCCAATTGGCCACCCCTTAAAAAAAATGTATGCCGCTGTACATGGGGGTAAAATTTCTTCATTTCTTCTCTTTCTATCTGTCTTTCTTTGTTTCTTTTCAATGTTTCTATTCCCTGACCTTTGACCTCTGACTGCTGAAGACTCCATCAGCTGCTGGATGACAGGAGAGAGGAGGATGAGGAGATGGAGGTGGAGGAAGACAGGTTTGTCCCTGTGTCACCCTCTCCCTCCTCGCCCCCTTTATTTACCCATAACCCACTTCTGCTTTCAACCTTTATATTCTCTGTTTTCATTTGTAGTTGGAAGCGGTTTTAGGATTTATATTTATTTATTTTGCCAACAAAGAAATAAACACAAAAAGTACAATAGTCAGTAATTAAAATCTAACGGAAATCAGTCAAAAATAAAAAGTATATCTACCCATCCACACAACCAACCATCTATCTATTCTCAATGCCTTTTATTTTAATGCAGTTTATATTTTTAATAAACGTCTGGTTTGATCAATTCTGTACAATTGCAGCAGATTGTCATTTACTTATACACTTCATAGAGTGTGTCAGCAAACACGTGTGGTGTAAGAACATGCAGAATGCACAGAAGAAAGTATGTCATATCAGTTTAAAGCAACATCAGGTTAATAAAATATGACCCAAAAAATATTTTCAGGTAAATAATGTCAATAAACAATCAACCTAGCACACCTGTAGATAATAGACCAATTATGAGACCGAAATGTTGTACGACCAATTCAGTTTATGTTTTTTGCTAGGACTGATAGTGTTTAGGATTTCTTCTCTTTTTGCTTGGGTAAATTATGTCAAATAGAATAACGTGTTCCCTTTTGATTCACTTCATCACTTTGTTTAATATTTTTCTAAATTATTATTTTGTATAATACGGTCATACCAATTAGAACAAATTATCCATATTCTTTCATTTCTGAACTTTCTGAACTTACTCTGACGTTTTGATCTTTTATTGGTCTCACCCATTCAGGTGATGCGAATTCGCAGGTCAGAGTTCACTAAACTTCAACTTTGATATGCAGCGAAATATATCATTTCCTTGGACGGGCTTGCGTTTTCGGTCTGTCGCATTCGTATGTGTATGAATGGAAATCAATAGAGGGAAAGGTCAAGTGTGACCGCGGCTTAATACTTTCACATTTGACTATGAGACTGTGATGTCATGATGTCTACGCCAGTAAACAGCGAAAAAAGAGACTATGTTATTAGGGACATGCAAGGTCTGGAGAAAGCTAAACGGAATCACATGAGGCACCTCAGCCAATCATATAACAGCCTCTAGACTCCTTTTTTTGCCTTCTGCTGAAGGTTGGAGGCTTTCCATCTAGTGTCTTTGATAACGGGAATATGACGCCATTGACAGGCGACTGCTAGACACGGCCGGTGTCACTGGTTAAAATTACAATTTTCTCACGATTTACAAATAGTTTGAAACATTTGAGAAATAGTAAGTTCTTAACCAAACAAAATATATCACACTGGCCTAGTGATTTTTTGATATTTTACTGCAAAAAAATTACAAGCTGCACCTTTAATACCGTGTAATTTTCCCTTCATCTTTTTTTTCAGATCATCTGCTGAATCCCTGTTTCAGTTTTAATCCATTTTTAAACACCAATTATGTGCTCTTGTTTTGTACAGATCGCTTCCCATATAAAAAAAATCTGTCTACAAATAATATCTTATTTCTGGTTTGTTGATTTTCCCATGCAGTGCTAACAAAGATGAAACACTTGACAGCGAGCAGAAGATCAGCGAAAGAGAGTCATCAGAACCGACCCATCACGAGACAGACGTGGTATGATCGACGCTTTCTTGCCCTATCAAAACCCATTGTGAGGGTGAAGCTGTCAATCATTCTATAACACGACTGACTTCTTTCCAACAGGAAGCCAGTGACCGCGAGGAAGGGGACGGAGAGGAAGAGGAAGAGGAGGTTGACGAAGAGGAAATGGAGGCGGACGAGAGCTCTGATGAGTCTGATTCTGAGCTCGATGAGAAGGGTGATGATCTTCACATAGGAAGCTATCTTAGGACACACCTTGTTTGATGTCATCATTGATTTGAATTTTTTTAATACGGTATTGACCAATCAGAATCCAGGTGAATTTAAAACTGAGATTAGCCGGAACAAACACAATAAACTTCATATGTCGCTAGTTTTCTTTGGCCGTCCGTTCTTTAAACATAAAAATGTACTAAAGAATACTGTTTTTGTGCAATCTATGATCCCCTGAGATTCATTCAGATTTTTGTTGTCATTGATCAGAGGACTTCCAGGCAGACCTGGCCAACGTCACATGTGAGATCGCCATCAAGCAGAAGCTGATCGATGAGCTGGAGAACAGTCAGAGAAGACTGCACACGCTCAGACAACAGTACGAACAAAAGCTCATGATGCTGCAGAGTAAAATCAGAGACACGCAGCTGGAGAGAGACCGTGTGCTTCAAAACATGGGTATGAACAGCAGCTCTTTCTAAATGCAATATACAAACGCCCTTCACGAACCTACTGCTGGTTCTAGTCTGGCTTGCAACGTGCTCTGGGGAAGCAAACAAATCGTTTTTTCATATGTTTGTGTGTGTGTGACAGGCTCTGCGGGGGCATGCTCAGATGATAAAGCCAAGCGCATAAAGGCTGAGTATGAGAAGAAACTCAGTATCATGAACAAAGAGCTGCAAAAACTGCAGGCGGCTCAGAAGGAACACGCTCGCTTACTGAAGAACCAATCGCAGTACGAGAAACAGCTGAAGAAACTACAGCAGGATTTGGTTGAAATGAAGAAAACCAAAGTAAGACTTGACTCTAGACACTAGATGTCCATTTAATAAATGCAGAATCATCACATTACGTTGTTTAAAACTGCACCACCTAGTGGCCAACTTTGTGTCGCGTTATACTGTCTGCACTGCACATATTTTAGTTTGAAGTGGAGTGTTGCTATGGTTACCGTTGTCAGGTGCGTCTGATGAAGCAGATGAAGGAGCAGCAGGAGAAGAGCAGAATGGCAGAATCCCGCAGGAACCGTGAGATCGCCACACTCAAGAAGGACCAACGCAAACAAGAGGTGCATGATGGGAGACCAAAAGGGATGCTTCTGGAAAGAGTCAGTGTTGTTTCAGTGATGTGTGGTTTTTCTTTTACAGCATCAGCTGAAACTCCTAGAAGCTCAGAAGAGACAGCAGGAGCTGATTCTGCGCAGGAAAACCGAAGAGGTGAAATATTTCTCTCAAGCAGGGCTCCAGACTAACTTTTTTCACCTGGAGCACAGTGGCCCCCAACTGAAAATTTTAGGGGCACAACCAGAAAATTTAGGGACACATACCGTAAATCAACATGCTAACCAAATCTACTAATTTCCACTGTATTACTAATAAATACTTTAATAATAGATGCAGAAATTACAATGTTCTGTTTCAAATTCAGTGTCACATTTTATTCTGCACTTTTGAAGATGCAACAACAAGGTAAACTGACAGCACCATCGCTGTCATGACAGTACATATAGTAAACAAAATACCATACATTCAGAATAAAAAAAGTGCTTAGTAACAAAGTGCTTAGTAACCTTTCGGTCATTTCACAGTTACAATGTGACTTTTTTTCGCCACACCAACCTCTGACTCTGCATCATCATCCGATGGTGACACTGTAGACTCTGGCACTGGTACACCAGCCGCAGGTCGGATGAACGAATCAATAGTTCGCTTGCTCATAGCTCAGACACACGCACATATGTGACCCTGGACGACAAAACCAGTCTTATGGGTAAATTTTTCAAAATTGAGATTTATACACCACATGAAAGCTGACTAAATACACTTTCTATTGGTATATAGTTTGTTATGATAGGACACTATTTGGCCGAGATATAACCATTTAAAATTCTGGAATCTGAGAGTGGAAAAAATCAAAATATTGAGAAAATCGCCTATAAAGTTTTCCAGAAGTAGTCCTTAGCAACGCATATTACTAATGATGGGAAATAAATGAAACTTACACCATTGATTTACCACAGCTTAAACTGTATACACACACAATTTCATAAAAATAATTCTCCAGGAACATATAAAATTTTACACTTGAGCTGGCAACGAATCATCATTAACAGAGGCAGATCTACATGCTAAGATGATGTTTTGTTTACATTTTGTCAGAGCAAAATTGGCATAACTTTGACATAAACAACTCATGAAAACCACTACTTTGTAAAGAAGGTATTTAAGAACGTTTGTGACTAACTGACCTGAACTTTGAAGAATTTTCCCACTCAAGCGGGTTGAATTCTGAGTCCGCAGTGAACACTTTGTATTCCTTCATGTCACGGAGTCGAAGCGATCTAAACATTGATTGAATTCGTCGTCTTCCGGGGCATCCCCTTATGTCAAGCCGGTCTCTGGACATTCTGTATTATCTTCCCAATGATTTGCGAAACAATCATTTACTAGGTACGTTAAATTATAGCTGTCATTAGCGTTTAGATTGAGCAAACGCGCTTCCATCAGAATCCATGTTTTGAAGCGCGATCATGACGGATTGTGTAGGCTACGCTGCGCACGTGAGACGCTATAGCAGGCCGTTGCTAAGAGGAAACAGGTTTGTTTTAACACTCTCTATTGGCTTACCCTTGTAATGACATAGAAGAGAGTAGATTAACTTGAAAGCGGAATCTCTTAACTTTACATAGATAGCAAACTTGAATGGGTAGTTTTCATAGAGCGGACAGCAGCGAGTTAAGTTTGTAGGCATGTTTCTGACCATTTTTTGTTCGCGATATTAAGGGATCGACTCACAAAAATAAAGTTTTGACATATTTAGGGTAGGAAATTTACAAAATATCTTCATGGAACATGATCTTTACTTAATATACTAACGATTTTTGACATAAAATAAAAATTGATCATTTTGACCCTAACAATGTATTTTCGTCTTTTGTCAGAAATATACCCGTGCGACTTACGACTGGTCTTGTTGTCCAGGGTCACATATCAGGTTGTGATGATATTTGTCTCCGTTTCCTTCCCACAGATGTTTACGCGCGCTCGATTATCTCTAGGCCCCTCCCCCTCCACGCATTTTAGCCACTTACAGTGGCCATTTCCTATTCTTCTCACACGCATTGGCCGCCTCACAGACAGGCATCACTCAATGAAACGCGAGTGTGTGCTCGCGTC
This sequence comes from Triplophysa dalaica, assembly GCF_015846415.1. Classification (NCBI taxonomy): domain Eukaryota; kingdom Metazoa; phylum Chordata; class Actinopteri; order Cypriniformes; family Nemacheilidae; genus Triplophysa; species Triplophysa dalaica. The sequence goes on along the minus strand of NC_079565.1, from coordinate 14,358,229 downwards.
TCGTGAGTATGTTTGCGAGTGTGTTCAAGCATGCATACTGTATAGACAATTCTTTGAAAAGGTATTTAAGGGGTCATATGACACGGCTAAAAAGGTTTGCTATGATTGGCCAGTTAACCAGTGCGTAGTGATTGGTAGAATACTGCAAGCATGAGACTGAAATGTAACGCCTCTTACCATATTTGGAATGTACCTTACTTGCGTATACATTTGGGCGGTCTTAGTCAAATCTCACCACTATGTTTTAGGCAGGTCAGGGTGAGGATTCGCTTTTAGATAGAATGCATCTTTTGTTCCGACACTTTAATTTTTGAAATTTTACGTGTTTAATACGGGCAATTTATATGACACCAAAGACACAGAAAAACAAGTATTCGCCCTTTATGACCCCTTTGATAGCCTGTTTGCACTATTCTGTTTTATACCTCGAGCGTCTCTATCTCTTTAATACTATAATAAAGCCATGTTCATAGATTTAAACATAAAGTTGATGTTTCCCAGACAGGGATTATTTTAAAAATGGACTAGACTTTAGTTAAATTAGGATATTTAAGTCTTTAAAAAAACATATTTTACAAAAACATTACTGGTGTGCATCTTAAGACAAAACAGCCTTACTGATAAATTTTAGGATTTGTCCGAACAAGTTTTATTCGATCAAGAGACTTCTAACATTTAAGTTAGTCTGGGACCTGTCTGGAAACCACCCTTTAGGGCTTAAACCTAGTCCTAGATTAGTTTAAATGTAGAAGTCAAAAACATTTTTATTAAATAAAATGTTAGTTTTGCCATGAAAAAAAACATGTTTGTTTCCAAAATATATTTGTCTACTAACTAATTTACAACATTTAAGCATTAACTTTCAGATCAAAAGTTTTTAAAAACAGCGAGAAACATTTCACTCAATTGTCCAAAAACTTTCGACCAGTATAGTATTTAGGTGGAAAAAAAGATATGGTTACCTGCATAAAACACAGATTTTTTTTTTATTTCTTCGATATTTTCGAGATGCTCATGTGAGTATTTCTGTCTGTCAGGTGACTTCTCTGAGGCGACAGGTGCGGCCCATATCAGGAAAGGTCACAAGGAAGGTGAATGATCCGAGTCAGGACTTCTCTTACAGACCACCTGCAGGACGGGCTTATCCGGGCTCTAATGGAACCAGGTACAGATACAAACACATGCAACAGAATACATGTGCACGTTCTCTGTGACTGACATCTCTTTTGGATTTAGGTTATACCTCCGGAGGCCATTTGGAATATATTCTGCTCGTGTTGCTCGCGGGAAATGGCAGAGTGTGGAACGCCGCATCTCTGATATCATCATGCAGCGGATGACCATTTCCAACATGGAGGCAGACATGAATCGTCTCCTAAAGGTAAAAATGAACATAGGTTTAATATTATAAATATGTTGTTTCTGTCTTAATGTACCCATGTAATATAGAAATTAAGTTCATAGGTTCATTGATTCCATTATTATAGGTAAAATACAAGACAATTTGAAATCTGTTTACAGCAACGTGAAGAGCTGACACGGAGGCGTGATAAAATCATCAGAAAGAGAGAGAGACTGCTGGCAGAAGAGCCGGAGGAGGAGGAGAAAACTGTTCAGTCTCTGAATGAAGAACTAGAGTCACTGCTGGCCAACATCGACTACATCAATGACAGTATCTCTGACTGCCAGGCCAACATCATGCAGATGGAGGAAGCCAAGGTCAGTCAGCTATAAATCAATCAAAATCAAGGTTTTTTAAGAACTAAAAACTCTAAAATACAAATGAATCGGATAACTACTTCTCTGTGATTACTCTAAATAAAATGACACATGGATTTTTTCTACGTTTGTAGGAGGAGGGCGACTCTGTTGACGTCTCAGCTGTCATTGGCTCCTGCACTCTGGCTGAGGCTCGATTCCTTCTCGATCATTTTATGTCCATGGCCGTAAATAAGGTATCAGATCACAGACCCTTCATTGTTTCTATTTAGCTTTACGTACTCAAATCTAAATGGGATCGGATGTTTTCAGGGTCTACAGGCGGCTCAGAAAGAATCCCAGATAAAAGTGTTGGAGGGCCGTCTCAAGCAAACTGAGATCAACAGTGCCACTCAGAATCAGCTGCTCTTCCACATGCTGAAGGAGAAGGCCGAGTTCAACCCGGAACTGGACGCTTTGTTAGGGAATGCTCTTCAAGGTAGGAACATGCCTCCTGATATATAGACTCCACCCACAACATCTGTAAGACATCTGCTTAAGATCTGGAGATCTGGAAAACATTTGCTACGTAAAAACATCTGCTAAACATCTTAGAAATGTTTTTTACACAAAAGGTGTAAAAGGGGTCCATGACAGCACATGTACATCTGATAGACATCTATTTGATATCTGCATTTTCATCTGCAAGACATCTGGCAAATGCTGTTTGCTCATCTGCCCTACATCTCTGAGACGTCTGCAGTCAGATGTTATATAGATCTCTAGAAAAGGTCTGTAAGATGTGTATGATTTAGAATGGATGTACAACAGCTCTTTCTAAGATATTTTTATACAGCAGATGTTTTCTATATCTCAATATCTTTAGCAGACATCTTACATCTTACAGATGTACCTGTGCTATCTGGAGTAGTGTTCAATCAGGGTTCTGATACAAAAACGGACCATACCCAGCTAGTAACATGTCACCTGCAAGACGTCTTCTGGGAGAACTGGGAAACATCTGCCGTGTAAAATGATCTGCTAAACATCTTAGAAAGAGCAGTTTTACATCCATTCTTATATCTGACAGCGGATGTCTCTAAAACGTATTGCAGATTAGCAAACTATTGTTTGAGAAGTGGGGGGGACACAAAATGGGGGGAAATGTTTTTGATTTGAATCCTATCACAATTTCAAAATACCTACATTTTGCGTTGTTTTTGATTGTTTAAATTGATTAAACCATGAAACGTAAAGGTGTTTTTATTGTGTATCAAAAGTTGATGTTCATGAAGGGGGAAAAAGCGAGTATTGACTGAGAAAAGGAGGAACACATGGCTAGTATACCTTGACTTTCTAAAATAATTAAAGAGCTTTAACGTACCTAAACCACGACCAGGGAAGCCCATGTTTCTGTCAAGCCCTGTCATATACACTAACTGCTGTTAAAATAACGAGTCTTTATTAAACTAAAAAAGTTATAAATCATGCATTACGCTCATCTTCGCCATAGAAGTCCATTATAAGGAAACAGCTTATCATAGCCTAACGAACCAAAGATCATGTAAAAACTAATTTTTATTAATTTCAATACAAAACCACTTTATTGAAAACAGTCTTTCAGTGATCTATTTTTACAGTTTGCTGCTATGACGGCATGTGGTCAAAAAGCTATTACAGACAAATTTGAAAATCAGGGGGACACGAACGGGATCATTAGGGGGGACATGTGCCCCCTGTCCCCAGTCGAAATTACGCCCCTGATTGCAGATGTCTTCCAGATGTAAATGTAGATGTCAAATAGATGTCTACGAGATCAGACCTGCTAGCCTCCAATTGCGCTTGCCCTGGTTAAACCAGCTTGCCTATACCTCCCACTCCAATAGAAGAAAGGACCAGCATTCAAAGCAAACCAGTCATAAGCAAGTTATATGAATCCTCTCTTGCAATGTTTTGGCAACATTCCTTTAATAGCACCAGGCTTTGTCTGTCTTTTTTTTTCTTTTGGACAGATTTGGTTTAATCTATCTATTTTTGATTTCTATGCTGTTTTTCTGTTCCCCTGTTGGCTGATTTGAAACAGAACTAGGTAACATGCCCTCGGGTGAGTACCAGTAGCCATACACTCTCTCTAATGAGTGCATTGTTACCACTTCGGACTAACCATGGGCTAGCGGTCCCCTCCGCAGGTGCATGAGGCTTCTGTTCATCCTTCCACACCTGCTCTAGCATTTTCATTTTAAACCACCAATCCCTAGCAACACGCTACTAATAAGCATTAGCATATGTTTCAGTCTCAGGGCAAGAAAATGTGTGAAGAACCTTCCAGTAGGACACATTTTTGTGCCATATACTAATTTCCGTCCTGTTTTACTGAATTATCATTTGTGTTCCCTCATTTCTCCTCTATGCAACTTTGTTTTGCGCTAACTCTGATGATAGCATCTTTTTGGTTGCAGACAATATCAGGTACTGGTTTGGATCAGCGTTTCAAAGAAACTAAAGAAACTAGCATGGTAGCGCTGGGCTTAATTGATTTGCTTTCTCTTTTTACTACCACAATATAGAAGAAATCTCTTTGAACGTTGAGATATTAGCATCAAGACGATTTTGCTTAAATTAACTTTATTTAAATTCAAATTAACCTGTCATCACAAGGTTGTTAAAGACCCCATGAAATAAACATTTGAGTTTTGTGAATTTCAGTTAATCTTTGTTAGCATTGACTCTTGTCAGTACACTAGAGTACTCTCCTGCAAGTTAAAAACATGAAACGTTTAGCTTTTGGTAAAATACACATTGAACGTTGAGATAACAGCATCATGAGGATTTTGCTTAAATTCTAAGTACCTTAAAGTCTTCACATTTGCAATTTATGTGACAACTTACAATGCATTCAAACCCAGAAAGCACAGGTACGTCAGTAAGATGTCTGCTAAAGATCTGGAATACATCTGATGTGTTAAAACATCTGATGAATGTCTAAGAAAAGGCAGTTTTACATCCATTCTAAATGATAAACATACTACAGATTTATTCTAGATGTCTATATGACATGACATCTGACAGGAAATGTCTAAAAAATGTATTGCTAACGTAAATACAGATATCAAATAGACGTTTTCGAGATGTATGCGTGATATCAGTGAAGTGTACATTTTGTATCTCTTTAACTGTTAACGCAATACTCCACCAATTTCAGAATACTTTTCCGAGATTAACAAAATGTTTCCCAAGCTTTCCTATAAAAGGAACTTTAAAATACTGGGAAGAGAATTGACAAACCATTTCATGGGGTCTAAAAAAACATTTAACACGTCTGTGATTTCTGGAAAATTAAACTTGTTGTTTTTCTCCGTTTAGAAAATGGCGATGACAGTAGTAGCGACGAGTCGACACAGAGTCCTGCTGTGGAAGGAAAGTAAGTTAACATCTGCTGTTGATGAATTTAGGCTTTAAATATATATTTATAATATTGAAAGAATATCAATATCTGTTCCCATGATGTAGCACCCAGGCATCAGACCTTATGAAGTTATGTGGAGAAACCAAATCTAGGACTAAGGTATGGTTTAAAATGCATTGAACCCGTATTTAAATCTAGATGTATTAAGGTACAGTAGTGAATGGCAGAAATGAAGACCTTGGTAGTTCACCATTATGCCTTGGATTGCCCAAAGAATGTTCAATTTGATGCATGCAGGCAAATTTTCAAAGTAACAACTTGCATATCTACATTCTGATTTAACATTAAGATTTAATCAATTTTTGTATTCGTTACTCAGGCCCGGAGAAGAACCACTACTCAGATGGAGTTACTCTATGTTAACAACAGCGACTATGGCCCAGACACACCTGTCTCTGTACACCCCATGAGTGAGACATCCGATGGGACTGCAGACCTGGAGTCTGCTGGAAATACAGTTAGAGACAGGGACTACATGCTTCCCCCTTCTAGCTTGTCCTCTAGAATGGGTAACATGTAAGTTTAGGCAGATACTCAATATATTTCAATACTAATCTGGTCAGCGCTTACTAACTGGTCCACCATACTTCATGCATGGACTAAATCCTCCAGCTTTATATTTGCCCTAAAACATACATTTCCTCATCAAATGAAAGTGTCGTCCCGTTGAGAAAGGTGTAGTGATGATATACCGATCTTTTCTGTTAGGTTACAAATACTGACAGTACTTAAATATCCATACTGTCACATTCTGTTTGGCTTCCAGCTCAGACATTCATCATAAAAACAATTTGGTCTCCTTTAACATAGTGCTTAACATAGTGTGAATCATTTGTTTGTCTTTCATCAAGCATTCATCGTTTCTCAATGACCAAACAAAATGCTGACAAACTCATCCAAATTTATCCACCAGTTAGGTGTCCTACTGAGAAGCAATGAAATAACCCAGTGGTTCTCAACTGGTGGGACGCAACCCAGAAGTGGGTCACAAGACCCCTCGAAGTGGGTCGCGGAGTGCACAGTCTAAGAAACAACCTCAACAAAAAAAATCACAATTTTAAATGTTTTTCTGATGTGAGACTTTTATTTTGAAAGACATGCGTGAAAGCTGTTGGCAGATGCCTGAGCGAGTGAGCGGAGCGCTCGCTGTCCCAATTCAAAACGCGTTAAAGGTGCCAATTTTGCAGTAAAATATCCAAGAGCCTCTAGGTCAGTGTTATATATTTTGTTCAGATGAGTACTTATAATATCTAAAATGTTTCGAACTACTTGTAAATCGTGAGAAAATCGCCATTCTAAACAGTGACACGGGGCTGTGCAGTCGCCTGTCAATGGCGTCATATCCGCGTTCCCCTTTGTTACCGCCTTTACTGATGTAGAAACCGCATGACTACAGATTCGTGGACAAATGTTGAAGTCAAGCAAGCCACTAGCTTGTTTCGAGCATTCACAAATTTATGGACCACAATTATATGCAACATTTATTAAACTTTATTACTTTACCTCATCAGCTAACATGATTTCTCATTTCCGTCTGATTGATGGTGGTGGAGTTGAAGACAGCATATCCCATAATTCCACGATCCTTCACAGTGTCATCAACCTATGCCATCGTTGTTGTTTTGATCGTTTCCCCCCTTTAGCGGCGGTTTTTACAAACTGTAGCTTTAAGGTGAGATGTTGTAAGGCTGAATGTCAGTGTCATTATTCTATCTTTATCTTCTTAACTTGTTACAAAATAAAAAGTCTTTCACCTCAGAAAAACTAACTATCTTGTCCTTTCAGACTTTATAAGGTGCTCTACTCACTCACAAATTTTTGTAAGTACTTTGTTTTAGTGACTTTTTTAGCAGATTACATGATGTCATATATCCTAAAAAAATGGTCGCAGCTTGATGACCATGGGAAAATGTGTGGGTCCCGTGGCCAACCAGTTGAGAAGTACTGCAGTACTTTACTGCTGTAGAAACCGCATGACAATGAAATAACCCATTTAATTCCCCTTGAAAACCAAATAGCAAAGTCAAAGTTAGACAACCTCTTGTCAGTAATGGTAAATATTTGCCAAATCCCTGTTTCAACCAGCTTATGCTGGTTTGGTATGTTTTGATGATGGTTTGTGTTGGTTTAAGTTATTCATGTGCTGGTTTAAGCTGGTCCTTAGCTGGTCATGTGCTGGTTTAAGGTGGTCAAACCAGCATCAAAACGTACCTGACCCAGCATCTGCTGTTTTTCTCAACAGGGATGTTTGCCAGGGAACTGCTTGGCAGTAGTGTTTGATAGTTGCAGAATGTTTGCCATAGAAGTCCTTGCGAGTACCTTTGCCGAAGGTTTACAAGAAAACTGGTTACAAGTAGTGGTTGGTGTTTGCTGAATGTTTGCAATAGATCTCCTTGCCAGTATTGGCAAGATATTGGCAAAAGGTTGTCTGGGCAGAGGACTGTTTGCAGTGTAGATAAATGCTGAATGTTAGTAGTATTGGTAAATATTTGCCAAATGTTTGCAAGAAAATTGTTTGCCAGAGAACTGCTTACCAGTAGTTTCGGATTGTTCATTATTGTAAAAGATTGTGCAGGTTTACCACAAACACTGACTAGCTGTGAACACATGGCGTGACAGGATTGGCAAAATTGAATCACAAATAGCTATCTGTAAAGGTTCATCTGACCTCTTAAAGCGACAGTTCACCCAAAAATGAAAACGCCGTCATCATTTACTCAGCGGCAAGTTGTTCCAAATCTGTATAAATGTCTAAAAAACGATGTTTGTAAGAATGTTAGCAATTTTCAGTTCTGGGACATCATTGACTACTAGAGCAGAATTTGTCCGACTATGATAGTGACTGATAATATCGTAATATCCTTCCAAATTTCTTTCCCTGTGTTCATCCGAAAAAATAAATGTATTTTTGGGTGACCTGTCCTTTTAATCTGGATTTATACTTTCAAAGAACACTTCACCTTAGGGCTTATGTGTTTACTTTAGTATGCATGCTGTCCACCCTTGTGTCGCGGTCGTTTTTGGTTAAGTCTTTGTTTTTATTTTATTTCATGTTTTTGTCTTTCATTGCAAATGGAAAAGTAGCAGCTCTGGCAACAGACTTCCAGCAGGTGGGCAAAAGAGAGTGCCAGAACCATCCCCTCTCTCCCGCAGGAAGACTTATGACAAGGGACAGGCCCTGGCCGACAAGGCTAAAGCCAAAGAGATCACACAGTAAGAGCTAGCTCCCCCAGTGGCAGAACAATACTAGTGCAACTTACATTTAGAAAAGGGTTTGGTTTGATGACAAACTACTTTGGAAATGGACAACTCTGGATCTGTTAGCAACGTTCCTTTCTTAGATGAAACATCTGCTCATTTGACTTTAAAAAGCACGCTGTCTGACTGCTATATAATGTGACACGGTTTGTGCTCTACCAGACCCAAACCTGTTAAAAGAAAGACTGTCAGGTGAAGAATGAATGTCATGGAAAACCATGTGTAAGTCAACTGAATGGAAGTTCTTGCCTAACAAACGCTGACTACTCTGATTATTTGCATATCTTTTGTTTTTACATTAAGAGTTTAAAAAAAATTAGATTTTATGTCAATGTATTTTGTTTTGTGTCTACATTTGTTTGAGGGTGTTTATTTGTCTTTATATACTACAAGTTTTATTTTCATGCGACCTGTCGTGATGGGATCGGCTCAGATCCTTCTATTAACCTCCAGATGATAAACAGGTTTTCAATCAAATGGATCTATAGATAAGATCAGGGATATACAAAAATACTCTAGGAAAAGAAATAAAAGTCCTAAAAAAGTTTGAGGATTGTGAAAAGACCAAAAAATGTTAGAAGCAGTTAGAATATGTAACAATTTATATTTATCTAATAACATGAGAGGACATCTGACCTTCTCTGACCTTTCCTCAAACACAAATGACACACCCTTATTAATTTTCCTTTATTAATTGTTTTGATTCTCGTTGTTTATACTGCATGGGCATTAATATTGTAAGGGATGTCTATTGGCGCGCATGTTGTTTGTTTTATCCATACACCATGAAGTCATTTGCGTCAATACTGTTGAAATCCTTTTCATGACATTAATGTCTTGAAATACATGAGATTAAATGACTAACTGTGAATTGTGGTTTGTTGGCGTGTGTCAGAGGCGTGATCAACCCTGTTCCTATGTCAAAGAGCAGTCGCGCCAGCCCTCTGCAGTGTGTGCATATAGCAGAAGGTCACAGTAAAGCTGTGCTGTGTGTCGACTCCACCGATGACCTTCTCTTCACCGGATCTAAAGGTCAGAACTAGACCTGTGTCTGTCAGTATTTAGTTTAGCTTTAAAAACTTAAATTGTTCCTAAGCCCTTCGCAGACTGTTCCTAAGTTTCTTATATTACACAAATGTATTAAGTATTAAGGACATGTTTATTGTGTGGTGCTCCTCTTTCAGACCGGACCTGTAAGGTGTGGAATCTGGTCACGGGACAGGAGATCATGTATCTAGGTGGCCACCCCAACAACGTTGTCTCCGTGCGTTACAGCTCCAGTCTGGTGTTCACCGTCTCCACCTCATACATAAAGGTGTGGGACATCCGAGACTCAGCCAAGTGCATCCGAACACTCACGTGAGTCAATCCCGATGTCAAACTGAAGATTAAAGGGCTCAGCATACTACATTCGACAAAAAAACGACCGAACAAAATCAGGTCCAAACTACAATTCGTTTGAATAGCTCGCCGCTGCAAACCAATCATCACTGGATCCGAGAAAGTTTGTGTTGGCCGGAAAACACCCACGAGCCACCATTGGTCCATGGCCATAACGTAGTAGGTGGGTGTGTTATGTAGCGCCACCGGGTCTGTGGGAAATAACGCGTCATTTTATTTTGCTGAGGTGAGGTCAGATAAGGTCTACATTAAAGAGATGGTACAGATGTACCCACATCTCTACGATCACTCTCGCTACGTGCGCAGAGGCTATTTGCATACGTCATGTAAACCCCGCCTCCAGAATCAAAGGGGTGTTGTGTGGTTCGAAAACACTATTCCGTCTCTCAACGATTTCGAGCTTCGTTGTACCCCAAAACACAGACCAGTCGCAAACCGTCTTTAAACCTGTAGAAATTGACAATACTAAAACTAAAATGTTTATTCATAACATTTGCAAGAAAACTGTTTATTAAGTATTTTTACTTCTACACTGTTACTTTGAAAAACAAAAACAGAAAGTAAGACAAGTAACATTCGTTTCATGGGCTCTAATATTCAAATACAGTATTATTAAGAAAATAAGTTTTATTTTATTTTCAGCATTAGTATTTCAACAGTGAGAATCGAATTAGAAGCATTTTTATTAAAAATACGTTTAGTTGTTATTTATTTACTTCCTATTTATGTTCATCACAATTCATGTTGAATTCAAATAAATATGAAATTTGCTTTTAAAAAAGTTCATTTCCAGATATTGTTATTTATTAATGCATTCATTTTTGTATAGGAGGGGGCGCAATCTAAAATCTTGCCTAGGGCACCAACCGAGGCTGGGCCCTGACTGTGGTGTTTAATGTGTAACTCTTAATGTAATCATTGAATGAAATGGTCAAATGGTCTGTCTGTGGTTCAGTTCATCAGGTCTGGTGAACACCGGTGACATGTGTGCTGCCAGTACCAACCGTACCGTCACCATCCCGGCCGGAGAAAACCAGATCAATCAGATATTTCTGAACCCGAGCGGTACCGTTCTTTACGCTGCTGCTGGCAACTCTGTACGCATGTGGGACCTGAGACGGTATAACTTCTGCCCAGCACACTAACAATTACTATATACGTTATCTTCTACATTTTATATGAGTGGTCCTTCAGTTATGGTTCAATTAGAAACTTCCTTAATAAACACTTATCTCGCAAAATTGGTCTACTAAGGACCATAGTGTTATTTTTCAAACATACAAATTTCATTGGCACAATATTATTTGGTTTGTTTCATTCTGTGGTGACATTATTGGAACAAATTTATTCATTTCGTAGTTTTACTATGTCTGTTTTTATTCGTTTTACTTTATGTATCTAATATTATTTCGTCTTAATTGATCATAATGTCACAAAATGAATTATTAATACTTCATGATTGAAAGTCTTGGTCAAAAGTAAAAGAGCTGGTAACACTACAACAAGGTTGTATTTGTAATCAGTATTAGTAAATGCATTAGCTTACATAAACTACCAATGAGATTTTTGCATTTATTAATCTTTGTTAATGTTAGTTCATGTCAATAAAGTTTCAACTTTGATTAAAAAAAATGTGTTTGTAATGTTAATACTAACATCAACTTTTAATAAATTAATAAATGCCATGGAAGTGTAGGTTATTACTACAGTCTTTGAATAGTCACATCTGTCGATAAAATGCGTTTAGAAATTAGCAAAAATAAATGCTTAAGGTACGTTAAAAGGTTTCTTAGACAGCTTTAAATTGACCTTATAACAAAAAGAAAACAGTTGTTAAAAATCATTCGATAAAACTTAAAAAGTGCCTTTAGTTAAAAAAAGAACTCATATTGATCTGTTTTTGTCAGATTCGTGTCTACGGGGAAGTTAACAGGTCATCTGAGTCCTGTCATGTGCTTGACTGTTGATCAGACCTGTAATGGACAAGATCTAGTTATCACAGGCTCAAAGGATCACTACATTAAGGTGTGTGTTTCACAATTATCATTTGGAGGAAATTTCCATTGAACATCATCTAAATAGCCCTTGGCTGTTTTTATCCTGTAGATGTTTGACGTGAGCGAGGGTGCTGCGGGTAGCATCAGCCCCACTCATAACTTTGAGCCGCCTCACTATGACGGCATTGAATCGCTGGTGGTTCAGGGAGACTGTCTGTTCAGCGGCTCCAGAGACAACGGCATAAAGAAATGGGATCTGGCTCGAAAGGACCTGTTGCAGGTAAACCATCATACGAGCTAAAAGTGTCAATTAGCAGAAAAAGTACATGAAACTGATGCATTTACATTGTTTTAAACCTTTGTGGTGAAACGAATAAGAGTATTTTATCATGTAACATACAGTGACATTCAAAGTGTCTTGAAAGTAAATATATAAGAACCAGAAACTATTATAAAAATACTTTACATGATTAATATGCTTTTCACAGTCTTCTAAAGCCATTGTGAGGAATTGGCTTAATGTGTTTACATTTATCATTTGGCAGATGCTTTTATCAAATGCAACTTGCATTGTATTATACACTCACCTAAAGGATTATTAGGAACACCTGTTCAATTTCTCATTAATGCAATTATGGTGGTGGTGTAATGGTGTGGGGGATGTTTTCTTGGCACACTTTAGGCCCCTTAGTGCCAATCGGGCATCGTTTAAATGCCACGGCCTACCTGAGCATTGTTTCTGACCATGTCCATCCCTTTATGACCACCATGTACCCATCCTCTGATGTCTTCTTCCAGCAGGATAATGCGCCATGTCACAAAGCTAGAATCATTTCAAATTGGTTTCTTGAACATGACAATGAGTTCACTGTAATGCCCCCCATAGTCACCAGATCTCAACCCAATAGAGCATCTTTGGGATGTGGTGGAACGGGAGCTTCGTGCATCCCACAAATCTCCATCAACTGCAAGATGCTATCCTATCAATATATGCCAACATTTCTAAAGAATGCTTTCAGCACCTTGTTGAATCAATGCCACGTAGAATTAAGGCAGATCTGAAGGTGAAAGGGGGTCAAACACAGTATTAGTATGGTGTTCCTAATAATCCTTTAGGTGAGTGTACATTTGTTTCTGACTATGTGCTATCCCCTGGGATGTAAACCCATGATCTTGGCATTGCTAGTGCCATGCTCTAACCACTGAGCCACAGGACAGATTTTATATTTTGAAATAAAATAGTTGCCACGTGTTGTGCCAGATTCTTCCTTGCGAACACAGGCGCGCCAGTTTAACACAATTTTTCTAGCATTGAAAGGTGTCAGGCAGCAGCAACATTCTTGATCATATTCATAAAACTTTTATGGTCCCCAGAATATTTTGTTGTATTAAAATGTAAATATAATTTTATAAATTCAAAGAAAGAACACGGCTTCTGCTTAAGAAAGCATTCAAAGAGTTAATTTACTAAAATTAAACTAAAATACATTTAAAAAATCATGTTTTTATTGTTAGTTAGCTGTGTGTTTTTTCTTCAAGTTATTATTACTTAATCAAAACAACCCAACTGCAGTTTGATTGATATTATTTGGAATGCACAGTAAAAAAACATGATATTTTAATCATCTGTTGGTTTTAGTCCTTTTTATACACATCAATTGTGCATAGGTTTCACTTTGATATTGCATTTTGAACAAATACTTGGAAAACTTCATCAAGATTAGAATCAAAATTGATTTGATGTGTAAATAAGCGTAACAGCACCCCCTACCATAAAACGGTAAAAAGGCGGAAAGACGAAAAAAAAAATTCAACAGTTACAGTTTTTGTGTCCACACCAACAGACACACCAGTTTCTTGTTAGCTTACAAGTTGCAGTTTTGCAGTTTACAAGTATTTTTATTGTCAATGTTATATCATCCATCCATCCATTTTCTACCGCTTATCCGAACTACCTCGGGTCACGGGGAGCCTGCGCCTATCTCAGGAGTCATCGGGCATCAAGGCAGGATACACCCTGGATGGAGTGCCAACCCATCGCAGGGCACACACACTCACTCATTCACTCACACACTCACACCCTACGGACAATTTTTATGTTTTATCATATGTCGGAAAAATATCTTAAAGTGATTCTGACAATATTGTTCCTCTGAATCATTATTTAGTTATAGTTGTGGCATAAACGTCACTATTCTCCTAAATTAGACACATTTTAAATCTTTTAGTTTTAGTTACAATGTACTTCTCACATTTATGACATAAGTCTTGTTTTGACGAAACAACATGACAGTCCAGACCGGCACACGCATCATCATTCCACACACAGATAGTGTAAATCCTTCCTCAAGTAATTAACCAATCAGATGATTAATCAGACCTGAGACATGACAGGAAGAGGCTAATGAACTCATCAGGAAGTGACTGGATCCGAACTCAGACGGTGTGTTTGTACAGGTTTAATGAGCTGTCATGTGTTGCTTGATCTACAGCAGGTACCCAACGCTCATCGTGATTGGGTTTGTGCTCTCGGAGTCGTGCCTGCGTCCCCTATCCTGCTGAGTGGCTGTAGGGGAGGAGTTCTCAAACTCTGGCACACGGACACGTTGAGTCCGTTCGGGGAGATCAGAGGTCACGAGAGCCCCATCAACAGCATCTCTACCAACAGCAGTCATCTGTTCACAGCCTCCGAGTGAGTGTTGTAAACATAAGCAAGCAAATACAATCACATTTTTAATAATACTTGTTCATTCTATCGTAAAACTCCCATTCATACATTAACACACACACCCCACATTTCTTTGCAGTGACCGGACGGTGAAGATCTGGCGCGCGAGGGGGAGTCTGGACAGCGGTACAGATGTCACTGACACTGCCGATGACATCGTCGGCAATTGACAGAATGCAGATGCCCCTGCAGCGTTACCATGGTAACTATGGTAACGCTGCTGCCAAAGACTTTTGCACTTTGACCCCACTACCGAAATGTGGATTTCCACTTGATTCTCTGGCCTTCTATTCGCATATGAATCTGCTCACTACGGTTCTTTCGGACATTTCGCAGCATTCACTGCTAATGCTGGAGCATCGTTTAAGACGCAAAATCAACGTCACATGCTAAATAAAACTCTTTGTCCTTTAAATAACCAGGCCAGCTCAGATAATTCTAACAATCATCAAGACGGCACTGAAAGCGGACACGCTGACGTTCTGATGGAAGTTCGGAGGAAAGGAACCGGATCTACTGTAGCTGGCTTCAGTATTCTTGTTATTGGAAATGTTCCAGAACGTCAGGGAGCGTTGTGTCTGTGGAGTACTCAAGTGGTCACGTTTTAATTTAATGGAGTAATTATTAAGGATTTTACATGAAGAAATTGAAAGCTAACTTGATATTTTCATGCCAATTAGTCACATTTTGATTTCTTCAAATAAATCAAATTTTTATTACTGTAATGTGAAAAAGATATATAGATTGTTTCAATTATTAAATGACCATGGTAGTATTTGCGACACTGAATATAATTTATAACAAACTAAATTTTTTACATTTACCCTACAGAATAAAAACAACTTGCAGCCACAGTTTAAAGTAGATTGATTTTGGGGTGCAACCGCAGACTTGGCAACCCTGTTTGTGCGCGATATCCTTTAAATTTAAAAAATCTCGATGGTCCTAAAAAAGCTTCATTTTCTTAATGCAAAATGTCATTTCTTTTTTCTTTCCTTATCATCTAGAGTAAAAATATGACCTGAAGATGTTTTTATAGTGTAGGCTTCTAGAGTCATCTGGAATCACTTTGATGTTCAATTAACAATATTGTAAACAATCTTAACAGCTTCAGTAAATCAGTAAGTACAGTAACAATATAAGATGTTCTCTCATCACTCTTTACAAACCTGTTCTGTGTTTCTGTCAATATCCATTAACCTCTTTCCTCTGATATATTCCTGCTGCTCACGTATGTCACTGAAGTCTATGGGTGTGTGTTGTATTCACTAGATACTGTCCTGCATATATACTTTATCCAGATGTGAAAGGGGAATTACTTGTGCCTGTACCACTTATCTACACTACATAAAGGCCTGCTCACTGCAGATCACTACATGTGCTATAGTTTACACATCAGACTGTCTCTCATGGTGTCGTGCTAGATGAACATAGAAAGACTGACTTGAACGCTTATGTAGGTCAAATCTGTCTAATGCTTTATTTCTGGCCATGCTTTGGCTTTACTGAAAGCATATTTATGATGCCTGTGGTTGAAACACAATGGGCCATAGAGATTTGAATGTCAGGTGTCAATTGAATTAAATGTCATCTGTCAAAAACCTGTTGTGTGTGCATCTGTGTTCAGTGAGACATTTTATTTAAATTACTATAATAATTAATGTGTTTAAAATAAAAGTGGACCCGCCGGTCTAATGTGTGAAAATACAAAATACCATAAATACAGTTCAGACGCTCAACGGTATCTTGACAATAGTCAATTGTGACAATAATTAGCCTATGTTTCTAATTATATTTCATTAAATATTACAAAAAGAACTGAAACGTAATGCCTAGCTTCAAAAGCTACACATATATCCCATGGGCCATATAATGGAGAATATGGAAGATGATAAAGATGTAAATATTACAGTATGGCTGCTTGTTAAATGATAACAGTGTATGGTGACAATGACTGTCAACTTTGAAAAATCCATACAGCTCCTGTACAGAAGTATAAAAACATGATCATAATTATACATTTAAAAGACCAACATGACTGTTATAACAGAAAATTCATTTTTATTGAAATAGATATTTATTTTTATAGAAATGAGACTTGACACAGACAACTTATTTTGTAGTGCATTAAAAAACATTTTATACACGCTGTGTATTGGTGACCAGTACTGGCCACTAGAGTGCAGCACTACTACAGTCATTGCTAAACGTCACGTGTCATTTTATGTTCTCGTTTATAAAACAACAGCGCAGGTTGTCAAATGTAGGTTTCTCAATGCATATGAAGCATTAGGCTATGTAAAACAAACAATGTTTTGTGTTTCTATGTGTCCATCTATTCAATCTTTAAATTGACAAGTTATTTGTCACCCGTGATCTTTTAATCGGTGTAATTCGCACCTCTTCCACACCTGGGTTCTCCAAACCAAAAGAAGTGCGTCATCTGTGCAGCTCCCTGTTTGGTGACACGGACCTGTCAATAGAAGCATGAAAATCAAAGTGAAATGTTTATCATTTATTTATTCTATTATCATTCTTCATTTATTATCATTTATTTTGGTCGTGTGACAAATGTTCCCTCAAAAGAAACTAACTTTGTTGCAGGCTGCCCATGTCAAATCACAGATAATAACACAGTAGGTTATTTCTTATTTCAGTTTATTCACTCTCATAATGAATGCATCAGTTCTTAATGTCAAGCAGTGAAAGAACGTGCCCCATACCGGGGTTCACGAAGTAGGATCGCAAGGCCACGGGGGTGGGGTCGCTAAATGATTTCCAGAAATATTTTTTTATTAGAAATAGCCTATTTAATCAAAACGTGTAACAAAATATAAAAGTATTAGTTAGATTAAAACCATGAAAATAAAAAGCCATATCAGCCCCCCCCTCGGTCGTTACCCCTGAGGTGATTACGTCACACTAACAACATTAGGTCCAGCAACTCAATACACAACACCACGTTAAACATTCCCATATGTGCACGCAGATTATTTCTCAGCCATTAAGTTTAGAGTATTTATATTTGTCGAAATGAAACGTAAGTGAGGACAGCAGAGAAGCGCCGAAGCGTCCTCAGGTACGAAAAGAGGCACATCCACCAGCACTCGAATCTATGTGATTAAATTTGACATTTTTTATGGTTTATGTATAAGAATAAGCAAAGTAATGAGTAAATAACTATAATATAATATCATATTAGACTGTGCTCTTGTCATTGTGCGCGTGTTTGGATAGACAAGTCCATGTGGGCAGTTGCGCGCCACGTTTTTTAACCGAGAATCGTTTTGATAATAATTGCGTCTTTGGGACCGACCCGCACCTACACGTCACTGCTGGTTGTATGTTCTCTATACAACTGTGTATGTGACAAATACAATCTTGAAGAATACAATATTCTCTCAATTACGGTTTGTATTTATGCGACATTGCGCGTGTAGCTGAGCTACGTAAATTAAACATCAAACATGACAAGAGATTGATTGTGGAGGTTTAGAATCGAAGTTCTAGTCTACATCAAAAAACAGTTAAATAAAGACAGTTGCTGCCTTCAGGTGGAGTCAGAAATAGCTTGACAGCCTTAACAAATGAGTTTTCACAACTCTTATGACAATGAATAATTTGTCGAACTCTCCAAACTTAATGTTGGCCTAAATGATTTTTTATTCCACATAGATTGTGAACCTTTGAGACCATAGAGAAACATTGTGCTTTCATCAAGAAAATAACACCTCCCTGTTCCATTCTTTGAGTTTTATAGTCTTCCCCTCCCCAGTATGGCTTTGTTGTCAGAGCAACAGTCAATTTCAAGGGGTTCCACCTCAAGATGTAGAGGATTTCCACATTTTATCCAGGATGGCCTTCAAATGCTATGCACATTTCATACGTTAATAAAGTGGTTACTTCCTTGGTTTAAAAATATAAAAAAGTTCCCAACAAAAGTCAATTTTCACCACCGCTTATGCTAAAATAATCAAAACTCACAACTGTCGCCAAAACATTGAATAGTGATATAATCATCTGGATTTGCACTAAGGGCCTGAGTGCTGTCAAAATTTATTTTGCGATGACAACCGTCTGGATGTACATGGACGTAGACTATTTTTAGACATTACAGTGTCCTGCACGAAGCCTGTAAAACCATTTTCTTTATGAGTTACCTTGATACAAAGACTGAAGTTATTCTGGCAGGGCAGCAAGGCATTGTATTATTTTTTAGGCCTACGTGGTTAACTCCATTATTTTTTTATCACAGTTTCCCTTTGTCATTAGTCATTGCACTTTTAAAGCTTGAATTCACTACCTGAGACTATTTGCCTGGATTTACAGTGATTTTTGCCAGTGTAAATACTATGGGTTAATCCCTGACAGGGGTTTTAACCTGACAACTCTGCAGTGTTAAATATTTGCATTGCATTACCGCATGTGGTGCAGGAATAGTCTCTGAAGTCCTGGATCTAAAATCGCAATTTACATAATAATGTTAACGAAACCAATATATTAACATAAACACTCTTGTGAAGGTAATACAGATAGACAGATTAATGTTGGTTGATTTCTTAAAAATAAGGTTATGTGTTATGGGGATGCTGAGATCGAGTGTTGATGAAGTGTTAATTTCCTCTGCGGGTGTCAGTTTTCACACTTAAATGTGTCCAGGACAGGTGCACTGAGGTGAGATAATAACTAACACAGAGAACGAATGTTGTGTACAACATTTAAAGGCATTTCAGGTCTGACACCTGAACACATGAATATTAACATGTAAAGTGTGGATTGCTATCATCTGATGATTGATGTTGTTGTTTATGTTAGAAATGATAGAATATTCAAAAACACTGTAAACGTTTTAAAGGGGCTTTTATAAAAGTGTTCGTAATACACATTAAGTAGATCAGTTGTCCGTGGCATTTCCTTCAGAACAGAGAAAAATACATCAAAAAGTTATGTAAAAAATGTCAAATCCCATTTTTTTTAATGGCGCTCATGGCACTGCAAATAAACGATAATGTACGATGTTTTAAACGAATTTATGATGCACAGACACAATGCAGTGTTTATTTATTTATCTTTGCGGGTGGTTTGCTGAACGCACTATAAGCGCGTGACCAGGAGGAATTCTCTCGCGCGCTGTGACGTCGCGTGTGAAGCGGTGTGAAGGGGTGTGAAGGATGCTCGGCTCAGATTCTCTGTGCACTCACACAGCATCATGTCTACTATGATGAGTGGCTTACTGAACATGGCGAGTGTGGCGGATTTCGAGGCGCTCGCGGCGGCGATTCCCGCCACTAAAGTTGAGATCACCGTGTCGTGCAGGTGAGTCGCGCGAGTGGGTCTGATGCGCGTCTGATTAAACACACTCGTGCGTGGAGTTCCTCTGATAACATGCATTGTCTGATGCTTCTGGACTATGTGTCGAGCGTAAAGGACATGATATGAATTCTTTCCTAAATGTGCTTGATATTACACATTATTGATATTATTTCGTGACTTTAATTTCGTGCTGATGTTATAACAAGAATCAACTTGGAAAAATCTTAACATTATTTAAAAAAATAAACTTATTACTATCAATTCACAGATAGCCTATAATATATGTTTTAGGCTGCTGTAATGTAGGCTATTCAATGCATTTCGATTAATCACTTTTAATGAAAACCATTTCATGGTTACACCTGTAAAGTGTACTATGTTTTAAAATGCATAAAACACGTGACTACAAACCGTAAAGCCCATCATGTAGAAAAATGCATTATACATTTTGTATTTATATCATAGTCCTATGGATCCAGTTAATATCAAAAGCATGCATCTGATTTCATAGACTGTCATTATGAATGCACTATAATGGATATATTCAATGCTGTCTTTGAAAACCAGGTTTAAGTCTCAGTGTTGAATTTTAAGATAACAACCATTAACCTTTGGTTTGATTATAGTCTTATATTTTGCAATGAAATCAGTTTTACTCAGTTAACATTAAAGATATCACGGTTACATTTTATCTGGGTTTTCACAAATTAGGTCACATATAGGTCACAAACTAGGTCACGTATAGGCTTGTATGACTTATGCATGTTTGGTGTGGTGAATGTCTTATGCATTCTCGCAGACAGCTCTCTGTTCTTCAATGTTACATAATAAGTGCATGTATGAAGCCGTGATGTCTTGAGAAGCAGCGCCGTTATTTTTTATTTATAGAAATCTTTAACTTTCTTAGACCTCAGAAGGGAAATCAGATGCACACAAAGGGCATGCGTTGATATGGTAAAAGGAATATTATTTCAATCTATTCAACTTTTGTTATGAAATGCGCTACACCTCAGATAAGTCTTGCGGGTCTGCTGTGAATAAATGAGCGCTGGTGTGGGGTGAGTGTACAGTATGATAATGTGAAGGGAGTTTAGATCTTAAAAACATTTGCACACACATTTATCAAACCTGTGCTGAATGATATTGGTGATCATTTAAATTGTCAAGGGCTTGTTTGAAAGACTTATTTACAGAATAACTATATAATAAATACAATAAAAATACAGCAGCCGTATATATTTTATACCCCTTTTTTTGTTTAATTTCAGCAATGTTTTACGGTTATATATCTGTATTGTCTTTTTAAATATACAATTTAATAGTAGAGGAAAATTATGTTATATGTTCACTGTAGAATTTTGACATTTTCTCTCTGAGAAGAAATCTAATGTTCCAAAAATATCCCGTTTTTAGTGTTCAATGAAAACTTGCAAATTGAAAACACCAATGTAAGAATTCAGATTCTACTCAAGACACAGACTGACAGTTGTGAAGGTGAAAAGAAAAGCTTTTTGACAGTGAGGACGCAGAGAGCATCTGTTTCAACTGATTGATTGTTTGGTGTTTGGTCTGAGCGTTAAGAAGCGAGACCCTTTGGGCTGGAGGTCGTGTCAATACACACAGAAAGAGGAAAAGGTGAATCTGCCTTCAGTAACACTTCCTCCAAGTCTTTAAAAACTAAGACGAGAGGGATTGATTCAGTCCATCAGTCTGATATGAGTATCATAGAGGCAGCGGTACATCATTTTATTGTCATACGTCATGTGCTTCAAAACCTGTATTTGACTGTATCTTCTGTGAAATAAAATAGAAGCTATTGATTGATGTTTTGGTGTTTTTTTGTACATATACAATGAAAGTCAACGGGGTTTTGTATTGTTTGTTTGCTTATCAACATTCTTCAAAATATATTTTTTCATGTTCTGCAGAAGAAATAAAGTCATACAGGTCTGGAATGACATGAAGGTGAATAATTTATGCTAGGCTTAACATTTTTGGGGTTTACTGTCCCTTCAACTGTAAATCATTCTTGAAATAATGTTTTTGAGACTTTGAAAAATAAAATGCATGTGTATGAACAGTAAACAGTCAACGACATTCTATTCTGAAATTACTGTATTATGCTAAAGTGTAACTTTCTTGCAATAACAGCTCCAGTGAAATATGGTTATATGCTTATACCGCAACATATTTCAGACAAGTCTCCTTTGAAACCGCAAGCCTTGAATTTCAAAGGCTATTAAGATATCGCACATCTGCAGATGATACTGTGTTTCCCCCTGACGCAAGCAGTTTGTTTTAATAAAGCCATACTTCACAACCCTGCTATTATTAGGTCAGCATTTTAAGATGAATATTGTATTCATACTTTGCCCATCATCAATACTTTTATGACATTAATTGCTCCTCAATCCGGAGAGCTTTACTTTGCGTGTGTTTGGAGGCCTTTTCATTTGAAGCCCCACAGAGGCAAATCCTCATTAGCCACGCTAAACTTTATCACACATGATGCTTTAATTACACACCTCATGAATTATTCCTCTGTGTTTCACCATCGTGTGCTCGAAAGGGTTGGGGTTCATGTTTATTAAATCATAAGAGGATTGGGAGTGAATGTGATTGGCAGTCGTTTATGATGTTGCTTATGATGGAGATTGTGCGATGGGGGTGAAGGATCTGAAATGGGTGTGTTGTTTCGTGTGGAAGTGGCTGTGTAAATGTTTTATGAAGATTCTTGAGATTAAGATGTGTCGACCACTTAATCCAGTCAGCTGTGCATTATTTGTCATGTGACTATAGGACAATTCTTTGAAAATGTCAACCTTACCATGCAAATATAAAGTTCTTTTGTGAGGTCTCTCTTGAAGTTTTTAAAGGATTTGTTTTATTTTTAATGTATGATTTTTCATAGTCATGTAAGTGCCATTTTCAGGATTGTCAGATCCATAATAGTACATAATCCTCATGAAGGAACACACATTATTGTAATTATTTTATGTTCTATGAAGAGGCATCCCTTCTCCATTCGTTGGGTATTATTGCTTCAGGTTTGTGCATTTTATTCACAGAATTCCTACAAAGTTTGTCATCTCTCTAAAATGGTGTCCTTTTTTGTCACATCCGTAACACATATTTATTTTTCTATTTGAAAACTAGGAAACTTGATATTGTTTCAAAGTTTGAACTCATTCAAGAAGGGTTTAGTAAAATATCAACAAATGGTGAAGTATATTGGTAACCAAAACTTTTTTATGTCACATCCATAATTTTGGGTCTGTCAGGTTGTGAACAATATGATTTAGTTGATGAGATATTTCACTTGTGTGTGTGATGAACCAACCATCTGTACAGGGTGTTTTCTCTCAATGACCAAAAATGCTGATAGACTCCAGTTACCTTGCAGAGACTAGAGAGTCTTTCATCAGCAATATTTTATATTTACCTGCAGCCTTTATATTTTTTGTCAATTTTTTTTTTTTTTACAAAAAATAATAATTTCTTGTTTTGACATTAGTGATCATCAGGAACAGGATGGCGTCAACTGAACAGTAACTTTAACTCTGACCCAACATACAGTACATGCTCACAGTTCTGTATGTGAAGCATTGTGAATGTGTGTAAGCGATGTGGCTCATTGGTACAGTGCTGACTGCAGATTTTATCTGCACCGCTGGAGCGGCTGAACATCTGCAGTTGGTGCCACTAAAACACCTTATGAAGGACCAGGTGGTAGTGGATACAACCCGTGATAAAAATCCAATCTCCATGTAAACAAACAGGAATCATGCCAAACTAACAATTCAAATATATTTTTGGCAAGGATGGTTTCTGTCATTTTTGCTAGATCTTATCACGCTGGTGTGTTTTCGAGGGTACGTTTTTCGTTAGTTATAAGATGTTATAAAAAAGGGGAGTAGTAACATGGTTACTTCATTTACGATTGAGTCATAGGGGAAAATGGGCGGGACCTTTTTTACTTTGGCTTTATTTTTCTACAATGGAAGTGAATAGGAGTGTGTCGTCTATCTTTTAGACGGTTTCAAAGCAATAAGTACTGGTACATCTTTAAGAAGTCTTCTGAAGATACACATCTTACAAAAATCTTCTAGAGGTCTATATGACATCTGACAGCAGACATCTCAGAGATGTAGGGCAGATGGCCAAACAGCATCTGCCAGATGTCTTGCAGATGAAAATACAGATATCAAATAGATGTATGTGTGGTATCAGAGCAACAACAAACAAATGCGTTCGTGGACTGCCCTTAACTTCCAGTTCACATTCACAAACAATAGAGTGTCTCTATATTATTTCTGATAACAAGTAAGGAACCGTTACTTGGGTAAACTTGTCTCTCCAATGTTTTGAATTTATACTGCGATACCATTCTCAACCTCTAGATGTCAATGTACCATACGGTTTCTTTAAATGCGACCGAACTACAGGACCCGTTTAGCTAATTTCTTATTTAATAAAATGAACATAAAATTCAACAAATCATTTATTTACGCAATTATTTTAAAATAAAATAACAGTATAAATTAAAATGATCATAATTTAAATATAAATAGTTTTTGTACCAAAAAAATCTTGTCCGGTTACCAGAAAAACTGATGCTCGGTCCTCAGCCAGCCCAGAGGCTCTTCCGTGCCATGCGGTAGTTCTGGGTGCTCGCTTGACAGCTCGATCTTCCTCCGTCCCCTGGCGGAGTCCCCCGTTTCCTGCTCCTACCCTTCACGGCGGACGGCAGCAGGCTCCAACCCAGTGGCAACGGCGACGACTCCTCCTCTCCCTCTCGGTCGGCAGCCACCTCGGCCCAGAAGCACGGCAGCGACCTGCTCCAGCACCACCGCCTCGGGCAGGTGGTAGTTTGAAAACTCCTGGGTTGCGTTTCTGTGTTAACAGACGAAAACAGACATTAGAATACCCAGGCTTGGTTGCCCTCGCTTTCTGATTGGGTCATCTGTATCATTGTGTTTGCTTCCCTGATTCGTTAAGCCTCTGTCACATGAGCCATTACGCTACCTGAAGGAGACATTGACCGGCCTCAAGAGGACTTTGTAAACAACAAGCTTGTCTAACTTCAAGCTGCGCACACGTTTCGACATGGTCAAATTACAGCAACGGGATAGAGAATCGAGAGCCTTATGCTTTTAAATCGTGCTCTCAGTATGTCACCCGTTGATCATGGCTCCGGGTAAAATCAAACAAGCCTAATAACGTTAATTACCTCATCTGATGTTATCCACACGAAGACGTCCTTGCTTTTCCTCGCCATCATGTTCATTTTGCACTGGTCGGTCTGTGACTAGTAAACAACTGTCATCAACAAGCAACTTATTTACACCATACAACTGTTTACATTTATGTGTGCATGCCCAGCGTGTCTGAATGGTCATGTGTTTTCATTTACATTTTTGTAAAACGCATGTGGAAACTGCAGTATAAACGAGGATCGTTTTCTTTTAAAAACGCTGTTTTTGAATGACAACGGGCTAATGTAAACGCCACCATTTAAGTCAAGGTGGGGACTAATTTGCATATTCATGGTCTGTGTGTACTAAATGAAGCATGGTGTAAAGTAACATTCAAACTATTTCAGAGCACAAAGACATTATTTTCACAGAAATATGTAATTGGGTTTAAAGATGAGTTATGATGGATACATATTTGTATAAATAAAAAGGTTTTCTTCAAGTTCTAGTTATGTGTAATATATCTTTTTTGCGTGTTTTATATACACAGGGGACATGGTTTATTACAGTTAAGTTGTTGGTGTTGATCGCATAGTTAGAGAAGAGGTTATTGGAATAGTCCCGAATGGGCATTAATGTTGATTAACTCCCTGTAACACGGGAAGACGGATGAAGACAAATGGAGAGGCGACAGGTACAATCCACGGGGTGTAATAAGACAAACACAGGAGAAGGAGAACACGGGAGACACAACCTGGTTTTACAATACAATACTCGACAAAGAACTAAGGAACACACAGGGCTTAAATACACAGGGAAAACACTCAGGGAAAACAGAATCAGGTGCGGGACTATTTAACAATGCCGAGGGACAGGTGAAAACAATGAACAAGGCAAAACACTTTGGGAAACCAGGCTGAAGCGTTACAGTACCCCCCTCCACACAGGTGCGTCCTCGCGCTGAACGACAGATGGGGAGGGGGGTTGGAAGTCCTGTAGGCTTGTGCGGGATACAAGGGACAGGGCACAGGAGACAGGACACAGGAAGACTCCAGGACGGTGCTGCCGCCACCAGAGTTCAATGGGTCCAGGGAGGGTCCAGGGAGGAGGGCGACAGGCGCTCGGGAGGCCTGGAGGGGACCTGCCCGTATGGGGCCATCCTGCCCGTATAAGATAAAAGGTATATATACCTAAAAACATAAAAAGTATCTGGGCTGAGTCCAGGGGCAGGCTCCAGGATGGAGCCCTGGGCAGGCCGGCTCGGAGACCACTGGAGGACCCGACGGGACCGGCTGGAGGGCCTCTGGAAGGCCGGCTCGGAGACCACTGGAGGACCCGACGGGACCGGCTGGAGGGCCTCTGGAAGGCCAGACGGGACCGGCTGGAGGGCCTCTGGAAGGCCAGACGGGACCGGCTGGAGGGCCTCTGGAAGGCCAGACGGGACCGGCTGGAGGGCCTCTGGAAGGCCGGACGGGACCGGCTGGAGGGCCTCTGGAAGGCCGGACGGGACCAGCTGGAGGGCCTCTGGAAGGCCGGACGGGACCGGCTGGAGGGCCTCTGGAAGGCCGGACGGGACCGGCTCAGAGTGCCACAAATAGCCGGACGGGGCCGGCTCGACGGGTAGGTCCCCTTTAACCCGTTGCCGGTTTCTTCGGCGATGAGGAGTTTCTCTAAATTGTGGAGTGGATATGGAGCAAGTTGGAGCTGACCCTCCATTCTACATTGGTTGTGGATTACGACCGCTTAAGCCCCCCTCGGCATCCCCCACACAGAAATCAGAGCCTCCCACATTGAGGACCTGATTGATAAAGTCCTCCAGTGAGGACTCCTCTGCGAAGGGGACCACAAGGAGGGCGTGCAGATCATCATCCAGACCAGTCCAAAAGTAAGGATCACTTCAACTCACCCGATAACTCCACTCCAGAAACTCCTCAGTGTATCTATCCAGAGACCGACCATCCTGCCTCAGGACCTTGAGCATGGCCTCTGGAGAGAAGCCACAGCTATTCATATTTTTGGAATTAGGTCGAGTAGTCTGTAACACGGGAAGACAGATGAAGACAAACGGAGACGCGACAGGTACAATCCTGAGGGTTTAATAAAACAAACACAGGAGTAGGAGAACACGGGAGACACAACCTGGTTTACAATACAATACTCGAACAAAGAACTAAGAAAAACACAGGGTTTAAATACACGGGGAAAACACTCAGGAAAAACAGAATCAGGTGCAGGACTAATTAACAATGACGAGAGACAGGTGAAAACAATGAACAAGGCAAAACACATGGGGAACACAGGCTGAAGTGTTACACTCCCGAACAACTTAAAATGAGCTCCTCTTTTAAATACTTTTCTCCATCATTATTATTCTTTCAACACTTCCAAGCCAAGTTCCCCTTTCACCATAATAGTCCTCTCAAAAATACAATGCATTCCATTGCCAAAATAATAGCCAATAGTATGATCCATTTATGCAACACAACAAATACAATGTTTGTTTTCATTTAATCTTCATACATTTCATATATGCATTTGATATATAAGCATAAAACAGATACTTATGAATCCTATTTGTCCGAGGAGGTATCTATGGCAACAGTGCGCTGCTTGAGCATTTTCCATTAGGATCAGTATTGAACGGTATATCGACAAAACATAAATAGGTTCTGTTGTTGTTTCTCGTTGCACATCACGAGTATATCACAAAAGAACACATTTTAGTCGGTGCTAGATGAATCTCCACAGTTGAGAATCATAAGACTGAGAAAATAACTGTTACACATTACTGATGTATTTACATTCAAAACAACATGATCATTTTAGGTCAGTAGTGTATGGGTGAGGGAGAGAGAGAGAGATTGTAGATGCTTTAAAAGATTTATAATTAACTGTCTTTCTTTCTTTCTTTTTTCCTTCTCTTTCTTTCTTTCTTTCTTTCTTTTACAGAAACCTCTTGGATAGAGACACTTTTTCAAAATCTGACCCAAGTAAGCTCTTTGGCCTACTTATTTATTCTTGTGTGCAGTGACATGTTGTGGATGCAAAAAGGTTTTTCATTTGTTTTAAAAGAAAACAGATCGCAAAACTAGCACATCTGACTAAAATCTTTGTAACAGTAGGCAGGTGGACTGAAAGCATGATGGGATAAGTCATACTCATCATCAGATCTTTTTATATTCGCTGCATGGAGCTCCATTACCTGCCTGCGTTCATTATGTTCTCAGCTCTTGATTACTGCATGAAAACCCTGCTGCACTGCAAACATCATGCATTACTACTTCAGTCTACTTTTCAGGAAAAGTATCTCTGTCACACAAGACTGGTTAGAATTTTGAGGTGAAACGTATCATTAAAAGGAAGAATTAAATTTACAGAATTACAACATTAGTCATTTTATTGCAATGCAGTTTTTATTGCTATTGGTGTTTTAATTGGGAATTTAAAGGGGTCTTATGGCGCAAATACATGTTTTACCTTGGTGTGTTGGATGTAAAATTGCAAATATTAAAGTGTCAGAACAAGAGATGCATTCTATCTAAAATCGAATGGTAACCCAGACCTGCCTGAAACACCTCGTGTAACCAAACCCCCATAAATCTACGTCAGTTCATGGTATGATTTGACAAATGTATACACAAGTAAGGCGGTGTACCTGTCAGCACAATTGCATTGGAACCTGATGTTCCATATATGGTAAGAGGCGTCACATTTCCGTCACACGCTTGCAGTATTCTACCAATCACTACGCACTGGTTAACTGGCCAATCAGAGCACACCTCACTTTTCAGAGCGAAGAGCTTTGTAAAAAATCTCCAAGTTTCAGACATGCACGGTATGTGGAAAATACATCATTTTTGAACCTTAAATCATGTAGACACATCGCATCATAGGAGGCAATTTCTTTTGGCACATCACCACGTCCCAAACCCCACCCCCAAAGGCCCCAACCACCACAAACGCACATGTGTGTTACCAAATATGTATTTTTTCAAAAGCAAATTTTTACTTTTTATTTATTTTTCAAACTCACAACGAACAATTCATCATGTCTGTGACGTACAGTGGAGCATATGGACGAGAAAGTATAAAATATTTTAACAGCTTCTGTAAATTTTGTATTGTAGGCTACAAATAATAAACACACTTAATGTTTTCACTTCACTATTATTATTATAATTTTTAATTCAGTGTTCCATTAGCAAATGATAACATTAACAACAATAATTTGTTTTGCTCCAAAATATCAGTTACAGAATCAGAGTAATAGAGAAAAAACATTCCAAAAAATACCTGATCCTGAACATACTAACAGAGGCCTAATAAAAATATTAAAAAAAGGGCCTATGCCTTAAGCTGTAATATTGCTTGACTAAAAATAACTTTAAAATAGTTCTAAAATAGAACGAACAATTAAATTGCTCCAGAAGCAAATCGTACAAAACATATTTATCTTTTCTTAGAAATTTAGATTTTATACACCTAAGCTTACAATTTAGATAGAAACCCATTTTAAATTCAATAAATATCAATTTAAAATAGTTTAACATTCTTAGCCTATTCATCAGTTAAGTCCAACGAATAACGACAATTCATATTGCGAGAAATCTTCTGTCAAAACCGGAACTTAATCACAAGAAAATAACAAAATATATCTACAGCTTCTTTAAGAAATATATTATGCAAATTGCACAATGTTGTAACCTACAATACGCATCTTTAATTCAGCTCTCTTAAAGGAAATGATAACATTTTAATATACTTAAACTTAATTACTTCCAGTGCTTTCGACCAACTAGAAAAGCCATCTTTTACAAACACCACATAGTATTCTAGCTTGTGTGTGGTAGATGGGAATGGGGCACGCATTTCTTTTGCTTTACAGCAGAGTTCACAAAATACCTTGTTTTTGGAAGCATTGTATGCTATCCAGGGATATGGTTTTTTTTCCAGTTTTCTTATGTTTTAGAGTTCTGCTTGTCCCTTCTGCCTTTACTTCTGCTGCTGCTGTCATTACTTGATGACGTCGACAACAACGGCTGTTCACTTGAAGAAATAGCAACACTGCTGCATCTTAGTGAAGAGATGCTAGGGTCAATTAAAGTTTTGCTTTTAATTAGGAACCTGTCCATTTGTACGCAAAGTATAAAGATGAGTTGACATTATTGCAACGATAATGAATGATTAACCACGCCCACTGCTGCTGTCCACTCAATCTGAATTACGACTCGCAAGTTCAACCAATCAGAGAGGCATCCGCATTTTAAAAGCATGTTTGATTGGTTAAAATTGATTGAGAAACATGTACAGTTTTTACAGTATACAAATCATTACGCCTATGTACTGGAAATATTAAATATTATGTGTGTGTCTGCGTGTGAAATGCAGATGTTCTGTTCAGCTGATTACAGCTGCTGACATTCACAGCTTTAATGAACACACAGATGCATTTGACTGCAGGCGTCACATCGTTCGTTCCGTCGTGCGGCTGATTAAACTGACTACATCTGACAAACACACACACATATATAAACACACTGCACATGCATGATTATATGCTCCACAAGCTTTCTAATACGATATAATTATGGAAGGAATTGAAACAAAAGCTTTAAAAGTACATACCTTTGCTACTGCCTTAAATATTTTCTTCACTTTAGAAGATACATTATACATACAGTACATCAGATACATACTATATATATATTACATACAAACACATACATAACATACATTGTATTATGGTGGTGAAGATTTCTAGTATCAAAAACAGTGGTCGGTTTAGTTTTGTAGACAAAAATTTAATTGTACCAATATATTAATTTCCGTCATTACTTGAATTAAACCAAAAAATGAAGAAAAAGCAACAAGAGGTCAATAGAAACGTGACCTCATTTTATACTGTTTCTAAAGCATATAGTTCAATACAAGATTACATAACTGTCCACATAAATATAAATCCCTTGAAATCAAAGAAAAGAAGTATACTGCAAATTATATTACTACAAAATAAACATTTTAAACATGCTAGAATACAGAATATGTACAGTATAGACACTACACAGCTACATATGACTGTAGGCAAAGCCTAAATCCATGTATAGAATGGCATTTAAAACCACGTCTAAATATACGATGGGGGTATTTTTCTCCCCCACTTGTTTTCTAATATTTTGAAGCATTTTTGTCACCTCTGGTGGCATGTTTCTGCTGAGGTCTGAATAAGAATACTGTCTTGATTTAAACACACGCCTCCGGTGTTTCCAGCTCCTCATACTGTAAGATTTTTTGGGATCATCATGTGAGCAGCGTGGTAGAGCATCACATGTGCTGAGATGTGCTGACGTGATCTCACCAGACTCGTTCCTACATTCACCGGCCAAAAGACTTGAGATTCAGGAACTCCAGACAGCTAAATATAGATTCTCCGCTCATACCCATCATCACTGCCTCTCTCTCTCTGTGTGTGTGTGTGGCCGTTCACAGCGCTGCATGTGATATTTAAGGCAGAATTTTCTGTGTCTAGGGAACACGTCATATTGTGTGGTGGCAGATTCCTAACCTTGATACTATATATGTGGTTGCAGTATTGATTTTCATCCCTGCAATTCTCAGAAAAGAACGACTGTGAAGATATGATTATGTTTAAGAAAAGTAAAATCTTAGAGAAAATTGTATTGCTCAGATGTTGCTCTTTCATAGATCAGAAGATTTGATGTTCTCAGATGTTTTTATTTAAATATCAATTTAGTCTCTAAAATTGCTTAGGAGAAATTAAAACAAACACAAATAAGACAATTGTTAAAATATATGGAAGTGTAAAATGAATGCAGATGGACTAAGGTAAAATAACCCGTTAGCTTTAAGCTCTTTGATGTTAATCAATTTAATTATGACATAATTTTCATATATTTTTGAAATTTAAGTTATATTCATATAAAATAAAAAAGTAAAAAATTTACAACTTAAATCCAATAAAAGTGTCTGGAAAATTCATAAATGAAATAAAAAATTGCCCCATCTTATTTGATACTTCTGAGTCTCTGAGTAACAATTTACTCTCAGCCAATTACCCAACCTCAAATCTCATAATTCCTTAAAGATATTTGTGGGGCGTAAGACACGAGACAGTCACGAAAGTGGGTGAATTCAAACCCCGGAGGGTGATTTATTTTGCACACAAGTGAAACCACACCCCTTAAGGAACAATACTCCGGGCCGTCTTCTCTCACTCGTTTCCCGGAAGTCCGTTGGTTCCAGAATGGCCTTTGGTATCTGTTGAGGTCCAGGTATATCCGAGGTAGTTCTCCAAGTGGTAGTATCCGCCGACCGTCAGGCATCAGGATCTTCAAATAGACAAGAAAGAGCCAACACATCATCGTGGGAATAAAGATAACCACTCCTTGGTAACCATGGCGATGCTGATTGAGTGCAGACCAACTCGCCACACTCCCCCCCCTAAGCGTCGACCTGGTGTGAAGAAACCTACTCCTTGCTATGTAGGGTGTTGGAATAGGAGGAGGGGGGGGTCGTGACCTTGACCGAGTTGTCCAACCTGACCACATCCTCGACAGACCGTCCGCGTTGCTGTGGTAGAGCCTGGAGCGCTAGGAACCACCTGGTCACCCGTGCGTTAGTTTCCTTGGCTTTGGACATCCACTGCAGTGTAGCATGATCGGTGACCAGAGAGAAACTACGTCCTAGAAGGTAGTACCTGAGCTCCAGGACTGCCCATTTAATGGCCAGGGCCTCTTTCTCCAAGGCGGCGTAGCGGGTTTCTGCCGTGGACAGCTTTCGGCTGATGAACACCACTGGTGTTCTTCTCCATCTTTGACCTGGGAGAGAACTGCCCCCAGGCTGGTGTCCGACGCGTCGGTCTGTAGGATGAAGGGACAACCGAAGTCTGGTGCGTGTAGCACCGGGGCAGACGTGAGGTGCTCCTTCAACGTCTGAAACGCCTTCTCTGTCTCTGGACTCCACTTCAGCTTCTCCGGTTGCCCCTTCTTGGTCAGGTCGGTCAAGGGGCTGGCTAAGGAGGAGAAATTCGGGATGAAACATCTGTAGTATCCCGCTAGTCCCAAGAAGGCACGTACATGGGTCTTGTTGGTGGGCCTCGGGGCCTTCCAGACGGCCTCAACCTTCTTTGCTTGGGGTTGGATTAGTCCTCACCCGACCCGGAACCCCAGGTACTGTGCCTCCGCGAGTCCCAGATGACATTTCCTGGGATTCGCAGTCAGCCCCGCTCGTCTCAACTCGAGCAGAACTCTCCGTAACCGGTCAAGATTTTCCTCCCAACTCCCAGAGTGAATTACGACGTCGTCAATATAAGCTGCGGCATACTCCTGATGAGGTCGAAGGACGATATCCATCATCCTCCGGAACGTCGCTGGGGCTCCGTGAAGCCCGAATGGGAGGACGCGGTATTGCCAGTTTCCCGAGGGTGTACTAAAGGTCGTTTTCTCCCTATCCTTCCGAGACAGCGGAACTTGCCAGTACCCTTTTGTCAGGTCCAGAGTGGATATGAAGCGAGCCTTTCTCAGGCGATCTAGAAGTTCATCTACCCTGGGCATGGGGTACCCGTCGAACGTTGAGACGTCGTTCAGCTACCGGAAGTCATTGCAAAAACGGAGAGTGCCGTCGGGTTTTGGGACCATGACGATGGGGCTAGACCATGGGCTGCGGGATGGCTCGATGACCTGGAGGACTGCAGACTGTCAGCTTTAATTTGAGGGTATTTACAGGACCTGACTGTATATTAATAAGAATATCTTGCTAAACTTTTCCCTGCACTGATTAAATGGTGATTAAATGTGGGCTAACACTAGTCGATAGCTAGCTACCTTATTTCACTTTTGACATTAAGCCAGACTAGAAAGGCTACCTACCTTTCTTGGTGAAAAACTGGGTTACAGTTTAAAACCCTTTCCTTTGTCTTTCCTCTCTCTCTTTTCTCTCTTCCCTTTTCGAAAACCAGATTTTGATGTAACGTTACTAGGCAACATTATGGTCACTGTAGTTTTGGCGCATCTACTGACTGCAACTAAACACTGATACCCACTTTCCACCAGCTTGAACCCGGTGCTAGTTCAGAGCAAGTGCTATTGCCAGTGTTTAGTTGGTTCGACTAGCGAGCCCTTTAAGAACCGGTTGCTTTTCCACAGACTAGAGAGCCAATACAGAGCCAGGTGTTACCTCACCGAATACGTCTCGTTTTTCCCAGCATGCTAGCGTGAAAGCGCCAAACACAAACATACTGACACAACGGCATGAACAATGGTGAACGTTGCGTTGCTATTGATGTTGGATTTGCAAACCCACATCGGCCTCCAAACACGGCGAACCCAACGTGTTCAAGCAGCTTGCCGTAACTTGTATAGACGGAGATTTCAAGCGATTTGCGCTAAGGCAGGACCAAACTTTTATGCAGATACAGGTGGATATGCAGATGGATGTTTACTTTTTGTCAATCGGGATTTTTAACTTTTACTGCCAAAAAAAAAGAGATCGTTAATTTAATTATTATACAAATATATATACTGAATGATGATGGTTTAATAATTTCATATTAGTTTTTACCTATTTTTGGGGCCCCTCTCAGAATTGTCCTAACTTTTCCCCCCTATACGGCGCCCGTGCATCTACACACCCAGCTGAACAGAACAAGAGTTTACTGTAAAGAGATTCTCAGCGCATGTAGACAGCTGAGGCATATCTGTCTATACACACGCACACACACACTCGTCTTCTAGAACAGAAAAAGTGCAGGCGGTCATAAAGTCACACACTATAAAGTCTACGAGACTCTGGAGTCCAAATGCAAGATGAAGGTGTGTGATTATTACACGATCAGCGGATGATGATGGTTTTCTTTTGTGACAAGGCTTATTTTTAGACACACTCTGATGGCAGGTATTGGCTCGTATTTAGAGGAAGGCCCCCTGGACAGTCAAACAGATGTTTGGAAACATAATTATTTCAGCTGCCTGCTTGTGATATGAATTGGCATAACTTCTTAGTGTGTATGTGTTAACTATACCGCTCATCTCACTGCCTGCCAGACAAATGTGCCAATGATGTCCCAAAAGCCCTTTATAGGATTAAAATGAAAGTTCTGTCATCATTGACTCCCCCTTGGTTTGTTATAAACCTGTTTTTCCCTTTATGCTTCTGTTGAACGCAAAGGAAGAATTTGAGGAACCAAATCAATCTCATCCCCCATTTACTGCCATAGTTGGGGGATAAAATATCATTGGAGTAAATGGGGATGACATCGGTTTGGTTACTGACATTCTTCAAAATATCTTCCTTTGTGTTTAGCAGAACAAAGAAACCTATTCAGGTTTGAAACAATCCGTGCATGATTAAATAATGACCGAAGTTTCATTTTAGGTGAACTATCCCTTCTTTAACATCTTTGTTTTGATACTCTTTTTAAACTAGCCAAGGCTGTATGAGGCTATGAATTGATGTCTGTTGCTTTAAAAAAGGCAATAATAATAAAGGCTGTAAAAGGGATAGCTCTCTTTTTTACTTTAACTGAAGGTCGTTCTTGTACTTAAGTTCAACCTCACATTCATCACACCTCAGTTCTTGTATGTTTAATGTTGAATGATTGTTGTGATACTTGTTGTTCGTAACATGCACCTTTAAATGTCAAGAATGACAAATAAGTAGAGTTTTTAAATACGACTTTTTAAAAACGTTTTAAAGAAACGTTTGTGAATTTTAATGTCACACTTTGTTTTTGTGTAGTTTGTGTGCTGTTTACCCAAACGGTGGCAAGCAGGGAGTGGAGAGAGGTATTGTGTTTTCTATCATTTCTAAATTGATATTTTTAGATAACATTCGGTGACCATTTACACAGCTTGTCACCGGCTGAGAAATATTTTTATTTTTCTCTGCTTCTAGTTTGGCAGAACAGAAGTGATTGACAACACCCTGAATCCAGACTTTGTGCACAAATTCATCTTAGACTACTTTTTTGAAGAAAGACAAAACTTACGCTTTGACCTGTAAGTATATCATTATACAAACATATGTGTGTGTTTATATGTTTGTGTTAACAATTCATTTCGAAATGATGCACCATATTTTATTACCACTTTGTTTTGTTGGCCAGTGCCACAAAATGTTTTTACAGTCTCTTAATCTGAATCTATTTCGAAACACAGATGTCTAAAATGTGAACTTTTTATTTATGCTGGTTTCACACTTTTTAGTCAATTTACACTCATAGTCATGTCGTTGGAAACGTGATCCTGTTTGTTAGAACACCGCGTCAGCAGCGAAAAGGGCATGGGTTCGATTTTCCAGGAAATATATTTTAAGTTACCCTGGGTAAAATATGAAACGTGCCTGGAAAACCACCCACACATATTTACTTCACTTTAAGCTATTTAACCCATTCAGTAAGTGCTAAAAACTAAGTTTTGTGTGATTTTACACAAACACACACAGACACACACGGCCTGCAAGGTGTTGGAATGCTTCTGCTCAGTGAAGCACATTATACAGCAGTATCCCAGAAATTACATTGATGTATTATTCACAATCACACACATGTATGTGGTCAAACACACACCGCACAACCTCCTTTAGAGAATTACCACAGAAAAACAATCCGTGCTTCCCATTTAATTGTCTTTTTCACAACCAACATAAGTGTTTATGAAGACAGACAGAGAGCAGACTGGGTTAAACAGAACATCACTGAGATGTGTGTGGTGGTCATGTAACCAGCTCGTTGACCTGTCATGTAGGATGTGGAGTATTGAAGATATGTCAGATACTGAAACTACATATTATCGATATATCACACAATGCAAAAAATACTAATTTATATAATAGGGCTTTGGTGATTTTTTTATGATACTATGTCTGTTTATTCTTATTGGTTAAGCTTTGGTTTTCGTCCAAAGACCTATTCAATTTTTAAACACATGGCGGTGCAATTAAAGGGGTCATATGACACGGCTAAAACTAATATTATTGTTTGTTTTGGATGTAATGCAATGTGTATACACGATTTAAGGTAAAAAAAAAACGCTGTATTTTCCACACACATGCATGTTTGTATCTCCTCTTTGCCCCGCCTCTCTGAACAAGCAGATTTTTTACAAAGATCATCGCTCTGAAAAGCGAGCTGTGCTATGATTGGACAGTTATCCAGTGCGTAGTGGTTAATCGAATACTCGTAGTGTGTACCGCCTCTTACATAAGGTCCCAAAGCAATTGTGCTGACAGGTACGTTTAGGCGGTCTTAAGGCCTGTTCAGATTACGGGGATCCGAAAAAGCGAAACGAAAACCCGACGAACCAAGTTTTTATATCAATTACCAAATGAATGTTCGACGATAAGACGATATTGGTAAGAGAGAAGAGCACGGGGAGTTTAATGGATTGATCAAGGAGTTAAAGCTGTACCACGATCGTTTTCATCGTTACTCTCAACAGCTTTCTGAACTTTAGCGCCAACGAGCTGCCTTAAAGGGCTATAGGCGTGTGACGTAAATTGCAAAAAAAAGGGGAAAGATTTGTCGCACTAGACGAAAAAAAAACGTTATTTTTTCGCTGTCTTCAAAATAATTTATTGTTTTTGTTCTAGAACGTTATCGCGACAAGCATTCGCAACGAATATTCGGGGGCAATCTGACCGAAATTGCCTACTTCCATACTATATAGTAGAAAAAAATTGTATTACTCATCAATAGAATTTACGAAACTTAGTATTCAAAAAACAGAAGGCGAGAATTTTTTTATTTTTTTGTTGTCAGAATGGCAGCCGAGATAAGTGAGTGTGGATCAGATTGACACTTATCTTTCCCTCGAAGTCACTGGAGCTGAGCAACGGTCAAATTTCAAAAGTAAATCAAATAATTATAGCAGCAAACTTCAAGGCAGACTTCCGTTTTTAATGTAAGTGTCAATAAATGATGTCAACTCATACCACGAACTGATGTAGATTTGTGGGGGTGTGGTTACACGTGGCGTTTCAGGCAGGTCTGGGTGAGCATTCGCTTTTAGATATCTTTTGTTCTGACACTTTAATATTTGCAATTTTTTGTGTCTAATACATGCATGGGCAAAACAACAAAGATATGAATTCGCACCATATGACCCCTTTAAATCTTGAATGTTATTTATTCTATGACAAGCTGTGCGTACAATTTTTTTGCTAAAACACTGAATGGTTATATCTGTTACTTCAGTTTATTTTCTTACTTTTGTTCAAAGTATAGTCATACTATCGCGTGATCCCAGAATTGTGTCTACTATTGAATTGTGAGCTCAGTGTATCAAAACCCTTTTGATACCTCAAATCATGAGTCTTGTCGAGGAGAGGTGTGCTTTATTGCTTTTCTCAGCAAAAAATATTATTCCAGCAACCACATATCAACGTCCTGGCAACCACCTAGACAACCCTAGCAATCAATTCGCAAGCAATAATAACTAAGTATGCTTTGACTACCACATACAGCATCAGCACCTCCACAACCACCCACAACACAAATAACACCATAGTTGTGAGGTTTTGCATAGGAAAGAACATATTTTCAGAAGCTGAAAGCCTGCTGCGTGTGTAGAAGATGTCTTGGTTATGTAGCAATTTACACATGCTGACACGGCTCATTTTATACAGAAACAGCACAGACAGGGACACCTGCAGACAAACAGAAAGGCAGACACAAAGAGAGAATGTCAAGTTTGTAACTTTATGCTGAGAGGGGAATAACATACATGCTAACATGAAAGATTTTCGCTGAAACATAGGTTGTTGTCACCTACTGAGCTTTTATTCGAGCTGCCCTTGAATCAGCTCTTGAGAATGTGCTGAAATAATGTCTAG
Source organism: Triplophysa dalaica (assembly GCF_015846415.1). NCBI lineage: Eukaryota > Metazoa > Chordata > Actinopteri > Cypriniformes > Nemacheilidae > Triplophysa > Triplophysa dalaica. The sequence continues at coordinate 14,319,328 of NC_079565.1, read as the reverse complement.
TCCTTTAAGTGTTGCTTTGAAAACAACAAACTAAAAAAAGGCTTTAAGGGGACACATCAAATTTTCAATGTGAGCGCTCACTTAAAATATGTCTCTCTTTCACTTAATACACAATAAAAAAATCACTTACTGTATATTCTGACAAAAAAAGGGCTCTTTTGACTTCTCTCATTAAGCGACCACCAAGAACACTCTAACAACCACTTTTACAAACCACTCAAACCACCCTAGCAACCACCCAGAATACCATAGCAACCATTCACACTGACATTAACATGTAACCTCTAGCAATGCTCTAGAAACCACACAACATAGCACTAAACACCCAGAATAAACATAAAGCAACCCTGATAGTCACCCAGAACAACACAACGTTACAGACAATTGAGTCTTGGTTATAAATGCTTCCCATTTCTATTGTTTGACTTTTATATATTTTTTCTAGGTATGATCTTGACTCAAAGAGTGAAAACCTCTCTAAACATGTAAGTGTTTCCCATACAAGGAAAAGTGAAGGACACAGTTGTGTTTGTGTGCGCGTGTGTATGCGTGTGTGTGTGGACATACAGACAGCTTGCTTGACTCTTATCAAGGACGTTGTATTGTGATTGTCAGACGTTCAGAGGTCAGAACTATGGGTCACTCCATCCCAGAATGCACCTGGGGGTTGATGTGGAGAGATGCTAACAGATCTTATTAGCTCTTTATTTCTCCTCCGGCTATTTTCGGTTCAGTTCTGTCTATCAGGAAAACATTTCCCCTGCTGTTTTACAGTGCGCAGCCTTTCCAAAGTAGATCTTAACGTGATCTATAAAAACATTTTCTCATCTGTAATTGTTTTAGTGTTTCTTATTTTACAGAAAAGTTCAAGTCCCTAAGGTTGTTTTATATTAAAACTAGAAAAACTCTCTGTTACATAAATGTCATTAAAACTGTTTTAGAAAGTTGTTTTATCACGCCTGCTCTGTTCCTTTTCAGATGCATTTTTGTTTAAAATGTTAAAAATTAATTTAACAGTTGTCACATGACTTAGATTTAGATTGGGTGGGGCTTAGTAGGAGGTTTTGATTTCTGAAAGTTCTGTAGACGCATGTTTTTATACTACAGAAACAAAACAAAAAGACAAACATGACCACTTGAAGAAAATTTGGTTTTGAATTGTCTATTAAATGACTTATCCTGTATTTACATTGATTAATATGTGCAGATGTGGCCAAATACACAGAAATATCATTAATATGCCGCTCTGCTCTGGTGTGTACAGGACTTCTTGGGTCAGATGTACTGTACTCTGGGAGAGATGGTGGGATCTCTGGGCAGTCGAATGGAAAGACCACTCACGTAAGTCTAGCTTTCACCGAATGTGATCTCACTTCTTCAAAACATGCTGCCACTTCCAGTATGTTTATCTATCTGTGTGTGTGGCTTCAGATGTGATGTGACATTACTGTTTTTTATCAATTTCAATTCAAATATATAGATTGTCTTGAGGTGCACCCGTTGTCATCATAAACAGAGAAATATAGATGCATAAACGTGTTTATAATGAATAAACTGTAGTGTGAATAAGAACTTGTAATGATTATGATCATTTACAGGATGCAGTCCCTAGTGTTGGGTGTTCCTAAGTCATTAGTTACTTTAATTGAATTACCTTTCCCTTAAAAAAGTAAAGTGAGGGATTATTACTTTATTTAACTTTATTAACGTTTGATGAGCTTATTCTTTCTGTAATTTAATTACAGTTACTTTGGATGTTACTGAACTAAATACTGTATAATGTATACAATAGTAGAATTGGCATTAAAATGAATAAAAAGTCTAACTTTGAAATGCATACTTTGATGTATCTTTCCCAGATTTGTAATACTTTAGTCAGTTAATAAGAGTACATCACGTAGTTGAATGAATTACGAGTTTTTTCATGCCTTGAAAAATCTAGCCTTGAATCACCTAGCTAGTCAAGGTTGATGTAGTAGGGTATAGAAAGTATTAAGTAATAATTAATTAAATACTTTTTGGAGAGTGTCATTTGTACAGTAATCTAATTACACTATTGAATATGTAATTAGTAACTAGTAATTCATTACTTTTTCAGAGTAATTTACCCAAACTGCAAGTCTTGCAGTTTTACCTTTGAATGATACCAAGCTATTTTCACCATTTCAGTGTGGATTGCATTTACTTATTTATGTGAATGGGGCATGTTGATGTCTAAAAGTCTAGCAAAAGACCTAAATACTGTATAAGGGGCTAAATACTGTATTAGGTCTGGTGTTTTAAAGTAAACTCTTTTGTTAGCTCTTTTATGCAGCATTTTTCATATTATATATTATAATTTACTACAGTAAGCATACAGTAATTGTCATGATCTTATTGAAAGATGATGACACAGGATATTATTTATAGAGTTTAGAACTACTAGGACTAGTAAGACATTGATAAATGACAAATTTCTGTCTTTTTGCTCATTACGTATGCATACATTTATCTTTTATAAACCCATTTGCAAATACTGTATGTGTATGGATTATGTATGCTGTTGTGTGCGTTGTATTTGGGAGGGATGTGACATTATGTGTGTTATATAACCACAGCTGTCTCCAGTAATTCATTCACTCAGACCTCTAAATACTTGTTTATTCATGCACTGTAGTAGCAAATAAATACATTCAGACACATTTATTGCCATAAGCTAATCTGAATTATTTATGCATTGCAGAATGCGTTCAGTTCATTCTTGAACACGCATCTGTTGCCAACAAATCAACATTTGCTTCGGCACTCTGACCATAAGAGCAATAATTCTGAAGATCAGTGGAAGGAACACAATAGAGACAAAGAACTTCACAGAGCTGAATGATTGGTTCCCTTAGTAAGAAATGGGAATGTGGGTCAGTAGGTGACCCTACGAATAACCTTCCAGATGTGACAATGAAGACTATGGTCATTTTGTGTACAAGATACAATGTATCTATTGTGTACTTTTGTACCTAATGTCTGCTTTTAGAACCCCATTTTGTCCATCTGGATAAAGTTGTGACTGCCCTGAATCTCCAAAGTGAAATGAGTGCGAGAAATATTTATTGCAATTGAAATGCCATCTCTGTTGTTTGCCTACGCATAATCATAAGAAAGATAGCAGACTCCAGAAAGTGGGGATATTTCCATGTCAACAGTGTCTGAAAACATCTGCTTGTCACTCTGAGCAAGAGATAAGTGTTCTGTAATGGGCGAACCTTTCGGGAGTTCACCCAACATTTAAATGGCCTGGCATGAGATCTCAGAAGATGATGCCGCGAATAATATCGACTTTAGCAAGCAATTGTGGGTCTAGTACAATAAACTGAACATGGCACGCTGTTTCCACATAGCCTGGCAGGGGTACATTCTTAGCTGCCTTTAAAATCATTGCTTGCCCTTGCAATTCATGCCCTCGCCAGTCATGGCATACTGTCCATTCTTTTAGGATGTCGTCCAAGTACCCAAAGCTGGAGCATGTGTTAAAGACAGTAGAACTAGATGGACAAGGGAGCGTCACAGGTATTTCGGATGTGAAACGGTGAACCTTACATGGCTGGGCGATATATGTCGCGATTCACGCTAATTAAATGTAATTATTACAGCACTTATTACAGGGACAATCCCCCTGGAGCAACATGGAGTAAAGTGTCTTGCTCAAGGACACACTGGTGGTGGATGATGGGATCGAACCAGCAACCTCTGATTTACCAGTTCAGTGGTTTAACCCACTAGACTACCATCTCCACTTAAAGGAAGTTTGTGACATTCTTTACTCGTGGATAGTAATGGTGGTAGTCATTGATGTCCCAGAAATGTCGGTTGATAACATTTGACCAAATGTGTTCATCAGAACAAAGAAATTTAAACAGGTTTGGAACACCTTGAGGTTGAGTAATTCATTTAGTAGAATTTTCATTTTCGTGTTGAGTATCCTTTTAAAGTAGCTTTCCTAACACCGAGCACCCCCCTCCTTTATTTGATCTTCCTCTCTTTTCTTGTAACTAATTTCTGGTGGACGCCAGTAGCAGGTTGATTTAGCAGAGTACCTTAGAGGCCTTCTGTACATTCAAAGCAGATTAAAGAGATTCTTCAGTTAGCATCGATCTGCAGCTGTAAAGTACCCAGCGCTACTTAGTGGAATTGAAACAAGCACTCAAGGCAGAACATAAGTAAGGCAGAAGTTTGTTGTCTCGTCAAATCTTCTTCAAAATCCTTTCATCATTCACAGGAAGCTGAAGGGTCCATCCAATTTCACATCAATTCCAGCTTGATTGTCATGAGTGTAGTCTTATATAAGAGTAGATATTCCTGTGTGCTTTGCCAAACACACATATTTGTATGCAGCACTGCCTAAGATAAACACCTGAACTGTTTATCATTTCAAGCTATGATCATTTTGATATCTGAATTGAACACAGTGAATGCACATTCGTAATAAAGTTAGACGTACGCACGCATAGAGTGCAATAAACCTGAATTATTTAATGTATCCTTTATTTCGATGTAAACTCACATATTCTCTTGTTACAGTGCGAGATGAAGTGGTAGCTGTCATGAACAATATGATTTAAGATGTCAGGGCTTCTTTTGTTTCGTGCAATAAGACACAGTGTTCCTCTGTCTTCTATCTTCAGAGGTATTCCTGGCAAGAACTGCGGGGCCATTATTGTGAAAGCAGAGGAACTTGGAAATTGCAGGGTACATCATCTTACTTGAACATCTTTTCATCTTTTCTCTTAACTTCTCTTCTTTTTTTATGGAAAGTTGCACCATATGGTCAATGCAGATGGTGTGTCTAGAGGACACAACGCTGATATTAATTTCACCTGTATGTATTTTGCTCATCAGGAGTCAGTTTTAATGCAGTTTTGTGGCAACAAACTGGACAAGAAAGATTTCTTCGGGAAGTCAGACCCTTTCCTGGCCTTTTACCGTACCAATGAAGATGGGACGTAAGTTGGACTATTTCTTTTGATTCAGTTGACACAGTTCAAATGGAGACTGGAATGAACAATGAGACCTTATATAGTACTTTAGTATTTCATTAAAGCTCATTTTAGTTTTTCTCTTTATAACTGATGAATGTGAACGCCTAGCAGATGATTTTTGCCAAAGTGACTTTCTTTCATGATCCCTCCTTACCAACATCTTACATCTCCTCTTTCGTTTCTACTCTCCATGTGTTTTGTTGGATCCTGTTTGTCAGATTTACCATCTGCCATAAAACAGAGGTGGTCAAGAACACGCTGGACCCTGTGTGGCAGGCCTTCAAGATCCCCGTCAGAGCGCTGTGTAGTGGGGATTATGACAGGTGGGTCAAATACAAGGTTTGGGAGCATCAGACTCTTGCTACAGCATCTCGACTTGACAATGAGTGTGAAAAACAAAATGAATCATTCTACAAACAAGTACCTTTTATGTCCCCCTTAAATGAGAGTGCAAACAGTGACTTTCTTCATCCATATGGCTGTTTGCCTTCAGATATTTATATTGTCAACCCTGTTACCATGAGTTTGCAGAGTAAACAATACTGAGCTGAAATGTTCTGTTTATAATTCACGTCCTTGAGCACAAGGCTAGCGATGTGTAACTGAACTTCAAAGCTGTCAACCCTGTTACCATCAACCCTGTTGTTTTTCTAAAGGCCTGAACACTTTAATTGAACAAATGTTGTTTTACTTCTTCACAGAGCAATAAAAATCGAGGTGTATGACTGGGACAGAGATGGCGGGTAAGAAAGAAAACCTGTTCTGTAAATCAGACTAATGAAGTTAACATACAACTCAGTGTGCGTATGTTTTCAGTCATGACTACATCGGGGAGTTCTCCACCAGCTACAGGGAACTGTCTAAGGGCCACTCTCACTTCACTGTGTGGGAGGTGAGCCGCTTTCATTTTCCTCATGTATTTTTCAGATGCACATGCTAAAACACATAACCCTGTGCCTGAAATATCAGAGACGCTACCTGCAAGAGAACACTTAGGGTTTAATGCTATTGCCCTCTCAAGTGCTACAGTTTGGAACTGCTACAACAATGCAAGAACAATTGCCCTTTTTTGCCCTGAAAAGGACATTTTGTTCACCCTCCCAGTGAAATCTCATCAGTTTTTTCGTCTTCTTTATGAGCTCCACATCGCTGGAGTATTAACCTATTCTGTAAGAAATAAGAACACCTATCAAGAGCCCGATCCCGCCACGTCTGCCAAACGTCTTCAGATGTTCACCCCACCTAAAGCCTGGGATGATTTTGTCCTTCAGCACAAGATGACATCCATTATCCCCTTCCCACAGCTCAGTTTTACGCTACTGAATTCACACAATCTTGCCAGACATCTGTCTCAGGAAAAATGTGTTCTTATGCCACAATTGAAAGCTTTTTGCTGTCTTCCACTGGTTGGACAAACAGGTAGTCCTTCACATAACAGCTGTCAGTGTTTGGTCAATTTACTAGTTCCTCTTGCGTAAGCTAATGGAAGTGCATGGATGGAGTTTTTTTCAGCCATGGAAACTGTGACTTTACTAAATGTTGGATTGCTCTTTGGGATGATGTGTTGGGTAATTTACTGTGAATTTGAATTCTACAGAAGTACGCATCGCTCCATCCTCAGAGATCAAAATACTTTAGAGCAGCATTACTTTAGAGCTCTGTTAAAACCTGCCAAACATATTTTGCTAACCCAGCGTATTACACCCGGCTGCATTTCTGCAGGTGCTGAACCCCAAGAAGAAGAAAAAGAAGAAAAAATATCTCAACTCAGGAACCGTGAGTGCATTTATAATTACATTGAGAGTTCAATTCAGAAAGCAAGTTCAAAGAACAGACGAAAGCCATCCACGCATTGTGCGTTCTAACAAACAAACATCCATATTGGTAAGACTTCTTATTGAAGGTCCTACATTATATCTTCATAAGCAATGCACAATGGCCTCATAAGCTGTGCATATAAATATTCATAAATGCTGATGTAGCCCATCGCTAGTCTGCACCGATACTGTGACTCTAGTGAGTTGTCATCACCAGAGTCATGAATATTGATATGACATTTATGATTTAAGTATGCATTGCTTATTGAAAGTGTGATGGTGCCGTTTAGGACTGTACATAGGAAGTGTTACCAAGCTTTCATCTCAACAGGTCACCCTGCTGTCCTGCTTCATTGATGTTGAGGTCACGTTCCTGGACTACATCAAAGGAGGGTGAGGATTGGCCTTTGTGTGCATTTTCACAACACTAATGAGAGTCGATTCGAAAGTTAGCTATATTTGAAGTGCGATTTTAAGTCACAATTTTACAGTTTATAGAAATTTCAGAATTTAGAAATTAAACTGCGTATTCATAGTAGTTTGTGAAATAACATGAAAAAAAGAATACTTAGCAAGAAACGTTATTTTACAGTTTATTTATGTCGCCGTAGTTGGCTGAAAATTGCAGTTTTTTTTACATTTTCTGACAGTGTTGGTCGAAGCACAAATGAAAAATGTAGCACTGTCAAAAAGTTTTAATCTGAAAAATAATGTATCTATTGCGCAATCGATCATTGCACTAGTGGCACAAAAGTTGTAGGTTTAATTCCCATTCTCACATACAGAGAACATTTTTTATTAGTTCACTGAAAAAAAACAGTAATGTTGCAGGATTTTGCAGTTTACAGAAATCTAGAATTTTTAAATGCAGTAAAAAATTGCAAATTCAACGTTACATTTGAAATAACATGAAAAAAGTGTAATTTTACATATTTAGTTTTTTACTGCTTTTTTACAGTGTTGGTCCAAAAACATCTTTCATCGTTTGCTCGTCTTGTGTCATTTCAAACACAAAAGAAGATATTTTGAAGAATGTTGGTAACGAAAACACTGACCCTCATGACTTCCACTGTATGGAATCAAAACCACTTAGTAATTTCTCAAAATATCTTGCTTTGTGTTCCACAGAAGAAAGTGGCTTTGTACAGGTTTGAAAAACATTAGGGTGGTTAAATAGAAAATTCTATTATTAAATTTGAAATATTTCATAAAAAAAAGAATGAGAGCAGTCAAAGTCGATCACAATGCATTGTTGGATACCGTCTATTATTGTTGCACATTCCGGCAGCACGTCTTTTATTGCTGTAGGAATCCCGAGTGACTGTTAATATTACAGTATGCTCTTTTGAATGCAGCAGTCCCATCTATCATGTTTTTGCATCATTGTGCCTTACCAAGCATTAATAATTTCTTCTCTTTTCCCCCGCCTCATCTCTCAACACATACACATACACACACACGTTTACAGGGAGCTTCGCTGCATTTTGATGCAGTAATAAACTGAGCTATAAATAGCATCTCTATTCTGAGCGATGCAGAGACCCCAGGCACATGACCTGGTCTTCAAACAGTTGAGCAAACACTGGAAATATCGAAGGAGTAATTGGAAGGTTCTGCATAGAGACAACTGCGGAACGTTGTAGCGATGCTCTGTAAATGTGTGTTCTGTGGAAGAGACAGCAAAAGCAGAAAACTGCAGAGAGAATATCGAATAAACGCAGGAACGCTCTCGGGGAATAACTCCCTTCATTTCTGCCCACAGTTTAAATTGAGCTGAGAGACACTTTTACAAAGTCAGCTCGCTGGAGATTTCTCAGGAGAGCTTTATTATGCATCAGATTTTATTCTCATAAAAGGAGTCACATATGTGCTCACGTTACTGTTTTCGCTCTCTTCACTTTCAGCACTCAAATCAATTTTACGGTGGCAATTGATTTTACGGCATCAAACGGTGAGTTTGTCTTGACCGAAAGATGTTATAAATCTAACGGGAGTGTATATAAATTCACAGTGTATTTATATGTTAATAACATTTTTATTGCGAGTAATGATGTTATATTAAGGAGGTACGTTCTGCTGTGTTAATCTAAACACAACTAATAATATTGTGGCTTATTTATGACAGGTAACCCATCTCAGCCAACCTCTCTGCATTACATGAGCCCGTATCATCTGAATGCATACGCGCTGGCCCTGAGAGCTGTGGGGGAGATTATTCAGGACTATGACAGTGATAAGATGTTCCCTGCACTGGGGTTTGGTGCAAAACTGCCTCCAGACGGTCGAGTGTCTCACGAATTCCCCCTGGTGAGGATTGTGTGTAGTTTATATTGAAACAGTTTGTTTTAACATGGCACTATGCTTGTATCTTGAGTGTTTACATGCACAATTAGTTCTATCCTTAGAAAGTTTCATAATAGAAAGCTGCAATCCATCATTTTGGGTTAGAAATGAAGAAAATAAGATTTCCAGAAGTAAATAAAACACCCTGATTTACAAATGTATGCTTTATAATAATGATTTATAAGTCAAGCTGGTGTGATTTCACAGGTAATGTCACCTATGCAAGTAACTTGCAATTTTATGTTTCAAACAGAGATGGCAAACCCTTCTCCATTTGTTGGGTATTTTCTTATATCACAGGAATTCGTAACTATTTTATAAGGGGGCAATTTCGCATGAATTCGCACAATGTGAATTGTACAAAAACATACGATTGTTAGGAAAAAAGCTATACTTAAGCTCCTCCCCTATGCCAACCAACTTGGCATCGGACGATAACATCTCGATGGACGATGACATCAGGTTGTACCACTCAGTTATAAAGTCAAGCACCTCTTCTCTATACATGCGCGAGCTGCGCAGATATTAAAGGAGTCATTTGACAAGGCTAAAACAAATATTATCATGTAATTTATACACACGATTTAAAGTTAAAAAGCGCTGTATATTCCACATACCGTGCATGTTTGTATCTCCTCTTTGCCCCTCCTCTCTGAAACGCCCAGATTTTTAACAAAGCTCATCGATCTGAAAAGCGAAGTGTGCTATGATTGGCCAATTAACCAGTGCGTAGTGATTGGTCGAATACTGCAAGCGTGTGACGGAAATCTAACGCCTCTTACCATATTTGGAACATTTGTTTGTAACTGTAACTAGAGCAACAAAAGCTAGGAACGACCTCATAGCGAGAGATGGATTACACTCAGCGGCAGATTTGCGGGTGGTGTGCCGCAGCATTAGGTTTTTCTTATAGAGTTGATTTTGATTAAGAAAAAAGTAGTGGCCGTGGCTTTTTTCACTGCGATTTGATGTTTACAAACAGTCGTTGGGTTCTGAAATGGAACTGGGAGCAGGCTGACGGGGAGGAGTTAACAGATGCTCTGCCCAGGCCATGTATCTTAAGTCATTTAAGATGGATAGTCTCTATAGGGCCGAAGTGCATTTTCAGATTTTAATAGAAGACTATGAGGGCACACATTTTTTCTTAAAGAGAATGACTCACATTGGTACGCTACATATTTACAATAAACGCTGCTAGATGTCATGAAAAATACTAATTGTAATTTTTTTCACTGGGACTTTAAACTGTAGCATAGTGTTTTAAGTGCAAAATGCTACATTACATTTACAAACCATCTGATTCAGGTGCTTGGATCGCAGCGCTGGATCGATGCTGTAGGGTCTCAGTTAAGTATCCAAGATCGCAGTAGTCTACTGCATTCTCTACTAGCTAGCACTCAAAACTGCCCTGGAGAATGGGCTCTCGTGCTGAGCAAATTGTGTTCAGCACAGATGATTCGGGTGTGTGTGCGACGTTTCTCAAATTTGCATTCCTTTATTGAACAGAGGGCTAAAATATAGACAGTGCATGCATATAAATGACACAGACAGCAGCAGCAATTCAATTTCAAGGCCAAAAGCCTTTTGTTTATATCGTAGCCATGAATCACAATTCGAATAGATTTTTTCTCCATGTCATTAAAGAAATAGCAATGTATTGGGCATTGTGTGGCATGTGTAAACAAGACTGTGCAATCCATTTTTTTGGATATTTAAAAATGTGTACACCTTTGGAAGTGTGCCTAATTGATAGATGTGAAATTTCACGAACAATAAAGATTGGCAGAAAGTAGTAGATGGATATTACCCACAACTGTCTTGCGTTTCAGAGGACTCTTTTTTTTATTATTTTGTTCTATTCAGCACCCACAAAGCTGCCACCTAAAATCCATCCCATAATCCCATTTACAGTAGGACACAGATCCTTTATTATTGGTTGAAACAGATGCATTGCCGGAGGCTTCAGCTGCCCACACACACACACACCTCAGGGCTGAATGCCAAAGACTCCATATGTACTCGGTAGCGCATTAAAGTTGAGTGAATAGCTGTTTAAAATGCCTCGTACAGACCGCAGGACCCTTCTGGTATATGAGCATGTGTGCTTATCCCAAATTTTGATGGCAATGTCCTTGTCATATTTATTTATTTACTGTTGTTGCTGTTGACACATTAATCACAAAGACAGACTGCTCACAGTAAACGAAATGAAGGATGCTAAATAAGCACATATAAGCAGATGTCGTCTTTGCGTGTCCACATACTTTTGCCGATATAGTTTGCATGCATATATTTATTTACAATGTTTCCATGCAGAACGGGAATCGCGATAATCCATACTGCAGCGGTATTGATGGAGTTCTTGATGCGTATTATCAGAGTCTGAAGTCTGTTCGCCTGTACGGACCGACATACTTCTCACCTGTCATTAATCACGTGGCACGGTAAGACGCTTTATTTGAACATTCTCAGTATACACAACCGAGCACTTGCAACACCATGGATTCAATCCCAGGCATCACACTTTCAGTGTTGCTTTTGGGATACACAGTCATATGCAGTTTGCTTCTTGTGCAGATATGCCTCATTGGTGAAAGACGGATCAGAATACTTCATTCTTCTCATCATCTCTGACGGGGTCATCTCTGACATGGCTCAGACTAAAGAGTCTATTGTGAACGTAAGTACTGTAATACAGAGCAAACTTCGCTCAAATATACGTAGAGCCAAAGTGGTGACGTTTATAGTCATTCATGAAACAAATCCAGCTTGATTACTTTGTAAACAACCGGCCTAACCGGTTATTGTTTTTAACACTAGAAGAGATGATTATTGTATGAAAAATTAGGCCAGCGCACTCCACGGAAGAGAAAAATGGTCTCTCTCCCACTCGCAAAACTAGTCGGGGTATGCCATTACAGTATGAATAATCTAGAATTAGAAGAAAAAAGGCCTGAATTGAATCTATTTGTCATTCGCTGGAAAACACGTCAAGCCAGACACTGAAATGAGATTTAGTAAACTAGGTTGTGCAAGCTGTGATGGGCAGAGTTTCTTGAACGCCTGACAGGAGTCGTTTATAATGTGCAGATGTCAGAGCGAGTGCTGTTTCACCCTCGAGCGAGGCGTGTTACCTGAACCTTATGAATCTGCATCATATTTCATACTTCATAATTACAGCACAATGGCAGCCACCTCGTGGCACTTTTTCCTGAAGGGGAAAGAGAGAAATTTAGCCCTTAGAAACTGATGTAGATGTGGTCAGAAAAAGTTTTCCTCTTAAAGAAGAATCGTTGAATCATGGCGTATGACTCACGATATTTGGACAATTCAGTTGTCATACAGTATCAGTTAGCACAACCCTAAAATGAGCCAGTCAATATTCAAGTTTTGTATTTATTTGGAGGGTTTCTAGTTTTATAAACCATTGATATCAAAATATTATTACACAACATCCTCTTACAATAATAAAAATGAAATGTCAAAAAAATGCATTTGAAAAAATACCAAGATACAGAGTTGCAGTTCATTGAAGGCCCCTTCACTTGATAACTAGTGTCCACTCTACACCGGCAAACAATTATATTGTGTTTCTTCTAAGCTCACACGCTACACCTTTACATTTTAATGTACGACAGCTTTAGATTTGAATGGATTTTGGTTGGCTGTCAATGTTTAATTGTTTATCAGCTGGAAAAAACATACTAGAGTTATAACTATTCCAGTTATGTAAATCCTCTGTATTATTGTTGTTAAAGTCATGATGTCGACTCTTGAATTTAGTACGATTAAAACTTTATCTTATAATTATCGTCCTTGGTGTAAATAGGCCTTTATTTTAAATAAACTATTGTTCAACAGGGGCTAGTTAATTTTCAAACCAATTGCATTTGTTTGTAATTATTGGCTAATTTAAGATTTTTAAGATGTCTCATAGACTGGAAAAAATACTCATAAAAATAGTAATATTAAAGTTAAATGACATGTTTTTCTTGTTATCTATTTCTGTAGTTCTTCTACCGTATTTTAAAAATAAAACAGTAAAATGCCTGTTTTTCACAGCAGAGTTACTTAGGGTTGAGTAGTTGAAAAATTGATTAAATTTAATAAAATAATTTACTTATTATCAATTATAGTTACATTTGTTTAAATACAATCATGCTGGGTGAGAAGGGTCATAAGAGTACAAATCTGAAAGCTGAAGAAATACGCTCTGGTTTGTTAGAATAGGACAATACAAGTATTTAAAACTCTGGAATCTGAGGGTGCAAAAAATTGTAATATTGAGAAAATGGCCTTTAAAGTGGTCCAACCGAGATGCTATAGCAAGCCGGTGCTAAGAAAAGGTCTGTTTTGATGCTCTCTTTTGGTTTACCACTGTAATGATGTTGCGGAGAGTAGATGAAACCGAAAGCTTTACATAGATACCAAACTGAAGTGGGTAATTCCCAAAGAACGGGCAGCAAAGTTTATACGAATGTTTTTGGCCATTTTTGTTCACAAATTTACTACATCCACTCACAAAAATGAAGTTTTGATATACTTGGACATTTACCAATTACCCTCATGGAAAATGATCTTTACTTTTTATCCTGATGTTTTTTGGCATAAAAGAAAAATCTATAACTTTGACCTAACAATATTTCCGTGCTGGTTTTGTGCTCCATGGTAACAATTTAAGTTTTCATACACTGAAAAAACATCTGCTTGGGTGCCAGAAAAAATAAAACAAAATACATTTTTATGAAGTAAAAGGACATGTTTTTATGATATTTCACACCCAAAAAAAATATAACAGAAAAATTCCTGTTTTTACAGCGTACAATAACTTTTGTAACAGGGTTGAATGGTTGAAAAAATATTTACTTGCTAAGGATCAATTTTTTACAAATGTTCCATTTTATTTAAATGAAATCATGGAGGGTTAAATGTAATTATTCTTTCCTTAATAACCAGCTCCATATTAATCAGCAGATTATGATGTCAGCGGTGAACATTTTTTATTTGGATGTTTGCAACTGAGAAGGTGAAGAACACTGAGGTCAGAAGGGAAAAAGCACAATTTTTGTCATGTGTCGATTAATACGAGAATTGTGTTCTTGTGGGTTTGTTTTAATGAGTGAATTGTTTCTTTCTGTTAAAGGCCTCTAGTCTTCCCATGTCAATTATAATCGTTGGAGTCGGGCCGGCAGAGTTTGATGGTACGTAAGATGAGAGATGTGAGATGGGTTTCTGTGTGGTGTTTGGGGGATGGGATATCATAACAGTCCAGAATCCCAGCAGACCCAGATCAAAAGAAAAATCATGTTTTATCCATTTACCCATGAGACCAATCGGATGATTTCTGGAGCGTCATTAGCATCTCATGTGTTCAAAGAGCTTTGAAATTTCCTTCCGTTTATCAATTCCTTAATAAATCTTGTACCTTTCCTTTCATTGAAGAGTGTTTACTTTTTTCTGTTTTCTTTTTTGTGTATTATTTAGTTCATTCTTAAATTTGTGATATTTATAGAAGTATATTATTTATTTTTAATATGGATTTTCCTAAGGAGCTGGACTCTTGCTCTGAATCTTGTAACGCATGGTCCCATGTGTCATTTTGTCCTTTTTTCCTCATGAATCATCCTTTCATTCCCTCATTACTCTCCAGATCTGGTTGTGTTTTGTGAAAGGTAGCGTAAGAAAGTCCATCAGAAATATTCAATCCAATCAAAAGATGAATATTTAGACAGTGAACAATATAAATGTTCATTGCACATGATATGCTAAAACCCAGATTAAGCCTAATCTATATGCAGGTTTAGTTATCTCAAACCAGTCTGTATTTGCTCTCTGAACTCTTTTCATATCAGCTACATTAAAGGATGTATTAGACTTCATGTGAAATCCAGCAACAGTTTCAGCTCTAAATGATGGTTTTACGGTGTCATTTTCTTCCATATCACAGAGATGATTGAACTGGACGGAGATGAAGTCAGGATATCATCCAGGGGACGCTTTGCAGAGAGAGACATTGTACAGGTGTGATATCCTTTTCCCTTATGTGTCCTATCTGTGGAAATGAAATATTACAGTAATATTAGGTTCCTTTCAACTTAACGTCTTTATACCGCATCTGTGATACATTATAGATTACCAAAGAAGATAGTTCTGTCTCATCCTTCGGCGTGTGTAAATTTAACAGTAAAAACATTAAATACAGTAACGACTATAGGCAATGTTGCAGTACTAAATAAAATGTATATGGACCAATCATACTATTTCTAAATCATCACACTTAAACATTACTCATGTCATATGTGATAGAATCATTAAAGGAGTAGTTCACTATAAAATAGAAATTTCATGAAATTTCATGTCTTTTTTTTTAAATAAATTAAGGCTTATCAGGAAAGCTTTCCAGGGTTCTTCATGTAATAGACTTAAACAGGGAGCTGTTGGTTAAGGTCCAAATTTCCATTTCATCGCAGCTTCAAAAGGCTCTACATGACACAAGCTGATGAATAAGGTTGTTGTCTGTCAAATGTTTGGTCATTTTCCAAGAAAACAAAAAAATGATATACTTTTTAAACAGAAATATATGACTTGCTCTGCCTCGGAGTGCCTCTTATGTAGCGCGTCCAATACTTCACATTTCACGTTGGAAATGTTCCACGTAAGTAGAAGTTCCGATCCAGTGTGTCCGAGTGTGGAGAACGGAGAGCCTTCAAAAGTTCTTGGATGTTGAATGAGATGGTATATGTCTTTATGCAAGATTATTGTTTAAAGGGGTCAGTTCGTGTACATGTCCAGGATGTATACATCTTTTGAAATCTACATCATGCATTACCTTTCCTACGGGATTGTGTGATTCGGAAGTCGTGGACTTGCAGTCACAGAGGCAGTTGCAAGCTGTGTATTTATGTTCAAAAATTATGTAAGTGTGACAATATGTGATGTATACAAGCACAGTTTGTAGAATACTGTTTAGAGTGTCTAGAACGTCTGATGCATAAGGCACACTTTTCTCGAAACAATTCCGCTCTGCTGAACCTGCTGAAGATCTTGATTGCTAACTTGATCGGCCCGAACCACGGGAGCATCCTTGCCTCGTGTAGCCGAGACGGATTGTATTCCGTAGCCAACGTGGCGGTTTGGGAAGCATAAGCCAGGCATGTGTCACACAGAGAGGAAACTCCTTTTGTGAGAATGTGAGGGCTAGGCCCTCGAAGGGGCCCGGCAGATGTTGGGACGGAGCAGGGCCCGTCCAGGATCAACTGACCAGCGATGGGATGGCTGGGAATGGGCCCGATGGTGTTCTTGATCTCCCTGAAGTCTTCCCGCCAGGGCCGCTTCTGCTGCGGCTGCTGACGGGTGGTGGTCTCCTCCTCGACGTCTTCTTCCGGGGTGCCGCCTGGCTGGGGGGCGCCGAAGCCGGTGTTGAAGAGGACCAGGGCTGCTGGGGAGCAGACGTCGCACGGGATCTCTACGGCCGGGAGGCGGCCGAGTCTAGGCAGGGGAGGATATGCGTTATAGCCTCCGTCTGTTTCGTTACTGTAGAGAAATTCTGGGAGAAGTCCTTAACAGTATCACCGAACAGCCCACATTGCAAGATTGGTGTGTCGAGAGGTTTAGCCAGAGGTGTCTCTCCTGGACCACAAGTGTGGACATTGTCCGACACAGGGCCCGCGCGATCACTCTGGTTGCCCGTAGGGAGAGGTCGGAGGTGGTGTGGAGTTCCAGCAGTGTACGTCCTCGACACCAGGGATGACGAAAACTTTCACGCCTTGGAAGGGAGTCTAGATCGACCTCTCAAGGTTACCACGTCTGCGGGCAAAGATGCACCATGACGGCACACTCCACCTTTGAGGGAAGTACAGTAAGAGCGACAGAACTAGTTTGACGTGCATGCACTGAGAAGGGGGCGTTCCATGTCTTACTCAGTTCCTCATGCACTTCCGGGAAATATGGCACCGGGGCCAGGAGCGGCTTGGAGCCGCGATCAGACCCGAGGTACCACGTATACAGCCGCGAGTGTTGGGGAAGGGGCGGTGAGGTTCACTGCATCCCAATGCTCATGGTGGCCCGGGAAAGCATGGCTGACATTTCGACATCCGCTTCTTCCTGGACTCGACCCGCCCGCAGTGCGTATCCACGAAGGCTGCATCAGCATGCCGGACACCAAAGCAGTTGAGGAAGACATCGTGTCCGTCCCCCTTCCTCGATGAGTGTGTTTCACCCACGAGAACAGCGGGACATGTCGCGCTGTAGAAATTTGCTCTTTTAGAGAAACTCAAACACTTCTGGAACTGCTGAGACGGCCAGGGGAAGTCGCTGAAGGAAGGGACAGTCCGCTGCACCACCTCGTTCAGAATCCAGCAGTAGTTGAAATTCAGAGCAAACTTTTCGGAACAAGTGCCACCTTTAATAAAATGAGTTGCCCTTGTCAAAGTGGCTCATCAAAACTATATCACAACGCACGCTTGATTGATTTAATTTTGAGGAGATGCAGTTGTATGTTGAATTAGCGCTTAACAGCATTAAAGTTAATATGCAATCAAAAATGTTATAAGACTAATGTTCTTACACATTATATATTGGCTATATGAGATGTATTCATTATTTATCGATGATGTTTTAAAAATTGTATTTGAAACACTTAATAGAGTTTAAAATCTTTATGTCATGTCATGTACCACCAGGGGTCTTTTCGAGTATCACTAGTTGTACACATACCACAGTTTGCGAACCCCTGCTCTATACACATAGAAAGAATTATTCTAACATTCCTTCTTACTCTTTTTTTTATAGTTTGTACCTTTCCGAGACTATATCGATCGCAGGGGTAATCACATTCTAAGCATGGCCCGCCTGGCGAAGGACGTCCTGGCAGAAATCCCAGATCAGTTCCTGCAGTACGTGAGGAGCAGAGGCATCAAACCGCAGGCAGCGCCCAACTGCATCTCCTCAAAACCTCCATCGACACTCGTTCCCTCTGTCCACTCGCTCCAGACGCAGATCTGAGCGACCGCACAAACAATGCGTCCTCCATTCGGGTAACTGTCGCTCTCAGGATCACACATGGTTTTCCGAGAGAATCCCACAGGTTGTCTCTCCGGTATCCTTTGAGAAGTCTTCACCAGGTACCATCTTTCTTCAGCCGTGCTGAGCTTTCAGAAGGTGTTTCGGACTGTGTTAATCTATCGAGTGGCCTCTTCAGTCAAACACGACTTCACAGTGTCTCACATACATGATGTTGTTTTGTCGGGCAACCTTCAAGCAAATGTTTACAATCGTACCATTTTTTACATGGATGGATGTTTTTGTATCTCATGAGAACTTAAGCTACCTAAGCGCTGAGCTGCTTAACACTGGAATTATCGCTCATTTTCTTACATGATGTAAATAGTGTGAGATTCTACGAAACGCATGAATACATTGTGGGTGCGAAAGTGGGAGAGGAATGCGTTGGCCTTGGTTTACATTTTGTTGTAAAGTGTTCACTTCATGTTACTTTTCAAGTATTCTTGGTTGCTCGACCGCCTCAAATTGTAAAGAATTTGTGCTCAGCTTTCACATTACAAGCACAACACAGAGACTCGACAGAAAAAGCCTTACTCTCCATTACAACGAATAATTTACACAAAATAAACATTTGGCCGTCATTTTCTCACCTCAACGTCTGTGACAACCCATGTGATTTAAGTATTTAGGATTTCTCATATTAGGATTTTGTTAGGGAACTTATTTTGTTTTTCTACAGATAAAATGGGTTTGAAATGATGTAAGGGGGAGTAAATATGACCAAATTGTTATTTTTGTGTCAGTTATTCCTTTAAACACAGAACTGTAGCTGCTCTCAATATCCGTATCTGAGCACAGAAATACAAGCACAGACACAGCACATGATGTAAACATGCTGGGGACCACATGATTTATTTGTGTTTGTCATTGTTTATCTTGAATGCACTTCGGAGCCACATATGTGTTTTAAAGAAGACTTGTTAATTGGGTCATTCTACAAACGTGACGACAAAAGTTGTTACTCACAAATAGGTGACAAGACATCAAACTGCATGTTAACAATTTCGATAGAATATCATATATTTCACAATATAGATGGTTAATATGCTAAATAATCTATTTGAACAAAGGAATGTTTGTTAATATTTTTGTAATCAATGTGTAAGAGTATGAATGATCTATAATATTTTCAATAATCTCGATTTTATAATTCGCTCGCATGAAAATATGCATGTCACTCATAATGCCTTTTATTGTTTCAAAAAGTTGAAATAGGTCAAAATGATTTCCGACAATATTTTATGATGATGGTACAACTGCAGTACAAAACATGAAAATACAAAAATTACTCATTATTTAATTTAACACTAATTGATATAATAAAATACTTATATAATTCTTACAATTTAAGAAAAGTATTGGATTTTTTAGATTATTTTAACCATTATTTGTAGAATGACCTAATTAAATGGCATCAAAGGATATCTTGTGTGAGACCAAACTAAAATATATATAATAACTAAATTTATTTTTTAGTATACAACTCATTGGGTCTCATTCATGAAACATTCGTAAAAAATTTTGTGATATGCGACTTCACGAAGACTGTCCACCGGATTCACAAATACTTGGCAAACGATGTAAAACATCGTGTATGTAAATGAATACCAATCATTTGTAAATAAGGCATGCATGCATGCTCATTCATAATAAGCATAATCCCCAACTATGAATTACAGCTAAACAAATTACGTATCTAGTAATGCTGTGCAACTTTTAGCCAGCTGAAATAATGCCTGGTGCTCTTCTGAAAATAACCACCTGGCGGCCCTTGAGAGCGCTTTGGATGCACTGCACGCTTTTCAGCGACATTTGTTGCGATGATTGTTAGGAATATCCACAGCAGTAACATGTTAGGAGTATCTTATTTTGAAGATTATTAATTAATATTAAATGCAATAAGGAGCAATGTTAACTTCTCCATTGTTGTGTTGTACACGTGGGATGGTTGGTCAATGTACTGGTCGTTCCGCATCTCCTACAATGTGATTGGACAGCTTTGTTAAAAGGGACATATGGAGGCTCAGAGATTACATATTTTTGTATGCAAAACCCGGACATTTTTGAATGGGTTTTTGGTAAATCGCCTGAAAATAGGTCTGTGGGTAAAGGTGCAGTTTGTAACAATTTTGCACTCTAAAATATCCCAAAACCTCTAGGCTAGTGTTATATATTTTGTTCAGCTGAGTAGTTACAATATTTCTATGTTTCCAACTACTTGTAAATTGTGAGAAAATAGCCATTCTATACAGTGACACAGAGCTGTGCATTCATATCCACGTTGCCATTTCTTACCGCCTTTACTGACGTAGAAACCGCATGACAACAGTGTCGTTGACAAATGCGGAAGAAGTGTATAGCGTTTAGCTAGCCACAAGCTTGTATCGAGCATTCACTTATTTATGGAACACAAGTATACACAACATTTAAAAACTTTATAAGTTTATCTCATCATCTAACATGATTCCTTGTTCCCGTCTGATTGATGACCATCAGTTGAAGACAACAGATCCCATAATTCCACGCTCCTTCACAGCGTCATCAAGCTACGCCATTGTTGTCGTTTTGATCGCGTGCCCTCTAGCGGTGGTTTTTACAAACTATTGCTTTATTAAAACTTCTAAATATTTTCACGTTTCACGACAAACCTTTGGTTATCACAGAGCTTGTTTTTTGCAATGTTCCAAAAGTCTATGGGGAAAATGCATAGGCTTTCAGTCGAGGGAACCAGCGCAGTGCTTACTTCCGGGCTAGCCTACAAAAATACTCATCCAGTCATCTCTAAAGTGCTGGATTAATGAGGTCTGCTAAAAAATGGGAAAAAAGACAGGCCAAAGGAACTCGTGGAATATCATTGCAATGCATTTTTATAAATCAGAAAATTTACGTATGATTTACACAAAAATTCGTCCTGCTCGTGTTTCATGAATGAGGCCCTTTTTCTGTTGATAGTTCAGATGTCCAGAACCAAACATATACTGTCTGTCATTTAAACGTAAATATAACGTACAGACCACACTCAAGATGATTCACGAGTGTTATGAGCACACATCAGAAGAGTTCAGATATTTAATCAAGAAAATATTGGATTGAACCCTCAGTCTAGCAGCCCTCAGTGTGCAGACTTCATTTATTTAACATGACAGCGTGTCAACCTCCAACTTCCACCCACACTCGCTCACATCCATACCAAATTATCTTTATAAATCATGCAGAAAACATGCATCAAATTTTAACCTCTTATGGGATAGATATGTTTGAGTCTTTCCATATATGATGAGTGAATACTGCAGTCTTCCTCATTTATGCCCAAATCAAACACAAACTATTACACAGGTAGAATAGTACTTTTGTAGAATATTTGAAGAAAATTCATATCTTGACCTTGTGCTAGTGACATTTAAATTTCATCTGATACGTATTTCAATGAAACACATGCAGCTAATATAGATAACATATAATTATAATAATACTGTAAATTGTTATATTATATTATATATTTATGTTTCATGTTGACCTAAAAGGGAAAGTTCCCCCACCCCAAAAAGTCTATCATCAGTTAAGCATCCTTATGTCATTCCAAACCTGTATGACTTTCTTTTTAGTGATGGCCAGGCTTTTAACAACATAAGGGTCAATAAATGATGACAGATTTATTGTTTGGGGTGAACGAAGTCTAATAAAGTTTTAGTTTTTTAGATAGAAGATTTACTCATTATTTGACTGCATGGCTATTAAATTGTTTACAAGTAACAGATATTGTGCATTTTAGCTCAGGTGTGACACCTCATATGTGAATTAACTGGTGACAGGTAACAATGTTGCTTAGTAGTCATTCTTAGGGCCAGTTTCCTTGCACTATATAACTCATGACGCGCCTCAGAAGTTTGTTAAACTGTGATTAAACGGACTATGACATGATATTTGGTTTTATTTTGTCTGCTGGGGTAAAATTATAATATTACAATGGTTTTTTTGCCTAAAACATTTTCACCTTTTTGGTTTGTTTTAATCCTGTCTATATAAAGTCTGATTGGTGTTTCCCCTTAGAGAGTACGTTTACACAACAACAATGGAGTAGAAAATGGAAAAGTTTCTCCTTTGCGTTTTATAAAAGCTTCACGTACATACGACACTGCTGTCAAGACGATCTGTGTTTACTTGGATCCGCAGGAACGAGTAAAACATTGTATTGCACATGCCAGCCCAGTGGGTGTCGCTTTGTGAAGAAACACTACGTGCCTGCGCACATGCGAAACTGCAAAAGTTTGTAATCGCCCACTTCTATGATTGACAGCTGTTGTTGAGAGACATGCTGGTGGATAACTGCATCTTGTACATGCAGGTTTTCAAACTTTCTTTTTAAGCACATTATGTGTTAATTCATGTCACAGACACTTCAACAATTGCACTGGTACAAAGTTTTTACGATGAATGAAAAACACAGTAAATGAATCACTATCAATTGCATCGTTCTCTATTGTGTGCACAATAAAAGCCCATCTTAAAACGTTGAATTTACTGAAAAAACCAAAATTAGCACAGATTATTATGTATAATATCATAAGGTAAAAAGATGTGTTATCTTGCTGTAGGCAGGTTATATAAAACGAATCTACCTTGTATCCAGCCATTTTGCTTTTTTCAAGGGAACTATTACATAAATGCTTGTGTTATTGAAGAGGAGGATGTTTTAAGATATAAAACTTACAGGATGTGTTAATAATATAATTGATATGTGTCAAAAGATCAAAGAAAATGTTATCCCTCATGTCATGACCCCTTTAAAATGTTTTATACTGTGATCTCACAGGTATGGCAGAATGGAAAGTTTACATCTCAAAATGTTGGCCAACTTTGTGTAAAAACTGCTGAAGTAAACTAGCAGTTTTGAAATATTCATATAACATGAACAGAGATATTGTTTACCTTTGTTAATGATGAATTCACAGTTGAACTCTGCATCATGTTTGCCTGCAGCATGTGCAGTATTTTGAAAAGCATTTGTTGTTTGTTTGCTTATAAAGTATACACTTTGCCTTATATTATTTACTTCAAATTTACTATATTGAATTGTAGCATCATACATCTTTTTAAAGTACTTTTTGTCTGCATTGTGTTTAGATTAAAGTGATTATAATGTTTGTGCAGTGAATGGCCTGTTATCATGCATGCAGGTGCTGTTATATCAGTGTAGTTTGGCATTGAATGCACTCAAGTAACCTGTAGCACTTTTTTAATTGAAGGGAATTAAACATTTACAAGTTTATTATGTTGCTTGAGATCAATCACTGACTTTGAAGCACATCAAAATGACCCGACAAAGTTTAAAGTATGATGTAATTTCATATTTCTTTATCATGACAGAAACTAGTATTTATGCTATACTATAATATGATTACCAACATGATTTGTATTGACCTACCAGGTTAAATCAACAACGATTTGCATTCTTTGAAGCGTGCTGTAATGGCTGTTATGACAATTTATGAAATGATGCCCTTTTTTATAAATAAACATTCAAATGAAACACTCGATAACACAAAGTCTTTGTTTTTGAGTGCAGTTTATTGATGTGGTGAATCTGAGATTAAGTAACGTGACACAAGGAACACATTACTTAAATGTAACAGTACATTAAGTGATGTAATAGACCCATTTCAAAGAAGGAAAACTATGTGAGTAGTGCAACATCATTGTATAATAATGTTTTTAATGTTACATTCAACATTTACATGTATTAGTTTTATTATATTTTTACATTACATTTTTTATACTTTTACTCTGTTTTCTTTTTTCGAATTATTGTACTAAATTCCTTTGAGGCAACAAAAATGCAAATATTAGCATAATAAATATTATATGTTCTAATAAAATAAAGATCTTTACGCAGTAAAAGCCCAATGGTATCATAATACATAGAAAGTTTAAACACCAAACTGCATTGTGAAAAAACTTTTCATTACAGTTCAGAGAAACAACATCATGACATCATGACAAAACTGATCAAATACTGTAATATCTTCGCACTGAGAGGACTGAACGACACTGTACCGCCCTCTGCTGTTTACAGTGAGATTTACATAATTTTTATTGAATCATACAACACTTCAGTCTGGTCTGAAAACAAAATGATCAATAAATCCGTATAGAAAAACAAAGTACAGCATTTGAAAACGAAAAGTTTGGAAGTCCGAAGGTGTAAAACACCTTTTAATTAATATTATTTTGAAAGTTTACTTATGCACTTTAATACTTGAGACTAATACTAATAAATAGAAACGTCATGTTCGTGTGTTTGAATGGATGCACGTTGCTACCTTTTTTAAATGTGGTTGCTAGGCAGTTTCTACAGAGTGTTCAGACTAATTGATTGGTTGTAGGCAGGTGTGTAAATAATCTTTTTTTTTTCATTTTAATAAATGCTGTTCCTTATTGTCTTAGTTTTTTTCCCGCTTGTCAGCCAATATAATATCGTCTTAATGCAGAGACACAGGTTTCAACTGCGATAAACGTGACGGATAGAATCCACAAATAACCAATCAGAAACGCCAACATGACTGACGGAAAGTTTAGCCAATTAAACGTAAGCATGCCTCACATAAGGCAGTGCTATTGCTATGCTACACCAATGAACAAAGTTTAAATTAAATATAAAGTGACTAGCTTATAACTAAACAACTCAAATGAATGAGAGCAGGCGGGGCCCCCCTGAACGGCGTGGGCCCCTGGGCTGGATCCCAGTCAAGCCCAATGGTAAGTCCGGCCTTTGTTGTATCAAGTTCTCTCAAAACTCACATGTCTGACTAATTCAGCAACCTGTTATTCCACATTTTGCACACCTGAATAGCAGCTCTTACTCATGGTGGGAAACTTTCGATTCAGTCTAACTCACAAGTCACGCACACAATTATGTAAACCATGACGAATGTTCCAAACCTCCAGTTTCCGTGATGGCTGTTCCATGTATGTTTGAATAATTTACATGATGAACAACATCAAAACCTGATGTCTTGCGTACACCTCTGTCCTTATAATAGATCTTTCTCAGGCACGATGGGGTGCTAGGAGAATATCAGTCAATCTTTTCTGTTATTCCCCTATATTAACTCCCATCATCATCATCACCACCACAGGGGAAGTCTGGATACAATCTGTGAGGTAGAGAGTAACTTTGCATGCATTTATTCATATATTAAATGGAAAAACATAATGTCAATATGTCATATTGCAAAGAAAAACATGATATACTTATTATTTTATATATTTTGCATTAAGAAAATAAGGGTCATTTTAAGGTGAGTGTAGATTTTAAAGATACATTATATTATATCTTAACTTTTGGTTGTTGTAATGAGAGAAAAAAACATTATCATTGCTGTAACATTGAAGAATATGAAAATATATGCAACAGTCGTTTATGCATTCTTTGTATATTTTTAACATGGTAACAATGTTGCTTAATTCATGCTGATCATTAGTCAAAAGTCTGTGGGACAAAATTATATTTGTGCTAAATTATTCCCCCATTTCAGAGATTAATATTATACAGCATTTTTTCCTCAAATATATTAAATATATATATATATCTCATTCTGTCTGAACGATCGTTGAAAACAATGTTCAGAATTGACATGTGTACAAATAAACCACTAATTATTATTCTTTTTCATATTATCATCTTGTTTGCAGTAAAGGTTTGATATGTTTACTGGCAATTGATTCAAACATAAATGTACTTACGCCAGAGTTTCCAGTTTACACTTCGGATCTTCTAGCAGATCTGTTAGTAGTTTAGCCCCTGAATCGGATAGGTTGTTTCCTCTGAGGTCCAGTTCTTTTAGCTGTGAGTGGTTTGATCTTATAGCCGATGCCAGAAAAGCACAGCCCTGTTCCTTAACACTGCAGTAAGTTAAACTGCAAGACATGCCATTATTAGATGAAGAAAATAACTTTATGCATGGTTTCAGTTAGTCTGTATACTGTATAGAATTTATCAATAAATTATAAATAACTTCTAAATAAATATCAATGACTCGTCATCTGTCAAAAACGTTATATAATTAATACATTGATTCTAAAAATATTTGTATTCACTATGCCTTCAAGGAAACTACATTACCTTAGTGACTGGAGACCTGATAGAAGATTACATAATCCCACGGCAAGATGCTTCAATCCAAAATCCATTATGACATTTGCATTTAGGTTTAATTCTCTTAGTTTAGAGCATGTGGAAGGGTATGCGTAACCCATCGCATGACAGCTTCGTTCCGTGAGATTGCAATTATTCAGCCTTAACCAAGCACAAAAGACAAATCTTTTAAAATATCATTGTCATCAGTTAAACATTCAATTTGAATTTTTGCAAGAACTGGAGGCCTATTACCATAGTTTATCTAGATTAACAAACACTGGAAGCAGGTGTGTCACTCCTGCATCTGTAAGGTCATTCAGACTTAGGTCCAGCACTCTCAAATGTGATGGGTTCGACTTTAAAGCACAGGCCAGTTCTGAACATCCGGCGGCTGTAATTTCACAATCTGAGAGGCTGAGAAAAATAAAGCAATACAAATGTGAACTATTGACCCTTCAGTGACATGATAGTGGCTTGTACATTTTGTGTTCTTCATCACACAGCTCGGTAGTGTAGTGTTTATTTGTCTAATTCTGTTACCTCAGCGTCTCTAGTTTACAGAGAGGGTTCTTCAGACCAGCACCAAGAAGTTTTACTCCTGAATCCTCAAGACCATTCATGCTCAAATCCAGATGTTTCAAGCTAGAACAGGTTGACTGAAGTGCTTCGGCCAAGGCCGCACAGCTTTTCCTGGTCAGTTCACAACCCATAAACCTACAAAGATGTTTCAGTTTATGTATACTTAATACTACAGTTTTAAACAAACTCTGAGGACATTATTTAATCCAAAAATGTATGATATTAATATTTTAAACTTCATAAATACTTTTACGAAGTAATTTATTTTTAATTTAATTATTTTAAATTTTATAATAGAAAAGAATAATTAGTTTTATAGTTAGCAGGTGGATTAACAATGGGATCTTCATGATGAAAGATTTACAAAGATTATTTTAAATCTTGAATAAATTAGGAAGAAAACTACATAGAATATTATTTAGCACTTGACATCAATGTAAAGAAGGCCTTACTGTTTAGAGCCCACCTATAAAAACCTACCTGAGTGTTTCCAGTTTACAGTTTATGTCTGCCAGCACATCAGAAAGCATTTTTACACCTGTATCATGAGGCTGGTTGTGTGTTAAATCAAGTTCCTTTAAGTGAGATGGGTTTGACCTCAGAGCTGAGGCTAGAGAGGCACAGCCGTCCTCACCTATTCTACAATTAAAAAGTCTACATGCACAGAGAAGAAAAATGACAAGTGAGTTCACGGAAAGCAAATGCAATAGTAACTGCACCCCACGGTCCAATGGCATGAATTTGAGATCTTCCTACCTCAAAACCTCTAGTTTACACTGAGGATTCCCCAGTCCAACAACAAGATGGTTTATTCCTGTATCATTAAGATTGCTGGAACTCAAATCGAGCTCTCTCATACATGAGCCACTTAAGCTGAGAACAGAGCTCAGCCCTTTCCAGACTTTCTCTGTCACATTACACAATCTCATCCTGATGGAGAAAAGCCACACAGAATGTTTAATACTTGTTCAACATTGAGTGACAAAACTGTAAGGTTTATTGAATGCCTGAAACATACTCTACGCAGGTTCATGAATGCATTGCAATGCAAGCCTAATTTTATGCGTTGTTGCATTTCAAGATGTCAGGATGCAAATTACATTCTTAGCTTTGTGATGAGGGGAACTATTCTAGTGTGAACTTCAACAATCAGATTTTACATTCAGGTCAACTGCCTTCATGGGACTATCTAGATATCTGCCTGAATAATAACACTAGGTTTAATTGCAAAGACAAATCAAAGTAACTTTATCGCTCCCTTGAGCAGTCCGTCATCCCCTTTATTTATGGAAGATTGTATGCTAGGTGGAGAGAACCGGACCATGCACTTGCAATGTGTCGGCCAAGCTTTCACATCAACATCTGCATATTTGCGTAAAGTGATTTTCGGTTCCAAACAACTCTGTGAGATACTTACAGAGTTAATCGGGATGCTTTGATCACTGGCAGGAGTCTCAACAGTCCCTCATCTGAGATCCATCTCGGATCAATACATTTAGTTAAGTTAAACACATCCAGTTCCTCAGCAGACATCAGCAGAGTGTAGGCCAAAGCAGAGCAGTGTGATGGAGAGAGCTTTTCACTTCTAAAGCCCCCTGACTTTATGTATTCCTGCACTTCCTCTACCAGGGAATCATCCTTTAGTTCACTGAGACAGTGAAAGAGACTTATTGCTTTTTCTGCCGAACGCTGGAACCTGATTTTTTCCTTGATGTACCGAAGAGTTTTTTGGCTGCCCTCAGGGTCACTCCATGTCTCAGTTAGCAGTGGTTGTAGAAGAGTCTGATTGGACACAAGGGAAAGTCCCAGCAAAAAACGGAGTAAAAGGTCTAAGTGTCCATTATCACTTGCTAGCGCCTTATCCACAGCACACTTCAAGAACTCATGCATTGAAAGTTTTTTAAAAGCACTTTCGAATTTTGCATTTGTCTTATGACCTAGGACATTTTGCTGACTGTTGACGAACATAAGGAAGGCGTACAAAGCAGCTAAAAACTCCTGGATACTAGAGTGGATGAAGCTGAACATCCTCTCCTGGTGTAGTCCTGCCTCTTCACGGAAGATCTGTGTGCAAAGTCCAGAAAACACTGAGGCGAGGTTGGGATCAACACCACATTCTCTAAGATCATCCTCGTAGAACAATAAATTACCCTTTTCAAGCTGTTGAAAGGCCAGTTTGCCAAGCAACAAAGTGCTCTGGCTGTCCCAGTTGAAATCTGCCTTGTAATTCACATCGTATTTGTGACTCATTTGCTTGGTCTGGAAAATCAGGAAGTGTGAATACATTTCTGTGAGTGTCTTGGGCATTTCTCTACCCATGATCTCACTAAATATCCCTTCAAGAACTGTAGCCGATATCCAACAGAACACTGGGATGTGGCACATAGTGTGAAGGATTCTTGATGACTTCAAGTGCGAGATGATCCTATGGCACATGTCTGGATCGCTTATCCTTTTTGCAAAGTACTCCTCCTTTTGGGAGTCGTTGAAGCCTCTTACCTCGGTCAGTTGGTCAATAAGGTCAGGTGGTATTTGACCAATCGCAGCTGGTCGTGATGTTATCCAAAGCTGAGAAGAAGGAAGCAAGTTCTTGCAGATGAGGTTTGTCAGTAGAGCACCAATTGAGACGGCTTCTGTCACACTGGAGCAACTCTTGTTCTTCTGGAAATCCAGAGGAAATCGACATTCGTCAAGGCCATCCAAGATGAAAATGATCCTGTATTTGCCTGAGCTCAACACATTTGCTTCTATCTTGAGATCGTAGAACTGCTGGAGAATCTGGATCACAGTAACTTTCTCTTCCTTAAATCTATTCAGCTCACGAAATGGAAGTGGAAATATCATATGAATGTCCTGGTTGGCTTTTTCCTCTGCCCAGTCCAGGGTGAACTTCTGCACGGACACAGTTTTCCCAATGCCAGCGATTCCCTTTGTTAGCACAGTTTTGATTGGTTTAAACGCAGCAAAAGCTTTAAAGACACCATTTACTGGTATTGGTGTGTCCCATGTAATCGGATGATTAGATACTGTCTCAATCTGTCTGATTTCATGTTCTGCATTGACACTACTTCCAGTGTCTGTGATGTAGAGCTCAGTGTAGATGTTGTTGAGCAGAGCGGGGCTTCTGTGCTCTTCATTTCCCTCAAATATACATTGATATCTGTTCTTCAATGCATGCTTAAATGAAATAATCCAGGTAAAGTCCGCTGCAAAGTTCAATATTGGGCAGAGGTGGTTAGAAAGAAGGTAGATAGGCCGAAAAATATTAAAGGAGGCATTAATTAAAATCACAATTTTAACCCAAGCTTTTGTTATATAAGAGGGAGTTGTATTCACGTGAGCATCATGTAAGCGTCAGAACTGAAAACGCCCTTGTTACTAATATGACATCTGTTATTGACACAGGCCCAGTGATGGCCAGGTTCTGGAATGCACCTATTTATGACATCATTGATAGGTTGAAAACCACCTCCACAGAAAAATATCAACCACTACTTCTCTAGCCCTGCCCACATCCCTGGTTGTGGAACAATACAGTCGCTGCATAACCTTCCTTCGATTACGATATTAGGAATGTTGGGTTAAAGTTTATTTTTAAAGTCGTTCCAGCTCATGTGGGAAAAACATGGAGCATTTGTTTGTTTCATTGCTCCAAGGATTCCTTCGTGAACAAGGGACAGGTAAACACTAGATTTGTGGAGAGTTTAAAATTAAAAAGCAGTACTGTGCCTTCAATATTGGATCCGATAGGAATGGCGCAGCAATCTTATGTGAGTAAAACATTTCTGTACTATGCGTCACTATTGCTTTGTTAGAGATTGCTTGATGTGCCCTGATCACTATTCACACGAGATTAGTATTACCTAGGGACCCGTAGTCATTTGAATTAATTGCAGAAGTTGTCTGTGATCTTAAGCCTGTGCGAATCGGGATCTCTGTGAGCTCATATATAATTTTTCTAGGTTTTATCCACCGAATAATTGAGGCTGTTTTGAAGTGTTTTGGTACTATTTCGGGTGCTGTGTGATATCCATAAGTTACCGGTAGACTCCTGTTTGTTCATTTATCATGGAAACTCTCGAAACATTTGAGACCCACGATCGCAGTGATCTTTTGTCCAGTTCGGTATCACTGGTCTTAAATGCTGACAGGTACGGTCATCTTTCATTAAAGGCAAATCAAGTATAGGCTATACAAACTATACGCAATTTTGCCATCACATCCGGGAAATCCCGTGCGAATGCGTCACATGAAATTCTGATGTGGGGAGGTAATTTATAAATGACAGGAGGTCTCCAGATAATACTGATGCCGTGCGAAAACTGTAAATGGTGCTTATGTGTAACCTAAGATTACGTCTCTAACCAAATTCACAGAAGGCTCCGACTACGCAAACTGCTATCCAACCAAAGCGGTGGGCGTTTACTTCCAAGTGTCTTCAATGCGGCACACCCATTAAAGGTCTCATGAACTGGCCTTGCTTATTGTTTTATACTGTTGTAGGAGGTCTAGTTATATTTTCAAAAACATAAAAAATCAATTTGCAAAAATATAAAATCAATAAGAAATAGTCTATTTTCTACACAGGTTTTAAGGCTAGCTGTGCAAATGCTTGGTTTTAATGGGCGTGCAGCATTGAAGACTTGAACGCCCACTGCTTTGATTGGATAGCAGTTGGCCTTGTTGGAGCCTTCTGTGGATTTGGTTAGAGATGTAACATTAGGTTACACAGGTTACAGTAACAAGGGCGCTTTCAGTTCTAACTCTTGATGTTGAACAATATTAATGCCTCCTTTAAAACAGAGCGTTTGCAGAGCTGGCCTCAAAACCTGGGTAGAAAATAGCCTATTACTTATTGATTTTTATGTTTTTGGATGTGAAAACCACGAGAACGTCATAAGTAGACCTCATTTAACAGTATAAAACAATAAACAATTCCAGTTCATCTGATCTTTAAATTCTTTTTGGGGTATGCGATAATGCTGCTGTAGATCTAAATCTATATACATATGTTAGTTTTGAAAACTTACCATTTGAAATATTTGAACTCAGTTCATGTTGCTGAGTTCTGAAAGACAAATTCAAATGGAAATATAAGCTTTGTATGAAAAAGTTTAAAGAATATTTAACTATACCTTTATAGGAGAATTTTAAAAAATGTATGGATTGGTAATATAAGAGAAATATTTGGGCATTGATATTTAATGTTGTAAAAGGACACATTTTGTTGTATCACATGTGTTTTGACTACAGTTTTTTTGATCATTGTGCAATTCTATTTTTAGGACAAATAAATATTCACAAAATAATGAAAGGAGGGCCTCATTGGATAGTTTTGCCTTGGGCCACTACTTAATGTAGGTTGCCTCTGGCGTGATCCAGGCATGTTTGGCTTGTTCAGCTTTAAAAAAAGTAATGTGACAAAAACAATACTTAAGCCTGCAGTTAACATACCTGACTAGTGTATCATTGCTTAAGTTGTAAGGATGTCCCATCGATTGATTACTTTTCAGTGACACATGAGGCACAAAGACGTCAGAGTCCTCCCGCTGAACCAATCTAAAATAAAGATGTTTAACATTTAAATGACGACCAAACTTCATAATTTTCAGCACATTGTAAGCGTTAAAATATGACTTTTCTCAAATATCAACTAAGGATACAGAGCCTTGTGTGACTCATGACATGCTCCAAGTGAAAGCAAGTCTGTTTGGATTGTTCAGCTTTTAAAACTTTAAATACTCAAGACAAACACATAACATTAGAAAAAAATACTTAAGCCTGCAGTTAACATACCTGACTTCTGTATCGTTGCTTAAGTTGTAAGGATGTCCCATCGATTGATTACTTTTCATTGACACACGAGGCACAAAGACGTCAGAGTCCTCGCGCTGAACAAATCTTAAATAAAGATGTTTAACATTTAAATGACGACCAAATTTCATAATGTTCAAATCAAATCAAGATCAAATCCCTTTAGAGTCACTCAACCACATACACAAGTGCAACAGTAGGCACATTGTAAGTGTTTAAAGATGATTTTTCTCAAATATCAACTTGTGCGACTCATGACTTGCTCCAAGTGAAAGCATGTCTGTTTGGATGGTTCAGCTTTTAAAAGTTTACATACTCAAGCCAAACACTAAACGTGACAAAAAAAATACTTTAGCCTGATATTAACATACCTGACTTCTGTATCGTTGCTTAAGTTGTAAGGATGTCCCATCGATTGATTACTTTTCATTGACACATGAGACACAAAGATGTCAGAGTCCTCCCGCTGAACGTCTCTACAATAAAGATGTTTAACATTTAAATGAAGACCAGATAGTGTTCAGCACTATATTTGTGTTGAAGTCACCTGTGTTGATGACATTTCTCAAATGTCAATTTAGGAGACAGAGATTAGTGTGATCAGGCCTTGTTCTGATTTGTTAAAATACCTTACTTCTGTATCATTGCTTAAGTTTCACAGATCCGTCAGCCCTCTGACACCAGATTACCAGTTTCACGCACCCGTTCCAATTCACCAGAATTCTAACTTACTGCAGCGAGTCCCATACATGTAAACAATGTAGCCATGAATATTCCGCATAACGATGATTTGTTGATTC
The DNA here is from genome assembly GCF_015846415.1 of Triplophysa dalaica. Classification (NCBI taxonomy): domain Eukaryota; kingdom Metazoa; phylum Chordata; class Actinopteri; order Cypriniformes; family Nemacheilidae; genus Triplophysa; species Triplophysa dalaica. Next base: position 14,285,763 of record NC_079565.1, on the reverse strand, counting down.
TTGCTCATAAATCTGTTCCAGTAAAAATTCTTCTGGATTCGGGATCCTCTGGCACCTTTATCTCCTCACGTTTACTCAAGTGACTATTGCTTGACTCACTGCCTAAAAACATCTCAGGAGGAGGAGTTCGCCATCCTGGGATCCACTAACGTTGAAAGTCCTCAAACTTCTATCTCTGTGGAGCTTCCACCTGGATGCCGGGAGTTCCAGGACGTGTTCAGTAAATCCGCGGCTACCAAACTACCTCCCCATAGGCCATGGGACTGTGCAATCGACCAGCTACTTGGAGCCACACTGCCGAAAGGTCGTATGTACCAACTCTCAATCCCGTAAACACGAGCCATGGAGAAGTACAAAACAGAAGCTCTCTCACAAGAATTTATCCACCCATCAACATCCCCGGCTGCCTCCAGTTTCTTTTTTGTAGGAAAGAAGGATGGAGGACTTGACCCTGTATCGATAATCGCCATATAAACTCTCAACCTGTAAAATTCGCCTATCCCCTTCCCCTGGTGCCCACCGCCTTAGAGGAGCTTCGAGGGGCCAAAATATTCTCCACACTGCCTACAGTGCCTACAATCTGATCCGAATCCATAAGGGTGACAAGTGGAAGACGGCCTTCATTACTCCTGCCGGTCACTATGAATACTATGTCATGCCGTATGGTCTATCCAAAAGAAGAAGTAGTGTGAGTTCCATCTAACATCTGTGCAATTCCTGGGTTATGTCATCACACCACATGGGGTTAGCATGGACAGGGGAAAAGTAGAGGCAGTTCGCAACTGGCCACAACCTCAGACCATCAAACAACTCCAGCAGTTCCTCGGATTTGCAAATTTCTGCCGCTGTTTCAGCGATCAGTACAGCCAGATCGCAGCACCTCTCACATCCCTGCTCAAGAAGAAACCCGGTAAACGTACCTGGGACACCCCGGCGGTCAAAGCCTTCCATCTCCTGAAAGAGGCCTTCTGCGTCACCCCCACTCTTACCCATCCAGACCCTGACCTTCCGTTTGTGGTGGAGGCCTCCACGGTGGAGGTAGGAGCGGTCCTGTCACAATAGGGGGGGAGCCACCAACACTCTGCAATCCATGCGCCTATTATTCCAAGAAGTTAACCCCAGAGGAGCAGAATTATGATATCGGCAACCGTGAACTACTTGCCATAAAGTAAGCCCTAGAGGAGTGGCGCCTCTGGTTGGAGGGAGCCAAACACCCCTTCAAAGTCATCACTGATCATGAGAACCTGCAATATCTGAGAGAGGCCAAACTTTAAATTCAAGACAAGGACATAGTCTCCGACAGAGGTTCACAGTTCCCTTTTCATATGAGAGTGCCTTCTTCTGGCTATTGGAGGTGTCTACCAGCCTCTCCTCAGGCTACCACCCACAGACGAATTGCCAAACAGAACGTAAGATCCAGGAGATCGGACGGTACCTACGTATGTACTTTTCATTGACACAGCATGAAAAACCTCAGAGTCCTCCAGCTGAACCAATCTTAAATGAAGACATGGTTAAGGACGAAATGTTAGAAGACTAAATTGATAAGCACATTTATTGGTCTTTGATGTCATCGTGTTGAGAAGTTTCCCTTATGAGAAAACTTCCACTTGACACAGGTTAAACATGTTTGGGTGATTCAAGACTGAAAATTGAAGTAAAATAAATTGGGTTCATCTGGAAAAATACTGTACAAAAGTTTCTAAACAGGTAACAGTACAAACCTGAAAATACTCAGTTCAACGCCTGTGTCTGTGTCCTCACTCTCACTCATTTGGGCATTATTATTACTGGCCATGGTTCTCCAAGTGTAAAAGGTTTACTTCATCAGGCTTCATTGAAACTGCAATGAAGACAGTTACATTCAGACGATTCAGGGGTCAATTATCACTAAAATGTCAAGTGAAAGAAACAGTGTCCTCTGCATCCTAGCCAGCCTGAGGGTGAGTACATTTTAGTTTGTAAAAAATCCCTTGAGGATCAGGGGTGTCACTTTTGGATTAACCGCACAACTGCTAGATTATAATAATCCTTTTACAAATTGTGTTTATTTTCATTAAATCGAACACATTGAAAATGTTATTCACCATTTGTGACCCAGTCTATGAAAACCCAGCAAAAGTCATTTTGTAATTTGCTTTTCTACATAAAATCATCCTTCATAACATAAGAAACAAATAAAACTAATAAATATAACCTTAATAGATTTAATATTGTCAATAGTAAATGTTGAAGAAGCCAACCTCTGGTATTTTTTGTGTGAATTAAAATGTTAATACAGTTATTAATTGCAGCATTATAAAAGAAAACTGAATCTCAAATGTATCTCGATCTGTCATAAAGTCTGCCATTTACAGCAATAAACACATAATACATTTTTTATAAAACAATAAAACAAAATCACATTGATATTATAAATCACAGACAAGCAAGAGTTTAAAGAAACAAAACAAGTTTTGAAATTAAATGATCAATGATTTCATTATCTTTTACTCACCTTTTTAAAAGATGGATCTACAATATAACCAAATAAAAACATACGCTGGCATACGCTGGTAAACATTTCACTGCTTTTTATTTCCTTGTAACTTCTGTTGCTCTATAACAGGAATGCTGCTTTACTAGATTTACTGCTTACAGTACAACAATCATTGCTTAATTCAGCTGTTCTTAAAGCTACAGACCTACTTTAACTATACCTTTAACTTTATGTGTCCTTTATGTGACAGAATTAAGATGCTGGGTAAGGTTGGACCAGCCATTCGTAAATTCTTTCTTAAATGTGTCCACACTAGAAGCTTAGTAATTACTAGCTAGTTTGTAACCAAATCTGTATGTTATTCGGTTGTACCATTTGGTCTTAAGTCAGGACATAGTAGGCTCGCCGTAAAGTAATGCGTAGACACATAATATGATGTTTACCTTTAATGTGAAAGTGAAAATTGTGTGATGTGAGGAGGACCAGTATGGACCAGCAATATTTGGGTCACGAGTCTGTGTCACTAACCATTAGGTCATGACTAGACCTACTTAGGACTACTTATTTAATAGTCCAATAGCAGCCTTTAAATTCGTGAGGATAAAGTTGTGTTGAATTTTTGTGAATTTCAAAACATTCTTGATTTAAAACGTATTTTATTTAGTTATAACCTATTTCAAATTAGATTAATAAACAAATGCTAAGTGAAAACAATATCCTTATTTACACAATCATTAATGGCATGCAGTTTAGGTGATTTCATTTTACTACCAACCACCAATGAAATAAAAATATTTTATTTTGACGTGTACAACAGATATACACAGACTGAGACGTCAAAAATGTAACGTCATCACACAATGTTCTCTATTTTAAATGGTAAGTGAGTGTAAATCTCAGCATTACATTGTTTGTGAATTATTGAAGAATGTCGAGTGAAAAAAAGAGCTTATTCAGTTCCGTGAGTTTGCTATTTTAGTCCTGCAGTTATTCCTAACGGGAGGCTTCCGTAAATATTTAGTTTATACGTAACTTTACGCTTCAACTAAGTTGAATGAAGCTACTCAAAAATATTTAGCTAATATACAGCTTCCTTGTTCTTCAGGGACCGGTTGCACAAGCTGTGCGTAAATTACAACTTAGACTAGATTTGACTTAAACGGGCACTAAGTAACAACTTACGCGCTACTAAATACTTTTAAGTTGAAAAAGTTGAAGCGTAACTAGCGCGCCTCCTTGTGTGCATCCATCTGCCTGTGTTGTGAATGTCAAAATAAAATAATATTTTTTATTTCATTGGCGGTTGGCAGTAAAATTAAATCAGGTATAACATACAATTTGTTATGGTTTCATTATGCTTGATGTATTGTTTTTAATTAGCATTTGTTTATTAATGTTGTTTTATTTGTCATATTTAATGTCTATTCTGTTATTCATAGTAAGGGAGGATTCTATTTTATAAAACGTATTTTTACCGGTATTATGTTATGTAAAAATAGTTTTGAATCACAAATTCACAACTTTTAGCCCAACGAATTTAAAGGTTGCTATTGGAGTATTAAAGTTAAACGTCAAATTATGCGACTACATTTACATTTGGCAGACGCTTTTATCCAAAGCGACTCACATTATACTGTATACATTTGCTACTTTCTTACTACATGTAATCCCCTGGGATAAAACCCATGACCTTGCCATTGCTATCGCCAACTACTGAGCCACAGGAAAGCTACGCAGTTTAGACAACGCATAGAACTAATAGCAACATTCTGCTACGTTCTGCCTTAAGCCTCTAGTGTGGAGTTTACGTTCACATTTAAGAAAGAACTTATGAAAGGCTTGTGCAACCCTTCCCAGGTGTACATGTCTTTCGTACCAACTAACATTTTGAAAATACGAACATTTTCATGAATCCGATAATTAATGTAAGAATGACTTCACTAACAATTTACAATAATGTGGATGTGTGGATGTCTAAAGCTACTTTTTGTAAAGTAGCCTACAGTATAATGATTTATAACAGGGCGTACTTAATCTTTATTTTGGGTTTTCTATCATTTCGAATAATTGTAATTATTTGTAATTAACGTAATTTAACTTAATAAATTGGATAAGGTAATTAGAGTATTATGTAATTATTTTGCAAGCAATTTTTTGTTTTACCTAAAATGAGTTATCAAAATAAGTCCGTGAGGACAGAAAAAACGTACTAAAAACATACAGTATAATAGTATTTCAAAGGTTGTTAACGATATCATTTAAAAATAAAAATCTGTAGAGAAGGGACATTTTTATGAATACAAAATAAGAAGGGTTTTATGGTATTATTAATTTAACTGAAAAAATAAATAAATAGGAAAAACATTGCAGTAGAACTATTGCTTTGTCACAGACGCGCTGCCGCCAAGTGTCGTCTGTAAAAACGTCACTTCCGCCCATTGGACTGAAAATGCGTGCGGCCATATTGCTTTAGCATAAATTCGTGGCTGTTTGTTTACGCTGTGAAGTGCACATTTGTCTTTCTCTCAGTTTGTGTCGAAGTTTAATCGTGAGAATGAGCGGAGGCACGCCGTATATCGGCAGTAAGATCAGTTTGACCAGTAAAGCGGAGATCAGATATGAAGGCATCCTATACACTATCGATACCGAGAACTCAACTGTCGCGCTCGCCAAAGGTCTGAAAATGCACTTTAAATATTACACGCACCATCACTGAGTTTTAAATGTCAGTATTATCAGTTTTAGCCATTCCTGCTTTATTTATTGTTATTACTTTGTCATTGTTACTTATTTTATGTTACTTACGCACCTAATCTCCTAAAACAGTTTTGGGCATCGTGAGCGCGTGCGGCAGTCAGTTACGTCCAAGAATTTTGTTCAAACGGTGAAATCCGTTTCATCGACTCTTTAAACGCTAAAGTGTTTAATTTGGTTTTTGTCCAGCTGTTTGCCCCCACAATAGTGATATAGTTTACTGAATCAGTCAAAAAATATATATAATAAAAATGGCCGTCGTATTTAACACAGATGCTACACAAAGCTTCTGCCAACACAACGTGTTTTTGCTACGGTGGAGTTATTATACGTTGTAACCGTTATAAAGTAAAACGAGATCTTCAAATTATTTGTAAGAGGCTGTCATGTATTATATATATATATATATATATATATATATATGCTAATCCGTTTACAATAAATCTTTTTATTTTGGTTAGTTTATATCTTTATTTGGCCAAAAAAACGCAAAACATAAAATGTACACAAGAATTTGCTAACCACAACTGAATGTTGAAAAGTAAGCTGGAATATGTTAGATTCTTGTTATATGTTGTATTTGTGTCCTTAAACCGTGTAGTACGCTCCTTTGGCACGGAGGACCGCCCCACAGACCGCCCCATCGCACCCAGGGATGAGATTTTTGAGTACATTATTTTCAGAGGAAGTGACATCAAAGATCTGACGGTGTGTGAACCTCCCAAACCACCATGCTCTCTGCCTCAGGACCCTGCCATCGTTCAGGTACACAAACTACAGCTAGTTACACTTTTGGGGTACTTTTGAGCTTGTGCCATACTTAAAAAGCAGACCAATTGCATAAAAGGCATGTTTCAAAAAATTGAAAACCAGATATAGTTTGTTGTTGTTTGATAGATTGAGCAGGTTATAAATGACATAATCACGATCTTTGATTTTCTGCTCTCTCAGTCTTCTATGGGACCTTCCACTGCTCCGCCATCATCCTTCCAGTCGGGAAACTCATACGGGCTCTTCAACCAGCCACCTGTCACCGCATACAGTCGGTTTGACCCCAATCCATTGGTCACACCACAGTTTGGGGCTGTAGGAGTTGGTAAGTTTTCTAGCGCTCTAGATGCAAGAAATAATTTGCGGGGCTCAGCGTCTGGGTCACACTAGTCTTATCACTGTAAACTGTCATGCACAATGTGTACTTTTTCACATGTCTATTATTATGGTTATTTTACTGAAGACAATTATTTTAATAGTCTCTTTATTTTGTATTTTGTTTCTTACTTTGAATTTCTTAAACCAACTATGTAAGGTTGAGTCAATCTCACATTATTCTTCATGGAGGTGCGAGATAAGACGGGCTTTTGAAGACCATACAGGGCTCCAGACTGCGACTTAAAAGTTTTTAAGACCGCACAAGCATTTAGTACAAGTACATGAGCATGTGGACCTGCAAATTTGAAATATCTTCTAGTTGTTATTTCATGTGGAAAGATGAGTATAATGCGACCCTTAAATCATTTTACTTACAAGTGGTAGAATGGGAGTGGATGGTAGTTGACTTTCTGAATGTCCAAAAAGTACATCCATTGATCAAAAAACTGCTCAACATGGCTCTGTGGTCTTAACAAAGGTCTTTTGATGCAAATAGATACATTTGTTTAAGAGAAATATTCATATTGACTGCGCTTTTAACGTCAATGTCTAGCTTCTGTTATCCTTCGGGCTACATGCGTACTGATACTTGCTTTCCGGCAAGTGACGGTAATAAATGCTTCCGTGTTAACACGATATAATTGTAAAAGTTCACATGAATTCATATTACGGTCTCTCTATTTAGCACCAATCAATAGTCAAGCTTCTCTGTACACTCTCCCTCTCTTTAAATAAGCAGAACCAAATTTGCATTCATCCAGTAACTTTTCAGTATCAATAGTGCAGTTATTGTGGAGAAAATAATTGAAGAATTGCATTGCATGCTGATTTTAGGTGTGCCCTTAAATTATTAGCTTGCGCTCATAAAATTTTCAGTTAGGGGCTACAGTGCTCCTAGTAGAAAATGTAGTCTGGAGCCCTACCATATTGATGGACGGTGATATGGCACCTCTGATGTGTGCGACTGCTCTTCCTCTCCTCACAGGAAGTTCAATGGGCTTGTTTGGTAGTGACATGAGCATGATGGCAGCTCTGTCTCAGGGCACTGCTTTCACCAGTGCATTCGGAAAGGAAGGTAAATGCCTACCCGAGGCTGAAAACAAATGATGATTTGGGGTTTATCTCACCAGCTATCAATCATAAAGTGAACCATGTTACACTTAATATATTAATTTCACAAGTGAAGATCCTAACAGTCAGAATATGGGGGTGTCTTTTTTGCAGTTCAAACATTTCTCACTCTTACTTTAAATGTTTTCGTTTCTGACTACTATATCTAACTTATTGGCCACGTTCACACTGTTTTGGGAGTGCATGAGTGAAGTTATTGTGGATTTCACCTTTAATGAAAATTCTGGTGTCATTCCTTGAATTAATTGGAATGAATTGAGCCGTAGAATGCAGTTGTCGCTCCTCTGCCGACTGCAATTACACAATACACCAAAAGTGGAGTTCATGTGCAGTGTGAACGTGGACTGAATGGGTTTTACATGTGATGAATTTTTGCATGTGTTCACTGTTTATGAGGGTTTTTAAAGGTCTTTAGTCATAGTCGAGTTGAACCTGTGATTTTGTTTTCTACCAGCTCTGATTTTCTCACTTCAAGGTTTCTGCATTTCTCTGTCCTGGGTCAGATTACATCGCTGGCAATCTTGCAGGAATTTAATCGCTCACTGTTGCGTTTGTGCAGGTCACACCAGCCCAGATGTGGACCTCCTGCGAAAGACCCCTCCAGTGGAACCTGCTGCCCCATCAGCCCCTGCACCCACCCCCATTGTACCCTCAGCGGTGGGCCGCAAGAGCCCCGTGTCCACTCGCCCAGCTTCCACCAACACGCAGAAACCGGTTGACCTCTTGGAGCAAAGGAGGGGTGAGAATCCGACAGGAGACCGCACATACCCACTGCACATTCAAAGTTTTTAGGGTTTATAAAAGGTCTTAGGATGTGGTTGTAAATGCATCTCCTGCGATCCCTTGTGGCGAGGTCTCAGATGATGGGATTTCATACAACACTTTGTTAAAAAATGAATTGACATTAACTCTACAATTGCAATGTGGCCACCTCACTTGACAGACACTATAAATTATGGACTTTTCTGGAATTTTAGACCTTTATCCTCTTTCTCAGAAATAATACTGCTAATTAATACAACTGACACCATTCACTATTAGAACTGCCAAAACGGGTCAAGAAAGGTTCAATGAAGTACAATCGAAGGCCCTAAAGCGCTGTACTCTCTTAGGCACCGATGGCCCCAAACCAAGCACTCCAGAGTCCAGTCAGCCCAGAGGTGGAAACAGAGACCCTTCTAAACGTCCTGCAGGTTTAATCACATCTGCTGTAGTCAATGTGCGGCTGCAGTTCTGCTCTGCTGTCAGATGCTAAAACTGCATGATTTCTGCAAGACCCGCATCCATCTGTGTTTCTCACATGTACAGTGACTGTTAGATGAACATTTCACCCCAAAAATTACTGATTTAAACTGATTAAACCTAATTTTCAACCACAAGTCTCGTCATAAAAAGAATGCAACCCTGCACAGTTTTTTCCCTAATTTTTGGGAGTTACATTGTTTTTAGGAATGTGCTGTTGTAACATTATTTCAGTATGCCATTTATATATTCTGGAGTGAAATATTACTTTAGTTTTGTAACCCAATACGTCTCAATTTACAATATCATAGTTTATGCAAAGGGTAGTTTAGATTAGAATTTAGTGCATACATACAGCCACTGTATGTATTGTGAAGATAAACTGAGAGCATATACATCTATAGATGCCTGCGTGTACTAACAGCGGCAATCATTTTTGACGTTAAATGCATTTACTTTAACACAAACCTGAAACAGAACATGAGCCTTCTCACTGTTCCCTCTCCCTTTATACTAATGCACTTGTGACAACTAAAGAAGAAGAGATGACAAACGGTTTCCTTTTAGTTTCTGGCCGATAGTTGACTGCTAGTTGTATAGCTAAAACATCCTAACTTGCTATCCAGTTTTTGATTAGGTGGGCATATATGAGATAGTTTTAGACACAATCCCAAATCATCACCAACAGAAGACAGTCGTTTTTTATCCTTAAATGTTATGAAGTGAAACGCAGGCATTTTTGATGATCTCCAAATGTGGATGACGCCTGGGCATGCTTTTCCGGGAGAATGGCCAATAAAAGGATTAGGATCACGTTTACAAAACAGTGATCAAGACTTATAAAAAACTTTCAGAAACAAGTTGGAGTGCTGAGTGTATCAAGTACACACGTCATACATTCAACACGTTTTTTAACAATGTTAAGCATGAGAAGCCAGCACGGGTATGAAATGGCATGTTACCCAATCTTTTTAGACTGTTAAAACCATGAGTGTTCACATAAGATGGGCTGTCGCTTAAAGCAATACTAAAATGTTGAGAAGCATGCTTGCTTGAAATTCAGTACTTAACAGATTTACGCTTTACTCATTTTCTTCTTTAAATGCCACTCATATTGCAAGTAAAATGTTTTGACAATTATAATTCTATGAATATATCAATGGATCATTTTTGCCGTCTTTCTCTTTAGCCCCTGGTCCTCCTGCCGCTCGGCGAGGTCATGCTGGCGGTCATCGCGGGAGAGGACGCTACCCCATCAGGAGAGAAGAACCAATGAAGTTTGAGAAAGACTTTGACTTTGAGAGCGCTAATGCTCAGTTTAATAAAGAGGAGATTGACATTGAGTTCCAGAGTAAACTCAAACTGAAAGGTACAAACAGATTATTAAATAAATCACATGTTCAACAGGTTTTGAAAGCTGTTCTGTATATCAAATGTCCAGGTTGGAGGACTAGAAATAATTATTGGGTAAAGTTGTATACATGTGTTTGCGCAGATGAGAGGTCTGATAAAGCGTTGAACGGTGAGGATAAGGGCGATTCAGGAGTGGACACTCAGAACAGTGAAGGAAATGTGGATGAAGAAGATCCTCTCAGACCAAACTGTTACTACGACAAATCCAAATCCTTCTTTGACAACATCTCCTGTGATGACATGAGGTCAGATCACATTCAGTAAACCCTTAAAGCAATGATCTGGGTCCAATACATATTTATCTCAATGGATGGCTTTTATGTTGAATTACGGGCATTATCAATGACAATTATTTAAATAAAACACAACGTTACATAAACGTTAAAGTCATATATTTTTTAATTGGTTTTAAACAGGAAGGCGGCCGAAAGGTCTGGAGGGTCAGGTTTCCCCCGGTGAGTACAGTACAATACAGCTGAGCAAACTACTGTGCAGCAATACATTTGTTGTGACACTTGGTTGCTGTGCTCATACTGTATATGCATTCAATTTCTTAATATCTTAAAAAATCTGATGTTATTTCTTCTGTGCATCTCAGTGAAAGGAGGCAAACATGGGCGGAGGAGCGGCGGATGAACTCCGAGACATTCGGTATCCCGTTTCGACGTGGTCGAGGTGGCTACAGAGGTCGCGGAGGCATGGGATTCCGAGGGGGCCGGGTGCGCGGGGCAGGCCGAGGGTCGTACGGGTCATACGGTGGTGGGTTCAGAGGAGCGTATAGAGGAAGTCAAGGAGGAAGAGAATTTGCAGAGTATGACTACAGGGTAATGAATGAGTCAAAGATGTTTGAATCTTATAACTTAAATTAATAATAAAAAAATGTGGCACTGTTTCTGAATAGAATTTGCATAAGTATTGCGTTTCTTTTTCACAAAATTCACTTTTTCCCTTTTTGTTTTTTTAGAAGGATAACAAAGTAGCTGCGTAGTGGTCACCGCAGGTGGATTCCGAAGACCTGGTTTGTTTGGAAAATACATTATGGCTGACACATTTCAATGAGAAAGAGAAGATTATGTATGTATGTGTATAAATCTGTCACCAGCACTGGGGTTCAACTGCTTGAAACCTGGATGTAAATGAAAAAAATGCAATTTTTTCATTGTTTACTTGAGTATATTTCTCGCTGGTTTCAATTATGTTATGATTTCTCAGTTTTTCCCCATGCTTATCGTGTACAGTTCACATGTTATTTTGATCACTTAAGGAATTGATTATAGTTTTTTGCATCTTATTTACAGAACAGCAAACAGGCTACTTTGATGGCAGTTAAATTTAGAACAGTTCCAGAATTTTCTACACAAATTTATTTTCAAATTTCCAGTTTCATTCATTTTCCCCAGCTGTTTTGGTACGCGAGTTATAATTTCTTGTGCGAGGTCTGAAGTTTATCTTAAGATTTGCCAAGCTGTTTATACAGATAGTTGTAGGCATGTGTCAGTATTGCAAAACATTTTCTGAAAGATTTTTTTTACATAAAATGGATAAAGACTTTGCTACGTTTGGAGGAAAATTTTAATTTTCAAGTTTGGGATAGCACAAATTAAACTTAAATAACATGAAAGGGTCCCACTTATGCAAAGTGACCTCAGTGATCAGGTTTATATATTATATGAATTTATGGTGTACACTTTGATATACGTAGCACTTTGTAGCAGACATTTGCTTATGATTAAATGTCCAATCTTTATTAAGAAAATAATGCTACTTTGTGTGACTATGGAAATCAATGCTGCAGTTACTCAGATATATGGATTCTTAAGCTTTTATCACGTCTTGTTTGGCTATCATGGAAAATTTGGGTATACCTTCTTCATAACAGCTTTCTTGCAACAATTTTACAGTGTTCACACCGATCTAGGGGATCAAGTTTGCAATTCTCTGCTAGGTTTATGTATTTGTACAAGATGTTAAAGAACCTGATCAGCGGCACTGCTTCTCCAGTGAATAAGAGCGAATGTGTTGTGCACTATAATACAGACGTCTGTTTTCTTTAGCTTGTCCATCTTATCCAGCTACTGTGTTTATGATCTTTAGTTTCCGGTGTAGATCTTCTAGGTAAAGGCATGTGAGATCAATGACTGCAAAAGCATGTTGCTGCGATGACCTCATGCTCCTTTATGTGCATACTGTAATGTCTTTATATGTTGGGTTTCATCTTTTTTTTGTCCTTAGTTAGAGGTTTAAGAAAGGTGGAGTTTTTAGGTGGCCAGTATGTTTTGGATGTGGTTGTTGTGGGCATCTCAACAATGTGTTTTCTTTCATAACTGTTGGCAAATTTGGGAAGGTTGGTTATACAATAAACTTTGATTCAAAATTACGAACGCATTACAGTGCTTGATATCTAAAAATCTGTGAAAATAACCTTTTATCTGAAATATTTTGTGCTTGACAACTCTTCTATTCAGATTTAGTAATTGATGCTGGGTTTCAGTTAAACCCAATTTGCAGTATTTAAATGTGACGAAATTAAATCTGGAGACACAAAAAGTGAAGTGGAAGTTGAAAACCGGGGAAATTCCATTGTGTTGTAAAACATTCAGTTATGACCATAAGCAGGAATTGTACGGTAAAATGAAGCCCAAACTGTTTTAGTTCACAAAACTACTTTTGTATTTGTTAACATTATTAAATGCATTAACTAAAATGAACTTACAATGAAGCATGTATTGTTTTAATTACTTTAGTTAATGTCAGTATAATTATTAATGTTGTGAAATGAAACAACATTTGATTTAAAAAATGTAAATGCTAAAATTAACATAAATTAATAAATGCTGTGGAAGTATTTATCATTCATGTTGGCTAATGCATTAACTTATTGTTTACAAATACATCCTTATTGTAAAAGTGTTTTACTATTTCTACTTTAATGTCCGAATTTTATTAACACATTTTGATTTAACAGTAAACATGCAGGTCTTGGCTGAAATCATTACGCCTACTTGTGGGTCAAATTAGTTTGACAGAAACATACAAAAGTGACACACATTTGTTTTTGAATCCCAGCATGGTATCTGCTTGCATCTATATGTAGAGGTTTTTAGGTGTAAAAATAAACTTTGTACGATCTCTCTCTGTTTTTGTTCACTACTTGGGGGGGGGATGGGTTGATTTTAAATTGATGATCTTATTTATAATGTAGTTATTATTAAAACAGATTGGATTGTAATGTAAATAAAAAATATATTATTTGTCTTATAAATGATGAAATAAAAAAATGTATTATATAGGCCTACAGCCTTATAATATTTGCATTGTTATTTTGCCCTGTTTCTCCAGTTTTCATTTTCTGCAAATAAATGCAAATGGAAACCGTATATGCTTTAAATTTGGTTCAAGGAATTAAACAATCATTTTACCAAGAAAAACACCTATACAAATTTAGAAAAATTATAAAGTATTAACATTTTTCTCAACCAATATGACATAACTCCTATCAAACCTGCGAGCGGCAGTAATCCACATTATAAATTAAAACAAGGTATCAGATGAGATGTATGTTTTTAAATACATATTAAAGGCGTTTATTGCATTTCCCAATAAATTGATTTGACTCGCATCTGGTGTCTTGTTTATCTCGTCAGAGAGTGGGCGTGATCAAACGTCAGCCGTGCAGTGGGCGGGGCCGCGCGGGATTTGTCATCGCACTTCCTCCTCACGCAGCGCTTTCTACGCACTGTATGACTGCTGATCTGCTGTTACTCACTTTCACAGCTTTGGACCGCAGAACAGTTCAATCTTTTCATCATGGGCCTCACCAGCGATCCAAACTATCTCAAACTGGAACAATGGTACAAATCCAGCGCTGGAAACCTGAACATGAGGCAGATGTTCGAGGCGGATCAAGACCGATTCAACAAGTTCAGGTGAAATACACATCAAACGCGCTTCCCTCATGTGTGTGTCAGCATTAATATACACATTTCAATGACAATAAATCACACCAGACCTGTCAACAACACATCTTTATGTATCTGGAATTATGGAGGCTTTACCTTTGACATCAAGGCCTGCTTGAGCCAATGTCGTGTACATAACGCGATTTATCTGCTGTATTGGTTATAAAACATTTTATTTCAGCCTAAATGTATATGCAGTGTAACACCACGACAAACTACATGAAGTATAAATGGACGATACGTGAAGGTCAACTTTAAATTTCAGTTTGATTTCCACATTGAGCTTGCAAGGTTATTGCCACATCAGGCAGGCCAGTGAGCTCGAGCTCCTCTGCACTGCTGCACCTGCTTTTAATCCTTTATTTTGACACACCGACAGCTCTGTTTCTAATCTAATATAAATCGATGATCAAAATGAACACACAAAATGTCATTTTATCGATCAAGAGTATTATCTGTGTCATAAATGCACTTTGTGAATGCTGGCAGCACATATGAATTGGCTTTGAATATTATAGTTTCATCAAATCTGTGATCCAAAAAGTCAACCAATCGCCTATGCTAATGCGTAACGTAATATACTGCTGTTATACTACTAAATTTAATAACAGTAACTACACAAATATTTTCCATACTGTGGTTGGCTCCTGTATTGATGCACTAAATTCTCGACGTATATCTGCTAAATGAATTAATGTAAATGTTATTTATTTAGTACTGATAAAGCTTTTTAGCTAAGCTCGTGGGTTTTTTTCATGGAGATGAATGATTTCAAATAATGTCCAGCAGGGGGCGTTACAGCAGAGTGTTGTACGTGCCTCTCGACACACACACACTCACTGCAGAACGTGTGTGAAGGTGCGCGCATCTCCGTTTATGATGTTACAACATAAACAGTGTTGTGATGATAAGATTTTGTGCATGTATTATGTATAAATAAAGTAAACCGGTTTGTGACCTGAAAGACGCGACAAAGTGTTTTTTTTATAGCCAAGGGTAAATACAAAAAAATATAACATTTACATTTCAATCAAGAGTACACTAAATAAATTAAACAAGAGGATCAACATAAAAAAACACAAGAAAGAATTATTCAGTAAAATAATAATAATATTGCACGGTGACTTTTAACAAAATATATAAAAAATAAGCACAGGTCTAAAGTTTTATGCGCTTTAATGTTTTTAGAATACGAAAGAGCCTGAATGTATTGATGGCTTTCATTTTTAAAAGCAAAAAACGAAGGCTTCTGATGAGAAAATTTGCATCATTTTATGAAATTTAGCAAGTTACACTAGAAGATTGACAATAAGTAATATTAAAAAGAATTAATATTTTATAGCAAAAACCAAACAGTATATCGTTAAACAATAGAGAAAAATTTAAAAGAAAATTATGATCAATACATTTACAAAAATCTTTCCAAAATCTTTGTGTACAAGGACAATCCCAAAAGAGACCCGACAAGTTGTTTTAATAGATTCAGATAAAATGCTTTTGATGTCATGCGCTGCGAATGTAATTGTCTGATCTCTGATGAGTTAATGACTGGGCCATGTTCTAAAACATATCTAACATTACAGAAACATTTATTATTTCCTCAAATCACCACACCACAGTGACACACATTGTTTGCTGTTTGAAATAAATCCCAAATGAATATGCCTTTTTAAGTTTATTCAATTGGCATGTGTTTTTAAAGTGACTCACAAGTGAAGGAATTCAAAAATGTACCTTTTTATCAGTTTAACGCTGGAGACGGATGATGGAGATGTCCTGCTGGATTACTCCAAGAATCTCATCAATAAAGAAATTATGGACATGCTTTTTGACATGGTATTGTCTACAATTTTTCTTCTTTATATTGTAAACCAATGTTGACATGCATTTTAACATATTGATAGTGGCATTCATGTAAGTATGGGTTTAAATCTTCTTAGTAGTCATTTAGCTCCGTAGACAGCATTGCTGTATATTAGTCTTAGATTTAGAGCCTCTTTAAATCTTCCTCAGGCGCACGTGTGTATATATATGTGTTTGCCATTCTCCAGGTGTTCATTGGTGTAACGTGCCAAAGAACTGCTCTAATATGCACTCCAAAAAATGCTGGGTTAGGCCATGAACACACTTGACCTCTTTTTGACAAGACAAAGAGCTTTTTTAGTAAAAAAAAAAAGCTGGCAGCGTTTGTGCATGAAAGCAGCTCAGCACATAGGATTCATACAGGCAGAGTAACAGAAGTCTATTTGAATTATAAACAGAGACAGTCTTTGCAAAAACCAACAACATATTTACAGTATAAACATAACTACAGTAATAATTTCTCGCTAGAAATGCAATCGAAAGATGAAAAATAAACTTTAATACATATAAAATATGTTCAAAGCAGCGCTTAGACCTCTATTTTATTTTCTAGATAAGGATCCTGCTCAACCAATCACCTTCCTCGCACGGTGTTATGGAAATGACAGGTCTCGCTTATCGCTTGTCATTGGTCAGCTGTCAAAAATTATAAAGAAAAACAAACGCTGGCAGCTTCAAAAATGAAGTCAAGTGTGAACACGGCCTTAAGCGGTCACAAAGGAATAAACCCAGCTGCTGGGTTGTAATTAACATATTACCCATTTTAACCCATTTTTGGGACAAATATTAGCATTAAATATGTTAATGCAACCACATTTCTGGGTTCATCCCGTTTTGATTCAGAGCTGGGATGTAAACAACCAAACATTTATTAAACTGTGGTACTATTCTTAAAGATGCAAAGTTTTGTGTCCAATGCATGCGATTAGAGGCTAATATATTTGCTTATGGAGCCACTGAACCATTTTGAGCCAATCACCTGAGCTTTAAATGTCATGTGACTAATCACTGTAAATGAAATCATGAAGAACACACAGTCAACCCTTTATTAGCCACTGTACTGAGCTGTGGTGTCATACACAGTAG
The DNA here is from genome assembly GCF_015846415.1 of Triplophysa dalaica. NCBI lineage: Eukaryota > Metazoa > Chordata > Actinopteri > Cypriniformes > Nemacheilidae > Triplophysa > Triplophysa dalaica. The sequence continues at coordinate 14,268,687 of NC_079565.1, read as the reverse complement.
ACAGGGAAAATTATATAATGGGGATCTCCATGAAGGGGAATTTAAATAAAACTTGTACTATATTATTATAAAACTTTTACAATATAAATGTTTTGCCTCAGTAATGCATGGCAGGGGCCTACTAGACCAGTCCACCCTTGACCCCTGTCTCACAGGAGTGACACAACAGAGTGTAACATGGTTGGACATCATGACGCCTCTTAGAAAAATTTAACCCAATACTATATTACTTCTTTACAGAGAAGACAACGATTAATGATGAAAATTATAATAATATTGTACAGTATATTGTATGTATAATTGCACATGTTCACTAAACATGTCGTCATGGTCAGGCACGATCGTTGGGCATCGAGGCAGCCAGAGAGAAGATGTTTACTGGAGAGAAGATCAACTTCACTGAGGTAATGTCTTAAAGGTACAGTTCACCTAAAAATAAAAATTCCGTCATCATTTACTCACCCTCGTCTCATTTCAAACCTGCATGACTTTCGCAGACCACAAAAGGAGATAATTATTTAAATGTTGCAAACTTGCCCCCATTCACTTGCATTGGTCTTGTGTCCATAAAATAGAAGTGAATGGGGTTTAGTGCTCTTCGGTTACCAACTTTCTTCAAAATCTCTTATTTTATGTTCTGCGAAAGAAAGCAATAAAGGACAACGACCAGAGGGAGAGTAAATGATGACAGATTTTTAATCTTTAGTTCAACTATCACTTTTTATCAATATTTCATCAAAGAACAGAAAATAGACTATTTAACATTCTGACAGTGTAGTTTTTTTTATATATTTTGCCTATGTGTGAGTTTAGATTCTATGCTGTAATTTATTTGTAGCGTTTCCCGTTTTAGTACTTGCTATCATTTTAACATCATTTCAGCTTAAATTGCTCAGATTGTGAAAAAGATCCTTTGAAATGCATACATATCATTGTATGTGTCTAGTTTATTTATTTTTTTGTTTAATTTCACCACATGTACACATTTAATAGCCAGCATTAACGTGTATCAAAACTCTGATCATACATCGAAACACATTCCTATTACTACAGTATATATTTATTGAGGTTAAGAACTGTGGTTTGGACTGTAGGGTCGGGCTGTTCTCCACATCGCTCTGAGAAACCGCTCGAACACTCCCATTATGGTGGACGGAAAAGATGCGATGCCCGATGTGAACAGAGTTCTGGCGCAGATGAAGCAGTTTTGCCATGTGAGGGAAACTTCAACATCACTTTCACATTGACACTTGTGCTTCCTTCTACTTTTGAACTTTTTACAGAAATTAAAGTTAAAGATAATTAATATTTACAAATGTAGGCTGTAAAATTGTGGTGTGTGTGTCTGTGTTCAGAAAGTGCGCAGTGGCGAGTGGAAAGGCTTCAGTGGTAAATCCATCACTGATGTGGTGAATATTGGCATTGGAGGATCTGATCTGGTGAATAAATCCTGCACTCATTCCTTCATTTGTTATTTACTGCTTTTTCAATCATATTACGGTTCAGCTGGTGATCGTGTACTAAACTTCTGTTATATGTGGATGGATGTTTATATCAGGGTCCTCTCATGGTGACTGAAGCTCTGAAGCCGTACTCTAAAGGAGGACCCAACGTGTGGTTCGTCTCTAACATCGACGGCACACACATGGCCAAGACCCTCGCCCAGCTCAACGCTGAGACAACCCTCTTCATTATTGCATCCAAGGTTAGACTCTGGAAAAACATACCAAAAGCAGTCAAATACCACTGTTTTTTTTTTTTCAAAATAAATAATAGTTTGAAATTCTTCCTCACGTTGGTCTGTCATAATGTGATGTTTTCGTTTGTGCAGTGTCATGTATGTTCACATGAGACTGAGCATTTGTTCTGTATTGTGGAATTGTGATTAAACTCACTGGATAAAGGTGTGAATAGTTTTATGTTTTTTTTGTTTCGTTCAGACCTTTACCACCCAGGAGACCATCACTAACGCAGAGACGGCCAGAGAATGGCTCCTCCAGGCTGCTAATGATGTGAGCTTATGTTTTATAAATAAGATGTTAATATCCAGTAATTATTTAGAACTATTATATTTATTTTTCTCACCAACCAAAATTGGCCGTATAAAAAGCAATATTGTCAAAACATTTATTTTCTACAATAGAGCTAATATAAAACCTAATTTTAACAGAATCTTAAAGTGGCACTTTTCATGCATGAAATTGTTTAAGTAAACACGTCTGTAGCAAAACAGTCCTGTTCATCACTATTGCTTTATTATTACACGACTCGTTGGAATGCTTGATTCTGATTGGCTGGTCGTGACATTTTCAGGTTCGTTTTTCCCGGATAACAACCTCTCAAAAATCATTTTTAGAGTTTTTTTTGACAAATTAAGTATAGCCTCGTAAATGTAATTAAAAAACATATTAACATGTTCAATTTATTAAACCAAATTGCCTGTTTGTGACATCTGAAAGTCGTCTCTTACCTTAAAACCGAAAGTAAACGGCTTTTCCTCATGGAAGGTCTGCATTCGGTAAAAAATGAGCTTATCAAATATTTCAAATTCACATTTCATGTCCAGTTTTTTTCTCATGTGGCAAGTAGCCTGTAATAAGCAGGAACATGTTCAAGCTGCCAGCTGTTATCGCAAAATAAGCCCCTTCAGTGAGATACAAGACCCATGTGTCAGGTCCTGATCACACTGTCGTGGCTTATTTCTGCCATAACAACCGGCTGCCTGTACACTATCCCTTAATTATATAGTAATCAACTTCAATTACTATATTGTGAACTTTAGATATTGAAACCCGCAAATACAGACAAAAATATTTGTGTACGAAAAGTCTTTTAACTTGATGTCGTGTGTATTTTCAGCAATCTGCTGTGGCCAAACACTTTGTGGCTCTTTCTACCAACGCAGTAAGTACAGCCTCACGTCTGTCAGCATTTGATGTGAGATTTAAATCTATAAGCCATTTTTAATAAACGTATGTGTGTTTTCTGTTACTTTACCAGCCGAAAGTTAAAGACTTTGGTATCGACACCAAGAACATGTTTGAGTTTTGGGATGTGAGTATTTCCAGCGAAAGTGAATTTTTGCATGAGCAAGCAACCTTTCTTTTCATTAGCTGAAAATTAGACAAACTTTTTTGCATGCATATATATATCTAACTGCTTTGCAGTGTGGAATTTGCATATTGCTGCTTGTAATCAAAGACTGGTTTTCTAACGCCGAGTGCTCATGTTTTAGTGGGTCGGCGGGCGTTACTCGCTGTGGTCGGCTATTGGTTTGTCCATTGCACTGCACATAGGTATGTCTGCCTTTTACAAACAGTCCCGTTAAAATATTCAATGCAATTTCATGAACCAATATTTGTTAGATATCAATTTTCAGTATACAATTCATATTGCTGCACAGGTAATGTATACTTGTATTGCTTTATGAACGGACATATTTCGGAACGCATTCTATGCGCTATAGACGGTTTCAAAGCAACAACAAAACGTTACTGGACTTATGTGCATTTGTGGACGGAACTTAAATTTATTTTACTGCAATACCAAGCTCAACCACTAGATGTCAATGTTTCATACGGTTTCTTTAAATGGGCCGTTACATTCAACAAATTGTTTATCAAAAAAATAAACACACAACTTAATTCAGAAAATCATTGATTTACTACAATTATTATATATTTAACGTTAATTAAATTAAATATAAAAAGTTATATTATTAGACATGAGCCAGATCAATGAACAAACACAGACGGGAAGTTAGCTGCAGTCCAGGCACGTGCATCCAATGAAACCGTCTATTGAAGCATCAGCATAATCTGTCGATTTCAACTTCAGATTTAGCTTTTAAAGAGATCATGCTGAGCACGATTGATCAGACTGAAAACTTGTTCATCTGCTGATGTGACCCGTTTTGGCTGACATAAAAAGTTGTTCTTAATTTTGAACTTGAGTTTACTTTTGGTATTAAAGACCAACTGTCAAACCTTTATTCATTCTCTAATAGATTAAAACCCAAGTCCCTTTAAACCTTTGATTTATTGTCCTGCAGGTTTTGAAAACTTCGAGCAGCTTCTTGCTGGTGCTCATTGGATGGTAAGTATTACTATAGAATGTCAATGCATGTGATGGGAATTGTGATTTGACTTAAAGCTCCAAACGGTAACTTTTTATGTTTAAAAATTAAACCATCAGTTTTTGAGAAAGTAGATCAACAAAGTCCTCAACCTGAATTAGAACGGCACACTTATGATTATTTGAAGAGTTTGGTTCCAAAATGAGTGCACTCTTTTTTTTTTTAATCCATTAAATACAACTCCATGTTTCCAATTAATGTAAAAAATCTAGCAAAAAAATATAACTCAAACAACAACTCAAATATACAGTATACTAGCACAATAAAACACAATAAAAACATGATTACATTATAAAAAACTAGATTTTTAAACTCATTTTGGAATTCCTCCATTTTAATTCGAGCAAGGTTAGTTTGATATCATTTGACTTTATATAAACATAGGGACCCAGCAATTTTATGTCAATCAGAGGTTGAAGACATTGTGACATTTAAGCACCTTTCTAACCTTTCTTTTGGTATCATTTAAACTCGAGTAGGAATGTATCGATTCACTGTATTATATGAGTCGCAATACATGTTCTGAACAGCAGGGGCCGCTGTGTTTTCTGCAAACTTGTAAAACGTGGATAAACTGATATTTCTTAAAAGCACAGACAGTCTTAGTGTGTTATTTTGAAGAGATTTTTGTAATGTTCATTTTTATTTGATTTAGAATTCGATTTAGAATTAGTTTTGTTAATTTAAATAAAATATATTTTATTTTGGTAACCCTTCCATTTTCACTATTTGCAAGTTTTTATTAGCGTGCCTATAAAATATATTTAATTTTCCTTTCCACTTTTAACTATGGCGGATCTTTGTGTCAATCTGTGTTTATTTGAACATTACACAAAATGAAATATAAAAATTCTGTGTCATTTTTTTATCGTTTTATTTTGTTTAATTTGCACCTTATTTACTCCATTCTGAGTTAGATTCATACGTTGTTTTTACGAATACTGGTCGCTCTGCTCTAGATTGTTGTAGATTTGCTGCATAAAATGCAGCCTCAAAAGACGTTTATCTTGAAAGAATGCAGACAGTCGGTATAGAGCACAATCGTTGCGATCACCTGATTCTTGTATTTAAGAAAGATTTAACCAATAAGATCTCCGCAGTACACCTTGTAATGTGTGTATATATATATATATATCTTAGGATAACCACTTTCGCACGGCTCCTCTGGAGCAGAATGCTCCGGTCTTACTGGCCCTGCTGGGCGTCTGGTACGTCAACTTCTTCCAGGCGGAGACGCATGCCCTGCTGCCCTACGACCAGTACATGCACCGCTTCGCTGCGTACTTCCAGCAGGTCAGTCTGATGATGTCGCGTATCAGGAAATGACATCAGAATCTTAAGCTTTTCGAGGTATTGATAGAAATGTGAATTAATTTCTCAGGGAGACATGGAGTCCAACGGGAAATACATCACAAAGTCTGGCACTCGTGTGAACTACCACACCGGACCCATCGTGTGGGGGGAGCCGGGAACTAATGGACAGCACGCTTTCTACCAGCTCATTCACCAGGGTCAGTAATCTCAAAACTCGAGTGAACTACGTCCCAGTTCAAGCATCGGTAAGAACGTTTGGCCTGTTGCGTCTTACAGAATAGATCAAGTCTGATCTCTTACGCTTTGTAGGGACTCGCTTGATTCCCGCTGACTTCCTCATACCAGCTCAGACTCAGCATCCAATCAGAGACAACCTCCATCACAAGGTAAACTCAGTTTCCTCCTGGTCTTCTTGTACTCAGTTGACCCCCTGAGTGTGTCTTAGATTTCACTTTATGATGTTATCGGAGCGTGCGTTCAGCAATGCATTACATGAGGGCTCATCGAACGTTGCCATTTCAATAAAATACAATACCTATTAGAGGGGTATCATTTAGTTTGTCTCATCTGACGTTTACTCCCGAATTATTTCTCTAGTATTTGGTTGCTAACTTGAATGTTCATCTTGTTTTTAAACCTAGCGCTTAGATGTAGAAATTTTGTGCATTTCGTGTTCTTTTAATGAACTGTATTCCCTGTACTTGTTGTTAGATCCTGATGGCAAACTTCCTGGCTCAGACAGAGGCTCTTATGAGAGGAAAGACCTCTGATGAGGCCAAGAAAGAGCTCAAGGCTGCTGGGATGTCTGGAGATGCGCTGGAGAGACTCCTGCCCCATAAAGTAAGGAACTGTTCAAGAAATTCATACAACAGGACTGGAGTCTGTTAAAAGTTTAAAACGGATCTAAATGTAAGAGAATAGAGGGGTTCACACCAGGTGGGATACGCACAAATGCCAATCTGAGTTAGCATTGGAAACGTTAAAGGAGCAGTTCACTTTCAAAATAAATGTTCATGATAATTTAGTCACCCCCATTTCATCAAAGATTTTTATGTATTTGTTTCTTAAGTCAAAAAGAAATTAAGGTTTTGATGAAAACATTCAAGGATTTTTCTCCATATAGTGGACTTCAATGGACTCCAAATGGTTGAAGGTCAAAATGACAGTTTCAGTGCAGCTTCAAAGGCTTTTAATAATACCAGACGATGTATAAGACGATCGGTCATTAAAAAAAAAAGTATATGCTTTATAAACAGAAATGCTCGCCTGCTCTGTTCTACGATGCACGTTCATGACTTCACAAAATACTTAATTACTTTTAAAAAGCATATATTGTTTTAGAAAATGACAGATTGTTTCTCTAGATAATTTTTAACACCAATTTATTCATCGTCTGGTATGGTTTAAAGCCCTTGAAAGCTGCAATGAAACTGTCCTTTTGACCTTCAACCGTTTGGAGTCCATTGAAATCCATTATTTGGAGAAATATCAAAAATCTTCATTTCTTTTTGACTAAAGTAAAAAATACATAGCTTAAATATTAACATTTTGTAGTTATTTTATATATACATTACTTTATATTATTATTAATATTATTAAAATTATTATTATATTATATGGTTATATTGAATATATTATTATTGATTGATTATATTTATCTTAAAGTTAATGCAATAATATTCAAAGTATAATATAAATATACAGTAAGTCTTTGTCCATCTTACCCTAGTTAATGACCATCTTGAAAAGTTTTGTCTTTAAAGAATTTTTTCCGTTCTGTCCAGTCTTTTTGTAGTTAGGTCAAGCGGCTTTCAGTGTTTCTTGAGAGCTCCGCTTTTGGACAGATAAAAAGAAAAAAAGGCAAATTTAGTGAACAGTTTTGTGATTTGTGGTGTATATAGATGTACAAAATGGCCAGTCTATTTACTATTTTATCAAAAGGGACATTACATATAAAGTGGAGCATGCGATGTTTGAGTTCATAACAATGCATTGTGCAGTGGATGACCAATAACACACTGGTATTTTTTAGGTATTTCAGGGAAACAAACCGAGCAACTCCATCATCTTCAAGAAGCTCACACCCTTTATGCTTGGTGCATTAGTTGGTGAGTAATAAACATTGATTTGTAGATAAAGCTTCGTTTCCGAGATCCTCATTTGTGATGTACTTTATTTGTTCATGTGTTTTAGCAATGTATGAGCACAAGATCTTTGTGCAAGGCGTGATTTGGGATATCAACAGCTATGACCAGTGGGGGTGAGTCCAGTTTACAGTCTTCCCTTTTGCTGCTTTCTTGACTAGCTAATGTACCAACAAGCACAGGTCAGATGTGTAACGTCGACATGAATCAGGGCTTCAACAAAGCATGTAACCACTTGCATGTGGCCCTAAAGGAAACATTAAAATGGCTTTGATGAATGTTGCCAATTCCTCCAAATAAATTGTGCCACACCTTTTATTTGAATGTTTATTCATTCATTTGGTAACAAATCAGAGATTTGCTAATGTGAATTTGCTCCTTTGATGGGTTAAATGCGTAAAGTGATAGATAGAAGTACTATGTTGAGAATAAAAAGTCTCTTTTCTGTCCTCTCAGTGTGGAGCTGGGCAAGCAGCTGGCCAAGAAAATCGAACCCGAGCTGCAGGATGACGCAGAAGTTGATTCCCACGACTCTTCCACCAATGGACTCATCAGCTTCTTCAAGAAGAACCGCTCTTAAGCATTTTCAGACCCCCTAACCCATCTCTGCTGGCCCTCTCATCCAAAGGGAGTAATGAATTGTGTATTAACGCTTGGCGTAGTTCATATCTGATAGGCCTAGATAAGGAGGATGAGCACTTTATGTCTGTTTCATCACGTATAAGCCATGAGATTGTTGTGTGTCGTGTAAGATTTGACTGTATTCATGTCTGTGAGGGAAACACCTGTGTGCACTGTTTATTCTAGATACAATATCATGGACCAACGAACCACAATAAATGTATAATTTGTCGGTTTTCTTGGTTCATTGTTCTTTTCATTTAACAGCAATAAATTATCGGTGTTAATTTAAGGGTGGATTAAAAAAAAGAGAACCAGGAAGAATGCTGAGACTTTGACAAACAACAAAAGAAATTCTCTGCCAAAAGTAGTTTGTTTGTTTCCTCGATACTTTAGAACTTTATTGTGAATGCTTGTGCTGAGTTTCTATACAAAATGAATCTAGAATTACATAAACGTTATACTAAAGTTGTGAAATAAGATACAATGTTGTCGAGCCTGAAAAATAACGCAATTCACTGAACTCCATTCAACAGCTTCAGTTATGTGAAAATGATATTCCGTCATCAAATGTTTTAGAAAGACGTTTATTTTTAGTTTGCAAGCCCTTTGCGCATAGGATCAAAGTTTTCTACATTAAAACTGATTGTTGCAAGTAAGCTATATCGCTTTACAACCCATAGGCATGTTTAAACAAGTCTACAGATACAACACAGGACAGGCATTCACTAGGGGTGTGATTCTGAGAGATTTACAAGATTCACAAACTCATCAAACAAGCTGAGGACAATATACGGCTGTAACCTCTCTGACGGCTCTAGATTGACTGATAACATTGACGGGGAACTTCATTCTTGTGTGTTGTGTAAAAATGGAGGAGATTGTAGAAAGCGGTCTGTCTTTAATATACGTTTTCCTGACGGTTGTTAGTGTTTGCTTACTGCTCGTGCGGGGTGTGAGGGGCAGGCCTGTGAGGTGGTTGGTTGTTCTTGTGGTTTCTGAAGGGACATTGAGCTGTTTGGTCCATTCATTATTTCTAAAAGTGGCATTAGCGACGGTGCTATGTGGTTTGGTGCACTACATAGGGAGTGAAGAGATCATGTTACCTACCCTAAACAAAGCAGTGCTGATCACAGGTAAGACCTGTTTGCTTTTACCACATGGCACATAATCCTGTTTGATTTCTGTTTATATGTACATTTGTAATTTAATGAAATTGACCTTTTCAAGGTCATTTTTACCTCAAAATAGGAAACCACATTTCAAGATATTTTGAAACTTTCCAATACCATAATAAGAACCTAAAACAAATACAAAGTTTACAGGAAATCTTCTCGGAACCTATTTTTGGGTGAACTATCCTTCTGTCATCATTTACTCACCCTTTCGTCATTTCAAACCTGTCCTTCCGCAGAAAAAAAAGAAGATATTTAGAAAAATGTTGTTACTCGCCCCCATTCAATCGCATTGGTTTTGTGTCCATACAATAGAAGTGAATGGGGTCAAGTGCTTTTTGGTTACCAACTTTCGTGGTAGAAAACAAAAGAAGATATTTTGGAGAAATGGGGGGGGGGGGGGTAGCTATGTCAATAGAGGGAAAGTCAGTGTTGTTACAATCTTCAAAATATCTTTCTTTGCAATATTTATTTTGCTTTTGAGGTGAATTGTGACCCAGACTTGTTTCATGAGCCTTACCCAGTAGAAAACTGCCATCCATCATCATGGCACTGCCCTCCTAATAAACCTTGCACTTTGATCATAAAACAGGTACATGGTTAACTGGCCTGTCTCTCATAACTTATGCATTCCTGGGATGCGATTGAATAGATAGATATGATAAGCACGCAGACGATTATGAATTGTCACATGAAAACAGATTGAACTCAGATGACAGCTCACCAACAATACCCACAATGCAATGGAACTGATATGGGATATGTTCGACTGAGATTTTGTAGGTAAGGTAGTATTGTGTTTTCCGATCGATCTACAGGTTGTGATTCTGGTTTGGGTCACGATCTGGCCAAATGTCTGGACAGCGCAGGAGTGAGGGTGTTTGCGGGGGTCCTGGATGAATGCGGTCCTGGAGCTCGGGAGCTCAAGAGAGCTGCATCTTCAAAACTCACCATTCTACAGTTAGACGTCACAAACAGAAGACAGATCAAGCAAGCGTATGAGTTCATCCGGAGTCAAACAGGTGAAACAGGTGAGCTGGTAAAGAAGTAAGTTTATACAATCTTTTTCAATATCTGATCTATTTGTGATACTCTGAGCTGAAACTACCCAAAACCACTTACACCTGTAGCATCCATTCAGAACACCCTAGCAACCCCATAGCCATAACCTAGCGCAACATAGTTAACCCCTCACGATGTCCTATAATCTACCACGTGTACCCTAGCAACTGCAGCTATACCCTAGAAACCACTCACAACTTCCCAGCTACCTTGGATGCTAATTTTGCACAGGTGAACAACACAATAAAAATCAGAAATATAAATCATGTTCCCTAATCTGACATTGCAGACTCTCTATACATTATGTATTACTCTTTGCTTGTGTGCAGGTCTCTGGGGAGTAGTGAACAACGCAGGTGTGCTTGGATATGTGGGCGACGGAGAAATTCTGCCAATTAAATTATATAAAAAATACTTTGATGTAAATTTCATTGGTAGTGTGGAGGTGACACAGGTCTTTTTGCCTCTGATACGTCAATCAAAAGGAAGAATTATCAGCATATCAAGTATGGCAGGTAACCGTTGCGAATGTTAAAATCTTTATCTATGCATTAACAGTGGTTAGACAAATAAACTGAAACGCCCGGTTTAACACCACAATCATTTGTTAGTATAGTCCATGTCCTACTTTTAAAAGTCCTACAGTGTGGCCAGATATTCTGAGCCATTCCTCTTGGAAAACAGGGTCACTACACAATGCTGGCAGATGAAAAGGTTTTCTCAATTGCTCTTCCAAAACATCAAAGATAAGTGGCTTTGTAATAATCAGATACGCCATGGAAAGATGTTTTTTTTTTAGGTTATGCCCACATTAGTCCTCATTTGAACTTTGAACCTCTGTACATTGAACTAGTGTGTAGCATGACTTCTGGTGATCAGTATGAATGAAACATTGCATCATTGGTTTCTTTAGGAGAAATCCCTCTTCCTGGATTTTCAGCCTATGGAGCATCTAAAGCAGCTCTGACTGTATACAGTGGAACAATGAGACAGGAACTCTCACGCTGGGGAGTAAAAGTCATTATCGTTCAACCTGGGGCTTTTAAAACAAGTAAGACTATGCCAAACTCAACCTTCATGTAATTATGTTTAGTAAATTGCATGAAGATGAAAGATAAATATTTGAAAAAGAAAATGAAGTTTTCTGAAAAGCTTTCTGTATAGCATATCAGATATTCGAAGAAAAAATAGCGAAACAATTACTACAATTATTGTAAACTCAAAAATTGTTGTTGAACGAACTTAATAAAATAAGACTTCCACGAAATGGAAATAAATTTCTCCATTAAACTTGTTTGAAATTATTCTTTATAATCTTGTTGAATGAACTTAATTTTTTTAGTAGTCTTGATTAAATTAATTTGTCATGTACTTGCATATTTTACATTAAACCAATATAAAAAAAACATTATCGATTAGATTATTCAATGAAAGCACTCAAGAACATTTTCTAAATTATACATTTTTTACATTAATTAGACACTACTTAATTTAACTTCAATAAGAAGAGTGTTTATAGAACTCAACTAAAATGCAAATAAAACATTGTAACCTCCCATAACATAACCAAAGGCAACGCTTTTCTGAACAATGGTAACCGCAAAACCTAAAAATATAACAAACTCTTCAAAACCTTAAAGATAAATGAACTTTAAACACAAACAAGTGTTTCCTTTACTGAAAATTGCATAAAATAACTTATACGCAAAGTATGCTGGGAAATATAAGTCCTCTGCCAAATTGTAACGGTTTCATGTTAACACAACACAACTTTGTTGTCCCAACATGAATGGATTCAGTAATATGACTAAACATAAAAAATTCATGTTGTGACCCAATTTTCAAAGTTGTGTTGATTTAACTTAAGTTAATTGAACAAGCAGCAGAATTTTTTTTTGAGTGTACATATACTTTACAATAAATGTAAGAATAATGCAGGCTTAATAGTTTTTTCAATTTCGGGGTGAAAGGTTCTTCACAGATTTTTTAATGTACTGAAATTGTATTTGCAGATATTTTTGGCCGCAGAGAGCAGTGGATTGGCGTTCAGGAGGAGATCCTAAGTGATATATCCCAAGACGTCATGGAAACGTATGGAGTAGAATACATCAGCTCCATGCAGCAAAGGCTGGTCGAGATGTCTTCAACGTCAAGCCCCAACACGGGACCGTTCCTGGAGTCTTTAAAACATGCTCTGCTCTCCTCAAGACCTAATCCATTTTACTACCCGGGGGCGGCAGCGTGGGCTCTTCCACTTTTCTACAGACATTTCCCCACTTCACTGTCAGACAAGATCTTCTCACGAATCTTTATGAATAGTGATGCCAAACCAGCACAACACTGAATTTCTATTAACCGTTTTGCTAAAATAACTTTGACAGGATAAATGGTGTGGAAGCTTTTAGTAAACCAGGTGAATGAAAACCTGTCAAGCTTTGTTAAAAGCATGGAAACCGCACACAATCCACAGAACAATTCAACATCGTCTAAACCTTCTGTATTCAGTTTGTTACAACACACTCAAGAAACATATTTTGCCACAAAAAAATACCTTGGACGGTAAAAAGCTTGGAAAAACTGGGCTTTAAACTCAGGTCACAGTTTTTGCTTTCTTATTATAAGTTTGGAAAAAACAATTCAGGGTGTCCTATTAAATCCACAGTATCTTTTCACTTTAAAAAGAAGGTCTTTTAACAGTGGCATTTGTTTCTGACACTAAACAGATTTTAAAAAATCTAAAAAGGTCCATTGTATATAAAATAAATCATATAAGGTGAACATCTCTGTGAGTTTAAAATATTTCAGTCTTGAGGCTTTAAGAAGGCTTTCTTTGGTTTACAGTCAACAACATTTGAGTTTACGTCCTCTTCTCTGTCAATGATTGCAGAGTGATCTCGCTTCTTGGCGAACTTTTTCCTCATGCTGCCAACCAAACTTTCATATCTGAAGAGGGAGACACAATTTTATTTGATTTTTTTTCTAAAAAAATATGCTGTTCTATAACATTGTGACATTACTTTCTTACCTTCTTGCCATTTCTTCATCTGTTATATCGGTGTCCATTTTGTTTATACCTCCAATCTCTTTATTGACCTCATCTTCCTCTTTGGGTGCGTTCATTAGAACCATTAATCGCTACACAAAAAAAGTTCAATTATAAAAACCTTTTCTTTAATAAATTAAATTTGACTAAAAACAAAAACTGTAAAAGGAAAGAGAGTTAAGTTGTACCTCAACATCAGGATTAAAGCCTTTGAATGACATTCTGCCATAAACCAAATCCTCACATGGAACATAACTTCTCTCCTCAATGATGTAGTTCCTGTTTAAAAAAAATCTTTTTTCAGTTGATCACTTTGGCAAATGGTTCATGACAACCTTAAAACAAAACCTGCTGACTACACGGCAAACGCAGTACCTTCCGACGACGTCCCCAGTTCGTCTTCATTTGGTCACTGCGATATTACTTTGTGACCACGTTTTGAGGACATCTTGACAACGTTCCATTTCTTAGAATTTTGCTAACGTTCCAGAAACGTCCTTAAATAACGTTGTGAATGAATTCCATGGAGAACATTGTAGCAACGTGATGTACTGGTCTTCAGATAACCTAGATCCTGGTTATTAATGAATCTGGTCATTTCTATTTATCAAGTTATTATATGATATATTTATGAGAGTAAAATCTGTTGTAATGCCAAGACGAATGTTTTTAATTAGACTTCTGACAGCCGAAACGATTTTAACAACATGACTGTTTGGTCGATGTGACGTGCTCATTATGTCCCAGAAACGTTATTTGGTTTGTTAGTCGCTGCGACGAATGTGGTACGTTCCAGGTATGTCCTCAGGAGGTTATCACCACCTCTCTGCAACGTACAATGTTACGGCGACACGACGTATATGGGAATCACAAAGTCACTTCGCTAAAACGTTATTTGGTAAGATATGTAGATGCCACTTGGACACTTTAGCCACATGAATATAAAATATAAAAGCGAGAACATGAATTTTAATTATGGGAGAGGTTTTATCCATAGTTTTACCCTCTATTGTGGAACTGACAGCAAACTTGTAAGTGGAATTAGAGAATACAATTGATTCCATGTAATCATTTAGCAGACGCTTAAATCCACAGCAATTTACAAAGGAGAGAGAATTTACAGATTGCAAGCATGAGAATCAATATCTGAATGCACGGTTGTCAAATTTTGATGAATAAATACATAAAACGGTTGCTTCAGAGCATTTGTTCCAGTCCCCACAAACCTGTGCATGTCTAAAATATGTAATGGTAATCAAAGGTAGTAGTTCATACAATGAAACTATTACCATAATCAAAATATCAAATTCAGACTTTTTTATTCTCTCATGCTATTCTAAACCAATAGGGTTACCTCACCCTGTTGAAAAAAACATATGCTGGTTAGGTAGGTTATGAAGCATGGTAGCTGGTCACGTGCAGGTTTTAACTGGTCATGTGCTGATTTAAAGGGGTCACAGGACGTGGCTAAAACGATTATTAACGTTTGTTTAGTATGTAGTGCAATGTGTATACATAATTTAAGGTTTAAAAACGCTGTATTTTCCACATACCGTTCATGTTTGCATCTCCTCTTTGCCCCGCATCTATGAAACGCACAGATTTTCTTTCAAAGCCAGTTAACCAGTGCGTAGTGATTGGTTGAATACTGCAAGCGTGTGACGGAAATGTAACGTCTCTTACCATATTTGGAACATCAGGTTCCAAAGCAATTGTGCGGACAGATACGCCAACCTTACTTTCGTATACATTTGGGCGGTCTTGGTCTAAATATACCACCAACTGTCTGTGTGGTTACACAGTTAGGGGCTGTGTCCACCGAGGCACATTTACGCAAAACAGCCACTGTAGGTGCAGCGTTCTGCCCAAAGCGGAGCATTTTTCCACTCTGGGCGATCGGTCGAATGCCGGCGCTGATCGTGGGAAAAACACATAGCACGCCGGCCACAGGCGTAAACGCCTCGGTGGACACAGCCCCATACAGGTCTGGGTGAGCATTCGCTTTTAGATAGATCAACACTTTAATATTTCCAATTTTACAGGACTAATTAATGCATGGGGAACTTATAACACACCAAAGACACAGAAAAACACATATTTGTGCCAATTGACCCCTTTAAAATGGTCCAGGGCCAGTTTAAACCAACAAACGACCAGCTAAAACCAGCTACCATGCTTCAAGACTTACCTAACCAGCATATGCTTTTTTTTCAACACGGTACACTACACAAGACTAGAAATACTGAAATGAATACCACTCGTTTATCCTGCAATAAAAGTCAAAAGTGCAACTTCTGTTGTTGTTTTTTTAACTAAATTGATAACACTAGTGTCCAAATACTTTCTTGGTACAGATATAAATGAGCAATATAGAGACAGGTCTCACTCTTTGGCCTTGAGCTCAGGCAGATCCAGGAACCAATGTTCATCACTAATGATTCTCTTCTCCTCCTCATCCAGCTGCTTCTTCACATCAGCATCCAGACCTCTCTGCATGAACTACAGACACACGTGATCAAATCACTCTTCACTTGAAACATAACACACTAAATCACTCCCAATCACCACATCACACAGATTGATCTACAACACAGCACAGCGTGTAAATTAACCCAAAGAAAGCATCCTCATGCAAACATTGAGCTCAGGTTTATATCAGTTATTATTGTTAAAAAGCATATGTTTAATCCCAACATACCTTCATTCGCAGGAGATTTTTCGATAGTTTTGTTGAACCGTCGTTCGCCATTTTACACTTGAGCTAAAGTACCCGTCGTGCTGTAAACGAGCTAAAATAAACTGCCCACAGTCGCGTTTCTCTGAGTTAAATGTTCCTCGTGAGCAGCATAGCGCTCAAGTTAAAATAAATACACGGACATGTGAAGTTCACGCATGCGCTTTTTACGGGCGCGTGTGGTCCGCGCATGCGCGGTGCAGAAGCGTGTGTAGGCTCGACCAATCGCACAACACACAATCGCTCGAATTTTTTACTTACTGCATTTGGCACGATACATTATTGATCTATATATTTGAAGGAGGTAGATAATATTGTTAATATAAGTCTATATTGAGTTTGGTTCCAAAATATATAACTGCAATAATATCATGTTTTTCTTGTGTAAGTTTTTTTTGTTCTTTTTTTGTTATTATCGCTTAAATCAAAACATCTGCACAATAAAAAACGTGATTTTTAAAACAATTAAAAACGGAGTTTTCATAACCAAACTCTTCATATAATACAGAGTATTATAACAATTTTCCATAGCAACGAAATTGCAATAACACCCTCACAATTGAATCACAGTATTTGTGTTATATACTGTTTATTGAATATAAAGTGTATTCATATCAAGTGTATTTCTAATGATATTAAAACTTTAAAAGGTTGTTTACAAACTTGTATTTGGTTTTTGTGTAGATATGTGTAGTTATTGAAATCTATATGCTGTATAGTATACTGTCTAAAGTGTAAAACGACAAACAACTGCTATAGAAAAAATATTTAATTGATAGGAAATATTCTAAAGGATCTCAAAATATGAGACCATTTGTGCACTAGAGCTTTGGCCTTCTGGACATCAGAGTCATTAAAATGTGTACAGCACAATGTTTTTATTCTTCTGTGTCCCTACGATCACATTCATGTTTCCTACACAAACTCTTGCACCACCAGTTCTTTAAGGGAGATCAGCGATACCGGACTATGAGGGGAGTCTCTTACTCTGGTCAGCTCATCCTGTAACTGTGCCACAGGCAACTCAAGGCTGTAACCCAAATCAACAAGAGCCTCCAGCAGGGGCCCCTGATACCGGCGGAGCTCATAGCGCCTCACGGTGGGAAGAGCCCTTCTGCCTGTTTGAAAAGCAGCATTGAAGTCCTCTAGATCCCTTTGGCACACCAATATGGCACACAAGGTCGGTATCACTAAAGTGGAGTCATGAGAAGACAGTTTCTCCTGAAGCACCAACACCTTCTGTAGGCCCTCAAGAGCTCGGGAAAAGCGTCCACCACGCAACAGGTCATATGCCTCTTTTAGTTCCTGTTGAGTGAAAAACGCCTGAATAGCTTGCGATCGGCGGACGCATCTGATGGAGTAGATCTGAGTTAGATAGTCTCTCAGGGCGACACGCCGCTCTGAGATGATCTCCTCACAGAAGTTTCCCGTCACTCTTTTTCTGGGCATCACCATGTCTTCCATCTCCTCATTGAAGTCCAGCAGGAGCTCCTGATGCAGGTGAAGAAAGTCGGTGTAGCGACGCTCAATAGCCACACGTTTACAGTCGTAGGTACCAGACTGGATAACCACAATCCGATACACCTGTTTGACGGAAATCAAACATAAAGGTCGGATGAGGTCTTCACTGACATCGGCATTTAAACATGTTTGCACTATTGTGTAAGTAACAAACCTCAGCATTTCAAGGACAAATTAGTTATGTTATACATTTAGCTAACGTATCATGTTAAACAAGTCAACTTTAGGTAATTCACTTCACAATTCACAAAATTATTTTCAAACTGTCGTTGAGCAAGATCCTGCCCCCCCCCAAAGATGGATGTGTGTCACCATTCACTTCCGCTATAGAGAAACAAAGCCAAAATATCCCTTAAACAGAGTCTCTGCAATAATGATTGTAAGATGAAGCCGTAATATTCCTCCCATGTCCCCCCGCAGACTCAATGGAAAACACACAAAACATCAAAAAAGGCCCAGTTTCACATACCAAGGCTAAGCTGAGCCAGGACTATGCCTTAAGAAATTGGCATATTTAATTCACTTTTATCAAAATGCCATTGATAAAACATCACTGGTGTACATCTTTATACAAAACAATGGCGATGACATTTTAAAATATGCGAGGGACAACTCAATCTTAAATTTAAGTCTGGGACTAGTTAGCCCTGTCTGTAAAACCTTGCAAAACATCTTATAACTATTAAAACATGACAAATTGGAAAAACGAACACTTCAATGTACATCAGTGTGATAAGAACTAAAATGGCAAATTTCACCCTGCATCCTAAATGTGTACTGTGACACTACATACCACATTAGATAAAGTAGCTACTTTTTTCAATTAAATCACTATGTTCTATATAGTATGTGTGGCTTCAAAATCATAAACAGTACTTCAAGAACACAGCGTAAGTAGGTGAATTGGGCTCAACACTGGTCTTTGTAGTTTTGGTAATCTTACAAGACATGGTGACCAATCTTCTGGACAGAAGTCGATTTTGATGCAGAGTGCTTCATGTAATAAACCGCTGTGCATTTGTAAAACATCTTTGTGTTATAAGCAGTTGTTTATACCACATATTTGGAGAACATTTGGTCGATGATTCGGGCTGAAGGGATGTCAAACAGCAGTTTAATGCTTCTGAACTCCTGCTTCACGGCCCTCCAGTGCTGCTGCAGTTCTGCTGTTGTCAGACACGAGGCGCTGAAACCCGGATCAGCATCTTCATCTGTCACAGTAAATTACATTAACACAATGAGACACGGACAACACAAATGTCATAGACAAATAACAGACTGAGGATATTTACATGTTTTCTGCTGCTGATGTGAGGAATTCTCTGCATCTGCTGGGCAGATGTCAAGCGCTTCTGCTTGTTCCTCCATAACAATCTGAAAGTTGATGTCTGAGAGATTTAAACAAGTGTTAACATAAGACTTGAGAAGTCAACGGACAAAAAAAATTCTGTGATCATTTACTCATCCTTTTGTCGTTTCAAACCTGTGAGACTTTCTTTCTTCCGCAGAACACGAAAGGAGATATTTTGAAGAATGTTGTAAATAGACTCTTGCATTGGTTATGTGTCCAAACAATAGAAGTGAATGCGGTCAAGTGCTGTTCGGTTACCAACTTTCTTCAAAATATCTTCTTTTGTGTACTGCTGAAGAAAGTCATAAAGGTTTGAAATGAATGAGTAAATGATGACAGAATTTAAATTATTTGGGTGAAAAATCACTTTAATCTGTAAAAGCAATTGATTCTTTAAAGAAACTGCACTTTTTTAGCCTCACATGTGTTAAAGCAGCATAAAGAACCTTCCTGTTAACTTCAGAAGTTGCCACCTTTTCTAAAAAAAAAAATCATGCGACACGCCACACAATCAGGGTTTGGGAAATAAAGTCTCAAGAAAATGTCAATGTTTTACATGACTCCACATCAACAGTCACATTATCAACTTAATGGCCACAACCATAAAAAATATACAGCAGTTACAGTTATTTTGAATAGGTAATGGATGAAAGCCCATTTGAGCTATACGTAACTTTTTAAACAGAAGTGTCCTCGTGTGGCCAGAGGACTGATGAAGGTAACAGGATATAAAGACTGACAGTCTATTGTCGTTCAGGGTCACATTGTATATCCGTTTAAGCACAATGGACTTTATGAAAATGAAAGGAATGCTCTCTCCTCACCCGTGTAAAGACAGTAATCCCTGATAAAGATGAAGATGATGATATAAGAGGTTTGTTGGATCTTTAGAAGTCATCGAGTTCATGACACATAATTCTGTGTTTGATGTTGGTTGAATCTTAACTTTGTTAATGAGGAACTGAAACCAGAACGAGGGAGTGATCGACGTTTTATTTCTCTCAAATCATGTGTCCAGTAGATGGTGCTGTCCGGTAATATTACTTCTACATTGTTCTTTTTTATCACCTTTAGATGTGGGCAGGTTTCTTCAAAAAATGGATCACATTGATTAGACAGCTGAGATAAAACAAGTTGTCATAGACTCCACCCAGATTAGTCTCAGATTAAATACAGATATGAGGCATATAAAAAGCCCTCGAGGTTAAATGACTCTAGACAGTTTTTGATCTCCTGAGTTGATATAAATGTCAGCCTGATGAGGTACTGAATTCTGATGCTTTGTTGTATTAACACACTGGCACGTGTGTCTTTAAATAAACTGCTGGATTCATATTAAATGTAATGTTTTCAACATTTTATTTATTTGTAAATAGGTTTAAATGTATCATAGATTGCATTTATATTAAATGCACTTAAGATGAACTTTTGAGTGTTTCTTAAACCATTTACTGTAAGCTTATTGAGTTTAAAATATAGTGAAAGTTTACTGCTCAAAAGTACTTGCAAGCAATTACCTAAAATATAATTTAATGTCAGTTTAACATACAGTTAAAAGTGAATTAATATCTTGAAAACCTTAATGCATGGCTGCTTCAAACTCAACTCTGTTACAAAGGCACAAGTGTTCTCATCAAAACACTTAGGAATTGAAAGAAACTAGTTAAAAGCCCAAACTAAAGCAAACACTTATCACAATAAGGATAGTTTTGCAACATTAATTGCAAGCACAAATGTGATATTGATGCATTGTGATGAATGTTGATTGATAGCAACAATTGTGAGTCAGCAGTGCTTAATTATACTTGATTAGTAAGTATTTTTAAGTTTAAAGACTTAAATAAAGCAGTACACTTTAACTATGATTTTAACACAATAAAAGCAATTTTTACAAGTACGTATAAAGATGGATTGAAGTCCTACTTAAGTGGGTTAAAAATCACAAAAAATGTATTTAGATATTTAGACATTTTGGTATATAGGCTAAGTCGAAAACAGTTCATTTAATATTATATGTACAGTTTAACAAAGCAAATTAAAGTGCACTGTTTTCCACTAGGGAACATTGTGAAGTACAAATAAATGTACATATTGATATTATCTGTAGCCGATAGAAGGCATGTCCGCTGTATACTGTTTGCCTTTGTGAATGCTATGAGTTAAAATGGTCATGACATCATATTCTGAATCTGTCTAGCCATTCCCACTGCCTAATTGTTTGTGAAGCTGCTTTGCAATAATGCATAATAGATCATTAAAATAGTTGTCTCAATGACTCCAGTGAGTTAATAAATGTCTTCTGTTGTTAAATGATACTTTGTTAGAAAAAATGAAATTTGAGTGTAATCCAAATATCAAAGCATTCAGATCTGAGCACAGAACACATGTGGCATGTCAATTATTTCAAATCTAATTGGTTCTTGCATGTGTTATGACTAAACCTATCATAAAATGCATGAACATAACTAAATTACATCAATTGCTATATAGTGTCATGTTGTAAAGTTAAAGAAATAATTTGAGTACAAGTAATGTTATATTTATAAAGCTAAAGAAAAACATTTTCAAATTAAATGCATCTGTATAAAATGTAACAATAAATCTTGCTCAATATCAGCTTTTCACAAGCACACCAGCCTGCTTTTATAAACTTTCCTGAAAGTTGGGTATTTAAATGTTTATTTAATTTAGTTTATTAAATAAAAAAGACCCATTTTGCTGACACAAGTTGAAACATACAGGACAATATGCAAATGTCAGCTATCACCTGAAAAAATACATGAGACTTTCTAAAGAAACACAATACAAAGAACCCAAAGATGGAAGTGGAAATATGAAAATGTATTTTGTTTCAAAAGAAGTAAACAAACCAAGGCAGAAACAATATAATAACATACAGACAGAGAAACAGCAGATTCAGGTGAGAGGGTCAACAAGCAAGAACAATTTACATTCTCATTTACATTGAAATGAAATGAGATTATACTGATTTATAAGGATTGTGGATTAACGTTTAAAATCCATAAAAATAAAATATAATAATTTCTAAAATAATTGGTATAGAGTTACAGATCTGAAAATGTTGGCTTATAGCTTCACTGACATTTACGAAACATGAGGACACTTAACAAACTTTGATGTCAAATTCACAGTATTTTAAATAAAATTTTAGAAATCTACTGCTTACTCCTAACTGTGTTGATAGAGTGTTAATGTTTTAAGTTTTTGGTTGAGTTGTGACACTAAATGGTCCTATGATATGGACTCTTATGGAAAATCTGCTAGAAAATGTAAAAAAAATAATGAACTATAATTCATTATATTCCATAATTTCCTATTTTCTTGTTATTTCTTTACTGTTTACCCTTCTCTCTCTTTTCGCTAATTTTAATTCTGCTTTTGCAACAATGAACATTTGTCAAAAATGCTAGAAACAAATGTTAATTCAATGAAACATGTCAAAACTGACAAACTGAGTATTTCAATGACAGCAACTACAAAGTACAATGCTCAATGTGTATGTGTTAAACTTTTGCTCACTTTAAACTGAGTGCAGAAATACAAAGAGAGAAGAAAGACAGCGAAGCAAACACATACTGCACTCATGACTTTCAGAAGAAATGGACAAACTGTAAGTTTTGTAACAAACCATGAATATTATTAAAATATATATTTTAACAGAGAACAACAGCGAAAGATACATCTTTGAAAAATCTAAAACATGGAGAGAAGCTCAGAGTTTCTGCAGACAGTATCATACTGATCTGACCAGTGTGAGGAACAAGAATGAGAACGAAGACATCCAGAAGATCATTAATAATAAGCAGACATCTGTCTGGATTGTTCTGTTCAGAGACTCATGGGAGTGGTCAGATAACATTAACTCCGCCTTCAGAAACTGGAAGTCTGCTGAACTGAACAATTATGGTGATTCTTCTGAAGATTGTACAGAGGTCCAAATGAGTTCTCACGGACAATGGAATGATTTGAACATTTGCTTCATGAAGGTGAGTCATAATAGTCTGTATTTTATAACATAACTTTAAAATTATCAATACATTAAATTTGTCAACAGTCTCTTCTATCAAACTTTCAAACCTTCTGTCTTAAAATGGCATCCAGAGTCGTTTTCTGTCTGTTTGTTTTGACTCTCATGTGCAGGTTTGTTCTGTGTGCAGATAAGCTGGTATTGATCAAACAGAATCTGAGTTGGACTGAAGCTCTGATTCACTGCAGACAGAATCATGTGGATCTGGTTTCAGTTGATTCAGAGGAGATTCAGCGCTGGGTGACAGAAGTGGTTCAAAACGCTTCTACTGCAGAGGTTTGGCTGGGGTTATGTGACTCCTGCACGCTGGACACTTGGTTCTGGGTAAGTGGAGAGATTGTGTGCTATGAGAAATGGGCTGAAGGGAATGAAACAGCAGTGGAGAAGGTCTCGGTTACGTCTGTAACCTTTGTTCCCTTCAGTCGGTCTCTCCATGTTGTGTTGAGAGACAGACTGGGGTTTGATTCTGAGAACCTATCATCTCCGACATAAAACTAAAACACCAATGGGCTTTGGTGAATGGCCTGCCCACGCAGTCTCCGCCCCGTACATATATGGGTATAAAATGAAGATGGCGGCGGTCATTCATCACCCTTTGTGCTGAGCCGAGACACAACGTTGTGTTGAGAGACAGACTTGGGACCTATCTCTAGGTCACTGACTAGCGACACTGACTAGCCTAGCGAGTCACAAGTGAGCGTTGCAGTGAGACTTAACCTTCCAGTGGAATAGTAGTGGACATACTGTGAAGTCTGTACTGACAGTCATCATGGAGAGTGCGTTCGCCTTGTAAGTGAGGCACCGTCCGGAGCCGTCGCACTGCGGAAAACACTGCTCTCCTCTTGGAGAGTGTGTTACAGAGACACTGGTTCCACTCGGAGGTTGTGAAACCTCGCAAAGGTACTGGGCGTAGCCGAACCCGCAGCTACATATGTCTGCCAGAGAGGCGCCTTTGGCCAGTGCCCACTAGGGGACCCTACTCCAGTGGAGTGGGCTCTCACTGCGAGTGGTCCCTACCCTCTTGTAGAGGCGAGCACCATCAAGAGCGGTCTTCATCGTAAAAGTGGATGAGAGGCGTCTCCAAGGGGCTCGCAGGCCGCCAATACCCCTTGAGAAGGTACGGAACGCGGCTGAAGTCGCGCTCCTGAGGGACCTGGTGACCAGGTTATGTTAACCAAGAAACTTACCCTCCAGGCGATCGTGATGAGCGGCAACAGTGACTACTTATAGGCATGCAAGCCATTCAAGGCCAACTCCTCCCATCCGGGGGTCAGGCGTGGAGATTCCAGAGGCCTGACCTGGGGTACCAACGGTGTCCTTCCCCTGCGATAAGGTCTTCGTCAGGGGAATCGGCCAGAGGGGGCAGTCAACAAAAGAGGTCTGAGAGTCAAGTCTGGTTGGGCCAGTAAGGCACAACTAGCAGTACCTGAAGTCGCTCTTCTCTAACTCGTGCACATCTGGGTCAGCCGCGAGCGTTCGGGAGGGCGGGGCCACTACAACCCGTTGTTGAGTCTTGCCCACTATGGGACGGTACACCATCGCCCATCTGGAACGAGCCTGGAGGGCATGCTGGGGCATTGATGACCCGCAGCCCAAAGCTGGTGGAGTGACATCCACGGGAACCCCTGATCACCTCCGCCGATCGCTGAAGCGGTCGACCTCGTCGAGATAGCAGTCGCGTTCAGGAAGCTGATGGGGTTGCGGCAACATTCCGGAGAATGTAGCCGCTGTGACCGCCACACCTGATGACAAACCGTGCCACTACATGCTGTAACCCCAAAGTGCAGTACAGGTGTCGTGACCGTCAGACTCGAGGATGGTCTGTCATACCCAAGAACACAGTTGCAACATCTCCTCATCATCACGCACCGTTTCCGATGAGTGGTGTAGGAACATAACGGTGGTACCGTCTCTTAGGGAACGGTCAGACGAAGCAAGGTGCAAACGGTCCGCGAGCCAGTGGCTGACGGATTATCGCTAACATTAATCCTCACATCACGCTCGCCGCTCACCATAGCCACTGCCGTCGCGGAACGGAAGCAGCGAATTGGCGGCTGAGTCCCGTGGGAACACAGCCGCCCGTGACGCAACGTCTGAGTCATACACCGACCGCAGTACGGGCAGAACTGATCCACAATGGCTGCCCCTCCTCGATGAGAGTGGAGACTGTGAGAAATTATTGGCCCTAAAAAGGACCTGCTCTTTTAGATCTGCAGCTTGCTGCCCAGGGGAAGTCCGCGCTCCGGAGGGGAAGTCCGCCGTCGGCTGGGAAGAGTCCGCACGCCGAAAGGGAATCCTCCGTCCGAAGGGAGAAGTCCGCTGCTCTGTGTCGTAAGTCCAGCAGGAGAGTCGAAGAGATAAACTCGACACCAACGACTTCGAAAAGGTTTCGAAGAACAGAGGATGATGAATAACCGCCGCCATCTTCCTTTTATCCCGTATGTACGGGGCAGAGACTGGCGTGGGCGGGCCATTCGCCAAAGCCCATTGACGTTTTAGTTTTATGTCGGAGATGATAGGTTCTCAGAATCAAACCCCAGTCTGTCTCTCAACACAACGTTCGGAGACCGACTGAAGGGGAACTGTGAAACTGTGACGAGATCTGTAGCGGTTCAGTCTGGAGAAGATAATCGCTGGATCAGCCTTCCTGAAACTGAGAGACGCAACTTCATCTGCAGCAGATATGATTGAGAAAGAGCACATATGTGTCTATCACTTCCTGGGACACAGTTGGGTTTAAGTTGTCACGTAAGTTTGAGTAAGTGTTGAGTAAGTGTTGAGAAAGTCATGCACACTAAAGAGAATTAAATCTTTTATCATTTCTGTTTAGCTGTCCCAAGCCCGTCCCTGGCTCTGCACTCAATCCCTTCAATCCTTAGGTCCCATTGGGCTCATCCTTCCCTCCGCTTCCATCTCAGTTCTCGCAATTACTCTAAAACTAACATAACTTTTCTGTAAACTGGTAAAAATGTATTGTAAAATATTTGTTTTCTGTAAAAAGATGGGATATAAGAATATATATTAAGTTGTTTCCCCCATTTTTATGTAAATTTGTTCTCTTTTTCTGTAATTTAATAGATATTCACCGTATTTCAAAAATAAACTTAAAAAAATAAATCTTGTTAAAAAAACAGAATTAGATTAGATTTTTCTCATATTTTGATTTTACACCTTTTTTGATAGCCTATTTTTATATATTTGATATTTTGACTTTTTTCGCAGTTGGTGCAGCCAATGTGCTTGTCTTTCGTAATAATACCATTTATCTTCTATATTACATTCACTGAAACAACAACTAGAAGGATTTAATAAAAAATTTGAAAAAATCCTAGTTGTTGTTTTTTTCAGTGTACATCATTTTTATTTTCTTGCCAGTTCTTTAGTTCACTGTATTCATGAGCATCACTAGACCCCTTTACAGGGGTGCGTGCAAGCAAAAGTCTGTGTATGTCTGTCTGTTAATCTTATTTCGACACACACATTATTGGGTCTTGTAGATGGACGTCAGATGTTTTGTACGAAGCAGGCACTGGGAAGCAGAAAGGTGAGATGATGAGTTTAAGGGAGGTCTCAAATATCAGACGAAAAAGCATAATGTGTCAAGAAAACCTCTGTAAAGTGTATAGAATTGCACTGTTGCAGGGAAAACATATTTTTGTGTTCTGTAGTTACAAAAATGAATGAATCAATCTTTTGGATATGAAATTAATAATCAATTCTCTAGCTCTAATATGGTGCACTGCTTAAACAGTAACAGCCTATGCAAATGTTGAAGAAGTTTTTTTTCCGGTTTTCTTATTTCCGTTCAAGCCTTTGCCTTCTATGCCATTAAATATATATTAAAATAATAGAAAATATATTAAACTTCGACATACTTCGTCATAATTTGTATAAACATTCTCAACATATGTTTTGCAAATGATGACGAAGTATGTGGAATATTAATATACTGTAGATAGTGCGTGTCATTTACTTCCCTCATGTATCCGTTTTATACTGTATACTCAATGTTCTTTCCCTTACTCGTTCTTGTTATGGTTGTGTACATTTGCTGTTTCCATGTTTCTTCAGTTCTCTAGTAAAGTCTATTTTTAACTTCCTTCTGTGCCATGCTCTGGGTCCACATATACAACAACATTATGATAAAAATCATGTTTTACTGACACTGTATATGTCACTATGCAAATAACAGTAAACCCAATTTTAAACCAGTTGAAATGCTGTTACAGTTAGAATAATAACAGGAAACAGTAAAGGGTGGGAATAGACAAATAAGAAGGAAATGAAATATGAAAATAAGGCATTTTGTGAATGAAGTAAACAAAAGAAGGGAGGCACTGAAGAGCAGATATATTATAAAGACATAATAGACACACTGACAGAAACTGGAGATTCAGGAGACAAACACACAAGCTCAAAAGTAAGAACAACTTACATTCTTACTCCTATTAAATTATACTTTAGATAGGACTCTGTTTGATTATGATTGTGAATTAATGTTTAATAACTTCTAATGCAAATTTGTTAAGATTATAATATTATTCCCAGATATATGTGCTACAATCCTGTAAGCAGTTATTTTTAAAGTTAGCTGTGCATTTGTCTCATCTTAGATCTCATGAAAAAATACAATGTGTTTTCAAATGTTTTGTTTTCAGATCTTTTTGCCTTTTCAATACTGTTTATTTTTTCCTGTTTAATCTTATAGCTGATTTGCAACAATGCAATATTGTGAAAAGTGCTATAGAAATAAATGTGAATTAAATGATTTAAATTTGATCAACAAGCAGAAGAAATGGAATATCTGAGTATTTTAATATCTTTCTTCCTCAGAAATGGATCAAACTCTATATTTCAGGCTTCTTCTGATCGGTGAGTTTCTATTTCTGGTTTTATGTTTGCTTTATTATGTTACAATAATTATTTTAATAAATAATCAAACATTCTGTTTTGTAGCGGTCTGCTCATTATCTGAATGCATTCAGCGCCGCTATCACTATATCAACATGATTAAAAACTGGACTGAAGCTGAGAGTTACTGCAGAGAGAAGTACACAGATCTGGCCACAGTCCACAACATCAATGACATGAAAGAGCTGATGAACACTGTGAATAAAGATAATGTGCACGTCTGGATTGGACTGAAGAATACAAGTACACATAAATGGAAGTGGTCTCTGGGTGATCCTGTAAACTATACGAACTGGGGAAATGGGCAACCAAATTACCAAACAAATTGTGCTTTTATGAAAAATGGAAATCAGCATCATATGGAATGTGATACAAAGTTGAGTTTCATCTGCTACAATGGTGAGTGACAGCAAACCTTCAACAGATATAAAATCTACTGTACATAAAAACAGAAACAATGTTTATAATTGACACAATTCTTCTCCTGTGACCGACAGCAAACTACACGTGTGTCAATAAAGTTTATAAAACTTTTTCTTTAACAGACAGCAGTAAAGGATACATCATTGAAACATCTAATAAAACATGGAGAGAAGCTCAGAGTTTCTGTAGACAGTATCATACTGATCTGACCAGTGTGAGAAACCAGACTGAGAATGAAGACATCCAGAATATCATTAATAATACTGATAAATCTGTCTGGATTGGTCTGTTCAGAGACTCATGGGAGTGGTCAGATAACAGTGACTCTGCCTTCAGAAACTGGATGTCTGCTGAACCAAACAATAATGGTGGCCCTTCTAAAGATTGTACAGAGGTCAAGATGAGTTCTCGGGGACAATGGAATGATGCTGGTTGTCATCACTCTAGTACATTTGTGTGTCATGAAGGTGAGTCATAATAGTCTGTGTTTATAGCATAACTATCAGTTCTTCATTATCAGTATGATATCAAGTTCATCAACAGTCTCTTCTTTCAAGTTTATAACGATAAGTGAAATGTCTTAAACATGCTTTTTGACAGGAATCTATCTCTTATGTGTCAGAAACGATCCCTCATACTGAATATCTAGGACAGAGTTATCAGAGACAATGAGTGTCCTTTAGAAAATAATTTGCTTATTAAATTGATTGTTATAACATTGTCAAATAAGATAATGTGATTGGATGAAGGGGCTTTGGGTCTGGAGTCAGGGTTCTAAAAATCACAAGTCTGCTGTGATGTTTCCAATTTAAGTCACATCTCATGCTTATATTTCCTGACACTTCTCCACTTTCATTATAATAAATCTCATATATATGTGTGTCTCATGACAGAAGTTTATTTATTATTAAAATGGCATCCAGAGTCGTTTTCTGTCTGTTTGTTTTGACTCTCATGTGCAGGTTTGTTCTGTGTGCAGATAAGCTGGTATTGATCAAACAGAATCTGAGTTGGACTGAAGCTCTGATTCACTGCAGACAGAATCATGTGGATCTGGTTTCAGTTGATTCAGAGGAGATTCAGCGCTGGGTGACAGGAGTGGTTCAAAACGCTTCTACTGCAGAGGTTTGGCTGGGGTTACGTCACTCATGCACTGTGGGCATTTGGTTCTGGGTAAGCGGAGAGATTGTGTGCTATGAGAAGTGGGCTGAAGGGCATGAAACAGCAGTGGAGAACTGTGAAACTGTGACGAGATCTGGAGCGGTTCAGTCTGGAGGAGATCATCGCTGGATCCGCCTTCCTGAAACTGAGAGACGCAACTTCATCTGCACCAGATATGATTGAGATGTGTTTGTCATTTCCTGTGATACACAACTTATTGTTTCTTTTCATTTTCCATTTAGCTGCAGTGACAATTTAAAAGCATGTTTTGGATTAAATACAACTCAAAATTTAGACTCTCAAACGTTATTAATATGTACTGTTATTTTAAGAATTGCTGTGTTTTTTGTGCTAATCTGAAGAAGACAAAGCAGATGTTTTGAAGAACATCAGTAACCTAACAACACCGGACCCTGCAGAATTCCATTGAATGAACACAAAATCAAAGTGACATTTTTCAAAATATCTTCTTTTGTGTTAATTCCACAGCCGAAAGAGTCTTATGCAGGGGGAATAATTGGTTAAAGATTTATATATATATACATAGCATAAAAATTTTGAGGTATAAACCCGTGGCTGCAACTTTGTTCATGAGATACTGAAGTTAGAAAGACATTATTTTCTGTCTTTTTTGACCAATAGATGGTGCTGTTCAGTTCAATGACACCACAATGACAGACTACACCGACATGAGGAATTTAACTAAGAACATAAATCAACATTTTTCTGGAACTAATTTTCAAGTATCCACCAAATTGCAGTTTAAGGGTCAATGTTAGATGCACTGTGCTGAGCGCTTTAAAGCATTTCTGTCAAAAATATAATTCACTTTAAAGTAAATTCTATCTAGAAAATCTAATATAAAGTTTTTGACCTGTGTTCTCTGTTTTGTCGACGTTTAACTCAGTTTATTTGTACTTTGTGTCTCTTGATCGTAAGGATGACTTGGATCATTTGTGAATATTTGATAGTTTTGCTTGCTAATGTGGACTTTGCTCATGAAGAAAACACAAGAAAAGAATTAAATCCTCAGCAATGTTATATTTGAGAAGTTATACAAACAATAGTTATACAAATAATTAAAATACAACAAGTTGTTATAAATATTAGCACATAGTAGAGGTGTTTTATATTTTTGGGGAAATCATCAGTCTAAGCTATCTCAAGGGTAAAATACACAACAAGACTTTTGCTCTAATTTCAGTTCCGGGTCGGTGTTGCGTCACTCCGTGTAATGCACATGCACCTACGTTCCATTTGTGACACTGCGAAGCTTTATGTGGTAGACCAACCACAGCAGACTGGACTCTAAAAACTGCTGGGTTACCTTTTCAACCCATACGCTGGGTTGAGACCGCTGGGTACGCAAACTCGTCGATTTGACCGATATCTGGGCTGGGAATTTTAACCAAACATCGCTGGGTTGTGCATGCGGACGTTAAAGAGAGCATAACGTGACGTCACGTTAAACATGTTTATAAGGTTCAACGAAAGAGTGTTCAAATGTGAATTTGCCTGGGATAAGGGTTGCGTTCTTTCATCATTTTGATAGTTTAGTCGGTGTGTAAAAACCAATATCAAGTGAGAGCAGTAACCGACGAGATGGAAGTCTGAACATTCCTGGGGCATGTAATTAAATTAAACCTATGTTATTAAATACGGTTCAATTTAGTCTCAAATAAGCTTTCGGTTTTCTTTCTTGACGACATTTAAAAGCTTATGCATTGGCCTTAGTGGAACTATTTGTGTTGCAAAGGTGCTGCGCTATCAGTAAACGCAACGGCAAGACTGTTTACTGCTCAGTGAACCGGAGAGCGCGAAAACCGATGGCCGAGTTGGATTCTTGAGGCCAGAGGGTATGTTCCTTTAAAATTAACATAAGTATTTGTTAATCTTAAATTTATATGTTATGATAACTTTGGATGAATCATAACTTGTTTGTAATAATTGGTGTTCCTGATACGCTGAAGTGGAGCTTGCCGACCTGATAGTTTTCTGTCAGAAGTTGAACCAAACTTTCCTGCCCTGCGAGTTTTCAGTTTTCGTGTAACTTAGTTGTACATTTCACATATCAAACTTTATTTGTATAATAGTATGAAGAGCTCTTTTCCGACACGCTATAAATCTATTTTAATGGTTTTCATTATTAAATTTAATTTTCATTATATTCCATTCCATTTTCTACCGCTTATCCGAACTACCTCGGGTCACGGGGAGCCTGCGCCTATCTCAGGAGTCATCGGGCATCACGGCAGGACACACCCTGGATGGAGTGCCAACCCATCGCAGGGCACACACACTCACTCATTCACTCACTCACGCACTCACACAATTTTTCCAGAGATGCCAATCAACCTACCATGCATGTCTTTGGACCAGGGGAGGAAACCGGAGTACCCGGAGGAAACCCCTGAGGCACGGGGAGAACATGCAAACTCCACACACACAAGTCGGAAGTGGGAATCGAACCCCCAACCCTGGAGGTGTGAGGCGAGCGTGCTAACCACTAAGCCACCGTGCCCCCCAATTTTCATTATATAAAAAAATTAAATATTTTTACCTAGACCCATACATTCTGTTAATATTCAATTTATCCTTTTAAAATGGTCTGTTGGCTCAGTCTGAACATTTTAAACAATGATTGTTAAATGAAACAACAAAATTGTCAATTATAAATTCAAATTATATATATATATTTTTTTTAAACGCTACAAATCCATCCTTTTTTTCAAACAAATGTTGCTTTATTTCTTTTTAAAAACAAACAAACAAGAGAACATGAATCATATGACATCAAGGACTAATACTATAAATTATCCATCAAAAAATCCATTTTCTACCGCTTATCCGGGGCCGGGTCGCGGGGGCAGCAATCTAAGCAGGGATGCCCAGACTTCCCTCTCCCTAGACACTGCCTCCAGCTCTTCCGGGGGGACACCGAGGCGTTCCCAGGCCAGCCGGGAGACATAGTCCCTCCAGCGTGTCCTAGGTCTTCCCCGGGGTCTCCTCCCGATGGGACATGCCCGGAACACCATCCCGGAAAGACGTCCAGGGGGCATCCGGAAAAGATGCCCGAGCCACCTCAGCTGAAGCTCCTGCTCCGTTCGTACAGGGACCGGATAGCCCTTAGCAAAGGGTCACGAATTCCATACTCCCAGAGCACCCTACACAAGATGCCGCGAGGGACACAGTCGAATGCCTTTTCCAAATCCACAAAACAGATGTGGATTGGTTGGGCAAACTCCTATGCATAGAGCTGGTCCAGTGTTCCACGACCGGGACGAAAACCACACTGTTCCTCCTGAATCCGAGGTTCTACCATCGGCCGGATTCTCCTCTCCAGTACCCTGGCATAGACTTTCCCGGGGAGGCTGAGAAGTGTGATCCCCGATAGTTGGAGCACACCCTCCGGTCTCCCTTTTGGAAAGAGGGACCACCACCCCGGTCTGCCAGTCCAAAGGCACTGACCCCGACCGCCACGCGGTGCTGCAGAGGCGTGTCAGCCAAGACAGCCCCACAACATCCAGAGACTTGAGGTTCTCAGGGCGGATCTCATCCACCCCCGGAGCCCTGCCACCGAGGAGTTTCTTAACTACCTCGGCGACCTCAGCCCGGGTGATGGACGAATCCACCTCCGAGCCCTCAGCCTCTGCTTCCTCAATGGAAGATGTGACAGCGGGATTGAGGAGATCCTCAAAGTATTCCTTCTACCGTCCGATGATATCCCCGGTCGAGGTCAACAGCTGCCCCCCTCCACTGTAAACAGCGTTGGTAGGGCAATGCTTCCCCCTCCTGAGGCGCCGGACGGTTTGCCAGAATCTCCTTGAGGCCGACCTATAGTCCTTCTCCATAGCCTCACTGAACTCCTCCCATGCCCGAGTTTTTGCCTCCCCAACCATCCGGGCTGCAGTCCGCTTGGCCTGTCGGTACCCGTCAGCTGCCTCGGGAGTCCCACAAGCCAGTCCACTTGGACTCAATATCTCCAGACTCCCTCGGGATCTGGTCGAAGCTCTGCCGGAGGTGGAAGTTGAAGATCTCTCTGACAGGGGATTCGGCCAAACGTTCCCAACAGACCCTCACAGTACGTTTGGGTCTGCCGACTCTGTCCAGCTTCCTCCCCTGCCAGGTGGTGATCAGTTGACAGCTCCGCCCCTCTCTTCACCCGAGTGTCCAAGACATACGGCCGGATGTCAGATGAAACAACCACAAAGTCGATCATCGACCTCCGGCTAAGGGTGTCCTGGTGCCATGTGCACTGATGGACACCCTTATGCTTGAACATGGTGTTCGTTATGGACAAGCTGTAACTAGCACAGAAGTCCAATAACAGAACACCACTCGGGTTCAGATCAGGGGGGCCGTTCCTCCCAATCACGCCCCTCCAGGTCTCACTGTAGTTGCCCACGTGGGCGTTGAAGTCCCCCAGCAGAACAACAGAGTCCCCAGTCGGAGCACTTTCCAGCACCCCTCCCAGAGTCTCCAAGAAGGCCGGGTACTCTACACTGCCGTTTGGCCCATAGACGCACGCGACAGTGAGAGCCCTATCCCTGACCCGAAGGCGCAGGGAAGCGACCCTCTCGTTCACCAGGGTAAACTCCAACACATGGCGGCTGAGCTGGGGGGCTATAAGCAAACCCACACCAGCCCGCCGCCTCTCACCATGGGCAACTCCAGAGTGGTGAAGAGTCCATCCTCTCTCAAGGAGTGTGGTTCCAGAGCCCAAGCTGTGCGTAGAGGTGATCCCAACTACCTCTAGTCGGAATCTCTGAACCTCACGCACAATCTCAGGCCCCTACCTTCTACTGCTGCCCGATCCACTATGCACCGGCCCCTTACGGTCCCTCCTGCAGGTGGTGGGTCCACGGGAGGGTGGCCCCACGTCGCTCTTTCGGGCTGAGCCCGGCCGGACCCCATGGGGGGGCCCGACCACCAGGCGCTCGCATATGAGCCTGGCTCCAGGGTGGGGCCCCGGCTGCGCCATACCGGGTGACGTCACGGTCCTCCAATTTTTTGTCATCATAGGGGTTTTTGAAACGCTCTTAGTCTTACCTGTCGCCTACGACCTGTTTGCTTTGGGAGACCCTACCAGGGGCATATAGCCCCTGACAACATAGCTCCTAATAAATTAATATAAATCAAATAAATGCAAATGCATGAAATAAATAACAGCCAAATAAAATAAATAGTAACAAACAAAATAGTAAAATAAAAGAAATATTTTCAACTTCATGTTTCAATATTTTGTACCTCATACAACAAATAACTTAGAAATAACACATACCATTAACGAGCGAACTCTGATTGGTCGAGAGGACATATCGCCATGTGAATACCATGTGATAAGCAGCATGGTCCTGAGTCCAGGATATCTGTGGAGGAAGGCTCTGCATTTGTCGGTTTACTTTTTCTTAAGTGACTTGTCTGTTTTACAAGTCAATATGAAATGGTTACAGATGAAGAAACCTAGTTTTATTTGAGAAGATTCTGTTTACGGTGTGTTTTTTTTATATAAGACATTCTTCAGGCAACACCTGATGGTAAAGCTATCGTAAAAGGTATTGAAAAGAAGCACTGCATTTCACTGCACCAGAGATGAGCCATGGTTTGGATTTTGGTGTCACATCTGAGTAAGCACTTTGGAGAAATGTAAGTAAACTCTTTCGCTAAAGAAAACCTTGTTGGTTGTGGGGATTTCATTTGTTGTTGCTGTGTGGGTCTGGTTTGGTCTTGTTTTGTGGTCGATATTGGACAACAGAGGAATAAAGTTACATTATGCCATTACTGTTTTATCCTGGTTGTTCTTCTGTTTTCTGGTGACGATCGCGGGGTGGGACCGGGTTGGACCTGCACGGTTTCGGCGAGTGCTCACCGGGAGACTGCATTTATTTATTTAATTACTTATTAATTAGATATTATTAATTAGAATGATCTTGATTGCTCTATAAACACCATGCACTGGGCTGTGTTTTACCTTTCTGTGATTTTCTTATTTGCTCCTGTAAAGCTGCTTTGGAACAATGCACACTGTGAAAAGCGCCATATAAATAAACTTGAATTGAATTGAACTGAACTGACTATTTTCTCTTAGGAAATATTATAGAATTTATTTTGAGATACTGAGATTTTAAACTATTAATATTATCAAACTGTATTATACTATATTCTTGTGTACAGTTCTTGTGTGTTCTGCACATTTTATAGCATGCTGAACAGTCAGTTTAAAATGTTCAATTTGTGGATTTTTCTCTGTTTTGGGGTGTTTTCACACATATAATAATAATTTAAAATACAATATTAAAATAAAAATATTTTTTAAAATGTAAATTGTTATTTTCGGTTTAAATGACCATGGAGTCATTTTCAACCCATTATTGGGTTAAAATTAACCCAGCGCTGTGTTCACTTTTAACCGAATTTTGGCTCAAAAAACAATCCAGCATGCTGGGTTAAGTGTTTAACCCAGACCAGTTGGGCGCTGGATTGGCAAAATAACCCAAATTGGGTTGAATTTAACCCAGCATTTTTTAGAGTGTAGACTATTTGACGAATCCGATTAGAGTAGGTTAACGTGAAGGAGGGGAATAAACAGATGAATCACCAAACGAATCATTTGAAAGTCAGTCAAGAAGTAAGGTAATAATAACTGCCTATTATTAGATGTTTTTACACCATCGCAAACTTGTTGTTCGACACTCCATAAACATAAGTAGGACCATAAAAATCACAAAATGTTCACTCTTTAATAAATCACTACTAATCGAAAATCATTTACTCAATAACTTAAAGTTACTACTTACTACTTAAGTTCTGCTGCTGTACTTTTTGGATGATCTCAAGTCACTGAACAATTCTTAAACCATTGATTCTACATTTGTTTGTTACTCCTTTGATTTCTTGTCTGATGCACTAATAATAAACTGATGGGAATGGTGGATAAGGCTTAGGTGCAATGTTTGGGTTGAGAAATGGATTGGGGAAACACTGCCAAATACACATTTAATAAAAGTGTAACATAAAACAACAATGCTATTAGTGTACCACAACACACTGACTGATATATAAAAAAATATTAAATATCAATACGTTTTTTTTTTTTCTCCTCTCCTTCCCGTCTCTGACCCCATCATATTTGGTTTCAGGGTTATTTTCCTATCGTACAACTGTGAGATGTACCATGAATGAATACAATTTAAGTAAAAACACATATTTATTTTTTCTTCTAAACTGTAAATGTTGTAACTTTAATAAACAGAATAAAAGTATTATACAGTATATCATTTTTAACCGATTGTCCTGATAAAATGACCATATCATGTTGTGTTTTAGATGCTGATGTGTCCCACTGGGCTGTTGACTAGTTTAATTACCAATACTTCCATGTGGTCAACCAGCTTCTGCAGATCAGGTTTGCTAGTTAAGCCATTATGTTTAAGGGTGACTTAGGCCATGTTCAGACTTGACTTCTTTTTTTGACCAGAAAAAGTTTACAAAGGATCTTCTTTAGTAAAAAAATGCTAGCAGCATTTGGTTACAATTAGCAGCCGAACGGCATGACACGTCTGTGCAAGAAGGCAGCCCAGAGAAACAGATAGGCTGTAACGGAAGTCTATTAGAATCCTTGCGTCTACTGTCTTTGCAATAACTTATCACATATTTAAAAACTACAATACTAATTTCTCGCTAGAAATACAATCAGAAGTTGTTGAAAATTAAACTTACATTTGTACAAAACTATGCTCCAATGGGCGTTTCAGCCGTTTTCTAGCTTGAGCCTTCTCGACCAGTCACGTTCCTCGCATGTTGTTATGGAAACACATGCTAGCAGCTTCAAAAAAGAAGTCTAGTCTGAACACGGCCTAAAGGGTACTTTATTGAGCAGCTTTTCAGTGGGTGTCCAGTAGAGAGTGTGTGTGAGTAAAACAGAGCAGATTGTGAGGCTTATTTTCATTCACTCCTTTGTTTCTGATGTACCAGGCTGAGCCTTGCAATCTATTTATAAGTTCCCTTTCTGTCGGTCTCTCGACGTTGTGTCGAGAACGACAGATGGGGTTCGCCCTTGAGAACCAATCAACTCTGACTACTATAGAAAAGGCCAATGAAATTTGGCGAATGAAATTTGCATGCCGGGCTCCGCCCCCGGATATCCGGTATAAAAGGAAGCCGGCGTGCAGCATTCATTTACCTTTTGTTCTTCAAAGCCTTTGTTCATGAATACGAACAGAACAAATTCAATGAATTCTTCTTCTACATTGCCGGATCTACGACGTAGAGCAGCGGATCGTCCCTACCTGCAGCGACCTTCCCCTGGGCGTCTCGGCAGTTACGGAGGTGTTCGAGATTTTATCTAAAAAGTCCTTTTCAGGACTTACTGAGCATTCTCCAACGCAGCATGTCCCGCTGTTCTCTTGTGTGCGGCATCCTCATCGAGGAGGGGGATGGATATGATCGCTGCATAAGGTGTCTGGGCGTCCAGCACGCTGAAGCATCGTTCGTTGACACATCCGATTGTCATTCAGTAGTTGCGGTCACGGGTGGCTGTCTTCCTACGGGAACCAGCCACCATTTCGTCTGCTACCTGGGCTGTGACATCTGTGGCTACGGCCCCGATGACCACCCACGTTAGCAGCGTTAGTGATATGGGGAACTCTGCGAACGTAAACCCGCCAGCCAAACACTCACGGGCCGATCACACCCCGATTCGCTCTTCTGAACGTTCCCCAACCGGCAGTGGCATACCGTCCGGATCCTCACGCACACACTCGGAAACGATGTGTGACGTAGATGAGATGTCGCTCGCACCATCGGAGGGAGACTGACATCCGTCTCTGACGAATCAGAGCTCCACCCCCAGCGGTCGAGTTCAGGAGGAAGCAGAAGTGATGCCATCTGTGCTAACCTGGGGATGCATGGTTCCTGAGGTCGGAGCGTGGTGCAAACCGCGCCCACCCTGGGTGCCATGTTTTTCCCGGAGGTGCATGAGGAGCTGTGTAAAACTTGGAACGCTCCACTCACGGATCGTTCAAGTGAAACCAGCTCCAGCTCCCTTACTTCCCTCGATGGTGGGGCAGCTAAGGACTACGTTGAGATCCCCCTGGTGGAACGTCCGCCTGCGGGGGACCTGTGCCGCGGACGGCTACCACCTGGGGGGAATCGGCCACCCCTACCACCCAAAGCGCGTAAGACTTCGGCATCACTGAAGTCGAAAGCCTTGCGATGCCGCGGGCCAGGCTGCCTCCTCTCTTTGAGAGAGCTCCGCGAGGGTTAGGCCGACCCGGGTATAATGCAGGATCTCCGTGCCGCCGCTGACAGTGCTCTATGGGCGACCAAGGCGGTGGCACGGGCCCTGGGTCGGACAATGTCCACGGTAGTGGTCCAGGAGAGACACCCACAGCTATACCTTGTGCAGAAGAGTGACACAAAGGAAGTCCGCTTTCTTGATGCACCCATCTCACAGGGTGAGTTGTTGGTGACACCATCGAGGACTGCGCTCTGCAGTTATTGACGGTGAAGCAGACAGTGGCAATCAGCCACATTTTTTTCACGCCGCGACTCGGCCGCCTAGAGGCCTCCGAGATCCCGCGTGAGGTCTTCACAGACCGTCCCCTTGGTCACCCTGTCAAAGTCCTTGGGAGCTCGAGAGCTGCCCACACTGTCTCGCTGGCCAATGCGGACGGTCCGTCTTGGTTACTCAATCCAGTTCGCCAGAGACTCTCCCAAGTTACAGGGCATCATCTCTCACTCTGTCAGAGGTAGGGACGCCTCCGTACATCGGGTAGAGGTCACCACCCTTCTGGCAAAACAGGCATCGAGTTCATCCCTCAAAACCAAGATGTTCTTTGGGTCACGACCCACACTTCATCGTCCCCAAGAAAGACGGTGGGTTGCGCCCCATAGGTCTGCGTACCCTGAACTAAGCACCTTCACCAGCTGCCGTTCAGGGTGCTCACGCAGAGGCGCATCCTGACATCTATCAGGTGTCAGGATTGGTTCGTGGCAATCGACCTGAATGACGCTTACTTTCATGTCTCGATCCCCCTCGACACCGGCCGTTCCTACGGTTCGCGTTCGAGGGCGGGCATATCAGTCCTTTCGGTCTGTCCCTGCTGGTACTAAACTATCTCGACGACTGGCTTATCTTAGCACACTCGCGAAATCTGTTGTGTACACAGAGGGACCTGATGCTCCGGCATCTAGATCGATTGGGATTTCAGGTGAACCGAGAAAAGTGCAAACTCTCCCCAGAGCAGAGCATCCTCTTTCTCGGTATGGAACTAAACTCTGTCACCATGACGGCACAGCTGTCCGCAGCACGCGCCCAGTCAGTGTTGAACTGGAGGCTCCTGGGACACATGGCATCCTCCGCAGGGGTAATACCCCTCGGATTGATGCACATGAGACCACTTCAACACTGGCTACAGAGTCGAGATCCGAGGACAGTGTTGCACACCGACAGCAGAAGCATGGTGATGTCGCCCTGCTGCCGAAGCACCCTAATCCCTTGATCTTCCATGACCTTCCTCCGGGCGGGGTTCCCCTCGGGCAGGTTACGACGCTTCGCTGCAGGGGTGGGGTGCAGTGTGCAACAGGCACGCAGTAGCGCGGTGCTGGACGGGCCCCCGTCTGCGCTGGCATACAATTGGCTAGAGTTGTGGGCTGTGCGGTTTGAGCTGAGAAGGCTCCGGCCTCTAGTGCGGGGCCAGCACGTGTTGGTCCTCCGAGGACAGCACTACAGCTGTAGCGTACATCGCCAGGGTGGCGTACGCTCACGGTAGATAACACAACTTGCCCGACGCCTCGTCCTGTGGAGTTAGCAGGTGATCGGCTCCCTGCGGGCCACACACGTCCCAGGCAAACTGAACCAGACAGCCGACGCGCTCTCTCGTCAGTATAC
Source organism: Triplophysa dalaica (assembly GCF_015846415.1). NCBI lineage: Eukaryota > Metazoa > Chordata > Actinopteri > Cypriniformes > Nemacheilidae > Triplophysa > Triplophysa dalaica. The sequence continues at coordinate 14,228,153 of NC_079565.1, read as the reverse complement.
GCCTTGTGGAGAGTGGCGACTCCACCCCCGGTCCAGCTCATTTAGGTGCTGTTCGGACAGGCACAGATAGACTTCTTTGCCTCCCGCGACACCACCCATTGTCTGCTTTGGTACTCCCTGACCGAGGCCCCCCTCGGCACGGATGCCCTGGCGCTCAGCTGACGGGCGGAAGCAAACCTTCCCACCCCCAGGAGCCTCCTTGCACTGACACTGTGCAAGGTCAGGGAAGAGGATCACCAAGTGTTATTGGTTACACCGCACTGGTTTAACCACACTTGGCTTCAGAGTTGATGCTCTGGACAGCGACTCCCCCTGAACCATTCCCCTGACAGAGGACCTGCTCTCTCAGGGGAAGGACACGTTCTGGCATCCCAGATCAGGCCTCTGGAACACCCATGTCTGGTCTCTAGACGGGACGAGAAGATCCTGAGATGGCTACTCCCCCTCCACGGCAGAGACCATCACCAAGGCTAGGGCCCCATCTACTAGGCGGTTACACACCTCTAGACGGTGCCTATTCTCGTCCTGGTGTCTTTCTCAACGAGAAAGACCCACTTAGGTGCTCGATCAGGATTGTGTTGTCCTTCTTACGAGACTGGAGACTAACATTTCCCCTCCACACTGAAAGTGTATGTAGTCGCTATCGCCACTCATCACGACTCAGTTGATGGAAAGTTTCTAGGGCAGAACGACCTGGTCACCAGGTTTCCTAAGGAGCACGAGAGGGCGGAATACGCCTCATCTCCGCTCCATACACTCTTCGACCCTAACTTGGGTCCAAGAGCCCTTTGGAGGTTGCCTTAAATTCGGCCCTGGTAACTTTCACGTTATCCTGAGACCCATGCCCGGATACGTGCATTTCGGGACCAAGTGGTGAACTTGCAGGCGCTCCCATCGGGGAGGAAGACCCAACCCCATCCGTGTTGCGTCCTGGACCGCACGCAGAGCTTCAGTAGCCCTGACCAGCTCCTTGTCTGTATTGGAGGAAAGCAGAAGGGGAAGGCTGTCTCCGAGCAGAGGCTGGCGCACTGGGTCGTGGATGCCGTTACGACAGCATTCCGATCTCAGAATCTCCCATGCCCACTGAAGCCTCACTCCACACGGGGTATAACCTCCTGGGCACTGGCCAGAAGTGCCTCTCTAGCAGACATCTGTAGAGCTGCGGGTTGTGCTACACCCAAACACTTTCGCAAGGGTTAACAACCTTTGCATAAACCCGGTGTCACCCCACGTCCTGCGTGGCGACATGTAGGACTGGCATCCGGGGGGGCGTATGCCTGCGAAAGCACATTCCCACCCTCCAAGAGGTTGGGTCAGTCGGCTATCTACCTTTCTTCTTACCCAAACACATGGTTAAGAAACTGGTACCTCACCAACCTTCCTTCTTACCCAGAAACTGGTTAAGAACAGGCATTCCATCCATCACTAAGCAAGCAACCCCGGGGGTTTGGCTGGGCAGAGCAGCCTTCCCGCTTAGGCCGGGATACTATATGAACTATCACAGATAGCTCTAACCGGACCTAGTGCTATCGGACGCAGTAACACCTCCCCGTAAACAAGACGTTTTGATACATACATATTCTATTGTTCACAGCATAAGTCCTGTTTTGTTCGTCTGGGGCTGTGTGGGGTCAGGGCGGCTGTGTGGGGTCAGGGCGGTCCAGACCAGCTGGGCACTGTGTTATTGAGAAGCTATTGTGAAGATGCTAATAAAAACCTGTCATTATAAATGTACAGAATTCATGAAGAATCCTCCTGTAGGCAGAGGAGGGTCGTTAGTGATTGGAGCCACCTGGGCTCAGGGTATTTAAACTGCTTCACTAACCACTCTCGCTCTCGCTCTGCTCCTTCAGGTATGATCCTGTTTTGTTTGTTCCTTTGTAGCTTTACTTAGTTTCCACTCAGTCATGTTTACACACACACAGATTCACACATCCATGCACTTTGCATACACTTTACACTATGACATTATCACACCTCATTCCTTTTTCTTTGTTTAAAGTTAATAGTTTGGGTTTATAATAAGGACAACCTTTTTTGGCCTATACCTTGTTGTGCGTGTCCCCTCATTTTTGCCACAGGCTATGAGCCGGCCTGTGACATGCTACACCCAAACACTTTCGCAAGGGTTAACAACATTTGCATAAACCCGGTGTCACCCCACGTCCTGCGTGGCGACATGTAGGACTGGCATCCGGGGGGGCGTATGCCTGCGAAAGCACATTCCCACCCTCCAAGAGGTTGGGTCAGTGTGCTATCTACCTTTCTTCTTACCCAAACACATGGTTAAGAAACTGGTACCTCACCAACCTTCCTTCTTACCCAGAAACTGGTTAAGAACAGGCATTCCATCCATCACTAAGCAAGCAACCCCGGGGGTTTGGCTGGGCAGAGCAGCCTTCCCGCTTAGGCCGGGATACTATATGAACTATCACAGATAGCTCTAACCGGACCTAGTGCTATCGGACGCAGTAACACCTCCCCGTAAACAAGACGTTTTGATACATACATATTCTATTGTTCACAGCATAAGTCCTGTTTTGTTCGTCTGGGGCTGTGTGGGGTCAGGGCGGCTGTGTGGGGTCAGGGCGGTCCAGACCAGCTGGGCACTGTGTTATTGAGAAGCTATTGTGAAGATGCTAATAAAAACCTGTCATTATAAATGTACAGAATTCATGAAGAATCTTCTACATGTGCTTGGACACAAAACTTTTACTTTAGCAAATAAATAAAAAATGTGACAAAATTCTATAAAAATCGTTTCAAAAATACTTTTTTTAATTGTGTGAGTATTGTTGGTTAATGTTATGTTAAGCCCTATGGATTCCCTTACAGACATCCATTTTGTATCCATAAACTATATTAAGGAGGAAGTAAACTAAATGAATGAATGCATTCAAGACATGCAAATTATGCCAAAAAGTATTGATCATAAAGTAAAACAGCTGCCGACACAATATATTATGAGATCAAGTATAAGGTTATATTTGAATAAAGAATAATAGATGATTTTCTTCATATTTCAAGGTTGTGTAACAGGAATATCACTACTAAAAGTTTATTAAATTTGTTTTATACATTTATTCTCATGAACTAACCAATATCCACTAAGGTCTTTGCATGAGCCCATATAGGCACATACAAACCCTTCAAGGTTAAATGACTCGACACAATTTATGATCTCCTGAGCTGATATAAATGACTATATGCCAATTTATCAAACTGATAAGATTTATTTTAGTGCATTACTGAATTCTGATGCTTTGTTGTATTAACATACATACTCACGTGTGACTGAAAATAAACTGCTGGATACATCAGTCCTGCTCGTGTGGGTCACAGGAAAGATCATACCTGGACCATTCTGGGTCAAATTGTTCACAACACGACAACTGATTAATAATGATGCAAGAACGATGTAGAGCTTTATCTGCTCTGGGACACTAAGAAAGGAGGAATAGCCGTGAGGCAGCATTGTGAAAGTTCAAGGAAAAATAAATTAACATACTGATATTATCAGTTGCTGATAGTAGGTGTTGTGTGTTTGGCGTTGTTAAAAATGTTCATATAAATGACACAGTTTTCTGATTCTGTTCAGCCATTCCGACACTTTCACGTCTTTTATTTTCCATTTAGGGTTAGGGTTACATGAAATGCACGCTCTGCCCAAACAACTCCCTGCTAAAAACATTGAAGAAATGACTTTGCCACACAACATTAACAATTATTTTGCAGTCCAGGACAGATAAGCAGAGATGAGTCCCCAAAAATTTTAAACTTGCACTTGGCTACAACCATGATGTAAATAGAAAATAGTAAGGGGCTCAACACGCACCCGTGTGGAGAGCCAGTTCTGAGTGTGCGGGGGAGAAGACATGATGGCCCATTATCACAGTCTGAGACTGGTTGGTTAGGAAACCCTTAATTTTGTAGGTTTTTGTGTAAAGACCTAGATTTGCCAGTTCACAGACTTAGATGTCTAGGATTCAAGAATTACAGTAAACACAGAACTATAATCCATGAACAGCATTCTGCCAAAAGCTCCCCTGGTGTTACAGATGACTCTAAACTAGTGGTCACCAGCCCTTCTCCTGGAGATATGAAAGCTCTCGCGCAAGTTCTATCAGGAAGACTCCTCACATCATAATTAATTACCGGTTAGCCTATCATCTCTCAGCACGTAGTATATAAGGATGGTACCTACCCTCTCTTTCGTTCGCAGAAACTAACGCATGTGTGACATAGTGGCCGTCGTAAATTAAGCAAACCAATCGTGTTGAAAAACATCTAGTCGATTGCGACATCACAGATTATGATGACGACCCACCTCCCACTTCCCCCTCAAACGTGCGGCGTAGTTCCCGCATTCAGAACGGTAATTCCCGTGGGCTCAACGGCCAACGGAAAAATCATTAAAACTTTAGAGCCGCAAAGGTATTCCAGTGGATAAAAATATCATGCCGTTGGCTTCTTACGTCTGGGTAAATCCTGCTGTCCATGGACGTTCCGGTAATCTTCACGACTATAGCTCTCATAAACGGGTTCTGCAAAGAGTCCAAGTACTGTCCGAAAACGTTAAAAGTCTAGGAAATATGCTAGGGGTCTTTGAGAGAGTTATCGGGAACCCTGCTTCCAGTTCTGCAACAGGTAGGCCTACAATATTTGCTTTATCCCCGGATTTTCCCAACCTACTAGGACTACGAGGATAAATCCCTCGACATCCTCGTCTACATCCTCAAACGTCTAAGCGACAGCTCCACCGATGGTGCAGACTTCAACTTTCGTCGAGCAGCTCTGAGCGCTACTCTGTGTATATGTCTACGGCAGAGGCTGCCCAATACTTCGACGGACGATTCGGCCACCGGATGCGGCTTCAGTTTCGCACCAAATATGCTCTAACATCATCGAAGGTAAGGACGTTAATTTAGCTTCCTACTGACGCCTTTACCTGCGTCTGAACGGCAAATGGTGGACTGTGGTGACGTGGCGGTTTTCCTAAGAACTTCAGATTCGAGGCTACAACCCAATCTATCATTTCTGAGTTTGTAAACGCTTTTAGAGTTTACAGAGATATACTCTGCCACAACTTCCTTGGGCGTCGTGACGAATTAGACACTTATCTTGCAGTGATGGCGGACTTTTATCAGAGATACGGATGCACCATTTTCTATGAATATCATCAGTGCCGGGCCTACCTTATAAGCGATATAGCCAGTTGCATAGGACCTCCTTGGCCACTAGAGGGCCTCTGCCGTGCGTGAAAATTTAATTTACATGCTATTTATGTCAGTGTCAATCATTATGTGCATTAAACTTTAAACTGTGCTAAGATTAAAAATAGAAATTCGGCACTATCAGTCTGGTGCAGAGAAGAGAAAGAGGAAAGAAGATGAGGATCAAGAATAGGGTAAGTGTGCATTCCCTGGATTCAAACCCACGATGTTTGCGTTTCTGGAGCGACGCTCTGACCACTGAGCTACAGGAAATGTAAAGATCTGTACAATTCACTTCAATTTTAAAGTTTCAAAGCAGCTTTACAGGGGAAAACACGAAAAACAGAAGAGGTAAAACACAGCACAGTGCATGGTATTTATACAACGAGTAAGATCATTCTAATAAATAATATCTAATTTCTAAATAAATAAATGTAGTTTGTTGTGTGCATTAGATCATGGGGGACCTCATTTTGTAATCAGTTTAGAGCCTCAAAATGCTAGGGACGGCCCTGAATATCATAGTTCAAGTTCCACTAAATCTGCTTCATTCGTCATTCATTGCTCAACTCATGGCTGGCTGGCTGGTCCATCATCGACACAGTTACTGGTGCGTTACTTCGGCGGTCAGGAAACTTTGACCTGTGTCGTATGCAGCTCTCACCGACACTCTGCCTCGCTCTGCCCTGAAACTCTCGCGAGTCAAGGTCATGTTGCTGTCCATGGTGATGACCATACAAACCCAGCCTACGACAATAGTAGGCGGTCAAATCATAACCTTGACAACTCTCGGATTTGTTACAATTCAATGAGTCCGTATGCACGTATTCTAAATGCATATTTTCGCATATTTGTAGTTCCTACAAAGAGCCCCACTCGAAATACGTCTGCCTCATACGGCTACTACTGAAAGGTCATTCTAAAGATTCGCAAAAAATCATGGATTAACGCCTTCCTATTGCTTTTCCCATTCTAAAGGAACTGGTTTACTTACTGCGCAAGGGTTATTCTCCTAGAAGCTGTGTTTAACTGCCTTCTAGGGCTTAATGCGTCCAGGTGAATTTACTAACGACTCCTGAAGTTTTGACCCATTGAGACTTCACCTTTTCAGTTCATGTTCAAGTTCAAGTTCATTTTATTTGTATAGCCCATTTACAACAGCCAGCAGGCTGACCAAAGTGCTTTACAGGAGAAAACATACATTCTACAAATACAAAACAGACCATGCACAAATTTAACACAACCCCATTGGCTATATCATTGGCGTCAACAGTTTAAAACAACCTGATTAAAAAAAAAAAAAAAAACTTTAAAAGGCCAAATCACAGTAGTCAATACACTAAGGAAAATAGATACAGAGATAGAGTTTAGGCCCTGCCACTGCATATGCATGTTCACCTCTACGTTTAAGCTTAACTCGCGGGACTACCAACAATGCCTGGTCACAGGATCGTAGGCTTCTGGATGGGATGTATAGCTGAAGAAGTTCAGAGAGGTAGACAGGGGCTATGTTGTGTAGGGATTTATAGACAAATAAGAGAATTTTAAAGTCTACTCTCTGACAGACCGGCAACCAGTGTAGCGATTTAAGAACTGGAGTAATGTGTTTGTGTTTACGACATTAAAAAGGAATCTGGCCGCAGCATTTTGAACCAGCTGCAGACGCTAAATTTGACGCTTAGATATACATGATGTTTTATTAACAAAGTTCGGGAGGAGCACGTGCAAATAATTAAGCAGCTGCACGGCATCAGAAATCACGCAGCTGCCCCGCATTAGCAATCACATCACTTATCCTTCCAAACCACAACGAGCTCTATAAATCGTGAAACCGCCTTACCTCCTCCATTCATAGATTTTGCAGCATAACGCAGCATGTCTGAGTACGAAACCGCAGATACGGATAACAACGAATCCCTCGCCGCCCAGGGTCCTTCAGGAAACCCGGCCGCCCATCAAAGCACCAACACCAGCCTAGAAGCCACCGCGGGTAAGACGACTGAGACACCAAGAGGCCGCCAGCCCTCCCGCACCGTCCGTCGCACCCCAAAACGCAGGAGCAATGCAGCGTCATCACCTCCGCCATCCAGGGCTTCGGCAACCTCGTCCGCTTCCTCTTACACCTCGGCCCAACGCTCGATTCCCGAGATGAGGAAGTGGACCGTCGTAACCCTACGACAGGCTTTAGGAAACGCAGACATCCCGTTCTCCAGGAAAGCAACCAAATCGGAGCTGTACAACATTTACACCGCCAGCCAACCCAGAGCTCCAACAACGGCGCCATCTGCAAAACCAAAAGCCTCTGCCAAGATACGAAACACCACGATCTCCCAACACCAGGCAGCGACCACTCCAACCGCACCGAGGAAGAGGCGCCGTTCACAGAGCAAGCATCGACGGCCCGCGGCCAGCTTAGGCCACGCCCCGGACCACGCGGATACCAGCAACCAGATGGACGCAAGATCACCCGAGTCCAGCTCATCCGACGACCCCACGCTGACTCTCCACCGCCACGGCAGCGCGAGCACGCGCCTGCCAGCGGCAACTTTTCCTACCCTATCAGGCTATCCTCCTTCCCACTTTCCCTCCGGGCTCTGGCCTGCAGCCCCAATGCCATCAGATGCCGCGAGGTTGCCTCCGGCACAGGCGCAGGGCCAAACCTTTTTCACTTTTCCTATTACCACAGGCTCTGGAGCCGCACAAAGCGCGATGCCACATCCGCACGCGGTTCCAGCAGCCGCAACCTTCCCGCCCACACTATCCAGCTCTCGCACCGCTTTTACCCTCCACTCTGCAACACCCATGGCCATACCCCCAAACGCCCCAGCCCTAGAACCTCCCCCAGTAGCTGGTAGCATAAGGGATCAGATCCTCGCAGGAGCCGACATCGACCTCTTCACCCTCCTATCTCCCATCCCTCCAACCCCCACTGATCGCCACATCAATTGCGGCCATTTTTACCGTCACTTTAAAAAACACCGCACATAACCACTCACGACTATTGTCATTCACCGAGTTCACTATTGCATTTACACGCTACACGGACATAATATGCACCACCTTTCCACACAGGAGACGCGAGCTTAGCGACTATCTCGCAATTGTCGCTGAGCTCGCGCTGTCATACGGAGGAACCCATTTCTACACCTACCACAAGCTTTTTTCCGCAAAATGCGCCATAAGAGTCGCCCAGTGGAACCAATGTCCATATTGGGGAGCCCTCGACAACGAACTCCATAATAGGATATTCACCGGATTCCACAACAATTCCTGCGCCGTCTGCCGATCACTGACCCACTCAACCACAGCATGCCCCCAAATCAACCCCTCCATTCCGCCCTGCCCCGTACCGCAGCAGGAAAAATCAACCAGCTACGTTCCCCGCACAAGCACCCGTTCCGCACCACCAGCCAACTACCGCAACCGGACCAAGAACCAAGTCTGCCTGAATTTCAACCACAGCACCAGGCACCGTTGTAATTATTTGCATATTTGCGGCGGCGCCCATGCCCGCTTTATATGCCCTGTGAAAAAATCAGCAAATAAAAATTACAGAAACTACCTCTCGACTCCCGTGAACATTCATTACCTTTCTCTAGAATTGTCACAACACCCCGACGCTAATTTCTCAGAGTTTCTACTGTCAGGGCTTAAACACGGCTTCAACCCCGGTGTCGAAAGCCTCCCATCCGAGAGCACCACCTGCGCAAACCTCCAGTCCGCCCTCGCCGAACCAGAAATAGTCGACAATTTAATCAAGAGCGAAACCGACGCAAATTTCATGATAGGTCCATTCCACAAACCCCCTTTCAGCGTTTTCCGCATCAGCCCCATTGGCATAGCAACCAGAAAATTTTCCGGTAAAAAACGTCTAATTATCGACCTCTCATCACCACATAATTCCACAATCCCAAGCATAAACAGCATCATACCACTCGAAGAATTCTCCCTCCACTACCACGACATCGAACAAGCAATAACCCTGATCAAAAAAGCAGGGCGCAGCGCATGGCTAGCCAAAGTCGACATCACCTCCACTTTTAAAATAATGCCGATTCACCCAGATTTCTGGCACCTATTCGGAATTCGTTGGAACCAAAAGTTCTATTTTTCCGTCCACCTGACCTTCGGATGCCGAAGCAGCCCAAAAATTTTCGACATGTTGTCAGAAGCAATCTGTTGGATTCTGTCCAACAACTACGCAATTCCATACATCATTCACCTACTAGACGATTTTCTAATAATCTCCCCTCACAACTCCATCCCAGCCGCCCACCTCTCGATAGTCCAAAAGCTTTTTGCTAAACTCGGGATCCCGCTCGCACAAGAAAAAAACGCAGGTCCAAGCACATCCATAGAGTTTCTAGGAATCAATTTAGATTCGGAAAAATTTCAAGCTTCCCTACCTAAAGAGAAAATCGACAGGATCATTCTGGTCGCCACCTCTCTCATAGATAACCCCAACTGCTCCAAACGCGAACTGCTTTCCATCCTCGGCCACCTTAACTTCGCCGTACGCATCATCCCGCAAGGTCGCCCTTTCATCTCCCACCTCCTCTCACTCGCGTCTTCCGTTCCCGCACTCGAGGACCAGTTATCCCTTACCAACGCATGCCGCAACGAACTGAGTCTGTGGATAACTTTCCTGAAACAATGGAACGGTCTCTCCTTTTTCTACAACGATATGATTTTAAACCCAGAAGACATCCAATTGTTTACCGACGCAGCCCCATCCGTCGGTTTCGGAGGGTATTACCAAGGGCGCTGGTTCGCATCCACATGGCCTCCCCAACTACAAAATCTCCCCCAGTCTTCCTCGTCCTCGGCGCTGTTCGAGCTCTACCCATTAGTCATCTCAGCCTTTTTGTGGGGGAAAGAATGGTCAACCAGCAGTATTTCAGTTTACTGCGACAACGAAGCAGCCGTGCATTGCATCAACAAAGGCCGTTCACACTCCCTCACACTAACGCCTTTGATAAGAAGACTAACTTGGATATCAGCTTGCGACCAATTCATAATAACCGCAAAACACATCCCCGGGTCAAAAAACCAAATAGCAGATTCACTCTCCCGCTTCGCTTTCAAGAAATTCAGGCAGCTGGCACCGGAAGCGGACCTACACCCCACCCCAGTACCTCCCTATTCGGAACTCATAGTCCCTTAGACCACCCGCCGAAGCCCATTCCCAACGCCTCCCTCAACAGCATCACCTTCTAAGCCAGGAACCTCCAACCATACAAAAAACCCCAAACCCACAGCCAGCCAGAAACACACAATCCTAACAAAGAGCACAACCAACCCTCACCAACCAAATTGTAAATCCCTGTCTGCCGCCAACCGCCCACACACACCACCAACCCACAGCCACAGAGTCAAACCAGCAGAGGTCTTCTTTCTTATTTTCCACACTGCCGCAGCAGTGCCACCCCAGCAGGGGTCCTCACCTACATCTCACACTGCCGCAGCAGTGCCACCCCAGCAGGGGTCCTCACCTACATCTCACACTGCCGCAGCAGTGCCACCCCAGCAGGGGTCCTTACCTATATTTCACACTGCAGCAGCAGTGCTTCCCCAGCAGGGGGGCTTTCACCTGCATTTCCCACTGCACCAGCAGTGACGCCCCAGCAGGGGCTTTTATCTAAATTTCACACTGCAGCAGCAGTGCCACCCCAGCAGGGGTCTTTACCTGTATTTCGCACCGCAGCAGCAGTGCCACCCCAGCAGGGGTCTTTATCTATACTTCACACTGCAGCAGCAGTACTTCCCCAGCAGGGGCCTCCACCCGTATTTCCCACTGCACCAGCAGGGGCTTTTATCTACTTTTCACACTGCAGCAGCAGTGCCACCCCAGGAGGGGTCTTTATCTGTATTTCCCACTGCAGCAGCAGTGCCACCCCAGCAGGGGCCTTTACCTATATTTCACACTGCAGCAGCAGTGCTCCCCAGCAGGGGTTTCCATCTATATTTCCAACTGCCGCAGCAGTGCCACCCCAGCAGGGGTCTTTATCTACATTTCACACTGCAGCAGCAGTGCTTCCCCAGCAGGGGCCTCCACCTGTATTTCCCACTGCACCAGCAGTGACGCCCCAGCAGGGGCTTTTATTTCAACTGCAGCAGCAGTACCGCCTCAGCAGGGGCCTCTATCTCACACTGCCGCAGCAGTACAACCCCAGCAGGGGTCTTTCATCTATATTTCACACTGCAGCAGCAGTGCTTCCCCAGCAGGGGCCTTCACCTGTATTTCCCACTGCACCAGCAGTGACGCCCCAGCAGGGGCTCTTTATTTCAACTGCAGCAGCAGTACCGCCTCAGCAGGGGCCTCTATCTCACACTGCCGCAGCAGTACAACCCCAGCAGGGGTCTCTATCTATCTCACACTGACGCAGCAGTACAACCCCAGCAGGGGTCTCTATCTATCTCACACTGCCGCAGCAGTACAACCCCAGCAGGGGTCTTTATCTATCTCACACTGCCGCAGCAGTACAACCCCAGCAGGGGTCTTTATCTATTTCACACTGCAGCAGCAGTGCTTCCCCAGCAGGGGCCTTCACCCGTATTTCCCACTGCACCAGCAGTGACGCCCCAGCAGGGGCTTTTATTTCACACTGCCGCAGCAGTACCACCCCAGCAGGGGTCTCTATCTACATTTCACACTGCAGCAGCAGCTGCCGCCCCAGCAGGGGCCTCTATCTATATTGCACACTGCAGCAGCAGTACCACCCCAGCACGGGTCTTTATCTATATTTCACACTGCAGCAGCAGTGCTTCCCCAGCAGGGGCCTCTACCTGTATTTCCCTCTGCACCAGCAGTGACGCTCCAGCAGGGGCTTTTATCTACATTTCACACTGCAGCAGCAGTGCCGCCCCAGCAGGGGCCTTTATCCGTATTTCACACTGCAGAAGCAGTGCCACCCCAGCAGGGGTCTTTACCTATATCTCCCACTGCAGCAGCAGCGCAACCCCAGCAAGGGTCTCTCATCTACATTTTCACACCGCAGCAGCAACGCCACCCCAGCAGGGGCTTTTATCCGTTGTTTACACTACCGCAGCAGTTCTACCGGGGCCCCCTTTTATATATATCTAAATCCGCCGCAGCAACGCCGCCCCGGCAGTATCTTTCTATCGCCTCAGACGTAGCACCGTCCCAGTAGGGGTTCCCATACACGTCGTTTAAACCGCAGCAACAGCACCTTCCGCACAAGGGCCTCATCCACATTTCCAATGACCACACCAGTATCAGTACCGCACAGAAGCCCACAGAAATAAACTCCGCAGAGGCTCCAGCCGGGACCCTTCTCAAAACGAAGGCCAGCAACTCACAGCTGTAAACCTTGCTAATATTTTGGGGGGCAATAACGCCCAGCTTTGGCTGCTGTCCTGCATTAGTCGCATTTTTTGGGGGAAAGCGCTCGGGGCACGGGCAAACAGAGACCAGAGCCCTCGCCCCGAACAAGGGGGAGCGCTCCGGGGTCGGGAGAGAATGCCGACCCCGGAGCCCTCTCCCCGGACAGCATGCCAAATACGCATACTAAATTCTCAGCGTATCCATGCTGCCCCCCCTTTTAATTATTTGCTAAGGTGAACTCGTGAAATGATGTTTTATTAACAAAGTTCGGGAGGAGCACGTGCAAATAATTAAGCAGCTGCACGGCATCAGAAATCACGCAGCTGCCCCGCATTAGCAATCACATCACTTATCCTTCCAAACCGCAACGAGCACTATAAATCGTGAAACCGCCTTACCTCCTCCATTCATAGATTTTGCAGCATCCCACCTCCACCCCGACTCCTCACCATAAAAAACTATTTTCTACAAAAAAGGGGGGGAAAGCGCTCGGGGCACGGGCAAACAGAGACCAGAGCCCTCGCCCCGAACAAGGGGGAACGCTCCGGGGTCGGGAGAGAATGCCGACCCCGGAGCCCTCTCCCCGGACAGCATGCCAAATACGCATACTAAATTCTCAGCGTATCCACGCTGTCCCCCCTTTTAATTATTTGCTAAGGTGAACTCGTGAAGTATAGAAAATTGCAGTAATCTAAACGCGACGTAACAAAAGCGTGGACAGCCATTACTAGGGTTTTTGGTGTGAGAAAATGTTTGATTTGGACAGTAAGCGGAGCTGATAGAAACTGGATCCAATAACATAAGAGATATGTTTATCAAATTTTAAATACTGGTCAATAAGAACTCCTAGGTTACGTATTTGTGAGGATCTAAAAAAGAGACAAGGTTTCTAAGTCAGGGCTAATACACTTAGTGCTCTTAAGGGAACCGAAAACAATTACCTCAGTCATACAGATGTTACTTTCTCACCGAATCACTTTACTATTTTCCTTAAACATTCGAAGACCGACACACTACGCACAGGCATTAACATTACTATTTCACGTTCTAATGGAGATATTTGCCCCTTCACTTCGATGGTAAGATACCTCCAAACCCGCCCTGGTCATCACAAATTATCCCCCCTGTTCATGTTATCAAATGGCTTCCCCATAACAAAAGAGTGGTTCAGGACTCATCTTGCAGCAGCTCTGGAGAGTTGTGGCAAGTCTTCCCAACTTTAGATCGGGCAATCATTTCGGATCGGCGCTGCTACTTCAGCAGCCGCCCGTGGGATTCCGACTTCTTCTATCAAGGTCCTGGGCAGATGGTCATCTATGGCATTCGAATCCTATATACGACTAGATTCTAAAACCATCCTGGATGCTCAGCAGGCGTTCTCCACAAGCTTAAGGTACTATTTTGCAATTACTCGTGGTGGTGGTACAAGTATAGGTTACTTATTGCACGGCTTGGGCAAGCCTCATATCAGCCTCTGTAAGATTTGAGTTAATTCTCTGGCTCATGCAAGCCATTCAGCCTGTGCAGGCTCCCGGAAATCAGTGGCTCGTGTAAGCCCATTCAGGCTCTGTTGTTTTTATGTTTGTTGTTTATTATATGATTTCTTTTTGTGCTTTTGCAAGCCCATCCAGTCTGTGCAGGCTCCTGGAAATTACGTTGGGGGAAACCATCGGCTCAAGCAAACCCTTCAGCCGTGCAGGCTTCTGGAAAAAAGTTGGGGATTTTTTTGTTGGCTTGTGCAAGCCCATTCAGCCCTAGCAGGCTTCTGGAAATAAGTTGGGGATTTTTTGTTTGCTTGTGCAAGTGTCACAGGGCGGGGCGGGCCAAGCCAGACTGCACCCACCCCTGAAAAACCCGGGAACCACCTCGAGGAACGTGTCAAGGACCAGACAGACAAGGGAATAAAATAATACAGTTTATTTATTAAATTAAAAGATTGGTGAATTGGATAAGTCCTAATTAAAATCTTCTTCTTGCCGCCAGGTAAGTATGCAGATGCGGAGGCGAAGCGAGTCACTGGTGTTACTCCGGAGGGAGGTACACGGATGTGGGGGCAAGCGAGCCACTAGAACGAGACAGCAAGGTTTAACTGTCCAACAGTATATGGAACATTCAACTGATATACCTCTCTCTTCTTCTGAACAGGGTAAAGGCTTCCAACAGGGACGTGTGGAGACCACCAGGCGGGAAGGACGCTTTGGACGGGACGCTCCACTTCAGCTGAGCACTGGAACAGTACAGCAAGGTCTCAACAGTTCAACAGTATGTGAAGCTTTTCAACTGATATACCTTCTCTTCTTCTGAACAGGGTAAAGGCTTCCAATAGGGACGTGTAGCGACCACCAGGCGGGAAGGACACTTTGGACGGAACGCTCACTTCGGCTGAGCACTGGATCAGACACAGCACAGTTTCAACGGTTCAACAGTACATGAAGCTTTTCAACTGATATGCCTTCTCTTCTTTTGAACAGGGTAAAGGCTTCCAATAGGGACGTGTGGAGACCACCAGGCGGGAAGGACACTTTGGACAGAACGCTCCACTTCAGCTGAGCACTGGAACAGTACAGCAAGGTCTCAACGGTTCAATAGTACGTGAAGCTTTTCAACTGATATACCTTCTCTCTTCTTCTGAACAGGGTAAAGGCTTCCAATAGGGGCGTGTGGAGACCACCAGGCAGGGAGGGCGCTTTGAGCTGGACGCTCACTTCGGCTGAGCACTGGAACAGACACAGCACAGTTTCAACGGTTCAACAGTACATGAAGCTTTACAACTGATATACCTTCTCTTCTTCTGAACAGAGTAAAGGCTTCCAATAGGGGCGTGTGGAGACCACCGGGCGGGAAGGGCACTTTGAGCGGGACGCTCACTTCGGCCGAGCACTGGAACAGACACAGCACAGTTTCAACAGTTCAATAATATATGAAGCACTCAGCATTAACGGGGCCAGGTCTTCTCAAAGCAGGAAGTTGGGCGTTTGCTTTATCAAAACCCTTCTTTAGAGACAGCGGGTAGAAGACTGTAGGAGGAGAGTGCACGGCAAACTTCTATTACTTCTCCACACACCAATTTCACTTCACAGCACAAACCGTGTGAATCGTCACTTCAGGCACTGCAATTCACCCACCGGTCTTTTCTCCCACCAGATCGGATCTCGTCCTCGATCAGGGCTTGACTTCACTCCGGGAAAGTAGAAGAACGGTGCAGCGATCATCACATTCGGCAAGGAGAGGACAGAAGTTGGAGACAGATCATCAGTTCACTCGGTGTAATAGTTCACTCGTGCCACACATTTTCCAAACTCTCCACACCACTTCAGTGTTAGTGTATATAAACAACGGATCCAATCTCATCACTTGCGTCTTTCTCACTGCTGACGATATTCCCCAAGTCATTCAGCCGGAGCAGGCTTCAGGTAATTCATTGGGGAAATGTGGCTCATGTAAGCCCATTCAGACCGATCAGGCATCTGGAAAAACGTTGGGGGAAACATTGGCTTGTGCAAGCCCATTCAGCCAAGCAGGCTTCAGTTAATACGTTGGGGAAAATGTTTGGCTCATGTAAGCCCATTCAGCCCGATCAGGCATCTGGAAATACGTTGGGGGAAACATTGGCTGTGCAAGCCCATTCAGCCTGAGCAGGCTTCTGGTAATATGTTGGGGGAAAACGTTTGGCTCATGTAAGCCATTCAGCCTGATCAGGCATCCGGAAATACGTTGGGGGAAACATTGGCTTGTGCAAGCCCATCTGCTTGGGCAGGCTTCCGGAGAATTTGAAGGCTTTTAGAAGCCCAATTAGCCGGTGCCCACCATCAATAGAAGGCAGGTATAACGTTACTTCATATTTCAACCATGGCTAACCGACACTTACTTTCTCCTTTAGGATATGCAAGGAGACACATCATCCGGTGGGTTGATTTCGTTTACTTCTCTTTTGGGGTAGGCTCCGCCCCTGCCTTATCTTCAGGAAGGAACATCGGAACCATATTCCATGATTCATTCATTGGACGGGGCCTATGCCCAAAGATCTTAATATTATGTTTAATAAATATTATCTACCGTTCTCTGTTTCCTGAGTCTTTCTGGTAGAAATGAAAGCTCTCGCGCAAGTTCTATCAGGAAGACTCCTCACATCATAATTAATTACCAGTTAGCCTATCATCTCTCAGCACGTAGTATATAAGGATGGTACTTACCCTCTCTTTCGTTCACAGAAACTAACGCATGTGTGAAACCTCCATCCTCCCCACCACCACCACCAGGTCAGGGTCCCGTCCTCAGTCAGGGGGTAGCCTCCGCCCCTGCTTTATCTTCAGGCAGGAACATCGGAACCATATTCCATGATTCATTCATTGGACGGGGCATATGCCCAAAGATCTTAATATTATGTTAGTAAATATTATCTACCGTTCTATGTTACCTGAGTCTTTCTGGTAGAACTAGCGTCCTGCAGACTGCAACTCCAACCCTACTTCAGCACACCTGTCTCTAATTATTAAGCAAACCTGAACACCTTGATTAGATAGTTCAGGTGTGTTTGATTAGGGTTAGAGCTGATATCTTCAGCACGGTAGATCTCCAGGAGCAGGGTTGGTGACCACTGCTCTAGACAGTGTGTAGAGCGAGGGCTTACTCATCTTCAATGGACCTGTTCTTCACTGATGCTGGTCCAATGTAAGGAGGAGACTGACCTTGATATGATGCTAAACCACCCTCTTGAAGCATTTCATAATCACTGGTGTAAGTTCCACCAGGTGATAGTCATTAAGAATACCTGGCACTGATATTTTGGGAATTGTAATGATTGTGGCTGACTTCGAGGCAGGGTGGTATGTGGTCTTGTGTCAAAGACTGATAACAGAAGAGCTGATCACAGATGTCCATAGTACCTTCTCAAGGTTCACTGACATGAGTACCCCTGTGAACTCATGCTCCTGTAAGGTGAGTGTGCATATTAGCTATTGCATCATTTATCCTGAATGACATATAGCCTATTGCTCCCTGAACTCTATTTAAGTCTCTTTGGATAAAAGCGTCTGCTACATGACTAAATGTAAATGTTAATGTATTAGAGGCTCATTCATCCCGAAATTCATGTTGGAGCATTTATTCCTGTGTAATAATATACTACAAAGAATTTTCCTGAATTTTCCATTTGCACCTATCAAAACACCGAACTCGCATAACAAACTCTCTTTTATATCCTCCTTATAATTATTTTAATCTTCTGATAACCTTAAAGCATGCTGCATTTGAGAATGTAATTTGTCTCTGTTTATGTTATTCAGAGATTTTGTCATAACCAGTCAACAGGGACAAATGATGAGAGAGAATGGATTCTATTTGAGAAACGGGTTGCATTTATGTCATCAAGCGCATAAGATTGGTATTCTTATAAAGCATTTTAACAGTTTATTGTTTAAAGAAAATATGAAAACCATATGAATTGAAAAGTGGCAGACTGGCATATTGTCATTAAATAATCATTCCATGGAATAACCATTTATCATTCAATAGTCTTTATAATCTAACTGTTGTAACAAATGAAGAGAAACATTTTCAAATTAAATGCAAATGTTTGAAATTTCCCAATAAAAGGAATAAAAGTTACAGGTACACAAAGCCTTTTTTGATTAAATGAATGTGTATTTAATTCTGTCTTTATAATAAAAAAAAGGAAAATTCACAGCAGATACTCTAAATATTGTTGTTACAGAATGAAACGCGAGACAACATGCAAATAAAAGATCTCACCTGAATGAAACCTGAAAGAACCAAAAGAAGGAAGTGAAATATGAAAATCGCTTTTGTTCCATGAAGTAAACAAATGAAGAGAGGTGCTGAGGGACAGATATCATAACATAGAGACAATCAACAGATTCACGACAGGAACACACAATCTCTACAAGTAAGAACAACTTCTATATTTTCAATTGAAGTCATAATTTTGAAATACGATGTATTGTTCAATAACTTGTACAGAATTGGTAAAGTCTTAAAGAAGAGAGAAAGGCATTAATGAAACTGTTTGCTTTAGTAACATTTACAAATCATGACAGACTCTTAACAAGATTTGAAACATTATTTGGAAAGTTGACAAATATACCGTACATGTGTCCTATGATGTGACAAAGAAAACATTTTAAAAACAAACATCTTGTAATTTATTAATTCATATTATTAATATTTATTTTATATATAAGATAAATCTCTCTAGTTTTTGCCGTCACACCATATTCACACATTCATTGTCGACTACCCATTTCCAGATTTATTTACTACACTTTACTGTAATTTAGAAATCTGCTTGCTAGGTGTGTTATTAGTTGTAACACTAAAAATGAAATTTTAAATCGACTGAATCGTTTTTTGGGTTGATCTATATACTGACATATACTTTCTTAAAAACATATAACAGTAAATTACAATCCTACAGAAATGTATTTTTACAGTTATTACTGCATCTAACCGTACATCTTATGCAAAACTATCTTCTACATTTAATGTTTTTAATGAATTTATTTGTTTTTCTGATTAAGATCTTTTTTGTTCTCATATCTATACAGTTTTTTCCCTCTCCAATGTTTGTTCAATATGTATTTACAATAAAATGGCTTCGTAACAAAGCAAAATTGTGAAAAGTGGAACAGAAGTAACTTTTATTTGAATTGAATGCATCAAAACTAATAAACAGAGCTGAAGAGAATAACTAACAAGTGTTTTCAATGTCTTTTCTTTAACAGAAATGGATCAAGCTCTAAATTTCGTGCTTCTCATTGGTGAGTTTGTGTTTCTGGTTTAGAATTTGAATGATGGAGTCATCGACTATATATGTTTTAATAAATAATCAAACATTCTGTTTTATAGCGGTCTGCTCATTATCTGAATGCATTCAGCGCCGCTATCACTATATCAACATGAATAAGACCTGGACTGAAGCTCAGAGTTACTGCAGAGAGAACTACACAGATCTGGCCACAGTCCACAACATGAATGACATGAAAGAGCTGATGAACACTGTGAATAAAGATAATGTGCACGTCTGGATTGGACTGAAGAATACAAGTACACATAAATGGAAGTGGTCTCTGGGGGATCCTGTAAACTATACGAACTGGGGAAATGGACAACCAAATTACCAAAGAAATTGTACTTTTGTGAGAAATGTAACATGGCAATCTGAGAACTGTAATAGTCATTTGGATTTCATCTGCTACAATGGTGAGTGACAACTTGCTTAACAAAACACAATCATGTAAACTTTACAGGACAACAACAATAAACATCACAGTTATGAAACTGAAAAAGCATGTGAGTTTATGTTTGACAGCAAACTATGGATTTGTGCCCAAGATGCACTGAGATCTGAGTTTGTTCTCTGAAATTCTGTACAAAACATTTAAAGAGGATGAAAAAATATCTCCATGCTTACTACATTAACTGACTGTTCAACTACAAAGTACAATGCTCGATGTGTATGTGTTAAACGTTTGCTCACTTTAAACTGAGTGCAGAATTCAAAGAGAGACAGTGAAGCAAACACATACTGCACTCAAGACTTTCAGAAGAGTTTATGAAGATTAACATTCAAACTGTAAATTTTGAAATAAACCATTAGAATTATTAAACTATATTGTTCTTTAACAGACAGCAGTAAAGGATACATCATTTTAACAACTAAAAAAACATGGAGAGAAGCTCAGAGTTTCTGCAGACAGAATCATACTGATCTGACCAGTGTGAGGAACCAGACTAAGAACGAAGACATCCAGAATATCATTAATAATACTGATAAATCTGTCTGGATTGGTCTGTTCAGAGACTCATGGGAGTGGTCAGATAACAGTGACTCCACCTTCAGAAACTGGATGTCTACTGAACCAAACAATCATGGTGGCCTTTCTGAAGAGTGTACAGAGGTCAAGATGAGTGCTCAGGGACAATGGAATGATGCTGGTTGTCAACACAAAAGTACATTTGTGTGTCATGAAGGTGAGTCAAAATAGTCTGTGTTTTATAACATAATTTTAAAATTATCGATACGATATTAAGTTCATCAACAGTCTCTTCTTTCAACTCTATAATAATCTATCTCTTCTGTGTCAGAAAGAAACCCCTCATACTGAATGTCTGGGACAGACTGAGTTATCTGACACAACCGAGTGTCCTTTAGAAAACAAACTTTGTTGATTAAATTGATTGTTACACAGTCAAATAAGATAATGTATGTATGATGGGGCTTTGGGTCAGTGGTTAGAGCACAGCAATGCCAAGGCCATGGGTTCGATCACAGGGGATTGCACATAATCATAAACAATGTATAGTATAATGAAATGTAAGTTGCTTTGGATAAAAGCATCTGCCAAATGCATTCATTTGATGTCACCCAGGTTTAAGTAACATCTCATTCAAATATTTCTGTCACTTTCATTATAATAAATATCATATATATGTGTGTCTCATGACAGAAGTTTCTTTGTTATAAAAATGGAATCCAGAGTTTTGTGTCTGTTTGTTTTGACTCTCATGTGCAGGTTTGTTCTGTGTGCAGATAAGCTGGTATTGATCAAACAGAATCTGAGTTGGACTGAAGCTCTGATTCACTGCAGACAGAATCATGTGGATCTGGTTTCAGTTGATTCAGAGGAGATTCAGCGCTGGGTGACAGGAGTGGTTCAAAACGCTTCTACTGCAGAGGTTTGGCTGGGGTTACGTCACTCATGCACTGTGGGCATTTGGTTCTGGGTAAGCGGAGAGATTGTGTGCTATGAGAAGTGGGCTGAAGGGCATGAAACAGCAGTGGAGAACTGTGAAACTGTGACGAGATCTGGAGCGGTTCAGTCTGGAGGAGATCATCGCTGGATCCGCCTTCCTGAAACTGAGAGACGCAACTTCATCTGCAGCAGATATGATTGAGATGTGTTTGTCATTTCCTGTGATACACAACTTATTGTTTCTTTTCATTTTCCATTTAGCTGCAGTGACAATTTAAAAGCATGTTTTGGATTAAATACAACTCCAAATTTAGACTCTCAAACGTTATTAATATGTACTGTTATTTTAAGAATTGCTGTGTTTTTTTGCTAATCTTGCTAATCTGCAGAAGACAAAGCAGATATTTTGAAGAACATCAGTAACCTAACAACACCGGACCCTGCAGAATTCCATTGAATGAACACAAAATTCTGACATTTTCCTAAATATCTTCTTTTGTGTTAATTCCACAACCAAAAGAGTCTTATACAGGGGGAATAATTGGTTAAAGATTTATATTTTTGGGTGAACTATATGTCTTTCATAAAACAACATTTCTTTCTGTATCTCAAGAGAATCAAATGAGTTTGTAAATTATCTTAAAAAGTGAAATACTAACAAGACAATACATGTGTGTTTGTATACTGGTGTAGGATCTTCTCTCTTGTCTTTCACAACAGTTTTGCAGTTATTATCTTAAGAAATGTCGGGTTGACTTCTGTTTGTGAAATAAAATAAAGTGAATGTTGGATCTGATGCGATAAGTGTTGAACTACTGTGAACCAGTTTATCTGAGTAGTTTTAACCTACCTTATGTGGTCCTTTATATTGCATTGCCTTGCCTTGCTTATATTGTAATGTATTGTCATGCTCTTCATTTTGTGCCCCAAAGTAAAACAGATACCCTTGATCTCACAAATGTCACTTTAAAGCGACATCAGTTAACATTGACTGTACACAGCTGGATTTTGCATGTGAAGAATATGAAAAAAGTGAACAACTGCTATAGTTAGAGTTCATACCTCCACTATATTAAATTACATTCACGCATTTGGCAGATACATATTGCATTATCCTATACATTTGTTTCTAAGTATGTGCAATCAGAAACCACATAGAATAAAAGTTTTGAGGTTTAAACCCGTGACTGCAACTTTGTTCATGAGATACTGAAGTTAGAAAGAGGGAGTGACATTATTTTCTGTCTTTTTTGTCCAATAGATGGTGCTGTTCAGTTAAATGACACCACAATGAGAGACTGCACTGACATGAGGAATTTAACTAAGAAGAACATAAATCAACATTTTTCTGGAACTAATTTTCAAGTATCCACAGATTGCAGTTTAAGGGTCAACGCTAGATGCACTGTGCTGAGCGCTTTAAAGCATTTCTGTCAAAAAAATTCACTTAAAAAAAAATTCAATCTAGAAAATCTAATATAAACCTTTTTCACCCCTGTGTCAATGATGCTTTCTCTGTTTTGTGGACGTTTAACTCAGTTTATTTGTACTTTGTGTCTCTTTATCGTAAGGATGACTTGGATTATTTGTGAATATTTGATAGTTTTGCTTGCTAATGTGGACTTTGCTCATGTAGAACACACAAGAAAAGAATTCAATCCTCAGCAATGTTACAGTTCTGAAGTTATACAAACAATAGTAATACAAATACATTTAAAAGCTTATGCATTGGCCTTAGTGGAACTGTTCAATTGATACATGTTAATCGCCCTCACACATCTGTCTTTCAGAATTTATGAATCAACACTACAAATCCTATATATACCCTCATATACTGAAATTTCTTTAAAGGAATCGATCAAAAATCTAGGCACAGTTACCAGAGAAGTAACAGTTAACTATTTGACGAATCCGATTAGAGTAGGTCAACGTGAAGGAGGGGATTAAACAGATGGATCACCAAACGAATCATTTGAAAGTCAGTCAAGAAGTAAGGTAATAATAACTGTCTATTATTAGATATTTTTACACCTATGAGCAAACTTGTTGTTCGACACTCCATAAACTAAAGTAGGACCATAAAAATCACAAAATATTTATTCTTTAATAAATCACTACTAATAATCTCTCCTCACAATCGAAAATCATTTACTCAATAACTTAAAGTTACTACTTCCTACTAAAGTTCTGCTGCTGTACTTTTTGGATGATCTCAAGTCACTGAACAATTCTTAAACCATTGATTCTACATTTGTTTGTTACTCCTTTGATTTCTTGTCTGATGCACTAATAATAAACTGATGGGAATGGTGGATAAGGGTTAGGTGCAATGTTTGGGTTGAGAAATGGATTGGGGAAACACTGCCAAATACACATTTAATAAAAGTGTAACATAAAACAACAATGCTATTAGTGTACCACAACACACTGACTGATATATAAAAAAATATTAAATATCAATACGTTTTTTTTTTTCTCTCCTCTCCTTCCCGTCTCTGACCCCATCATATTTGGTTTTGGGTTATTTTCCTATCAAACAACTGAGAGATGTACCATGAATGAATACAATTTAAGTAAAAAAAATGTTTTTTCTTCTAACCTGTAAACGTTGTAACTTTAATTAACCAAATAAAAGTATTATACATTATATAATTTTTAACCGATTGTCCTGATAAAATGACCATATCATGTTGTGTTTTAGATGCTGATGTGTCCCACTGGGCTGTTGACTAGTTTAATTACCAATACTTTACATTTGTTTTACATTTTTAGGCATTTGGCAGAAGCTTTTATCCAAAGCGACTTACATTGCTTTATCCTATACATTTTACATAGGCATATGCAATCCCCTGGGATCAAACCCACAACCTTGCAATGCTCTTATCACTGAGCTACAGGAAACAATACTTCCATGGACAACCAGCTTCTGCAGATCAGGTTTGCTAGTTAAGCCAGTATGTTTAAGGGTGACTTAGGCCATGTTGAGACTTGACTTCTTTATGACAAGAAAAAGTTGCCAAAGGCTCTTTTTTAGTAAAAAAAAAAACGCTGACAGCATTTGGTTACAATTGGCAGCCGAACGTCATAACTTCGGAGGCAGCGTCTCAGAGGCAGAAGTTGTTAAAAATTAAACTTACATTTGTACAAAACTATTCTCCAATAGGCGTTTCGGCCGTTTTCTAGCTTGAGCCTTCTCGACCAGTCACGTTCCTCGCATGTTGTTATGGAAACACATGCTAGCAGCTTCAAAAAAGAAGTCAAGTCTGACCATGGCCTAAAGGGTACTTTATTGAGCAGCTTTTCAGTGGGTGTCCAGTAGAGAGTGTGTGTGAGTAAAACAGAGCAGATTGTGAGGCTCATCACTGTATGAGACAAGGACAGCTCTGTGATCTCCATCTCATTCATACAGTCATAAACACATGAACCTCACACTGCACAGAGAACAATGACATCAAGCCGTTATTTTCATTCACTCCTTTGTTTCTGATGTACCAGGCTGAGCCTTGCAATCTATTTATTAGTTTTGATACATACATATTCTATTGTTCACAACATAAGTCCTGTTTTGTTCGTCTGGGGCTGTGTGGGGTCAGGGCGGTCTGTCCAGACCAGCTGGGCACTGTGTTATTGAGAAGCTATTGTGAAGATGCTAACAAAAACGTGTGATTATAAATGTACAGAATTCATGAAGAATCTTCTACATGTGCTTGGACACAACACTCAAATAAATAAAAAATGGAACAAAATTCTATAAAAATCGTTTCAAAAATACTTTTTTTTTTTTAACTGTGTGAGTATTGTTGGTTAATGTTATGTTAAGCCCTATGGACTTATGGAAAAATTAAGATTCCCTTACAGACATCCATTTTGTATCCATAAACTATATTAAGGAGGAAGTAAACTAAATGAATGAATGCATTCAAGACATGCAAATTATGCTGTTAAGTATTGATCTTAAAGTTAAACAGCTGCCGACACAATATATAATGTGATCAAGTATAGGGCTATATTTGAATAAAGAATAGTGGATGATTTTCTTCATATTTCAAGGTTGTGTAACAGGAATATCACTACTAAAAGTTTATTAAATTTGTTTTATACATTTATTCTCATGAACTAACCAATATCCACTAAGGTCTTTGCATGAGCCCATATAGGCACATACAAAACCTTCAAGGTTAAATGACTCCAGACAGTTTATGATCAGTTTATGATCAATTTATCAAACTGATAAGATTTATTTTAGTGCATTACTGAATTCTGATGCATACAAACTCACGTGTGACTGAAAATAAACTGCTGGATACATCAGTCCTGCTCGTGTGGGTCACAGGAAAGATCATACCTGGACCATTCTGGGTCAAACTGTTCACAACACGACAACTGATTAATAATGATGCAAGAATGATGTATAGCTTTATCTGCTCTGGGACACTAAGAAAGGAGGAAAAGCCGTGAGGCAGCATTGTGAAAGTTCAAGGAAAAATAAATTAACATACTGATATTATCAGTTGCTGATAGTAGGTGTTGTGTGTTTGGCGTTGTTAAAAAAAATCATATATGACACAGTATTCTGATTCTGTTCAGCCATTCTGACACCTTCACGTCTTTTATTTTCCCTTTAGTTTAATGTCTGCTATGTTTTACACCCCCAGATCTCAGACCCTTACAATTAATGGAATAGTTCACTGAACAATAAAAAGTGAACCCATAATTAACTCACCCTCATATCCTTCTAGAAGTATTTCACTTTTTTTTTTTATAATAAAAAACTTAGATTATAATTCTGCCATGTTATTGTCTACATGGTGGTTAACATGCAAAGCTTTTAAAAAGTAACATGCAGAGCTGTTTTCACTTATTTGACATTATTTTGGCTTTTTGGAGCCTATACGATGATAACATGATGCTGTTTAATATAAAATTATTCTATAAAATGATTCTCTCCATGGAATAACCATTTATCATTAAATAGTCTTTATAATCTAAGTGTTGTAACAAATGAAGAGAAACATTTTCAAATTCAATGCAAATGTTTGAAATTTCATAACAAAATGAAGGAAAGTTACAGGTACACAAGCTTTTTTAGATTATTTTAATGTGTATTTAATTCTGTTATTATAATAAAAAAAGGAAAATTCACAGCAGGAACTCTTAATATTGCTGATGCAGGATGAAACACAAGACAACATCCAAATAAAAGATCTCACCTGAATGAAACCTGAAAGAACCAAAAGAAGGAAGTGAAATATGAAAATCGCTTTTGTTCCATGAAGTAAACAAATGAAGAGAGGTGCTGAGGGACAGATATCATAACATAGAGACAATCAACAGATTCACGACAGGAACACACAATCTCTACAAGTAAGAACAACTTCTATATTTTCATTTGAAGTCAAAATTTTGAAATACGATGTATTGTTCAATAACTTGTACAGAATTGGTAAAGTCTTAAAGAAGAGAGAAAGGCATTAATGAAACTGTTTGCTTTAGTGACATTTACAAATCATGACAGACTCTTAACAAGATTTGAAACATTATTTGGAAAGTTGACAAATATACCGTACATGTGTCCTATGATGTGACAAAGAAAACATTTTAAAAACAAACATCTTGTAATTTATTCATTCATATTATTAATATTTATTTTATATATAAGATAAATCTCTCTAGTTTTTGCCGTCACACCATATTCACACATTCATTGTCGACTACCCATTTCCAAATTTATTTACTACACTTTACTGTAGTTTAGAAATCTGCTTGCTCGGTGTGTTATTAGTTGTAACACTAAAAATGAAATTTTAAATTGACTGAATCGTTTTTTGGGTTGATCTATGAATTGACATATACTTTCTTAAAAATATATAATAGTAAATTACAATCCTACAGAAATGTATTTTTACAGTTATTGATGCATCTAACCGTACATCTTGTGCAAAACAACCTGCTACATTTAACGTTTTTAATGATTTTTAATGATCATATCTATACTGTTTTTTTCCCTCTCCACTGTTTGTTCAATAATGTATTTACAATAAAATGGCTTTGTAAAAAAGCAAAATTGTGAAAAGTGGAACAGAAGTAACTTTTATTTGAATTTTATGCATCAAAACTAATAAACAGAGCTGAAGAGAATAACTAACAAGTGTTTTCAATGTCTTTTCTTTAACAGAAATGGATCAAGCTCTAAATTTCATGCTTCTTCTCATTGGTGAGTTTGTGTTTCTGGTTTAGAATTTGAATGATGGTGTCATCGACTATATATGTTTTAATAAAGAATCAAACACTCTACTTCATAGCTCTCTGCTCATTATCTGAATGCATTCGGCACCAGTATTACTATATAAACATGAATAAGAACTGGACTGAAGCTCAGAGTTACTGCAGAGAGAACTACACAGATCTGGCCACAGTCAACAACATGAATGACATGAAAGAGCTGATGAACACTGTGAATAACAATAATGTGAACGTCTGGATTGGACTGAAGAATACAAGAACACATAAATGGAAGTGGTCTCTGGGTGATCCTGTGAACTATGGAAAATGGGAAAATGGACAACCAAATAACACAAACGACTGTGCTTTTATGAAAAATGGAACATGGGATCATGAGAACTGTAGTAAATTGTTGAGTTTCATGTGCTACAATGGTGAGTGACAGCAAACCGTCACCTACCAAAACGTGATTGTGTAAATTTGACATACAAACAATAATAAACACACCTGTTAAGAAACAGAAACAACATAGAAATGTATGTTTGAAACAATTCTTCTCCTGTGACCGACAGCCAACTACATGTGTGTCAATAAAGTTTTTTAAACTATATTGTTCTTTAACAGACAGCAGTAAAAGATACATCATTGAAACATCTAATAAAACATGGAGAGAAGCTCAGAGTTTCTGCAGACAGTATCATACTGATCTGACCAGTGTGAGGAACCAGACTGAGAATGAAGACATCCAGAAGATCATTAATAAGACGGATAAATCTGTCTGGATTGGTCTGTTCAGTGACTTGTGGGAGTGGTCAGATAACAGTGACTCCGCCTTCAGAAACTGATGTCTGCTGAACCAAATGGTGGTAATGATGCACAATGTACAGAGGTCCAGATGAAAAACGAAAGAAAATGGAATGATGCTGGTTGTAATCACACTATTACGTTTGTGTGTCATGAAGGTGAGTCATAAGTCTGTTGTATGACAGAACTTTCTTTATAATCCGAATAATATAAATTCATCCACAGTCTATTCTTTCAGTTTGATAATAATATAAAACATCTGTAACAAGTTTTTCTACAGAAAAATATCGATTGTGTTTTGATGTGACCCAGGTGAAAGTGTTGTGCAGATCACTTACCAATCTATTCCAGAATCCATTCCTCATATTTCATGCCACCACTCCATTGTCCTTGTAATTAAATTTAAATGTGTGTCCGATGACAGAAGTTCCATCTGTTTATGTGTCAATGACAAATAAGAAAATGTCAGGTGGTGCGACCATATATTAATTTAAAATAATATACATTTCACGAGTTCACCTACACAGATAACAGTGATATAGATAGGGATAATGATAAAGCTTGGTTATGCGTATTTGGCGTGCTGTCCGGGAAGCAGGCTCCGAGCTCGCCAGATCTATCCGAGCCCGAAACACTCTACCTTAGTACGGGTGAGTGCGCCGAGCTCGGAACCGGTCTGAGCCCAGAGCACACCCCCCGGGTTCCTGCAGGATAATGAGCTTGGCAGAGGAGCCGGGGTGGGGGAGGGGTGCTTAATCTTAGGAGAACGAGCAGGTAAGATGGTTTCCCTATTTATTAGCTAGCTCGCTAGGTTGATTGTGTATACGTTGTGATTGCTGATTACACACCAGCTGGCTGGTTATATGCTCCGGCTCCTCCCGAACTTTGTTAATTAAACATCATTTCACGAGTTCACCTACACAGATAACAGTGATATAGATAGGGATAATGATAAAGCTTGGTTATGCGTATTTGGCGTGCTGTCCGGGAAGCAGGCTCCGAGCTCGCCAGATCTATCCGAGCCCGAAACACTCTACCTTAGTACGGGTGAGTGCGCCGAGCTCGGAACCGGTCTGAGCCCAGAGCACACCCCCATAAAGCGAGAAAGTGGGACAGCCGCCGGAGTACGTATACCCCCCAACATGATGCCAAGCGCTGCGGAGGCGTGGCCTGTGTTAAGGTAGAGACGAGAGGATGAGGGCTCCTTGGGAGATGTTGTTCGTTATGGGACGAGAAAGGGGTAGGGGTTCCCCCGAGGATGGTTCAGACTGAGAAGATAAAAGAAGGTGGGTGCCCAATGCAGTGATGAGAAGTATGAATCTAGGAGGTGCTGGCAGTAGTGCTTGGAGAGATTGTAATATTAGGGTTTTCGGGAACTATCCAAATGAACGCTGCTTCATTGCTTCATGCCCCTGTTGTTAAGACTGATACTGGAAAGAGGCAACTGAAGGCGGGGGCCGGCTGTAGCAGAGCGCCTGATGGAGGCTCCTGCTGTGGTGATTGCTGCTGTGATGCTTGCTTCGTGGAAAGTTGTAGATGGCCGAAGGCGAGGCAGAAGCACTGGCCTCTGCGGAGGCGAATGCTGCGGCGACGCCGGCTTCGATGCCTCAGATGGAAGCTCTGGCCTCTGAGGGACGATCGCTGTGGTGACGATGGCTTTGACGTCTTCGATGGAAGCACTGGCCTCTGCGGAGGCGATCGCTGCGGCGACGCTGGCTTCTGCACATAAGATGGAAGCACTGGCCTCTGCGGAGGCGATCGCTGCGGCGACGCTGGCTTCTGCACTTAAAATGGAAGCACTGGCCTCTGCGGAGGCGATCGCTGTGGCGACGCTGGCTTCTGCACATAAGATGGAAGCACTGGCCTCTGCGGAGGCGATCGCTGCGGCGACGCTGGCTTCTGCGCATTAGATGGAAGCACTGGCCTCTGCGGAGGCGATCGCTGCGGCGACGCTGGCTTCTGCACATAAGATGGAAGCACTGGCCTCTGCGGAGGCGATCGCAGCGGCGACGCTGGCTTCTGCACATTGGATGGAAGCTCTGGCCTCTGCGGAGGCGATCGCTGCGGCGACGCTGGCTTCTGCGCATTAGATGGAAGCACTGGCCTCTGCGGAGGCGATCGCAGCGGCGACGCTGGCTTCTGGGCATTGGATGGAAGCTCTGGCCTCTGCGGAGGCGATCGCTGCGGCGACGCTGGCTTCTGCGCATTAGATGGAAGCACTGGCCTCTGCGGAGGCGATCGCAGCGGCGACGCTGGCTTCTGCGCATTGGATGGAAGCTCTGGCCTCTGCGGAGGCGATCGCTGCGGCGACGCTGGCTTCTGCGCATTAGATGGAAGCTCTGGCCTCTGCGGAGGCGGTCACTGCGGTGATGCTGGCTTCTGTGCCTTAGATGGAAGCACAGGCCTCTGCGGAGGCGATCGCTGCTGCGACGCTGGCTTTGGCACTGTGATGGAACTACTGACCTCTGTGGAGGTGGTCACTGCTGCGACGCTGGCTTCAGCCCTTGTGACGGAAGCATAGGCTTCTGTGGATGATTCTTAGTTGCCGCACTTGGCTCCATGCTTGAAATGGGAAAGCTGGGCTTGGCTGAGGCTGTTGCTGTGGCAACGCTTGCTTCTTTGCTTGAAACGTAGTGTTGGTCTCTGCCAGGGTAGTCGCTGCTGCGATGTTGACTCCTGCTGTTAAAACTGCTGCTGCAGAGCCTGAGACTTGAGCACTGGCCCCTGAGCCGGCTGAATCGGCGGTGAGATCTCCTGTAAGTGAGATTTCGGCTGGCATGGAGGATGTTCGAACTCATGCGTGTGAAGTATGAATTCTCTAGATGATCTTGGAAATGAGGGTTCGATGAGCTTCCCTGATGATAGAGCGATCGGACCTGATGTAGCTCTTAAAAGCTTCCGATGTCCAGCGCCCTAGTGCTTGGATTTGAGAGTGCGAGAGGCCTTTTTGGGCTGCTGTGGTTGCTGCGCCTATGCGGAAGGAGTGGCCGGAAAAGTGGTCTGCAGGGATACCGGATAGGAGCAGGACAGCTTTGAGGTGCTTTTGGAACCAAAAGCGTGTAGCTGGGCGGTTAGACTCGTCGACGAATAGAGGATCCGATGTGGTTGTGGTCTGGGATTTCCTGAAGTGGAGGTAGGCTAGGAGGGTCTGATAAGGTTGAATTGGTGAGTGGAGATTGAATATGTAAATGAAATGTCCTCTCCTGGTTTGGTCCGTCTTGCTCTGTTTAATGGAAAATGACATAGTCTCTGAATCGACTACTGACAGGTCGGATACCGTTGGATGGGTTAGGGGGTTGAAAATGGATGTTGTGGAAATTTCTGAACATCTTAGAAATCCAAAGAATGCTAGTATAAACATGGTGTCGAGTGTGCGATCGACGTGTTTGGAGTGGTATCCTTTACGAAGGGTGGAAATGCATCTGTTCAATATATCCAGGGTTATGGGTTGCCTTGCATCCTGGCGAGCAGGCTGGGTACGTTGAATGCCCTTGATAAGCATAGATGTTTGGGAGCTGGCTATGGCTGCGGAAGGAGAATTGAATATGAGTTTGTGGAAGAACTGGACTCCACTCATGTAGCCTTTAATTGAGCTGGCCTGGAGGTTTTTTGAAGAGTTTAGGAAGGAGATGAAGGAGGTGATGGTGATGACAGAAAAATCGGGAAAGGGAATGTTGAATGCCAGGTGAAAAGACTTGAAGCTTTTCCATGCAGTTAGATAAGATTGGAGGGTCCTGAGGGAGACGGCTTGGATGATGGAGTTTAGAGAGGCATCGATGAGGGTTTTTAGGGGGTGGTTAACTGGAATATCAGCTCCGAATAGGGAGGTACCGGTGTTGGCAAAGGATCTGCTTCGGGTGCCAGCAGCCTGAACTTCTGGAAGGCAAAACGAGAAAGGGCGTCAGCAATCTGATTTTTTGATCCGGGAATGTGTTTGGCAGTTAGAATGAATTGGTCACAGGCTGAGATCCAGATGAGGCGTCTGAGGAACGGCATTATGGCGGGGGAGTGGGAGCGGCCTTTGTTAATACAATGAACAGTTGCCTCGTTGTCACAGTGCACGATTATGCTGGAAGCTGACCACTCTTTTCCCCATAGGGATGCTGCGACGACCAGTGGATATAGCTCAAAGAGAGCTGAGGATGCTAAAGCATAAGGGATCTCTAAAACCTGGGGGGGCCAGGTGGACGCGAACCAACGGCCTTGGTAAAAGCCTCCGAAACCGACGGAAGGGGCGGCGTCTGTGAATAGGCGAATATCGACGGGGGAAGAGGCCATGTCACTGTAGAAAAATGACAAGCCGTTCCATTGTCTGAGGAATTTTATCCATAGGCTCAGCTCGTCGAGGCAGGAGCTGGATATGGATAACGAGTCCTCTAAAGCGTGTGCGGATGACGCGAGAGAGAGGAGGTGTGAAACGAACGGGCGACCTTGCGGGATTATTCTCATCGCGAAATTTAGATGGCCGAGAACAGACAGAAGCTCGCGTTTTGAGCAGCGGGGATTTGATAATAGGGAGGACGCGATCAAGATCGTTCTATCGATTTTCTCTTTCGGCAGAGAAGCCTGGAATTTAAGCGAGTCTAATTTAATTCCGAGAAATTCGATGGACGTGCTGGGACCTGAAGTTTTGTCTGGGACGAGGGGAACGCCGAGATTTTTGAAAACCTGTTGGACTTTTGCTAGATGTGCAGCCGGAAACGAGTCGGGAGACGAGATGATTAAAAAGTCATCCAGTAGGTGGATAAGGTAGGGAATTGCATAATTGTTAGAGAGAATCCAGCAAATTGCCTCCGACAACATGTCGAAAATTTTTGGGCTGCTTCTGCAGCCCAAAAGACGGACAGAAAAGTAAAATTTATTGCGCCATCGAATGCCGAAAAGGTGCCAGAAGTCTGGGTGGATTGGCATGACTTTAAATGCTGATGTGATGTCGACTTTTGCTAGCCAAGCGCCACGACCGGCATGTTTTATTAAAGTGATGGCTTGATCGATGTTATGATAGTGCAGGGAAAATTCCTCGATCGGAATGAGGCTATTAATGCTAGGGAAGGTAGAGCCGTGTGGTGACGAGAGATCGAAAATGAGGCGCTTTTTTCCAGAGAATTTACGAGTCGCTATGCCAATGGGGCTGATCCGAAATGCAGGAAAAGGGGGAGCGTCGAAGGGGCCAATAATGAAATTAGCGTCGATCTCCTTTTTAATGAGGAAATCGACTGACTCTGGTTCGGCGAGCGCAGACTGGAGGTTGGGGCATATTAAGCTGTGTGACGGAAGACTGACGACGCCGGGGTTGAAACCGTTCGAGAGACCGGTCAGAAGATAGTCAGTGAATTGAAAGTCGGGGTGCAAGGACAATTCTGAAGACAAACAAGAAATGTTCACGGGAGTCGAAAGGTAATTTTTTAGTTTTTTATTCTGCGTTTGAGACAATGGGCACACGATTCGTGCGTGTGCTCCGCTACAAAATGAGCACACATGCAGGAAGCGACAACGCTGCCTGACGCATCTTCCGGCGTTGAAATTCCTACAAGCCTCCAAATTGCCAGGTTGCCCTTGGGTTTGGTGAACTGGGCGGGTTGGCAGGCGCGGAACAGAGCAGGTAGACTGGGGAGGCGAAGCTGAGCGTGGGGGAAGAGAGGGAGTGACTAGGGGACAATCTAATGTGGTATGCGCAACTGAGCGACACACCGCGCATGTAATATTGCGGACGCCCAGAAAAACCCTGTTATGCAGCTCAGTGTCCAATGCTCCCCAGTAGGGGCACTGGTTCCACTGAGCTATACGAATTGCACATTTGGCGGAGAAAAGTCTGTGATACGTGTAAAAATGCGCGCCCCCATAGGAGAGAGCGAGCTCTGCCACGATAGCGAGATAATCGCCCAGCTCGCGTCTCCTATGAGGGAACGCAGTGCAGATCACGTCAGTGTAGCGGGAAAAAGCAACGATGAATTCGGGGAAAGAAAGCGTGCGGGTGTGGTTGGGTGACTGATTTTTAAGCGTGAGCGACAGATCGCCGTAAGTGATCTGTCGCTCGTTTGACGGAGGTGATAAAGGTGAGAGGAGTAAATAAAGATCTGTGTCCGCACCTGCCAAGATCTGTGACCTGATGTTGCCTGGGACGGGGGGCGGTTCCAACGCTGGTGCGTTGATTGGCACTGGCATTGCTGTCGCTGTGGCCAATGTGAAGCCTGATCTGCTCTGCGGGAGAGATAAAAGGGAGGGGATTGCAGCCGCCTGAGCGGCTAGCGGAGCCATGCTCGCGCTAGCGGCGGCTTCTAAGGGGGCGGTGAAATGGCTGATGACCGGCACCTGCATCGCTAGCTGAGGCAGCCTCGCGCTAGTGGTCGATGGGGGTGCCGTGGGCCAAGAGCCAGGGGCAGGGAATGGGTGGGATAGCACTGGAGCTCCGAGTGCTGGTGAGCCGACGTTTCTTGGGCGGCCCGCAGTGTTTACTGCTGGCGTGGTGTTGGCTGGAGGTTGGAGCTGGCCTACTGCGAGAGGGACTAGTTGCTGGAAAACTTCGACCGGACGGTTTGAGGCGTCCGGGAGATCCGTGGCGGTACCTGCGCTCGCGGAGGGCCTGCTGTGCCGGGTTGCCGGCGGACGGCCACGACGGGCCGCATTGGTGGATTGCCCGGGCCGGGAATAGGGGGAACCACGAGCCGTGCCCGGCTTGTCAGTGCTCCTTTGCGGAGCTGACTTTGGTGGGGCGGTGTCGGCCAGGGAAGAAGCGTAGAGGCAGTAAAGCTCCGCCTTGGTCATCCGCCTATGGAACTCGATGTCCGCGTTGGATAGAGCCAATCGTAGGCCCTGGACAGTCCATTTATGGATGGCGGGGATCGTGTTGTGCGTGGAGGTGTAAGAAGAAGCCGGTGAAGGCGGCGGACGTCTCTCTGGCACAAGTGATGGAGTGTCCCCTCTGATTTTGGCCTTGCGAGGTGCGGAACGTCGAAGCTGGCGGCCACGTGATGAAGCCGGGGAATCAGCTACCGAATCCGACCCTGAGCTGGAACAATGGGACGCGCTCGTTGGCGCTGAAGGATTGCGGTCTGTGGATGCGTCGTTAATGACGGGGGTCTCGGACATAGCGTCTAACGTAGGAGTTGGTGCTTAATCTTAGGAGAACGAGCAGGTAAGATGGTTTCCCTATTTATTAGCTAGCTCGCTAGGCTGATTGTGTATACGTTGTGATTGCTGATTACACACCAGCTGGCTGGTTATATGCTCCGGCTCCTCCCGAACTTTGTTAATTAAACATCATTTAATGTATTTAGCACTGAGTATTTTTCCCCTCATATATAAGAAATTTAACATAAAATCATGCCAAAATATTTTATTAAGAATTTTATTGAGAAAATTAACATTTATTTCTCAGTTTTGTTCTCTGTTTGTATGTTCGGACGGTCGCACCACCTGACATTTTTGGTCTTTCAAACACCAAAACTCAAAAAATCTATTGAATTTCAATAAAATGAAAAGGGTTTCTTATAAAGGACATATTGTAGATCCATTTGATATATGACATGTATTTATTCAAATTCTTTTTAGGGAAATAATGAATTTGGACACAAAAAATACATGTCACGTCATTGACCCTTATCTACAATATTTTCCTGCATATTTGTGTTTTGACTGCTCTCATGTACAGTTTCTGCCTGTTTGTTTGTTCTGTGTGCAGATCGGCTGATATTGATCAAAGAGAATCGGACTTGGTCTGAAGCTCTGAAATACTGCAGAAAGAATCATATGGACTTGTTTTCAGTTCATTCAAACAAGATTGAGAAAAATCTGAACACAGTAGTTCAACAGGCTTCTACTGCAGAGGTTTGGCTGGGGTTACGTCACTCATGCACTGTGGGCATTTGGTTCTGGGTAAGCGGAGAGATTGTGTGCTATGAGAAATGGGATGAAGGGAATGAAACAGCAGTGGAGAACTGTGAAACTGTGATGAGATCTGGAGCGGTTCAGTCTGGAGGAGATCATCGCTGGATCAGCCTTCCTGAAACTGAGAGACGCAACTTCATCTGCAGCAGATATGATTGAGAAGTGTTTGTCATTTCCTGTGATCAGACTAATATTTTGTTTGTGGTTAATTGTTTAGTTTTCATTTCAAATGTGTCCATTAGGGGCATTTAAAAAAATCTCTAAGACTGACTTCATTTTTGTGATCTGCATCATTATGGGAAATGAGTGTGTTAGATGCATTTGAGTCATTCGAACTCATTATAGTAGATAGTTATGTTTTGTTTCATGTGTGAATAAAAAATATTGTAAGGTCAGGAGCTCCAATCAGAGTTATATCACATTTATTTATATCTTGAATACATCAGAAATGAAAATGTCAACATTTACTCAGATTGCTCCAAAGCTGTATACATTTATGTGTTCTGATGAACACAAGGGAAGATATTTGCAGTTACAAAACAGATATCATCCTTAATTTTCTGCCATAGTAGGGAAAATAAGTTATTTTGAGTGAAACGCTTAGAGATAAGACATATGTATTTGTTTATTGATGTAGGTTTTTCTATCCTGTCTTTCAGCACATTTTGTTTTGTAGTGATCATCTTTACAAATGTCTGGTTGATATGATCGTGTGATATACTGATCTTCAGGGCATTCAAATGTGGGGTCCCATTCATACCCTGACTCAGAATGTAAAGATAAAAAGTCTGTCAAATACATCTCTGCCTAACTTTGTTTTTCTTTTTTATGCATTTTTGGGGGGTTTGAGTTAAGGGGATGGGTGGTAAAATTTATAATCTTACTGTGAAACTACATTGTTGATAAATACTTTGTGTTGAAAATGTTTGTGTTAGAAATAAATAAATTAAAAAGAAAGAAATGCCTAACTGAATCTGATTCTTTAAGATCTGACACAAAATGTCCTGTATATTAAATTCAATATAGTACATATATTTAATATAATCTTCATTTTTTTTGCTTTATATAATTTATATACATGTTTGTAATAATGGAAAAATCTGGAAAATTTTCTGGCAGTTGGGGTGCCAGAGATAAACCGTAATAAAGTGTCAAATCTATAAAATCCATAAAAAACAGAAATTAAATTTTTGCAGAAATTAACTAATAGAAAAATAATATGTATAGAAAAATAAGTGGTTTCCCCGTTTTATTGTAAATTGATTGTTTTTGTCTGTAATTTAAATGCGTTTATCGTATTTTAAAACTTACATGACAAATCAATACTACAATTCTTTAAAATTACAGTTTTTTTTACATTATACTTGGAAAATCTGTAAATAAAACCCGATGAATTATGTTTTTTACAGTGCACCGTATGCTTTGTGATCTTGGTTTATAAATTGCTGAATTATGGGAAACGGGCAAGTGTGTCTTCATCAGGGAAGATTTGTCTGTTTTATGTGTGATATGTAAGTATTTTAAGGTCACTAAGAAATAGACATATACAAGTTTCAAAGAGGACACAAGGGGGAATAAAGGATGTCATTTTTTCGGGATCATTAAAGAATCATATCATTTTTTTAATTATTTGAAGTGATATATTAACAGATGATACATGTGTGTTTGTTTACTGGTGTAGGTTCTTCTCTCTTGTCTTTCAGAACATTGTTTCAAATTTCTCACCTTAAGAAATGTCTGTTTGAAACAGATTTTTTTAAACTCTGATGTAGTGAACGCTGGATTTGAGTTGTTTGGATTAGTGTAAAATAGTCATGGAGAACATCAGTTTAAATAAACCCCTTTACAACCAGTATTTCTCTCCTGATGTTTTTTATTTTCATACCTAATTTCCTTATTTGAAAAAATTCCCTCTACCTTCCTGTTGTTTGTTATGGCTATGATGATAACATCAATCAAAGGGCAACATATCAGGTGTCAGTTCACCCCTTTTTTACATATTGCATAATATACACATATTTTGTGGCTTCAGACAAATTTTATTTGGTGGGAGATGGCCCAAAAGGGTTTTTTTGGTCACAAAGGTTGCCGACCCCTGCCATAGAAAATACATTTTTGGATCAACAAAGAACAATTCAGTCAAAGGTTCTTAAAAGAACCATCTCTTTCATACTTTTTTTTAATCTGATGAAATGTATTTCACTTGGCATGGCTTGAATAGGTGTTTGGATCTGGACTTCCATCTGCTGGCCACAGATTCCTCCATAGGCAAGAGTGAGATTGCTTCTGGATCGTAGATTCTGGTGCAGGGCTTAGTATGCTTCAGAGCAGCGAGGAGATTGCACTGAAGAAGAAAAAAGGTAAAGAAGGGCGTTCGGTCCGTAAACATATAGAAGAACCGCTCTACCCTCAAGGGCGGGCTTGAACACCATTGTCAATTTCACAGACATGTCTGATGTCTGAACCATGTCTGAACCAACAATGCCAGAAATGAACCTTTTTAGTTGTGGAAAAGGGATCTTTAGATTATAAAAAAATAAGAAAAAATTGTTATTTGATCAACTTCTCTGTAAATGGGGGACCAATATGGTTCTGCTATGGCATGATCGTATACGAAGAACCGTTTGTAGCACTTTGTTCAGAGTGGTTGGGTAGTTGAATTTATCAAGGACATTCCCGATTGACTTTTGAAACTTGGAAAATTAGAAGCCATTATTACCATTAGATATTTAAATAGGAACTTCAAGTGCTCTTGGAAAGTTCCTGGGTATACTGTAATTTATCCGATAATAAAAATTTTAGGATAAATCTAAATAGACAATTCATATTTTATAACGTATTATTATTCCATTCATTCTTATATATATTTGACTTATTATTTAATATTTATGTAATATATATATATATTTTTTGGATTACTTATATCTATAGATGTGTGTTTCTGGAGTGTTGGGATTGATTTAAACAAATAAATAAATAAACAGTAGATAATTCTAAGATGTTAACAACACTGGTACAGAAGCACTTCCTGTTTCAGTTTTGTTACAGTTGCTGCACAAATATACAACAAACAGAACATTTAGAATGCAGCTAAAATGTCAAACCAACAGCTTTAAGAGTTATGAAAAAAATGAAACAGGACCTCTGTTCTTGCAAAATGTCTGACGGGGATGTTTTACAATGTTAGCTTTGAATGCCTCCTATAGGAGGTGTCTGGTACAAAAGCTAAACTTTTAAGGTAAGGTTTTTGGCATAGAGTCTAAATGTATCAAGCAATTTTTTTTTCTAATATGCAAAAATGCATAAAAAACAGAAGGCTTTTTGGATACAAAAGCAAACCTTTTAACTTATGTTATTATTATTTTAGTCATTTACTGGGCCTTATCTCCGTTACATAAACGTACAGTGATGAATCTTTCACAGATAAGCAGGATGCGTGTAAAGTATCCAGAATACTAAAGTTTAAAAGGAAGTCTATGATTTCGTCATCCCACATTTTTTTTTATAAAACTAGCAACAGTCACACCAGTTTAGTGTGAAACGGTAAAATAAATGTAAGAAATCCTCAACATGCCTGTCAGTGAGGGCCTCACCAGCACAGGGTTGGCAGTATAGCCACGGGTGCTTTAAAATGCTTTATGAATGTGTATGGAGGCACAGATTGTCTCTGTGAGGAAGAGGAGATCAGGTGTGCTGTTTATGATATAAGCCTGCTATGACAAGGCTTGATGTTTATTCAGACAGGCAGAAGTCCCATCAGACCCCGCAGCCAAGATCATCCACACATATATTACTGTCAATGTCAGGTATAACCTGAACACTACAAGAGCTTTACCTCCCGGGCATGTTGATATGAAGTTAAGTTCTCATTGTTAAAACAAGATGCTTTCAGAAATTGAATTCCAGAGGTGCTATCAGATGAGATCTGTTGCGTATTCTTGTAGAATACGGTCAACAATGGGTGTTGGTCAAGTCAACACAGAATCAGTTTTTCCAAATATGCATTAGTATGAGTTGGAAATGTGTTGTTAAATTTTCCTGCCAAATTTTATTATCAGGAGATATGTGGTCATAATTCTGAGATATGTCTGGTGGATAGCAAAGACATGCATTGTCTGTGTCCTTGGCCCCCAGACTAAATGTCAAACAATACACCATAGACGGAATATTTACCTCTCTGCAAAAGAAAACGAGGCTGTAACTGTTGAAAATACAGTGCATGCTGGTTTTCATCACCTCTTAAATGCACTAACAAAACCAAAAGCCTTCTAAATGCCAGAAGATTCAGCTATGCCATATCCGCGGTTGAAAACGTGGAGTTAGCATGTAAACAGCTCTCTCTTTCAGATTTTTCCTCCTCAGTCTCATGCCTGTCAAAAAGCATTTAAAGATTTCAATGACAGATGCCCCAGCGCAATTTGCCCCCTTCCTGCCTTCATGTCACCTCCTGTGGTACAATTGTTTGGTGTTTTGTGATGCTAATGTAGCCCGTGTGCGATATGAGGTGAGCGGAGATGATTATGATGCTGATGTATGTGGATATAGACGGAAGAAAGAGAAGAGAAGAGTACTGACAGATTCATGTCCATTTCAGCTGTCCACACCTCTCAGATATAAACTCTTAAAGGGAAATTATGTTACAAACTATTTGCCATGATTTTAGAACAAAAAAGAATTTAAAGAGTAAGTTTCTAAAGCCATATAATTATGTATTTAGCATTTTCACATAGATTAACTAATGTATTGAGTTTTGTGGGAGAGAAGCTCATCTAATGCCACCAAAACGTTTTCGTGAGGCCAGTGGTTTTTGGTTCCAATGTTTGCAATGGCAGAGGCCTCAACACTGATGCTTTGTGTGTTTTGTTGTTTAGGGGATGACACTTTTTACCTAGCTTTCACAGAAGAGGCAGGACAAACACCAACCATTATGCACTTTTAACTTTTTCAACCGTATGTTTGTGTATTGATGTTTGGTTATCAAAAACACTATCTGCAAAATCAGATACAGGAGCACACTATTTTGTCAAATATTCTCTAGCAACTAAAGCAGCTTTTTTTTGCCATAGTGTCTGAAGCGAAGTGGATCATGGACAAGACTTAACTCGGGGTCTAATGAACACCTTACTATATAATTATTTTCAACTACTGAATTAGTAGTAAAGCACATGAAGCAGAAGGTAAAGAGGGAGGGGAGACAGGGATAAAAACAAAGATCAAACAGAGAATAATGGCATAGCAAAAGAAAAGTAGCTGTGAGAGCATCTAAATGACATCATTGCGATGACACATGCATGAGTTCAGACACAAGAGGCATGAGGTCATTCATCATCACTCTTTATGAAAACAGCACTCTTTTCATTGAGTCCACTGACATGTTGACACTTACAAATGACCACAACATGTTTGCTTGCATTTCTGCATACATATTTAGTGTTTGAGTCAATGTCAAGGAGAACCGCTCTGGTCGTCTTCATGGAGAAAAGCATTTCTATATACAGGTGACTGATCTTTGGTATGCACAGATTTAAACTGGAAAACTAACTAAATCTTTTTAATAAATCTTTTTGTCATTTTCCAAACTACACTATTTGTTTAGTTTGATATTATGTTTGAGAAACAATGGGGCACTTAGCGGTCATACACACAGTTTAACTATATTTATAAATACTATGAGACAATTACAGCATTGTTAAAGCATCATGTTATACTCAAAGATATATTTATGGCATTTTTTTTTTCAAACTGTATGCTCTTTAATGACCGTGGTAAGCTTAAAAATATAGAAATGGTCATCATTGTTTTATAAAGTGCTATTTGTCAGGCTGAGGCCCGAACTCGGGTCGTTGGGATAGCGATCAGACCAACTACCACAGAGCCAAAGGGTGTAGATGGAATCCAACAAGCAGAGGCACTCACGTGAAGAAATTAGTAGGTTTATTATCCACAAGAAAATAATAATCCTCAAGGCAAAAAGCAGCATCCACAGAGAGAATAACAAAAGTAATCCATAAAGACAAAAATCTCGAAAAACCACAAGGAGTACATAGAACTAAACAGAGCTTAAGGCTAGAGATGACTAACATTTACAATAACCAAGCAAAGACAGACAGAAACAGAGTCTCTTAAATAGTCCACCTAATGGGGAAAACAGGTGCAAACAATGACGCTAATCACAGGTCTTGATCAGTGCCTTCATAGTATAGAGTCCAGGGCAAAACCCTCACAGGACCCCCTCCTCTAAGAACGGCTCCTGACGTTCCCACCAAGACGACTGGCGTTGAGAGCGTGGTATTCTCTAACCAGTTTCGGATCGAGGATGTCCTTGGCTGGAACCCAGGAGCGCTCCTCAGGACCATAGCCCTCCCAATCCACCAAATACTGCCTGGAACCGCGAACTTGGCGGGTATCCAGAATACACCGGACAGTGTAGGCAGTTTGGCCGTCAATGATCCTGGGGGGAGGAGGAGGTTTGCCTGGTGCGAGAAAAGGAGAAGTCAACACAGGTTTTAACAGCGAAACATGGAAAGTGGGGTTAATTCTCAAAGACCTCGGTAGGTACAGCCTATAAGAGACTGGGTTAACTTTCCTCGCAATCTTGAAAGGCCCGATGAACCTTTGAGACAGCTTGCGAGACTCCTGCTTCATGGGAATGTTCTTTGTGGAAAGCCACACCCTTTGACCGGCACGTAGAGTAGGGGGTGCTCTGCGTCTGCGGTTGGCATATCGTTGATATTGCCGAGAAGTCTTAAGGAGCTTGTGGCGAGTCCTACTCCACACCCGGCGGCAATGCCTAACCCAATGTTGGGCGGAAGGAACATCCACTTCTACCTCTTGCTCGGGAAACAGAGGGGGGGAATAACCAAACTGACACTCAAAGGGTGACATGTCAGTGGCAGAAGATTTCAGGGTGTTGTGGGCGTACTCTGCCCACATCACGAACTCAGACCATGAAGACGGATTGCTAGCCGCCATGCACCGGAGGGTGGTCTCGAGATCCTGATTGATCCTCTCAGATTGTCCGTTGGACTCTGGGTGGAATCCCGAGGACAGACTAACTGTAGTTCCCAGGGACTGACAGAAAGCTCTCCAGAAGCGTGAAGAAAACTGGGGACCTCTGTCCGAGACGATGTCCTGAGGAATGCCGAATACTCGAAAGACATGTTCCACAATTAATTTGGCAGTTTCTTTGGCTGTGGGAAGCTTGGGCAGGGGAATAAACCGGGCGGCTTTAGAGAACCTATCCACAATAACCATGAGAGTGGTTTTGCCGTGGGAGGGTGGAAGGCCTGTGACGAAATCCACAGAGAGATGTGACCAGGGTCTATGGGGTATGGGAAGGGGGTGTAACAGTCCTTGGGGTAGGCGGTGGGACACCTTGTTCTGGTTGCAGGTAGGACAGGCTTTAACAAATGTTATGACATCCTCTTTAATTGTAGGCCACCAGAACCGCCTCTGGAGGAATTCGAGGGTGCGTCCAATACCCGGGTGACATGTGAGTTGAGGAGTGTCCCCATTGTAATACCTGTGACCGGACAGTCTTGGGAACAAACAAACGGTTGACAGGTCCACCTCCTGGATCTGGTTCTCGGGATTGTGCTTGCTCAACCTTGTGACTCAGATCCCACTTGATGGGGGCGATGATCTTGGCACTGGGGATTATGGGTTGAGGAGAATCCTCCTTAGGGGATTTTGCATAGATACGGGACAGTGTATCTGGCTTCATGTTCTTTGACCCGGGGCGATAGGACAGTGTGAAGTGGAAGCGGTTGAAAAATAGCGACCAACGGGCTTGACGTGGATTGAGTCGCTTAGCCTGTTGAATGTATTCAAGGTTTTTATGGTCCGTAAGAACTTGAAACGGTTGTTTGGCGCCCTCAAGCCAATGCCTCCATTCTTCCAGTGCCAATTTTACCGCTAGTAGTTCTCTATCCCCTATATGATAATTCCTTTCTGTGGGTGTGAGACGATGGGATAGAAAGGCACATGGGTGCAGCTTGCCGTCCTCTCCCCTCTGAGATAACACTGCTCCAACACCTATGTCTGAGGCATCGGCCTCCACTATAAAGGGTTTATCCAGGCTAGGGATAATCAGAACCGGAGCAGTGGTAAACATCCTCTTCAGGTGGTTAAATGCAGACTCGGCCGAAGAACCCCAGACAAAGCTGCCCATGTTCCCCTTTGTGAGGGCCGCTAGAGGAGCAGCCACAGTGCTGAAGTTCAATATGAACTTGCGGTAAAAATTGGCGAAACCAAGAAAACGTTGCACCTCTTTTACAGATGAGGGGGAAGGCCAATCCACAATAGCTTGAACCTTTAAAGGGTCCATCTCTACGAGACCAGGTTGGACTATGAATCCCAAAAATTGAAGCTTGGTGACATGGAATTCACATTTCTC
Source organism: Triplophysa dalaica (assembly GCF_015846415.1). Lineage (NCBI taxonomy): Eukaryota > Metazoa > Chordata > Actinopteri > Cypriniformes > Nemacheilidae > Triplophysa > Triplophysa dalaica. The sequence continues at coordinate 14,183,576 of NC_079565.1, read as the reverse complement.
GGGTTTGACATAGAGATGATTCTCCAGCAGGCGTCTGAGAACCTTGTTGACATGAACCACATGCTCTTGCAGAGAACTCGAGAAGATGAGAATATCGTCTAGATAGACGAATACGAACAGGTTGAGCATGTCTCTGAGGACGTCATTGATAAGGTTTTGAAACACCGCAGGAGCGTTGGTGAGACCGAAAGGCATGACACGATATTCATAGTGACCCGTCGGGGTGTTGAAGGCCGTTTTCCATTCATCTCTCTGTTTGATACGCACCAGGTGGTACGCGTTGCGCAAATCAAGCTTAGTGAAGATGGATGCCCCTTGTAGGATCTCGAATGCTGTGGCCATCAGAGGTAAGGGATAGCGGTTTCTGACTGTAATCTTGTTCAGTCCTCGATAATCGATACATGGCCTGAGACCACCATCTTTCTTACCAACAAAGAAGAATCCAGCGCCTGCGGGGGAAGTTGAGGGGCGTATTATGCCTGCTGCCAGAGCCTCATTGATGTATTTGTCCATGGCCGAACGCTCGGGGGATGACAAAGAAAATATTCTGCCCCTTGGAGGATGACTATCCGGAAGCAAGTCGATGGCGCAGTCATATGACCGGTGAGGTGGCAGAGAAGCAGCTCTTCTTTTGCAGAACACCGTCTTGAGATGATGGTACTGGGATGGGACTCGGGAGATATCTGGGGTTTCTTGAGACTCAATGACATGTTTGGGAAGAGTAGGTGTCAAGCAGGCAGTCTGACAATTGGAACTCCAGTTGATAACCGTACCAGTGGTCCAATCGATGTGTGGGCTGTGCTGGAGGAGCCAGGGGTGGCCCAAAATCATGGGGAACTCAGGGGATTGAATGAGGTGAAAACTAAGTTTCTCATGGTGTTTGTCCGTGGTGAGCCCCAGCATAGAGGTGAGATGAGTAATCTTCCCCGGGGCTAATGGTCTGCCATCCAGCGCAGTAGCCGTAAGAGGTTCAGGCATGAACTCTGTGGGAATCTGGAGGTTGTTGGCCAGGGTAATGTCCATGAAATTTCCAGCAGCGCCGGAATCAATAAAAGCGTGTAATTCATGTCTGTGATTTCCCCAAGTGAGGGTGACAGGAAGGAAAAGTCCAGAGTTAGATGGTGAATCTGAACGTGTGACTCCCGTTACAGTCCTTCCTTTCCTGTGCGGGGCTGATAGTTTCCCGAAAGTTCAGGGCAAGTTGATCTAAAATGGCCATGTCGACCACAATAAATACAGCAGTGTTCTCTCATGCGACGATCTCGTTCTGAGGAGGAGAGCCGGGTCCTTCCCAACTGCATGGGCTCTGGGGTTTCTTGAAGCCCTGATAGCTCAGGAACACGGGTAACATCAGTAGGTGGATTATGGAAAGCAAAACGAACCTGGTTTCTCTCTCTCAGGCGGTTATCCAGCTGTGTGGCATGGTCTATGAGTATCTGGAGGTTACTTGCTGGTTCTCGGAATGCCAATTCATCCTTAATCACCCCTGACAATCCATTAAGGAAGCACACCATCAGAGCCTCGTCATTCCAGCCACTTCCTGCTGCCAGTGTTCGAAAGTGAATGGCATAATCGGCAACGCTACCACGGCCTTGTTGTAGATTCAGGAGCCTTCCGGAAGCTTGTCGACCACTGAGGGGATGGTCGAAAACTCGTTTGAACTCCTCTTCAAATCTTGCAAAGTTTGCACAACATGGATCCTGTGCCTTCCACACCGATGTTGCCCAGGTAAGTGCCTTGCCCGAAAGGAGGGTGATTATGTAAGCTATTTTGGCCCGATCTGAGGGAAATGAAGTGGGCTGCAGTTCAAAAGTGAGGGAACACTGGGTGAGGAATCCATCACATGATCCAGGGTCACCCGAGAAGCGCTGTGGTGGGGGTAGGCGAGGTTCCACCAGAGAAACAGGCCCCGGAGGAACCACAGGACCGACAGCTCCCGGTGGGGAAGCCCCGGATGGCGCAGGCAGTCGCTCAGAGATCTGACGGACAGACGAAAGTAGATCCGAGAGGATTTGAGAGTGTTTCGTCATCAGACTCTCTTGTTGTGCTAGAGCAGTGTCGTGTCGTCTTACCATAGAGTCATGCTGAACTATTGTGGCCAAGACTTGTGGGTCTCCTGCTGTAGGATTCATAATGGCTTGGTTATTCTGTCAGGCTGAGGCCCGAACTCGGGTCGTTGGGATAGCGATCAGACCAACTACCACAGAGCCAAAGGGTGTAGATGGAATCCAACAAGCAGAGGCACTCACGTGAAGAAATTAGTAGGTTTATTATCCACAAGAAAATAATAATCCTCAAGGCAAAAAGCAGCATCCACAGAGAGAATAACAAAAGTAATCCATAAAGACAAAAATCTCGAAAAAACCACAAGGAGTACATAGAACTAAACAGAGCTTAAGGCTAGAGATGACTAACATTTACAATAACCAAGCAAAGACAGACAGAAACAGAGTCTCTTAAATAGTCCACCTAATGGGGAAAACAGGTGCAAACAATGACGCTAATCACAGGTCTTGATCAGTGCCTTCATAGTATAGAGTCCAGGGCAAAACCCTCACACTATTAGAGGCCAAGTATTTATCTGAAGTGGAATTGTGTGTATATATATATATATATATATATATATATATATATACTCATCCTTTGAATTTTCTGGGACTTAAGAATACATACATACTAATACACTAAAGGCATTTTATAAAAATAGGAACATGAAGTATTATCCTTTTAACCTCTCATAAACAATCTTATTCATTTTTTTATCAATTCATTCATAAATTGAATGCAAACTTTAGATTTGATCTTTGGCCTTAATGTTGCCAAAATACATATTTTACTCTGATGAATGCAAATTTGTATCAAGTACCCAAAATGCTCTGATACTGAATTATTTAATCAAACTAAATATCATTAAATAAAATATTCGGATGAAGGTAATATATTAAAAACAACTATAATGTTGAAATAAATCAATCAAAACAATGCTGAACCAAGGGACCACCACATGCATTCGCCCCGTGTAAACTCAGACCTCTCGTGTCGTGTGTTGTTACATAGCAGCACTGACTGATTCCACACGCATCAAAGAGTCGACACATCGTTTATGATCAGATATGATCTAAGCCATACGGATGCCTGACACAAAGCCATAATCACAATGTTATCAATAGTCAGGTTCGGGGTGATACATTTAAGCCCTGCTGGAGATTTGGCCCTTCCACTGTTATTGAATATTTCCATTGTCAGGCCAACAAAAAGCGCGATGATCGCAGGGAAAATGCTTACACAGGGAATTCTTTCTTTGCATTGTAAACAGTGGCTGATGTCAGCAGTTTTGAAGAGAAATATGTGATGATTGGAGAAACATTGTTTTGTTCTTCTGTAATGAGTTTCAGAAAAAGCATCCAGGCCTGTGGACAGTTTGACGGCTCTTGTGTCATGTAACTAGCCTATATACAACACAGATTACAAAACAAAGTATTTAAATCCAATTCTAAATCGGATTTATGTGTCTGAAATGTTTGTGAACAACAAACTTTACTGGAAATATAAAGTAAATTTGTAAAGCTTTATTTATTTTTATTATTTATATATTAAGTATTATGTTTACTTTGATAAAAAAGTAGTTACATACTGAAATTATGCAATTTACCTCAGCGGAAAAGCACTCATTGTTTCTATTGGCTATGAGATATTTAAATAAAGATTAATTTAATTCTTGAAAAATATTGATTTTGATCCGACAAATCTAACATAAAGTGTGTGACATTTCAGTCATTTTCTCAGATAACTTAAGCAAAAGATTTACTCTCAATGCGGTCTATAGAAGACATTAAAGATATCCAAAAATATCAATTTTTTTTATTATTGGAAATAACATACTTTTCGGAAATACTATGAATTATTTTATTTTGTCATTTTAATTGTTTGAGAAAATGGTTGAAACAGAAGTGATCTTTATGTTCCTCTCCTAACTCATTCAGATACATTAGACAGTGCTTCCCATCTGTCTAAATCAGATATCTAGTGAGCTTTATATTCCCTTGAGTTTCATTCTAGCTGATTGTTCATTTTATAAAGCCAATGATGTGTGTGTGCTTGGGGTATAGGATTCCCGTCAGCTGGTCAGTGATACTGGAAAGAGTGTTTCATGGATTTGACAGTTTGGATGGCAGATCTTATTAACCAGGGGATTTATGTGGTATTATTGCGGTAACACTCAATGGACATATTCCTGAATGGAGTATTTATGAGTCAGATGCTTTTGGCAGTACTTTAAGCTACTCTGCACAAATTTCACCATGGAGAGTGGAGATACATGCCATACCAACAGGAATTCCTAACCATTTTACACATTGGCTTATTTCTATCAATTCGTTTGTGGTGAATAGTACAAACTGTATGATAAGGATAAAAAAAGCAACACTGAAGCCCCACCTTGAACCCCGCTCCTAGCCCTAACAAGTGTTGGGTGTAACTAGTTACTACGTAATTCGTTACTGTCATTTAATTACTTTTCCCTTAATAAAGTAAAGTAAGGGATTACTCTTACTTACTTACTTATAGCCTGAAATTTAATTACAGTTACTTCTGAAGTAATTAAACTAAATACTGTATATAATATATGTGTGTGAAATAGAGGATTTGACATCAAATTTCTAAGTCTAACTTTAAAATCTGTGCTTTAATGTATAATTCTCACATTTGTAATAATTTTGTCTGTTAATAATACTATTTTATGTAGTTTTATAGTATTTATTTAAATGAATTAATAGAGCTGTTTCATGTCTATGCTTGAATCACTTAACTAAACGAGGTTGATATAGAATATAATTTGTGATTATATGGTAATTCAATACTTTTTCAAATAACTTTCCCAACACTGTTCCTAACGTAACTGGAGGGAAAGCAAATCGTCCTAAACTGTACGTGTCCGAATTGCACAAAATCATACAAATAAGGCAAAATTTGCTAAATCGTAAAATAGTTATTTTGTCACGAGATTCTGTTGAGACTTTACAGTAAGCTAATAAGTTATACGGTCGATGCTGTTTTTTGTTTCAAATTGACATTTATTATCCTTTTTCTGAGCTTGACAAAAGAGGTTCTGATGTTGTATGACTATATACTGTACATATACGAAAATATTCTACTTTTGCCTTGAAACAACAGTGTACAGGTTAGAGGTTTGAAATCAAATGAGGAAGGGTAAAAACTGATATGAGAGTTTTTTCTTCAACATTGTCAGGTAGAACCAATACTCAGTAGGGTTGACATATGAAAAATACTGAATAATTAAACAAACTATGTTTAAAACGTTTACAAAGTAATACTGACAGCAGCATTTACAATTGGACAATACATCATTTTATCACCAATGAAATAGATATATCAGGAGTCCAGACAGCAAACACCAAACTGTTACTGACCATCTGTCTGTGTGGTTTACAGACGTGTGGTCGTACCTGCTCGATGAATGGTCTCTATTATTCTGTTAGGTTGTAGAAGTATCATCTTCCATTGGCAAAGATCATTGCGTATTAACACAATGTCTTATTATTGTTACATTTATTGAAATGTAAATGTAGGGGACAAGGTGACCTAGATTTTTATCAGTAGAGAAAGGACATGAATTCTACTCATGTGGAGGTGGACAAGAATCATTTCTTTGTTAATGGTAATTAGTTGAAAAAGGAGAGCAGTGGTCCTTTGAGCAGGTCTATACACTCATACGGTACAACTTACATTATATTCAGTAGTTTCAAAGCAAATTCCCATTGATTTTATTTAAATGGCAAGTGGAGATGTTGTGCAAGCATTGTGGCTAACTATAATGATACATAAATTATACGACAGCGTCAAATAAAAACAGAACAACAAATGCTTTGAGAACTTGAAATTGCAAATTTATGCTACAACATGTAATAACATCATGAGTATGTTTACAACGTCCATCCATCCATCCATCCATTTTCTAACGCTTATCCGAGCTACCTCGGGTCACGGGGAGCCTGCGCCTATCTCAGGAGTCATCGGGCATCAAGGCAGGATACACCCTGGATGGAGTGCATGTTTACAACGTATAAAATAAAAATAAATACGGTTTAGTGTCCACACTTACTGTTTTACATTGTAAATAAGTATAACAAAGCACAAATGTATTATAAATATGAATTAATAATAATTATAAAAATATTCCCTAAGTAAAACAAACTAAACCAAACCATACGTTTAGCAAATGATGAATACTTCCATGTTCAAAATGAACTTCATTCCCAAATAAAAAAGACTGTTGCTACACAATAACGGGCTGTGTCCACCGAGGCGTTAACGCCTGCGGCCGATGTGTTTTTTCAATTGTTTTCAACGGAAATGCCGCTCTTTTAAAAAAAAGCCATCAGTTGACGTTTTTTTTCCAAGCATAGCGCTTCGACCGAGAGCCCAGAGTTGAAAAATGCTCAACTTTGGGCAGAATGTTGCACCTGTAGCGGGCATTTTCAGCAAAACTCCTGCCATTTTCAGCCAGATAAATGCGCCTCGGTGGACACAGCCCCTAACAATAGTTTTTCGAAATACTAAAAAACCTACACAGAACTAATTAAAGCTGCAATTTGTAACTTTTTGATGAAAAACAAACAAAAAGTCTCCTTACAGTACCTTATTAACAATGGTGAGCTTGTAATAAAGAATTAAAATGAGTTTTTTTTAAATTTGAGTTTACAGGTCAGAATTCTGTGGAAAAATGTCATTTGTTTTGAACACATTTAAAGATAAGTACACAAAATTACCTGCAATTTTGTTTCAAACAGAGATGTCGATAGAGAGACAAACGTTACAGATTGCAGCTGTAATACCAATACAACTCACAATACTTCAGAGAATACTACACAGCATTATAGTATATTAATGTCACTATACAGTAGCTACAGTATGTATGAAAAACCTATAGCAAATAACCAGGAAATTGCATAATTTTGTATCCAAAAAAGAAAGTCCTGATCCAACTGCCTCAGTTGAAAATTAAGGTGAAGCCAAAGTAAAAGCACGGTTGAGCTCAAATTTTTCTAAGTTTTCGACATGTCCGGCAGACAAGTGATTTATGGCACCATTTTGAATGACAGGTATCTTGTTTGCTCTCAAGGCCAAACCACTATTGAGAGAGGCAAAGTGACTCCATAGACCTATGGAGACCTCACTATTCCCTCTACCTACAAAATCTTTTAAGGGAGTGTCTTGAAATCTCTCAGGAATAGATCTAAGAAACGGACCATCAACAGATAGCCTATGACCTCGTCTAGCTGGAGAGCTGCTCCACATGTGAGTTCCCATATGAACCTGGGTGGACAAGAAAAAAGTTCAGGTACTTAGTCAACAAGCATCCGAGAGGATAAAATTGTTTACATTTAGCAATAAAATACTAAATGGCTATTTGAAACACCTTAAGAACTACAAACAAAGTTGTAATACTTTTACCACTTTTCACTGCTTTACCTTCAAATTTCCTTTAGTGGTAAATGCACGTCCACATATATTGCAGGCAAATGGTTTCTCACCAGTGTGGGTTCTCTCGTGAATCTGCAGTGCACTCGAGGAAGAGAAGGTCTTCCCACACGTGTGGCAGAAGTGCTCTTTAGCTGATCGCGGAAGTGGTTCTGCTGTTAAAGTTGCTGTGGAGAGTGTGGGTAATGTGGAAATGGAGGAGCTAACTACACATGCTGTGGAGTCTTTAGAGTATTTCTTAATGTAGCTATTGTGGTCAACTCTGTTTGAACACATGATTGGTTCTGTTAAAGTCCGAAACTGGTTTGTCGCAAAAATCTGATTTTCTGGCTCAAACAACTGTGAAGGTAAATCTTGCATCTGATGGGTGAGCATGTGCTGCTTGAGGTTCCCTTTGGTTGAGAACCCTCTATTGCATGCACTACAGATGAATGGGCGTTCTTTGGTGTGACTGCGGTAGTGGATCTCCAGAGCACTTTGACAGGCAAACGTCTTATTGCAAATATCGCAAACATTGCTTTTCAGGTTTTCCCTCTCACTGGTAGAAAGAATCATGGACATGCTGTCTTTTGAGATGTCTCTAGATGTCCCATCTAGTAACCGAAGGTTGTGATATGAAAGACTTAAACTATGTGACTCAGCAGAGGATGTTGTCAGGTTTCCTTCAGATATGGAGTATTCATGTAATTCAGAAGTAGAGCTGTTGGAAGAAGGGGGCTTCCAGATGTGTGCTCTCTCAGTGTTGGCTGAATTATTTCTCTTACAGTCCAGATTTACTGAAGATGATTTCTGGGTTAGGCAGTCTCCATGCACTAATCCATTCTGCGTAGTAAACTTGGTATCCACATTTGATATCTGACTCTCTGGTGCAGTTGCTCTGGCAAACTCTGAAGAAGCAGGAGATGACCTTAGATTGTCTGGTAATGCGTCTTGGTTTTTACAATCCGAAACACCTTTGACAACCTCCATGTAGTCAGTAGAGTTATCAACTCTTGAGTTCTTTTCATCTGGTAGGTCAGTGTCCTGGTCCATAGAGTCAGGGTGGTTATCGTCAAGTGGGAAATTGGGGATGTGACCACCCATATGCATGTGAATATGCTGCTGTAGGACAACTGCATTTGTGAACTTCTCTTGGCATATCGGACAGGAGTGCTGAATTCTAAGGGGTTGCATGGATCGATGAATACCGTAGTGTGTCTTCAGATTGCCCTTGGTAGTAAAAGCTCGTCCACACACTCTACATTTGAATGGCCTCTCTCCGGTATGTGTGCGGTAGTGCATTTTGAGGGCACTTTGACAACTAAGAACCCGATGGCAGATGACACACTCATTGGGATCAGAGGACTTCTTATCAATGTTCTCTACCAGACGCTCCAGCTTCAAAGTCTCTGAGCTTCCTGTGAGATTTGGATGTCTTCTAAAAAGAAATTTTGGTTCAAGCTGCTCCAGTTTTAGCTCAGTTGTTAATCTTGAATCCATTGTATTTGTAACGATGTGGTTTCCTGAACTTTCTCTCGAAAAACGTACAAAGTTGCAAAGGCTCAACTCTGGGTTGACCTCCGGAAATTTCTCTTTTGAAATTAAAGAAGGGATATTGCTAGAACCATCTTGATGCCCAGTATGTCTCTCAAACACCTCACTGACACTGACAGAACTATGAGGTTTGGTTATTGATACCCCTTCCTCCTCTTTTTTAATGGGTGGAAGACTTGGCAAAGATGATGGAAGTATATAGCCAAGTGAGTTACCTGCTAAAGGTTTATTTTCCAGCAACATAGGGACAGGCTTCTCATGAGCAAAAGACATTCCATATGGGATACCTGTGCTAGTTGGGATGTTATCCAAGTGCTCAGGAACTGGATAAGGATTCAGCTGTATGTTAGGATACTTCTCTTTATGACGCTGGAAGTGGACTTTAAGATTTCCACGTGTGGAAAATCGATTTCCACAAATGTTGCATTTGTAAGGTCGCTCTCCAGTGTGAGACCTCAGATGTATCTGCAAAGCGCTATCGCTTCCAAATACTTTGGCACAGAACCTGCATTTGTGTTTGAGTGTACAATCTTCACCAGGCCTCTCGTGGTTAAATAATGTCATATTGAGTGGTTTGCCTTTCCTCTGCTGAACTAATGCAGTCAAAGCATTCAAGTCCTCAACAATTGCACTTATACTCGGCAAGGCATTGTTTTGTTTATGAATCAATTCATGTTGGTTTAAAATGCAATCTGTAATCAAAGGATGAGCTGTGGACTGTTCTTTAAAATTAGTTTGGCTAACTTTATCATTCCCTGTGTTATTATGCAAAGATTGGTTACTACATAGATCACTGCTGACTTTTAAGGGCACAGAGTTCCCTCTGTTTTCGTCAGTCACTTGGGTGTTTTCTTTATCACTCCACGAGTCATTTTGGATGGTCTGTGAAATATGTTTCGAATTTTTCGCATTAGCAGACTGGCTTGCTAGGTTTTCTGCTAGCTCAGCAGTTGCTGCTAATTGCTCAGAGACATTTGAACTAAGTTTTATCAGTGAACTCGCCACTGGTGTATCAGTATTTTGGTCTGCTAAAAGCAATATCTGCCATTGAATTTCTTCAATTAGTTTGAGCTGCTGAATCTGTTGTTGCTGTAGATCTAACAACTGCTCGATCAAACCAGAGGTGGTAGTTTTGCTGGTGCTATCGTTCCTTGTATTCGGAATACTTTCCAGTGAAAACTGAGCCACAGCAACTTTGGTATTTTCTAGGTTTTCAATGAAAACATTGCTATTAATGACAGATAATTTACACAACTCAAGTAAGCGGTTCTCTTGGGGTAGAACTGTATCCATTCCATTATCGTGATGTGGATGGGAGTTTTTGGCAGTTTCATAAGTGATTTCATCAAATGTATTTAAGGATATGTCCATTTCTCTTGATGTTTCATCCTTTAAAAGTTCACCAAGTTCCTTTGTATTGCTGGTTTTTTTCACACCATCCAAGGGCTCGTCAGATCTGAAGGGGGATGAACTGGTGAGGGTAGACGGTTGAAAATCTGGGCTATCATTTGCAGTTACTAAGAGAATCAATTGATCTTTTAAACAGTTTTGCTGATGTTGGTGAAGGTCTGTTATATTGGCAAATTCAGCACAGCATTGTTCACAGATATGGATGTCACACATTGGAGTTGAGAAGTTGTCCATCGTATTATCTAAATGTAAAAAACAAATGAACAAAAATGTACATTTTAATAGAAATTAGACAAAACCTCATAACTTTTAGCAAGAGTAAACCCATTAAGCATCTCAACAGATGACACAATAGTCACAATAGTCACTAAATATAAGGTAGCAAATTTGGACTTCTAGATAATACATTTATTTTGGCCTTTTTAAATTGTTCTCAAATTCAGTATTTTAATTTGATATTACATTTTGTCCAGATGATTAGTGACTCAATGCAGACGGGGAACATATTACGAGACCATTTCAAATAGTTTTTTCAGTTTTTCTGAATTTACTATTAATAATTATTACTATTATTGTTATTATAATTGTTTTATTTTGTATTCCTATTACAGTAACAACATTTCTCCCAAATTTCACACAAAAATATTGTTTATATTTGCATTTATTTGTAGAAAATGATAACTGGAGAAAATAACAGAAAACATTCTCCGTATTTATCAGACCTCAAAGAAAACAATACAAAACAATAACAATATATTTGATATTTGAATATATTTCATTAAGAAAACAAATATTTGTATATGTATTTATTAGGGATGCATGATCAATTATCGGCCATATCGGTATCGGCCGATAAATATTCATTTTCAATGTTTTCGGTATCAGATGATAATTAAATTAAGAACGATACATATCCTATAAATTATGAATAATTTCCTCTGGTTGACCACTTCAGCTGCATGCTGCTCACAGTTAAAATCCAGTACTGTTCAGTCTTTCTGTCATGTTCATTCGCATACTGCTGATAGAAAAACTTTGCTGATGTAGTATGTAGATATTTATGAATGTGTAAATTATAGAAACAAAATAATATTTTTTGAAACCAACTGCTGTCTGAATGCTTTCTTTCTTGAGACCTGTTAGACTTGTGGCTATTGAGATCACCTTTCTGGGTTGATCTGGTTGAGCATATTTCAATTGTTTATTAACTAAACTTTATACCTGTAAAGTTTAGAAGAAGAATGAAAGGATTTTTAATTAGTGTAAACTAGGTTTGGTATATGATTTTCAGGAGAAAAAAATAAGAATTTTCAGTCTCAGAAAATGTTAAATTATTTAGATACAGTATATCGGCCAATATATCTGTTATCTGCTTCCAATGTTCAAGAATTATCGGTTATTGGTATCGGCCAAAATTTAGATATCGGTGCATCTCCAGTATTTATATGTGATAACCTCGATTTTTAACACAGTTTTTACATCTTTACATTGCGGTTGAATGACTTTGTCACTCCTGATGTTTAATTTAGTTGAAATTCAAAAGACACTGGACTGGAATGGCCACAATACATCAACAAATGCTGATTAAAAGAATATTTTAAGTACTCTCTTAATTTTTTCCTCGGCTGTTTTTTGTTGTTTGTCATTAATGATTTTAGTACCCTAATAGTAACATACCAGCTAACTACAACAACCAGCAATACAATACATGACAAGGATAGGGAAGTTGCAATAGGTCAAAAAAAGTGTGAAGTATTTTCTGATATTCTGATGATCAGTAATCTTTATGTTTAATTGGCCTATTTTGTTCATTTCATCTGTGACTTACACAAATGATGTTAAGCTCAATATCAGCTGTAAAAAAACAAACCACTATCTGTGGGGTTAAACAGCCAAAAGTTCTTCAGTGGCACAAGAGCTTGTCTTAGCTTATTGATACAGCTAACTACTTTAGTTTAATAGTTTAATAGTAACTATAATAGTTACTGTAAAGTCATCAAACTGATGAAATTACACAAATGGCCACATGGGCACTATGTAGTGACCATAGGAATGCTAAACAACACCAGTTTATTTCAGTTTCTTTCAAATAGTCAATCGTTTCTTCCACTACAGCCCTGCACACTTCTCTTAACCAAGTAATACTGAATGATTGATGCTGGACACTTGTTGACTATGATAATAATAATAAGTACCGTTTACAGTATCCATCTGTACACAATAAGGTAATAAAATGTCTGAAAACATTTAACATTATGCAGTACATGCCAAAACAAGAACACACAACGCAAATACATGTACATTCACAAAACTGTTACAACAATAGCTTATAATACATTCACAATTGGGGTGTAGTGTTGGGATGCTACGATGCAACTCTAATTCAACATCCTGATGTCTGGTATCCTTTAGAAAAAATAACCATGGTTTTATTATAATTGAACATAACTATAGTTTTGGCGGATTGATTATCATTTGTGTAGTTTTACCATAAATGTCATCGTTAAAATATGGTTACTGTAGTGAGATCAGAGAAAATTTTATTGTAATCTACAATACAGGTAAAGTGAAACCATGGTTAATTTTTTTTGTAAGGGTACATGAATATATTCTAACCGTATGCTCGACAGATGGGCTAAACATTTTTTATGAGACTTAAGTACAAACACTTTAAGATTTATTCTATTGTAATACAGAAAGCTGTTACCAGCATCCCCATTATTTAACCTTAAATACACAAACATTTTCGCGTTATACGATCAAATTGCAGCAAAAAGCCTTGAGAAAACTTACCGGTGAGGACATACTGTGGTTTTGCTTGTTTCCTCCGGGACATACTGAAATGAAACAATGTTGATCTCCTCAGGAATATCCACTCATGACAAGTTTCAAAACCAAATCCATCCGTGTCAAAAAGTTACTCGTTTGTCATGACTGAGAAATAATACGTTTGCAGAAATGAAGTTATGATGATCACATTAAACGAGTAATGCCGAACATTCTTCACGTAAGTGTCGATATCCACATTTCATTCATTCCCACAATTTACGTGACAAATCCACGAGGACGCCCACCCGCTTCTATTGGCCAACTTGTTTTACGGTCCGCCCCTCAAGGTTTTCCTTCGTTAGGGTGCTGTAAAGAGGAGGAGCCTGTGTTCATAAAAAGACTGGCAACGAATGAATCAGTGGCTGGAAATGTGAAGGATAAATGTTTTACACATGACCACATGGCATGATATAACTTTGATATGAAATTAAAAATGTTTTTACTTCTCATAACATCACTTGTGTTCCTAAGCTGTACAGACAGTTTTTTTGTTAAGAGAATTTAAAGCGATAAATTCCTAGATTACTTTAAAAACCTTGATTTTTAAACAGTGGCATACAATGTAGTAACAGTAAAGCTGTTGTTGTAAAAAAAAAATCATTAAATAATGAATACAAATAAAAAAAAAAAAATTTAGTGCCGTTCAGCCTGTATAAATGCATTAAAATTATTTTTAGAATGTTGTGACATTAGTTGACAGCACAAACACATTATGACTGTTCATAATTTTTTACCTCACTTTTCAACTGTGAATCCACACACACACGCGCTTTCACAAAAAATGACCGTGTACTGCTGCTAATGGTTAATACAGTCATATGCATTAAAAGACAATGAAACACACGACCTTACTGAGTCTAATGATGTATTTTGCATAGTTTTATTAAATGGTACCACGGTGTAAACACGTTATTTTTCACTGTCTGTTCTCAGAAGCTTGTGTTGTGGTGAACAATGATGTGTTGACCAGGTTACCTTACACATGAGGAATTTTTCTGCACTCTTTGATGGTGGATGAACATAACTATTACTGTCCACTTGATATTTTGATTCATGGTTCTTCCGTGCGGCACACAAATACATAAATACATATGTCATTTATGTTTTGTGTGAGAGTGGTGTGTGTGAACAGCAGCACACCAGGTGCTCTGTAGTATGAGTCATGTTTTACATTACATTATATGAAGGGCTATTATCTTTGCCCTAGGGTCCTTAGCAACACACTTGATATGTGCAAATGACACACTTACAAAAAATCACAGCATGCCAGCACTGACATATTTTCAGACCTTTCTTACATAATGAACTTCCCAGGTGAGGTTTTCTCACTACTATCATCTTATAAAGTTTTCAGTTTATTACACCAGTGGCATTCGACTTTCTTATTATTCTATACAGCCAACTTATGCACAGATAACTATAATATATGTATTCATGTATAGGTATCAATCATTATACTCATAATTGTATATTTTAAATACTCATAAGATTGTTAATGAAAGTTTAATTGACATATATATTTTTCTACTGCTGTATATGTATTGTGAAAAGCACTGTACAAAGAAATGTGACTTTAAAATTAAGATATTAAACTGGTGTTTTAGTAAAATAGCTCTGAACAAGTGAAACTATAAATTACAAAAACATTATTACTGTAAACTGTGCCCTGAAGCAAGACCATTTTTTTAAAAGCCATCTATTCAATTCAATTCAAGTTTATTTATATAGCGCTTTTCACAATGTGTATTGTTTCAAAGCAGCTTTACAGGGGCAAACAGGAAAAACAGAAAAGTTAAAACACAGCACAGTGCATGGTATTTATACAACGAGTAAGTTCATTCTAATAAATAACATCTAATTTCTAAATAAATAAATGAATGAATGCAGTCTCCCGGTGAGCAGGCCAACACTGCCCTGCTGTGGCGAGGAACCCAAACTCCAATGATTGATTAATGGAGAAAAAAACCTCGGGAGAAACCAGGCTCAACCGGGAGGGCCAGATCCCCTCTGACGTGTCATAGCTGCACTCAGACTGCTGACGTGTGGTTTAGGTTTAGCATTTAATACCAAATATTGTAACTTCAGTATTAATAAGACAAATAGTCCGTCTTTGCTCTTGGTTGGGGATGTAGTGGTCTGAGCTGGGATGGTCCGATGGTCATATTTCTCTTGGCAGCTGGTGGAATTGCCTTAGATGGAGCGGGGATGGTCAGTCAGTCTGCAGCTGTAGCTGGCGTAATCTCAAATTGGGGATGGGCAATTTTACAATTCATCTACAATTTTAAAATGTATATTGTGGGTTTTTGTTAAGCATTTTTTATAATTGTAATTTATGTATAGGCACAATGTTACATTTTCTGCTGCCTCAAAAAAAATTGCTCCCAAAAATTTAAAGTAATAATAAGGATTTTTGTGTGCCATTGTATTTTTTATGTTTTTAATCTTCCTTTACCTGCGCTTTCCTTGATTGATGTCTTAGATGTGTGGATTTATGTCTGTCAGTATTTGGTCTGGGTAGATTGAGTTCAGACAGCCAGTGTACCAGACGACAGATGTAATAATTGTTCATTTCATTATGTTAAAAAGACAAGAACTTCTTTCTCCTCAAGGTAAAGAATAGAAGAAACATTCTGTAAATCTGGAAATGTTCTGTTATATGTTGTGTATATATATGAAGAGTTTGTTTGCAAAAACAGGTAACTCATAATATTGCATTCCAATTATTTCAATTAAATTGCTGTTGGGTTGTTTTGATTAAGTAATAAAAACTGATAAAAAATACAGCTAAGTAAAACAATAAAAACAAAATCACAATAAAAAGCATAATCTGTAAACATTTTGAAAAACGGAGTTATCAGTTATGGAAGTGAACTCTTCCTATGAAGATATGACGGTGAGCTCTCCTTCTCAGCAATGTCTCTAGAAGGGATCGATTTCTTTAAGTGTGATTTGCTTAGAAGTCTGCATTTATAGTTTTCATCAGATTCATAGACTGATATTATTTGTTATGTTATACATTAATTTTATAGTCGTATACTCCTACTGTTGTCTCAACATCTAAGAGGAGATGATACGGATGAAACATAAATGACAACTCATATATAAAAGAGCATTTCCTTCCTGGCTCCTTTTTATTGCTAGGTAGTTACTCACCAACAGGCGACTTTTCAAGTTTGACCAAGGGCACATTTTCCATGGAAATGTTTTTATAGATGGCCTTGAATATAAATGAAAGTCTTCCTGAGAGTTTGCTTATTTTTGTTTTTACGAGAGCACATATCGACAATTTTTCATGCAGCCATCCTGACAGAGCAGTGTTTGACATCTGCATAAACAGCGCATATTTATGACGTGTCAGCTGTGTTTGGCAGGCTGGACATCGATGTGTGCTAAATCTAGACCCTAAAGCTGTCTGCGGTAAAGTGCCAGTCAGAAGATTGACAGGTGTGTGAGTGACAGGACGAATATTTCTTCAGAAATATCAACTTCATCAGCTTGTCAACATATTATATCAAAACACACCGTGTTTTCATTAAAGAAATAAATTTATGTTTGTTGTATGTTTATTCTTCCATTCAATATTATATAGCAAAAAAAAACAGAGCGTACGATCTGTATTTGTAAACAAAATAAAAACTAAGAGCCATGAGTAGTAAATTTATAACATTAACACACCCTTCAATGATGTGATAAAATACAGCTGGATCATGATGATTGGAGCATGACACAATGAATGATACTACAAGGGTATTTTGTAATTGCATGTGACTCAACACTTTGATCTGTGATAAATAAGCAGATAAAAAGCACTAATAATAACAAGAGGGAGTGTCACAGATGGGATAAAATGGCATGTATGTTTCGGGATGTCTCTCAGAGCACTACCGTAAGTTATTATTATGGGCTGTAAAATCCTTTTTCTTTATGCTGTAAGTCCATTAGTCACCTCAGACAAATAGCACTACATTTCCTTGATCACGTTTTTTTTTACAAATGTATTGCTGTCAACCCTTAAGTATCAGTATCAGTATTTTTGTCTTCCTTTTAGTAACATTCTTCAAGCAAGATCTCTTTCCTCAAGAAGATCACATTACATATTCCTACCAACATTTTTCAAATGATCTATCATATTTAAAAAAAGGTTTATAATGCATTCCAGACATTAGACATCACATTAACTTTTTTAGTCTCCTTTAGAGTTTCACAAACTGAGTTCAGATTTACCAAGTCTGCAATCAGAAGTCAATATTTTTCACGTTTTCAACATGAACTCATTCCTCATCAGATGTTTCCAAATCCAGATTATTTTACCTCTTCAATCTTCATTCATTTTAAACATTCATACTCTTCAATACCATTTTCCTCTAGTTTAGGACTTGTCAACAGAGAGTGTATTTCAAATTTAATTAATCTAGTTCTTTGTTTCAACAGAAATCTAACATAATTCTGTATATGCTTTTGTAGCGAGGAAGGCGGGACGGGAGCCACGCGGCGAGGCTGGTGGCTTGAGTGATAGAAGAAATCAGCTGTGCGCACACTGATCCTGCAGTTCGTTCTTCCGAGGCATCCTCGCAAGACCAGTCTCCACAACAACACAAGTACGTTCATTGCGTTCTTTTGAATTGAGAAACGGCCTAAATGTTTTATAACACAGGCTGACAAACACGCTGTGAATAAGAGCAGCGTGGGGTCATATTCCAGACGGTGAGGTCACACACTGACTCGCACCCTCAGCTATGGTCGTCTTTCATTGACTCTCAGTTATAGCATGCATGCACTCGCACACACACACAGTGTTTCCCAGCAGCTCTGAATCATTTCCACAATGATACACCAGGTCAGATCAACACAGGTGTCCTTCAGCAAGCATTCATCCACTTGATGTATAATTACTCATAATAGATTGTGTTATTCCCAGTGATGACTAAGACATTTTACAACATACCCCATAGGCTACAGTCAGAACAAACATAAATTGTAGAAAAACATAAATCAACAACAGATGTTGATTCAAGGGATGCTTTCTTATGTGTCTGCTGATTTCTTGTAACATGTTCATTAGTCGTCATTAGTTCTTTTACCTGCTTAAAGTGTCACGAAACCTCCCCTTTCAGCTGCATTCTACATCACTGTCGTTTTAGTAAAATGCAATTGAAATGGGCGTGAACAATGTGAGAAATAGAAGAGCCGTTTAAAAGAGAGACGGGGGCTATTGCTCCAACAAGGCGCTGTCATGAATAACTAGGAAAAATGTCTTCTCATTGGTCAAGAAAGCCCAGTCTCATGAATAATAAGAAGACACCAACGCGTCATCGATGTACTATAGTACCTTTGACGTTGGCCAGATGAGGATTTTAAAGGGGTCATATGGCCCGAAGGTGTGTTTTTCTGTGTCTTTGGTGTGTTATAAGTTGCCCATATATGTATCAGACACGTTAAATTGCAAAAATTTAAGTTTTGAAACAAAAGATGCATTCTATCTAAAAGCGATTGCTCAACTAGACCTGCCTGAAACGCCCAGTGTAACCACACCTCCACGAATGTACGTCATTTCGTGGTATGACTTGACGGCCCAAATGTAAACGCAAGTGAGGTGGGCGTACTTGTAAAGCTCATTGTATCGTCACCGTCGCAGCCATGTCGTGAAGACGCTGTATGTTTCGTTGCGAATAGAAAGCCGCTCTGTTTGCCCATTCAAAAGATGAGAAAAAAAAGCTTTGGTTAAAAAGTGGGGCCATTCTAACCATTACAACTTCGCATGACAGGGGCTTCAGATTTTTGCTATGGACTAACGCGGATTGATTTTCTTGTGTGTTTGAGATCTGCAAATGCAGACACGTGCGCAACGAGAAAAAAGACAACATAAATCCTAATAATCTGTAATAATATTCCAACTAGAGTCAACAAATGTCGTGTTTATAAATGGATTTATTGTCTTTGCTGTGTCACGACGAGACGTGGGTTAACACTGAAGTGGGTTGATCAAGAAGGCCTAACGCGCGTTATTTATTATGTTACCATTTCCTGCTGTAATGCGAGCTTGTTTCTAATTCACACAAACTCTGTATGATGTATATGGTTGTTTGTTTATAGTCTTTATGACGTCATATATAAAAGGTTAAACAGTAAGATATAGTTTTTAACTATTTAACATAATATGTTTTAAATAAAACCTTACCAATACTTTACATCCTGCAAGTCGCGCTGGCAAAGTTGATGTATCGGCTTGATCATTCAATTCAATTCAATTCAATTCAAGTTTATTTATATAGCGCTTTTCACAATGTGTATTGTTTCAAAGCAGCTTTACAGGGGCAAACAGGAAAAACAGAAAATGTAAAACACAGCACAGTGCATGGTATTTATACAACGAGTAAGATCATTCTAATAAATGATATCTAATTTCTAAATAAATAAATAAATGCAGTCTCCCGGTGAGCAGGCCAACACTGCCCTGCTGTGGCGAGGAACCTAAACTCCCATGATTGAACCAGGCTCAGCCGGGAGGTCCAGATCCCCTCTGATGTGTCATAGCTGCACTCAAACTGCTGACATGTGATTTAAGTTTTAGCATTTAATACCAAATATTGTAACTTCAGCATTAATAAGACAAATAGTAGGGATGTAGTGGTGTGAGCTGGGATGGTCCGATGGTCATATTTCTCTTGGCTGGTGGTGGAGCCACTCATCTTCATTTTTCGTATCAGATTCGGGCTCGAATTGATATAAGGAAGTACCGATGACATTTTATCACCTGTACAATTGCTTTGGAACCTGATGTTCCGAACATGGTAAGATGCGTGACATTTCCGAAAAACGCTCTATTATTCGTCCAATCACTACGCACTAACCAACTGGCCAATCATAGAACACCTCGCTTTTCACAGCGTCGAGTTTTGTAAAAATCAGCGCGTTTCAGAGAGGAGGGGCAAAGAGGAGATACAAACTTTCACGGTATGTGGAAAAAAACACGTTTTTTAACCTTAAAGCGTGTATTAACATTACATTACATCTTAAACAACCGCACAAAGTCAGACCTCAGAAGACTACAGAGGACGGTTCGGACTGCTGAGAAGATCATTGGTGCTCCCCTGCCCACCCTCCAAGAACTGTATACATCCAGAGTGAGGAAAAGGGCTCAGAAAATCACCCTGGACCTCTCACATCCAAGCCATCATCTCTTCACAATGCTGCCGTCTGGTCGGCGCTACTGAGCACCAAAACAACCAGACACAAAAATGGCTTCTTCCCTCAGGCCATCTACCTCTTGAACAGTTAATTTATTTTTTTATTTTTTTCTTGCGTGCAAGACTTCTTATGTGCAATTAACTCTGTGCAATAATAACAAAGTGCAATCTTCAATATCCTTCAGATAATACACTTTCTATTTTTAATACAACTTTTTCTGTAAATTATATTTCATCTTGCTGTATATAACGCATACATTTTACTGAAATAGTATATTCTATTTTTTACTTGTACATATTTACATACACACATAACTTTACTCTCTATAGCTTTACTCTTATGTTTACTGTATTGTATTTCTTAATTTTTATACCCATAGGCCCTTATTTAAATCATCTGTGTAACTGTTTTTTGTATTGTTTGATGGTCTCTGTGTTGTTGCTTATTCTGTTTACTGGATGCTCCTGTCACCAAAACAAATTCAGTGTAAGTGCAAACATACTTGGCAATAAAGCCCTTTCTGATTCTGATTCTGATTATGTTACATTTATTTGTCCAATAATGTATCCACAGTTTACTTGATCTCCTGTCTCCAAAACGAACCGTATGTAAGAATATCAACCCCAACTTTTTGTGAGTTTTTGAATGTCACACAATTTTTTTTTATAAAGTGTTCTACCTGGATAATGAATTTAAATACATCATGAAGTCATGTGAAAACGAAGCTAAAATAATGTATACGGTGGGCCTACTGTTCAGTAGACTACTCGATTAAGCAGCAATCCTTTCATTTCAGTTGAGTTTATTCATCTTTGGGAATGAAGATTTAATAATAAATGAAATGGGAATTTTTTGAGCAATGTTGAATCATGATAGACGAGTCAGGTCTTGAGTTCTGCTGTTACTGTGAGCTTTGTTATTGCTTATTGTGCTCTAGATATTATACTTCAGACTGCTTTGAAGTATGATGACACATACAGTAACATGAGCTGCCATCTGTCCAGACTGCCGGTTGAAATACAAGTCTGAATATCCTTCCACTAATGTCGCCGTCAGACAAAAGCTCCTATTTTCTACTGCATTTGTAATTATTAAAGCACCGCTTCAACAGTTTCCCAAATCCATAAAATAACATATGTATGTACAAAAATAAACAAATTAATAATGAATAACACATTTTTATGCAGATGTCAAAATAATACATAATCATGTGTAATAGGAGCAAGACATAACTCTAGTCCTCCATCTGCTGGTAAAAATTCGTAAAAAAATCATTCACCACATGTTGAGTTGCAATTTTCTTGGCTCACATTTGGTCTTGTGACTAAACAATGCAGTATATTTAATTTAGTGACGAGCTATACGAAAATGCTTTACATTAAGGTACTCGTTATAAAGCATTTATAAATGTGTTCATTAATGATTAATAATTCATTTACAAATGCATTATAAAGCAGTTATAACTGCATAAATAAAAATGGCCATACTAACGAAATACCTGCCAAATAGTGATTATGTATAGGAAAAACAACATAATAGGCCTACCCTACAGTGTCCATTCTGACAGCCTATATAACAAATAACATCTAGATAAAAAGGAATCTGTTTTGAGTCAGAAATAATGAATAAGTAATTTTTTTAAGCATTTATAATACGTGAGTTAAAAATGGCTCTGTATTTGGCAGGTATACTACGTTAGAATCTCTCTTTCGATTCATTCAGTTATAACTGGGTCGTAATGCATTTTTAAATGACTTATTTATCATAAATGAACACACATGCTTTATAATGGGTACCTTTACAAAAAAAAAGTGTTACCATAAAAACAGGTGGTAAACTGTTGAGGTGAATAAAGGTGAATAAAATGTAAATAATGACAGAGCTTTGACTTATCAGGGATGTTTTTATTCTTATTAATGCTAAATGATGTTGAATTTAATGTTAGCCTGCTGTGTTAGGGTAAAGAGAGGTTATCAGGTCCAGAAGAAAAGGCACTTACAACAAAAAATACACATGTCATATGTCAGAGGGAAGAAAACAAACTGTTGTCAAAAAGCACAAACATTTGGATGCATTCCTATCGGATATGACGAAAAACTTACATGCAAACAAACAAATACAGACAAATAAATATGAGCACTGACTTTCTGCACATGATTATGAACATGATTGTTACCTGATGTCGCTCTTCACACTACCTTTACTAAAGTTAGAAAAATAGCATAAATATATAAACCGAGCACGCACGCACATACAGCAAATACATAGACACATCGCAAGAGTTCACACACATCTCTCATTTCTTAAGATGAACTCTGTTACTATACATTAAAAAACCTTTAGGAAAAATAGCTTTTTATAAAATGCACACATGATAAAATCAGCGAGAAAATCCATTGTTAAGTGCTTCAAATCTCATCATATTACATCTGAGCCTTTAAAACTACGCAAACTCTAATGAAGCGATATCATTGGTTGGCTGATTATTTAGATTTTTTTCATAAAAGCTTATCGGCCTGTGAAGTACGGGAACTATGTATTTGTTGTTGTATGTTGCTTTGGGTAAAAGCGTCTCCTTAATGAATAAACAATCTGTTACATTTTCAGTTTCTCTAACTTTGTGCTAAAAAAACAACACTTTTATTAATGTGAAGAGCTGCGGTCATTGGCCACATCCTGCAGGCGTCTAAGAAGGGCAGTCTGGTTCTCCTGACAAAGTCTCTTGGCGGGAGACTGCTGGTCTTCCTCAAGAGCGATGGTTCGCTTCTTAGTGGGCGTCTCGCCTGTCCGGATCATAATGTTGATCTCTCGCAGGCGCTGGGGAGGAATATGAAAGGTAAAATTTTGTGTAAATCTAATGAAGCAACAGAAACAGGTCACTATGGTTGCTTTCTGTTGTTACTAGCCACAATATGAAGTGTTGCTAATGTCTCATGTTTTAAGGACTGCATTTTATGATATAAATATAATCAGAACAGGAAATGCTTCTTTCTGTTATCTTACATTAGACGGGCTAGAGCTGATGTAGTAGAAGATCTTGTCTCGAGGTGGAAGAGGACTGGGACTCTTGTGAGGAGATATGTAGATGGCGTGATTGTGGGAGAGGAGGACCCGTCGTGGAGAGCCAATCCGGAGTGATGGATACGGACACAGGGGAGGAGCTTCAGCCTGCAAACATACAATTACACAAGTGGGTTATAACATTATTTGAGGATAATTTATTATCTGAAAAAGAATTGGATGACCAAAGCGCCAGATGGCTGTTGGGTGGATATTGATCACAAAATGTAAAATCACACAAGTAATGTCAATAGTTGGAGTCACCCCATTTTTTGCAGAGTTGCCGGAGTAACGCAGTGCGAACTGTTTGATCTGTTTGATGTAGACGTGGTTGTAGAAACGGATGAGGTCTCCTCTCTCCTCTTCTTGCTCTTGTGCTCCGAGGGCCCTCGTCGGGGTAGAAGGGCCGCTGCTAGGCTGAGGAATGGGAAGAGTGCTGCTGGATCGCACAGACACAGGACTGCTCTCACCGCTCGCTGCAAACCAGAAAAACATGCAATCCACTTTTACCAAACACACAAAAACTGTTAACCTACAATGGTTAATGTATCAAATCTTTGTTATCCACCTTGTTCTAGCGCTCCCTCTGTGGGTGAGCTCTGTCTGTGTGTGTTTTCACTGTTCCCTGAGTGACGTCTCTTCCTCGCCGTGATCAACACACTCCTGTACACCTGAGATGACATCATCAACTCCATTAATATCACCGCATTATCATCTTAATCCCCATCTCGCATGAAATTAGGTCATACTTACGCTGCTTTTGGCTTGAGGTTGAGATCTGTAGGACTTCATGATGTTCTGAAAGGACTTGTCCTCTTTAGTTACCTAAACAACATTCATAAAGTTAAAGGAAATGCTTTATGGAGAAATCTTCATTATTATGTGATGATGTGATGATTACAACCATCTCAAAACATCTGACTGCCCTCAAGCACAAAGCTTCATAAACTACACCAATGCATGCAATATAATGCAAAATACTAAAATGAAGTGCTACTATAACTTTTGTATAGGCAAATGTTTGGCTGTAATACCTTAGTCATGACATAAATGGCACACATGAGAAGCTGGTCTAGATGGCGGTCCATCATGAGGTCAGTGCAGTGCACAAGTGAATACTCAAAACAGGTCCAGATCTTCCTGCGCAGGTCTGTACTGATATCCAGTTTAGCGCACAGGTCTCTGAGACGCACACTAGCCAGGTGATACACCTGCAGGAGTCGATCCCATTGTATTTGGTTAAAGTCATTTAAAAAATATAGAAATAAACACGGATGATGATTCTACCTTGCGGAAGAACAGACAAAGCGACCCGGTCTTCTGTGCACGGCTGGTGGGTGTCCCTTGCTGAGGGCTCTTTCTGTCCTGTTTGGCAGGAGTGCCGTTATTCTGGACGGTCCTGGCAGGCGTGGCGGTCAGCTGTTGGGCGGTTAGTGTGCCCGTCATAGAATGGGCACTAAAGGTTGGCAGACCCCCCCCACTCTGTCCCGTCACACTCACTTGCACTGGAATGAATGTGATACCACCACTCTCATTGGCTATACCTGCAAACAGAGATGATGAATCGATTTAAAGCAGTAGCAACTTATAAAAAAATACACAGTTTGAACTATAATTGTCAACATGAAACAGCATTCACAACAAATCATAACTTCCATAATGATTTATGTCAAAAACAGGATTTTTAACAAAGAAAAATAAAGGGCGGGACTATCAGGAATTTAAAAAATGACTAATGACTTGAGGTACCTTGGACGGGAATGGTGACCGTCTGGCCGTTGTTTGCAGTGACAGTAGCCGTTGCCATGGTGACCACAGTCTGTCCAGCTGGGATGGTGGTGACCAGAGAGGGCTGAGCCACCTTGACAGGTTGGGCGGGATCAGAGGTCGTCTCTCCATCGACAAACAGCCGGCGTCGAGCCATGCCAGTAAGGGGCGAACTGTAACGCTCGTGGAGAGAGGTGGGGGACGGAGAAACTCCTGAGGAGGAATCAAACGACAGATATATACTGTAGATTTAAAGACGTAAAACACATTATTGGGTAAATGAGAAGATAGACTACAGTTCTGTAGTACACTATCGTCAAAATGATTCACAATTAGCAAACAGTTTAGATTGGCGGTATGGTTCTGTTCTGGGCAAAAACTCCCTGCCCACCCATGAAGCCAGCATGAATAAGAGCAGCTATAACCCCCCTTGGGGTAAACAGAACAAAACAACAGATGTCATTACTTCCTTATGACATTTAAGTGTAACACATTATGTAAAGTATTTGAGACTTATGAAAAGGAATATCAGAAGTCGAGTCCAGATTGTAAATGAAACGCGATAACGCTAGATTTTTGATTTTAGTGTATTACCTTTCCCTGCCGTTGGTATGTTAGCACTGAATTCCCTCTTGATTGAAGTGACTGTGTTTTTTTCTGAATTTTCCTCCAGGTGTTGAGGAGGCATCACCTGTCATGAATATAAAACAGCTTCACAATTTAACGAAAGCTCTTTTTTGAATGGACATGAATGTGTTAAAACCTTTAAGGTGTATTCTGCCACTGAGCAGTTGTATTGTTCTGACCTCCTGGCAGGCAGGAACGCAGTTCTTGGCCTCTCGGATGCTGTCCCATAGCAGAGAATTTGCTTTCCATGCCAAGCTTTCCAGTACCTGCTCCTCTACATGATTAAGATGCTTGACCACTTCCCGAAACAGACCCTCCTCAGCTCGGACCAGCACTTCAATAACCTTCAATAATAGTTGGAACAAAGGGTTCAATAAACACACACAGAAGGATTTTATGGCAGTTTTCATCTCTATTTTCATTCATTGTTCTGTGTTCATTTACCTTGTAAAAGTGATAAGCGGGAAGGTCAAAGATCTGTAAGACTCGTGGGAACTCTCCCGGCGGTCGATACGAGAAGATGACGATCTCCAGACAGCAGGCGATCAACGAGCGGTGAAACACGTCCTGCTGTAGAATGCCCTGAGACATACGGTGTTATGTTTAGTAGACATTAAAGATACAAGATCAGTTATTAAATGTACCAATCACTGCATACAGATCCATTCTTTTTTAACTTACAGACAGATCCACTTCTCCCAGCCTTTTCTTTTCCTGGTTGATTATTGCTTCCAGAGATTTGTAATATAAAGCTTCAGCCAGACAGAAGTACTTTACTGCGACATCTGCCGTAAATGTCCAAAATAGATATTAGTGTCTGAACAGTGCCAGACACTACAAACATTATAAAACAATATGACAGATCTTGCACACCTCTTGCCAGGCACTTGTTATCTTCCCCTTTTCCTTCATAATTCTGAAGGTAAGTCTCTGACATCTCCTTCAGTCTGGCTGCTATTGACTCACTGGGGTCTCTCCCACATGATCTGATTAAATTTGAATAAATAACACCTGTGAATTTAGTGCATTTTCACTACATTCTAAGTTCAGTTCTTTCACTGAATTCAGATTTTACTGCAATCATTGGTTGTATCACAAATCATTTTAATCCCTAACTCAGATTTTATTGAATGCAGTTTATATAACTTTATTGAAAATGTGGCTCACTGCTGTCAATGGCATCACATTTTACCGTAAATATTGGCCTTACCAGTGACTGGAATAAAAGGAATCAGCTGATTCAAGTCAAATGTATTGGGAGTGATCGCAGCCAATTGTGATTCCAGTGATTGCAATGAATTGTGATAGTAGTGATTGCAGTGACTTGTGACGACAGTTTTTCCAGTGAATTGTAATGACAGTGAAATGTGTTGAGAGTGATTCCAGTAAATTGTGATGAAAGTGATCCCAGTGAAAATGTCTCGCGGTAATTTTGATGGCAGGGATTCCAGTTAATTGTAATGGCAGTGAAATGTGATGACAGTGATTCCAGTTAATTGTAATTGAAATTAAATGTGAAAACAGTATTTCCAGTCATTTGTAATGGGAGTGAAATGTGATGACAGTGATAGCAGTGAATTGTGATGGGAGTGATTAAAGGAGTAGTTCGCCTTCAAAATGAAAATTCTGTCATCATGTACACGCCCTCATGTCATTTCAAATCTGTATGACTTTCTTTCTTCTGCAGAACACAAAATATGATATTTTGAACAATGTTGTGAACAGAATAGCACATTCCATTGACAACATTCTTCAAAATATCGTATTTTTTGTTCTGCGAAAGAAAGCCTTACTGATAAATGATGACAGAATTTTCATTTTGAAGGTAAACTACTGCTTGAAAGTGATTTGTGATGCAGTGATTCCAGTGTAATGTTAATTCAGCGAATTGAAATGGAAGTAACTGAGTGAATTATGACTGCAGAGAATTGTAATGGCAGTGATTTAAGTGAATTGTGATGACAGGGATTGCAGTCAAAAGTCTGTATTTAAGAAACTAGCTTGAAATGGGATTACCTGAATGTGTCTCTAAGTCTCATGCTGGGTCTGTATTTCAATCCTGTCAGCAGAGTGTGCAGGCGGCCCACACTCTGCATCGCCGTGGATACAGGGGTACCGATGCTGCTGTCCGGAACGTACCTCCTTCCTGTGAGTGGAGTGGAAACCCTAAGACCCTGGGATACGAAAACATCAGACAACATTATTTTTGTTCATGAAAACAAACAGATAGTCAAAAATGTTTTTCATGTGTATTTTTATGTTTAGGTTAAACGTACTGTCAGAGAGTTCTGAAGGGTGTTGCCTGATCGCTCCTGGCTCTCTATACCCTCACATAAACAGGGTCCGGAGGCACCAATGTCTTCTCTGGCTGCCTCTCCTAGAAATATTCTCTCATCCAGAGAACCGGATGATAACACATGTTCCTCGTACACTCGGTTCAGAGATGAGCTTGAGATAATGAGGAAAAAAACAAGAGATTTAGGAGGAACATCTAAACATCTATGTCGAGTGTGTTTGACTGCAAACAACTTACAGACTGTCACTGAAATTAACTGGATCAAAGAATCCTGTCAGCGTGTCTTCTTTCCCTTTTAAAATCTGTTCATGGGGAAAAGGTATTTTATATACAAGAATTTCTTTACAATTAAAAAAGTTTCAGAGAGCAAAATAATGGCTTTAATGAGTGTGTAGGATAAGTAATTATATAGATGTCTAATGTGTGCTATTTGAGGTACCTTGCGTTCAAAGAGTTTTTTGAGAAAGGGCTTCCAGAAATGCTCCTTCACTCCTTTGGCCTCCAGCACCAGACCATCATGTAGTTCACACAACTGCTCTATGAAACATAATGAACCTGGGCCAGGTTTATAATCCTTACTGCTAAAATCCTCCGGCAGTGCTGAGAACAGACAGACACAAACCGACACTGTTATCTAATACTGTCTGGACTGAAAAAGTGATTTGTTCTGGGCTTTAAGAAGGATGTGAAGGCACCTTTAAAAGAGGGGTTAAGCAGATCTTTACGACTCGAACACAGCAGTGAGTTGCAGTAAACCACATCCAGAGCACACAAGAGCAGGTGATACGAGTTCACCAGATCATCACTGATCATAGGGAAGTTTCCTACACAAAAAATGAAAAAGAGGTGATGAAGTAAAGTCAAATTCACTAATCTCTGCCCAATCTCTCAGTTTGGAATGTGAATCGATTTACTGTTGTCACCGCTTGCTATAAGTTAACTCTTTCTGGAAATCAGCAGCATGCCCCTGATATTATATGTACCGAACCTACAATATATAAACAAATATATGTTTATCATAGAAAAAGTGTTTCATAGCATGAAAAGGTACTCTTGCATGACATCATACAGTAAAACCCTTGTTGTTCAAGACTCAAAGCTTCAATTTAAGCAGTTGGGTTGGAACATGTTTCTTCAAATGAGGCTATCAAAGAAAAGCGAAATGATTGTTTTCGGCAGAAAAATCCCATAAATCACAGTGACAGGCAGCCAACTCTACCTCATCTGCATTACCAACAGGAAAAGTCTGCAAAAATGAAATGACACTGTTAGGCCACGGTTTTCAGATTTATTAGTTCCTGTTTAGTTCAGTTTAAGAGTTTTAAGAGTTACCTGACTGTGCAATGCAAAGAAACCATTAGTCCTGCATGTACACTGCTATAACATAGCAAATTTATGTAATTAATGGGAAAAATAAATTATAATATTAACAAAATGAATATTTTGTTGTGTTTACTGTGTTCTCCTAAAAAATTGATTTGAACAATTGCATCACATAGATTGACAATTTTCGGTTCTGTCTTCATTAAAAAGGGAATTTCATCTTTTCACCAAATTTTTGTTCAGTATAATGCCATTGGCTAAAAACACCAAACGATATTTGCAATTCATCTTTTTAATTATTGACATAGAACCATAGTACTCATGAATAATCCAACCTAGCAAACCAATGACATTTAAAAGCTGCAGAACAGGTATCCCACAATGCAATGCACTCGACTTGACCTGAACCAAAAATGAACCAAAAATTTTAACATCCCCATACTGATTTACTATTTGATTGGTCTGTCAAAAGTTAAGGCATTGTACACAAAATTTTATTAAAACAACAAACGCATTTCCTCTAAGATGATAACTGGACTCCACTCACAGAGTTGCACCTAATAAGGTCATGTGATAATGTAGCATACCACTGTAAGAAGCATTCGTCATTTTCAGTTTCACATATTAATTTAATGATAAAACTAACAGGCTGTTGTGTGAACTATTGGCAATATACTATGTAAAAATGACAATGTGGGACACCCAAACTTCCCTTTCTCGTTGAAAAATCAGGAAAGAAAAAAACATGTCAAATCAAATCACACAGTCTTTAAAAGACTGACAGTTTCCTAAAAACAAGCACAGAAATGCTGACAACAAGCACATAAAGTCAATATGTATTTATGTACAGTACTAACCCAGAAACCTATAGCCTGTCCTCTATACCTCTAACTATACACTTATTTTTATTTTGTGTGGATATAAATTGTCAAATTAAGTTAATATGCATTTAGTACTTACATGCAATTTCTCCTTAAATTCACCAACACTGTGACAACCGTAGACAATCACAGAGTATCCTTAAACCATGAGATGCAGAATGAATGATTTTTCTGCAGGACATGATGTAAAGGGACACAGATCGGCCCCAGACAAGCCTCACACACAGACAAGCCCTGACTTGTCATCTGGGCTGGTTGCTATGATAAGTGACGCGTGTTACACATGAGGAAATAATGCGCTCAGCAAGCATGCTCTCTGCTTATTTCTGCTTTATTAAAGCAATGACTTCTCTACTTTCTGGAGCTTGCAAAGACAGCCATTGCTATTATTATTGCCTTAGCTTGTACGTTAAGTTATGGGCTCATTAAAAGTCCATTCAGAATTATAAAAAATAAAGACATTTAAAAATACATTTAATATGATGTACTCACTTTCTATGGAACCCATATGTTGAGATCCCATGACCACCTAAATGGTGCTCACTTTATCTCAGCAACACTCCTATTATTGGCCCATTTTCTTGAATTTATCAAAGCGGATTTCAACAATGACATCACTAACTTACAACATTCGCATGATGCTGCATCCATGCCACCTAGCAACCATTCACACCACCCTAGCAACTGTACACCAATGCCCTGGAAACCACCCATAGGTGTTTGTGGTTGAGTATAGCAGTGGCTTAATAAACAAATCTAAAATAAAACTAAACAAACAAATCTGTTCATATTAAATGAAATATCAACACAATGTTTTTGACGCCTGTGAAGAATAAAAATAATAAAAACTCAGTTTGGCTAAATTTCATTGGTTTAAATAATGCAGTAAACTTAACAATGCCAACAAAAATAAACCCTCCAACAAATAAATACCAAATTCACCAACAAACAAACATCACAAATTTCAACGTCTGATCATATGCATGAAAATCTGCTGGCTGTGTCCCCAGTGGCCTCGGACTGAGTCAAACATGCCTGCACAGGCCCAAATAATGAGCACACGATCACATGATCAAGCTATCTGCACGCCCAGCCAATCAACGCCCGTATTTATGTTTGACACACCGCATGGCTTATAACCCTCTTGGCAGTCTGGCAATTCACAGGAGGAACAAACCTATCAAACACTGTACCGCCTCCCCCATCTCCTCCTTGTCAGATAATCTGTTCGACTCTAATTTTCTCTCTAATTTAGTCAAGAATATATTGACTGAATATATTTTATGGTGCAAGAAACCTTGACTAGTATTGCTAAGGGGAGTTCAGAAAAATGCAACAAAATGCCTAGTTACCTTTAGCATGTACGAACAGGACCCAGCAGAAGTTGAAGACCTCGGTGACAGTGCAGGGATGCCGTCTGAGGACACGGAATATAAATCAGTCCAAAACTATTATAAAGCCAAGAGCTCAGAATATAACCTTTCACGTGTTTCTTTCATCCTTCAAGGGTTTTTAATAATTTAAATGTTAATATTAATATGTTTAAGCTGTGTTTCTGTCAATTATGTTTTTGTTTGCAATGTTTAACCAATTTAAAATGTACTTATTTATAAACCTGTAATTTATGAAATTTCAAATCCATTTCCAAATATTGTTTTGATCTTGCATTATTTGCCTCAGACAATTATTTAGCAACCATAAATATGATGCTTCTGTATATGGAAG
The DNA here is from genome assembly GCF_015846415.1 of Triplophysa dalaica. Lineage (NCBI taxonomy): Eukaryota > Metazoa > Chordata > Actinopteri > Cypriniformes > Nemacheilidae > Triplophysa > Triplophysa dalaica. The sequence goes on along the minus strand of NC_079565.1, from coordinate 14,151,437 downwards.
GTGTGCTTAAAACATTAATTAATTAAAGGATTTAGTTCAAGTACCTCTGCTTCCTGCCCCTGTGCGTTCTGGGTAATTCTTCAGTGGGCGTCTTAAAGATGTCTTTGAAAATAGGAACATATTTCTTAAAGATGACGGCTGTTACGGTGAAGTTTCTCTCGAGTTTCTCAGTGCTCTGCTGGAACTCCTCGGGTAGGTTGGCCATATCCTGCCATTTCTTCATTTTATTAAAAAACTCAATCAAACTGAAAGATGAAAAAAAAACTTTTTTGTTAGGAGCCCTAACAGTATGTTCATAATACATTTGCTACTTTACTATGTCTGCAAAGTGAATTGTATCACGCAATACTAACGCTATTGCTCAAAAATGGTCTTGGAATGACTGACAACTTATGTGCAGTATTACTTCATTACAGAAGTCTATTGTATTATTATCTCTAGTGAACAAGCCGTATATGATGGTAAAAGCCCATTGGTGAAATTAGTTCAGCTCTCAGGATGCACAGCTGATCTTGTTGTCTTGGGAACAACACAACATATATCTGTTTGTGTGTCTGAACAACATTAAACTGTAGACTGTTATATGACATCAATTTTCAGGATAATGTAATTATTGCTGACCTCTGTTTTGAACATTGTAGTATTCTGGTCAGCGACACATAATTTCCCTCTGCTGTGCCTTTACCGACTGTGGGCACTGAAGTCCTACACGCCACATACAGAGCACATGCCAACCAGTGCAGCTCACTACCCTAAGAGAGAGAAAGAAATGTAAAATTAAGTAATATTATAAAGCACAAAAGGTGCATTTTTTTACAAGATTGGTGTGCAGTACATTGTTATGTGCAAGTAAAAAAAACTTTAAAATAAATATTCTTTATAGTACATTGGATAATTTTTTATATTGTAACATTTTTTTATAGTAACCCCTAAACTCCTTTTCTTTGTAGTAGCTATAGTTTACTATAATAAAACATAGTTACTTTTCCTAGGGGAATCAATATCCACTGATAACATTACACAGGCACATGACGTCACTGCCCCCCTCACGCTCATTCTGCACTCATGTCAAATACATATGCGCACTTTTAAGGTTCACTGCTCAAACGTGCGGTAAATACACATGTGTTAAAGCACATACTTTACACTCACTACATAAAAAGTGATGCATGGAAATTCAAATGCGTAAGCGAAAGAAACACAAATTCCTGTCTCGTGAAATCGGCCTAGACATGCGTAATTATTATTAACGTTACCTCGAGAGTGTAATGTTTGCTGATGTTTTCATAACTCGTCCACGCGCTGTTACTCGACTCCTCGTCCATATTCAGAGCTCGACACAGATCTTCAAATGCATGTCTAGTCTTCTGCAATGTGTCCTCCTCGTCGCTCATTTTAGGACTTTCGCGTGTAGATTTACTTATACGCGTAACCATAATCTTAAATCGTGTAAAAAAGTAGTGCAGAAAAAAAGTAGCTAGAAAATAAACCGGACGATTTCAGAGAATTTCATGACAGCGCGAGCTACTGCACAGTTCTGCACAGTGTAGCCATTTAAATGTCCTTTGACTGACAGCTCACTCCGGCTGTCTTTGAGTTACGCCAAGTGCGAACCGAAGAGAATAGAATAAGGATATGCGCCTAGTACTTGACGTAACTACGAATGCGAATTCCATTCTGTGCGTAAGCCCTGTCAGACGGAAGTGGACGTCCCGCCCACTTTCTGCTTTTTATTATGCTATGTATCCTGTCACATAACTCATTATGAAACGAGTTTGTTTTTAAGATAAAGGTTGTTTGTTTTAAAAGAAGGATTTTCAATCATTTCTGTCTTTGTCATTTTTAATTTACGTGAATAACACTTACTATGCATTGCGATCATGTGAAATATTTTTGCGCACATTAAGAAATATAAATTACTTTAATAGCAATGCAATTTAGGAATTTCCACTTTGAACATGCATGTAGCGGGATTTCTGTTGAAATTCAACCTCTAAATATAGGGGTAAGAAACTACATTCCCCACAGGCGTTGACCGGAAAACTGCAGCTTCAAAGCGGAAGTGGATTAGTTGTTTGTTAGCAACAGTCTCTGTGCACAGTGTGTGGTGCGTTTGAACGGTAAGATTTTGGTTTTTATTTTAGATTTTATTTTATAAAGACTGATTTTTGTCTTTTGTGTTTCTCTGTGGGTATACGAGCTAGGTGCATTTTTTCTTGAGCGAGTGAGTGCACATTTTAGAAATGATTGTTGCCATGTAACTGTTATGTTACTATCTAATAATTTAGACCTGTAAATGGAAACGCTGTGTAAATGCATATGTAGCCTCTGTTATAATACACACTGTCTGTTGATATTTAGACAATACGGTATGATTGAGTTTCAGAACGACGTGTTTAAGGGATAACGTTACTTCACCCCCCCCCCAAAAAAAAATATTTACTCACCTTCGAGTTGTTCCAAATCTGTGTAGATTTATTTATTTGTTCTGATGAACACAGAGAAAGATATTTGGAAGAATGCCTATGTCCAGACATATTTTGCCCCCATTGGCTATCATAGTAGGAACAAATACAATGATTGTAAAAGTACCCAAAAACGGTTTGCTGTCCTAAATTACACAAAATGTCTTCTTTGTGTTCAACAGAACAAAAACAGATAAAGTCATTTTTCCTACTATGGGAGTCAATATCTGTTTGGTTATAAGCATTCTTCCAAATATCTTTCTCTGTGTTCATCAGAACAAAGACATTTAAACAAATTTAGAACAACTGAAAGGTGAATAAATGATGACAGAATTGTATTTTTTGGGTGATGTAGCGCTACACAAATAAAATGAGCAAAATAAATAAATAGCGTAATAATGTAACTTGAATAATGTAATTCTTGAAATTGCTATCGTGCTGAATCATTTTGCTATGGACTTTGATAACGTTTATTGTACTAGAATCACAGACTGCTCCATGCTGAAATCCAAGTTTTATTTGTTGTTATTTTTGGATAAAACATCACACATTTCTGAATTTGCTATTTCTTTATATCTGAATGGACTAATCATAAGCATGCATAAAGACAGCTTTGCATTTGCTACTGAATGTTTTCAGATTGAAAGATGTTTGCTCATGATGAGACAGCTGGTGATATTCCTGTCAAGGACATCACTCTTCTTAACCCCAACGCTGCCCCATTACCAGGTCTGGAGAAAATCCATCACATCAAAACGTCTTTCCTGCAAAATGTCTTAATCAGAATTAGTTTTTAATCCAGTGCTGACAACATGATTATCCACACTCTGTTTGTAGAGTCCCTATTGTCTCAGAATGCCAGAGAGAGGCAGAATGTGTCCAAGCTCAGCAGGGAGGATCTGGAAGACAAATATTTACGCATGCAGGAGGAAACCCTCGTACTAAAACAGCACACATGCAAACAAGAAGACAAGATCCGCAGGTGTCTTTATATTTCATGTGTCTCTACAAAGCCCCTGTTAACTGTGATTTTAGATTACAAATTATGCTGGACTAACTAGTGTTTTTAACAAGCACAAAAAGGTTTATTTATTCTGTAAATTATAATATCTGTGAAATGAACAAAAAGAAAATGGTTTAAATTTCAAAATGTGTATTGGTATGTCAGAATGGCAACAAAGTTGATTCGTCTGGTGAAGGACCGTAAGCAGGCCGAGCGGGCATCCTCAGGGGGTCGTGTAGCGAGCGGTCGTGATGTTGAGATGGAGGAGATGATTGAGGAGCTGCAGGAGAAGGTTCAAGAGCTGGAGAAACAGAACGAAGGGCTCAGACGTCGTCTGCTAGCAGCCAAGCAGCAGCTGCAGATTCAAACCCGCAGGCAGACTCCATACAGCCACATCCAACCACGCATTAATTCCGGCCTGCGTAGACTCCGAGACGACATGCCTATGACATCATCAAGACCACACACTCCAAAAGCAGGTACATTTATTAATAAAAAAATAACTTTTTTCTATTGTACATACTCTAAAAAAGGTTTGAGATATTGGAGAAACAATAATTAAATCTATATTTAATTATCTTTTTTTGGTTCTGTTGTTTTGTAAGGTTTCAGGCTTGTTGAAGGGGACACAAGTGCAAAGCCACCTCAGGGTCTGTTACCACGCTATGGCCACAGTCTGCTGGACGAGGCTCGTGCAGAAATTCGTAACCTGTGAGTACTACAAAACAATTTCTGCCATCACCAGTAGGGGTGGGAATCATAGGGTACATGATGATACGATACAGTTCGCGGTACATTGCTCACGGTACCGATATTATCACGATGCAACTATTCTACGATTATCGATATATTGTTTGGCAATTCTATAACGATACATCACGATATCTGCCCAACTATGAAAATGTCGCTGTTTTAATGGCATAACTTAAGCATAAAACCTAACTGTTTGCAAATAAATGTTTTAAATATATATTAGTGTTTATATATTATATAGCATATTTTAAAAACTTTATATTATATAGAATGTATGTTTATTTGCAAACAGTTTTATGCTGAAGTTATGCTATTTAAACAGCGACATCTGCTGTCGGACACAATGCTTCGTTGTCACAGGAACATGCCAGCTGAAGATAATGAGGAAATTACCTTGTTCCCTTTGCCAAGTGCATTCCAAACATCGACATAATGGCACGCAAATGCCCTGTTCACTCCAGAGTCTAAACTCCAAGGGCTCAGCCCTTCGAAGGGAGTAGGGGATAGGAATGATGACTATATTTACAATGTTACCCTCGATGGTTTGGCATGAATACACATACCGTTATACCCCTAATATACTGTATGTTATCGTTGACTGTTTGCATTGATCTCAGAGAGAACGTGTTGGAGAGCCAAAGAGCTCAGATGGAGGAGATGGAGAGATCGGCTGAGATTTTACGAGATCAGCTGAGTAGGAAAGAGAGGGAGTATGAGGAGTCACTCCTCCAGACGAGAGAACATCAGGCCAGTGGACAGAGGTGCTGTTTTCTCATTTTCATAAAGAATTTATTTTTATGCTGTTTTGATGAATAATAGAATGCTGCTATTCAGTTTGAATGGATGTTCTTAAACCGAATGAATTAATAAAATATGTGTTTTTTTAGGTTGACTATAAAGGACAATGTGGAGATGATCAAACTACAAAAGCTGCTGGCCGAGAAGGGAAACACAGTCACAGTACTGGAGGGCAGATTTCTACAGCAACAAGAGGTACAAGAAATGCCAGCCATTACATTTAGAGAACACTTGTATTCTAAAGATAAGAAGTATAGACTTACACAGGACATGTACTGTTTTACTGAATATCTTGATGATGTAATTGCACTATAGATTTAAAGAAATACAAAAATTGTCAGTTTGCTTATGTTAAAAAATAAAGTTATATTAAACACTGGTAGCCTACTGGTTCGCTTTCCTCTTCAGGCGGCATATAACTGATAACAAATTTAATTTGATAGGCCTCTGCTTTCAAAAGTTTCCATGATTTCCTATTTTACTGCTGAATAGATTCAATAAGAGGAATAAATAATTTATTATCACTGGCTTTTCTGTCACATTACCGCAAAAACACGCAGTCCGTGCGATCTCTCGCTCTCTCTCATTCACACACACCATGTGGCTCAAGCTTTCGAGTCCTTGAGCTCTAAATGAGATTGGCAAGAAAGTTGTCCTACCATCAACAGCATTTTAAAGATGATAACATGACAAACATTGAAATAAGACATTTGAACAATGTCATGTGGTGTAGTAACCATGGTATAAGCAAAATAAGTGACTCCTTACATATAATAGTTGGCCATGAAAAATTAATATAAGGGACATTTTCAATATATTTATTTTTAAATATTTATTATTAGATTTTATATCTGTATGCAGACTGCCATTTGAAATTCCCAGCAAGAAAATTTCAGCTCAGTCAGTTTATCGACTAAAAAGCATATTTTTATTTATTTATAATGCTTGTGGCCTAATTTATGTTGTAATTGTTATGTCAAGCCTCTGTGGTTCTTTCAAGCTTGTGACTGTTGTTTTTATATATTTAAAACCACTGAAAATAATATTGTGACCACTGGGGTGGCTTTTGTGTGTTCAGTGTCCTGCTCTCATGTGTATAATTCTCACAAAAAAGGCCTTGAAAATTCTCATTACCGTAAAACTGTCAATCCAAAGCATGTTTAAAAAAAACAAGCAATGATCCCTAAGCAAGTTTTCATTAATCATCTTGATAGGACATTTATGAAGTATATTTTAATACAAAATATTTAATATACATGTATCATTTTTTTATTCAGAAAATGACCTATATCTTTAATAAACATGGAAAAAGTTGTGGACACAGCGTGAGAAGAGAATATTAAGTTTTCAACTAGAAAAATATAAAGTATTCTTTTAACCTGGTATCCATTTGAAAGGTACTGGTAGGTGTGTTTCTTCACACAAAATCATACTTAAAGTTTAACCTTTTCAGAGGATTGTGAGAATGACCCATGCTAGACCGAGAATGTGCTCACACCTAAGCTCTATCAAATATGAAAATGTGTCAGCAAATGTAATTTTCTATGGTTTTGCGCCCTCTGCTGGTATGGTATGCATATGTTCTGTGTGTGTTGTGTAGAGTCTAAAGTCTCTGAAGGCAAGTCATAATGCAGCTCTGCTGAAGGTGGATGAAGTCAGCAAACATCTGAAGGAGGAGAGATTGAAGACTCTAGAGCTGGAGACACAGATTCAGTCCAGAGCTCTGGACCAGAGACACGCTCATGAGGTGCATCATATACATACACAATTGTTCATAATTCTGCAACAATATACAGCAGCAGTTCAATACTGGAATGCTAGGACAGATGTAACTATGAAAGTCATAATAAATCATGTAATTTATAATCAATTGACATTTGAAAATACTAAAACATTTTTTGTCCGACATCCATAGTTGCAGGACCGAATCCAAGACTTAGAAAAGGAAAGAGACCTGCTCAAAGAAAACTGTGATAAGTTCATGAAAAGGTAGAAAAACAGATAAAATACCGTAAACTTGTTATGCATATAGTCTTTATTTTAAACATATCAGTCATATTTGCTTGAGTAAGCATCAGTATTCATATTTTTCATTTATCTTGGAAAGATGTGCATTTAGATGTGCATATAATTTTAAATATAATGTCATACATGTTATTAAAAGCCTCATTTAATATTTAATTTGTCAAAAAAATTGTCAAAATGATTTGCGGCATCTGGGGTACCATGTGTTATTAGTTTTGAGATGTTGTTATCTGGGAATAACAAACCTGCAAATTTAGTGACAGGCCAATCAGAATCAATCATTCCAACGAGCCGTGTAATAATACTATTTAAGGGATGTAAACATTTACTGTATGGCAGTTTGGCATCTGAGTTAAAGCTGATGTAAATAAGTTGACGCTCTCGTGGCTTTGGTCACGTCTCTGTTTTTTTTTGTGTTGTATAAGTGCATTCGATGTGAGTCTGGAGCAGAAATGGAAAACGAGGGAACAGCAGCTCAAACTTCAGATTGCTCAGCTGGAGATGGCGTTAAAATCCGACCTCCAAGATAAAAACCAGATCCTGGATAAGATCAAGGCAGAGAGAGGTAGAGTACCACACTGTACTCTTGACAGCAGATAAAAACTGTTGTTTTGTTTGACTTATTGTTTTTTTACTTTTACTCAAGATTTGAATGAAAAGCTCACGGAGGAAAACAAAGAACTTCAGCTGCGTTACCTTGAGCAGAAGCAACAACTAGATGAAATCAGGGATCGCATGAAGTTTTTTACCAAGGTGAATGCATTACATATAGCTGTAGTGAAATATACAATGAATTTACCCCAAAATAAAAAAATACATTTAATTTAGTACAGTTCTTTATACAGAATTCTTATTTTTGTGGGTAATTCCATAATAAATAATAAAAAACGTTAATATTAAAAATACAATGTAATGTTAATGTATGGACATTCCCGCAGTGTTTCTTTAGTTAAAAAAAGTTCAAATCTTGTTTTTCATCTAAGAAAATATATTTTTTGCATAAAAGGGTTAACATAAAATGAATAAAAAATAAAGTTTTGATTCATTTTTGGGGCATTTACAAAAGTTACATTCTTTCTACAGGAAAGTGAAATAGATGCAGCAGAACTCAGCGAAGCCCTGTTGCTCATTAAGGTAAATACTAATAATGAGAAACTACCAGAAATAAACAAGATTCATCACCTTTTTGTGTTCTATAACTGGATAGGTTCGTAGGAGTCAGAAGAGTGGAGATCTGGGTTTCCTGGAGAGGGTGGAGGAGGATGTGAAGGTGGATGAGGGGCGTTCTCTAAAGCTTCTGCAGGCCACTCACGCTGAGACCGTTCAAGAGCTGGAGAAGACCAGGAACATGCTTATCATCCAGCACAAGATCAATAAAGACTATCAGGTTAGTCCTCTGATAGTCTTAATGACCTTTGATCATCTTCCAATGTCTGGATGAACCTGTCCAGCGCATACTATTTGATCCGAAATTGAGGCTGAAACGAGAAAAAAATGTTTTGGGTGGTATAACAATTTCTTTAAACTTTTTAAATCTCTGTTTGTAGGCTGAGGTTGACCTGGTAACTCGGAAAATGGATGATCTAAGGCTTGAATACGAGATGAAAACCAAGAAACTGGCTCAGATTCTGGACATGAGAGCTATTAAGATTAAGAAACTTGAAGGTATAACTGCATTAGTATTATCTTTATAAACCTCACAGAGGAGACCTCAGATTATTTAAGATAAATATCTTAAAAAAAACTATTTGTTGTGTTCATGCAGCCCAGCTGAAAGACATTGCATATGGAACCAAGACCCACGTTTTTAAACCCGATCTAACCGATGAGGACGTTACGGATGAGTTTGAGGAAAGTCTTCGTCTGGCACGAGGAGAAAACCTTCTGGAAATACACTTGGGAAGAGCCGAGTTCTCACCTGAAGCTGTAGAGTGCTTGAAGGACAAAGAGCCTTCCACTTTCTGCACATACGCCTTCTATGACTTTGAGCTGCAGTCCACAGCTGTGGTGCGAGGTGCCCGTCCAGCATATGACTTCACATCTCAGTACATCGTGAGAGTGGACGAGCTCTTCTTGAATTACCTCCACAGCAGCTCTGTTACCATCGAGGTTCAGCATGCTGAGGGCTTAAGTTTCCGTACAGTGGCCGCTGGACAGCTCAGTTTAAATCAGCTGCTGGAGCGAGATGGGAAGGTGTTTGGCACCGTCCAGTTAGTTGGTGGGTCTTATTGATGTAAAATACATATATTCATAGCTTTTGCTTCATTTGAGGTTTTAATAGCCAGTCTGAGAAGAGTTCAGGCTTGTATTTGAAACCAATGTGCAAATCAACTTTTTGCAGTGATGGCACTCAACAATGTCATTTGTTTTTTTTAAATAGTCCCAAGTAAGTGATAATCTTTACTTGTAAAGGTAATCGTTTTTTAATTGTGTTATTTTATCAAGTAATCGTGAAACGCTTAAAGGGATAGTTCACCCAAAAGTTCTGTCAGGAATTACTCAACCTGAAGTCGTTCCAAACCTGCATACATTTCTCTGTTTGGTTGAACACAAAGAAAGCTATTTGGAGGAATGTTAGCAACTGAGATTTCTGGGGCACCATCGACAGCCATTGTAGAAAGAATTTTTCTATAATGTTTTTGTGCTGTTGAACACAAAAGAAAATGTTTGGAAGAATTCAGGAAAACAAACAGTTCTGGGGCGCCTTTTCAACCATTTTAATGGGAGTCACCTCCATTCCAAGGCAGATCGGATATACGTCACCTAATTTGGACCTCAACCCGGAAGTAATTTATGAAACGGAGCTGTTTTAAAGGCGGGGTGTCCGATTTCCGAATTACGCTTGTTTAGAGAAAGTCGGCCCGAGTACCAAAACAACCTTGTAGCCAATCAGCAGTAAGGTGCACAGTGCACAGGACTGTATTTAGGTTTGTATTTAGAAAGTAAACATTATAATAGTTATCATTGAACAATAAATGAAACATCAAATAAAATGAAAAATGTGAACACAAATAATTTTCAAATTTTATATTTAATGCAAAATAACATTCAAAACAACCCACATAAAATGATGAATAATTTCCACAAATTAAGTTTTAATTGTTTTGAATAAAAAAAAAAAACTATATTTACAAAACACATTAACTGCAAGTAACGGTGAATAACCAACAACAAACGTTCTTTAAGTCCTGTAGCGGGTTGTGTCACATCAGGGTTTTCACAGTACTTCGGTGGATTATATAAAAAAATCAGATTTTATAAACCTGTATTTTAAAGAAATCTGTGCAACATCAGCTAACATTGGCGGTTCATCAATATTGATTGTCAAAGATATATAAATCCATCGTGTTTATTCATCCTTTTTGCGTTATTACACGGAAGCCAGATGTGTTGTGCTTGCATTGCAGGTTTAGACAGCGTCAGTATTCAATTGGTGTAGGAATGCCGAGATAAAATTACCCGAGTTAAAGTTCGAACTTCAGAGAGCTCAGCGACGCCATTTTGCCCCTTTTTTATTATTGAGTGATGTATTCCCTGTTCGAGAGGGGTGCTCCACTCGCCTTATCGGCTGCAGGCAAACCCTTCTTGAAATGTCAGTTGTCAAAATTCTTCCAAATATTTTTGTTTGTGTTCAACAGATCAAAGACATTAATAGAAGTTTAAAACAAATTGAGGTTGAATCATTCATGACAGAACTTACATTTTTGGGTGAACTCTCCCTTTTATATATGTAGGCCTTTAAAATTTTGTTGAAATTTGCCTATTTATTTAAAGTTTGAAAACAAAAATATGTAGTTATTGACAATGCTTTGGGTATGTATAAAAATTTCTGAAAGCAAACACTTATCACCAAGCGGGCATATTATTGGTTTAAACGATATACCGGTATATCGGCCGGAGCAGCTAAATGGTGAAATAATGGCAGATTTATCACACTACACAATATTGTTTATTACAGTTATTTTCACCTCTTTCTTAGTCTTTAGAGATATCAGTTTGCAAAGAATTACTTAATGTGCTATCACACAGTCTCTTCACCACAAGCTAGATTCTAAGAATGTGAAATGCTACGATACCAATAAAGTCTGTTTTTCTATGTCTGTAGGTTTTATAGATGAGATCCAGGTGTTTGGTACCCTAGAGTTCTGTCTCAAACTGAGAGTTCCTATGGAACAAGCCATTCGCCTTTATAAGGAGAGAGTCAAAGCACTTGGTTACCTCAACACAAGCACCAGAGACAGTCAGGTATTTTATACAAACCAGTCGGGAGCTGGTAAACATGCCAGTTTTGTAAGAACCGTGTAGTTTGCACCATCATTGACCACAGCTTTTTCATCAGGTTTTGTCAGATCATGTTCCCTATTCTTCATCATTAAGTGAGGGTGATCTAAATGAACTTAACATCACCATACACTCCTGCTGTAATCTGAAATCCAGAGGTCCACACACCCAACCCAGCCCCTACGTCATCTACAAACTCTACCACTTGCCCGATCATGATACGCCAATCATTTCCTCAACAAATGAGCCACAGTTTGAAGATCACATGGTCTTTCCCTTAGCCATGACTCTGACCTTGATGCGTTCCTGAGGTCAGAGGCTCTGCTGTTGTACGTCTTTGATGATTTGGATGTCGAGGATGATATGTATCTGGGGAAGGCCAGAGTACCTCTCATCTCACTGGCCCACGATAAAACCATCACGGGTGAGAAGAAACACAGAAGTCATGAACACCGGTCATTTCTTTTTATTGAGAGTTGGTGATTTCCGACAAACTATTATCATCAGTTCTTAAAAAGTTAAGGAGAGATTATCATGGATTTGGAGGATGATGTAGTGTATACCAATTACTTACCACAATCATCAGTATACAATTTTTTGTCCAGTAAAATGCTTTCTAGAACGTCCCTCCAATAAAAACGTTTATACAGTTTTTATACAACAAAGTTAGTGCAATTTCATAACCTATTTCCTGATTCTCTTTTAAGGTATGTTTGAGCTCACAGATCCCGCGGGACTGCCCAGCGGCCAAATCAAAGTGACGCTTAAATGGAAGTTCACCCTCCTCCCTCAAGCATCCTCAGCCGTCACAACACAACAGACCAAACAGACCAGCAGAGAGACACCAGAGAGACGGACATTACAAACGGAAACAACACAGAGCGAGAAGCTGATGCCTAAAGACCTTCCTGTATTACCTCAACCTGTCACTTCAGAGGTGATGTCCATGATCTCTGACTGAAAAATTACTATGCAGTATTTAGGAAGTCTGCTGTACAGTTAAAGAGATAGTCACTCTCTAGTTCTTCCAAACCTGTAAAAATGTCCTATTTTGGCTGAACACAGAGAGACAAATTTGGACAAATGCTTGTAACCAAACAGTTCCATGGTGGTCAATAGGGTTCAAGAACTGTTTGGTTATGAGCGTTTTTTCAAATATAATTCTATCTTTATCAGAACAAAGACATTTATACAGATTTGGAACAACTTGAGAGTGATTAAATGATGAAAGTTTTTTTTGATGACCTATAGCCTTTTTAGAAAAAAGTTGGCAGCCTACGGCAGCGTTTTTTTAACATTTTCACACAACTTTAATGGCTCATAGTAAATTTTCTGTAAAGAATATATGGACAAACAATATGTCAAATAAATGAACCGAGTCTCAGCTTTTAAACAAAAGAAACCGTATAACTGTAGATAAATAAAAATTTTTGTCAAAGATTCCGCCCAGATTACACTCAGAACAATCATTAAAAACTGCTAAAACATATACGTTCTAGGTTCTGGGATTCTGTACTTTTTCCCAAAGGTGTGTAATAGCGCCACCTGCTGTACAACAGTACAAACACTGAGTGCCGTAATAACTCGTCTTTGGCGGGGAACCGTTTTTTTTTAATGACGAGATATCTCGTCAATGGCGGTGAAAGTATTAAAGGTGATTTAAGGTTCTACATCAGACCTATGCCACAGCCTACGCAGAGCCAGAGCCGCATACCCAACTACACCATTGCCTGACGCGAACCACTCCAAAAATTGAACGGACAGCAAACACTGTTATTGGTCTGCTTGAACCCCTCCCTCAGGTCAAAAAACTCTTATATGCGACTCGTTTCGCGTTTTTGCATTTCAAAATGAATTATGATTTGTTCTTTATTTAACTATACAAGCCGCAATAAAACGCAGCGTCTATTTTCAGCAATCACTACTAAATGCTTATCTGAGGCTGTATTGTATGTATGCCATAATATAATACGCTGTATGCAACAAGCTGCATATTCTTTGGCGCTTTCCTGTATACTGCTAGCAACATGCCCATGGACACTTCCTGCTAGCGGTCGCCATGTGTAATTGCACGTTAGCGCAGACAACAACACATAAGTAAAAAAAGCTTTCCTGTGGCTCAGTGGTTGGAGCATGGCGTTAGCAATGCCAAGGTCATGGGTTAGATCCCAGGGGATTGCACATAGTCAGAAACAAATGTATAATACAATACAATGTAAGTCGCTTTGGATAAAAGCATCTGCCAAATACATAAAAATGCTAAAAAAAAAAAAAAACATAGTCTACCCCGTAGAGACTATGGCGTAGGTCTGACGCAGAACCATAAAACCCTTAACTGTGTAATTATTCTTACTTATTGATTCTGTGTTGACAAATCAGCAAGCAAACTTTGTTTTGTTTGTTTGTAATATTGTAGACTCCAGTGCCCAAACCAAGACAGAGGACTCTAACAAAATCAACCAGTAAAAGAGTTTCTTTTATGGACGTCTCGGAGCTTGAAAAAGAGGTAAATTACGTCTGCTCTGGTTTTATTACTGATGTTTGCCATTAAACGAAACACTACTTTGTCTAGTGCTTGTACTTGGGGTTAAGAGTTTAACTTTCATTATAACTTTCATTGTAAATTGATGTAATACTTTAAGCGACCAGTCTCAGGTTTTGCCTGGTGAAGTATTAAAAGTAGTTGTGAAGGAGACGACGGAGGATTTTTATTGATTTATTTGTGTGTGTGTGTGTGTGTGTATGTACTTTATGTATAAATAATTTATAAAAACCTTTATGCATTTATTACATTTGTATGATTGGATTGATGATTTTATACTTTTCAATCTTTTATTTTTAGATAAAAATAATGATTACAAAAATAATGCAGTGTATCACAGTTCTACATCATCTCTGTAGAATTGAAACTCTGTTGATTCATACTTTGTGTGTGTTTGTAATAACCCCTAGATGGAGCAGACTGCAGCAGCAGCAGCAGCAGCTAATGGTGATGATGAAGAGACGGGGTCAACTGTAACCCCTGCACCAAAGGTACATTCAACACACACTCTGTTCTCCCCTGTTTGAAAGCAAGACGTTTACACACCGTCACATTCCTCAGACAGTCAGCGTTGTGGAGGCTGTGCAGCCCACTCCAGTCAGTCAAGATGAAGACGAGGAGTCTCGCTTCTCTGAGGGTCAGCTGATCACTGCCAGCTCTCAGTCTGATGAGTCTGAGATTTCTGAGGACCTGCAGGAGCAATTAACAGGTGCGATGACACTTTACATTGACCATGCACCATACAAAAACGTATGCACTATTTTCCGTTACTCGCAGACCAGTCATTATTTAAAGATGACACTATTCAGTGTTGCCAAAAACAAAAGTGATTGTAGTATGGAAAGTGTGTGTTTATTTGTGTTATTGCAGAAGGGAAGGCCCATGTGCTGCTTTGGCCCCAGCAGAACTTGTACTCTGTGGAGGCTTATATGAATGTATTGGTAAACTATTGCTTAGTGCTGTGTGATGGTATTCAGTTTTGTTATTGTTTTCCAGGCCTGAGTGATAGAGAATCATTAATATTGCATTCACTGCTGCCAATGACCGGATGTGTTTCTCACTGACAGCCAACAACATAAATGTTAATGTGTGTTGACCTCGGCAGAGAGGCTGTCTTTAAAGTGTTAATGTCTAACACCTCTCTCCGACCTGCTCATGTGTGCTCGAGACAGCGGGAATGTAAACAAAACCACTTCCATGTGATACAAGATGAACGATCCATCCAACAATGTTTTGGTGCTTAACATAACTGCAAAGAAATGTTATAGGAAGCATAATAAATAAAGTTTGTTGTTCTCTGCAGGTCCGGATGAGGACAGTGATGAGTGCATTGTTCCTGCTCAGAGCAGACAGAATAAAACACAAGTGGGTAGAGTTGAATAAATAAAGCATGCGGTTGTCCTGAGCTTTAAAAATACCCAGTTCTCATAGTTGTTTATTACACGGCTCATTTGAATGCTTGATTCTGACTGGCCATTCGTGACATACCAAGGGTTGTTCTTTTCAAATAATTTCTGGTAAATTTCGAACTTGGAATATTCCAAAATTCCCATGGAGAGTTTCTGTAAATGTACCGGGAATTTTCATTTTGAGAGGGATAGTTCAATATTACACAAAACATAATTAAAAATATGTCTTTTAATAACATATATAATAAATATTTACAAATATTTACAAATGATCAAACCAATTTGCCTGTTCGTGAAGTTTGAACGTCGTTTCTTACTTTACAACCGAAACTTAACGGCTTTTCCTCGCGGAAGGTCTGCATTCGGTAAAAATGAGCTAATAAGATATTACAAATTCACATTTCATGTCCAGTTTATTTCTCATGTGGCAGGTAGCTGTGTAATGAGCGGGATAATGTACAAGTAGCCGGCTGTTATCAAGATAGAAGCCCCTTCAGTGTGATTAAAGATCACACTGTCTGGGCTTCTTTCTGCGATGACAACCGGCTGCCTGTACATGATCCCTTACTTATATGTGTTTGCCTCTAGGACATAGTGAGCAACTAACTAGCCTGTCTGGTTTCAATCAGGCTTATCTTCATTACATTACATTGTATTTATTCATTTGGCAGACGCTTTTATTCAAAGCGACTTACAACTAGGAGAGCAAATAAACATTTTCTCAACACGCTAAAAAGTACCGTTAGTTTACAAGGCCATGCTACTACCAATATTAAACCTGGAGTAAGCAAAGGAGAGAATAAACAACAGGTAGGGTTGCAAACGGGTGGAAAATTCCCGGTACATTTAGGGAAACTTTCCATGGGAACTTAATCTGGGAAATTTTGGAAATATTTCAAATTTGAAAAATTACCAGAAATTTATGGTAATTTCGAGAATTTACAGGAATTTATTGGAATTATTAAGAAATTTTTGAATTTTATTTAAACTATCATATAAAAACATAAATATAACATGTTGTTCATATGTTTGTTATAATCTGACATGCATGCAAACTAATACAGATTATTATTATTTTTACATTTTTTACTGATTTAAATATAAGTAGAACTTTTTAGCATGACAAGACACATGAAAACTGTGATAAAAAATTCAGGTTATCACACAAAAAACTTTTTTTGAACTTTTCCTAAATACATTTACAAATATTCCTATTGTATTGCTTAAAAGGGAATATGAACTTGTTTTGTTTGCAGTATTAGAGGTCTTCAAAAATACAGAGCATGTTTTCTATTATGCTCACCTGTTTTTACCGTATTTTGTTGTGTAAGTTAGCTGTATTTTGGGTTTATTATGGCCTAAATCAAAACAAACCAACCGCAGTTTGATTGATATTAATTGGAATGCACAAATAAAAAGCATGATTAAAAACAAATTAACATACTTATCTCATATTGGATGTAACTCTTCATATTTATATATATGTTTATATATACATATTAATTTATTTCATTTATTTATGTATTTGTTAATTTTTAAACTTTACAATGTTTATACTAATTTATATTTAAACATAATTTAGATTTATAATATTATAACTATTATTTAAGTGTTTGAGTTGTTAAATGCACATTTTACTGCAGTTATTAAATAGCATATGGGTTAGATATTATACATGAGGAATATCTAACAACACATTTCTTTAACACAGTATTGTGAACTAAAAACATAGAGAGTGATTGAAGTCTCTGAAGATTGAGACTCAGTCTGTCCGTGTCAGTTGGTCTAAGATTGTGTGTCAGTTTTGTTAAGGTCATGTGATGCATTGCTTTACCAGCCTGCCGAGTGCATTCGTGTGGAGATTATGTCTCTCAGTTTAAAGCCGGGATCCAGAGTAGTAGAAGACAGTGGCATCGTCCGGCTGTTTGTGGAGTACTGTTTCCTGGGCCTGCCATCAGTCGAGACCCCGCTGTCACTTAAGAAACCTTTGTCTGGAGACAGTGTCTCCTACAACTTCAGCAATGGTAAGGAACAGTGTTCAAATTACAAACACGCATGCTTTTTCTGTCATAAACTATCACCAGATTCGGTTTTGTAGTTTAATAATATATACAAACGTTATCCAAATTCAGCCGTATTGTCTGTCCAACTGAAATGTCTGTCCAAATAATTGCAACATAATAAAAAAATGAACATCTACTAGTTAAGTAAATGTGAAATTTCATGTAGATTGTTTGTTTTGACAGCAATCCATGTAGATATGAAAAATAACCAATCCAGACGTCAGACTCTGAGAGCGGTGCTGGAGGGTCGTTACAGACATCTCGAGCAGTGAGACTCTTTCTCGTCTATGGTCTGTTCTCATACATTTGTAGTGTTGTCTCATAGCTGGATTAACTGACCGGCTCTCTGATTTCCTTTTGCAGCATAAAGTTCACAGTAGTGAGTGACCCTCCGGAGGAGGCGGAGCAAGAGGAAGACTGTGAGGATGTGGGTGTGGCTTATCTGCGTATTGTTGATATCCTGGATAAACAAAGAGACATGAAGGATGTCAGTCTGAACAGTAAGTGTTTTATAAGTTTTATAAGTGTTGAAGCGCTTTCTGCTTTGACTTGCAGAAGAACGTTGAGCCAAAGATATTAATATTAACAAGATGCACCACTGCCGTTCTAATGAATGGCGAGGAATGCAACGCTCAATATGGCCGCTAAAGCGAGGGATGTCCCGATTCCAGTAAAACGAGCCAACCGTCAATCAGTAAAGAATGGCAAGTATCTAGGGCGGAGCTCTCGTGAGGCGCTTGATAGCCTGTCCGCAGGCCAGTAGATGAGGCGACCTTGAAGATTTTTTTTAAGATCTTTAGTAAGCTAGCCCAAATTAAGATAAATTTCATGTCATGTTAAATTATAGATCAGAAATATGCTGTTTAATTTAGATTTTTGCCAGGGATATTAGAAATATTTGCCTTCCCCCATTGAAGGAGCTAGGACTGTGGACTTGCTCTGACGTAAATAGCTGACAAGAGGCATTGCAAACATGGCCGCGAGTATATAAAAACATGGCCTCCGAGTGGAACGACTTCCGTAAACAGATTTTGGGTAAACTGAGAGCATTTACACCAGTCTTTTAGGTTAAGTTTTAACAACAACTATGTTGTAAAATATGTAATTTATCTTTTGCATTCACGTTCAAATGACACGATCTGAAAACGAGCGAAAACCTTTGTTCTCTTACCAGAAATCACTTGACATTTTTTGAAGTTCTCTAACCGAAATAAAACCCTTTAACCCTTTAACCGAAGCCAACTCAATAAACCAAATCATAAAGCGCGATGTCATTTTTGAAAAACCAAACGTTTATTTTATTCATATTTAAACACGCATTGCTAAACAGGTAGGGCCACAATCTAGTTAACATTTAAACATACTTTAACCAATATTTAAAACAAAGTCAGAGAGATGTTGTTTTTGCCAGTTGTAAAATATCACAACACGCTTAAGCAGTCAGGTCACAGAAAGTAAGTCATCAATTTCTCGATGTGTTGTGAGCTAGGGTCCTTACCAGTGTACACGATATACTGATTCAAAACCTAGGGGCGACCATATTCACATCCCCATTTTTTAAATGATTGTTTATTGTTTGGTGCATTTCAAATTATGTGTCCGCTGGTTATTGCAGTAACTTTACACTTTGCTGTAGAAACATTTATAAGATTGTAGATAAGCACCAACACACATATCTGTACAACAAATTTCTTTGACAACAACGGTGGCCTACAGGACTGAGATTTTACAGTTACAAGGAGATGATAACTGCCCCCAAAACGCTGTTGTTGTGTTATCAAACAGCCCGAATGTTGTTGTATAAATGGCCCCTTAACTCTTTCACCGCCATTGACCTGATATCTCGTCAATTAAAAAACCGCTTCCCCGCCAAAGACGAATTATTACGGCAATCAGTGTTTGTACTGTTGTACAGCAGGTGGCGCTATTACACACCTTTGGGAAAAAGTACAGAATCCCAGAACCTAGAACGTGTATGTTTTAGCGGTTTTTAATGATCGTTCTGATTGTAATCTGGGCGGAATCTTTGACAAAAAACTTTAATTTCTCAAAATGAGGCCCACATCTACGGAGTGATAAAAAACGAACAAATGAAGATAGAAGAATATGGTTTATTTTGTTTAAAAGCTGAGATTCTGTTCTTTCATTTGACAAGTTGTTTGTCTATATATTCTTTACAAAAAATTTACTGTGAGCCATTAAAGTTGGGTGAAAATGTTAAAAAACATTTTAACATTTTTAGGCTGGCAACTTTTTTTTTAAAAGGCTGGCGGCGAATGCGTTCATGATACATTGCCCATACACAGCCATTAGCTTTGTTTCCATCTAATACTAAATTTAAAATTATAAGTGGTTCTAATGCGTTTTATTGAATGCATTTATTTTATATCCCAGAATGCGCATACAAATAGGTGGATGGAAACATAGCTAGCCTACTGTAAACTGAGCACACCATGTGGATTTAGTATATTAAACACTAAACAAGTGGAACACTGTGTTATTCAGGGTTAAAAAACAACACTGTTCAGGGCAGTGTTGGCCTGCTCACCGGGAGACTGCATTCATTCATTTATTCATTTATTTATTTAGAAATTAGATGTTATTTATTAGAATGAACTTACTCGTTGTATAAATACCATGCACTGTGCAGTGTTTTAACTTTTCTGTTTTTCCTTTTTGCCCCTGTAAAGCTGCTTTGAAACAATACACATTGTGAAAAGCGCTATATAAATAAACTTGAATTGAATTGAATTGAATTAAAAAGCCCAGTAGTTATAACGGCTTATTAAATCATATTTTAATAGCTGTGGTTGTACAAAATAAAGCTTAAAAATTGCGGGCAGTGAAAGAAGATTTTAATCTGTAACTGACTAACAACACCTCAGCAAGTCTAAAAATGATATAACTATTAGCTCAGATTATAGGCTTTTTTAAGCCAAGACAGCAGTGATATTTCATGTACTAGTAAAAACATGAAATAAATATATAAATTAATAAAAAAAGGGTAACATGGTAAACTCAATATTGTTTTACTTTCCCTTTCCGTCGTTCTCTCGACGTTGTGTCGAACCGACAGAAGGGGTTCGCCCTTGAGAACCTATCAACTCCGACTAGTTTAGAAAAGCCCAATGAAATTGGCGAATGAAATTTGCATCCCGCACTCCGCCCCCAGATATCCCGGTATAAAGCAGCATTCATTCACCTATTGTTCTTCGGTGCCTTCACACATGATCGACTACGAGACTTCAAACTCTACACCAAATTACTGCTCGAATCTTACGACGTGGTGCAGCGGACTTGTCACTTCCTGTGGCGACTTCCCCTGGGCCTCTCGGCAGTTCCAGAAGTGTTTGAGTTTTTCTTTTAAAGAGCAAATTTCTCTTGCAAGGCATGTCCCGCTGTTCTCATGGGTGTGCAATACACTCATAGAGGAGGGGGGACGAGACAACAGCTGCCTCAAGTGTTGGGTTTCCAGCACGCTGGAAGAAGCGGATGTCGAAATGTCAGCCATGCTTTCCCGGGCCGCTGTGATCACTGGGTTACAGTGCACCGCACTGCCTCTCGTAGCGCTCGCAGCAGGATACATGGTTCCTCGGGCCGCCCCCAGTGCCGTTTTTCCGGAACTGCATGAGGAACTCGGTAAGACCTGAAATGCCCCCTTTTTCGGCTTGTGCACGTCGAACTAGTTCCATCACCTTTCTTCCCTCGATGGTGGGGCAGCTAGAGGATACGGCGATGTCCCCCAGGTGGAACGTGCCGCCGCGGTGTGGAGGAGGGACACCTCTGGCCAAACCTTGCACAGATGAGTGACGCCGAGAAGCTCTGCCTCATCGACACACCCATCTCGCGAGGGGGGGCTGTGTGGCAAAACTGTTAAGGAACAGTAAAGAAGCAGACAGAGGCTATCAAGCATATGCTCCCTCGCCGCGACTCGGACGCCCTCCGGCCGTCGAGATCCCGCGCACTGCTGCTTCCCAGCAGCCCTGGTCTTCTTTGCTGCTTCTTCAGCAGCCGTGGCGGGATCAGAAGCGGCCCTCATGGGAAGACTCCAGGGAGATCGAGAATAACTTCGGGCCCGACCCCAGCCATCCCATTGCTGGTTGGTCCCGTACCAATAGTCCACTTCAAGGAGTTTCCTCTCTCTCTGGGTGTTTATCACAGACGCTCTCACCCTCTACACGCCGGTGTCCGGCAACTCGACATTGCGTCGCGGCGAGACACAATGTTGAGAATTATCAGCATGCCCTCAGCACTCTCAGTCGACGTTGCATTGTGCTAGATCATCACCAGGCAGGTAAGTCAGCAGAGCCGATCTCCTCCCCGGGGGCTTCCCCACGTTGAGAGATCCGTACTGCCAGCCATTGAACCACCCCTCGGAAGGATGATGAAGCAGATTGTACCCCTAGCCCCCTGTCTTGGTCCCTGGGAGCCTGACAAGACCTTCCCAAACCGTCACGGTGACTACGGAACACAATCCTTCTCTGATACGCAATCCAATTCACCAGACGCCCGTCCACAGTTTCGGGGCATCCTCTCAACCTCAGTTAGAGTCTTCACAAAGATCCTGGAAGCCGCCCTCGCGCCCCTCAAGGAGAGAGGTGTAAGGGGAACTAAACCATCTCGACCACTGGCTGATATTGGCAAACTCGCAAGATCTGTTATGTACACACAGAGACCTAGTGCTCCGGCACCTAGGTCGATTGGGACTACAGGTCAACCGAGAAAAGAGCAAGCTCTCCATGTGCAGAGCATCCTCTTTCTCGGTATGGAACTCAACTCTGTCTCCATGACAGCACGACTGACTACAGTGCGCGCTCAGTAAGTGTTGAACTGCCTGGAACAATTCAGGCAGTCAGCGGACCCCTGAAACAATATCAGAGGCTCCTGGGACACATGGCATCATTGGGGAGGTGATACCCCTTGGGCTCATTGATGCACATGAGACCGCTCCAACACTGGCTACAGAGTCGAGTTCCCTGGAGGGCGTGGCACACAGGCAGCAGGTGTATGGTGATTACGCCTCTCTGCCGATGCACCCTAAGCCCTTGGTCTTCAATTACCTTTCTACGGACAGGGGTCCCTCTTGGGCAGGTCGCGAGACACGTTGTGGTGATGACGGACGCCTCCCTGCAGGGTTGGGGTGCAGTGTGCAACGGGCACGCAAGGTCGAGGCAGGGGACCATCAATCGCCCCGACACTGCGTGCCCCTTGCACACTGCACCCCAACCCTCCAGGGAGGCCCTGGCATATCAATTGCCTAGAGTTGTTGGCTGTGCTACTTGCATAGAAGAGGCTACAACCTCTCGTGCAGAACAAGCACGTGCTGGTTGGTTGGACCGCACAACTGCAGTAGCGTATATCAACCACCAGGGTGGCATTCACTCTCTGCAGTTAACACGACTCGCATGACACCTCCTCCTGTGGAGTCAGCAGGTGATCCGCTCCCTTAAGGCCACACATATCCCAGGTGACCTGAACCAGACAGTCGACACGCTTTCTCGTCAGTCGATGCCTAGCTGAGAGTGGTGACTCCTCCCCCACGCAGTCCAGCTCATTGGGTGCAGTTCAGGAAGGCTCACGTAGACCAGTTTGCCTCCCTGGAAACCACCAATTTCCCTCCATTGGGAACTCTACTCCCTGTCTGAGCCCCTCCTCGGCACGTATACTCAAGCGCACAGCTGGCCGCGGGACAAGCAGTAGTATTGGCCCAACCGGACTTGGTTCTCAGAGCAAATGCTCCTGACAACAACTCCCCCCTGGCCGATTACCTTGACGGTGAGACCATGCCGGCGTCTCCACTGAACTCCTCCCTACGGTAGGAGGTGGTCTCTGTAGTGCATTCCCCATTTGAGGAAGTAGCACTTACCCAGTGGCCTTACGGCAGCGGTTGGCTTCTCGCTGTTAGATAACACGCCCAACCCAGTCACCGTCGCGTAGCTAGAGATTGTGATACAGCGTTTTCGATAGGAACCCCATCTGTCAGTGGACACAACGTTGAGAGTCCAACAGAAAGGGAAAGTATTGGTTACGGATGTAACCTTAGTTCTCTGATGGAGAGAAAGAGACGTTATATCCTCTTGCCACAACGCGTGCCGCCGCTGCAGCAGTCGTGAGAGGCTCTCAGGCTCCTCAGAACTAAAGGTGAATGAATGCAGCATGCCGTCTCCCTCTATATTCCCGGATCTCCGGGGGCAGAGTCCAGCATGTAAATTTAATTTAACTGTTTCTTTGGCCTTTTCTAAACTAGTCGAAGTTGAAAGGTTCTCAATGGCGAACCCCATTTGTCGGTTCGACAGACCATCTCATTCCGTCCATCAGGGAACTGAGGTAACAATCTTAACCAAGACGTTTTTCACAATAATGTTATTTTTCGTTATAAATCCATTCCAACAGTATAAAATGCCATTTGATGGCTCTTTAATGCCTTGAATCTTTTTTCTTTGCCTTATATAGTTGTGGATGTTCAGGACAGCAGTGAAGTTCTCGGCCATCTCGTCGTGACTGTTGAAGCTCTGGAGGCCCTGACATCCATCCTGAAAGATCCCGAGCGCGATCGTCCTCTCGCTGCATTAACTTAATCTCAAAAAAGAAAATGATATACATTTTCCATTTGTGTTGTTGGGTCAGTGACATTACATGTTCCGTGAATAATTTCTATTTAATTGCCTGATTTGACCAAAACAGGATTTAACATGTGAATGTGGCGGTCTGTTTGGCTTAAACACACAGCACACAGTGAGAAGAGAACATATGGGAGCGAAACAGACTTTTTATGTTTGATCCCTTACTGTGTGAAATCACATCCTAATGTTTCTCTTAGTGGCCCGCAGTGTTTCGTTTGATGGAGCGCTGATGCTTAGTCCTTTAATAACTCTGCATAATGAAAAGCCTGTTAAGCTTCATTAGCCGACGCTTTGGCAGGCGACGCTATATTATTGAAGGTGCGAAATGAAATTTAACTGGATTTAATGAGATTAAATCAGGCTCTTTAAAATGCTAATGTGCATTTTCATGCGTGTCAAGTTATGGCACTCGCACCGATTCTCCATATGAAATAAATTCAATACTGTATGTTACTGCTATTTGTGCTGCTGGTTTACTACTTGAGATTTCTACAGAGGTGTGCATGTGTTTGAGAGGACAGTTCTGCAGGTTATTATTTTGTGATCTTTTTTATAGACGTGTAAATGTTTTGTATTTATAAACATTTCAGATTAATTTTAACATTTGTCAGTGTTTTTTGTTACAATTTGAGGTTTGATGTTCTGAACATCTGTTTTCCAATTGTATAGTACCTAAAGACATGAAATCACACATTTAATTTCATAATGTGACATATTTCTGAGGATATTCTATGACAAATATGTTGGAGTACAAAAGATAAAACTGAGTTTCTCTATAACATTAGAAGGTCAATAGCAGCATTATGGATGTGACATTTTGCATTATGGATATAAACATTCAGAGAATGTATCGGTTATATACTGAATCATCTGTTTATAATTGACTAAACCCTTGTTGATAGTCTTAACGGCAGAAAACTATTAGTCTATGCACAAGTTTTCTATTTAAAAAAAGGATATAAACGTGCGTTATGGATGCAACAATACTGACAGTTTTTGAGAGACTGTATACTGTGTAAGATTTCTGTGAATTAAATTGTGAAATTAAACCACAAGCAATAACATCCAACAAATGGAGAAGGAATGCCTTGTCATAGAACAAAATATTAATTCATTTTAATTTTCATGTGTCTATATATGAGCAATATGTACTGTTATGGATTGGACAATCCTGATAATGGCACTTAACCATTTATAGAAGACAGTATAGACGGTAAAGTATGCTGATCTGAGATCAATGATCTCTGCACCTGCTAAGAAAATCTAAAAGGTTACTTCATAGGAATATGTTTATGTAAAGAAAGACCACTTTGCAAGATGTAGATACTGGTCCAAGCACTTCCATTTTCCATTCCATTCCATTTTCTACCGCTTATCCGAACTACCTCGGGTCACGGGGAGCCTGCGCCTATCTCAGGAGTACTTCCATTTTCAGTTTTATTTATTTATTATTCGTTTTTTAGTTACCATTTTTTTATCCTACATAAATAATTAAATCTTTAACTTTTTAAATGGGTTATAAAAATTCTGTTTGTGGTATTTTGTTCAAACGTCTGTTTAACTGAAACAGGAAGTTCTTATGGACCAGCATTGTTTATCTGAAGAGGTCTCTAGATGTAGATATTATATATGCACACCTTTACTTTACAAACACATAAATAATATCTTGAATTTTTTTATTTGTATCTTATATTAAAAAGCCATCTTGAGACCATCTGGTTGAGAAACATGTATAGCAACAACAAAAAACATAGCTTTAATATTTATGAACCGTCTTTTCGTGTATAGAGGTTTCAAAGCAACAACATAAACAAACATTACAGCAACCAGGCACCTCAGCTCCACTCTCACAAGAGAGTAACTTAACATTTTTATTTGCGGTCCATGTACTCCGAAGACCTAAAAATCTGTATCTTCCGTTAGTAAGTTTGACAGCAATATTGAACCGTTGTACATCACTATCGCCTCGTCTACGGCTAATGATCTCTCTGAACGGGTTCATGTGTTCATCATCATTAGCTGTGGACGTGAGCTGATCAATATCCTAGATCGGTGCCGAGCATTGAGCACTGCCCTCATCCACTCGCTTCCTCTTTCAGCCGTTCACTCTACTCATGCAAATGACCCTGCCACCTGAAAAGAGGACAAGAAAAGGTGTCCCATGGGCTCTCATTAGCCATTCATAGTTAAGATGTGGGGCGGGTCATGTTGTCATTTGAAGATGATTGGAGCGCAGCCCTTTGACAGCCGTGACAGGCGGGTGGGTGGCCCTCGGCCCCCCCTCTTTCCACTCTTGGCCCATCTGTCAAATCACCGCTGAGCACTCTGGGAAACGATACAGGGCCGCTGCTCATTTAGACGTGTTAGGACAAGAGGGAAGTGTCATTTTGGTGACATGGATAACCCGAGCCCGCAAAGGCCGCGTGTCACTGGCAGATACAAAATGAATCTAAAGTGGAGCCAATGGCAGAAATATCAGTTTTTAACAGCGCCTCTAAGAGGGCACCTTGCAGTTACAATGTGTCCAACTCAAACATTTTTTCTTAAACCAATATGTTGATTATGTGGTTCTTTTGAAAATGAAAGATTAAAGTAAATTTGAACTCAAATTAAAAACAGTAATCAAATCTACAGTAAGTTGCTGGCAAACCTGCTGCAAAACTACAGCAACATTTTACAGTGTACAAGTTAAACATACCGCTGACGGAAGTCACTTTTCCAAACGCATTAATGTAAACATGATTGTGACGGAAAATCTACTTGTTGCTGGAAACCTGTCGTGTAGCACCTTGTTAAGACAACGTGTTATTGAGGGGATACATTTCTCAAACCTTCCATGAAATGGTAATGGTCTCCTTTAAAATGGGAATGTGTTTAAATTTGGCAGCGTGTGGGTGTTTTGCATACCCAGGACAGAACGTCCCTTTACAGGCACTGATGCATGATGTCTGCCTCTTACCGTTGTCTCCCACCCGTCACCTCTGACTCAGCTCTGTGTTTAATGTAAGTGCTCTGGTCCTCGTCGGGCTTGTCTGAATATGACTGACCTGTCTGCGGGTTTCATTACGTCCACTCCAGCGCCTGCCCAGCGGCCCGTCCCGACACACTGTAGGCCTGTCAGCCGCATGATCAGGGGTGCATGAAGACGGCAGCTTCTTCTTTTGTAATATAGGCAGATTCATACTGAAATGACTTTGACTGTAGGGAAAGTGTATTCGGATGATGGTGAGGAGAGATTGGAAAAAAGCGGATAGGGAACATATTTGAATTCCAAGATTATCTTTTAAGGCGGTAAAGATAGTTGCAGACTAAACTTGATCTAGCTGCCTTAACTACATCATGAAAAACTTAAAAACATAATTGGTTAAATCATGTTTAGCTCAGTGGTTAGATTATGGCGCCAAGGTCGTGGGTTCGATCCCAGAGAATTGCACATGGTTTAAAACAAATATATAGGATAATGCAATGTAAGTCTTTTTGGACAAAAGCTTCTGCCAAATGCGTAAATGTAAATGCGTTTTAACTACTGTAGACATGCTGGTATAAAATAGTACATTAAACGAATAATGAATGTTATTGGTCAGATTTGAGATAGTTGTGTTTCAAACATATCAAGATGTTTTTCCTAAATGTGCTTGCTTGGAGAAATAGAAATTGAAACCAACACAATTCAACGCAAACTCGTGGACATTTGTTTGTTTTATTCATGCAAATCTCTTTTGCAGGGATAACATTTGTTTGTTATGTTCATTTTGAGATCTAAAATTATAGACTTTTGCATACGTGACAAATCTGAGCTCATTTTGTGACATTGTTGAGATCTCTTCTAAAACTGTAAAAGAGACGTCAGTGCTATGTCTGGCTCTTTCTCTCAGGGAAAATATCTGAGATGCCGGAGACCTAATAAAGTTTCCATTTGCTTTTCATTAAATGTCATTGATGTCTAGTAGAAACAATTGAGATATTAAAGAGATTACATCAGTAGCTTTTCTTTCTTATAAGCAAGCAAGGTTATCGTATTTTTACACTTTTCAACATGTCAGCCCAGATTATTCATCATTTCTAGATATTGGATAAAAATATTATGATTATTTATTATTGCTCTTTACAGTTTTTTGCTTTTGAATCTATTTCAAATTTGTTTACTTTATTATTATTTTTTAAACACTGAAATATCAAAGCTTTTATCTTTAGTTCTCGGACTTTATTATCAAAAGAACAACAATGAAGTTTTCCAATCTGTTTTTGTATGTAATACCATATATGAAGAGATTGGTTCCAATATGAGATAACTTTCCATATCATGTTTTTTATTGTGTATTTCAATAAATATCAATCAAACCGAAGTCGGTTCGTTTTGATTTAAGACATAATAGTTAAAATAATGCATCTAACTAACACAATTAAAACACAATAAACACATGATAGTATAATAAAAACATGATTTAAGAGTTATCTCATTTTGGAACAAAAGTGGAAAAAGTACCAGATGCCATCACAATATGAAAACAGGATACTGTCACATATACCTATTTAGCAATAAAGGCTTGCTGTGATTCGTCTCTAAAAAATATTTTTGTTTTTTTTACAATTAATGTATCGTCAGCATCTGAACAAAAGTGCAATCATTTAATAAGGCTCCTCCAGGGTACAGTATTTTAAACATGATGATGGTGTTACCACAGTGCCATGTCACAATATTTTTTTTAAATTGCACATTCCCAAATACATAAAATCATTTTCCATAATAACTTAAATGGCTTGATTCAGAAGACATGCTGGGAAGCACCACCAGGTGGCCCTCTAACTTCATCATTTCCAAGGCAATCTCAGCTCTCTGTCTTTAAGATTGAATGTTATTTAATGGGTTGTGTCACATGACACATTGTTATGTTCTCACCTATCCCCAAGTGAAACCTGTTACCTGACCCCATTTACCATCGGAATGATCTGCATAAAGAGATTTGGTGTGGTCAGGACTGCATACTCATACGTGTGGACTTTGAAATCCTCGGCTTCGAGAGCGACTCTCGGGTCATGTGCTCTTGACCTCGTGTTTTCATTGGCTCTCTATTAACAAGGTTTTAATGTATGCGTGGCATGTCACCTTTGAAATGACATTTTCAGATCAGTGGTGTCACGCTTTGCTACACCGTTAATGGTTCACAGTGTTGAAGCTACTGTACAGCTATGAGATGTTAACTTACTCGAGTGCTTGTATAATATTTACGAAATCCTAACACTGTGTGAGGATCTGTAATGAGGATGTTACGACCCCCCCCCTTCCACACACACCCACACACACACACACCCCAACAAAACCCCTTTGCTGGCCTATATTTAAGGTTATCGATTTAAACACAGACACAAAAACACTTTTATAGATCATGAATGTGTTCTTGCACCTGCTCTGTCAAACCCATTAAAGTCATTTGACTTTCCTCCTAATGTGTTTTTCAAGTAATGCACTTTAGGTCATGTGTTTGATGCCATAGAGTGGGATAATGTTAAAAACATATTATTCACTTAAGGCCCAGATCCTTAGAGACATCTCGCTAAGAAACAAGGAATCAATACTTGCATGTTGGCTTGGTAAATTTTAATCCTGTTTTTTTTATAACCTTCTCGTTCATACTGAAATATAAATATTTTTGATGTTTTAGGTGCCGAGGTACATTTTCATGTACTTTTCATGGATTCAGGTTCAAACTTTATTATGAAAAGTTTACTATGAAATGTTGTTATCATGTAGAGGTCAAACTAATAATGTTGTTTTATTGGTCATTTTACAATGAGCTTTCATTAGTTAACATTTAACAACAATTAACAACAAACAATTCTGTTTTTATTCATCTCACACCTGCGATAAGTTTGTATTTTGTTAACAATGAACTCAAACAATTGTATTGGCATTAAAGTGATACTTCACCCAAAAAATAAAAATCTTTCATCATTTACTCACCTTGGAGTTGTTCCAAATGTTTATAAATGACCTTGTTCTGATGAACACAGAGAAAGATATTTCGAATGTAATCAAGTAGATCTCAACACCCCTTGACTACGATAGTAGGAAAAATTACTTCATCGTTGTTCTGTTGAGCACAAAAGAAGACCTTTTGAAGAATGTAGGACAGCAAATAGTTCTGGGGTAAAACTTTGCTGTTGTTTTTGCTGCAGGTTTGCCAGTAACGTACTGTAGATTGAACTACTACTCAATATACTTCCAATTAGTACTGTTTACAATTACTTTAATCCAAATTAAAATGAGCAAGAAAAGACAGGTATTAGTACAGCAATACTGCAAAAAATTACATTCTTCCTAAGCATTTTTCTCTTGTTTTGAAAAGTGACCCAAGATATTTGCTCTTGTTTTATGAAAGAAAAATATAAAAATTAGGAAAGTTTATGCTTAAAACAAAATTATACATTAATTCTTCAGTAAGTTACTGGCAAACCTGCTGCGAAATTACATCAAAGTTTTACAGTGCACTTTCGACTAGCATTTTCTTCCTACTAAGGTAGTCAATGGGAGTTGAGATCTGTTTGGTTAGAAGCATTATTCCAAATATATCCCAAATAAATAAATAAGTATCCCTTCACTTACATTAAAAGATTAATACATGCTTAGAACTACTGTATGTTGAACTTGGTTAGTTTCTGTGAGCTAATCAACACAACTAATGATAACAGATTCAACCTTATTATAAAGTGTACATTATTTATTATACATTACAGTACATTATTATTATATTATATATATTATATTATATTATAATATGTATATATTATACATTATTATTATAAAGTGTGATCATTATTTTAAACACATGCTAATTTCAACATGAACGAATATATTTTAAAATCCAAAGTTATCATTGGTTAATTCACAGTGAATTAATATGAACAAAGATTTATACAAGCTGTACAAATGTATTCTTTATTGCATCTACTATTGTTTATGAATGAGACGTTAATTCATTTGGGAGATTTTAGACTCTGATTTAGACTTATATGCCTAATAGCAACAAACAATAAATGAACATAAAACTGTGTGTGTTTATTTCAGTTTTCATACTATGTTAAACTGTGTTTTGTCCTCAATTTCTTATAGCTCTCATTCTAACACACCAGATTTTCTTTTTAATATTTTAAGTGCTATAAAATGTAATATCATATTAACATTTGCCCAGGTGTTATTTATGTATATGGAGTGGAATTTGTATGTGTTTCTATATGTTGATAACATGTGAGGAGACACTCTCCTCTGTCCAAATTTCATTCAACACAAGGTTACGGGTGTCCCTACAGGTACAGCACACATAGAGAGACAGACAGCTCAATCTTTATATTAATGATATCTACAGACACATGTGAACTCTGACCTCAGCCACATTAAAATGACCAGGCCATTGTCTGCTCACTTCGCCTGCCGCTAGCAATCATTCCTCAAACGCCACCTGGCTCACTTTAACCTGAGATTAACACCTCAAGAGCCTGCGCGCACAAGCGTGTGTGTGTGTGTGTGTGTGCGTGTGTGTGTGTGTGTGTGTGTGTGATAGATAGAGAGTCAACCGAAAATATTTCTGTAAAAGACTTGTGAATATAGGCGCATGTTTGGGTTGGTTTTTATTAACTTTTCTTTTTTTTGTTAAATAAAAGTGAAACGACAACTAACATGTTTCTAAATACATTTGAGCATTTAACTTCCTTTCCAGATTTTGAATCCCCAATTGTTTATATTTATAAACCTATTTAACAAAGTTATTTTCAATAAGCATTCATAAACTGTTTATCACAACATACATTGCGAATAACTCACGCCTTTAGGTTGAAGAATAAAGATCTATCAGTTAATTGGTTATGTAAGCAACAGGAAGTGACACTACTGTTATTCTCACCTGACAATGAAAACAAATCCCAGACGTTGAATAATTTGATCATAACATTCACAAGGTGTTCTTGCTTCAAAGAGCCGAAATACTTCTCAAGTATGTCCCTGCATCAGTACCTCTGTGAATGAATGACCGATAGTTAGCGTTATTATAGCTCTCGTGATGGTTACGTGCGTCAATAAGTATGCCTTTTCACACCTTAAGAGAATAACCAGAATAAATTAAGGAGTCTATTGCCTCTTGAGTTAGACATTAGACGTCTTTGAATGGGATGTGAGGGTGTTGAGCGTTAGTGATTAATTTCAACTAACGTTTGTGTGTGTGTTGCATGCTTTGTTTTATGGTCTATCCGTCCAAGCTAACCTTCTACAAAGATACTGAGAAATTATGTTGTTGAATACAGTAGAGAAATGCTGAATAGAGATTTTTAACATAAGGGCCTATACAAATATGTTGTAAATATGATTTGAGATCTGACATGTAAGTGAATAAATCGAGCAATAGAGAATGTGTAGCCACATCAGGTCGTGTTAAATGTTGCGCCATCTTGGAAGGATCACTGCTAGTGTGTTTAACGCAGTGTTTTGTTTATTAGGAAATATAACTATGGTAGGTCGGTCTTTCTGTGTTAAAAACTGCAATAGCATTCGGTAGAGTCGTATAGGAAAAGCCAATGGTTCGTTCACTTTTGATAAAAAAAATGAGTAACGGTGCATATCAAAACAATAATAGCAGTGTATTGTCCTCCCAAGATGGCGGTGCCACTCCAACATGAAGCAAGGGGTGTGACGTCAGTTTAACATTCTCTATAGAGCTAGAAATATTCTGCCAGAAACAGATTTTATAAAAATTTCGGTAGAACTTTTAAGAAATCATATTTTCCACCAAGCCATTTTTCCGATCTGATAATACATTTCTGATAAAGTGTTAGGACATTTATATAATTAGTAAAAATAAATAATGATCTTCAACCCTAAATAAAATCCACAATCATTCTTATAATCCCACTGGTTTGGAAAATGATCTTTCAACCCTGTTACAGTAGATTTAAAATGTTATTGGATAATTTCAGTGCTAAAATGCCTTAATATTATACAAGTGAAGTATCATTGCACAACATCGCAGTTAAAAGAGATTTTTTGAGATTTTTTGTCAGCTATTAAAGAGGGATGGATGTCAAAGAATAACAGTTAAACAGAAAGCAGGGACAAAAATACATTTCTCTTATATTTTTATAAATAAAAAAAATCATAAATAAAAAATATTAATAAGTGAATGATTTTTTTCATAATGTACTATAATTTATTTTTTTATGAATCGTTTTTTATTCTAAATAACTGGCTTTCAAAAGGCCATTGAATGTTTATTTAAATTTCAGTTTTAATTCCACACTCCATCCATCCATCCATTTTCTTCCGCTTATCCGGGGCCGGGCCGCGGGGTCAGCAGTCTAAGCAGGGATGCCCAGACTTCCCTCTCCCTAGACACTTCCTCCAGCTCTTCCGGGGGGACACCGAGGCGTTCCCAGGCCAGCCGGGAGACATAGTCCCTCCAGCGTGTCCTAGGTCTTCCCCGGGGTCCCCTCCCGGTGGGACATGCCCGGAACACCTTCCCGGGAAGGTGTCCATGGGGCATCCGGAAAAGATGCCCGAGCCACCTCAGCTGGCCCCTCTCGATGTGGAGGAGCAGCGGATCTACTCTGAGCTCCTCCCGAGTGACCGAGCTTCTCACCCTATCTCTAAGGGATCGCCCAGCCACCCTGCGGAGAAAGCTCATTTTGGCCGCCTGTATCCGGGATCTTGTCCTTTCGGTCATGACCCACAGCTCATGACCATAGGTGAGAGTGGGAACATAGATTGACCGGTAAATCGAGAGCTTCGCCTTGCGGTTCTGCTCCTTCTTCACCACAACAGACCGGTACAGCGACCGCATTTCTGCAGAAGCTGCACCGATCCGTCTGTCAATCTTCCGTTCCATCCTTCCCTCACTCGTGAACAAGACCCCCAGATACTTGAACTCCTCCACTTGAGGCAGGAACTCTCCACTTACTTGAAGTGAGCAAGCCACCCTTTTCCGACTGAGAACCATGGCCTCAGATTTGGAGGTCCTGATTCTCATCCCAGCCGCTTCGCACTCGGCTGCAAACCGTCCCATTGCATGCTGAAGGCTTGTCTGATGGGGCCAGCACGACGACATCATCCGCAAAGAGCATTCGAGTCAAAATTTCACACTCGAGTCAAGTCTATCACGTGGCTCAAAATCCTGTTTATAAAACTAATAACAGGTTATCAAGACATACACACATACACATTCATCCACAAACAGCTCTGTTTCCAAAAAGTGACCCACATATGCTGTATTTCTCATTTTCTGAATACCCCTGTTCTTTCTGATGTACATATCTTGCACTATGTGATGATCTCTGACCTCCAAGACATCTGTGCGTGTATTTGTGTCTCAGCACATTCCTTGAGTCCAGTAACACCATATTCCCATTTCTAACAACTAGGAGTGGAATCAGCTCCAGATCTGATGGAGGGGCTGGAGGTTCAGTCTTTAGTTTGTCACTGTTTGTCTCTGCTGACAGTTTTATGTGATCAGGGTGTTTCAGCGATAACTGTTGGGCAGGTAGTGTATATGACAGCTTTATTGAGTAAATACGATAATCTGTCAAGCACCTGCCACACACACTCCAGATCTACTGTCGTCTTCAGCAACAGTGCTCAACATGTGTGTATTTGTTTAGAGAAAGTGTGTCGGTTTGCACGGCAGCTCACATCTCAACGTTTCCTTTACTGTGTGCCTTATTTTCTGTTGACAAAAGAGAGAACACGTCTAGAAAAGGACTCTTATAATTTTGCAATTTTACAAGAAAATGGCGAAAACTATTTATTATACATCCTTATAACCGTTCATTTAAAGGGGATTTTTTTATTTATTTCACGGTATATTTCTGGATATTTTTTGAACTTTTGCAATTGACTGTGTTAGGTTAAAATTGTCTGGATAAAAAGACCTCTAGACACTTATGTTCTATTCCATTGCAATTTATTTGTTAAACAAATACACTTTGCTACACTAAATACACAGGTTTCCATTGATATAGAAAAGATGTGTTTCTGTTTAAATTATTCCTGAAAATATATTTTATTAATCATAAAATAAAATATACAAGTTCCATTTAATGCAGCCATATTGTGTAGATAAGCATGGTGTTTGTTTTGGTTGGCCACAGCAGCTAAGGTAGGTCGGCAGACTATATCCTTGGCTGGAATGATTGATTGAATCTTTTGTTTCCATTTACCCCTGAGGGCAGAGAGTCAGTATATCCATTATTTATGGCTGCCTTAGTGCGGTGGGCCGCCCGCTTGGCCCCTGTCTTCTCTCCTGCCTTTATGACATAAACCTCTACTGAGAAAGTGTTACAACAGAGAGAAAATATAGCAACATGATCAATCACGTGTAACCTGGTCAGAGGTCGACTACACACCTTCAACACTAAACGGAAATCTGATTTATCAGACATTAAAACCCTAAACAAATACAAATTTTTTGAATAAATTCTGATAAATGACAGAAGCCTAGAACAGATTTTTGTTGCCTTAGCGCTTTTGTGCATTCAGTGAGGCTTGTTTGTAGTTTTGTTAATAAAAATTATATTCTAATGAAAATTATTAATGAATGATATTCTTATAATTTATGACAATCCTTTTCCCCCCAAACAAAGAAACTATACAGTCTGGTGATGCAGTGTATTGATAATATTATATATATGTTCTTATTTTTGTAATCCAGTCCACATGCTGATCTGACTAGCGATGATTTGTGATTGATAGTGTAATACAGCCCTTTTTTTTACATTTAGTGTGGACAGACAAATTGCTTGTTGTTAGAATATTATCAAGTTGTGTCTGGTTACAATCAGAGGTATAGTCCAGACCAGCCCATCCCTCCTAGACCTAGACAAAGACAAGAGCCCCTAAAACATATACCAAAACTAGAGCCCATAAGACAAAGAACAAGACTATAAATTCTAATACTCAGACCAAGACACTGAGTAACAAAATCCAGATCTTGACCAAGTTAAAAGGCCCTGTAGACTCAGACCAAGATTAGTGCTCCCAAGACTCAAACCAAGACTAGAGCACCTAAAACACAGACCAAAACTACAGTCCTTAAGACTCAGACCAAGACTAGAAATACTAAAACTAATACACTGAGTAACAAAATCCAGGTCCAGACCAAGACACAGACCAAGTGCCCCCCAGAACTCAGACAAAGACTAGAGCACCTAAGACTCAGACCAAGACTAGCGTCCCCAAGACTCACACCAAGACTAGAAATAGTACTCCGACAAAGACACTGAGTAATAAAATCCAGACACAGACCAAGACAAGACCAAGATACTGTAGCTTTCCTGTAGCTCAGTGGTAAGAGCATTGTGTTAACAACGCAAGGTTTTGGGTTCGATCCCAGGGGATTGCAAATACCTATGTATAAATGTATAGGATAATGCAATGTAGATCGCTTTAATCCAAAGCGTCTGCCTAAGGCATTAATGTAAATGTAAAGGCAAGCACCCCCAAAACTCAGACTAAGACTAGACCTCCTAAGACTCATCCCTTAGACCAAGACTAGAGCCCTAAGTTTTAGACAGAGACTAGATGACCTAAAACTAAGGTAAAGAAAGATTAGGACTACATGTATTTTATGTTTTAAATGCACGGATGTTAACAGACTGCAGATATTATGTGAAGTAAATAATATTTAGTGAGTAACTATTCATTCCAATTGTCTAGCCAGACATCACTCACATGTTCATATTTTTTCCCCCCGGTGAGCCATTTAATAGCCTTAGACTTGAAATTCATTGAAGAAGGGACTCAGATGTAAGAACCATAATATCTGAGACTTGGGTCAGAGCTTAATTCAAAGTTAGTGACAGGATTGAACGTTCTCGGGTCTGTTTTGAGTTGTATTTACTGCTCTCTCTGCTCATTTTGTCTGACAGACACATGTGTTAATTGAGAGTGAGTGTTGGTTTGAGCGTGCACACGGCACAGGATTGATGCGGCGGCAATGTGCTTTCATGCTGCGCGAGTTTCTCTCGTCAAACTGACAGTTTTGACAGTTTCCCCACCAAGATGTTGACGTCAGGACCGTCCAGCTAATATTGCGATATGATTGGCACGCAGCAAATACAAACAATCTCATCTGATGATATTCGCTCTAATTGGTGTGTGCAGAGAAACAAGCATAAGCAATTTGAGTTGTCAACCGTAATAAGGCTGTTTGGGCTAAAGATTTTCCATAGAGGAAAAAAGCATTAAACATGTCTAGGATGATAAAACTGTGAAGATGAACTAGGAGCCTGCATGGAGAATGACAGAGTATTGTTTGATAGGCCTTCAAAATCTGTGGCCAATGTAGAGCGCTGTGTTCTTGCCACTACAGTAAATCATTAAAGAGATAGTTTTAACAGAAAACTGAAAATTCTGTCATTAATTACTCACCTTCATTTCATACCAAAACCTTAAGACATTTGTTCATCTTCGTCATCCGGGTCCCAACAGTACACATTTTTATTATGTGAACACACAAATCACACTATTTGCAGTATATCCTATAAAATGGTGTTGAATAGTGCATGAGAGTCTGATTTGGAGTGCACCTTAATTTTCTTCATTAATTTAGCATGAATTTACACAGTACAACTTTTGTACAATTGAAAGTTTAAAATCTTGTTGAGATTAACACACACACAAAATAACCTTCATAAAATTACTTCATACAGAGGTTTGTGTAAAAAAATCCCAAATTTCAACTGCCTTCAATGTTTAAGTTAAATTAAATAAGCCTTTTGATAATAATTATACTGAAATGACTTCTGTTACCACAACTAGATTTTTTAAAGTCAGTTCAATATAGCTCAGTTCAATCAAACTTATAAAGCTATTTTAATTTAACTTAAAAATTCATTGATGCTATTTAACTTAAGTTTTCAAGGCTTTTTTTGCAGTGGCATAGTTAACCCAAACCTGTACCGGCCATATTCATATGATGTAAATAACGCAGCAGGGGGGGAGAGTGATATTCAGCTCTCGTGACCTCTGTGTCTGTTAGCCGAACTCTGCAGTAACACTCTCAAACACAATACATATGCACTGTCTGCCAATGATAGCCCAACAGCGCCGACTCTTCCGAACTAAAAGATGCCAGATCTGTCAGAAACAAGCTTTTGTTCATAATGCCGATTAATAATCTGTTCCCTGTTTGTTTTGTTGGTCAGCTTCCTGGTGGCATGAATAGAAGTCGACATGTTATGTACAATACATGCATAAAACGCAAGAAACATTTAAACATGCTATCACTGTTAAGCACAGCATTGAGAGGCTTATTGCTTTGTTGTTCAACAGATTTGTTGTTCAACAGTCGTTCTCATCTGAGCGTTTTAACAATTTATAAAAGCCCAATATTAAAGTCAATAAGTGAATAAAATTAGTATTGTGTTATTCATTATAACATTATTAATATTATTAATATGCATTTGCTTTGTTCTGAAGCAAAGCAAATGTGAAGGATAAGGTTTGAATGATTGTAACATTCTTTTTCATACAACAGCTTGTGGAATCTGTGTGTCTGTTAAACCTATAAATGGACAAAAAAATCTTAGAAACGTTTTAAATCAAATTTCTGATGAATTTATTGACAATCTATCACAAAGCCTCAAAAGGTGGCATGTATTTGACCGTTTTGATTTTATGGTTACTTAAAAGTAATACAATTTTCAATATCGTCTCAAACCTATACATGAATACAAAAGACCTAACCAAAAAAAGATACTTTAAGGAATGTCTTGGTGGCTTTGTTTTCATACAGTGGAAGTTAATTGTGTCTAATGTTGTTTGGTTACCAACATTTTTCAAGATATCATCTTTTGTGTTTTGCAGAAGAAAGAAGGTAAAACTGGATTGGAATGATGTGAGAGTGAGTAAACCATCAAGTTGTCAACTGCTTACATTTTACTGAATGCTACCAGTGCAGCAACTTATTACTTTATATCATCTTAGTATAATAATATGTACAATTATTTGTTATTGATATTCATTTTGTCTACTCTCAGACGCTTCTCTCAGTATCCATGGGAATAAGCATCAAATGTCGACAAACGCTTGGAATCTCACATCACACTGCTTTGCAACTCTCAAGAAAAGAAGTCGTAAACTTCATTCACTCGACATCACTAAAGTTTGTCGGATTGAAGCCTGAACAGATTTTCATTCATGAGCACCAAAGGAAGAAAACAAGGCAGAGTCATTCTGCTCAAGTTCCTTCTATAGACAGCATATGGCAAAGCATGAGGGCAACAGTTGGTTGTGTGAAGATCTACAGACATGGACAAAGGAGGGTCGCCTCCTCAATGCCATTTCAAATGGGGGCAGGAACAAATGTTTTACTGGGGCAGTCTGTTGATGATCAACCGCTGCAAACACTTTTGTCTGTCTTCTCCAACATTCAGAGACATGTTTCCAAAGGTTTCACACCTCATATAATGCTTTGAATGTGTCCGGCACACTTTGACATAGATGGAGCGTTGTAGAGCTTAGAGCGTCTGCTGTTATAGGGGGAAAAACAATTAAGCATATAAAGTCAGCAATATAAAAGCATACAAGATTCTACTTTCTGCTTGGAAATTTGTTTTAAAATAAAGTTGAGATTAGTATAATTATTTCACAAGACACATTTTCACAATTTTCACTGTTGTCATTTTGTGATAAAAATTGTGACATCATATACATAATAAAGCAAATTTATGCTTTTTGATTTAATCTCATACACTATTCTGTCATTCATCCACATTTTTCAGCAGTAATACGAGAAAGTAACCAAGTTAATAAAAATAAAGTCCTTTGGCAGATGTGACTGAAAGTGTACTTAGGAGACTTCACCGATCTATGCTGAAAGCTTATAAAAGGTTTGTACAAATGGCTGTTACTTGAACCCAAACCTTAAGTCACAAAGTAGTGTTTTTGTCTAAAACAGAGAACAGAAATTGTCATCTGTCCATAAACACATCTTCTGTTGAGACAAGGACAGGTGCAGACAGAGAAAAGCTTGATTTTGTGAGCTTCGACAAACGTTACTTAGGGCTGTCGACAGCCTCCGTGATTCAGGAGTGTCTGAAGGGAATTCTTGGTTCAAAGGAAGGTCAAGAAATGAAATACAAAAGTAAAAATTCATTTTTGTCTTTAAATTGCATATGTTTTGCCCAGATTCACATAGCAAGCCTTTGTGCTAAATTCTGCTCATTTCCAGCTCACAACTGTATTTTTATATTTTGTTTTAAATCTAAGGTTGTAGCTTTTGGTGTTGCTGACCCCAATGTTAAACCGAAAATGCTGAATTCTGTGTGATTCCTGCTTTTCACGTCTACATCCAGAAACATCGGCTAGAGATCTGCCTCTTTGTTTGTATAATGACAGCACCTTTCACTAGGACCACTCACACTTTAAAGACTAGTGTGTGTCTGTGACCTCTGACACCTGACCCTCGCTGACACCTTCACACCCACCCAGGAAATGACCCTACTGTGACCCGCCGCCACAAAGGTTGGTATTGGCCGAGTTAAAGATGGCCGTCATCATCGCGGGCGAGCGAGTCGGAGGAGCCAGCGGCAGGGGGTTACGTGGGCTTATTTAAGAGAGGCCATTACATGATAATGGGCATTTGAACTAAACGATGAGGGCTTTTAGGGTACGCAGGGGGCAGGGGATGAGAGCTGAGACAGGGAGACACTGGTATGATAAATGAACAGGAGTCAACACCCATCTGGCATCTCTGCGCCTCTCTGCCTTTATTCTGCACATTTGCTTTTCCTTCACCATACCTCTTGGGCTGTCTCAATCACTAACTAAACTGTTTCTTTTGTGCCTGTTTTTAACCACTTCCTGGGACTTCGTGCCATTTCATTAATGAAAAATGAGTTCCTGCTTCTTCCAGCTTCAAAATCTGGTAGTGCCAATAAAGAAATAAAATAACAACATTTCAAATGCAATGATACTGCGCATACTGTTATTTGGTACACATGATGCGCAAGACATTTGCTAGTAGCATTTTGTTTGGATTAAGAGGATGATTCCACGACACCATTTTCAATCCAAAACAGAAAATGATTCGGTTCTTGATTTACAGAGTTTTTGTCTCTGTCTAAAGAACACAAAATAACTTTACAACCAAAATAACAATGGCAGAAAACAGGACTGTGTTTGTGCATTTTGTCAGTTTACTGTACCGGGTGTAGTACAGGTGGGGTCACTTGTAGTAAAACATCATTGTTCATACAGACAAAAATGCTCGATGCTTTCGCCATTTTTATTGTTTGTATTTACCTCTTTGAAAAAGAATGAGTATTAACTTATTGTTTCTATACGACGTGATGCATGCATGTGTGTTTTAAGTTGTTTTTCAAATCCATCAGAATGAAGATCATTTTGACAACATTGTCATCTGTATTAAAATCTTTCCAAAAACCCAAAAGAAAAGGGTTATTTTCATTTTTAGTACATTGTTGTTGTGTATATATATCATTAGACTGCAGTGGCAGTAGGCTACTACTAAGAGTAGCAGTCTGAGTAGGCTAACCTGCATAATGTTTAAGACGTGATTGCGGAGGTAGTTAGATGATGTCAAATATGCCTCTTTGCGTAAGTTTTTTATTTTCATTTGTCAAATTGAAGTACTATGACAGTTTTTACCCCACTGGGGCCCATATTCATGGTCTTACCTAGGGCCCCATAACCCGGCCCTGATGACAACCCTAGAACAGAGTTAAAAGCAAGTGATGGCTGAAAGATGATTGAATTCAATCAGAACCCAACACGGACCGGATTCAATGTACAGTCTCCCGAGTGAGCACCACGTCTATGCCACAATAGTACGCCACTGACAAGCCTTAATACTGAATACATTTGGGAGTTGCTTGGATGACTCATATGATTTAAATATGTTTAACAGCTAAAATATGACCCGTCCCCTTCTCTCTGCAGTGTTTGGCTTTGCGTCCCGCTCAGCCATTCCCACAAAGCACGCACAACATCTGCGAGCAACAACAACGGGCCAGACATGCGATATCATGGGACTGCAGATGGATTTTTATCGGGATTTGACTTTAACCGAAGTGGGCATGTGTGTGGAAACAATGACGTTAGGAGCTCTTAATTTCCCCTGGAAACGCCATCAATTATTCATGCTGATG
Source organism: Triplophysa dalaica (assembly GCF_015846415.1). Lineage (NCBI taxonomy): Eukaryota > Metazoa > Chordata > Actinopteri > Cypriniformes > Nemacheilidae > Triplophysa > Triplophysa dalaica. Next base: position 14,109,328 of record NC_079565.1, on the reverse strand, counting down.
CTACGGCTGGCGTCTTCGCACCATGAACCGCTGTTAATTACAACCTACAAGACTGTTACAGTTAATTTCAAGGCAAGCATATTGTCTCTTTGAGGCCGGCAAACGGGTCATAAATTATCCTGAAGGTGAAGAAGAACTCGGGGGAAACAGTTATGAAAATTTCATCAATCTCGGCCGCACACCGCAGCTGGTCCTGTCAGCAGCCGCATTGTGGAGGAGCAGCGCTGGGCGGAGGGTCAAACCTGGAGAGCGGCGAGGACCGTGGGGGGCCTGTCACATCCCGCTACTGCTCTCTGTCACCACAAACACACACACACATAGACACACATTGGCTTTTATTGTAGCGCTGGGCAGAAAGCCACAGAGGCAATCTTCAGCCTGTCCTCCTCTATTAATTTACTTAAAGCATGCTCTGTGGTCAAGACCTCTTCTTTTCATCAGCTTCAGTCAATGTGTGTGTGTGCGTGTTTGTGTGTCTGAGATCATTGGTACTTACTTTGTGCCATATCATACTTCGACACACTAATGCTTGTTCTTGTGATGGCCAAATGTTTTTTTGACGGGAAAAAGACGAAACCATTAAGGAGAAAGAACAGCTCTGAAATCTGCCCAGAAAACAGTGATGAACAAGTTGGCTCTCTCAAACTGTGACATGTTTTGCTCAGTGAAGTTAGCTAAACATCTCATTACTTTTGTGACATTTTGAAAAGTCTTTGGAGAGAATAGATCGGGAAATGACACAACCCAGTTGACGGAAAGATATGAATATTTGTAATCGCTGAGCTCGGACAGCAACACATTACATTACGTCTCCCTTTTATTTTCTCTTTTGTTGTTTGTGTTTTTCCTTTCCTTCTTTCACTATTTTTTCTTGCATTTGTTTGTTTGCATTCTTGTTTTTGTTTGCCTGTTTGTTTGTACATACATTCACTCATACATTACTTCACTAATTTATAATTAGTTTGTTTTCTTTCTTTCAGTAGTTTTTGTATTCGTTTTTTTGATTGTTGCATTCTTTCTTTAATTTCTTCTTACATTCCTTCATTTGGTCTTACGTTCTCTGTTTCTCTCTCCAGTGCAGGTTGGACTGCTGGAGCTCACTGCCCCTCTCTGCCAACAGCTGTGCCACCCGTCCACAGTCATACATCAGCAGTCATGCTCGTCCTCTCGCCGCGGCTGCAGACGGACACTGAGGTGTGCAAGCGGCTCATCTCATCAGGTGTGAAGACCGTCTTCCATCCCTCAATCTGTCAATTAGTGCTGCAGCGGATCAGAGGAGAGCGAGTGTGTGTGGGCCTTTGATAGTGGGCTGTCACATAGGAGAACCAGGCGGAACAGGGCTGACATGGCTATTTTTTACTCTGACTTCCTTTGCTGTGAATGCATATGGATTTTTTGACACTCTTGAATGCTTTTGCATAAAACTCACAGAAAAGAATTTAAAGCAGTCTGATATTCCTCTGTGACCACAGCATATCTGAGAATTTACCAGCGTTATTCCACATAAAAGCAATTGCAAAGATATTCAATATTTTAACTTTGATCAATATTATCTGTCCATTTATTTACTCACATAGCTTACCAGATAGTTGTAGTTCTATCTGCTCTTCAATAGTAAGGGCATCTTCCAGACACTACAGAAAATGCTGTGAAAAGATTGAATTTTCCAACTATACTGTAAATGACAAATACATAGTTTAATAAAACAGTTATTTAGTGTTAGTGTTAAAAATATAAGGCGGCAGCTGAAATTTGTGATTTTTTTACAGTGTAATATGATTTCCATAGTTATAAAATGTAAGCTTATTATATGTCATCCAATAAATGGTGGGCACAGCACTGTAATGCAGAAATGACAAAAATGGTCCGAAATGCTCTCTTAGCGAAAGGCGTCTTTGTCTGATTTGGCCAATGACCTTCCGTGTTCAATGCACCGTCTGGGTCTTAGCGAAAGCCATCTCCTCCATAAGCCTGGCACGTTTTGGCACCTCGGACAGACGCATAAACAGATGCAGTCTCTGTTAGTAATGACAGGTGATTATATGTGGCAGCAGTGCCAAGGCAATTAAACGGCGGGCTGACGGCACCATTTGGCGCGCTGTTATCCCAGCGTTAAGGCTAATTGTGGCAGCACTTTCTCTCCTGCCAGGACACTGCTTCAAACATCATTAATTTTACACCAATACATGTCGTCTGGAGATGAACACTGGCTTTCTTTTCAGGGCTTCTCTATCCAGGGTGGGATCATACATGGTAAAGTAATTACCAAGCGTTTCATAATTATAATCAGTCAAACTGTTTTCTGTGGCAAAGTTCGTGTTCGCTATCTGATGTTCTCCAAGGCTATTGCTTAAATTAACAATGTTTTTTAAAAACAATCAAGCTTTGAGCCATCAATCACGGCAGTTACAACTTTTGCTTATCTATCGCCATCTCTGTTTGAAACATATTTAACAGGTGAAGTTACAAAATTATTTTTATATGGGTTAAAGCCATCTTGATCTCAAAGGAATTTGTATCTATTTCACTAGTTGGCTTATTCCTATGATTTCGTACATTGTGAATCGTACACAAACATACGATTACTAGAAAAGAAGCAAAAAAACGTATCGCACCAAAGTGTATGAATGAGATTGTACAAATTCATACGAATTAGCCAAAATTTGCCACCTTTGCAACAAGTTGTTTTTGCCATTAGATTGTGTCGTAATAGCAGTAATAGGACCATGTTTCCCAACTTTTTTCTTTTCTATGCACATAACATGAGAGATTTTAAACCGAAACTCAGGCTTACAGCAATGCAAAAGTTGCAAACAGCATAGACATGGAACCTTTTGGTTTCTGCATCGGGTATATCATGTGTTTGGTGAATAATGAAGAGCTGTTTTCATTCCTTTTTGAGTTCCCACTTATGACTGCTGACCATCCTCAAAATTGTATGGCTGTTGTCCTGTTTTCTGTTGGGAAGGTATGCACACCTTACGATAAAACGTTTTAATATCAAGCTAATCGTATCAGTCGTGGCATATCTCTCTTTCTTTCGATGCAACATAGATACCAAGCTGATCTGTCACAGATCTTTCTTTTTGGTTGTATCTCTAGTAACACAATTAAGACAGTATGCCATCCAAGGCTGCTTATTGTGAACTAGTAAGAGACTAATTGCAAACTGGTATACAACTCAATACAGTATGTTAAAGGTTACTGGCTATTTCTTTTAGATTTAAACTGATAAAAACAATGGAACTATTACAACAATGACCCTGAATAAAACAAGAGATCCACGTTGTGGTTGTCAGACATTAGGCATGTTTGACTTGATGCGGCGCCGCTAGAAATGACAAGCGGATGACATCACATTACCCCGAGAGAGAGTGTCGAGAGCCGACTCCTCCATACGCTTTTGTTTCACTTTTGCAGTAATGTGATGTCATCCGCCTGTCGGTTCTCGTGCCGTCGCATCAGTTAACGTGATGATTTACACCTGTGGTAGGACACCTGTGTGAGTTGTATGCCTTCTCTAAAAATCACCTTGAGATCCGATGGTTGGATGTCAAGGCCCAAATGTCTTAAAAAATTAAGTTAGTTTTGAGCAAATCTCTAGCATCTGTTGTTTGCCGATTAAACTTTATTTGCAAATATTTACAGATAACATAATAACATATAACATACTATAAATAGAGAATTGTTCATTTTGATTAAGGATTGCATTATGTTCAGTTGTGATCACATTTAGTCTGCCATGTCAAAAAACTGGTTTAATGGGAAGTGTGACATGCGTCACAAATGTTTATAATGCCTCGTGTTTGGGCCGCTGACCAGCAGAACACATGATGCCATGTGCTGCCACAGAAAGCAGCGTGCTGTTATTCTTTCATTACTGAGGTCTTAACTGTGAACAGCCTTCGCTAATGGCTTTTAATAAAGCAGGATTTAACACAGAAGGATCATCCAGTGTGGAATTTCACAGCTATACACACACACACACGCATTCAGATTTTAACAAGAGATGTACTCTACATGTGTTTGCAAACCTGAAACCGGAACACAGTGTGATTAAATACACTGTTGTTTTGTTTATAGCTATGCATCCAATTAATTATATATTTTAAACTTTTGCGTACTTTGACAAAATTTGCTTTGCTTGAAATAATAAGCAATAGTTATTTGACACTTACCACTTTTTTCCTTCAAATATGACATGATATGATATTTCATTTTATAATTTTCTTTTGGGGCAAAAACAATCAATTCTATATGCAAATGACATTTGAAAAGCATGAACACATTACTTTTACGTTTCTTATGTTTTTATCCAAAGCGATTTAGGTTACGTTCAGTGCGTTCAGGCTTTACATTTTTTTATGGGTGTTCAAACCCACGACAGAAATAATAAATAACATAAAATATATACTAATAATTAGTGAAGAAACACCGATCACATTGATGTAAAAATATTTTTTCAATATTTAAAAATATTTTATTCTTAATGTTGAATATTTCTTTTTTACAAACAAATCCTCGCAGCTCAAATATAGTCCTGTCATAAAAATGTGCATTAAATATGTTTATGTGAGTTTTTTCATTGGCAGACAAGCAGTGTGTCAGATGGAGTGTAATTAGGAGTCTGTGAACAGACTGTTCTCTCACTGGGTTGTGTTTGATGCTGTCGGGACGATGTGCTGTCACTTTGGCCAAAACCAACAAATTTTAAATATTGGGTCATAGACACTTCCTGTGATCAGCTTTAATTTATCCATACATGCATGCCAAAGTCATCAGCACACATACTGTAACATCCACACGGATACAAACCCTCCACAAATACAATACACACGAGTACACACTTTATTATCAGAGATATGAATCCCATGTTATTGAATCAGAACTAGATGAAGATGAGGTATTATTTAACATTTAAAGTAAATAAAAATGTTCTCATTTGAACCTGCTTTTGACCTTGACTGTGTGAATGTTGCAACAGAATGTTAAGCTGTGTCCCACATTTTGAGTGCAACCTTGTTACCATATTATTTATAGCCTTTTACAACAGAGAGGAGTATTCCTTAAGATTCCACGTCACACCCAGAACATGACATTATTTATGGCAGGAAACCAAGGAAACCAATATTTATAAATATAATATATATAAATAAATAAACTGAACTTTCATCTGACCTTCAACCCTGCTACAGATATTACTGGAAGCAAAAATAATTGTTATTTTTACGAAATATACTTTTTCAATCATTGTAAATCACGTACTAACCTTACTTTAGAGACATGGGCAGAGGGATGGGTGATGTTTTTTATCCTGTTCCAGCCTTATTTGTGTTCTTGTAGCCGAGTTTTTAAAGCACTGCATTAGCAACGCAAAAGTTGTTGGGTCAATACCCATTTCGCTTGGGATAAAAGCACCTGCCAAATGTGAACAGTAAATCTATTGTAAATGTTTTACACAGAGTGGCTCTCAGGTGTTTGAAGCTTCAGTTGCCTCTTAAAATAACTTCGCTAAGAAAATTCACTATATGGATCATAATAAAAGGGGTCCTTAAATAAGAACCTTAATAACTTTAGTCACAGATAATTATGTTCCTGTTTGATTCAGAGTACAAAATACCAATACAAGTATGGCAAAGATAACCGTGACTGTTCTATTTGTCACGGACATAAACTCATAATGCTCTGAGTCGGCCTAGAGTTATATTCAGCGCAGGGAGCCAAACAAATATGAGTAAATATGGTAATCCATTTAAAACAAATGATTTACAGCGATGCAAGATCATAATTATCAATCTGTTTTCAATTCATGGTCAGATTGTGTCTTCAAGATATTTGTGTCCCCTGCAACTACATTAAAAGTTATGATCCCATTTAATCTCAGAGAATAAATAAACAATAAAATCTTATTTCAAAGGTCATTCTATGATGTTTATCACGGTGTTTTACAAACACGTCCACCAAGTTCTTCATCAAGCAAATTAATTTCACATTTGCTTATTATCATAAGTCACATATCAGGGTATGAACTTCGTATCTAGTTATTCAAAGAAGAAACTATGTCATACAGTTGGACATATTAATAAGAGTAGTGAATACAATAGTCACTTTGCTAGTTCTATCTATTTAATAAAGTTAACAGTGAACATCTTTATTTTAAATATAGACTTACATTTGTGCAAAGACACTTTTCATCACGTCACAATAGTCAATTGATCATCTCCTACCATCTCACGTTTGATTTGAAACACTGAAACAGATGTGACTGAACTGCTGTCAAACATCTGTCCTGTCCCGGTGTCTGAAGATAACATGACAGCAGTTTCTAGAGGATATCATTACAGGCAGCTATTAAACAATAAGCGAATTCATGATAGAGACATTTAAACTTACAGAGTTGTCACACCTAAGAAAAACCGCTGTCAAAGATACAGAGAAATGTTTCATAAAAGAAAACAACACGATTTTGACGTATTTCTGGTGCATTCTGGAGTTTGAAGACATTTCTTTTCAGCTTTATAAAACAGTTGTGATACTATGTTGGTCCACTGCATGTTTAAATGGGAAAGTTGGGTGCCAAAACAAAACGGGGCGTGTCTTCCGAAATAATGCATCTACTGAGGAGAGATCTGAGGAAAAGAAACGGCTTCCCATAATGTTGGTATACGTGTTAATAGAGCGATACTCCAGGGCTTGTGAACACTGAAATCACATTGAAAGTCAGGGAGATTATTCGCAAACGGTAAGGAGTCCCGCTAGACTGAGACTTAATAGACTAATATAATGTCTCTCCATTACCTTACCTGATGATTATGACCGTTCTACACATCTGCACAGTGGCATTAAATTTGCATCCAACAGCACAGTGACCGCAATTCACATTTTGATTCATGAGATGTGGCAGCTCTGTTAAAACCTTCAAATGACAACAAAACTGAAAAATGTATGGCCCATCTGTGTGTAAACAGGTGTATATCAGATAATCACAGAGACTTACTGTACCACTGTACCACCTAACTTCAGTGAAGGTTGCTGCAAATGAACACACCTTGACAATGGTGCCACACTGAATAAATTGCTCAGGAATGATTCGAAGAGATGTTTAAAGGGGTCATATGACACGGCTAAAACGAATATTATGGTTTGTTTAAGATCTATTGCAATGTGTATACACACAAATTTGGACAAAGCCGACCAATAAGATCTTAAAGAAATCAGCCAGGACTCTCCATTTACGGTTAGCATTGTGCACCAAATGGGTAGTGAATGGATTGAGGGAATCCTTGGATATGCCATCGGATTTCGAGATTTGCCATTTGCAACGGCTAATATTATATTGAGATCAACGCATCCGATTTAAAAAGAACGTACTTTAGATTAATGTCAATATCTTTACTTTCAGCCGAGGTGCTTTGTGGAATTCTGACATGGGATACCGCCAGAGTTGTCCACATCCCACATTCACAGGATCCACCTTTAGCCCTTTTGCTATTACACATGTCGAGAGTTTGCAAAACACCGGACTTTACTGTGTTATTGAAATGATAGCTATTATATCCATTCAACTGAGGTCAGACACTCACTGTTATTGAATGAGGTTTGATCCTTCCCCAATGAGAATCCAATGGCATTGATCGCTCTGTAATATGAGCTCATTAGCACACTGATTCAGGATCAGCGTGTTTGGGAAACGAAGAGGCAGTCCATCTTGACCTTAGCTAACGTCTCCAATCGATTAAGTCAGACTGGGAAAATAAGCCGTGGAGAGGTGAACGCTGCTTTGCCTGAAACATGATTACAGTACTTTGGCCTCTTGGTTTTTTGCATTAGAGTCGAGTAACTAAATTAGCACTTACTGATAGTATTAATAATGACTTGGGGCGACTGATTTACATTGATTCTTGTTGCGTGTGTTTCAAGAGCCGTATGGCACCGCACGCTTTATGTGTTTAAATTATGTGAAAGTGCATGCTAAATTACTGTACTCGGTGCTGATGGCAGGTAATGTTGTTAATGACTGCCTAAAGAATTCGATTAGACTCTTTAAGCATTTCAATTGAGTGTTATGTACCTGAGTCGAGTGTGTCTACTGAATAAAATACAACCGCCATTTTAGGAATGCGAATGCAGCAGTTTCGGAAAGTGGAAACGTTAGCATTGCCGCATATCTTACACCTTGCGAGCCTTGCCGTGTGTTGTTATCATTTGCCTCAGTTGTGAAATAATCATTAACGTTTGCATGAATCGTAAGTGCTGAATTACAAAAAACATTCTTTTTTCTTTTTGAACCGCAGCTGTACACTAAACGACTGTTGACACCATGGAGAAGCGTCTCATATAAATGGTTAATGGATTGTGATGACCAACTACATGGTTGAAAGACCATGTAATCTCTCTTCAATTACTGAAAAGCACACACACAGCTCTCCCTCTTTCCCCCCTTTCTCTCTGTCATTTAACTGAGGGGTTGTGATGTGTAAAAATGGAGATCTGTTCTAAAGAGGCTGTTGGAGGCACTAAGCAGCTGTCTGGTTATTTGTGTTAAGCACCATGTGTTGGTTCAAACCACTTGCACACACACATACATGTTAAAACAGGCATTGCTACCATTGTTCATACTTTTGTATTTATTTACAGACTTTCTATTTTAAGAGAATGGCCCAAAATATTGTAAACTCATACTGCACTGCAAAGAGTTCAAATCGTGGAATAAATTCTACAAGATCCTATATTTCTTTCTGCTATGAAACTACTAGTTGTTGTTGTGTAGTCTCTCAGAACAGCCAGAATCATGCATAATGTTTTAACAAGAACAAAAAGCCTAAGACCTTAGGTCCGTTTTCATAGGGCTATTGGCTTTTGACTTGCTTTTCATATTGATTTGATTAAAGGGATTGTGTAAAATTTAATGGGTTTTCTGTCTGAAAGAGAAAAATCACTTCCTGTCTTTCACTATTACGTGTGAAACAATTCCAGTATACACGCTGTCCTTCTGAAACCTTGTATCTCCATATTTCGTTATTTTTCATAAATCAATATTATTAGTCACATTATTGGTTTTTGCAAAAGCCCACCAAAATAAAGTATTAAAAAGTGCTTGTCAATTTCCTGAAAAACGTTGGGACATACAAGGTTTCAGAAGGAAAGCAGCGATATAGTACATTTCATATAATCACTAGATTTTTACAGTATTTGGGAAATATTCTGATTAAATGTTTTCTCAGTTAAACACCATAAATACATTTTCTAGATCTGATCATTTATTCAGAAACATGCAATTCAAACAGGCAACGATTTGAAACCTCATTACGAATTCACGTCTGACTTTAAATTGATAAATACTTTTGTATCAAGGTGGTGTAACTAAGAGGCTGAACATTCTTAAAAACAACATCAGTAAGTAGTTTGGCACAAATAACTATTCTATATATAAAATGCCATTAAAACTGTTTTGTTTGATAAATAAAAGTATGGATGGTACAATCCATTCTGTTGTAATATGACAACAGTAACCATAAAACCACATCACAGAGACGCTCTTGGCTCTATGTCACGAGTCTTTTAAAAGTCTAAAATGAATGAGGGTTGTCAAGGAGAAATTTATAAGGAAATTTTGAAAGCCTAATAAAAATGATAGAGATATTAAGGCAAAATATATTTACTTGACTTGACCTTTTAGGGTCTTTATATCCAAACTGTTCATAACATTTGACAAGTTGTATAATGAAACCGACTAGGAATATCCCAGATTACATTTCTTAGAGCTTTACACATGCATTTAAACATTTAAATTACACTATGACATCATCATTTTCATCGTTTATCTCATTTATGACCTTAGATTCTTTTCTCGCTTAAAAATTATAATCAGATAACTGTGGAAAATTTTGACGCTAAATAGTCCGACTGCATGCTTTGAATTGAAATAAAGCTAGATTTCTTTCTGATCCATAACTGTGTTTTGACTGTAGAGTTGCTCCTCCGTGAATGTAGTGCAAAGCAAGCAGATTGTCTAATGCCTTTATTAGCTTTTAGACCGACACCACAAAACGATGAGCGATCTAATCTCATCAAGCGTTTAAGAGTATGAGAAATGAGACGTTTGCAGGTATACACAAAGTCCTAATGTCAGTGTTCCCGGCTCTACGTCGCCTCTGGGCTTTTCCCGTCACCACAACGGACAGAAAGAATGATGTGAATATTATTCTTCTCTGAATGGCATTAGAAGCCCACATGGTTTCCACGACAACTTTAGCGGCACCGCGATATGAAAACGGAAGAGGTCGTGCCTCATATTCAGCCATGATTGACAATTATGGCCACATAATTCTCCTCCTGTCAGTCGTGCAAGGCAGCCTGCTCTCTCTCCACCGGAGTGACATATCCCTTAGATAGAGGAGAATAAATATGTCATAAATCAAGCCAAAAGCTTATGGGCCCCCACTGGGATAATCTGCCATGATGCACCAGTCGAGTATTCATCATTAGATTGGGAACTAGAAAAAGGTCACGGCACCAGGTAATTTTTCTCCTCCTCTTTCTCACCAAACGCGGACACACGGTCCACGCTCATCTCGGCCAATAAGAGTGCATTAAAATGAGATTTCCGTATTATTTCCCCCCGCCAACGCTGTATTCACAGATAACCTCGTTTCACGTCAACATTTTGCCCCACTTGTTTCTTTTTTCATCTGCTTCCCTTTGTGCGGCGTGTCTGTCAGCCATTGATTTATTAGCATCTCCTCGCGCCACAATGCTAGCTTAAGTTGGGTTAGCATGTGTGCTGCTGTCAGCGGCTGAGTTAATGACCGCTCTTAATGAGGAACCGCTGCTTGGCTGGACATGACATTTGAGGCATGCCGTCAAAGAAAAACAAACAAACGGAAAAATTTCATTAGCGCATAGTGACAGCTTCTTTTTATCTTTTGCCTAGCGGTTCCGATCGCACTGCAGTCTTTCTTGTTTGTTCTGCATATAATAAGGCACTTTCCGAGTAGTACCAGACTCACTTCTTAAAAGTCAGCTATAATGATAAGGATGCAAGTCGCCTGTATGTGTTACGGCAAACATATCAATTATTCATCTTTGTAGCCTTATTATCTTTCCAGCGCCAACGTTAAACGCCACATCGCGTTTGACGTGGGCTAATGATCAATGGCTCGTCAAGGCTGGAGTGGAGTAAGGTGTGTGACAGCACTGATTATATTTACACGGGTTTTCCCTAAATATAGACGAGCTGCAGTCCTGCCAGCGTCGGTTCATGAGGTAACGGTGGAGGAGCCATGTGCTAGCGTAATGAGAGCTGTCATATCCAGGGCTCAGGAGAAGGCCTTCATTTGGGGCTGTTAGGTATTCATGTGTGGCTTAAAGTGTGTCTAATGATAACACTGCATGTGCATACAAAATATTTCATGAATATATGAAATTTTGATTATTTGTGGAAAAACAAACTGATAAAGAAACAAGCCTTTTACATAATTTAAAATAAAAAATCAAAGTCAATATCAAATATGATAAAATGGTCAGTTGATGAATTTGTAAGAATTTGCATAATGCAAATTGTACACACGTTTATCCATTCACTTACAAAAAATGCAAGAAAGTGAGAAAGTTAATTTATCTTGAAACGTTTAAGTGTGTTTAACGATTTTGATATTTTGAGTTCCGAGGACACAAAAATAAGGGACACTCAAAAATTGTAATTATATCTTCTAATGACATCAGAGATGCAGTGATTCCTTTGTGTGGACTGGATAATGGAAGTAAATCTCGAAATAAAGTCTTATTTAATGCATTTATCTCAAGATTACAACGGGAGGAGTCATATACATGTTTAGTGTACTGATCTATTATTTTATTTAAAGACTTTTGTAACATTAGTGATTTTAAGAGGTTACCATTGTGCAAACGAGTAGAGCATTTGCTTAGGATGAAAACATACTCGTTTCGAATCTTGAGTATTGGTAACACTTCAGTATAGGGGGCAATTCTATGTCAATTCTATGGCATGTCTATTATTGGCATATTGGCTTTCTATTAGTCCTTATAAAGCACATTTTCTGCATGACCTTATTTTACATCCCTAATCCTACACAATATCTAAACCTAACAACTACCTTACTCACTATTAATAAGTTATAAGTTTACTGTGGAAAAAGTCGTAGTTAATGGTTTGTTAATAGCGAGACTTGCCTCCCATACTGAAGTGTGACCGAAGTATTTGATCTGAGGCATTACATCGGTTATACTACAGCTGTATTTGGGTGTTGTTCCATCTTGACAACATTGAGAATTGATTTAAGAGAAACTCCAGTAAATGTAAAAATAGAATAACGAAAAATAATTTTAAAGTTTATTCAAAATGAATTAATTTGAGTTTACTGTTCTTATGTGTTTAGTGTTATTTACTCAAAATAATTGAGTTTATCACCTTAAATTGATACCTTTTTTGAGTTTTCTTAACTTATCGGAGTTTACAGTACTTCGAATAAATTTGTAATCAAATGAGGAAATGAGTCAATGAATAATGAGGAATATAGTTTTTCAGCATTAGATGATCCTTGTTGATGTTAATTGTTAGTTCATTGTGCAAGTTACAATTTATGATCAAAAAAATATATGTAAATGCTGAAATTAACATGAACTAAGATTAATAAATGCTTTAAAAGTATTCCTCATCGAATACCATTGCACTGTAAAAAATGATTCTGTGTCGCAGGAGTTTTCATGAAATGAATTGGGTAAACTTTACTTAATAGAATTGTGATATTGTTTTTTTAACCAAAATTAAAAGTTAAAATTATAGAAATATCTCAGAATTCTAAATGCACAAATAATTGAGTGAATTTGACTTAATTGTAGCATGTTCAACCCACTTAAACTTGTATGAAGGATCTTTACTTAATTATTTTGTGGTGGAACTACATGAATTATTTAAGTTAAAATCCCTAACTGAGCAGTGAATTTAGAGTTCCCAGCATGCTCTGCATGCGACTGCATTTGGAGAGTCATTTTTGTGAAAAAGTGCTATTTTATGTGCTTTAGAATGAAATGAAAGACTTGATAGTGTTTATTGTTCCGTTGTCTTTAAGATTTAGAAGATATTCAGTTTGTATTTCTAGTTTCGTGGTTACCATCTTTCAGAAGTGTGCTGCTTGTACTTAGTTTGTGGGAGAGCTTGTGCAGTGTGTTTTTTCATGTAGTGAACAGCAATGCTGCAAATGTCAGTAGTGAGTCAACTCTCAGCTTACTTGTACATCATATATGTTGTGAACAATAATAAATATTAATATGAAGTTAAAAAAGTTCAAGAAGTTAAATCCAATGCTCAAATGAGTAATTCTACTTCATTTTTTAAAGTTTATCATGTGACCTGCTTAAATGATTTAGGTAGTTTTACTTGATTTATTCATGGCATATTGCGTAAAAAATATGCTTCAAAGTACTTAAAAATATTTTGTGTAATATTGTTACCTTATTTTTTTTAAGTAAATACCTGTGTTATTTTTTAGAGTGTGTTCATGTTATGCATAAACTAATAGTTAACTAATAAAACCTAATTGTAGAGTGTAACAAAAATCATATTGGCGACATGCTTAATGGGCCTAAAGCAGGGCTACACAATTGGCGACCCACATTTGTTCCGGCCCTTCAATCATAGTGTGAAAAATAATCTCTTTTATAAATTTGTTCAGTCGGAACTGACCCTACAGTTATGAAGTGACGAGCGTCTGTTCCATTCAGCATGAACTGCAGGAGCACAGTTTGGCGCGAATAAATAGGCTACAAAGTATATGCAAAGACGCGCCGTTTTCGCTCTAACAAACTTTTCCCGCCAGTAATAAAGAGCGTGGAATGCGATTGCTAGCGTTTGGTGACTCGCAAGAAGTCTGTCCTGTGAGACGCGGTGAGAAGGACGAAGTCGGGTGAGAACATTTATTAGTTTCATTTCGGACTTTTCGCAAGCACGAATAGGACCGCCATTTAAAAAGTAGTGAGCCAAGGGCGGATAATTGCACGTCGTAGAACAGCGCCTATGTAGGTTAATGTTATTTCACTGAATTTCCCTTTTGTGTTTTGCAGTTTCAAAATAAAACCAATGAACATGTTTTAATGTAGAAAAGCAAGGTTTGGCATCTTAAAATGCACCGATGTTGTTCTTGTGCTGTTTAAAATACTAAATCAGCATGTTTAAATGTAGGAAAGAAATGTGGGCGTCTTATGGGGCAAAATGTAAAAATACATCATACTGGCTCCCATATTTAGGGCCCTATGATTGAATCTCAGAATCCAGGAATGTTTGCTGTATAAAGCGGACCAGTACAGAATCTGGCAAATGTATTATTTCTCAACCAAAATGTAGGAACGAACTTCAAATTCAAATCGTGCATGTACTTTAGAAATATTCAAATGATTTTTAAATATGTAATCAGCTATTGTTTTGCGAGCTCGGGCGCTTCCAGAGAACACGAGGACATGTACCCTTCCTGTTTCTTGAATTGAAAAAAGCAATTGTCAAACATCCTTTGCGGCAACCCGTCAAAATAAAAGTATGGTTTACCACAACATCCCTCTTGATTTTTACGGAGTATATTATTTACAGTAAATGTGCTAGTAAGGTTATGAAAATTATAACTTTTTTTCTACTTACATTCAAGTAGATTTTAAAACAAATATATATATATATATATATATATATATATATATATATATATATATATATTCACTGTATGGTTCAACGAGTCTACTGCAGGTTATACTTTAATAATATAAAAAATGTTATGTGTACAAATATAGTACTATTGAATCAATAGTACTATATAAAAATTCTGTGTTTTTGTCCTTCACTTGAATTCAGAAAAATTAAAACAGAAAAAAAAAGATTTCTTATTGTTGTTATTATCCCTCATATTGCAAGCCCTCCGGTCCCTCAATTTGGATGCTTTTCATGAACTGGCTCCCATGACAAACTAATTGAATAGGCCTGGCCTAAAGGATGAAATAATTATATTTTTAGAAGAAGAAAAATGTAAATAGCCTATATTTAAAAGATGTATTCCTTTGCAGTTATTTTCCTCGATATCCCTAAACTCAACAAGTTTTTTCCTATGATGTTACTTATTTAGCCTACACAAAGGGTCCCCGTAAATGTTCATTTGTTTACTCATTCTCTCGCCCTTATTTTCCCATTTCTGTAATTCTTTTATTTTTCGATTTTCTTTATTTCTTGTCTGGGTAAATCACATCAACCCCCCCCCCCCCATCCTCCGCCCCTCCATTTTGATAAATAATTCGCGCTGATGCGTGGAGCCGTCAGTCATGCGGGCGAGCGTGCCGTGGGCTCTGCCGTGATGCGATAACCGCTCGCATCTCTTGGCTGCGGCACGGAGATTTATTGAGCGGCGATAAGTGAAGAGCTAGCCATCACGCCCAGCCAAATAGACTCCCCTATGCGTTTATTCTTATTGCGGCGAGAGATGCAAAATGTCTCCCCAGAGGGCCCTGCTGCTGCCAAAGAGGCCTGGCAGGCTCTACGTGTCATTACTTTCTATTAGATAAAGAAGGAAATGCGGCTCGCTGGGACTGCGGCGATGATGGCAGTCGTTTGAGTGAGTGACAGAACATCACTCACCGGCACCCCTGGAAACGACTGCCAGCCGCAGCGGCCTGTCTCGCGCTGCTGTCATATTTTTCTCCCCTGCTTAAGATGTTTTTTTGTCTTTGCTGTTTTGAAGTCATTAAGGAGCGTGGATCTCTCGAGCTGTTGTCGGGAGCGCGCGAAACTCTCCTATCGTGATGACAGAGGAACTGGCTTGGAGACAGACGGTTTATTAAGGCCTCCAGTGAATAAAATATTTCACATTGTGTTCTAATAAGCACGTTATAAATCTGCACAGTAAGATTATGGAGGATTATACCTGTGTTATGACAGTGAATGTGCCACAGTGATATAAAATATGAATTAGAAAATACTAGTGTACAACAGTTTTATTTCAGAATGCTTATTATCTGTGTTCGTTCACCAAATGTTAACAGCGTTGGTCCGCACCTTGGATCTTCCAGTTGAACAAGGTAAAATGGTAAAGTATGTTAGGCTATATCTTTGGCCATAGCAGCATTAAAGATTATTAAAACAGTTAACTCCCATTGGCCGCAACAAACAGATAGTCCTGCTCCAGTGTTGCATTACTTGGGGTGCTCAAACAAACCAAGCTACTGTTTGGGGTTTCTCAGATGCCACACCACTGGATTCCTGCAGAGAACCATAAAACTGATTTTGTTTTGGAACTACTAATAGCTTTGTTTTGTTTGATTTTATTTATAATTCTTCATTGTCCTTTGAATCATATCTCTTGTGATTGGACACCCACATGCTTTCGCCTGTCCTTCCTGAGCATCTTCTTTTATTAAATATTCATACCGCCAAAATCAGTTATGATTTTCTGTCACTTTGCATCCTGAGTTTTTCCTCCATTCTTTACGTCACATTCACATGACGTTAAGTGCTGTAATACAAATATGCTTTTTACATCTGTGCCACCAGGTGTCTTAAATTTTTTACAGATGCAGTGAGGTTTATGTACATTGGATGGAGGTGGTCACCTTCTAATCTTCAGAAACCAAAAAGAATCTGAAATTATTCCTTTACACATATTTTCCCAACACATTTTGATAATAGTAGCTGAAAGGTTTCCTCGAAGGAGAAGAAAGTTCTTACATTTTCAAATAAGATAACAATTTCATGTTTACTTTAAAACTATAACTAGCAAATTGTTCTCTAAACAATAATAACAATAAATCGTTTGATATCTGGAGATGGCTCATGCAGTTCAAGCCGTCAATACGTCGTCGTGCTCATGTATTTTCTGATTCTTTTGCTGCTTTTTCATGTTGCCAGTCCTGAAAGATGGACCATCATTTACAAATGACATTCTCAAAGTCTTTGTTGAAATTCCAGGTGACTTAACACACACGGTTTGTGTCCGTTTTGTGGGTAATGACTGAGACGTTGTTGACCCCTCATGATTTGGTTCATTGCCCTGTCTTTCTCAGGAGGTCCGCCTCAGGGTATGTTCATTCCTGTGTTTGTTAAAAACAGATAAATGTTTCCACCCATCAGCACCTGTAACTCAACTCCACCTCTCTGTCTGTTGTATTGGCAGGTGATTGAAGCTGTGTTAGGTCATAATTCAACCAGGCAAAGATCCAGAGACTTTCCCACTGTTTTCTTTTGAAAAAGCCGTGGTTTGGTGTGATTTGTACTGTTGTAAAAGTCAATGGTCCACTACCTGGTTTTAAAGGTTCATTGAGCTCTCAGTTATTTCAGCTGTCAATATTTTGAAACAACAGTAGTCACGCCATTTGGCATTGTGTTTCTGCTTGCCTCCTAGACTGTGCATAAATCGACCTGTTCAGTCATATGTTTGACTAAATTGCTTATTGGAAAGTGACTTTGCATATCATCAGATGTGGTAATAACTAACCTGACATGGTATTGAGCTGTTCTCAACTCTCAGAAAAAAACAAGAACAGATGTCCCCTCATAAAAATAATTCTCTTATTTCCTATTTCATATTGATATCTATAACAATTTTGCATTGTTTCAAAGCAGCTTTTCACACGCACACACACACACACTTACACACGCACACATTTAAAACACAGGTGTACAAACTTATAGTTACTTAGTTGACAGTTGCAAAGCGAGATCTCAATCATTGCTTTTATCAGCCCGATGCAAATATATTATACAATAAAGTAAATATAAGAAAATAATAACATCTGAAGTATGAGAGGTCATATTGTACATGTCAGCTTTATTTGCTTAAAGTATTTCCTAGATACATTACATTTAAGGTCTAAGGGTAAGGGTGTTTAAATAAAAAAATGCGTCTATAGATTGTTTGCTTTAAAAGTGCACTATATTTAAAGAAGATCTAACGCTCTGTCTGAATGTCTGCATTTTTATGGTTATTTATGTTATCAAATAGTTTCAAATAAATCAAATAAATAATAATAATTACAAAATTAAATATGAATGTGGCTGGAGATGGTGATGGCGATGCTTTTTGACACGCTTCTTCTCATCCCTCAGAGATGATTTTTACAAGACCATCTTCACACATTTATTACAGCTCTGTTGAGCGCTTTCAAACAGTCCTGATTCATAAGCAACGCTGTACTTTGATGCCACTGGAGAAAGTGATAGACTCATTTGAAAGGAATCTATTAGGCACTTCAGCTCTTTTCTCAGTCTTTTCCCAGAGAGAAAAACAACAACAACACAGAATAGGTTTTCTTTGTATTTCCTCTCTCATGTTCACCACCCTCAGTTCTTTCTCTTCCGACCTCTTTTGCTTTGTCCAGGGAAATCATTACTGTTTTGCTGAATATTTTATATGCCTCAATCCTGTCTTTTTATTCACCTGACAAATGCCATACCTTCCAAAGGCTTCAGGAAATAAGATACATGCTACTGTGGATACATCTGGAAGTCGCTCATCAGTCTGTTTAAAGTATTGCTCTCATCTCTGCATTAAATACTTATTTCATTGCTTTACCAAGTGAAATTAATTAGTGTTCTTATTCTTATCTTCCATTTCGTCTCCTATCCTCTATTGTCCTTCCTTTCTCTCACATTCCCTTCTCTTTACTTCACCCAAATTAGTCCAACCAGAAGTACTGAAAAAGACAGTTATTGAATACCTAAATCTAGTCAGTCAGAGGAAATTCTGTGTTTTTCAGATGTTTTTCTTTACAGGTAAGAGCTTGGCTACATTAATGAAGTTGGGTAGTTTTCTAACCCAAAGTATACCTTAACAAAGAAGACTTATGGAGTGCCGCAAAGCTCTGTCTTCAGCCCTTACCTGGATCTCAAACTCTGAAATTAGCAGATATCTTGAGCCAGTGAGATTAGATTTCTTTAGATTCAATGTCTAAACCAAAGAATATCTGTGTTACAACCTTGTGGAGAGTAGTATTACAATATATTGTATACTGTATATCTAATAAAAGAGGAAATGTGTTTCTCCAAGCTATCAGGATTAATCTAATGAAAACTACCCTATATCTAGGTATTTCTCACCTCATCTAATAATGCAATGGTCACCCGATAATTTAAAATGAATTGCCCAAAACTATTTACACAGTTGAATGATTTAATGTCCTGACATTTAGGTAAATTAAATAAATTATTTTGTGTGTACAGGATGATTTCATTAGTGTATTACAGAAGTGAAAATGAGTTTTTTTTGTTTGGTTTTGGCATAATGTTAATATCAATTTGTATAATGGTCATTTTGAAATGATTATATTAGACACAGGTCTTGTGTTTGAGTGCATACTGTATACAGTCACATCAGAGCTGAGCTCACCAGTACTCCTCGCTGCTGGTGTGGTGTTTCATTAGAGAGTGTGTGCGAACTGACAAATGTGACCACTAGAGGCCAACTGCACTTCACCGTCAGGCCAGTGAAGGACATGGGTGCTGGGTCATCGGGAAAGATATGGCTCTCTCATCTTGGTGCTATTTAAACAGGCATGTGAGAGGAGCGACCGTCAGGTTTTGTAAGATTTAATTCACTTTGCAGATATCTGTAATGATCATACTCCTCAAATAGGACAATGAACTTTATATTTACCTCTGCTCACACAAAGACACAACATCTCATCTCTCTGGGTCACTGCTAAGGGTTGCCCAAGCTGCATAATACTTTGTTTATCCATATAATAAAGTGACTTAAAGATACGTGTATGTGTATTCCCTGGGAATCAGGTTTAGATTTGACAGCTTTTTGGACAAACATGCATCAAGGGTATTCTGTCACTTTTATAAAGATTTTTACATAGATTTTCATGTCATTCCCACCACATCATAAAGGAATACTCAAAAATATATAAGGTCATGAATTACTCCCCCTCTCTCCAAGTTGTTCCAAGTCAGTATGAATGTAAATTGTTCTGTTAAAAACAAAGAAAGATATTGGGAAAAATGTTAGCAACTGACATTTGTGGAACATCATATATTTATTTGTGTTCAACAGAAAAGTGGAATGTAAATAGATTTGGAACAACTTAAGGAGTTAATGATGAGAGAATTTTTGGGGTGGAGTATTAAATATCATTGTGTTTTAGAACAATAGAAATAAATAAATGATGGTCCAAAGGTGAAGACTAAATTCACAGCATCTATAGCAAAGTACCTTTACTTTTATAGTAGCAAAATTCTGTTATGGTGGTCATAATATAAAAATATTGGACTTACTTGTGTGTAAGTACTGTATATAACAGTAACATATATATATATGTATATATATATATAACATATATTTTTCAAGAAAATTTTATCTAAATGTTTATTCCACTTATTGTTTATTATTATTGCTTTTGAAATGCAATACATATTACTTTTGGATCCAGGAATAAGAAGAAAAAGGCATACAAGTTTCCAAAACAAAAAATAAATACATTTTATTAAAGTTTGAATAAAAAGCAACCCATGGGACTACTAAATATTCTTGTCTGATAAAGATTTGCTGTGAAATGCTTTGAAACAGCAATGTCACCGCAGATAACTGTCAGAAAACATGATTTCAAGCCACTTAATTATTTTGGATGTGGATTTAACCATTTGACCCAATATCTCGTTCCATGTTTGCTTTCCTCAATTAAAAAAAAACGATCATCTGCTCATCCGTGTAAGATATGTTTATACCAAATCCCAAGATTTCAACAACTGTATATTTTCTTTCAATATAACTCACACAGAGTCCATCCTGAAAACAGGGTGAGCGAGACTCCAGGGAATTCAAAGAGGTCGAGGTTTTAATACTGGTAATTACATTCCAATCTTCTTGTGAATCCACCTGTAAAATTGTATTAGCCATGCGATTTCCCATGGTCCTGTGGGGCGATGGCCCAGTAAGGAAGTCCTATTTTGGATGTTTGATTATTTAGTTAGAGAGTGATCTTAGGTCTCACACATTTCTCAAGGTCATGGGAGTTTCCAGGGAGAGTTTTGTGTGGGTATTACAGCAGGCCAAGGATGACAGAAGTTGGACGGATGTTTAGGTGGGTTCTGGTTATCTGAAAAGGTCGGATTGTTTCAAGCCATGGGTGGGTCAGATATGGACATGAATTTGACTATGATTTTGAAATGTATTTTTTAAATACGGTCAAAAACTGTGAAATTACAGAAAAAGGCAGCAAATTTATTCGAAAAACTGGGAAAACAATTTATCATATATCCTGTAATTTCACAAAAAATTGTATGTGGTATATTTCTGTCACTCTAGCTAACAGAAAATGTAAATTGTTTTATTGTTGATTAGACAGGTGAAACGTTAAACTTTGAAGACAACATTTCCCTTTCTGTCGGTCTCTCGACGTTGTGTCGAGAACGACAGATGGGGTTCGCCCTTGAGAACCAATCAACTCTGACTACTATAGAAAAGGCCAATGAAATTTGGCGAATGCAATTTGCATGCGGGACTCCGCCCCCGGAAATCCGGTATAAAAGGAGGCCGGCGTGCAGCATTCACTTACCTTTTGTTCTTCAGAGCCATCGCTCATGATTACATCTCAGGATTCTCAAATCCTCTTCAAACTTCACTACCGGATCTTCGACGTGTTGCAGCGGATCGTCCCTTCCTGCAGCGACCTTCCCCTGGGCGTCTCGGTGGTTCCAGTGGTGTCAGAGCTATTTCCAAAAAGTCCTTTTCAGGACTCGGCACTCTACAGCGCGGCATGTCCCGCTGTTCTCTTGGGTGCGGTACCCTCATCGAGGAGGGGGATGGACACGATCGCTGTGTTAGGTGTCTGGGCGTCCAGCACGCTGAAGCAGCGTTCGTTGACACATCTTGCCCGCACTGCGGGCAGATTGTCATGCAGAAGTTGCGGTCACGGTTGGCTGTCTTCCTCCGGGAACCAGCCAACATTTCGTCTGCTACCAGGGTTGTGGCATCTGTGGCTACGGCCCCGATGCCCTCTCGTGTTAGCAGCGTTAGTGATTCGGGGGCTACTGTGAGCGTCAACCCGCCAGCCAAGCGCTCACGGGCCGTTCACACCCCAGCACGCTCTTCTGACCGTTCCCCAACCGGCGGTGGCATACCGTCCGGATCCTCATCCACGCACTCGGAAACGGGGCGTGGCGAAGATGAGATGTCTATCGCAGCATCGGAGGGAGATCTGCTGGCATCCGACAATGACGAATCCGAGCTTCCCCCTACGGGGGGCCAAGCTCTGGAGGAAGCAGACGTTGAGATGTCGGCCATGCTAACCCGGGCTGCCGCGAGCATTGGGTTGCAGTGTACGGCACTGCCTCTACCCCAACGCTCGCGGTTGGACACATGGTTTCTGGGGTCGGATCGTGGTGTCAAGCCACGCCCACCCCCGGTTCCATTCTTCCCGGAGGTGCATGAGGAGCTGTGTCGGACATGGAGCGCCCCACTCACGGCTCGCTCCTCTCAGTCCAGCTCCGCCTCCCTCACCTCCCTCGATGGTGGGGCGGCCAAGGGCTACGTCGACGTCCCCCAGGTGGAACGGGCGATTGCGGTGCACCTGTGCCCGCAGACGGCCGCCACCTGGAGGACCCGGCCTCGCCTTCCGTCCAAAGCCTGTAAGACTTCGGCATCCCTGGTGGCGAAGGCTTACAGTGCTGCGGGCCAGGCCGCCTCCTCTCTCCACGCCATGGCCATCCTGCAGGTCCACCAGGCTAAGGCGTTGAGAGAGCTCCACGAGGGCAGGGCCGACCCAGGTGTTATGCAGGAACTCCGTGCCGCCACTGACCTCGCTCTACGGGCGACTAAGGTGACGGCGCGGGCCCTGGGTCGGACGATGTCCACTCTGGTGGTCCAGGAGAGAACTGTCACCACTCTCAAACCGACAGTGCGTTCCGTTGTCCCGCCAGGCAGGCAAAAAGGCGGATTCAACCATCCCTCCGGGGAAACCTCCGCGACATGCGGTTGGCTCTGCCTGCCAACGAACCACCCTCGGTCGGAATGATGAAGCAGGCCGTCCCCTTGGTCCCCCTGTCACAGTCCATGGGAGCTTGGCAAAAGTTGCCCACACTGTCTCGGTGGCTAATGCGGACGGTCCGTCTCGGCTACTCGATCCAGTTCGCCAGGGCCCCTCCCAAGTTCCGGGGCATCATCTCCCCCTCTCTCAGAGGCAGAGACGCCTCCGTGCTTCGGGCAGAGGTCTCCACCCTCCTGGCGAAACAGGCGATCGAGTCCGTCCCACAAGCCGAGATGTACAGCGGGTTCTACAGCCCGTACTTCATCGTTCCAAAGAAAGACGGAGGGTTGCGTCCCATTCTGGACTTACGTACCCTGAACAGGCACCTTCACAAGCTGCCTTTCAGGATGCTAACCCAGAGGCGCATCCTGACATCTATCAGGTGTCAGGATTGGTTTGTGGCAATCGACCTGAAGGACGCTTACTTTCATGTCTCGATTCTTCCTCGACACCGACCGTTCCTACGGTTCGCTTTCGAGGGTCGGGCATATCAGTACAGAGTCCTCCCCTTCGGTCTGTCCCTGTCTCCACGAGTCTTTACGAAGATCGTGGAGGCCGCCCTTTCTCCTCTCCGGGAGAAGGGCGTGCGAATACTCAACTATCTCGACGACTGGCTTATCTTGGCGCACTCGCGAGATCTGTTGTGTACGCAGAGGGACATGGTGGTCCGCCTGGACAGTACGGCAGCCGTAGCGTATATCAATCGCCAGGGTGGCGTACGCTCTCGGCAGCTAACACAACTTGCCCGACGCCTCCTCCTCTGGAGTCAGCAGGTGATCCGCTCCCTGCGGGCCACACACATCCCAGGCGTACTAAACGAGACAGCCGACGCGCTCTCTCGCCAGTACACGCCCTGCGGAGAGTGGCGACTCCACCCCCGCGCAGTTCAGCTCATTTGGGTACAGTTCGGCCAGGCACAGATAGACCTCTTTGCCTCCCGGGACAACACCCATTGTCCGCTTTGGTACGCCCTGACCGAGGCTCCCCTCGGCACGGATGCCCTTGCGCACAGCTGGCCGCGGGACAAGCGGAAGTACGCCTTCCCCCCAGTGAGCCTCCTTGCACACACACTGTGCAAGGTCAGGGAAGAGGAGCAACAAGTGTTAATGGTTGCGCCGTACTGGCCCAACCGCACTTGGTTCTCGGAGCTGATGCTCTTGACAACAGCTCCCCCCTGGCCCATTCCCCTGACAGAGGACCTGCTCTCTCAGGGGATGGGCACGTTATGGCATCCCAGACCAGACCTCTGGAACCTCCATGTCTGGTCTCTGGACGGGACGAGGAGATCCTGAGCAGGTTACACCCCGCTGTGGCTGAAACCATTGCACAGGCCAGAGCGCCATCCACTAGGCGGTTATACGCTTACAAATGGCGCCTCTTCTCATCCTGGTGTCTCTCCCAAGGAGCAGACCCACAGAGATGCTCGATCGGTATCGTGTTGTCCTTCCTACAAGAGAAATTGGAGACTAACATCTCCCCTTCCACGCTGAAAGTGTATGTAGCCGCAATTGCCTCTCATCACGACTCAGTAGATGGAAGGTCTCTAGGACAACACGACCTGATCACCAGGTTCCTAAGGGGCGCGAGAAGGCGGAACCCGCCTCGTCTCCGCTCCGTACCCTCTTGGGACCTTAACGTGGTCCTGGGGGGCCTATCCAGGCCTCCCTTCGAGCCCCTTGAAGCTTCCGATCTTCCTCACCTGACGAGTAAGACGGCCCTTCTGTTGGCGCTCGCCTCCTTCAAGAGGGTAGGGGACCTCCAAGCATTCTCTGTGTCCCCGGATTGCCTTGAATTCGGGCCTGGTAACTCTCACGTTGTCCTGAGACCCAGGCTCGGATACGTGCCCAAAGTTCCCACTACTCCCTTTCGGGACCAAGTGGTGAACTTGCAGGCGCTCCCCATCGGGGAGGAAGACCCAACCCGGTCCGTGTTGTGTCCAGTACGCGCACTGCGCCTCTACTTAGACCGCACACAGAGCTTCCGCAGCTCTGACCAGCTCTTTGTTTGTTTTGGAGGACAGCAGAAGGGGAAGGCTGTCTCCAAGCAGAGATTAGCGCACTGGATCGTAGATGCCGTTACGACGGCATACCGATCACAGAATCTCCCATGCCCACTGTCGGTTACGGCTCACTCCACACGGGGTCTGGCCTCCTCATGGGCATTGGCCAGAGGCGCGTCTCTAGCAGACATTTGTAGAGCTGCGGGTTGGGCTACGCCCACCACCTTCGCAAGGTTTTACAATCTTCGCGTAAACCCGGTGTCAGCCCACGTCCTACGTGGCGACATGTAGGACTGGCATCCGGGAGGGCGTATGCCTGCGAAAGCACCATCCCACCCTCTAGCAGGTTGGGTCAGTGTGCTATATATACCTTTTCTTCTTACCCTATCACATGGCTAAGGAAATCGGTACTTCACCAGCCTCCCTTCTTACCCAGACTCTGGTTAAGAACAGGCATTCCATCCATCACTAAGCAAAGCACCCCCTGCGGATTGGTTGGGCAGAGCAACTTTTCCCTTAGGCCGGGATACCATATGACCTATCACAGATAGTTCTAACCGGCCTGGTGCTGTCAGACGCATCAACACCCCCACCGTGGGTTGTTCCGTCTGCTATACTCTCATGACTATGGTTCCCACACATGGTAACCCATGAACTTCCCCAGGTGGACCTCCACCTCGCGGTTAACTACCCAGTCCGCACATTCCATGCGTTCTCCTCCAAGGACGAGACCATACTTTTATCCACCATATTCCTCCCCACGGGTAGGAGGTGGCCTCTGTAGCGCTTCTCTGATTAAGAGTCGCGCTTACCCGGTGTAAACTGATCCGGACGGCCTCTCGCCTATAGAGAGCTAAGGCCCCGTCCGTGAAAGTTACCGGTCAGGGCTGTACCCATCTTTCTCCAAGAAAGCTCTGGAACCCCCCGACCACCACACTGGAAGGTTACAGTCTCACGAAAGCTTCGAGATGACACGCCCAGGCTTGTTACCGTCGCTTCGCTAGAGATTGTGACGCGATACAGCGTTGTGGCGTTTTCCATAGGCAACCCCATCTGTCGTTCTCGACACAACGTCGAGAGACCGACAGAAAGGGAACGTCTTGGTTACGTATGTAACCTCAGTTCCCTGATGGAGGGAACGAGACGTTGTGTCCCTTATGCCACGAACACGTATCGGATTCTGCTGCAGTTTGAGAGGTCTCAGGCTCTTCAGAACAAAAGGTAAGTGAATGCTGCACGCCGGCCTCCTTTTATACCGGATTTCCGGGGGCGGAGTCCCGCATGCAAATTGCATTCGCCAAATTTCATTGGCCTTTTCTATAGTAGTCAGAGTTGATTGGTTCTCAAGGGCGAACCCCATCTGTCGTTCTCGACACAACGTCTCGTTCCCTCCATCAGGGAACTGAGGTTACATACGTAACCAAGACGTTTGACACTCTTTTTCTAGTAAAGAAACAAACAACAATGGAACAAATAAATTAGAATAAACATGAAGATCATGATCTAATCTTACACAAAACAAGACTGATAAAAGAAACTTGTTTGAAGATTGACTTTAAGGATTACAGTATTAGTCGTTCAATCTCATGTCCTACAGCTGTGGCCGACAGAAATCATGTTGAAACTCACGCAGTCATGTTAGATGACTGCCAGCACATTTTCGCACATAAAAGTGAAGTTGTGTCTTATTAGTTCGCACACTGCCTCTACATTTTGGTGCAGAATGATGATATGGTGGAGCAGTGAGAACATTTAGGGAAGTTGTTTTCAGGGTTATGCTACTGTACTGCTGTACTATCCTGCGTCCATGTCCCATCAGCTGATCACAGGTTAAAAACTCGATTTGTCTTCAGGTGGAATCCTAATCACATTCATTTCGTGGGAATTCTTTGAACGCTTTTACATTTTACAGGATTAAAACTTCTCACCACATTGTAGATTTTTGCTAAGGTGCTCTGAATGGATTTAAGGCTTTCTCTATCGTGGTTTGGCCTACATTGTTAGTGGCATAAGTCCAAAAAGCACACACCCATGTCCTTATTACAGTACACAGTCATGGATCCCTCATTCAGTGTAAACTATAAGATTTCCTCAACTATTTAATTGTCCATCAGAACAAATATAACATGTGTTAGAACAATGTAGCTATTGGACAAAAAGCAGCAAAACCACCAAAGTATTAGCAGACATTCCAAATAATAAAATGTAAAAAAGCACTTTTTTTTATTAAATGATTTTATATTTACCTTTGATATCTGCAGTTTCATTTTTGTATTAGTTACAGCATCTGACAGCTATAGCCAATATTAAAATAGTTGCAATGACTTCAATACAGAGACGTGGTCCACCCAGACTTCATCCATAAATGTGTCATTAAGTTACATTTTCGAAATTGAGATTTATACATCATCTGCGAGCAAAATAATACTTTGTTAACATAGGACAATATTTGTTTGAGATACAACTATTTGAAAATCTGGAACCTGAGGGTGTTGAGACAATCCCCTTAAAAGTTATCCATCAGAGGCGCTGAAGCAGGCCGTTGCTAAGAAGAAACTGATTTAACGCTCTCTATTGGCTTACCACTATAAAGCGTTGTGGAGAGTAGATGAACGCGAAGCGGAAAGCTTTACATGTATACCAAACTTGATTGGGTAATTTACAAATAGCAGGCAGCAAAGAGCAATGTTTGTAGGCGTGTATCTGGCCATTTTTGTTCATGATTTTGCTGCATCCACTTTCCTTAATATCCTAATGTTTTTGGTATAAAAGAAATATTTATCATTTTGACCCATACAGTGCTTTGTTGGCTATTGCTACAAATATACCCAAGCTACTTGTGACTGGTTTGGTTACAAATACAAGCAATAGTGCCTGAGCTGTCTCTTTAACTCTTGTTTAAAATCTTGTTTTAATGCTAAAACCGCAGAAGGTATACTAAAATGCAGCATCTGTAAAAATGAACTTCTATCAGTCCTGTTGCAGTTTCAGTCTTGATTATGATCACTGAAGAATAGACCCTTAGAGACTTGTGATAATTGTGTCTCTTCATTGGCTTTAATGCTTACTCAAGAAACAATCTATTAACATAATTGTTCTGTAACTCCTTTAAAGGGCCTTGTGGGAATAGGGTGAGGAATTTTTAACTCAGTGGTGGGTGAATGGAGGGAGCCCAGTCTGTCTTCTTTCTCCCCAATCCAGACGAAGGTCCATTGTATCCCACTGAAAGAGTTTCCCTCTGAAAGCTGGTCAGACGCAACCATGAAATCACCTTCCTCCCTATAGTTTGTCCTCTAAACACAAACAACTACAACAGCATTAAGATTCACGCTCATGTTATTCCACGCTCAAACCAGACTTTTTTTTGTGTGATGATTCATAAAATTGATGTTCTACCAATCTTTACGTACTTTCCTATCCAACAACATTTCATAGCTTGCATGTATGTATGTCTATAGTCAAATAACACCATTAACTTACATCTTATAAAAGTAGTAAAAAATAGAGTTTTTGATCAAAGAGTTTTTGTGCAGACAAACATTTAAGTCACGTGTCACCGAAACTGTCTGTCATATCTAGATCTAGAACACATTTACATTTACATTTAGGCATTTGGCAGAGGCTTTTATCCAAAGCGACATACATTGCTTTATCCTATACATTTTACATAGGTATATGCAATCCCCTGGGATCGAACCCACAAACGCAATGCTCTTACCACTGAGCTACAGGTAAGCTGTACAGGAAAACACAAAGCCCATGTGTGAATATCCAAAATACAGAGTGACGTTTTAGAGGTTATTAGGAAAAATATAATCTGTTCTTCTGTAACTTTAGGAGAATAAAGTGAAAGTTGCAATGTAAAATGCTTGTAATGTATGTTTTCAAACATAATCAGCTGTACAAGTCTTTAAATATATGATTTAAAACCTTGACTAGTCCTGAATTTAGAACAAATTAAAAAGTAAATGTAGTTAAGAACTAAGTGCATTTCTGCCACCTTGCATTTCTTAAATTTCATTAGAGATTTACAAAACAAACGAGTAAAAAATAAATAACAACAAGATTATTTTCCGAATTCAGCTCTGATATGTCAGTCCAGTGCCTGCAGAGGGCGCTGTAACGCTAAGAAGTTCTTGTGAATGACAGCGTGTCAAAAATGAGCCATCAGCTTTTTTTAAAAGAAATAATATTAATAATGAGACGTTTTTGATCCCTCATTCATTCATATTTTGGCCTTGGATAAACAATAATATACAACTGCACGACTCTAAACATTATCCATAGACTACTGCAGTTGCAATTGACGTCGGCATTTTCAGTTTTTAATATTCACAGCTTTAATTGACCAGGTTGAAATAGACGTGAACATTTAAGAATAAAATAAATAAATATTTTTGTATTTTAAAGATCAAATGCAAATCTTTCAAAAAACAGTCGACAATTAGGTGATTTTGGTTTAATAATCAAAATATAAGTATTTGTACAATATTATTCCAGGTACATTTTTCATTTAATTTACAAAATCATTTGAAATATTCATTTTCCCTCATATATAAATGAAGCTAATGCAAAATGTGAAGATTTTTGAAAGCAATAAAAACATCCAGTCATCTGAAATAACATTAATAGAGAATTCATCAAAACACTTTCCTAAACATAAATTCTGGTGTGACTTTATTGCGAATCCTTAAAACGGATATGCTACAATAAGACAAATCACAATTAATCGGAACAAAGCTGTGTGTATGTGTTTTAAGAAGGCTATGAGACCATTTGAGGACGAGACCCTTTTGAAAATCCCATACAGATACTGTGAAGTATCTCATACTGATATCGTAAAAACTATTTATTTAGATTCATGTTTTATGTATATATATGAATAATATCTGAATCAAACCGCCGTATAATTTTGATTATTTGTAATTTGAAGAAAAAATGTCTTCAAATGAGTCTTACAAATCAAACACAATGAAATGTAGCTGAACAAGTCGGCAATATAAAACACATCATATAATCTCATCATAATTGAAGAGCAAATAGACAGCTTTAATCTATTATAAATTCAGGGCATCATGTAGAAATGTAATATTTCTCTTATAGTTAAAAAATCTCCTGTGAGGAAGAAAAATATTAAAAACAAAAGTCTCTTAATGTCCGGTTTTTCATAAGTTGTGAGTCCTCTGCTCTCCATGCTTCATGTGTATGTGGTTTTGTAAGTTGGTTTGGTGTTTAAGTCCGAGGTAATGGCTGGTTAATGCCATCTGATGGGCAGAAAAAGCCATTTTGGTCCAGTTTTGAACATGGAGTGGATTTCTGACTGCCTGTGCATCACTGTTCCTCTGAATCCAAGATGACTTTGTGGGACTGTCCGGCGTTGTTGCAGTTTCAGCCAAAGACCAGATTTTTGGCTTTTGAGGTGGACTTATATTGTCTAAGGGCTGCTGTGCTGCCGGACTCTTTTTTATTTGGTCTCGATCAGCCTCGTGTGAGTTTGTATCAATTTGTTCTTTGATAATGTTGTTCACAAAACTCTTCTCAGCTTCTCTGTCATCATATTCCTCAGATGTATCAAAATCAGTCCGGTCGGACACTTTAGACACTGATTTCACATCATCCCCATATTCACAATCCTGCTTGTCTTCAAAATGTTCTGTGTCGATGTTCTCCAAGTCTATTTCCTCATCCTCATCTTTCCTGTCCACATCCTCGTTGTCGCTCGTGTACACGTTCCCTTCCTCATCAGTTTGTGTTTTGGGAACCCAGGTCATTTTGTTCTCTTTTTTCAGTCTTCGCCGGGCGTTGGCGAACCAGGTGG
Organism: Triplophysa dalaica; assembly: GCF_015846415.1. Classification (NCBI taxonomy): domain Eukaryota; kingdom Metazoa; phylum Chordata; class Actinopteri; order Cypriniformes; family Nemacheilidae; genus Triplophysa; species Triplophysa dalaica. The sequence goes on along the minus strand of NC_079565.1, from coordinate 14,078,498 downwards.
ACACCTGAGTCAGAGTCATTTTAGTTATAATGGCCAACATGATCTTCTCGCCTTTCGTAGGATAGGGATTCTTTCTGTGCTCGCTGAGCCAGGCCTTCAGGGTGCTGGTGCTCTCACGGGTGGCATTCTTGGGTCGGGACGGATCTCCAAACTGATACTGATGTCCATATGGATAGAAGGCTGCGTGAGGGAACCCTGCATGCTGAACACCGGGACTGTCTTTGAACTCATATTGTGAGCCCTTCAAATAAAAACAAATATACATGAGCTTTTGTGTTTTTTTTTTTTTTGAGAAATCAAATTTTTCAATTCTTGATGAGCACAATCCAAAGCCATGAATAAGCAAATATTTTTAGGATTACTTTCTATGGCTAGTTCCTGTATTTCACATCTGATCAAGTAAAAATGTGCTTATAAATGTCATATTAAATACATGTATATGTACAAAACCAGATCATTTAATATTCATCACTAAAACAGGTTTGGCCAACTAATACTTTTAACAGTTCCAACAAAGAACCTGTCCTTATGCGAAAAAAATCTACTTGAGGATTTCATGAGTTGACCTTTGTGTTTCTAAATAAACATAGAAATAAATTATTGATAAGTTAGTTACATTGTAATTTTGGATCAGCAAATAAAAACTAATTAAATGCATTTCAGTTTTTTTATTGAAACTCTTTTTAAATTACAGGAATAGGTTGAAACATAAATGTTATGATCAGATCTTGTGTTCCTGTTTTTAAAAGCAACAGAACAAACAAAGTTCTGTAAAATAACGAAATATTTGAACTTCTCATTGCTACAAATCCTCTTTTTCTCTGCTTCTAGAAGTTCATTTTTATTTTATATACAATTAACATCCTTTGACTATACCGTCAGCTTTATAACATGTGCGTAATAATTTATACTTGAGTTCATTATAATTCTAAACATCGGTATTGTGATTATTGTAAATGTTTGACTCACCAGTTGGTTTAGTATGGAGAGGTCGCTTGAGTAGGGCAGGAAAGCGCTGTATCCGTGCGCATTGGTGAATGGTGTTCCATACATACTGGAGAGGACACTGGAGAGAGAGCCCGACGCGTTCAGATCCGCACCGGCTCGACCACCGGCCGGACCGTGCACCGGTCTGATGTACTTATACATGACTCTACCGATGAACAACAACCACCGATCGAGCCTCTGACACACGGGATTGAGTGAAACTCACGGAGAGTCACAGTCTGTCTGAGGTGCACTGAGGTCAGCCTCACATTGAGTGGGATTGTTCAAAACACGAATGTGATTGACATTTCTAGTGTCTCACAGGCCCCTCCCACCCCAAAACTCTCTCTATCTCTACTCGCTCGCTCTCTCGCTCTCTTACACACACACACGCACAACGTCTCCCTCTTTTTTTTGGATAATCTGGGACTTTGTTTCCTATTATGTTATAATTATATTAAATTATTTATATAAACATCGTTTAAACAAACGAGACAAACAACACACAACAAATAAATTGATATTTGCGACAGTCAATTTAAAGGTTTTAAATTATAATTTTATGAATTCTATATATTTAGCCTAAGAAATGTGTATTGATTTACAATCAGAAACATATCAACAATACTTTTTAATATGAAAACAGTTTTCTGGCAAAAAGCTAGGCTATGTATAAAAGAAGATGTATTAAAGCTCTGACACACCTTTGAAATTAATCCCGGTGAGATATGATTTATTATCATCTCAAAAAATCGCAATCACCGTATTATTTAGATTACACAAATCTTATTTCACCGTGAAGTATATGTGATTTTTGTTTTTGAGAGATTTACGTACACAAATACCCTTTAAAAAGATTTTATCGAGCCAAAGCCTAATATTACCACTGCCATTGCTTAAAATAACACAAAATAAATAACACGCAAGACGTACATTTTTTGTAGGTGATCTCAGACTAAGAATACATATAACGAAATAAGCAACGAATAAATTATAATATCTTATTTTTGACCAAAGTTCTACAGTCTTGAAAAACAAGTAACTCATGACGTCAGAGTCTATAGTGTTCATCTAATGTCAACCTTTCTTTTTGAAAGCTCAGTTCAAACAATCGTCTTGTCTTAGTCTTAGCCTATGTCTTATGTAACCTTCATTTTTTTTTAGATTGTCCAAAGAAGTTGTGTTTTTAATTAATTTCACAGGAATATATTGTAGATACATACTGATTTTGCACAGTAAAAAAAAAAATAATACGATAAAGTAGAATGCTATTGAAAATTTAAATTGTGCTGCTAACCTATTGATGGTTCTACTAAAGCTCTATTAAAGCAAATATGTGTGATGATGACTAAATATTTCGAAACATTTTATTTTAATTTGATGATTAAATAAAGTTGTACTTCCTGAGATACTAGAAGATGTGTATAAAAATAGATTTTCTTCTAAATAAGAAGCCTGGAAAGAACAACAGAAGATGTGCAAAGTTTAGAGTTTGATATCAGAAGATAAAACTCTGTTTAACTCTAAAGTCTCACATTTTTTTATTTATTTCAAATACAAAAATAATACAATAAATTATTTGACAAATTAATTAACTTCTTTCGTTGTTTACTCACTTTGTCACTATACAAAGCCACATTCTATTTTTATGAAACACAATAGTATATTTTATTAGAAGAATATTTGGACACCTGCCCATACAATGACATGTCTGACAAGCTCTGAAAAGGGAGGATGGCCAAAACATAGGTTGTATCTCAAATATCTGAAATCACCCACTTTAGACTTTACATGTTTGTGATACATTTAGTGTGTTTTCTTCCTTTTTGGAGATAAACCTGTTCGCTATGAACTGTCATTTGGAAAGAGATATTTTCTTTTGTTTGATGAAAAATATATAAAAGCATAAACAAAAGGTTTGGAACAACATGAGGATACGTAAATGATGCCAGAATTAACTTTCTTTGTGATCGGACCCATAACTCAAAGAACAAATACTGCACATGTTCAGATGAGGCAAAAAGTCTTCTGTGGCTTTAGTGACTCATATGAAGACCTCTTCATTGATCGCTGTGACCTGAAATATAAACAATCTGAAGACTGAAGAGTGTTTATAGAGCGAGATCAGATGCAATACTTTAACCCATTAGCATTGATTTGCACGCTGGACTCGGTAGGTGAAGTGCTAAAGAAAACCAAACAGAAATAGTGTCTGCAAATTACGTGAACATCATCACATGCTCCTTTTTACACCTGCTCTATCTTAGCCACAAACGGCTGGAATCTTTTGGAATCAATATTCTTCTTTCCTATTTAGTCAGGAGAACAATTTCCTTATGGCAGTCAAACGGATGAGCTCACAGCCAGTTATTCTTAAGTAATAGATACGGAGAAAACCCATCTCCCCTTCATACTAACAGAAGCGTTTGGCGTCTGCGTAAGGGTCACGGGTTAATGTGATGCACTCTTGCACGGTTTGTTTTCCTGCGAAGTTTAGATAAGTAGCTGACCAATGAAGCTTGTAATTACAATCTTCCGAAAACTGGCCCCAGATCAGTATAAAAATCTCTCCATCCAATTACAAGATGTAATATTTCTGCACTCAGGCTGGTAATGAGCTCTAATGCCTGTGCTGGAGTTAATCCCCATCGGATGGCGCACAGATCAGATGTTGCCTCTGTAATTAGACTGGCAGAAAATCATTATTTCATGTTTAAATAGAAAATGAGGTTGGTGGGGAAGTTAATTTCTCTCTGCTCTGTCAAGCATGGACAAGAATTTAATGATTTAATTACAGTTGTAAGCTCTCTGGATCACACTTAAATGGAGGCAAGTTTTTTTTTTTACCCTTTCTTGTTTGGCACAGTGGTGTAAAAGGCTGCGGTGGCTCAGAGCCTTTGACACAACCTTAAACACGGAAAATATCTATGTAAGGGCTTTTCATTATGATATCAACTGCCTCGTTTTTTGTCGTACAACTTTACCTTCCTGACATCGATGGCTTTTCAAAGAAAATTACTATGGCTTGATAACAAGCAGGGGAAAGTGGGGTAAGCTGTGTCACTCTTGGACTACAATTGGACAAATGAGAGATAAGACAAATGTGCCGTACATTTCAAAATATCTTTCAAAATATCTTTCAAATTATGAAATTAGATAAAGCATCTTCATCATACGGCTATAGAAAATCACTTTCTGAAAGTGGACCATTGCCATAACCCCCATGGTTAGACAGTTTTGTCAGGGGATAGAATCTTTAACATAGTGTAAGATTAGAGGAAGGGCTATTTGTGTTAATAGTTTACTGTGTCGACAATTTACTCAAAACAATTGACAGAAGCGACGTTGGTTAAATACTGTACCTAATATGCATAACTTGGACCTCAATAAAGGGAATTAAAGCTGTGCACATGAAAAGAACACAAGATAGAAGTGTTTGACATCGAGTAAATCATGGAATGTTTTTGCGTTTCCATGCAAAAACATCATTTTGGGAGTTGAATTGATTTTTTACTTCTGCAAGAGAAACGCAAAGTTATGTGTTTAGGGAAAAGGCTCCACAGTTTTAGAAATTGTGTCTGCGCAACTGTCAAAAACTGTGAATGAGGACATCTGTGTGGTCTACAATTCACTGACAGTGTATAAAACTGACATCCAGCCACAGTCCAGTGCCAATATGAAAGAATAGAGTTTAGCATTCAGAGGTTTTATGTGTCACTCATTGACAGCCCCCCTCCCCGTTTCTGTTTCATATTCAAAAATGACCCCTTGTTGGTTCTCCCTCAGGAACAGCTTGCATTGCAAAATAAATGTCCAAATTGGAATAATTCCTTGCTGAGCAATAGATGTGTTTCTCAAATCAGTTTACAAAGTAGCATTAACTTTCATAGTATTTAAACATATTGGTTTTTATTTTTGCGGTAGTATAGTGATACAGTGTCTTGTTTATTGACAGTTTGAGTGACTGCGCGCATGTGTGTCTGAGTAAATTAGTTTGGGAGCATGTGTCATTTTAAGACACTAGTGAGATGTGCTCTGGCAAACAGACAAATCTTACAGAATGCTGTTAAAGTCATGTGTGTGAGATGTGCACACACATTTTCAGTATTTACCTAAAAAGGAATTTTTGAAACAAAGGCATGGAAATATTATCTTTGATTTTTCTATTTTTGTGAATGTCAGTGTTGCTGGCCTGTGCAACAGCCATGTCCATAATGCTAGGGTGTTGTTTTTGGTGGTTGCCAGGGAGTTGCCGTTGGATTGTTAAAGGGTTGCTAGCATGTTCCTACAGTATGTGGTTAGGAAAATTAGTATTAGCTGGAAATCAGAATCATTTTTAGTAATTTGTTTTCTGTAGATTTTGTAATGCAACTTTTTTACAATATTGAGAACGTAACCTGTAAATTTCACAGTGAATTGCACAACGCATGAAATCAAGCTTGAAACATTTGCTTTCACACCTGCTTTCCATATAAAGTTTGTGTCGTGCCTATATTTAGCATTTGAGCTTGTACAAATTCATAATGCATACTCCAATAGTACCCACTAACTATAATGTCATCTGAATATTAAAACATTACAATCACTAATCGCGGCAGACTGCCACACAAGTACATTCCTTTCAAAGAACCTGGCACAATACGACAACCCCCTCAATAGACACCAAACACGCATTGTAATGTAAAACATGCCGGGCAGGAAAAGGCAATTATTATTTTAAGAGAATGATTACAATCTGAAATGAAAGGACCTCTGTGGTCCGCTATTTTTACGAGGGGAAGATTAATCTCTTGCAATCTGTACAATCATAATCAGCACTGTCCCTCACACCTGGGCTTCCAGTGTGTGTGGCGATGATCGAGAGAGAGTAAAGTAATTAATGACTCTCGCCCTACGGCTGACAGTAATGGATTGGCTGCTATCAGCGTTGGCCATCCGTTAGTTCGTGGGAAAATATCAGAGCTACCCACTTTGATGGGATTGAGCGAGACTTCATCAAATAAGGTTTTCCAGTTAAGTCATCTTGACTTCTTGACTGATTGTAAGGGCTCCTCAGGGTAGGTTACGTTGGCCAGAAATGTCTTAACAGATAATTTAACCTATAAACGCTGTTGGTTTTGTGTTTAACAATTTCTATTTATTTAGGTTTAAAACAGGTTAAGCTCTCGAGGAAGCATGGCAAGCATAGTTTTAACTCAGCGGAAGGTTGGAGAACAAAACATTTTACTAGAATAAACTAAATCACAGCCACAATGTACATCCTTACCTAACAAACCTTATCTTCGCGAAGTCTATGGCTAACATTTTCATTTTTATAAGCCAGGTAACCTTTACACAATATACACAAAAACCACCAGCAGGCAAATCTTTACATGCAGAAATTTATTACACAGAAAATGATACTCGGTATCTTAACAATTAGCACTGGCTCATTGGTTTAATAGCCAGGTTGTGCACATACTAATATTTTACTAATATACCACAAATGCATTGTAAGATACTAAAAGGTTGTATAACATACTGTATGTGCACTGACAACCTATCCGAATGTACTGTTATACTTGAAAAAGGATGATTTGGACATCAGTCTTTTAACTGAATAATTTAAAGAATATTGATTCTGGTTTGATGTTATGTACATTACTGTAAACATGATTTTTATTTTTACAAAACTAGGAATGAGTTGAAAATAATTTTCGGTCGTATTCAACATAATGTGCCAGATACTGTTGACAAAGCTAAAGTTCTATTGAACTCATCATTGAGGAATATTTTGTTCTCCAAATGCCACATCTATTATTAGAAATGTAATATATAATAACATCAAACAAGCATACATCACGAACCACGGTTTGCTAAATCTCGTTTAAATGTTAAATTATGTTTCAAAACTCAAGATTTTTCCACTTTACTCCAATATAGACTATACATCTTTCCTCAAAGTCTCATAAACGCATACACATCGAGGAGAAATGATTAGCATAAATACATTAGAATATGAATAAGTGTGAGCGCACAATTCCACCTCAATAATGATTAATATTCATTCGCGTAGCACTCTTCAGATCAGCCTCACTACCCAACAATCCACCACTATTAATATTTAAATGCTGGTTTTATTTAACGCTGATACTCTGCATGAGGGTGTTTATGGGTGTGATGCGGGCGATCTTGATAAGTTTCTCATGAGAGCTGCACTTGAGCGGATGCATTCTGCCCGGCGGTGTCATCTGCGAAATCCAATTTAACACAAAGCGGTCTTATTTACAGAGAAGACGCAGATAAACATACCTGAATGACTTTTGTCAAAAACCATTATCCTCGCAAATTCAAAAGCCAAACCTTTTTTTCTCACTTTCTACTATAAAATTGATCTTTGTGAGGGAAACCTTATGTGTTTAAAGCTGTGCCCTCCATTCAAATGTGTCAAAAGGGCATCAACTGACACCTCAGTTGTGGCCTTCTGAACCTTTCTACCTAACAAGCGAGTTTAACATGCTAACCAGGCTTCTGTTCACCATAAACAAAAAGATCTAAAACGCTTTTATGTTCTAAAAAGTGCTTTCAAAACCTTAAACTAGACAGCTTTCTAACAGGGCAACAAATAGTGGGAAGCCACTTTCTGAGACTGTGTATCCTTCTCAAAGCAAACAAAGAATACAATCTCAGTGAAAATTAACAGATGACCAATATCTGTTTTCAGGTTTTTTATCTTGCGTTGTTAGCTTAGCAATATATGCTAACATCAAACGCTATTAAATCACTTGCTTTCACAACATAGCTAGAACATTACAAATCACTCTTGTCCATCCTTCTGCTCTTGATGTTATAATTCCTGTAATTCCTATAAATGGTCCCATAGAAGGCAGCTAACTGTGTGGTAGACAGCAAGGCAGTTCGCTGGGTTTTGGAACAGAGCTATTCTCTCCTCACTGCTATGAGCCGATTAGTTGATTTCTGTTTGTATGCTAACAAGGCCCCAGTCTTGCAGCCCCTATCACGCAAGCCTAGCTACCCATCTCTATAAGACACGCGGGATGGACGCATCCCTGTAAATGTCCATAATTACCACTTTACACTTCACTTCATGACGATTGGTCTCTAGATGCAACTGATATGGATTCGCCTGCCCCTTCTTTGGCGCATTTACATACAAATTGAGGATTTTATATTTATTTATTCTTATTAATCAGCTCCATGGCGTGAATAACACAGAGGCGCTCCATCAGTGTTTAAATACATCTCGGTGACATTTGTCCCCTGCGTTAGCATGATAGGGCCGAGCTGAGGGATAATGTAGCTGTGATTACTTTTCCATTGAGAGGACAAACGCTTTCATTTTTCCTGTCATCTTGAATAAGTGTTAAAGAGGTTTTAGGGCCTTCGCCGTGTGCTCAGTATGCAGAAGGAGTGAACTTGGAGATGGCCATATTAAATAACCATTAGCAGCCAGGCTCAGATCCATTATGACAACCTGGCTCTTGAATGCACGGTGGTGATTTGGGTTGCGAGGGATCTGCGCTCGGGGGTTGCAGTCCGCACTCTCTTTTCTGGTGCAGCGTTAATGTATCATTGCTTAAACAGCCGGCAGTGGGATGGTAATTTGGTGCGCTGCAGATAAGGGTGAGCCGATGCCAACTGGGGTCTCATTTTTATGGAGACGGTCAGCCGGAGGGGACTCTGAATCTGCGGTCGATCTTTGTAATTTGATGTGTGTCTTTTGTAAAATGGGTTGTTTAATCAGTAGTCCGTAAAATGAGGTCATCGTCTTACGTAAAGGTGGTTAGCTATGAATAGAGGATTTGTACACATCTAATATATCATTCTGCAGTTGTAGTTTATAAGCTGAGAATGTATCAGCTCTGTTTTCATGTTACCTGCAACTCATCTTTATGACATTCTGACATCAATTTTAAAGCACATCTTTTGGTTTGTGATATGTGATATGATTATGTGCGCCGGTTGAGAACATTTGTTGTGAATATTTATTACGCAGATAAAAAATGTGTCTTGTTATTTGCTTTGAAGTGTTTTGTGCAGAGCAAATCATTGCAAAACCTCTTTGTTTTATGCAGAATGAAAAACCACGATGGAGGTTAAAACATCCAACAATAATCGAAGCATTTAATTATGGATGTATTTAATGAATGCACTCCCAACTGAAATCTCTTTAACCATTCCTTACATATGGACATAAACTATAAGTAGTTTGTATCTGAATAAAGAAAAGCTTGTAGAATGAAGAAGAACTAGGTTATGAGAAGTAACAGCTAGTTGGAAGAGCAGTCGGTCAGAGAAATGTGAGCCGATTACTGACGCGTTCAACAGTGGTTTTTAACATATGACAGAGATACTTCCCTTACCTCATTGTCAAATGTGTCTACTTATTGCGTTGAAGGCAAATAAATCAAGAAACAGCTCTCAGATAAACTTTTAATTCAAACAATTTAGTAAAAAATGGATAATTCTCGTTGAATGTGTACCATGAACATTCTAAGATTACTGTCAACAAGTTCTGCTCACTTCATCACCTTGGAATTTTCAGGCTGTCAATTTTTTTGTTTTTTTTACATCTTCTTATCCTGTTTAACTTATTTACACTGTAATGGTTTTTCTTCACGTTGTGTACATTCTTGCACTTTTTTAGACAACAAAACAGTTCTATCTACAAAGTCAAGTGCAACAACTTTGAAGCTCAAAACTGCTGAGAATGCAGATCTTACAATTCCAAGGTGACGACTGGCATTACAAAATAGTGATAGATATGTGCAGACACTCCACTTTATACTCCCTGTTACTGTTTCCAGGCTTTCGTTTCTTTTCTGTTGTAAACATGAAAATGTATACATGTTAAACTTCTGTGGAATTGGACTACTTCTGAACTGTGACTGCTGGATGGATCAGTGAGAAAGGTCTATTTCTAGCAGCACCTTCAATTGTGGGGCCAAATGTGAGGATCAGTGCCCGTTGGGAGTCAAGGCGGTCTAATCCCATTAACAGAGGGAGAGGGTGGAGGGAGATCCTTTTGGCGGTGGCAGTCTAAAGAGAAGTCAAACAGCGAGGGGTGTGCCACCATCACACTTCTGCCGGGTTTAGATCCAACAGCAGAATCTCAATATATAACAGGAATCACTTTGCTTAACCAGCTCTGAAATTTGGTTACAAATTTTGCATCATGAAACCACAGTCATAAAATAGTCCACCCTCCCACAGAATTTGGGTGAATATATTGACTGTGCTTAGCTACCATTTCAAAAACACAAAGACATAATTGAATTCAAAGGAGATTTAGTTTTGGCCTCCTGCAGTTCAGATGAACCTCAACAGTGGTGCGGTAACCCAAACCTGAGCAGTACCCCACACCTGAGGCCCATGTGACTGGATCTTAACCGCCCCTCTTGGTCTAGAAGACGTAAAATCGTCAAAGGCGTTGGTTCAACTCCTTCATTATGGCTCCAGAAGGAGTCTCAGATAGAGCTAATCATCAAATGAACGTCTATTGTGTGACCTCCTGAAGTGCACCCCCATTGGTTAAGCCTAAGGTGTACTTTGCCATCTGGAATATCAAAAACTTTCAAATATTTTTGTTACAAACTATTTTTATATCAAGCTGGTATTGAATGCTTGCAGGAAGATGGGCGTCTATAAAGAGATGGGACATATATCTGTTTTGAAATGCCACAATCACATCATCCTGGCCATTTCCCTGCCCCATCTCTCTACTTTCCTCCCAAAAACTCTCAGTTTTCAGTTCAACAGTTTATTACATCCAGTGAGGATTTGCTATTGCAGTTTTATTGTGTTAGATTTGAAATATGGCAGACAGCGTCCGGCTGTGTGTGCATGGCGAAGTCTGTCACTGTTACTGTGTAAATCTGCTTGACATATTTCCACTCAGATCAAATTTCAATATTCCAACGGTGGTGAATCGGATGCAAATGACGGATTTTTCATTTTCTGCGTTCATGCCAAAGTACGTTATTTCAGATCACTGACACTTAATTGTTTTCCATTGTTTTGTCAAGATTCATAACTGAGCTTAGAAGATCAGTCTTGACTCTATATAAATTATATAAATCTAGTATTAACAAATATGTATTTCATTTTTGCTTAAATAACCTTACAATATGATCTTTTTATAGGCTACATTGAGAAATTCATAAGCAACTCAAAGGTTGGTAGTTACACATACTGATAAAAAATATGCTTTGAATGCACTGTCATGTTTTTACAGCAGTTCTTACTCCCTTCTCGTCACATATTGAAGTCCGGTCAGCATCCCTCCGAGTAGCCTTTAACCGTGCAAGGTACCCCTTTGGCGTCGTTTTTCCGATGAGCGGGGTATTCCTTTGCTTTAGGTTGTTTGCTACACACTCCACACCAAGACGTGTATAATTCATTGCATTTGTAATAAATATATTTAGTTTCATAAATAGTTATGGTTTTAAAGATATTTGGAGCACCTAACTTAACCCCGGCCCAAAGCCTAACCACTGTTCAACCATATAAAACACAACACACAAATAAAAGTATGGTCACAGGTATTTATTGCACAAACCGACCAAAAAAACGAAGAATAGTAATACAAACAAGACAACCTTTTGAACCGAAGCAGCAGGATAACTTTTAACAGAAACTTGCCGTCTGTGAATGCACGGAGTCAGCAGCTCCCATTGTATGATGCAGTTGAACACAGGAGCCAATAACACTTAACGTTCAAAGCAGACAAAATTACGCAATCGGTCACGATATGTGCTGTAAAACGTAAAAATGTCAGGTCAAATGTTATGTTGTGCTTTTCTTTTGAATCTATGCTATGTTCATGTCAATACACATTAACAAAATCACAATGAAGATATGTTAGGCATCAATGAGATGAAATGGAGAGGAAATGGAAACTTTTGCATAATCTCATAATCATAATCTTTTCTTCTGCGAGAAATGTCAGAAAAGTCTCCATTTAAAGTCGAAACTATTAAAGATCGTAATATGAGTTTATCCCAAAAATCAAGTGTCTCATTTGTTTCTGCTGTTATTTCTCCAAAGCAATTTTAGGTGAGACATCTGAGTTAAATAAAACTAATCACTCCATCAAATGTCCTGAAATATGACAGAGCATGTTCCTCCATATGAAACCAATGTTAATCTATCAGGCTGATTTCAATGTTAAATTAGGCAAAGCAATGTTGAAGTGCTACTTTTAAAAAAAATTAACATACTAATGGCTTATTCCTACGGTAGCTGCCTTTGCATATTATTCTTGGAATGGACAAACTTTTTAACCCTAAAAATATACACCAGATCACCTCCACTTCTAAACCAAATATTAATTCACCTCAAGTGACTTCATTCGGTTTTTAGTCACCGGACAGGATTGTATTCATATGCTTAGTAACATTGTACACAAATGTGTCCTTCCCCCTTCTGTGTCACTCCAGTTGGAATCTGTCTAACCCTCAGCGGTCCCAGGTTGGACAAATTAAATCTGATTAGTTAGATGTAGGCTTTGTGTTTTTCCCTTAAGCTAAAGAGCCGCTATGACAGTGATACCTCATCCCTTATGAACTGAGTTCCTTTCTGTTGTTCAAACCACCTCCTCCGGTCAGCGTGGGCATGGTGGGGGAGACGGAGACTCGCTGAGGCATCCTTTGAATTGGCCCTTTCTCGCCAGCGGCGCTCCGCGAAAATTGCGTTTGGAGCACAGGTGCCCACACTCACTGTGTATCAATGGCCGGTTACCCAGGGTGCTCAAATTGAAGTGGGAGGCTTGTGATTAGAGGAAAGGCTCTTTTGTTGCCCCCTAAAAAGACAACAACGGGGAGGGAACGCAGCGGCAGGCCTCGGCCTAGGGCTCAGAACAGCATGGCGGCATGGACGAGTAGGAGATTATGAAGACGGAGAGGCGTGACTGCATAGGGGCGGGATTAAATCAAGGTGCTCTCCCGTGAGTCTATGGCGAAATTTCACGGTTATCATACTTAACTTCATGCATCCTGTAATTAAACACACTTTCTGTGCTATGGGCTTGAATTTGTTTTCCAATGAAAGAGTTTTCCTGGCACTGTGCTTTGCCGCATTGCTTCCGAACACAATGAGTTGGAGCCACAGTGTGCAGGCAGTTCTCAGCTGTGCTGTACTAATCACTCTACATTTGACCTCAGGCAAAATCAGCAAGCTGATCCATTCATCAAAGCTCCAGCCGAGATGGAGCAGCCCCTGCGCTACACGATGTCTCAACGTGTGACAGCTGAGACTTCCTTACATAGATCTTCAAAAAGATAGCACTTTCTACATAACATATATAGTATTTGTCCAGATTGACACACCTACACACACACTAGCCCATACCAAAGGTTGTACTCAGTGGTCCCATCAATTTTTTTGTACAAAACAAATCATTCCAAAAGCAGCTGGGGACTTTACACTCACTCAATAACTGGATCGAACTGTCCAACCACTTGGGTTAACGTTCATGCTCTCCCATTGGTCGAGTAACCATTTGGTACCCCAACTCTATCTACTTTCCATTATTGGTCCCCAGAAATGACTAAAGCCAATTTTGAGTCCTACACAAGTAGGCCAAGACCCCCTGTGTTGGGTACAAGATACAGACACAAACACCCTCAGGGTCCTCATTTGGATGTTTCTCAAGGGGTGTCTTGCTCAAGTGTCTGATACCCACCCACGGAGGGTCAGAAAAGGGCTTCACGCTTCTGGCCAGCCTATATTATGTCCTACCACCTCCACGACATCATCTGCTACTGCCATTAGCCTAATGACTACAGAAGAGCTACAGAGTAGACTGTGACTAATTCAGGTCTACTATTCAGCTGTGGGTACAAATGGCGTTTTTTATGCCCATATGGGTCAACATCTGTTGATATTTTGAATGTATGTTAAATGAGGAAACAAGCGTCAATGAAGACATAACTTGAACATATTTCAATACTACGAAAGCCTTACTAAAAGTAAGTATTCTGTGAAGTGTTCGGGAAGTGGTTTGCAAAGACTGCTTCAATGAAACCATTCAGACTCTTGGCCTGAGAAACATGGCCATCACCATTCTTTCTCCATTGAGACAGTTGGTCATTCCATGCTAAAAGTCAAAAGCAAGACTCTTTCAGGTCCCATACATTCTGCATTTATTCTTTTTAGAGGTAGAGAATTATCATATTAAACGGTTTGAAAGACGTCAACATTCTGAGAGCAACTCCTCCATTGAGATGATGTCTCTGAAATGGAAAGATGCATTCATCTGGTTTGTAACGCCTTTTGAAGTCGCTTTTCAGGTCATTAGCCCATTTCCCATTCAGCAAGAGCCTGCATGATACCCATTTTGGTACAACAAAGGCCGTTAATGAGTTAACGCCTCTGGTCCATTCTCTGTTTTCATACAGACTGCTTTGAGGGGCCCGTAGGCTGGGCTTCCATTGGCTGTCTGTCTTTTTATTGGCTACCATAACAACTCCCAGCTGTGGGAGGGGACGCTGAGGGTTTGAAGTTAACACAGATCGGGAGAGGTCATGCCAAAGTTGAGAGGTCAACACATTGTTGTGTTGCCAGTGAGAAGTGTATTTAAGAGCCCATAAACAGTATTCAGCTCATTTGGCTAAATAGCATTCCCACTAACCTTTTGTGCCGGGGCATTCAGGTAGCCAATTACACTGGGGCCTGCTCAATAGAGTTAATTTTTAGTCTGCTTTGTGGCTAAGAGTTACTTGATAGGCAAAATGGGCCAGTAATTGATGATCATTTAAGGCTGTAAAGCTGTTTGGGGTTTGAAGAGAGTGATCTGTGAATGGCACTTTTCTCAGAAGGCCATTGTCAAAGCGTGAATGAATGTAATGAATGCAAGTCTGACGCTCATTTAGCGGAGACTAGAAAACATTGATAGAATGAATTGTGACGAAGAACAACACTCTACTTATTCAACAGAGTGAGAAAATCATGTCTTGAAAGCATTATTTGAGAGTATTTATAATGATTCGATTTTTTCCTCGCAAAAAGAGACAGTGCCACGGTTAGTGATGTAGTATGATGCTGCCTTAAAATAAGGTTATATTGAAGATTGAACCATGTAGATTAACAAATTTATTTTGTCGTCAGATTTCCCTTTATCAAAGAGGCATTATTCTTACATTTAAGTTACAGCCATTCTTTTAAGCGTACATTATCATAAAGATGAGCGCAAAGCCCACGTTCATTAGCTAAAAACCTCAATCATCACATTTACATGTAATGGAGTCTATAAAACGCCAGGCACACAACTAGGTTTTACAACATATCTAGAATACTATTAGAGACTATCTAGATATTAGTATCACAGACTCCAAAAACATGGTATTTCCATAGTGATACTCCATCCATGCATTGTTGTTTTGTTGTTTGTGTCTTACTCCATTTTTCTCCGCCTTTCCTTGTTCTTTCCTTTCATTGTGTGCTTGTTTCGAGGAGAACATGATCTCTCTCTACGGCAGCCTGTGAGGCATTCTGTTGCTTATCATCGAATTCACTCCCACATCTGCACTGGCTCTAAAACAAACATTTGCCGAGCGAAACAAGTCGTTTAACATGGGTGTAATTGATACAACAGGGTTGCAACTACATAACTACACAGCAATCAACATGAATCGAATGTGTTCGAGCATGTTTGTTGGCTCGAGCTTGTACGGTACCTTTGAGATGTGAAAAAACAAGCATGTCATTCCTCAGAGATGGATTGAAAGTTAAACTATATTTTAAGAGATTAAGAGATCTGTTCAAAGCAAATTATTTACAATTCCATCTATTTCACGTTACAAAACCTTTTATAAATAATACAATTCTCCTGATCAAGTTCCAGTTGGTCGAGCACCTGATGGGCTTGGAAAGCTAGCTGTGGTGGGTAAGGGCTAACCTCTGCCCCTACACCCAAAATTACCTATTAATCACAGTAAAACAGCTGTTTTTACCTTTGTAGACTGACATGGCCAGTATCTCTTTTCTTTCTCCTCGCTCGCTACATGTCACTCACCTCTTTGAGAAAATCAATGAAATGTTCTGAGGTGGATATCGCTTCATCAAAACACATTAATCAAAAACAGTGCTATCATGTGAAGTTTTATTATTTGAAGATCTGATTCATATCTCTGATAAAGATAGAGGGACTAATCACCGATAAGCTTTGACTGATTCATATTTTAATAGAAAAGAACATTAAGTGTGCATGGGAAGAGAAGCCTACTGACATTATGAACGTTGTCCTTTTCTGTGCTAGAATGTTTTGAGCGGTCGCCAAGATGTCGCTATAGTTCACGGTTAGCATTAGCATTCTTCAGTGTGATTGCTAAGGTGTTCTAGGTAGTCGCTAACTGGTCCATGTCAAAAGTTCCTACCCTATAACATAAAATTCTCCCAGTCTATAGTATTATTCCTCTGTCAGTGTCATGTTGCATTTCATCCACACTGTATTCCTGTACAGTATTATCTACTCATTAAAAATACCCAAACTGTACTCAAAACTGTGAAAAAGTTAATTTATCTTAGAAAAGTTTATTTAACTTCCAGTGACACAAAGATAAGAAATCACTTAACTCAAAAATATCTATTATATCTTCCAATGACGTCAGAGAGATTCCCAGCATGCTTTGTATGAACTGGATAGTGGGAGTAAATCTCAAAATAATGCCCACTCAACCCACCCCCCGACAAAAATGGTTGAGGGCCGATGTGGGCCAAGTTATCCGGGCCTGATTTTGCTTCCCAGTCTGCCCCTGATGAGGTTACTTTTGTGCAAAAGAGTAGAGCATTTGCTTAGGAGGAAAACAGATTCAGTTCAAATTTTAACAGTTTGATCTGAAGGAAGTATATTTGTAGTGCTACAGCTGTAATTGGGTCTTGTTCCTTAATGACAGCATTGATAAGTGAAACGATAAGTGAAAATGTAAAATGAAATAATGAAAAATGAAGTTTATTCCAAAACAATTATTTTGATTTTACTATACTTATGTGTTTGGTTTTCTTTACTCGGAAGTGTTTAGTTATTAACTTAAAAGTTCTAAGGAAAAAAGCTATCACAAATGTTTTGAATTATCTTAGTTTTTCGGGGTTTACAGTGCATGTTTTATTAATCACCAGGAAGAACAGTAAAGGCATGTTTATAAGATTTATCATTCTAAATGTAAGAAAATACAGGCATCCAGACCTCAACTACAACAATATAATTCGTATAACTTTGAAAAGTAATAGTACGCCTACAAGCCTCATAATTTGAGCAATCGTTCATTTCTGTAGTACAAACTGTGGGCCAAGTTACATGCTGAAGTTTAATAGTGAGAGTTAGGGCTATACGAATAGTCATGCCTGCGTTCATCTGAAATGATGGCCTCAAACCACATGTAATCAGAAGAGCCAAAATTGGATTTTAATTACAGTTTGTTTGCTTTTCTTCTGCGTTCTCGTACAAAAGCGCACCTGCAAATCTAGGACAACACTCCCACATACAAATTACACTTTGTATCTGATTTATTCGATATGCAGGTTAATACTGAGTACGGTGGTATTAGGTTACTTTTGTGAGTCAGTGTACTTAAGCCTCACTTCATAGCGTAGATCAATCATTAAACATGTTCGCACCACTAGAATCTACATTATAATGAAATAACAATGTTTACTCACCTGCTCGGGTCTGAGATAAAAAATCAAAGTAAGAGGTAGCATACAATTATGTCTTATCAACGCCAGTGTTTGAAATGGATGAAAATGTTGTTGGTGTAGTTAGGTACACCACCCAAACAAGGCTTGGCTCAAATATACAGAAATGACTTGAGATATGTCTGTTAGTCTCGAGTAGATTGTGTTTGTTTGAACGAGTGATCGGTTAGTGAATGAGTCAGGTAGAATATGACTGTCTGAATTGATAAACGTTTTCTTTTATCTCTTTGTGTGTGTGTCTGACAGGCATATTTATGCTTTGTTTGTGCTATACCATTAACAACAGTTTACTGGTTACTGTGGAGACATTTCCTTTTGATGAAAATTCATTTCATGGTTTGAACTGAATTATTATGGGAAAAGCCAGAGGATTGTTTTATTTCTCAGTTGTTTTATTGTAGTCCTAATTTTGCAGTTCCTTAGAAACAATAAACCAGTCACAATATATTCTGGACCTTAAGGGAGATAATGAAGGATTATTATTTGGGTCTATTCTGGATCTCTAGTGGAGATTATTTGGTTG
Source organism: Triplophysa dalaica (assembly GCF_015846415.1). Classification (NCBI taxonomy): domain Eukaryota; kingdom Metazoa; phylum Chordata; class Actinopteri; order Cypriniformes; family Nemacheilidae; genus Triplophysa; species Triplophysa dalaica. The sequence continues at coordinate 14,060,296 of NC_079565.1, read as the reverse complement.
TTTATCTCAAAATAAACATTTCGGAAACTTTAATCTCAGTGTGGCTGTAATTTATGCAAATTTAGATTCATTTAAATATTACAATTAAATTGATTTATTCATTGTATTACAGCAATAATGCGAGCACTAATTGTACTGAAAACAGTGTCACTGTTCTAAAAATATGGCCTTTCTATAAACATTTATTTAATTATTTTGGGGGATTGGGGCTGAGATGCATGGAAATGTTTTCTTCGCTTTCACACAGCACTGTTCCGTGTGTCATGTCAAAAGTCTTGTAGTGCTTCAGTTAAACAACTGATGACACACTGGGCGTTCCTGTAATGACTGTGTCAAGGTTGTCCTCATGACCTGAAGGGGGCTGGGCTGCTTCACATCCACTGTAATTATCCAAACAAAAGCCAGGCCTAATTGTCCTGTAAAACAATCCAGCTGCCATTGAGCAGCGGCAGATCATTTCTCCGGGGCTGGGGTGATCCATCTTTGCGTGTCGTGGGGACAGAAGGAGGGCCCTGACAGGTTAAGCCCTGATATATAGTCATGTATTGTGTTGTGCTTCACAGACGGCAACACAAAAGAAAAGTTAACCTGGATGACTCCATTGTTGCTGTTCCTTTGGCTCCGCTGAGGATTTTGTGATAAAAACGGACTGTTGGTGACGCCGACGTGAAATTGGATGCTAGCACTAAATCTGGTATTGATGTCAGTGTAATGACAAAAAAAGTGTGTGTCTCCAGGAAAAACGATGGGGGGGACTTGGACAATTGTCTGAGATTTGCTCTTGAATAAGTGGCAGGAGTTTTGGGTGGAAATATATTTATTTGAACAGTAGTGGATCGGGGCCACAGGGAATATTCAGGATATTCTTTTTCATTCTTTTAATACTATTTTCTGATTTCAGATAGATATGTAAGGGATAATGTACAGGCAGCAGGTTGTTATCACAGAAGTAAGCCTGACAGTTTGATCAGGTCACACTGAAGGGGCTCATTTCACGATAACAACCGGCTGCTTGTATATTGTCCTGCTTATTACACGGCTACTTGCCACATTTTTGCTAATTTTTACAGAATGCAGTCCTTCTGCAAGGAAAAAGCGTTAACTTCTGGATTTAAGGAAAGAAACGATGTTCAAATGTCACGAACAGGCAATTTGGTTTAATCATTTCTAAACATAATGTCATATATGTTATTAAAATGTATCTTATATTTAATTAGTCAAAAATACTATAAAAAATTTTTTTTTGGGAGATTGTTATCAGGGAATAACAAACCTGCAAATGTCACGACTGGCCAATCAGAATCAAGCATTCCAACGAGCCGTTTAATAATAATTATCAAACATTAACATCATATCCGTTGATAGTTGACATATAAACCCTACCATGTGTCCTACAGTTTGACAGCAACAATAAAAAAATATCTGTTAGTAATATATTTTATTAACTGATGAATTATTATATTTATCATATAAAATAGCATAAAAGAGATATTAATTCCTTGATATTGTTTTTCAATATTAGCTGTCACACCATAGGATACATGTTTAGATTATTTGTAAAATAACGAAATACAGTTTATACAGCATAAAAAAGTCTAGTATGCCATATACAAGTATTTGTACTGTAATTGTTAGTGTGCCCTCCAAAGGTATATCTCAATATCTCTATGTTTTTCCACGCGTGGTAGAGATGCAGGTATTAAATCTTGACATAAACATATGATTTGAAGCAGGTGTGAGTGACTGCTGTTGCTGTAAATGTTTTTCTACAGTCCGTAAAAAAATAGGAATAAATAAATACTACTATAGTCGAATCTGTTTACAGTTTGTCAAATCATCTTCCGTCATTCCAAAAAGAGTTTTCATATTGTAACTGTACATCACATGCAAACCAGCTGTCCAGGTTGAGTGTCAGATCTGAGGCCTGCTGTTGTGAGCACACTGTCACACATGACATATGCTAGCTAGTCATCTGCTGTAAAACTCTAGGTCTGAAAGTGAGAAATACTGCAACTAGCTTCAAACTAAGACAATGTCTGAGACATAACAGATGGACAGCACCATTACAATAGTGTTTTGTGTCCTTTTAGCTCTTGTGTTAGTTGGGTTGTTTATAGGGAAAGCAAACACAAAAATTTAGGTATTTCTGTCAAGTAAGCAAAAAACTAACTGCAAAGATGTTTGTAGGAGTTTTTGTAAAAATATAGCAGGCTTGGAAATTTAAAATACGCTTATGGATTCATTTTTCATCATTTGTTAAGTCAAAACCCAAGATGTTTGTGGTTTCAGCGTATTAAAACAAAACAGAGGCTATATTTCAATTCTCATACTTTCCATCCTTAATAGCATATATAAAATAAATGAAAATATGCTGAAAATGGTTTGCTTCAGGTGCTAAGTAATATACAAATTGTTGTAGAGCCCTTAATTGGTCTTTAGAGAGGATTCAGCAGGTGTTTATGTCGAGGTTTCTTCCTTATTGGATGTAACAGATGTAAAGAGTTAAATGACCAATTAAAATCCTTTAAACTGACCAGCAGACTTGTTTCCATTCACTTAACATAATAAAAGGTGACATATGCGCATGACAGAAGTTTAAACACACCCACTCAATGTTTATTGTCCTCATTTTAGAACAAATGATGATAAAAATACTGACATGTAAGTATTGTAATTATGTAGAAACCAAAGTTTAGAATATTTTAAAATAATTGTTCCCTTTCTGTCGGTCTCTCGACGTTGTGTCGAGAACGACAGATGGGGTTCGCCCTTGAGAACCAATCAACTCTGACTACTATAGAAAAGGCCAATGAAATTTGGCGAATGAAATTTGCATGCCGGGCTCCCCCCCCGGAAATCCGGTATAAAAGGAGGCCGGCGTGCAGCATTCACTTACCTTTTGTTCTTCAGAGCCATCGCTCATGAGTACAACTCAGGATTCAATCCTCTACAACTACACGCTGGTGCTACGACGTGTTACAGCGGATCGTCCCTTTCTGCAGCGACCTTCCCCTGGGCGTCTCGGCGGTTCCGGAGGTGTTAGAGATTTTTTCTAAAAGTCCTTTTCAGGACTGACTGAGCATTCTCCAGCGCGGCATGTCCCGCTGTTCTCTTGGGTGCGGCACCCTCATCGAGGAGGGGGATGGACACGATCGCTGCATTAGGTGTCTGGGCGTCCAGCACACTGAAGCAGCGTTCGTTGACACATCTGCCTGCACTGCGGGCAGATTGTCATTCAGAAGTTGCGGTCACGGGTGGCTGTCTTCCTACGGGAACCAGCCACCATTTCGTCTGCTACCCGGGCTGTGACATCTGTGGCTACGGCCCCGATGACCACCCACGTTAGCAGCGTTAGTGATACGGGGAACTCTGCGAACGTAAACCCGCCAGCCAAGTGCTCACGGGCCGATCGCACCCCGATTCGCTCTTCTGAACGTTCCCCAACCGGCGGTGGCATACCGTCCGGATCCTCACGCACACACTCGGAAACGATGTGTGACGTAGATGAGATGTCGCTCGCAGCATCGGAGGGAGACTGGCATCCGACTCTGCCGAATCCAAACTCCACCCCCAGCGGTCAAGTTCAGGAGGAAGCAGAAGTGATGTCATCCGTGCTAACCCGGGGATACGTGGTTCCCGAGGTCGGTGCGCGGTGCAAACCGCGCCCACCCCGGGTGCCATGTTTTTCCCGGAGGTGCATGAGGAGCTGTGTAAAACTTGGAACGCTCCTCTCACGGACCGTTCTAGTGAAACCAGCTCCGGCTCCCTTACTTCCCTCGATGGTGAGGCAGCCAAGGACTGCGTCGAGATCCCCCGGGTGGAACGTCCGCCTGCGGTGCACCTGTGCCGCGGACGGCTACCACCTGGGGGGGGATCGACCACTCCTACCGTCCAAAGCACGTAAGACTTCGGCATCACTGGTGTCGAAAGCTTGCGATGTTGCGGGCCAGGCTGCCTCCTCTCTCTATGCCTTGGCCATCCTGCAGGTCCGCCAGGCCAGGGCGTTGAGAGGGCTCCACGAGGGTAAGGCCGACCCGGGTATAATGCAGGATCTCCGTGCCACCGCTGACAGCGCTCTACGGGCGACTAAGGCGGCGGCACGGGCCCTGGGTCGGACGATGTCCACGGTAGTGGTCCAGGAGAGACACCCCCGGCTATACCTTGTGCAGAAGAGTGACAGCAAGGAAGTCCGCTTTCTTGATGCACTCATCTCGCAGGGTGGGTTGTTGGTAACACCGTCGAGGACTGCGCTCAGCAGTTTTTTGACGGCGAAGCAGACAGTGGCAATTAACCACATTTTTTTCACGCCGCGACTCGGCCGCCTACAGGCCTCCGAGATCTCACGTGACGTCTGCTTCCCTGCAACCCAGGACCCTTTCGACATCGGCTCCGGTTCCTGTGCCCCCACAGGCGGCACCCCGGAAGCAGAGGTCGAGGGGGAAACCTCCACCCCGTCAGCAACCTCCTCGCGAGAAGGGACACTGACGGGAAGACCCCAGGGAGAACAACATCGGGCCCGAACCTTCACAGCCACGGCTCTGATCGGTCGGTACGGGACGACTCCTGCCTCGTCACCAAAGCCGGGCCCTTGTTAGGGCTTGGCGCCCACTTACTCACTGAGTTTCCTGTTCTCCCCGGGTTTACTTGCAGCCGATCGCACACTCCACTGGACTGTGCTCGGCGAACCGACCTCACACCCTGGCGAGGCGTGAGGTCGTACACATATACGACAGCCGTCACCACTCTCAAACCGACAGTGCGTGCCGTTGTCCCGCCAGGCAGGTAAGCAGGCGGAGCAAAAACCTTCCCTCCGGGGACTCCCCGCGACATGGTTAGCTCCGCCAGCCGACGAACCACCCCCCGTGGGAATGATGAAGCAGACCGTCCCCTTGGTCACCCTGTCACAGTCCCTGGGAGCTCGAGAGCTGCCCACACTGTCTCGCTGGCTAATGAGGGCGGTCCGTCTTGGTTACTCGATCCAGTTCGCCAGAGACTCACCCAAGTTTCGGGGCATCATCTCTCCCTCTGTCAGAGGCAGGGACGCCTCCGTACTTCGGGAAGAGGTCACCACCCTTCTGGCAAAACAGGCATCGAGTTCGTCCCTCAAAACCAAGATGTTCAGTGGGTCACCACCCGCACTTCATCGTTCCCAAGAAAGACGGCGGGTTGCCCCCAAAGGCTGCGTACCCTGAACAGAGCACCTTCACAAGCTGCCATTCAGGGTGCTCACACAGAGGCGCGTCCTGACATCTATGAGGTGTCAGGATTGGTTCGTGGCAATCGACCTGAAGGACGCTTACTTTCATGTCTCGATCCTCCTCGACACCGGCCGTTCCCACGGTTCGCGTGCGAGAGGCGGGCATATCAGTACAGAGTCCTCCCTTTCGGTCTGTCCCTGACCGCCCTTTCTCCCTGAGAGGAGGAAGGCGAGCGGGTACTAAACTATCTCAGCGACTGGCCTATCTTGGCACACTCGCGAGATCTGTTATGTACACAAAGGGACCTGGTGCTCCGGCACCTAGGTCGATTGGGACTCCAGGTCAACCAAGAGAGGGGCAAGCTCTCCCCAGTGCAGAGCATCCTCTTTCTCGGTATGGAACTCAGCTCTGTCACCATGTCGGCACACCTGTCCGCAGTTGTGCCCAACCAGTGTTGAACTGTCTGAAATGAACATTTTAGGCAGACAGCGGTCCCCCTGAAACAATTCAGAGGCTCCTGGGACACATGGCGTCCTCGCGGGCTAATACCCCTCGAGTTGATGCACATGACACCGCTCCAACACTGGTTTCAGAGTCGAGTTCCGAGGAGAGCGTGGCACACCGGCAGCAGGCGCATGGTGATGCCGCCCTGCTGCCGACGCACCATAACCCCTAGTCTTTATGACTTTTTCGACGGACTCAGGTCCCTCTGAGCAGGTTATGAGGCAGGTCGTGGTGACGACTGAAGTCTCCCTGCAGGGGTCCGGTGTAGTGTGCAACGGGCACGCAGGTGGGGTGTTGGACGAACCCCCGCCTGCGCTGGCATATCAATTGCCAAGAGTTGTGGGCTATGCTACTTGCACTGAGCAGGCTACGGCCTCTCGTGCGAGACATGCACGTGCTGTTCCGAGGACAGCACTATAGCTGTAGCGAATACAGATCGTCAGGGTGGCGTTCGCACACAGCAGCTAAACACAACTTGCTCGACGCCTCCTCCGGTGGAGTCAACAGGTGACTCGTTCCCTGCAGGCCACACACCCCGGGCAAACTGAACTAGACAGCCGACGTGCTTTCTCGCCAGTTTATGCCTCGTGGAGAGTGGCGACTCCACCCCCGTGCAGTCCAGCTCATTTGGAGGCTGTTCGGGTAGGCCCAGGTAAAACCTGTTCACCTCCCGTAACACCACCATTTGCCCGCTTGATAGCCCTGCCCTCGGCACGGATATCCTTGCGCACAGCTGGCCGCGGGATGGGCGGAAGCACACCTTCCCCCCCCCAGGAGCCTTCTTGTACAGACTCTGTGCAAGGTCAGGGAGCAGGAGCACCAAGTGTTATTGGTTACACCACACCGGTCTAACCGCACTTGGCCTCAGAGCCGATGCTCTGGACAGCGACTCCCCCTGAACCATTCCCCTGACAGAGGACCTGCTCTCTCAGGGGAAGGACACGTTCTGGCATCCCAGATCAGACCTCTGGAACACCCATGTCTGGTCTCTAGACGGGACGAGAAGATCCTAAGATGGCTACTCCCCCTATACGGCTGAGACCATCACCCAGGCTAGGGCCCCATCTACTAGGCGGTTACACGCCTCTAGACGGTGCCTCTTCTCGTCCTGGTGTCTTTCTCAACGAGAAAGACCCACTGAGGTGCTTGATCAGGATTGTGTTCCCCTCCTCACGAGACTGGAGACTAACATCTCCCTTCCACACTGAAAGTGTATGTAGTCGCTATTGCCACTCATCACGACTCAGTCGGTGGAAAGTTTCTAGGGCAACACGACCTGGTCACCAGGTTCCTAAGCAGCGAGAGGGCGGAATCCGCCTCATCTCCGCTCCATACCCTCTTGGGACCCTAAGTGGTCCTGGGGAGCCTCAGGGCCCCCCAAAGAGACCCTCGGAGGTTCCGATCTTCCTCATAGAGTAAGACGGCCCTCCTGACGGCGCTCACTTCTTTCAAGAGGGTAGGGGACCACCGAGCATCCTCCGTGTCCCTGGATTGCCTTAAACTCGGCCCTGGAAACTCTCACGTTATCTTGAGACCCAGGCCCGGATGCGTGCCCAAGAAGTTCCCACTACTCCCTCCGGGGCCAAGTGGTGAACTTGCAGGCGCTCCCCATAGGGGAGGAAGACCCAACCCGATTAGTGTTGTGTCCAGTACGTACTGGACCGCACGCAGAGCTCTGAAGCTCTGACCAGCTCCGTGTCTGTTGGAGGACAGCAGAAGGGGAAGGCTGTCTCCAAACAGAGGCTGGCGCACTGGGTCGTGGACGCCGTTACGACGGCATTCCGATCTCAGAATCTCCCATGCCCATTGGCAGTGAGGGCTCACTCCACACGGAGTTTAGCCACCTCCTGGACACTGGCAGAAGCGCCTCTCTAGCAGACATCTGTAGAGCTGCGGGTTGGGCTATGCCCAAACACCTTCGCAAGGGTTAACAACCTTCGCGTAAACCCGGTGTCAGCCCACGTCCTGCGTGGCGACATGTAGGACTGGCATCCGGGGGGGCGTATGCCTGCGAAAGCACCTTTCCACCCTCTAACAGGTTGGGTCAGTGTGCTATTTACCTTTTCTTCTTACCCGAACACATCGCTAAGAAACTGGTACCTCACCAGCCTCCCTTCTTACCCAGACACTGGTTAAGAATAGGCATTCCATCCATCACCAAACAAGCACCCCCTGGGGGCTGGCTGGGCAGAGCAGCCTTCCCCCTTAGGCCGGGATACCATGTGAGCTATCACAGATAGCTCTAACCGGACCTAGTGCTACCGGACGTCTGTAACAACCCCTCCGTGGGCTGTTCCGTCTGATGTATCCTCATGAGAATGGTTCCCACTCCTGGTAACCCATGAGCTTCCCCAGGTGGGCCTCCACCTCGCGGTTAACTACTCAGTCCGCACGTTCCATGCGTTCTCCTCCAAGGACGAGACCATACCTATATCCACCATATTCCTCCCCACGGGTAGGAGGTGGCCTCTGTAGCGCTTCTCTGATTAAGAGTCACGCTTACCCGGTGTAAACTGATCTGGATGGCCTCTCGCCTATAGAGAGCTAAGGCCCCGTCCGTGAAAGTTACCGGTCAGGGCTGTACCCATCTTTCTCCAAGAAAGCTCTGGAACCCCCCGACCACCACACTGGAAGGTTACAGTCTCACGAAAGCTTCGAGATGACACGCCCAGGCTTGTTACCGTCGCTTCGCTAGAGATTGTGACGCGATACAGCGTTGTGGCGTTTTCCATAGGCAACCCCATCTGTCGTTCTCGACACAACGTCGAGAGACCGACAGAAAGGGAACGTCTTGGTTACGTATGTAACCTCAGTTCCCTGATGGAGGGAACGAGACGTTGTGTCCCTTATGCCACGAACACGTATCGTATTCTGCTGCAGTTTGAGAGGTCTCAGGCTCTTCAGAACAAAGGTAAGTGAATGCTGCACGCCGGCCTCCTTTTATACCGGATTTCCGGGGGCGGAGCCCGGCATGCAAATTGCATTCGCCAAATTTCATTGGCCTTTTCTATAGTAGTCAGAGTTGATTGGTTCTCAAGGGCGAACCCCATCTGTCGTTCTCGACACAACGTCTCGTTCCCTCCATCAGGGAACTGAGGTTACATACGTAACCAAGACGTTTTTGAATACGTAATTAAAGTAACCACCCTTTGATTTGAGCTCTGTCAGTGATCTCAATAAGTGCCTTCATGGATTCCTTTTAAACCATTCAATTGAATTCAATCAATTTAAAAAAATTGAGCATTGTTCTGTAGCTGTTACATTAGTTTTTCACTCATATTTGTACAATTTTAACCTACAGCACAGTTTGGTATCTGTTTATATCAGGGAGTAGGTGTGTGGCTCTTGCGGGTGAGAGGACTATGAGCAGACATCTCCACATTGATGTTCCCGTGACTCCGAGACAGAAAGGCAGACAATTGAGCGTAATACTGGACACGCCTCCCGCCTGACCATCTGCCTACTGATTGGAGTAAAGCAACTGTCAGTCACCTCAAACAATCATTTAAGCAACTGATGTTGACCATGTTATCAACATAAAACACTAAACTGAATTCATAAGGTAAGTAGTAAACAGATGATTACTTACCAGAATGAGATCCATATTTGTAAAAAATATCCATGGTTCCGTTCCAGTAATGAGCTGCCATCTTCCCATGATAGTCCCTGATATTGACTTTGGCATCTGAAGAGAGAAAAAGATACATGTCTGTTGACACATGTTCACAAATACACACACATTTTTAATTCACAGCTATTATGGGGATACAAAAGACACAAATCATTTGTAAAAAAGCACCAAAAAAGGTTTTGTTGGCTCAACCAATGGTCTATTAAAGTAAGTGACCTTTCTGAAAACCTGTTGCCAAAATCTGTGTGGTAAGTCTTTACATTACGGGACATCTTAAATTGATCAAGTACCTATTCATTGTGAGTCAAATGTGGGAAAGCAGGGATACTTAGGAAAATTCCTGACGATTTGAGAAGATTCGCTGCCCTTTACATCCCCCACAGAAGGACCTTGTGGGATTTAACCCAACCAGTTCTGAATATTTAGATTGCCTTCTAAATTTCCAGTTAGACTTTTACACAGCCTTGCTATAAAATATATTCCAAAATTGGCTGCTTTTTGAAACAATTAATAAAATATGAGTTTGTTTTCCTTCACACTTTTGCACACAGATGGCTGCTCTTTCATTAATGACTCTTTTTTTTTAACACAAACAGAGGTGTGAGTGCATGGGAGGTCAAGGTTACGTGGCGATCAGGTACTGCTGCTTAAAAATAACAAATGCACCGTCATCTCGGCCATTGGGGAGTCGTTAAAAATAATATACCCGAGCACTCTTATTTCAGTCTTATCCTCTCTCCTATCCTCTGTAGAACACGGTCATAATCACAGTGGCCTTGTAAGAACCATATGGACTTGAGCTGGTCTGGGGCCTGCTGGAATACCGGAGTGGTTAATTAGAAGCTGAATGCTGAGAGACTGAGTGCTGATCTGAAATCCCTCCACGCCTGGATACACAGAGCGGCCTTTTGAGCAGACACCGGCCTCTTGAGAGTCGGCCAGAAACGGAGGAGTAATTATTTGAGATAACAGTGAAAAGAAGAGGAGGAGATTGTGCATCTGAAAAGAGAGCAGGCCATATAAAGAAACAGAAAGCGAGAATAGGGCAGAGAAGGGGCGTTAGCGCTAAAGGTCAACATGCCCTATTTTTATGTAGAGTGTCAACAGCCTGTTTTCACATACAACAGATTCTATTCCTGGGGATTCAGCTTTAGAGATGCTCCATTGCCTGACCAATGAATCAACATAAATAACACGTTATTTTGACCAGCAATCTACTGACGGGATTAGAAGTACTTCAATGTTTTTCATTTCAATAAAAACAAACAATTGAGACTTTATAACTCTATATACTAATAGAAAAATATGTACACAAAAATGCTGGGTTGTTTTAACCCATGGATGGGTAAATATAGACAAGCCACTGATTTGAATTAACATAGAAAATGTCCATATTTGAGCCAAAAATGGGTTGAAATAACTCTGTTTGATTGTACATTTTATTAAAGAGTACTTAACATGAGATCATGAAAAAATGACATTACATGCATTGGGTAATGTTGTCGTGTTTGAAAGTAAGCAGTCTGCCATGTTGTAAATCCGAATGTGAATGAATAACAAAGTTATTGGCGTGGAAAAAAGGGAGTCGACACATTATCACGCAAACGAGTCGTCCATAGTCCAATTCGCGAACCACCGCGGATTTACGTCACTACATATAGTCCCAGCCTACATTTTGCAAGGACTGTCCGCAAAAACACCTCCCCCAAAACACTGTAGCTCGTGAGCCTCATTCGCTGTAGACCAATCAGAGCAAACTAGACCATCTGACCAATCACACCAGAATAGGCTAGCTGAAAGGACGGGATTAGACAGATGAATCGCGGAACCATTCACTTGAGAGTCAGTCAGTTAGTAAGGTAAGAATACTATTATTACGAAATAATAGTGTTTTTTCACCTTCTATGTAAATAAAAGTGTTGTTGGACACTCCATAAACCATAGTAGAATAAAATAGAATCCATTAAAGAGCTTCTTTTTCCTGTGTTGACATTTCCTATTGAAACAAGAAGTCAGTTGGACTTGACCAGAAAAACTGCTTCATTTGCAACTACTGTAATTATAGACTGAAAAAAAAGATAACTCCGCTTTTAAAACTTTTAAAAAATCATGTTTTTTATTGTGCATTACAATTAATATATATCAAACAGCAGTAGGTTTGTTAGGATTTCAGCCATAATAACTAAAATAAAAACAGCTTACTTAAAAAATAAAAACATTCGATTTTTTGTAAAAGCAGTTATCTCACCTCTTCGAATACTGATGGGTCAAGTTGTACTGCAAAAATATTATCTAAACTATTTACATCAATAGGTAGCCTACAATTCTTTGATATAGTTCACCATTTAAATGGTAAATAAACATCCTGACAAAAAAATAAGTAGAAAACTTTGCTTTCAGAGACAGATTTCCAAATTGACTTACAGTTCATTCAGTATCATGTGAACAGAACCCATGACCTTTGTGCTGCTAATACAGTGCTCTACCAATTGAGCTATATGGACATTTTTTGGGGGAAAATTATTTTAAATAATTACAATTGGATACATTTTTTTGAATTTCTGTTAAAGGGCCATGTTAGGATAGTTTTAAAGATATGCAAAACAAAAATACTGACTGAGAAAACGAACTGAGGCAAAAAAGACACCTGTTTCCAAATTCACAGTGCGGTTCCTTTCACGCAGAGCCTAAGTATAGACGGCGGACATGAATTGATAACAATAAACTAATAAAACTGCAGTTGTAATAAAGAGCGTACGCTGTGATTTTCAACAATCCAGTCACGGCGGTCTCAAGCAACTGCGAGGTGTTTAACTAAGTTATATGATTACAGTTGTGTCTGGAGAAATTTGGTGTGCTTTAATAGAGTTACGCGCGGGTCTTAAGCTGTCGGCTGCTAAGAGAGGCTTATGTTTCCAGGCGCAAAGCGGTAATCCTATAACTGTGTTCAACTATATTGCTTAAGACACTGCAAGCAGTCAGTTTGTAACTATGTTAAACTATCTACAGTTCCCTAACCACATGCACAGATCTCTCTGAGATAAGATAAAGCATTATTCACTTAGAGTGCAATAGAAATTACTGCAGTGAAGACATGCTGCTTTGAACACTTTAAACGCATTTGGAGGTTCAGGTCTCTCACAAAAAGTACTGTTGTCTTACTTTGGTGCAGTGATGGCATGATATATAGCAACACAGTTGTACTTTGATACATGGTACTCCAGAGGAAACCATGCCATTAATATCAAATGTACCAAAAACTAGAGTAAGGCACCATGCTACCTTTTGTCTAGTAACTTAATCTATGAGAATTGTGTTACACTATAAACAATTTGTCATATAGAATAGTAAAACAAACCGCAACATTAAGATTGCTCTGTAGTTCAATTGGACGGGCATTGTGCTTGCAAACCAAATTCCTGGGTTTGTTTCTCGTGGAACACACATGCTAAAAGAAATGTATATTCTGAAACTCATACCTTAAGTCACTTCTGATAGAAGCATCGGCTAAATGCATAGATACATTTGTAATGTTACTACATTACTAACACAACAATTCAAGAAAATGTATTACAATAAACACAGTGCACAGGCAAGATAAATGTGATGTAAATGTAACGGGTGTAATTCACTTATAAAACCATCTTCATCCTTTTCTATGTTTTGCATCCAGCAACAATTCTTGTAAAAATGCTTGTAGTTTCATGTTCATGCCCTGTGAACATCTTTGTAACTCTATGATAAACCAAGAGAAATACAAATCAAACACATAATCGTATGCCTAGACACTCTGTAAACAATACACATGTCACTGGGCGAACAGTAAACAGTCTGGCCACTTGGTGAGGGGTACGAATGGGGCAGCTGATGGCAGCTTGGCGTGGCACGGCTCATTGGTTTGGAGGTTCCCAGGTGAAGTGCTGGCACTGGAGATCCCATCAAACCGATGCTATATCATTGACCGCCACTCAATTAACATTCACTGACAGTCCAAGACCTTCTGCTATCCTGATCTGATCATCGATGTACAGATAATGGTTAGCTACTATCGGGTTTTATGTTTACAATGCAGAAATCTATAACTCTGAGGCCAGTAACAAGTCTGTAATTGTAATAGCTTGTCCAAGAAATAGAAAAGTCTGGACCTGATGTATAAATCTAAAGCTGCAATCTAACACTTTCTAGTTAAAATAAAACAGATATATCTACAGTATATATTGAGCAGGTACATAAACAAGTAGTGTTAAAAACTCTCTCCTTACGCCGATTCACACCGGGAAGCATATAATAATGATTCAATAATTATTTTAGGTGTCGATTTTGCCGCAAATGTGAGTTTGAGGTCATTTGATTTGATCATTTAACCCAATAATTATTTGAAAGCAAAAGTTATATACGGCAGCTTTCACATGCACTCTTGCACTAATGTGGAGGTTAAAAAGTCTCTCTCTTTATTTACTAAAGAACTAAATACCTTGAGCCTGAAAATTTAAGTCATGCCCTATAGCGTATAGAGGCTGCTACCCAAAATGGGTTATAAAACAAAGTATATACTTTCAAAGGGTACAAACAGTTGCCACATTTTTTGTTGTTGATGTCAAAGGTTATGCATCTAATCCAACTCAACTGTATTTTAGCACCAATTCAGCAGTCACTTGGTCAGCCACATTAGCGTGATGCCAACATGACAGGTTGCGTGACCTGCCCTCATATTCAAAAACCACCTGTTTAGGCCCAATAAATATCAGATAAATAATGTATGGTCCAAGGTTTGAGGATAAAGGTTGTTCCTAAAGTTGGTTGTGGATGATTTATACATTTGCAAAAGTGATGGATTGAGGCCCCTGATCTAACCCACAGCCGACTGCTCAACAGAATGTTGTGAAGAGCGCAATTTCCATTTAGCTGGAGATTCTTTGTGCCTTTAAAAAATGAATAAAACAAAGGACAATCCTCAAGCCTCTCTCTGTCTCTCTCAGTGTAGGGTCCAAGAAAGCCATAGGTGGTGATGGGAAACCATGGAGTATCCATTTCCACACACCATATGGAAGCTCTGTGGTTTGTACTGAGGAGGTGGGAGCTAATAGTGACCCAAACCATATGTGTTTTAGTGAATAACTAACACAACAGGGCCGAGTGAACACATAACACACAACATATGGGCATCTTTTCTCTTTTAGGGGCTTTAACAACAAGACCCCCCCACATACACACATGCGCGCACACCGTCCAGAATCTCACGGGACTGTTCTTTTGAATTGCTCTATTGACACACACCCTAGTTAGCTTCATTAGCAGGAGTGAGTGTTAACTCACAGTATGGGGGACGTAACTGGGTTTCCCCCCAAACCAATTATCTTTGTGACTGCACAGTTCCTAGCTTCAGTTCTGCATTATTGATTTCATCTGTGAATATGAGCTGGCTTTGTTCTCTATAATACAGTTGCCAGTTCTTCAAGTTTACAAATTTTCCTTCATGAACATCAATGGAAGTGTCCGGGTTAAAAACATGTAACATTTTATTGTCAGCATCTGTGGCATGCTGTCGGTGACCATATAAATGAAAACCATGTTTGCACTAATGTAATATAATCCAAACATATTTCTGTAGCGCTTTTCACAATTTTGCATTGTTGCAAAGAAGTGTAGTGTGTTCTGTATTAGTAAATACACTTTAGCATACATATTGATGCAATGCATATCATGTAGTGCACTGTAAATCGGACTTTGGCAATTTCATAGCGGTGTTTAAAAGTTAACATGTGGGCATATAGCGGATTTAAAACAGGGGCATTTCCATACATGCCAAATGTAAGACTTGAACTCAACTGAATTACAACTCAACATTGGTTTGAAAGTAGAACCATACGGCTTAAAGGAGATGTTAAGTGGATTGTTCGGTTGGTTGTGTAATAAAAACAAATCAGCACTGAAACTAAAATTTATGAATATCAATGACCTACTGTAGTTATTGATGAGGAGTTGGATGATGTTGCCATGTCCATGTAGAGAGGCGAGATGAAGAGGTGTGTAACCCTGCAAAAAACACAAACATTAATCCATAAGTTTTCCTTGACAAATAAAGTCTTGAAATATCAATGTGGATGAATCCTACACTCAAACAAATATCTAAATATCACATCAAGCGAGAGAGGATGGTAAAAATATTCTTGCTGTCCTGTTATGTGTGTCACTCCATTGTGATAGGCTATTAAAAACAGCTGGATGTCATTTTACACACCACTGTGTGCAGATGACGTTCTGTATTTGTGCAGTTATCCACACAGTGAGACCCGCTGAGACAATCGCTACAGTACATCCCGCACATTAACACAGGACGAACCCGCCGCTGGGTACCATCAGTCACCCATTTCTGTTTCAAACAGCACCGACCAGCCACACAACAGTTGACAAATCTGTCTTACAGTAAAAGAGATGGTGTCAAAGGAGAAAGAGATTTGGAAAAAAATAAACAGTAGATGGATGTTTGTAAAGTGACTATTGTTTTATACTGATCTGAGCTCCAGCGGTTATTAGTGTGAACGACGGCACATTAACGCTCCACAGGGGAGTCATTTCATCCCACAACACTTCTGCAAATGTGGTCTCTGATATCTCTTTGATGTTGGTTTGTATTACAGATCCATTTCTTTCCTCGTAACAGTAATGAGCCGTATGGTTACTGATAAAACGTGAAATAGTGATCGCATTTGACAACTACTGTATAGCATTAACTGCACACACAGTAAATAGGAAGTAATTTAGTAAGAAATGGCTGGTCTATCATCAAGTCCATTCATACTGTAAATGTCCTCACAACAAGTCATTTCAGGTACTATTGTACTGGTATTGTAGCATCAAAGTCACCGGTGTCAGTCTTTGTAGTGTGCAATACAGCCAACACAACAGGACTATCATAATGCTCTTCCTAAAGGTTACGGTCGACTTTCCTCTGCTCTTGTCCTCATTATTACACTAGTCCTAGCATTGACATTTTTCAAAAGGTCACAGTCACTTTCATGTGCTTGGTTTCACATCAGTTTCGATATCAGCAAGGGCCCTGAGAGGCTGTCCAGGGTGCTAAAGGAGCCAATGGAGATCAAGGTAAGTCACTGGGTTTGGTTTTAACAGGACTGACTGACAAACACTCATGTTAACATTGACAATCGTAGTGTTTGACACTCCACCATAGTCAATACTGCTTACTACTTACTTGTCTAAAAAGTAGTACACATATTCTAAGATTATTTTAAGATGCTTCATTAGTCATCAAAGATTTTTCAGCAGGGCAGGGGTAACATGCTATTTCATGCTTCTGACTTTACTCTATTAAACGTGCTAAAAGCTTAACATAATCTTGTCAAAAAAAACAGTTGGATTCTGTTGGACGGAGTATTTTTGAGCTCGATACACTCCGCCAAGGTTCGTATAGGTTTTGGAATGTTTTTTTCGGACAAGAATTTCCGTTTCGTAACAAGGGTCCTTAAGCTGCCTTTTCACTGCACACGACATTCAGACACGAAGCATATAACGAAATGCCAATATTATGTATAAAAATGCGTATTTGTGTTGCAAATCCAATGACCCTGGTAATGATTCTCTCTGCCCAATCAGCGATCTGTGTGTAAACACGTCACATTTTGGTATCGGTACAGTATGCTTGGAACCTCAACCGAGGTGGTACTAAAAAATGTATGAGGTACCAGGTACTGTACTCAGTGGAAAACCCCCCAAAAGTGAGCTGTACAATGCCGTACCGTGCAGTATTATGCGCTGAAAAAGTGCCACAATATTACTCTGTACTCAAGATTTATATGAGATTGGCAGAAACTGCGTGTTTAGAAAAACCTCTTTTTAGAGAAAACGGGCGAGAAAACAGTAAGACAAGTAGCATAGAAAGTAAACAGAGGTACTTATGTTCACGTTTCAAGAAGGTAATGTATTTTGAGGTTGTTTGGAGTCTAAAATCTAAAAGTTTCATTGACAATGAAATGATAAGAATCTTCCTACACAAAATACTGTAACATCTCACCTCTAGTATGTCATCTATTACTCAGAATGGGTACATCAATAACAGGCCATTACTTGTCATTTGTCGAAGGTTGTCATTTAACATCATAGTGTCTTCATTTTGAAAACACCAGTTCTTAACATTCCCACAATCCTCTCTGCACTTTAAAAATGATGTGTTGACATTACTTAAATTATGTGTGCACCATTTTTACATCGTGGTTTTTAAGTTAATTTAACTTAAGAGATTTTAAGTCAAAATAACATGAAATGCACAAATATATCAGTTCACATTTTTTTTAAATGATGTAGCATGAGTTCAATCCACTTACAGTGCTCATGTAGGCTGTACTAAAATATTTATTTAATTGGCATAGTGAATTAAAATATTATTATAATAAATATTATTAGATAATTGATGACTGATTTGATGTCGGTCTTTGAATGATTCTCCACAGAAGCACACAACATACTACATTTCTGTGTCTTCCATATTGTGGTAAGTAGAAATGTGATGGGTTTGAACAGCGTCTTCGCTTACCAAAGCAAACACGAATTGAAAGAATGGAAACGTCACAGAAAAAAATTATTCACAACAAAACAACATCAATAATACTAAATACATATTATATTTTGTCATACATGTTATTAAGATCTATATAAATGCCCCAAAAGTGCTTATTATTTAAAAAAGCATGAATAATTAATAATAAAGTTTTTAGGCGCAAGAGCTTATGGTTATTCCTCACAGTATTTGTACTGATAATATTTAGTTCTTTGCACTGTAAATGTATGTTAGGTTTAATTAACTGTAGTTTGCACAACTCAATTTTTCCATTCACTTTATGCATACTTTTGAGCTATTTTTCTAATTTATTTGTTTGGATTTTAGGATTTTAGGTTAAACTAAAAATGTTATACTTTTTTATTCTTAAGTTGAAGCTACTTAACATATTACAATATGGTTGTTGAGACAACAAATCCCTTTTTGAAGTGTAGATGAACAGCCAATGACTGCGTTCAGAGCCTAAAATCCACTTTTTGTGAAACCCTGCCTCATTTCTTCAGTGTATTGAAATGATACTCACCCCCTTTAGAAAAAAAGCAGAAAGAATGATGTCTAAGGGTCCAGAGTCAGCTCCCGTTTGCCAGACAATAAAAGATGAAAGAAGAATAAGCATAGTACATTTCAGAGGATGGGTCAAGAATTTAATTTCACACTGGAATCATGGGCAATTTGGCTTTGGAAACATTTGCCAGGCCTCAGACACATATGAAGGACATAAATCAGAATTTTCTGAATATGAGAAACATACATTATGTGAGACAGATTGAATCATGGGTAGGTTTTAAAGTGCTTAAAGTAAGGCTGGATAAAACAGGGTGTACACTTACATGCTGGAAGAAGTCCGGGCAAAGATGTCAGGATCAAGAAAAACAGAGAATGAAAGCAGAAATTATAACACAAGGAGAACGTGCAAAATCACAAAGGATTTTTAAATTTTTAAAGGAAATGATAGGTTATTAGGACTGTCTCTAGCTAGTAAAAAAAAAGAAAATAAACATAAATGTTAAAGTCCCCTTGTAGTTGATAATTGTTACACCTAAAATTTTCATCTTTAAGCATCAAAATAATAAAGTATGTGAATGTTTTTTTCCTGTGATAAAATTGGTTCATGCCATAAAATTTGGTAAATGCAAAACATGAATATGCAAATTAGTCACCCCCTCCACTCAATAGCCCAGCTCATACCACAGATAAGAATATGCAAATTAGTCCCCGCCTCCAAACAATTTGACCAGCTCCTGCCAGACTATAGACGGACCAGTTTCTTCTTAACAACATAAACAAACGTTACTGCGTAATGCTGAATAATGTGACCCCCAACTGAACTTCCGGTACAGGATAGAGCCCCTGTAGATTAATTCTGATAAAACTTGTCTCTCCAATATTTTGAATTTAGACTGCGATACCAAACTCAACCTCTAGATGTCAATGTTCCATACAGTTTCTTTAAATGCGACCAAATGACGGGACCCATTCAACAAATTGTTTATTTAATAAAATGAACATACAACAAAATTCAACAAATCGTTTATTTAATAATAAATGTGCAGAGTAAAATAATAATACAAATTAATATTAACAGCATTTTTATAAAATGTAAATTGTTTTATTATAAGACACTAGCCAAAAACAAAACAAAGTTAACAAGGGGTCAGGATGAAATGGTCTATATGTGTAGATTATAGGATTTTTTACTTTGTATGGTGCTTTTTCTTTTCAAACTGAATTATTTAAAAAAGAGCATGAATATTGACATATTGACATTTTCGTGGTTGGAAAAAGTCTATTATCAATTGCATGTCAAAGTTATATGATAAAGGCAACACAAAAAATACATTCAAATCTGTGTAGGGAAACTGCGAGAGCAGATGGTGAAAGAAATCTCTGCTTCCTGTGTTTGTGAATGACAGCACATAGTGTGGCATATCCAGACCCTGACTGCGTTCATGGATTATTGATTTTTTTATTTCATTTCTGCCCAGAGGCTGCTGCACTTGAAAAGCACCATTAGCCCCATAACCATTAGAGAGCAAAAGTTAATGATGTAATTATGAAGGCAATAAGAAGTGTGTGTGTGCTTGACTGTGCTTGCTAAGGCTTTAAACATTATCTTCCGAGCCCGTTGCTGCAGATGGGAGAGGGGTCAAAAACCTTAAGTAATAACAACATTTTGCCTCCAGCAATTTACGTTTGAGTTGTGAACTTACTAATTTATTCTGAAAAATAACATTAAGAGTGCATTTCGTTCAGACAAAACTGTGCCTTTACCTTCTGTCTTGGGGGGTACCCTTAAAGGTTCCTGTTGTGTACCTCTACGACCTATATTGTGCACAAAACGTTTAACGTTTAAGGTACACAATAGGTCCTTTGGGATCAATATTGTACCCAAAACTGTACAGCATTTTATTAGATTTTGTATACTATACAAGGTGCAAAAAGGAACCCCATCCTACCAATGTAAAAGGTACAGTTTTAGGATTTAGTTATTGGCTGGCAGCAACACAAGGATGCTGTCAATATTTCCTTTGCACTTCACCAACCGTGAATGTGACGAGATAAGATTTGGTAAATTATAATATTCATGAACTGGGCCAAAGCATTCACTGTCGGACAGTTGGTATATCTGGAATAAATAAACATCAGATCATGTTTATGCAAAGAGAGAGAGGGATTACACATCCAACTTAAATCTGGAGCTAAATAAATATCCTCTCTGGGCCTGCGTGTTTGATTAATAGACGGATCCATTTCATTAGCAACAGCAGTTTACCAGCAACGACACATTACATAGCCAAACCAGCAGCACATGCCGCTGACACTAAATGGTGTTGATGTTTGTGTGAGTGGTGTGTGTTTCAGTCTGTTTGTGTGTGGGCCCCTGCAGAGGTGTAAATGTGAGCGTGTCAGTAGGGCCACTGGCTCCTGTCAACTCTCACCGCTCTCTGGTTGACGTCCGCTCCAGAGCGCGCCATCATGTCCGCCATCTCCTCGCAGCCCTGCTTGGCCGCCCAGTGGAGCGCCGTCTGCAACACACGCATACAAACACACCAGCTGTCAATCACAGCATTGACGTCAATCACATTGCTGATGTATTCAGGCTGCGCTGCCCACCTGGGCTTACTAAGACTGCCCTGAAATCACTTTTCCTCATTTACAAAGATTACAACGACACTGAGCAGTTTTGTTTGCTTTAAAGCTTTGCATTGTTGGCTTAGTGGTTTAAATTCAGCACAGTGTCATTGGGCGCATTTCAAAACCACATGAAATGCCCTGACGAGTGTGGTTGTTTTTACTGTTTGGACATTTGCTGTTTAACAGAGACAGAGGTGGTGGGGTACAGTAAGGAATCCCATTTTTAAATAGCTGTCCGTACAGAAAAAAAAACGTACATCCCCCTAAATGATGCAGTGTCAGGACTATTTTGTGATTGTTATTTCTTCCTATTAGACTGATTTTGAATGTTTGTAGGGCCATACGTTCCCATCGTCGCCTTTTAGGAGTACATAAAGATCATTCCAATTTTTATAGACATGTACTAAACAGTAACTCACATTTTCATTTTATGGGGTCTTCAATGGGATAATTCACATGGCATTTTTTTGTCTTTAACTTCGAGATATGACAAAAATCTTTAGATTTTTTTATAAACGCACATACACAGGCACGCAAGCCCATTTATGCAGCGTCTATAAAAGCTGTGTTTGGGTTCATTTGCATAAGCAGATTTAGCTGTAGCTGAATGAATGTGAACACAACTGAATCATTTGCATACGCGCTAGTTCAGCACAATGTGACTCACTGAGGCCAAACTAAAAGAGCCAAACTCAAGGACACTTCGCTGCCTCTTTTTCAAGCCAGACAGGTCATTATGAATGCATAATTCATTTCTCAATTATCTCAGTGGATGAGATATTAAAAGGGGCAGTGTCTACTAACAACATAACAAAGATAAAGCAATGAGCAATTATTTAATCTATTAAAAAAATGGTAAGATGACAGGTCACCAAAGACCAATAAACATAATAAGACTTGATTTAACGATCTAAGCGCATGGTGCAGTTGCCCTTAGGACATGACCGAATCCACTTTTGCTAGTTTAATGACAGAACAATGGTTGGCGCACCAGGTGCGTGGTCCAAAAGGGTTGTACTTATTCTCTTAATGAGCCATGGGTGTGGTTTGGGCGTTTTGTGCATTAAACCAATCAGTGTCTCATCTCCCAATCTCTTTAAAACCCAGATGCGCTTGCACCATGGCAGATTCGCTATTTACATGGTGGAAATTACAAGAACAAAGACTGTACGCCTCTTGGCCCGTGCGCAAGGTTAAAGCGCGCAAGCACACCATCTATGTAAACAACATTGCTCTTTCGTGTAAGACAAAAGAAGATATTTTGAGAAATTCCATAGTAGTTTTGTGTCCACACAATGGTAGTCAATGGGGTCTGGTGTTGTTTGGTTACCAACTTTCCTTCTTCTGCAGAACACAAAAGATATTTTAAAGAAAGTCATACAGCTTTGAAAGGACATGAGGTGGAATGAATACAGCAAGACTTTTTATTTTTGGGTGAACATTAAACCATTAAATCTTTAAGCCTGATAAACATAACATGAACACAAAATGATTTAATATTATGTTTGATATTTGGGTTAGGTTCAGAGTTGGTGTCAGTAAGTAAACAATATGTACAGTACATGTAGAACAGGATAGTAAAATAAAATGCTACCAGTATATCTATTATCTATTCAAAACTAAATATGGTTTTAACAACTACATGGTACTTACAAACTTCAGGTCCAAGTAATGAGTTTCAAGTGTTATTTGGTATTCATGTGTGTGTTTCAGAGAGTGACGATGGTCGCAGAGAGAAAAAGAAAGAGAATGAACAAGAAAACAACATTAGTAATGGGATAACTACAACTTATTGTCGCCCTGCTGCTCTCCATAGTCACTACTGTCAAGCATTACATCAGTGTGTTTGGTCAAAAGCTCAGAGTCTCCATCCGCATTCACTTCACATCAAAGCTACGGCAGCCATGCTTTTGTCAAACTTCTCTCCACAATTTTCTGTCACCAAGTTTTATCTCTTTCAAATCAGCGGCAGCCTTTAACCTCTTCTGAGCCGATTAGCTGAATGCTTGATTTGAGCATTAGAGAAACTATAGCAACCTGTAATCTGCAACAGCGCAAATCAAAAAGCCCTATGTATCTTGTCACGCAAGAGCTGGCAGCCCACCTTGACCCCATAAGCCGTCTCTTACAGAGCCCTCGCAGGGCGGACAGATCACACACACACAATCCATTGAAAAATCTCTCTGGTCTCTGTCCGATCTGTGGCCCATCCTCACTGTTCTTAGGAGCAACAATCTGCTCAGGTTTATCAATTATCATTTGGTGGAAATACAAGGTATATGTCCAATTTAGAAGGGTTTTGACTTTTTATGGGTTTTAGACTTTCGATTTTTACACCTAATTTTTACCTTCACAGACCAACCTTGACAGCAATGTGGTATTAAAATCAATGCTCAAGCTACGGCAATGCCTAAAAGTGGCAATTGGTTTTGCACTTCGAAAGACCATTCACATTTTCTTTACAAAGGAAAATAGTGTAGTTGCATCTGTCATAACTAGCGTGTGGTTTTAGACATCAGACATTGAATAATATCAACAACCACACACAAACGAAAGATTTGACCAATACAAGCCTGAAAAAACGGTGCAGTGTTGGTTTATTTTGTGTGTGTGTGAGCTTTAGTGTGTGTCAGATGGAGGCTCTTTTATTGGCAGTGTGAAAGAACAGCTTATAGTGCTCCTCTGTGGTCCGCTCAATAGAGAGGGTGAGAGCGAGCCCTCACAAACTCAAAGCCTGATGCTTGTCACCATATGGAGCTGTTTAAAAACGGCCATAGTCCCACACAAAAGAACAACATTAACAGCCTTTTACAATGACTGCTGAGGTAACACTGAATTATTGCACATGGCCAGCGCTCACATACGCACACACACGTTCACACACACACACACATACACAAACTTTAGATACTATTTTAGACAGGAACTCACAAACTTGGGATGCAATGGTACTACAACAATTACAGCATATTTACTATTGCAATTTTCTTGTTAGAACAATATAAAGTCATCGCAGGATGACTATATTTATATTTATTGCATAACATAGTGTGTGTGAGGTTTTAAAATGTTGGTGCGCTCTTAAAAATAAGGGTTATTTTATGATGCCATAGAAGAACCATTTTTGGATGAATGGTTCAATGACCAGGACCTTTGATTCTTTAGACTATTAGTAAGAAGAAATGTTTCAATTAGAAACCTTGAGAAAATGGGTCTTTGGAGATTTTTTTCTGTCATCGCTGTGAAGAATCATTTGCAGGTATTTTAAAGAGAGTGGTTGTAGCTAAATTTGTACACACAGTGACATTTGTAAACCTATTACTCAAAATTGAAACTCATTTTTTAAGTCGTTTAAATGCATCTAATTAAAACAGGTTTTGCCTCAAAATCTAATGGGTTGCATCTTGTGATGCAGCATTTTAAGATTTAATATTGTCCCAAAAGGTATTTTGCAATAAACCTTCCTTGTAAGATATCTTTTATTTGTGATATTCCAAGATTCATCATATGCGTTGTGGAGACAGGGTTAACATTAAGTAATGTTGGCCAAATCTATTTCATTTAAATGTTCTTATTTTATTCTGTCAACAGTTAAAAACACTGGCATTGTTGTGGTACTGTACAAGTACATCAATTTAAGACACAACTACAAAGCACAGGTGATTATAACCGCAACACACAAAACTGACTTTAACAACACAAAATTTCTGAACAATTCACCACAATCAACAAAACACTTGTTGTTCAGATTATACAATTTCCATTTTAACATTTCAAATATATTACTTAAAAGGGGAACTTGATTTCAGTTAAAAAGCTGCCTTAGATGCTATCTGCCTATGTAGAAAACGAGACACACACCCATGTTACCCAACAAGAGAACCAGCCCTTTGTTCTTTTTAATAAAATAATCAACAAGAAGTGAGAATTTGAAGAATTTGGAGATCATTTCTGAATCTTTGTATTTATACCTTTCATCAAACTAGTAAAATCTCATCATCACATTATTTATTCCACGATACTGTGAAATGTTTTTGTAAGCAAACAAAAGGCAGATAAAGAGAGTAAATAGATTCACTAAACCTAAAACGTAAGCATGAGTTTAATCCTTTTATACCATAGTATCTCAAGCCTCCGATCGTATTGGCTGAAAGCTGAGGAGCAGCGCAAAAGCCCCAAGGCGTTTGGAGCAGTGCCTGTTTGCAAATCTAATGATTTCCATGTCATTACACTGTAATTATACACAATGATCATCAAGCTGCCTGTACACACTGGAACGTATAACAAATACGCACATTAGCATGAATAAAATAGTTTAGCATTACAATTATTACTATACAAACTATAAACTTTGCTATATAACTATGAAATAATGTAAACAACGTTGGAATAATCAAGCATACAAATAAAATACACTTTAAAAATGATATATTCTATATATATACTGGAAATTATATTGGTTAAAAATGTCTGGCGAGTGTGTAATTGTAAACGATTGGTTTTCAGAAGACAGTGCCAGTGGTGATACTAGGACATTTGCGGCAATGGTGCACTGGGTGTTTGGATTTCGTGCCGATCATGCTGGTATGAATATGGTTTAATTTTCCAATGTGGGAGATAAAAGAGCTATTTGGATCGTAATACAAATGTATCAGTCATTGGCTTGATAATGCAAGAGAGTGGACACTTTGGGGAGGACGACCACATATTTCTGTGTCCTTTTCAACGTTATCGATAGTGAACTTCAACAACGAAAGAGCAATTGGTAGCCATGCAACAGACGACTGACCAATGCTGAGTGGCAACTTTATAGCACATTTTCATGCTGAGAATTCTGAGCCCAGAACAGTGTGAAATCATAACAAACCAGGCTCAAGTGGAAATGGTAGCCTACTTGTTAGAAAATTATATTCTTGTCCATAGATATAGCTCAGGTCTGTTTTACTGCAACCTGGTAAAACACATACATTTTGAAAGGTAATAGTGCAAGACATCCGTGTTTTGTCAAATAACATTTTTAAGAAAACAATCATATACTTTATACTACTACTACAAACTATCTACTCTAGGAGAGTAAACTTACCCCCTGAGAGTCCATTGAAATCGTTGAAGTGATTGAAGACAACATGAATCAAGCATTGTCCTGATGCAAATGAAGTACTGTACAATGAACTGAACTTTAAGGAAGGTCCTTCAAGAGATTTATTAAAGCACTACTCCAAAGAGAATACTAATCCACCTTCATCAACACATCACATTGCTAAAGTTTACCGGCCTGAGAGGGGAAGAGCATTGTTGTAGGGCACAGGCTAAAGCAAAGCTAAAATATAGGTGCATAGATTAGCATCCACAGAGGGGATTATGGATACCTACTCCCATTTCAAAGCGTTGAATGTTTTTTGAAGTTTTGGGGGTAGCAGGCTCTAAGCTGAGAAATTGTGAGTCTAAAGGCTAAACTCTCATTTGATTCCTGTGGGATCTCCACAGCTTAATCCCCAGATCCACGTCTCATCTTCCCTTGTTATTCGATCGCCATAAGATCAGTGTCCAGCCTGGTAAAGGACACCCCTTTCTCATTTCCACCCCCCCCTTCATTAATTTCTCTTAAGAAGATTACAGAGTCTTTAGATGTTATTGTTTACAAATCTGATTTCCTTGGTGTCATATTCTAATAAACAACAGCATCGCAGCTGACCAATGGGCATCTCCATTGATAACTTTATCTTAACACTCCCAAAGTTCTTGTCTATTGGTGTTCTACTTCCTTAGATTCACTACTTGGGTTTTCAACATAGGTTGAATTCTACCTTGTAATTTTGCATCCCTGAAGGACAAGGTAATTGTAGGATTGTTCCAAATAAAAGTGAACAACAAATTCCTTCAGGAATACTTTCGAAATGGTAATTTCTTATCCACTAAATAGAAAAATTCAAAAATATATTTCTATTGGATAGGATTTTGATTATGGTTTGTTTTGAGGTGGATTGGAATCAGATTTAAGATTGTACTGTCTATTGGCTCCACCATTTTAACAGCCATTTGTTTCGCTATGATTTCAAAACACTGTAGCATTCTGAATCCAAATAAAGTGTCAGTTTTAAGTAGCAAATGTCCTGAATTTTCAAAGGTTTCTGCCTTTCAAAAAGAGTAATGTAGGTGTTGTTCACTTTCAAAAGGAATTCTCCCACTTTTGAGGCAAAAAGTATGTGGACACCTCCTTGTAGGTCCAGGGAAGACATATTTTAATGTCACATAGAGACATGCAAATCTAAACGATTGTGTTTTCCAACATTGTGGCAAGAGTCAGCTTCATTTTCAATAACAATGCCCCTGTATACAACCTTTAATAAATGGTCCACCCCCAACAGCAATATAAATGTCTTTTTTCACTCGATATTACGTTAGTGAGCCACATTTTAGCATCTTAACTTTACTTAAAGGTGATTTGGCCAGATAAGTTTTTTCTTTTATTGTTTTTGATAGTCTATGAAGAAAAAAACAAAGATAAAACAAAATTCATACGACTTTAATGCAACTAGATTCATATATATATATATAAAGTATACTACAATCAAAATTTTAGGGTCACTTTATTGAAATGTTTCCCATGATCTTAAAATGTGTTTTTTTGAAAAAAAAATATTGTGGAAACCTATTAATTACTTTGAAAAGAAAACTACAATTGTATTAAAAAGGTTTTTCAAAATCACTTTTTGGACTGAATTATAAAGAATAAGGTTGTTTTCATATTTGGCTTTTTCTTGACAAGGAAAAGTTGACAATGGCGCGTTTTCATAAAAAAAAAAAAGTTTGCAGCGTTGTGGTTACATATACCAATGTTCACAGGCATCATTTGTGCACAAAGGCAGCTCAGAGAGTCTGGCTTCATAGGCATCGTAGCGGAATTATACGCCGGGAGCATCTTTGGAAAAACTCACATCACAAAAAAATGCCATATTTAAAAACTACAATACTAATTTCTCCCTAGAAATGCAATCAAACATTATTGAAGTGTAAATTAAATCGGCTCAAACCGGGGTTTCGGACACCATTTTATTTTTTCGAACTCGATTGTCATTGGTTAGCTGTGCAAAAATGCTTGAAGTAGGGCTTTTTTCAGAAAAGTTAAAAAAAAAAATCAGAAGACTCTGAGATGCAGAATAAGCTGGTGTTTAAAAGAGCGCTCAGGACTTTTTTGAAGACACAGTTTACTCCATAGGATTATAATGTAAAAAAAAGTTAAATGTCAACACAGCCTAAGCAGTCAAAAATAGGCAAGAATATACAGTATGTGACCTGATCAGGTGAGGTCTCAAGATGCAGCTTGATAAAATAAAATAGAAAATTATGCAAATTCTAGACAAAGCATTACTTTTATTCTCAAATGTGGTAAACATATTAACACAAAAGAGGCGCTTTTGAGTAGTGTGACTGTAATATATTTTGGGTAGTGCATTATTCACCTGAATGCGAATGCACAGGTAAATGTGAGACTGCACCCTCATTTCAATGTCAAGTCAAAAATCCATTACTGTCTTTTGAAAGAAAAGCATCCACATACTTTGGCCCAAAAACGTACATTGGGAAAGAAACAAAGAATGACATGAAAAGAGAGATACGTATACAGTTCTAAGTGTACTTACGGTGACAAAGTCCTGTAGATGTAAGAAGAGAAAATGGGATGTAATGAGATCGTAAACATCACATCCACATAAATCAAACACGGTCAAAGGATGTACCGCACAGAGTCACATATCAGAATTTCAATGAACCGCTGTTTTCTGCCGGGATTCGTGCTGAACTCAATGTAACCATCTGATTGGGAACAAGGCGTCACATCTTTCCACTAATTAATTTGAAAAGCTGTTATCTTGCTCTGTATCAGCCTCTATGAGATGTGCTTGAATCGTTCGGCCGTGATGCTTCAGACACAAAGAGCTTCATTTCCCCCAGAGATGCCAATGCCAAGTTCAACCCACAAACCCTTTCAATCCTGCCAAGCAATTTCAGCCATGCCATTAATTCCACAAAGCCAAATGTAATTGATTGATAAGGGCTTGAGATTAACCTTTCCTATGAGTTTTTGTCTCTCAATCGCGATGGCCACATAAGATGCTGTCTATCCCATCAACACTATCTCTTTTATCTGATCCTGCTTAAGAGCATTGGCCATTACTGTTGACCTGGGGGGACTGGACGAGCAAAAAGGGCCAACTAAAAATGTCCGTCTTTGACTGCTGCATCTGAAGTCTGATCTGATGAGAGTGTCCCGTCTTATCTTTAAAGACAATATAGATGAATTTGAACCGATTTGGCGTCTGAAAAATGTATTGTTCGGGTAGAGAAGAACACCTTGCATGCTCTTTGGAAATGTGCTGTTTTTCATGTCAGAGTTAGCATCACTTACGCAAAAGAACATTCTGTTGTTGTTATCAATGCAGGTGTGCTGGTGGACACACAGATGTGGACTTTTTGGAGGCCCGGCAAATTCCTTAAATATTCTCAAAAGGCAGAAACAGATCCTTCCCTCTTGCCTACTAGAAAATAACAACAGCTTGTGGTGTGTTGCTTGGGTTCCTCATATAGAAAGTTAATAAAAAATATTTATTTAATTGTCGTCATAAAAAGTTATACATTTACGCGTTTACATTACTTCAGCAAAACATATATTTCATCGCCGATTACGTTATTTGGGGTTCCTACTAGGTGGGGTCTTAATTAGTGGAAACACTTCAGCAGAAAATGTATTTGCCACGTGCCAATCCGCATACTATCCGTCCGAAACAATATTCAAAATTAGTAGTAGTATGTCCCAAATCATATTATGCTGAAATTCGTATTCTTAAAGTAGCCGGATGGTCTACAGTTGCTGGTGAAACTAAATAAGAGAAAAATTAAAAATAAAATTAAATAAGAGATGCTTCACTGAATTAATAAATGTAATAGGTATCCGTACGTAAAACGTCAGTATATCATCTGTATAGCAATGCATTAACTCCATGTTTCCTAAAAAAAATTCCAAGGGGATAAAATTTGTCAAAGTATTACCTGTGGCAATCTTCATTTTTGGATTATATAACATCTCTTAATTTACAAAATTCTAACAATTGGAAAAAAAGGATAGAGCGCAGTCTAACCACAAACATTTCCTTCCCCCAAACAAAAAGACTGTAGAGAATGTGGTCTGTATTTGCTAGATGAAGCCATTAGCTGCTATTAGCTCTGTTTTTAAATGAAACAATTTAAAGGTTAAGAGAACTGTTAAAATTCTTTTAATTTTCCTGTAATTTACAGGCACAAATTTGAAGAATTTCACAAGAATTTGCCCCAAACATTCATAGCCTCTGGTAATAGTAGATTGCTAGTAGTATTAGTGGTAGAGGGGGTAAATGTTGTTGTCATTTGCTTTACAGCAGCGCTGCAAGCATGTAGCAGCACCAGCCGTTCCCTGTCATCCTCACTCGCCGCATATATTCACTAAACTTCATGGAAATTTAATAAGAGCTGCTGCTTTGGGCTTCCCTCCCGTAGAGCCGCGACCCACTGCTGCTGCCAGGCACATATGTGATGATTTACAACCAGACAACCAGTCTACCACCTTCTTCTCTTCCCCCTTCTCCCCCCTTTGCTGTGTCCAGCCATCTTCCTTGTTTGGGAAGTGTGTGTTATTGTAACGTAAGTGGGAGAATACACAGCCTTGGGGCAGAGACTTCTGAAGTTAAGCCAATACAGGTTGCGCTCGCATCCGGGGACAAACAATATCTGGAAGTCGTCAGCATGTTTTATTTTTCTTTCTTTTCACCTTTAAAGGGATCCCTTAACACTATCAGGCAACAAAATGCTCCTGGTCAAACAACAATCCGTTCCTGTCGGATTCTTTTCATCTTGTGTGAAAGTCTTCAAATCCGGCACACTTTAGA
The DNA here is from genome assembly GCF_015846415.1 of Triplophysa dalaica. Classification (NCBI taxonomy): domain Eukaryota; kingdom Metazoa; phylum Chordata; class Actinopteri; order Cypriniformes; family Nemacheilidae; genus Triplophysa; species Triplophysa dalaica. The sequence goes on along the minus strand of NC_079565.1, from coordinate 14,029,333 downwards.
GTTCGGTGCAGTAACACAATCCTCAACACAATTATGCTTGTCCTTATAGAGAAAAAATATCCAACACAACCAAACTATTTCATAGTCATGTGATATTAAAATTGACCTCATTTTTCTCCTTAAAGGTGAAGCGTTTACATTTTTGGATGTCATATTTTTACCTGTTCTACCTTATATAAGCATGCAGTGAAATGCTAATGCACTGCGAAGGAAACTATTGATTTAGACCCGCTGGTCAAAGTCTGTTCAAATGTTAACTGAATAAATAACATGTTATAACTGAAGGAAAAAAGAGATTGGGTTCATAAGGAAAAGGAGTGTTATGAAATTGTTTGTTATCATGGAAAGAGTAAACTGAGACTAGCAGAGGGTTAGTGGTGCAGTTTCACCTTTCTAGAGACAAGTGTGTTGTCTTGCTGCAGGAGAATGTGCAGGGCGGGAGCCTTTCCCAGAGCCGCACATCTCAACCACTCCTTCTCCATGGGGTCCATCTGTATCCGATTGAACAGTGACTACAGCAAGCAGACAAAAAGAAAGTAAACAAGACTGAGAAAATGGAAAGTTAATAATGAAACAGACAGAATAAAAAAAGGATTAAATATGCCATCATATGAATTATAAATATAATGACAGGTTTCCCAAACCTCATTTGCCATTGATCAGACCAAAAATCCCGCCCCAAATGTAATGCATTGGTTGTGAATATGGTAAATATGTTGCTTTGTAGAACTGATCAAAAGTTGTTTGGATGCCTACACAAACACTATGTTATAGTTGTATTTAACCAAACTTTCATCCTTAAGCTGGAAATTGCTGTCCTTCCAAAACCTCAGATGTGGGAAAATTCTATTTTTCCGGAAAGGGAAAAAACACTGACACAGTATTCAATAATTTCAAAAGTTTAATAGCACTTTTTAATACTTTTAATTGGTAAGAAATGTGCATGATCAAGTGACTAAACATGAAGGGTGTCAAATAATCATGATTTATGGCAAAGATAAAAATCACAAAATATGGCGCTATGAGTTTCATATGGACAGCAGCCATAAGCAACATTTTGACAGGAACACTAAAAGTTCTAAGTATTCCATCATTTTTCTTATCCAAATATAATGGGTCTTTCCATTAATGTTCCATTAATGGAAACATTAATTCCATTAATTTACAGTAAATAATCTTCTGGTAGAATGCATTTAATGTCAAATAAAAAAGCTTCTCTAACTTATAGTTTTGACCATTTCTAATGTGGAGTTGGTTCCAGGCAGCCCCTCTCTAAAGAGAACCAGACAGAGTTTCTTGTCACACTGATCAATGACCTGTGACCAGGTCTGGGGCCCTGTAGACGCCCGTGGCCAGCACAAGAGCCCCGTTGTTCAATCTGACAGAAGCGATGGGGATCCAATACTCAGATAACACGAACCAAGGGAAGACCGTGGATCACAACACCGCTAATCCTCATGTTTAGCACCTGTTTATGATATGACAAATTGAAACCCCCACCGTGAAGGGTCCTGACATTATTGCATTTCTGTTCAAAACATTGATTCAACATGGCAAACGATGGGCTGCCAATTAGGCCAGGAGCTGAACGTGGATATTGACATATGTAACTGATCAACTCTCAAGAAAAATAGATCTAAAATTTAAAACTCTAAACTTCTCATATCTTTGTAATAATAGTGTTAGTATCATAAGACATGTATGTAAGCCTCATCTTACAGGAATTTGTAACTTTTTTGGCTAATTTGTATGAACAGAAACGTACGTGTTTGGCAACCACAAACAACTAATCCTTACCTTACATTACATAATCATAATAATGACATCATATGTAGGACACGCCCTTCTGTGTTATCCTGCAGCTCTCTGTGCTTCACATAATTAACATAAATCTAACTAACACAAATGTATCTACCAATAAAGCACTTCTAGCAGCTGACATGTACATACTGTGATGCTGTATACACCCGCATATTGGCCTGTTCTACTTCACAGTTTGATAAAAGAAACAAAAGAAAGGCTTGAGGAAGAAAGAAGGAGGTTTCTGGTAGAGATTTCTGTGGCCTTGCCCCACTGTGACCTCCGACCCCGTGTTAAAGGCAGAGCGTGCAGAAAGACGGAGGAAAGCGTCTGCAGATCAAAAGGAGCTGACAGATGAAGGCAAGGGGTCTGCATGACCTTGACTCTTAAACTTCAGCTGCGTCTCCAGACGAGAAAACACTGATTTGAGCTCCATTCATCTGTGTCTGTTAGAACACCCCATGCCACATAACATCAGTTGCTTGTTAAAGGCAGCTCATTAGAAAGCAATCAGATATACAGAAACACAAATATGTCCGATCGAAACTGTTACACCCACATTGTTTTTTGAAAACATAATGATTGCCAAATGTTAATGATTAGACTGTTGTGAATAGTTGCCAAGACTTTGCTATCTCTTATCAAAATGAACCATTGTTAACTATAACAATAGTTTTATTGGTCTCATTACAGTAATAATTGTATTAATTTACAGAATGGAAAAATTATGAAACTAAAGTACACATTAGGGGGCGCTGTGATCCATGTGACTGCAAGGTCCACGGACGCCTTTAGAGGGTCCTGCCAACGATCTGTGTGGCATTTAACGTATTCTGCCAACAAAGCTTAATAAATAAAAGATTAATAAAACTTAGCACAGCACTGTACATCAGAATAAGTCATTTTATTTAGATACTGAAGTAAATGAAATAAAAAAAACAAGACTTCAACAAAATATTGAGGATTTAAAGCAAATATTTATTGACCGATGAATAAACATTATTTTGAGTTCAAGCTTAACATTATATTATCGTTTTACCACATAAATTTAGTGGATTTTTAGATACAAACACCCAAAGCTTCTTAGGTTACACTCACAATCAGCTTTCATTGCGCCAAATCAATCAGACATCACTAAATCACAATAAAATCACATCTGTAGGGTATAAAGTAAAGAAAGTATATCAATAAACCACTAAAGCAATATATCAGCCAGTGAAGTACAACAAATTGACCCTTAATGTTTAAATGATGAATAGATAATTGTTGTATTTTAATAAATATTAATAATAATTGTTGTATTTTATTTAAACTCCAGTTTAATAGCTGCGAAAAATCAGATTTTTAGCATTGGTTTTGAAAATATAACAGATTTTACCATATAAATTATAATATAATATAGATATTAATATAAATGTTTCATATAATAACATAATAAGTAGATACTACGAGATTCATTAATCAAATGACCAGTGTCCATGTTATCTGAAGACCAGTATACCACATAGCTATAACGTTCTCCATAGGATTAATTCAAAATGTTATTTAAGGACGTGGCTCTGACTCCGATATGTTAACAAAAATTATGAAACAGAAATGAAGCGTTGCCAAGACATCTTCAGATCGTTGTTTTGACGGAGGTGATCTGAGTTCCTCATTTATTGTTTAATCATGTGTACTCAAAATTTATGTCATCACGTTTGAAAGTTTCCATTTGTGTTTTAGTGTTTGCTGGCTTTTTCAATCTGCTGTTTATGTTCTTTTTTAAAGAAGCATGTTTGATGATTGTCACTATGATTGAGGTTTGTGTGTTCAGTGTTGAGGTCTTTGTGCATGACACAATGTTGATAATAATTATTTATGTAGTGAGAACTTATGATATCAACATAATATGTTGAGTTGGTTGAGATAACTTTCAAAGGTGTTTGTGAGGTTGCCTTAATGTGTAAATTGTTGTTTCTTGATTCAAAAGTGTAGTATTTACAGTTAAGTTTAATATGCAGTTAATACAGTTAATAATATGGTCTTGAATGTTTCAACTAACTTTTAACATAGCAGCGTTGTTCCCAGGGTTGGCATCTGAATGTAACTGCAGTATGATCCACCAAACGCAATGGCTTACAACTGATGTCATGTTTTCTATAAATCCATGCCTCAAAAGATTCCTAAGTGCAACTACGTCACAAACATGATCAAACACACATCACACACATCCCATGATGCCTTGCGTGGAGGAAATTCCTGCTGTGAGAGGGCAGACCCCAATAACAAGATCCATAAAAATAACTGTGACATCCTGTTGCTATGGTCAACAAACAGCAAGATGATTGATGAAGACAAACTGCCTGTGGTGATGGATGTTGTGAGATATCTCTTAGTCTTGCCTCGGCCCTTATGGACACATGAAAGCATCTGAACTCCCTCGTTCAGAAAGATCAGATGTCACAGCTCCACATTTTCCCGCTCCAGGTGTTTTTGTAAGTTGTGAACTTCAGCAACTTGCCCAAATTTGTGTGTCTCGGGTCTCTCAGAAGCCATGTTAGAAAAGTATGAGAAGACTTTTATAAGAAACAATTAACACAGATAGAACACTTCAATTCAATGTCAATTATTGAGTGTTTGTGCATGCATCTTACATGCAACAGTAAAATATATAGAATTTTAGCATTCAAAGCAACTAACATTCAAGGTATATTTTGACAGTATGTGTTCTCTGGGGATTAAACCGTAAATATTTTTGCTTCTAAAGCAACGCTCAATCAATTGAGCTGCAGGGACTTTAAAGCAATATTACCACCTTTTTTAAACAAGTTTCACTCAAAAACTTTCTGTAGTCAGTGAGCTAACCACCTTACACTGACAAGCGGTTTTTTTGCAGAGTAAGATAAGTGAAACAATGACTGGGATGTAACTTAAGATATTAACAATTACAAGATGCGTCACTGCTGTTACAATGAATGGCGAGGAATGCAATGCTGAATAGCAAAGGAAGTCCCGCCTTCCAGTAAAATGAGCCAATCGTCAATCAGTAAAGACTTACAATTCTCTGGGGCTCGGCTCTTGCCAGCCTGTATGCAGACGCAGTAAATCAGGCGAACTCGAAAAATTTCAGGTCACGTTTAATTATTGATCGGAATTATGCTGTTTAATTGTGATTTCTGCCACTGATTTGAGAAATACCTGTCTTCCCCATGAAAGTAGATAGGACTGCGGACTTGAAAACATGGCTGTCGAGTGGCAAGACTTCTGTAAATGGACTTTGACTTTTAGTTACAAAATTAAATATCTCAGTTTTTGTGTATAACAATTATATCAATCAAACTGCATTTGTTTTGTTTTGATTTAAGTCAAAAAATCTAAAAGAACACCGCTAACTAAACCAATCAATAACAATAAAAACATGATTAAAAAAAAAAATTACGGGGTAATCTCATTTTGTAACCAAACTCTTCAAATATTTGTCTGTTTTAACAATCAATTCAAAACAAGCAATGCGAAGGTTGAGAAAGAAACATTTTTATTACAATTTTTTTTAGTTTTTATTCATGTACTCCATATTTATGTTGATTACAATTCATGTTATGTTAAAATAAATATTTATACAGATATTTTTACTTATTCATTTATTTTATTTTTTTGGAGGGGCACAATCTAAAATATTGCCAAGGGCACCACCAGAGGCTGGGCCGGCCCTGGGATGAAGAACCTTTCAATTACGCTGAAGCTTTTCTTCTATTCACCCAAAAAAAAAATTGTTTGGCATCATTTAGCATCTTTTATTTTTACCTGTGTTCCAACATTAGCTACCAACTGAAACATGTTAAATTATTGTTAAGTCTATCTTTGAACATGATAGAAACTTCATCGGTCCTCAGAACCCCACAGCGTAGTGAACTCATCTCAGTATGGTCTTGCTGAAGGTGTCGGTTCAGACAGTGAATGTTAACGTGGAAACGGCTGATCTGGGATGCTCGCTCTGTTTGCATTGGCACATAGAGAGAATGAGACAGAGGTCAGCATCCCACTCGCTGGGAAAGCAAAACCACATCAGCAAGTTTTGTGCCCTTTGTTTGGACACTGGGGATGGTGTGAGAACATACTGTAACTCATGGGTAGAGCGAGTGCTGTGAGACATCTATTAAATTACAGAGGATTTACAGCAAAGATAAATACGGATTACAGCACAAGCTCTATATTTAGAGTCCGGTACTGCATCCTAACACACTTTTGGGATCACAAAATGTAGGTAAGTGGGAAAAATTTGTCTGTTCTTGGCGCAAAAACAAACTGGTTAACGCTATTGTGTAAATTTTTCAAAGTGAAAATATTTCCTCTTCCTATTTCTTTCAAACAGTGCTTTATTTAAAACATGACCTGCTCTGAATCACCCACTCTCTTCAAATGATTTCCTGTTTCCTTCCACTTCTACATACACCCTCAAAATAAATCTATACTTTTTTTATTTGTCTCTTAGTTACCATAGTTTAACAAAACTTATGCCTACATTCTAACATTGTTCTAACTACATACCTTTAATTTTGTGTGTGTGTGTGTTATTTTGTTTTGTTTCAATAATCAGCTACTTTTCTTTTTTCAAGTCTGTATTCCAAAGAATTCATGAGTTACCGCCATTTTAGTTCCAACATACGTTTTTATGTGTAGGCTCAAAAAGGGCTCTGACAGTTAACAGGTTAGGTTTATTGTAAAATATAAAAAAATAAGATTATGTTTTTCTTTGTAAAAAAATACAAAAAGGATAACAAAAAATCTAAGAACACTCTTTGTAAAAAAGAATCAATTTTTCTCCCTAAATAAATTATTTTAAAGAACACCAAAGAAATCTGTCTTCTAGAGTCTTAGACCTTTCCAATGATAGTTTGTCTTGATTCGATCAGAAATGACATGCCAAATATTGACGCAAACTTAGGTGTCCCGTACACGGAACGGGTCACAGTTAACAGGCTACAGATCTTGAAAACAATAACTTCACTTCAGAAATGGAGTCTGTGAAGCAGACATAACTGTTTTAATTTCAAATTCAAAATAATAGAAAATACAAAAAGAGGGTTGCACAGAGGATGCGGAAGCGTTTAGCAGGGCAGGGTCGCGTCTAGGACAACTCTGTTGTTAATGTGGTAGATTCGAGAGCTTTAACGTTATTCCCAAATAGATAAATGGATCTTATGGTGAAATAAGTTTGTACATTTCAGATGATTTCAGTCAAATAACATAATTTAGTGCTAAATTAAGCGAGTGGCAAGGTGTGTCACTGCAGGACTCGGAACAGCCTTCAGAGTTGTATGCAGAGGGAACAAAATGTTTATTTTGATGAACAAATGCCATCACTTCCACGTCCGGTGTGTGACCCCTTTAATACATTTCAAAGTATTACAGTATTACAGTATACAGCTGCTTTTTGACTTCAATCTAATCTTCATCAGATATCCTTAGCATATACTAATTTCAGCACTTCACAAGAATAATTGTTTAGTGAAACAATAGGTTCAATCGTGTTTTTTAAGTTTTTAAAACCCAAGACACATATAGCACAGCCGTCTTCTGGATGACCCGAGTTCGGATCCCGACTCGTGGACCTTTCTTGGTCCTGCTGCCCTCTATCCTCCGCTTACTTTCTATCTCCACTGTCCTCTCAAAATAAAAAGGTTGAAACCCCCCCTATCCATAATATATATATAAATAGCCAAGACACCTTTCGATGCATGAGCGTGTCCACAACCTAAAAAAAACTCATAACCACAATGCCACAAAAATTAAACATCTTTACTTGTCTTGCTTAAAAAAGCACTTTATTTCTACATTTCCACTCCCTGTGATACCATGCAAAGCATGATGGTAACATTTTTTGTTTATTTTCTTTATGAATGAAGTAGGTAAGGTTGAGGGCAGGACTCAAGTCCTTCTGAGAATTTATCACCCCAACATAAAATTAACAAGAGAAAGTAGCCGTAATTGGCAGGCCAGTTGGTACCCAATCCATAAAGTTTACAGCAAAGTTAAAACGAAAGTTTACAAGAGACAAACTCCCTCTCGTTTATTCTGAAATTAATGTCTCTGGTGGTTTACGGTTCTGCCCTTTTTCTGACATCCGTTTTGAAAGAATCCTCTCAGCAGCAAATTTATGATGTAGTTTAAAATGTGACCTCAAAATTCATAAACATAAATCATTGCACATTGTAGAGTGTTTGGTTCTCTTGTGTTTGTAATGGAAGCCTTAATATAGAAAAAAACTATTAACTTAGAATTGGGTTCAAGGCCAGGGCTGGACATTCCAGTCCATGAAACAGCAACTTGACTGACAACCAAGGTGGAGAAGACTGGTCGATGCCAGCAGGGAAGGAAGATGGACACCGCCACGTTGTGAGACCACCGCAGAACAAAAGATAAAAGAACGAAAGAACTATAGCTTTCACTTTTGCCCTTTTCTTAAGGCTCTCTGTACGGCTGCCTTGAGTTTCCAACTACGGCAGAGCGGCCGGAGTTGGAAACAACTACAGCAGTGGAAGAGGAGCTAAACACTACCACATTGAAGCAGACAGAGAGGGAGAGCACCTGGGCAGAGCAGGCGTGTATCAAGACAGAACCGGCCGAGCAGCCAAGCACCAGGGTGGCAGAGTCCAAGACCAGGGCAGGGCCGGTGGAGACCAAGGCCAGGGCAAACATGAGGGAGTAGCTCGAGACAAGTGCACAGGGTAGTCCAGGGTGGCCATCTTGACACAGGAAGTTCAGAGGCATCCATATTGGGACAAATGACTCTTACATATTCCTCAATTCTTTGGTTCTTTCAGGCAGTTCATTTCAACAAACCAGTTCAATAAATGGTTTGCCAATTCTTTTACACCCCTACGTAATGTACTGGTCATCTAAAGACGATGCTTGACAGTAAACGGTAAATTAAACGTTTTTAAGGACAATAATAATTATCTCACTGTATGTCGAGAAAAAACTTTCAAGCTCTTAATAAACACCATAACTATTAAATTGTCTAATATGTTTAATATCAAGATTTCTACAAATAATAATAATGTTATTGGTTTATCATCTCAACTTTAATTGTATGTAATGATAGGCACTCATAAATTATGTAAATTCCAAACCAATGTCAATATCACAAGAAATATAATTGGGGTCTAAATATATGTCTTCATCGATACAAGTGTCGTGCAAGCTTAGCAGCTAAGAGATGAGGCCAGTTTGTCGGTTCCTCAGCTGGTTGTGTTGTGTCTTTTGGTGTGTATTAATGAGCTTTTCCTTTCATCAATGACACTAAGGGTCGGGCTGTTGACGGCAAAGTTCACAGCCCTGTTTACAGTGCAGGTGAGAGATGCTTGGGAAGAGGTGTCACCTCCACGATAATTAAAAAACGCAAGCGTTCACCCAGGGGGCTGTCCTTCAAGCACCTGCCTGCTGTTCAGGGAGAAGACTGTTTATGTACTCTGCTTTGCAAATGTGCTAAAATGCCTAAAATAGAACACACTCCTCTTTACCTGACACTATGTGGGGAGGATGTACTGCCAGCTAAACTGAGCGATACAGAGTGTTGTAATGTAACCACTCGGATATGTCACAATTCAGAAGAAAACACCACTGCAACTTCTAATTCATACCGACTTTGATAAAACAACATGGAGCTTAATGCCATGCTATTGTGAATGTGGTCACTTCACTGTAACCGTCTGATAATCATGCTAATATTAGCAGTATTGCACACGTATTGTATTGATAAAAGTTGAAAGTTGAAGCAAAGATGAAATTGTACATACCATCACAGAAGATGCTGTGACGCTCCGAGTGTCTTCCTCAGGTCCTTCTTGTTCATCACTCTATACAACACATAAAAAACACAACTTGAATTATTGTACTAGACATGGTAACATTATAAATCAAGATTGAGCTTTAAGCCATGCAACACAACAACCAGATAGAGTACAACATAAAAATCATTTGCAATCCTTCATTTGTGGCCAGTCACTGATAAGCTGTTTTGCCATATTAAGCCTTTTATTGTAATAGAGTCTTCTGTGATTGGTGGATCCCTCTCAGGATTATGGGTAATGTAGTTCCTCACTAGAGATATAGATATTTTTGCAATAAACACTGACTTGTAGCTTTTATACGAGCATAGTCTCTCTCCTGTCATGTAGTAGTATATTGTGGTGCTCTGACAGGTAGAAATTTTTGCATCTTAAGGCAGCCTTACCGAGAGCCCTAAGAAAAATGCAAAAGTGAAAGCTGTAGTTTGTTCGTTCATTTATCTTTTGTTCTGCGGTTTTCAATCAAAACTTACCACACACTTGTGAGGCACAGCTGTCACATTATATCTCTGCACTTGCAGATCAGTCTGAAACAGAGCATGAGTTACGTTAAATTTTGGTCAAATCTGTTATTTGGTTCAGGGAGTGAACTGCGTAACGAAACCCGAGACCACCTGTAGGAGGAGCAATGAGACTGTGGCTTAGTTCATATAAAAATAGCTATCCCTGTACACCTTGTCTTGCTGTTGCAGTGATAAACATCAGGTCTCAAGGGAAAGAATTAGATTTGAATAGTTGTTATGAATGATAGAGTGAAGTAAAAGTTTCTTAAAGGGATGGTTCACCCAAAAATGAATATTCAGTCATCATATACTCACCCTAAGATTGATTCAAACCTGGATTCATTTCTTTGTTCTGTTAAACACAAAGGAAGATATCTGGAACAATGTCAGTAATCCAACAGATATCATTCCCCATTGACTCCCACAAAATATTCCCTACTATGGGAGTCAATGAGATCTGTCTGATTACTGGCAATCTTTCGAATATCTTCCACAATCTGAGGGTGAGCAAACGATGACAGAATTTAAATTTTTGGGTGAACTATCCCTTTAAATATGTTTGGAGGTTCGCTTGCCTTTTCTAAAGACCTAGATTACTCACAGTTCCTATCACTTCTTCACATTCGTTTTCATAGGTTATCAAAGATATCCCTATAGTGTTTATGTAACTCAGCTGGTAGTGTTGCGGTGGCAATGCAAGAAGGTCATGCGTTCGATCCCAGGAAACAGACATGCTGATAAATGTATAGATTGAATGCACGCAAGTCTCCTGTATAAAATGTAGTGGTTTAGAAAGAGGTTCTAAACGCCCGAGCAATACTATACACAAACATTTGGATGGTCACCACAGACAGGGTTTTTTCCAGTATTTTAAGGTCTATAGTCATTGAAATCTAGAGGCAAGGTTGCGAATTGCAACCAACCGCTCACTCCACCCCTCCAGTTCGAAACACTACGACGGCTGTCAGAACATGGCAAATTACATGCAAGGGGACCCGCGGTGCTTGTAGATAGAAATAGCTCATTCTAAGGTAATAAACACATAACGGTTTGTAAGCTCTTTACACACCTCTGAAGGCATAGCTATGTAAATTATAATGCATTTCGATCAATGGATCATCCCAAAAATTAAACACTGGACCTTTAAATGTATAATGGTATTAGAGGGCCTTAGAAATAAATGTACTGCCCAAAAGGTGAGTAATTGAAAGGTATTAATCAGATACTAATTTTGTCTCTTAACGTACAATGTTTATCTATGCCATAGTTCATCTAACGTTCGAAACACCATAAAATCTTTGGTTTTTCGAACGGTTGATGAACATGACTTTAGGCATGTACAAAAAGCAAAAGAATTCTATGATTAAAAGCCTGCAGTTAAACATGGGAATAGTACATTTTTATTCATAATCTATGAGCTTTAGTGGGCCATTTGCATATCTAAATGATTTACATATGGTAGAGAAAGCCTCTAGTCATAAATAATTTAATAACACAACATTTCCTGAAGGAGCAGCTCATCAGGGCCACATTTAACTTTAATTACTCTGTTAAAATCACAGTTATGATTCAATAACTCTGTCGGCAAAGTAAATGTACCTCAACAGATTACAGAGAAAGAGATGCAGTGGATAAAAGAGGAAGAGGGATCGGGGAGAGTGAAAAATTAAAAGAAAGAGAATAGGCAAAAGGGGCTGACACACATCATTGGGTGGATGGGTGCTTGTGTGTTTCCTAATAAAGCAATAAATCACTCGGTCCTTTGTGTTACATTGATTTTATCATGACAGAAGGTGTGCTTAGACACAATGCAAAGCCAATAATAACAATAAATGATAATATAATAAACAATCCTGTCTTCAAGTAATATGCCTAAGGATGTATGTCCACCCAAAAGCACCACAGTTTCATTCCGCGTTCAGCACACTGCAATTTTTCAAATTGATTTAAAATTTGTTGTACATATTTTTGTTATCAATCTCACTTTTTATGCAGACGTCTACTTAAAGTTTAAGAGGGGTGGCACAAATACGACAACGACCAGCTGGCACAACTAACTTGTACATCCTGTACAACCATAGCACAGTGACAATATCATGCAGTTTCAGGAAAAGTTTTCCTCTTTTGTTTGATGTTTTGTGATTTTTGAACATTTTATATACAGTAAGCGCTACACAAACTGCTAAAAAGATCCTTGTCACCAACACATTACAGTTTTTTATAGCGATGCCATATACGAAGAATTTTTGGTTCCCCAAAGAACCATTCAGTCAAAGGTTCTTATAAGAGCCATCCCTTTCTTAATTTTTTATGATCTGAAGAACCTTTTTCAGATGGTAAAGGTTCTTTATTGAACCAAAAAGTTATTCTATGGCACTGAACCCTTTTTTAACAGTGTATATATAGATAAACTTGAATTAAACTAGTTTTGGCTGAGCTGAGTCTGCTTTTGCATTAGCAGGCTTACAACAAGTCTACACAGATAGAACCTTTTAAGAACGAGGCATCTGTCTGGGATTTTTCGCAACGCACCGATCAAGTGTGGACAGAATCATTGAAAACAATAAGTTTTTTAAGTTTTGATGCATCCCGTCATTCGCATCCATTGTAGAAACGGTGTAAAACAATGGCAAACATGGTTTCTAAAGTTATTGGTATTCCCCACATATTTGATTTATGTTTGACGTGTCAGTTTGTTCATAAAAGCCCAAAATATGCCCAGATGCCGCCTTTTAAAATACTTGCTGCATATTTTCCTTCAGCAATTTAATGCTTGCGTGACAAGCATGAATACTTTGTCGACAACGATGTTGTTTAAAACATATTCTTAGAAACAAAATATATTTTCAGAAATTGTTGGTTCACAATGGGATCCATTGTCGTTTAGTTTTTAAAGTTCTTCAAAAACTCTTCTTTTGTGCATTGCTGAAGAAAGAAATCATACAGGTATGAAATGACATGAGGATGAAACGATGAAAGAATTTTAATTTGTGGTCAACTAATCTCTTGGTCGAGCAAGCTGAATTTCAGAGTAATAATGTCAGTATGGCAAAATATTAGATGATATTCCAGCATGGCAATATCTGTTTGTCTAACTATCACAAATATACAACAACCCTTCATTTCAACTCAGATTTATGAATTTGCAGACTGATTTATAAAGAAAGTTTATTAATTAGGAGAAGCTATGCTGTTTTAAGAAATATAATAAAAAGTCAAATAAATGATTTAATTCACGAGGCATCAATATTCAGAACATCACCATCAGAGCAACATCACATAACAACAAAACAATGCCCGAAAAATAATCAGGTATCCAAATATGCAATGTGATTCATCTTATACTAATTAAAAAGCTTGCATGCCAACATTAACATATTAATTGAGGTTCAAGCGAAGGGCTTTTCTGATGAGGAAATTCAAATGAGTCTTTAAGGAACAGAATAGAAATTGAGGTAAGAGAGGAATGAAGATAACACACACACACACATCGTCTCTGTTCAAATGGCCTTATCTGAAATAGAGGCTCATATGTGTGTGATCTGACATGCCACCGACTCCCATTATCAGACAGACATTTAAAAAATGAAAAACCCATTTACATCCCTTACATCCAGCATGCCTGTGGGAGAGAGCTTTTCTGCCCCACAATGCTCCCTGGGACTGTCAAAGTGACAGGACGGCACACAAGGTCAGTGAAATTACCAGAAAATGACTTGCTGCACTTGTTTGAAGACACGAGGAACAACGGCTTTTTGCCTTGTCATTTAGGAAGGGACAATTTCCCATTTGGTAGAGCTTTATCGCTAACATATTACTTGTCCCGACAGCACCGTGTAGAAACACCAGTGTTTTAGTTAAGAGAAAATGACTTGACCGCTCCTGTAAGGTTTTTCTGATTGTAAGAGCTTCAACAGCTTTTTGGAGTCATAGATCTTGGATGATAAAACATTATAACTTCTTTGTACCAAGAGCATCAGAGGAGTCAGGGTTCGGTAAGCGTGAAATCACCGGATTAAGGACAAAAATATGGTAGTTGGGATATCATTGCAATCCCATATTTTTCCTATCAGAAAGGAAAAGCAAAAAAAAAGAAAGTGTGATGGTCATTTGGAAAGTAATGTCTTCATATGAATTTAAAATGTAATTTTGACCGTATTTTTGCCTTTAAACAATTCTGTCTATCAAATGTGTATTTAAAGGTGCTGCACGTGATAAACACGTCCATTTATGGTAGTTTAAAGCTGTGTTTAACGTTTACCTCTATAGACCGCTTATACGGATGCGACCGCCTGACCCCCAGTTAACTTCCGGTTTGTCTTTGGCTGTTGTCTAATATGACTATTTATATTTTATTGAATCTACGTTAATATTAATTAATATTATTAGTTTATTGTATAATAATTGTGTAAAATAAACGATTTGTTGAATTTTGTTGTGTTGAACAATTTGTTGTAGGCCATCACTGTTTGAAGCATAAAACGGCAAGTTACATTCAGTATTTTTATGTGTGGGTTTAAGTGAAATTATGAGATATTTCATTTAAATTACCCTCGACATCTTAACTCACAATTTTTAAGCTCTTAGGCGGTGCTTGCAAAGTGTTCATGATGCTTATTTTCTTTCTATTATTCTGTTTTTTATCTAGACAAAACGTGTCCCGCGCCATTTGTCGTACACCCACGAATGAGGTGTCAATTGATGTGCTATTGAGAAGAGGTGTGCTACGATTTCGAAGCGATCAGGTCTATGATGTTCATCCAGGAGACTACCAAGCAATGCCCTACTAACCATTAAGAGCACCCTAGCAGGTGATCCTAAAGACTTCTACTATAAAAGGCCCAGATTGATATGTATGCAGCTATATCCTAGCAACAAGTAGATAGTTTATTCTACTCAGGCAAGCAACCAGTCTCCCAGGATCCTCAAGAAGCTGTCAAACTTTATTTAGAGGACCCTAGCAACAAGTTCCATAGATCTTCAAAGGGAAATATTTGAATAGAAGTGTCACAGAAATATGGGCTTTTTGGTCACGGGTTAAAAAACAGCCAATCACAAATAACATTCACTACTTCCTAGGCATGCCCTACCAACCATTATTGAAACAACTCAAACAGGTATATATTCAAATCCACATGTCATAGAGGCATGGGGGTGGTTTATATAATTCAAATTAGCAAGCAGCCTTTGAAATGTCAGTAGTGGCAGCTGCCAAGCAACACCTTAGCAACCATGTGATTTTCCCCTGCAACCGTTTAGCAAGACATATATCTCAGCATCATAACATTGTAGAGACATGAGGGTTGGCACTTTTGATTTATATTACCAAACAGGACTTCAAACATGTTGCTAGGTGAAGTATATGGACTGCTATGGATGGGACAATTCTGATACCGATGTTACAATTTACATACCTGACTATGGAAAACTATGTTTGAAAAATGCAAACAATGCTTTAAAATCACCAAATAATGGTAAAAACCTTTGGTTAATACAAGATCGTAAGGTTGACATTTGCGTGGTAATGCCTATTTATTTACCCACAGGAGGCAGGTGGATTACTTTTGTAATATAATTACAGGGTTGCACTATAAGTTCAGTAATGATTCTTGATTCACACCACCAAAATCATTATTCTTTGATGATCATACAATCATTTAAAGAGTACATAGCTTAGATCTTTTCAGGTCGTACTTTGGATTATGGCGTGTCCAACAACAAGTTTAAGTACATAGAAGGTGTAAAAACACTACAATTTCTTAATAATGGGCAGTTTCCCACCTTACTTCTTGACTGACTCTCAAATGATTCGTTCCGCGAATACATCTGTCTTATCCCGTCCTTTCAGCCAGCCTAATCTGCTGTGATTGGCCTACCACGAATGAGGCTCACAAGCTACAGTGTTTGGGGGAGAAAAGTCAAGGGGGGAGTCCTAGCAAAACATAGGCCGGGACTATTTGTAGTGACGTAAATCCGCGGCGGTTCGCGAATCGGACGACTCGTTTGCGTGATTCAGAGTCTACTCCCTTTTTTCAGAGCCAATAACTTTGCTATCCATTCACCTTCGGATTTACATCGTGACAGACTGCTTACTTTCAAACACGACAACATAACCCAATGCATGAAATATAATTTTCATGATTTTCATGATGTTCTCTTTAAGAATTAAACAATTGTGTGATTGCGTCTATGCATGTGTGTGTGTTTGCATGTTTAAAGAACTAACTTTGGCTGAGAGCAGAGACACAGTGTCACTCTTCAGAGACTGCAGATCACTGTTGTTGAGCTCTGTGCCATCGCTTGGACCAACATCATAGGGCACCATGTCGTGATGCTTCACGGATAACAGGGTGTCCTCTGCCTCATGTGAGATCTAAAACACACAGTGAAAATATCAAAATCAAATAACAAGTATCAATGCATATATCAATATCCAATACATTCAAATGAGTTTAATCTTTCAAATTCAGTTCAATAAATAGGTTAAACAAAATTCCATTGTGACATTTTTGTGGGCTGTGCCTGGCAATTTAATAAACGAGAAGACCTTCTTGATATTTATATTTCCCCAACATTCGGTTTCAATAGAAAATATGTAAGAAAAGAAAACCGTGCCCATCAAATAATTTCATGTGATCTTTGAAGAAATATTCCTGCATATTTCTTCCTTGCACTTTAACGAATATATTCATCAGATAACTATGACACCCTTTTTAATTCCCTTATGCAAAACTATTTAACATATAAAACAACTCTTTTACAGAGAAGAGTTAAGTTACATCCGTTCTTGCCATAGAAGACAATGAAAAGACTTGCTTTACTTGTTGCATGGAATTAATGCTCAACAAAAAGACAGAAGAAACAGTTTAATATCTCATAAAGACTCTTATTACCCATGAGACCTCATTACAGAGAGACTCTCATCACACAGAACGTTTATAAAAACAGAGCGCTCACTCAAGACTCTCAATGAAAGAGCATCAATCTGTTTAGTGCACTGGAGAAACAGCATGGCGGAATCTTTACACAATTAAGACACCGATTCACACTATAAAAGGCTTGAAGCTCTTGTCTTGATTGATAATCGGAATTGAACTATGAAAGGACTGTGCAGGAACACACACACATATGCAAAAACACATCAGGTCTATATTTCCCCTGACAAAAATGATATTGTATTAAAATTAACCCTTAATGCCGATACGATTTTTTTCTATAACATCATTTTCATGACATGTTGTCCTCCCAAATTCTCTCTACCACAATGTAAATAAACTGTAATGATACAGAACATGCAGACAAAATATTATTGCAGGGGAAGTACTTCCTTTCTTCCCCAGATCTATTTGTCTGAAAACCATTTGTAATCACACTTAAGGTGCTTCACGAAGCCTTAAAATAACCTTTTTTGTATAAATGGTTCCATAAAGAACCTTTAACATCCGCAGAACCTTTCTGTTTCACAAATGGTTCGTCAGATTATAAAGGGTAAGAAAGAAATGGCTCTTTAAAGAACCTTTGATTGAAGGGTTCTTTGTGGAATTGAACTTTGCTTTTATTTCAAAATTGGAGACAGACCTCTTTGAAAAATAATAAATGACTATAGTGCGTATCCAAAAGCCCTCACAGCCTAGGTGATACCAAAAAAGAAAAGTCTGTGGAGGCAAAGCTAAATTTTGCATTGACTGCGAACTTTTCGTCTTCTACAAGAAATTTCAGTATTGTACTATATTGGTTCATCCAAAGCAGCTTCCGTGGTTTTGAGATAAATCACATGTGACACTACCCAAAAAATTGCTATCACACATTTCTTTTGTCCATTTCTTTAACAGACCTGTCAAAAGAGCCTCTAAAACTCAGTCTGAGGCCTAATTAACTTTACGCAACTATTCGTGTACTGGTGAGAAGCGAACTAAAGCCGCACTTGACTGCTTTTGATCAGCATCATGGAAAAACAGCACACAGAGCTTCAGGGGAGCAGCAATGACAACATTGTCATAATGACCATCACCGATTATCATACAGCATTACACTTCTAAAGCCTTTTTGTACGCTTTAAGATTCAAGAGTCAACTGAATTGCTCAAATGAGAACAGGAAAGAGATAAACATGTGGGGAAGATGTTGAATGTAAAATAACAAGAGGATCTTGTGTCAACAGCTCTGCACACATCTGTGACATATCAAAGAGAATATACAAGGCTGTGATTTCCACGCACCTTGACAGTCGTAAGGAGCGCGAGAGCGAGCAAGTTTCTGACAGCTGGTTGAGTCTCTGAGTTAAAACCCAACTTTTTTAAATCGTGACGTTAAATACGCAGTGAGATGATCGTTGCATGATTCTGGCACATCAAGAGCAGTTTTTGCTAAAGCTTCGCTCAAAATGTTCGGTGCATTTTAGACACTAGCACTCGCTTTTCCAATCACACCTGAAAGGCTGTCATAAAAACACGTTAGTTCCTGTAGTTGCATGCATCACGCTAGCAGTATGCCGCTGAAGACCCTGCAGGGATGCAGAAACGCACAATATCTTTAAAAAGGCCATGTTTCAACATTTTTTTGTGGCTTTACTGAACACTATTCTAGAATTGGGGCTGCATTTTGCATCTCCTAGATAATCCATTTCGTTACACTGTACTTGTTATATGTGTAATGACAATAAATTGAATCCAATCCAATTCAAACCTTTTATTATTTTTCAAAAAATATATATATAGTTAAACAGTTTTGAATAATTACACAAGTTATCACTAAAAAGAATAGTAATATGTGTATTTAGGAACATTTTGTCTTGAAAATATAAAATTAAAGACTCCCTCTATACCTATTTTTGACTGTTTAACTATGCCATCTGAATCATACAATCAGCTTCAATTATCATGAAATAATTATGTCTAATTTATATATTTTTTGAGTGTTTACTCTACTAATTTATGTAAACAGTTGCATAAAACATCTATTTTCTGTATTATTTGTAATTTTAGTAATTAAAAAATACATTTTGGGTCTGTCCCTATGTTCTGGTCAACTATCTTTTCATTAAATAATAATAATATTATTTGACTGATACCTTGTTTTACATAAGATTCTGTATACGTTCTTAAAATATGATTATTGGCTCTCCTTTTATTTATCTATCCATATATATATATAAATATATAAATCTAAAGTTTTTTGTGATCTTAAATCATTTGCATTTTAAATATAAGACTTATTTCTTTCTGTCAATCATTTTATGTAAAGCAGTTTGAATTGCACTTGTGTATGAAATGTTCTATATAAACTTGCCTTGCCTTGCCTGCCTAATGGGAAACCTAACAGTGGCAAACCTTAGCAAATGCATTTACTTTAACAGAAACCTGACACAGAACATGAGCCTTCTCACTGTTCCCTCTCCCTTTATACTAATGCACCTGTGACAACTAAAGAAAGAGATGACTAACAATTTCCTTTGTTTAGTGTCTGGCCAAAAGTTAACTGCTAGTTGTAGCCTTAAATTAAATAAGTTAGCTAGCATACCCTATGCGTTCAAACGTTAACACTTTGTGAAATATACCCTTGTTCCCCAGTGTCTACTGGGGAACAAGGGTATATTTCACATCAGCCCATTCGCACCAATTGCGTATAAATAACACATGCTGTGCATTACCGTATAATACGGACGCCAAATTGCGATTTTGCGTGCATAAATACGCCTTTTTTTTGCTTGCATATGATACGCCAATTAGCGTGTTTGCATATTAAACAGCAAATTGTCTCATTACCCTGTCCCCTAACCCAAACCCTAAACCTAATGTTAGCGTCCGTGCATATTATAACCTCTACCATAACCCAAACCCTAAACCTAACCTTATTATTTTAATTATTTCAGTGTTTCCTCTTCATGTACGTTTTAAAATGGCTGCTCTCCACCCAGGTACGAGCAAACATTGGCGTATCATATGCACGCAAAATCGCCATTTGGCGTATGTATTAAATCTCATCACTTCCTGTTTGCTGAGAGAGCGTGGTTTGAGACAGCGCTCTGTCAAACTTTTTCTAAATATATCGTTTATTCCTGCTATTTCTTAATATTTATGTTCTAAATTGATAACTCAAGTGTATCCCATTCCAAATATCGTCATATAACGCACAGATAAATTTGTTTTGTACGACCATTCGCTATTAGCACTCAGGCTGTTAGCATTCCCAGCATTTATTTTTCTGAATATTTCCTCTACTGCTTAACTTACTGTTCTCATTATGACACCACTAATGGCTAATGATTCAGATATGTGTTTAACGTTACCTTTGAGTGCCGAAATTAATTTCACTCCTGCACACGCACGGCGAGAGGCGAAATCCAGGACCGGAGCGATGAACTCTCTCCCACCGCCGCCACCGGTCTTCGAGATTTCTACGAGAAATCGCTATGCTGACCTCTGCGAGACGAAATCCAACGCTGTGGTCATCGGAGACTCAATCGTCCGGAACGTACGCGCCTCCTTCAATGAAGGTAAGGTGCGCACTCACTGTTTTCCTGGCGCCCGTGTTCTCGATGTCTCTGCGCAGGTAACTGCGATTCTGAAGGAGGATGCTAGAGTGGGAGCCGTAGTTCTGCACGCGGGGGTGAATGATGTGAGAATGCGGCAGTCGGAGATCCTGAAGAGGGACTTCAGGAGTCTGGTCGATACTGTTCGCAACGCATCGCCCACGCTCATCGTATCAGGGCCGCTTCCTACTTACCGACGAGGGAACGAAAAGTTCAGTAGACTATTTACGCTTAATAATTGGTTAATGTCATGGTGTATTGAACAGAAGCTGCTCTTTGTAAATAATTTTGATCTGTTCTGGGAGCGACCAAGGCTGTTTCGCCCTAACGGGCTGCACCCCAGCAGCGTTGGAGCGGAAATTCTGTCTGACAACATCTCAAAGACTCTACGCACCATTTGACTAGTAAGTACAAATTTTACCCATAGTCTGTGTTCTTCTCACCCAACTGTTAAGAATGTTACAGTTAAGAATGTTACTGCTTTCAAATGCATAGAGACTGTGTCTGTTCCCCGAATAATACAACCAAATACTATATATATACCATATAACTTATTTAAAAGTCAGAGAAAAAAATCTTTTCAGGATTAAACCAAAAGACAATATATTTAATGAGCAAAACCAATGCCTAAAGTTTGGGCTACTTATTATTAGATCAATAAATCCAAAGGCAGTTATTGTAAATGAAATGATCACAGAGAAAAGGTTTTGATATACTTTGCCTTACTGAAACCTGGTTTAAGCCAAATGATTACTTCGGTCTAAATGAGTCTACTCCACCAAACTACGGTTATATTCATGAGCCACGTCCGGTTGGTCGAGGTGGTAGTGTCGCAACAATCTTTAGAGACTTTCTTACCGTTACTCGGAGAACGATGCATACATTTAAATCATTTGAAGTGCTTGCGTTGAACATAACTGTTCCAAATAAAAGTAAAAAACCATTGGTCTCTCTTACATTGGTTACTGTGTATAGACCCCCTGGGCCTTACACTAATTTTCTGATAGAGTTCGCAGACTTCTTATCGGATCTATTGATTAACGTCGATAAAGTACTGATTGTTGGAGATTTTAATATCCACGTAGATATTGCTACAGATCCATTAGCTGTGGCGTTTAAAGAACTACTAGACTCTTGTGGTGTAACACAATACATCAATAGACCTACTCATCGCCTTAATCATACCCTAGACTTGATTATATCTCACGGAGCCGATCTAACCAATATCGATATTATACCTCAAAGCGACAATGTTTCCGATCACCGTCTTATAACATGTACACTGCGCACTGCAGAAATCAGTTGTATATCTCGTTATCGACAGGGTAGAACAATCACCTCAACTACTAAAGATAGTTTCGTAAAGAACTTGCCAGATCTGACTCCTCTAATAACCTTTCCAACTAATATAGAATCGCTCGATGACATGACCAGCAACATGGGCACCATTTTCTCCAATGCATTAGAAGCGGTCGCACCTATGAAGTCAAAAAGGATTAATGGAAAGATCATAGCACCATGGTATAATAACACCACTCGTGCCCTAAAAAGAGAAACGCGTAAACTGGAGCGAAAATGGAAACAAACCCAATAAGAGGTCATTAAAATTGCATGGAAAGAGAGTGCAAGCTGTTACAAAAAGGCACTAAAAGCAGCCAAAGCCGAGCACTGCCGTAATCTCAGAAAATAAATATAAAATCCAAGGTTTTTATTTAGTGCAATTGCTAAACTAACAAACAAACAGACTCCACCTGACCTGGGTATTCCGCCGAACCTTGGTAGCAATGAATTCATGAAGTTTTTTACTGAGAAAATCGAAATAATACGAGACAACATAGCTAAAACCAAACCTCCAAGTGTGTCGAAGAATTAGTTTCAACCGTCACCCAAAAAGAAAAGCTAGAGTGTTTTTCTCCTATAAATCAGGAAGATTTAATTAAAATTATTGCAACATCCAAACCGACGACATGCTTATTAGACCCCATTCCGACTACTTTATTAAAAGAGTTACTACCTGCTGTAATTGAGCCCATTTGTAACATAATCAACTCGTCTATTAATCTAGGACATGTCCCAGGGCCCTTTAAGATGGCTGTAATTAAGCCTCTTATCAAAAAACCAAACTTAGACCCCAATGAACTTGGAAGCTATAGACCGATTTCAAATCTCCCGTACTTGTCTAAAATACTAGAAAAAGTAGTGTCAACTCAACTGTGTACCTTCCTACAAAATAATGACATGAACGAAAAGTTTCAGTCTGGCTTTAGACCGCATCACAGCACTGAAACTGCGCTAGTTAGAATTACAAATGACCTCCTTATTAGTTCAGATAAAGGTAACATCTCACTCTTTGTCCTGCTTGACCTTAGTGCTGCTTTCGATACTGTAGACCATAAAATACTACTAGATCGTTTACACAATTATATCTGTATTCAGGGACAGGCACTGCAATGGTTCAGATCTTACTTAACAGAAAGATATCAATATGTCCATTTAAATGGGAAATCGTCAAATCTTATGCAAGTAAATTATGGATTACCTCAGGGATCGGTTTTAGGACCCTTGCTTTTCTCCATATACATGCTGCCCCTCGGCAACATTATTAGAAACATGGAGCTTCCAACAGCTTCCACTGTTATGCAGATAATACTCAGCTATATATCTCATCAAGACCAGATGATTCCTTTAAGCTATCCAAACTGGCAGAGTGCATCGAGGACATAAAACATTGGATGACTAGTAATTTCCTCCTTTTAAACTTCAGCAAAACAGAAATATTACTTATAGCACCAAAATCAAGTTAACAGAATATCTCCGATTACAGCCTGCAAATTGAAAGCTGAACTGTTACTTCAACAAATACAGTTAAAGACCTAGGCGTTATATTAGACGGCAACCTTTCATTTAAAAATCACATCTCAAATATCACAAAAACAGCCCTCTTCCACCTTAGAAATGTTGCTAAATTACGAAATAGTTTATGTGTTGCAGACGCAGAAAAGCTTATTCATGCATTTGTGACCTCACGGCTTGACTATTGTAATGCTCTACTTAGTGGTTGTCCTGTATCATAAATAAACAAACTACAGTTAGTTCAGAATGCAGCTGCCAGAGTTCTTACTAGATCAAGAAAATACGATCACATAACCCCAGTTTTATCATCGCTTCACTGGCTACCCATTAAGTATCGTATTGATTTTAAAATTATTTTTATTACTTGTAAAGCCCTGAACGGTTTAGCACCTACTTACTTAACCAAGCTTTTATCATGTTGCAACCCATCACGCTCTCTAAGATCTCAAAATTAAGGACTTTTGACAACACCTAGAATAACAAAATCCACCAAAGGGGGGACGAGCTTTCTCATACGTACAGTAGCACCTAAACTCTGGAATAGCCTTCCTGATACTATTCGAGGGTCAGACACACTCTCCCAATTTAAATATTTTCAGCTAAGCTTTCACTTAATGCATAGTTAATGAACAGCAGCTACGCTAATTATTCTCTTTATTCTCTTTCCGCCTCTGCCTCGGAAGAAGTTCCACCATGTCCAGACGTCCGACAGATGCCCATCCCCAATTTGAGATTACGCCAGCTATAGCTGCAGACTGACTGACCATCCCAGCTCCATCTAAGCTAATTCCACCACCAGCCAAGAGAAATATGACCATCGGACCATCCCAGCTCAGACCACTACATCCCCAACCAAGAGCAAAGACGGACTATTTGTCTTATTAATACTGAATGTTATAATATTTGGTATTAAATGGCAAACTAAAATCACATGTCACCAGTTTGAGTGCAGCTATGACACGTCAGAGGGGATCTGGCCCTCCCGGTTGAGCCTGGTTTCTCCCGAGGTTTTTTTTTTTCTTCCATTAATCAATCATTGGAGTTTGGGTTCCTCGCCACAGCAGGGCAGTGTTGGCCTGCTCCACGGGAGACTGCATTCATTCATCTATTTATTTATTTAGAAAATAGATATTATTTATTAGAATGATCTTACTCGTTGTATAAATACCATGCACTGTGCTGTGTTTTAACTTTTCTGTTTTACCTGTTTGCCCCTGTAAAGCTGCTTTGAAACAATACACATTGTGAAAAGCGCTATATAAATAAACTTGAATTGAATTAATGCAACAGCGTGTTATTTATACGCATTGGGTGCGATCAGGTTGGCATACGAGAGATATTTTAAGACGCATACCCCCAAATCATAAGCCACACCATAAAAAAACAGTAGTTTATTTTATCTTAAGTGTTATGAAGTGAAATTTAAGCATTTTTGATGATCGTTTCTGTTCAGTCCACTTGTTTTATTGCATTCAACCACAGCTGTCGTCAATATTTTTGTTTGGCAATGGCAGCAGGCTTGTGTTAAAAATATCAAATTGGAGACTGTATTCTGTCGATTGTGGCACTAAAGAGCCTGAGATTCGACTGTGTCCCTCGCGGCATCTTGTGGAGGGTGATCTGAGAGTATGGGATTCGGGACCCTTTGCCAAGGGCTATCCGGTCCCTGTACGACCGGAGCACGAGCTTGGTTTGCATTGCCGGCAGTAAGTCAGATTTGTTCCCGTTGCATGTTGGACTTCGTCCCCGGTTCTGATCATAATTTTTTTGGAAAGTATTTCTAGGCGCAGCCAGGGGCTGGAGGGTGTCCGGTTTGGGGACCACACGATTTCATCTCTGCTCTTTGCGGATGATGTCGTGCTGGCCCAATCAGACCAGGACCTTCAGCATGCACTTGGACGGTTTGCAGCCGAGTGTGAAGCGGCTGGGATGAGAGTCAGCACCTCCAAATCCGAGGCCATGGTTCTCAGTCGGAAAAGGGTGGCTTGCCCACTTCAGGTTGGTGGAGAGTTCCTGCCTCAAGTGCAGGAGTTCAAGTATCTGGGGGTCTTGTTCAGGAGTGAGTTATCAAACACTAATGCAGCCGTTTAATCCAATTTGCATTCATATTCGTTCCTGGGCATCTCCATTCGAGGGGAATTACTTCTTTAGGGGCCCTCTGAGAGTCCAAAATAACTTCATGCATGATATTGGTTTTTTTATATTTCTCATTTGAGAAGCGAATTGCTTTCATATACACATGGAAATCATTTGGAAAGTCTTCAGTTGAGCAAGCATGCACAGTTTGCACACAAACCAGCAGGATATGGAGTCTGTCATAGCATGTGACCAAATTACACCGCTGACTGCATTATGTCTGCTATGAATCTGTTTGGGTGTCACTAAATTAATGTTTAAATAGATATATATCCACAAGTAAACTGTCAACAGGTGGCTGCTGTTTCCTCAAAAAAACTTTATACGTAGCTTAAGTAGCAGGAGTTAAGTCCATCACCCCACATATGAGCAATTGTAATATCAATGTCTTACACAAAGCACATACACAAATTAATATTTTATGACTCTGAGAAAAAAACATCTTATCTACAACGTAAGTTGTTTTTTCACATGAAATAAAGGTTTTTAACAATAAAAAAAGAGGTAAACGCCAGTCAGACAATAATGTGACTCCAGTATACAATACAATATTTGAAATACTTTCATGACACTGTGAAGTGTGTATACGCAACAATGAGGTGAAAACAATGAGAGGCTTTTGACAGTAAACTGCAGGTTGCATACAAAGAGACAGGGGTCAAGCTGAAATTGTCCATCACCCAGACAAGCAGAACTCATTTGGATGCAAACGAGGGCCTACAATATTCAAATATTCAATATATATTCAGAGCTTCAGCAAGCACTGGACCCAAGAACCCTTTCCCTATAAAGACGGTTCACACCAGTGTTGAACAGAATATGAGTTCAAAGGTACAGTACAGATGTGTGCAAATATTAGATTTTAAGCCCTGGGGGCTTTGGAGAATCTTGAAACACTTTTTATAAACATGCATCACAAGAAAATTCATCTTGTTGCTTAAATAATTTAAATAATTGTTTTTTCTTTCTCAACCAAAATGTATATTTTTCCCAACACGGCCTAAGTAATAAATTCTGTAGTGAAAATTACTTTATACAAAAATAGTATTTTTTCAATCTTTCAATGCTAAAAAAACAAATATATTCAATTCAAGACAAAATGAAGCCAATGACACAAAAGAATTCAACTCGAGTGAGAAATTCCTGCGAAGACCTCATTGGCACCAACTGCTTGACATGAAGACACTCCCAGTCGCGCAATATTATTTGCATAACTAAAGCGAAAATAACAAACTTTTCCTGCTGGTAATAAAGAGCAAGAAATGTGATCGCGTTTGGTGTGAACTATAGGGGTTGAACGAACTAGTCGACTAGTCGATATTAATGCTATGACGCGAATGTCAACAACATTTAGCCTACATTTATGTATTTGGCAGACGCTTTTATTCAAAGCGACTTGCATTATCCTATACATTTATACTTAGGTATGTGTAACCCCTGGGATCGAACCCATAACCTTGCTCTTACCACTGAGAGTCTGGTAAATTTTGCTTACGTACCAGAAACGTCCTAGCCACGTAATCAAATAACGTCTTGAATTAATCCCATGGACAACGTTGTAGTGACGTGATGTACTGGTCTTCAGATAACCTGGACACTGGTCATGTGATAATTGAATGTGGTCATTTCGGTATGTTATTGTATGGCGAGATTTTGATCACAGTAACATCTGTTATAATAGCAAGACAAATGCTATTAATGTGACTTCTGACAGCAATTAAACTAGTGTTTAATTCGATACCACAATAACAACAATTTGTTTTGTGCGTGCGCGTCTGCAGTGAGCGCTAAACGTTAACGGTAATTTCTTTTTACCTCACTGCCTGATTTTATTTTAGCGGTTTATTAATATTCTTTCTTTACCTTATCCTTTACAGATGTGAGAGTAAACTCACATTTTAGTGATTTTCGACCGATTTGGCGTGTTTAAATGATGATCTTTGATGTGTGCGAGCTTTCCTGTAGCTCAGGGGCAAGGTTGTGGGTTCGAGCCCAGGGGATTGAAAATACCTATGTAAAATATATAGGATAAAGCAATGTAAGTCGCTTTGGATAAAAGCGTCTGCCAAATGCCTAAATGTAAATGTGACTAAAGAAGCTTTGGGTTCTTGTTTCTAAAAAGGGAAAACCTGCTAAATGTACTGTATGTGGTAAAACCAGAATATAATGTTAAGCCTAAACATTTATTCATCTCTATCAATAAATATCTGCTTTAAATCCTCTATATTATGTTGAAGTCTTTGATTATTTATGAAAGGTATTAGGCTACTGTATAAATAAAATATCTGATTGTGATGTACAGTGCTATGTTGAGTTTTATAATCGTTATACTTTGCTTTATACATATTAATTGCTCCAATTATGCATACAATTTAATCTTTAAAGCACAGATTAAATCCCAATTTAATTTATTCCTCCCTGTTTGGGATGATAATTGTTGAAATAAGATAATAAAAAATATTATAACAATGTGACTGTTTGGTCGTTAGGGCGTGCTCATCACGTACCAGAAACGATATTTGGTACATCGCTGCTAAGAATATGGTACATTGCAGGTATGTCTTCAGGAGTTTTTCACCATGTCCCAACAACGTCCAATGTTACGAATATGGGAATCACAAACCTCGCGCTTCAAAAGAGTTTTGTTTTAGTTTAGTTGGTGTTGCTCTTGTGCAATAGATGAACAACAGTTTATTTATATTTGGATACTAGGCTATATTTTTAGAGGCTATTTTGCGGGAGTTCCGTCGACTAGTCGACATCGACGCAACGTTTATCACATAATAGTCGACTTCAAAAAATCGGACGTCTTTCAACCCCTACTGTTAACAAAGCATTAGCAACATCTGGACCTGCTGAATTCAGCAACTTTGTGTTGGCGATAACTAATCAAACTTATAATAAAACTGTACTCCAACTCGCTTTCTCAACCCTGCTCGAATCAGAGTAGAGCTAACCATTTTTTACATTTATATATATAAACATGTTTTCATAAATGTTTAAATTTTTTCCACAAAATTAAAGCTTGACTGGAATAGATTATTAATGATAAAATGTTTTGCTGTATGAACTTCCATAAATCTTTCTCAAAAATACAAACAAATATTTTTGCATTTATTTGCAGGAAATGAAAACTGGAAAAACAGGTCAAAATAACAGAAAATTTGCTCAGTTTTTTTTGTAGACCTCAAATACTGCAAAGAAAACAAGTTCATATTTACTATTAAGCAAGTGGGTTAGGGTTTAACAAGTATTTAACAAAAGTTCAAAAATTATTTTTATTATATGTGATCACCTCGATTTTAAACACAGTTTTCAAGCGTCTTGTCATTCTGTCAGTCTTTCATATTTGCTGTTGGATGACTTTAAGTGAGTCCTGTGGTTTGATTTTGTTGAAATTCAACAGACACCGGACTTGTTTGGTCACAATACATCTAGAAATGCTGATTTAAAATAAAACTTCTTAATTTTTACTGCGGCTGTATATACAAAACATTACATTGTTTTTAAATCAAGCAATGTAGAGAGACTTGTATGTCATCATCAGCTGTGCATTCAAATTGAAAGTGGTAGGTCAGTAGCAGAAATGCCACAATTTCCATTGTTTTATTATAATTAGTGGGATTATGGACATATAATAATTTGGGGAATTCTGCCTTTACACATAAACCATTAAGATGAAATGACACTGTACATCCAACTGTATTTTTTAATTTTGTGTATATCTAACGTTTTATCTACCACCATCTCGAATGAAAAAACTATAGGAATGCCAAGATCCAATCAAGAAACATCATCATCCGAATCCATAAACACAAGCACAGAGCCATGTGAACATCAGCCCTAGGTCACACCGGACACTTTCTACAGCCTAAACGCATCATAGCCACCTGATGTCAGTCATCATTTTCAGTGCAGGATCAATTGATATCCTGTGTCACTGGAAACCCTGTACGGATGAGCTAATAAAATAAACACAATTGGATAGCAGAGAGTGTGGCTCTGACCAGAGTAAGTGCCTATTTACCTGAATGAGAGCTTGCTGTAATGTATTGGAGTGGATATCACATTAACCTGCCAAGGCCTTTTTAAATGGGGTCCAGGGCTTAAACTGATTTATCTGTTGGCTCCCCCAGGGGCACTTTACAGTGTGCTGCCCATCCAGCTAACCCATCAATCTAGCCCTGCTCAGTAGATATCATTACTACACAGTAAGGGCACTGTAAATATATTAATTCTAACCGGTGTGCATTCACAATACTGCTCAATTGTCCAAATGCACATTCTTCCTGGTTTTCGTTAAGCCAGCTCAGGCATTTCCGGTGAACTGACATGATGTCATTCTATGCTCTCTGCCTTCAAAAGGGGTTCAAATTGATGGTTGAATAAAAATTTGCTCAGGAGAAATACTGTGAGATGCAGCAGTGTTCAACTGTTAGGTGTGACTATTTTTCTGACTAGACTGAAAGTACACATGTGTTGGTCAAGTTGCTTAAGACTAATTTGTTGCTTGGTAATATTTGAAGAGTTTGTTTCAAAAATGAGATAACTTCATTTAAAAATGTTTTCAAAAGTAATGTTTTTTTTTCTTATGTTATAGGGATTTTGTTGAGTTTTATTGTGTTAGTTTGGTGTATTTTTTTAATTATTATGGCTAAAATCAAAACAAACCAACTGCACTTCTATTAATATTAATAGGAATGCACAATAAAAATAAATAAAACTGAGTTATCTCATTTTGGAAATAAACTCTTCATTTCAATCTTTTTTATACTTTGACTTCCTGAAGGTTGTCAACATTGTGGCCCTATGGTACTATTACTACATCACCATTGACACAAGCAATAGTAAACCTGTTCGTCTGACTAATGTCGACTGGAATATTTGGGAAACATTGTCCCAAACGGTCTGTGCCAGAGACATTAATGATTTGAGGAGAGATGCTATTGCATACTTAAAGCCCAATTCAAGTGTTGATTTATTTTTTTTAAACCAAACCAACTGTTCTCACACAATGACTGATTTTATTTACCGATTCGGACGGGACTTGATCTCTTAGGGCAGGGTTCCTCAAATCCTACCCTGGAGGGCCGGAGCACTGCAGAGTTTAGCTCCAGCCCTGATCAAACACACCTGAGCAAGCTAATCAAGTTGTTCAGTATCATCTGGCGAGCTCGGAGCCCGCTTCCCGGACAGCGCGCCAAATATGCTTAACCTTCATAGCCAAGCTCTATCATTATCCCTTTCAATATCACTGTTATCTGTGTAGGTGACCTCATGAATCTCTTAGCGCTGGAACGACTCTATACATCAGTTTCAAATGATCTCCAAATCCAGCGTTATCTCCACTGTTTATTTAACATCCATCACCCAAATGCAGGGAACAAACAAACACCTGACCTTCGTGAACATATGCTCTCTCTCTCTCTACTGCTTACAAGTGAAAGAGACATCTGCGCATGCTCCTTTACCTTCTTTCCATGCTGCTGCGTGGGCGTGCCGTGTGCTTTTCCAGGAGAATTGTCCAATACAGGACTAAGAAATATTGTTACAAAACAGTTTTATGTGTTCGAAAAAAATTTCCGAAATCTGTATGATCGCTGGGGGAGTGTATCGAGCACAGACATATTACGTAATACACCCAACTCGTGTTTCGACAAGTTGACCATGTTAAGCATGAGAAGACAGCACGTTAAACATTGTAAAGAAGACAGAATTCATAACACATCGTTGCAGCACCCCTGCATGTTTAACATGGTCAATTTGTAAGAAAAACGAGTTGGGCGTATTATATAGTATTTCTGTGCTCGATACACTCCACCAGCGATCGTATCCGGAAACAATCGTAAAGCGGTATCTATATTTTATAAATGTGATCATACTAAATTCTCTTCGAAGATACGAAGAATGCAATATTACTCTGTAGGTACTCATGATTAATATGAGATTGGCAGAAACACTGTTATGTTGACAGACCCATCTAATGACAAAGAACAGCTGAATATAATTTCTCAATATACTTACCTTATCTGGTTGGGTAACCACCACCACTGGTATCCCTTCCTCTGGATCATGACACTCAGATTCATTACATCTCTGCTTCACCAGATTCTCATGTGCTCGCATTTTGAGTTGAAAAGTCCAGTTTATTTCAGAGTGTCTTTGACTGGATGTGGGCACATTTGTGAAGACCACAGCTGGTGCTGGTGTAGTGGATTGTAGGTCTGGCTTTGGTTGCTCTTTGGTGAGAAACTTTAAATCCACAAAATGATTTGCTACTGAAATCCCAAGCTTCTCACAAACTTCAAACGTGGATGCCTAAAATGAGAGAGAAAGAAATGGCATAAATGGCATAATACAGGTATGTACACATTATTGTGTTGTTTCAGAAAAAAATGTGAATGGCGTTGGATTTTATCTATTTACTGGTGTTGTTTTCCATTTCCATTTAAAATTATTTACAAGTAGAAGTTTATGAAAATTTGTATCTTTATATTTGCTTTTCAATTTACATGATTTGTATTGTTTGCTTGTGTTTTTGTTTTGTGATCAATTATCTAACATAAAATGATCAAACATAAAATGATAATGATAATCGTTCTTTGATTGACGTGGAAGATAACATCAATCAACAGTGTCAAAAATGTGGAAGAAATCTTAGCACTTCTAAACATTTGATCACTCACACCAAAGACAGTTCTTGTAAATAAAAATATAACAGTTTTGATATATTCTGCCTTATTGACCTACAGTATTGGTAATTGTGATAATGCAATGATTTGTACATCCACATAGATAATTCAAATGATGCAAAAGCGGTGGCATTTACTACACTCTTTTGGTGTAATGCAAAACGTCAGCAGACCCATTCATCATTTCAATCACACACTTGATTACATCCTATGTTTATTACAGAACAGCCTCTTCTTAATATTATTAAGTCCTCTCTCGCTTTAGGTCATGTCCCAAGACATTCAATTTGACTGTTGTTAAGCCTTTTATTACAAAACACAAACAGGAATATTTCAAATCTTCTGCATGTGTCTAAAATTCTAGGAAAAGTACTGGTGTCTCCACAACTATGCTCCCGCTTGCAAAATAAAAGCATTATGCATGGAAAAATTCAGTGGGGCTTCAGACAACATCAAAGCACAAAAACATTACTCCGAGTGAAGCAAATCCGACCCGAAGTGAAATTAGAACGACAGACAATTTTTTTCCAGGACAATTTAGCCAGCACTGGGTTCCAGGGAGGTGTGATGACTTTCATAGCAAAAACGTTATGGCCATGACCCAGAAGATAGAGGCACATGAGTAGCAGATGGCTTCTATGGTCATGACACCATGGACAGGGGCACAGGAGCTATAGAAGGTTGCAGTAGCTATAAAGAAGACCATGACCGCAGTGTAGAAGCAGGGAGAGCATAACACTTGGCAGGTCTTTGTGGACGTGGCGAAAGATTCTGGAATGACCACATCAGCCATGATGGGGTGGCCTCCCAAAAATCTTATTAGGGACAATCAGGGTGGTGTACTTTGCCCAAACACATCCCACTGTCAGGCACTGAACTAAGCACTGGGATGATGGAAGGCACTTGGCTGAGCTCTGGGACGAGAGCGGGCGCTGAGCCAGTGCAGTATTACAAATTAATCTTCAAACGACCCTTGATACCTATGCTCCACAGAAAACTAGGTCTGCTATGGTTTCTGTCTCTGCACCACGATTTTCTCCAGAACTTCTACAAATGAAGGTCAAGGGTCATCGTCTAGAGCGACTATTCAATAAGTCTGGACTCACAGTGCAAAACCAGTTATATGCTGACCACTTGGAAATTACAAGTTTGTTCTCTCCTTAGCCAAAAAATGATACTATGGTAGTTTAATTGAGACAAGTGAGTGGAGTATTAAATCTCTTTTTTCAGTAGTTAATACTGTTTTAAGGCCACCAGACTACTTTACTCATAATGATTACCCCACGGAGCTGTGGAAGTCACTTATTACTTTTTTTTTATTGAAAACATCCATCAGCAATTTGGTGTACTGCATCCAGATTACCGTTTAATTCATCTTTCCTTTGCACAATCTCTCCATTCAACCTTTTCTATCTTTAAACTCCAACTGAAATTGTCTCTCTTTCACAAATATCTATATCTGCAACTTGCTAATTGGATCCTCCTATTACAACTAGTTAAGTCAAAGTCGGTTTACCATTATTTCGTCCATTATTACTGATATTATGCATGCTTCATGGCTTTCTGGTACTGTTCCCTCTGCATTCAAAACCGCAGTAATAACACAGATTCGTAAGAAACCAGTGGCTGATTTGAATAATTTTGAGAATTTTTCTCCTATTTAAAGTTTACAATTTTTATCTTAAATTTTGGAAAGGATTGTCGCATCACAGCTCCAGCAGTATCTTTCCTCTAACAATCTCTTTGAGCAGTTTCAATCTGGATTTCCTCATGATCATAGTGTTGAGACTCAGATTTCCCATGATTTACTTATGGCAGCTGATTCAGGTCTTCTATTAATACTAATTCTTTTAGACTTAAGCGCAGCTTTTGACACCATTTCACATTCCATATTATTAAATAGACCATGTGAATTACAGGTACAGCTCTTTCTTGGTTTCGATCAAATTTGCCGACCACACTCAATTTGTACAGATAAGCAGTTGAAATCAAATCCTTAAATTGTTACTACTGGTGTTCCACAGGGTTCTGTCCTTGGACCCCTGTTGTTCATCATTTATCTTCTTCCAAAAAGGTTCTGTTTTTAGAAAGCATGTTCAGTTCCATTGCTTCGCTAATGTCACCCAACTTTACTTGTCTTCCAAACCTTCGACTGTTTTTCCCCAGTCTTCGCTTGTTCAATGGTTAGAAGAGATAAAAACATGATTCTCATATAATTTTCTCCAACTTAAAAGTAAAAAAACTGAAATACTTCTTGTTGGTTCAAAACAACCTGATTAAGTGTAGTTGTCCTTCTTCGACAACTGATAATTCCCTAATATCTATATCTAAACAGGTTAACAGTTTGGGTGTCATCCTGGATAGCACTTTATCGTTTGAAGCACACAAAAATAACACTACTCGTTCCGCATTTTTCATATTCGTAATATTTATCGTCTTCGGTCTGATCTCACAACAAAGAGTACTGCCAATCTGGTGCACACTCTTGTTACATCACGAATCGATTACTGTAATTCCTTATTATATGGACTCCCTTCTAAATCTTTGTACAAACTCCGGCTTGGTGTCCTTGAGTGCCATGAAAGGCACCTATAAATTAAATGTATTGTGACGAGCCACCCAGTGTGCAATCAGCTTTGCCATGGAGACAGGGGAAATTAGAGCGGCACACCTGTAGATCATCTCGGTCTATCACAGTCGGCTAGAAAAGCTCAAGCCAACAGAAGAGCATCATCTCCCGAAGAGACCACAACACTCACGCTAGTCTCTGGTAATTCTACAGGCTCAGACGACGAGTAACCAGGCAGGACCCCTCAACCACCTTCCAGTGGACGTAGCTGCTGATGAACCCACAGAAGCGATCACAACCCAGAAGTCAGACGCTCGAGCCACGTGACAGATCCCGGAAACCCGGAAGTTTTCAATCTTTTTGCTTTTTAAACTAAATTATAATTGTAGAAAATAAAATTAATATTAACAAACAACCCTCTCCTCTCCAGTACCCTGGCATAAACTTTCCCGGGGAGGCTGAGAAGTGTGATCCCCGATAGTTGGAGCACACCCTCCGGTCCCCCTTCTTAAAAAGAGGGACCACCACCCCGGTCTGCCAGTCCAAGTGCACTGTCCCCGACCGCCACGCGATGCTGCAGTGGCGTGTCAGCCAAGACAGCCCCACAACATCCAGAGACTTGAGGTACTCAGGGCGGATCTCATCCACCCCCGGTGCCCTGCCACCGAGGAGTTTCTTGACTACCTCGGTGACTTCATCCCAGGTGATGGGCAAGTCCGCCTCCGAGCCCTCGGCCTCTGGTTCCTCAATGGAAGACGTGACGGCGGGATTGAGGAGATCCTCAAAGTATTCCTTCCACCGCCCGATGATATCCCCAGTCGAGGTCAACAGCTGCCCCCCTCCACTGTAAACAGCGTTGGTAGGGCACTGCTTCCCCCTCATGAGGCGCCGGACGGTTTGCCAGAATCTCTTCGAGGCCGACGGATAGTCTTTCTCCAACTCCTCCCAGGCCCGAGTTTTTGCCTCCCCAACCACCCGGGCTGAAGTCCGCTTGGCCTGTCGGTACCTGTCAGCTGCCTCTGGAGACCCACAAGCCAACCAGGCCCGATAGGACTCCTTCTTCAGCTTAACAGCATCCCTTACTTCCGGTGTCCACCACCGGGTTCGGGGATTGCCGCCTCGACAGGCACCGGAGACCTTACGGCCACAGCTCCGAGTGGCTGCGATGACAATGGAGGTGGAGAACATGGTCCACTCGGACTCAATATCTCCAGACTCCCTCGGGATCTGGTCGAAGCTCTGCCGGAGGTGGAAGTTGAAGATCTCTCTGACAGGCGATTCGGCCAAACGTTCCCAACAGACCCTCACAGTACGTTTGGGTCTGCCGAGTCTGTCCAGCATCCTCCCCCGCCATCGGATCCAACTCACCACCAGGTGGTGATCGGTTGACAGCTCCGCCCCTCTCTTCACCCGAGTGTCCAAGACATACGGCCGTAGGTCAGATGAAACAACCACAAAGTCGATCATCGACCTCTGGCCAAGGGTGTCCTGGTGCCATGTGCACTGATGGACACCCTTATGCTTGAACATGGTGTCCGTTATGGCCAAACTGTAACTAGCACAGAAGTCCAATAACAGAACACCACTCGGGTTCAGATCAGGGGGGCCGTTCCTCCCAATCACGCCCCTCCAGGTGTCACTGTCGTCGCCCACGTGGGCGTTGAAGTCCCCCAGCAGAACGACGGAGTCCCTAGTCGGGGCACTTTCCAGCACCCCTCCCAGAGTCTCCAAGAAGGCCGGGTACTCTACACTGCCATTTGGCCCGTAGGCACACACGACAGTGAGAGACCTATCCCCGACCCGAAGGAAGCGACTCTCTCGTTCACCGGGGTAAACTCCAACACATGGCGGCTGAGCTGGGGGGCTATACACAAACCCACACCAGCCCGCCGCCTCTCACCCTGGGCAACTCCAGAGTAGTGAAGAGTCCATCCTCCCTCGAGGAGTGTGCTTCCAGAGCCCAAGCTGTGCGTAGAGGTGATCCCGACTATCTCTAGTCGGAATCTCTGAACTTCACGCACAATCTCCGGCTCCTTCCCCGTCAGAGAGGTGACATTCCATGTCCCTAGAGCTAGATTCCCCGTCCAGGGATCGGGTTGTCGAGGCCCCTGCCTTCGACTACCACCCGATCCACTTTGCACCGGCCCCTTACGGTCCCTCCTGTAGGTGGTGGGTCCAAGGGAGGGTGGCCCCACGTCGCTCCTTCGGACTGAGCCCGGCCGGACCCCATGGGGGAAGGCCCGACCACCAGGCGCTCGCATACGAGCCCCAACCCCGGGCCTGGCTCCAGGGTGGGGCCCTGGCTGCGCAATGCCGGGCGACGTCACGGTCCTAGATTTTTTTTCGTCATCATAAGGTTTTTTTTGAACCGCTCTTGGTCTGACCCATCGCCTAGGACCTGTTTGCCTTGGGAGACCCTACCAGGGGCATATAGCTCCAGACAACATAGCTCCTAGGGTCTTTCGGGTACTCAAACCCCTCCACAACGGTAAGGTGGCAGTTCAAGGAGGGGTTGTTTATGTTAAGTTTATGCCAGGGTACTGGAGAGGAGAATCTGGCCGATGGTAGAACCCCGGATTCAGGAGGAACCGTGTGGTTTCCGTCCCGGTCGTGGAACACTGGACCAGCTCTATACCCTCTCCAGGGTGCTGGAGGGTTCATGGGAGTTTGCCCAACCAATCCACATGTGTTTTGTGGATTTGGAGAAGGCATTCGACTGTGTCCCTCGCGGCATCTTGTGGAGGGTGCTCCGGGAGTGTGGGATTCGGGACCCTTTGCTAAGGGCCATCCAGTCCCTGTACGACCGGAGCAGGAGCTTGGTTCGCATTGCCGGCAGTAAGTCAGACTTGTTCCCGGTGCATGTTGGACTCCGGCAGGGCCTTTGTCGCCGGTTCTGTTCATAATTTTTATGGACAGAATTGCTAGGCGCAGCCAGGGGCCGGAGGGCGTCGGGTTTGGGGACCACACGATTTCATCTCCGCTCTTTGCGGATGATGTCATCGTGCTGGCCCCATCAGACCAGGACCTCCAGCATGCACTGGGACGTGTTGCAGCCGAGTGTGAAGCGGCTGGGATGAGAATCAGCACCTCCAAATCTGAGGCCATGGTTCTCAGTCGGAAAAGGGTGGCTTGCTCACTTCAGGTAAGTGGAGAGTTCCTGCCTCAAGTGGAGGAGTTCAAGTATCTGGGGGTCTTGTTCACGAGTGAGGGAAGGATGGAACGGGAGACTGACAGACGGATCGGTGCAGCTTCTGCAGAAATGCGGTCGCTGTACCGGTCTGTCGTGGTGAAGAAGGAGCTGAGCCGCAAGGCGAAGCTCTCGATTTACCGGTCAATCTACGTTCCTACTCTCACCTATGGTCATGAGCTGTGGGTCATGACCGAAAGGACAAGATCCCGGATACAGGCGGCCAAAATGAGCTTTCTCCGCAGGGTGGCCGGGCGATCCCTTAGAGATAGGGTGAGAAGCTCGGTCACTCGGGAGGAGCTCAGAGTAGATCCGCTGCTCCTCCACATCGAGAGGGGCCAGCTGAGGTGGCTCGGGCATCTTTTCCGGATGCCCCCTGGACGCCTTCCTGGGAAGGTGTTCCGGGCATGTCCCACCGGGGAAGACCTAGGACACGCTGGAGGGACTATGTCTCCCGGCTGGCCTGGGAACGCCTCGGTGTCCCCCCGGAAGAGCAGGAGGAAGTGTCTAGGGAGAGGGAAGTCTGGGCATCCCTGCTTAGACTGCTGCCCCCGCGACCCGGCCCCGGATAAGCGGAAGAAGATGGATGGATGGATGGATGGATGGATGGATTAACAAACAAAGTATTACCAAATTAACTACAAGTTCTTTTCATCCCTTTCTACAGCATTACAGAAACAAAAAAGATCTAGAACAAACTGTAGTTAACTCCATTTTTCAAGCCTTTAACCAAAGTCAAGTATTTTTTCATTATGTGAAATACAAGTTTATCAAGTAAAAAAATTATAAAAAAGCATTTTGTCTTCGGAGTGAGATCTCAATTTAGGCTAAATCTGTGAAGTGTCTTTTATAAACGTTATACTACAGAACTCTACCATGATTTCCATAATGAACATGAGGTTTGAACAGCTCCCTACAGGCACAAGAAACCATCATTAAACAAGCATTATCACACTAATGTCCTCTTATCTTACTCATAACTGCATCATGCCGTCTTTTTCTGTCCTTATCTAAAACGGGTTGACAAGCACAAATACCCTTAAGCTGAGGAATAACATTTCACTCAACGTAGGCATGATTACTCTTCATTAGCCAGTAATGTGACAGTTTGACAAGTGCAGTGGCTGTTTTAGTCACCTGCTGATGTGTGTACACGGCCCAGTGGAGATGAGACCCCTGTGTAAGTGGCCATTAACCACAGTTCATCTGTCAGACTCCAGACCAGACTCAACCTCCATACACTTCATTTGGAAAGAGAATTCCCAGCAGACTTTGAGTCATTTATAGCAGCACCCATGTTCATTAAGAATTAAGTGGTATCCATGTGTGAGCATTTCTTCAATTACAGACTTTTGGAAAATAAACTTATGTAAAAACAATATTTCCAAGTATCCATACTTTATAATTTACTAACAATGCCCAACCTACATTTTGTCTTTGTTTTCTGGATTTATCAAATTGTTTTTCTTATATCTTACATTAACATTCCTTTTATTTTACACCTTAGTAATATTTTATAGATTTTCAAATTCTGGAAAGGTTTGGGTTATGGGAAAACAGAACACGCATATAAAAACCATTAAAAAAGTAAGTAAACTTGAAAAGATTGAAATGTTCTGATAGGACAACGACTTTTAAAGTAATAATCAGAAAAAGGTATGGTGTTTAGCCCTGTGTGACTACTTTACATTTTTTACTAAAAATCGTGTAGTTCCTTTTTATTTAACATTAATTAAAATTTTCCTTCACTCATCCACACATTTTGCAAACAACCATCATAAAGTTAGAAATCCAATACAAGACTTTGTAACTGAAGCTATTTCCCACAGTTCCAGAGACTGTAGACCAGGAAATCTCTCTTCAGTGAAACGTCACATTAAAATATCCCAGCATCCCCTCCACATGTCACAGCTGTTACTGCCTCCATTTCAACTGGCACGTTGTGTCTTTCATTAGACAAGAATGTCTCTGTAAAATGTCCCTCCATTTAAGAAGGTTTAAACAGTTGGGGCCAATGGGTATTCATTTCACAAAGATTGGTAACTGAAGAGGTAACTGAAATTGTTTTCCTACATAATGGTTGAATGTGTAATTCAAGCCTTTTGCAATTAATTAGAAAACACTGTGAGCATGTAGCTGCTTGTTGTACTTTGGCCTTTCTGGACAATGACGGATTCGTCTTGGACTGCAGACCATTTAAAGCATTTGACTTTTCTAAATACTTGCTGGGTTATTTCAACTAATTTTAACTTATCTTAACCATATACAAAATAAAATTTGGGAAACCCAGTTTTGAGTGATCATACATTTTTACATTCAGACCTGTTCCTCACTGTAAAAGATGATTTGTTGACCCAACTAGACTATGTTAAGATATATTGTTGGGTTGACTCAATTAAGTTTGGAACACAAGAGTGTCAGTAAACTCAACGTACATGTATTTGTCACAAAAATGTGCAGTTGAACAAAAATCAAACTAAACCTAATAATAACTGAGCATACAGAAATTGTAGTTAAGTGAGCTTAACGTAATATTTAAGAATAGTACAACAGAGTATATTAAAAAGAATTCCTGACTCTGTGTCAGACATTAAACTTGATTCTTCCTCCATAGAAAAATACAACAAACTGCATTTAGAGGTGGAACTTAATGTGTTTGGAGGTAAACAGGAAACATCGAACAGAATCCAGGTTAAGCAAAGCAAACCCGGAGGGTCTGTTATTTTTATTACAAAACAACATCAATATTATTTTAAACCTCTATGACATTTTATTGACAATTATTTAAATATCTCGTCCTTTTTTTATTGTTTAAACCAAGCATAAATTCTCAAAATATTCAAGTGCAAAGAGTTTATGGGTATTTGACCAGGTTTCTAAGACCAATATATCTAAGTTTGAATATTGAGATCATTAAAAGAATAAACTGCATAATTTGCCCAGACAACAGCAGTCAGCTACAAACGTATGTTGCCTGAACTATTCTGAAAATACTGATGAGTTGGGCACATGTAAACTTGATATCTTAAGTACACTCAATGTTTTAGTTGAATTAACTCCTAAAACCTCAAATCATTGTTTAAAGTGTAACAATATTTCTCTTAAATTTCAGCTAAAAATATTTTTCTATTTGCATATATTTACAGAAAATGAAAAGTGGAGAAACAGGTCAAAATGACACAAAAGATGTTCTGTAATTTTAGACCTCAAATACTGCGAAGACAACAAGTTCATATTCACTTTAAAAGGACCAGTGTGTAGTTTTTTGGAGGATCTATTGACAGAAATGCAATACTATATACATGTCTTGAGATGTGTATAAAGACCTTACATGAAGCGTTGTGTTTTTCTTACCTTAAAATGAGCTATTAATCTACATACAGTGCGGTTCCCCTGGCATGGGATGTTGTTAACATGTCGCCATGTTGTTTCTACAGTACACCTAAACAGACTAACTGCAGAATGCGTTTCGTAAATATGTTATCTCATTCTGAAAATAAGTAAAAACATAACAAAATGTTAATCCTCTCTCGGCCGACGTAGTGCTTCAAAAAGAAAGAGGAGAGAGGTGGAATGAGAGATTGGTTGCAATTCACAACTTCACTGCTAGATGCTACTAAAAATTACACAATGGTCCTTTAAGTAATACAACAGTAATATGAGTACATGTATTTAGGAACAGTTCAAAAAAACTGTCTATGTGATGACCTCGATTTTTACAGATCACAGTTTGTGTCACTTGTCATGCTGCCAGTCTTTCACATTGCTGTTAAATGACTTTATGTCACTCCTGATGTTTGATTTAGTTGAAATTCAATAGACACTAGCCTAGAACGGGTGGGTTGAAATTAAGTGTATTATTTCTTAGTTCTGTCAAATAAATTCCTTATAAGTTAAGTGTTTTGTTCCAATGTATGTCCAAATCATCATGACATGTTTCTTGGTCACTGTACTGTAGTTTGTAATGATTGTAGTTATACAAACAGCATCTCCATTATATTTAATATTATCACTGTTGGATTCCTAATGGGCCAATTGAATCTGAAGACTGTTACTAACAGTACAAATGCACAATTCCAAACAGTAAATATTCATTGCAGGGGATATCTTTAGCAGTAGGCAATGATACGAAAAACAAAGCATTTGATTTTAACTCTCAGTTTAACTACCAATTTCCAGTCGGCAGCTGCTGCAGACACATCAGTTAATCCAGTTCTAGCCTTGGTGTGCCCATTTTCAACCAGTGACATGTGATATCCACAACAATGTCTTAACACTAAAAGTTTCAAGCCACAGGATCCACTTAGGGTCACAACACAGTCTGAAACAAGGACTCATTGAGTGATGAATTCTCAGAATTTTCTTAACATGGCACCAGGAGGATCTGAAATAGGAATTACAAATAGGAATTACCTTACAG
This sequence comes from Triplophysa dalaica, assembly GCF_015846415.1. Taxonomy (NCBI): domain Eukaryota; kingdom Metazoa; phylum Chordata; class Actinopteri; order Cypriniformes; family Nemacheilidae; genus Triplophysa; species Triplophysa dalaica. The sequence goes on along the minus strand of NC_079565.1, from coordinate 13,986,811 downwards.
GATAAACGTGAAAGTCCAAAACAAACAGAGCTAATGTTGGCCAGTACTACATTTTTAGTTACGCTAGTGGATTCCCAAGCCGAAGACTCAACATAGGAATTCACAAGCAATTAGTCAACACAGATATAGATAACATAATCCAACAATGTTTGGTAAATCTGTATGTTAAGCAAGGCCAAAACAGGCAAGTGAATGCCAAAATATATCCTAACAGCTGTTATTACTCTGTCATTTTGTCCATTTTGGTTTTTCAAGAACATACTGTGGAAATATATATATCAAACCTGTTCTCATCAGTTTCAAAAGATACATTTCAGATGTTTTCCTGATGTCTCAATAATTTTCAAAGCACTGAATTTCTAGACTATAAATGAATCATCTGATCATATCCGTCTCTCGGCTTTCAAGAGCAAAGCAACTGTGTAATGAAGTCATCTCACCATAAAATTGTCTAAAATGCACTAAATCTGATAGTGTTCTGTGAATAAAGACCATTATTAATGCACCATTATAGTCAATCAATGTTCATTCTGCCCTTGGAGTTATCGACTCTCTCTGAATGATCTTTAGGAACAAGCCATAGGCTTTTTTTATCACAGAGAAGAATGTTCATGGTGTTAACTTAAAACAAAAAGTAGGATTTAACTTAGAGTAATCTTAAAGTTTAAAGTCAACATCTGGCCATTTATTGTTGTTATTTATTTTTTGTAGGTCAAACAGAATGCATGCTTCAGGGAAAAGCCTTTTTAAATCCATTGTAGAGATTACCATCATTAATTGAAACAAACAGAATTTATTTTATTTAAAAAAAATATATATATATTGCCTTGATGCCCGATAACTCCTGAGATAGGCGCAGGCTCCCCGTGACCCGCGGTAGTTCGGATACGCGGTAGAAAATGGAATGGAATGGAATATATATATATTTTATGTTATTAATTATGTATATGTTATGTTTTATACTACGTTTTGTGCTCAGGCATGCTTTTAAGAGGTTGGAGAAAATTTGGATGTTGAATGTCAGACACTGTAAATTCTGCAATCCGATAAAATAGGGCACAATATACTGTATTGATATGAATGAATTTTCCGTATTTATTGTTACAGTGGTTTTACCTGTATTTTACATTTTGCACTGCATTAAATTGCATTTTAGCATTATCTCAAAATTTTGTAAAATAATGGACAATATACTGGTGATTTTCTGCCAGTACTTTATTTGTTTTTTTATGGGATTTTCTTACGTTGTGTTCTTTTCTCATAAAATTTTGATTGAGGCTGTTATAATTTAACATCCATCCTAACATTGTTGTGTTCTTAGGAAACTTCAAACAGGTTAATAACATGATACTTGAGTAACACATAATACATATAACATGGAGTTTTTGCATGAACCATCCCTTTAATCCATCTCATCCCTCAAAAACTTGGGTCGGTATATTAACATCGTTTCATTTAACAAGACATATTGTTATGAATTGTGATGGGAATTGATAATTTTTTAACTGTGAAAGATTGTCAAGACAATTTCAAAGCACCACTGAATTACCTTTTCCTTTATGACAATGTCCTCCATAAGGCTTTCCTGGTCTGAGGAACTAGCATCTAACCACAAATCAAAACTCTTAATATCTGATAAAATCAACTCAAGCAATGAAGTAAAACTCAACTATCAAAACAACTATCAATAAATGAAATATCTGCAAATAGGAAAAAACTTGCCCAAGTAGAAATAGGTGTTTGAGAGTCAACAGGTGTACATTGATATGAACTCCAAATGCTTCATAATGTATAGTTCTCCTTCATTGCAGTTTACACGTGAGGATTACGTGCTAAAGTCTATTAATAGAACTCGCAAATGGGATTAGATCAATTCTCTATGTGCATGTGTTTACATTTGGTCATATAATTCAACGCAAGAATTCATAGAATTCAATATATCTACAGATTCTGTCGAGAGGTGTCTAAAGAATTATCCTGGATAAACAGTTTAATAACAGTTTTAATGTAATAACCTGGCCTTAACAATTTGTGCTCTCATGGTCTAATCTCGCATATAAAGTGCAGATATAGGCTATACGCATATATACCTTTTCCAGCGGACTGGCTCTTGCATTTCTTGCATGTAGTCTGAGCAAAGTATTTTTCATAAGAGAGCTCGTAACATTCCCGGTGCATTTCAGACATGCTATTAGTGCATGAACTCCTGTGCGCATCAGATCCTGCATGGAGCGCAATGCAATGGATAGACTCACATGCGTCCTCTAGTGCTGCCATCCAATCTCATTCATCAAAATTGAAAAAATAAAAAGGCCGACCTGAATAAAACCTTTCAAGTCAAATATGTTGAGAGCCAACAGAACGTGGCGAGTGGCGACACACTTTAAAAACATTATTAACCTTTACATCGTTCTTCCTTTTCCCATTGCTTTATAGCCAGCTATCTTTCAACTCGTTATGATCCTTGAATTATCGTAAATGTAATATAGATTAACCGGGATCATTAAAATCATAAATAGGACTCGCTCTTGTGGCTAAAAGCTCATGGGGACTGAACCCAAAACCGCGTCCATGTGTCAGCGCCCCCTTTGGCAAGATAAAGTACAGAAAGTGCGAAGGTGTGTTATTTGAGAGAGAGAGAGAGAGAGAGAGAGAGATGGGCAGGAAAACTCAGCTTGAGCTTTTCCTTCTTTCAATGGCTATCCATGAGGAAGCGGACGGAGCTCTGTGACACTCGCCGAGACTTCCCCCACAGAAGACCCACAGCCGATCAGAAAATTACATTTACATGTCTATCATCAAGAGCTGAAATACTGTTTAATACTGTGATCTTCATTTGGATGGCACAGATGATGAGTGTCCCGACTCTTGGACTTTTGGGAAGACTGTAATTCAGCCATGGCGTTTCCTCCAGGATACTTGTACCAGTCTTCACTCTCCCTGTACTCGTGCCCTCCGCACACGTCCAGTGCGATCACGGGCCCGCGCACACATGATCTGGGACGATCCTCCGGCGGCTCGGCGTTTGCCCCGTACGCGTCCACAGCTTTCAGCAACACTACCGCCTTTAACTCAATCCAGTACAGTTCTGAATCTACAGTCCCTTTTACTACTTATGTGGTGAGTTTTATTCACAGACATATTGGATTTCGGAGAGCTTTTACTGTCGTTTATTGTAATAATTTATGACATTATAATCATGCGTGCTGCGTTTATCTTTGAGCTCCAGAGCTAACTTTTAAAGCCACTGTCGAATAAAGTTCATTAAGTAAAAAAAGAATTTAACGTGAAATGTGTTGATTTGTCTTTTCTCTAGAGAAACCAAAATAGGTTTAACTTTTAAAAAAAAAGTTAAAAAATTGTTGCGTTTCTTATTCCTAGTTATTTCGTTTTAAAACAAAGAAACATAAAAGCTCAATTACATACAAACTGAAAATGAAATAAAAACTTACAAGTTAATAATCAGTGATTCGTTTGTCGTTCTCCTTATTTTTTATTGGAATGTTTTTATAAAAAAATAAATATAACCAAAACAAATACAGACAATATCTATTTTACTATCACGCTTTTTTTGTTTTTAACAAATGTAGTTTACATAATAGAAACAACCTTTACAAAAGTTAACAGATTTTCTCATTTGATGTTTATTGTTCGGAATATTAATAGGTAAAACGAAAAAAATAAATAACGTATTTTATTTGCTTTCGATCAGTATAAATTAAATATTTTTATTTGTGTAAAGATGCACTTTACAAACTGTCCGCCCTGTTCTGACACATGTAAACAGCAGAGCCGAGCCAAGATAAATCATTAGTGTATAATCATCTTTATTAATTCATTGCCCAGGGCTCCTCATACGACCATTCACCAGGTGTAACAGGCTCTATGGGCTACCACCCGTACGCTGGGCCACTGGGTGCGTACCCGTTTGGAGACTCCGCATACCGGAAGAACACCACCCGAGATGCCACCGCCACCCTGAAGGCCTGGCTGAGTGAACACAGAAAAAACCCGTATCCTACTAAAGGTGAGAAAATCATGCTGGCCATCATCACCAAAATGACTCTGACTCAGGTGTCCACCTGGTTCGCTAACGCACGGAGGAGACTGAAAAAAGAAAATAAGATGAGCTGGACACCACGAAACAGGAGTGAGGATGAGGATGATGGGGACAGCATTGATTTAGAGAAAAACGATGAAGATGATGAACCGCTAAAGACCACCCAAACAACAGAGACGATCAAAGATTCAGGTGTGCATTTAGTTTCCTATAAATTCACTTTCTTATGTGTTTTTTTATGTCTTGATTGTTATGTTAATTATCATTATGGTAATTATAATATTAATAATAATTATTACCGATACGTTTGTTAAAATAAATGTGTAATAGGCGTATAATATTGAAGTCGGTGATTGCAACAATAGACTCAAGTTAAGTATTCTTTAAAGGCTCCATATGATATTAATAGATCAAATTTAAATGATTTGAAGATTTACCTAAGTATTAATGTTATGTTGTTTTTATGTTCAATTTAAAATTATTATCCTGCATTAGATTCGTTATTCGGGCATACTTAAAAGGGCAGACTTCCACACATAAATATGAAAAAGGTCCCGCCAGTGCTTATAAGCCAAAAAATCTTAATGGTTTCTTTGTTTAACGTCATGTTGCAGTTCGCGACGACTGTTCAGAAAAGCACACAGACGACGACGCGATGGATCGTGTTATAATCGACTGTGAAGAACACGAGAAGCGGACAGAACCCGAGTCTCCGGTGGCCACAACCTCCTCTCCCCTAAACGACAACAGAGAAAGCCCGAAGCCCCCCAGTGAGAACTGCAAACCCACATCTGTCATTCATTCAGCAAACCCGACCCCCAAACCCAAACTGTGGTCTCTTGCTGAAATGGCTACGTCCGATAAGAGGTGTGACGAAACATCAGGGGGGTCATCACCCGCCGGGTCACCCGTGCATTGCCCGTATCCCCCGAGACATTTATACTACACGTCTGCTTTCCGACTGGGCTTCACGAACTATAGCGCATTCGGATCCCTGCACGAATCCAACCCCAAACATCAGATCGGAATAACCCAGACTGCGTTACACAGAGACAGCGAACTCACTCTCTAGCCTTATCAGCGCTTTAATTTATTGTTATCTCCTGTGCAAATTAAACAGCTGGGGTATGCTTCTAATTTATAGAGACGCGTGACGTTTTAAACACTTAGGAATGACGTCAAGTTTAATGCTGAAATGTTATTTTTCTTAAAATATATCCATTCAATGTAACATGTTCGTGCAAGAGGCCAAAGTAGTCATTTAAAAAAGTTTTGTAATCCCAATCTGCTGTTACAAGTATCAATTATTTAATACTTCATACAATCGTTTTTATTGGATGTTCATATAGTATGCCTGATCATCTGTGCCGTTTTGCAAAACTTAAGATGTTTTATGACACAGCTATAATTTTGGGATTTATTCATTAACACATGATCAATGGTTTGGCTTACCATGCACTATAACATTATTTTACATAGGTTAACTTTCCCTGTATTTAGCAATCATGTGTTAAGAAAAATTTAATGTAAAAGCAGTTTTGACTGTTTCACTGGAAGATATGACAGACAGAGGGTTGTAGGTTTGGCATCAGGTTCAGAAGACCTCATGTCAAGACAATATAGTACTTGTATTTGTTTAACTCAAGCTATTCTTAACACATATTTCAACCCCATGAGGATTATTCATCACTCTTTAAGAACATTGTGCAGTGCCTTCCAGATTTGCTCACAACTGTGCTTCACTTATGGACTTAAAGAAATCACTCAATAACTGTTATAGTCGCCTCCTGGGTTTAATACAGCGGATAAATTGTATATTTAAATAGCACAAATCAACGTTTATTGCAAGGGGATTATGGGACAGCACTCTTAAATGGAGGAGATATTAAATTTATGCTCCATACAGCATCTGAACATGAAACCTGTATTGAAGTGATGGGGAACAGTGAGGGGCTAAAAATGTTCAAAAGACCATTTTAAAAGGGATTAAACGTGTAAATTCAAAATTTAGTAAACTCTTGGCAAGAAAGAGAGGATTACCACCAATTCTCCATTTCTGCTCGAACGGCGGAGTCCAACATCAACAAACATCACAGAAGCGACTCAGGCCCTGTGGGTTACAGGGATAATACAACGTTTTTGTACACAAAACCATGAAAAGAGGCTGCAAGGATTTGAAAAGCTCGCTAATCCATTGGGTAAATTCAGAGTTTGAGTACAAGGTGCAATGCTTTTTCACAATCCAGTGAATTCAAAGCTTTGTAACCAAAGATGCTCCTTCAAAACTATCCAATCATCTTCTGTCCACTTGTACCAATGTAGCATTCAACACACTTATTTTCCTTTTTATTTCTTTATAAGGAGGGTTTTAAACTACAAATGGGGTTCCATTTCAAAATTGGGGTTGTGGAAAAATATATATACTGTATGTTTACATGTGACACTTTCCTCCAGCTATGTCATTGCAAGAAATTATATAACATCCTTTATTATCACATAAATATTTAACCTGTTATACTTACAAAAGACATATTTTGCTTGCTAATAAAAAGTCTTTTTTTAGGAAATACATAAAGTCAGTTTTATAGTGAAACCAGGCAATATTATGTTTTTCTTTGCATATGACACAGTTTGTGTCTGATAATTGTCTACAATTTCCTCTCAGGAATATTATATTTTTTTAAAAGAAGTACATACGCAGGATAATTGTATAGTGGATGACTTTTAATGTACATTTTATATAATATTAAATGTTTTTAAAGTCTATGAGTACAAGTCTGTATGATAGAAGGTGATAAGACAAAGCTTGTTCACTCGTCTTCACACCCTGTTTAATATAATTGTGCCGTTTCTAAAGCAAGCATGCTTTTGCTCTTAACTTAATGGTGTGTAAAGCTTTTAAAAGCATTGATTTCGATCTGATCGATTCAGACTAAAATAGTATTTTCATGCATAGTGAATAGACACTAACGTGCCAGACAGCACAAGCTGAATTGTTGGATGTTCATATTACCTCTCGCCCACTTCAGCCTGGAGTCAAACTACTGAATATCAAATTAGCACTTTCTAAAAATGTTTTTTTTTTCACAGGATGTACTGTGAGGGTAAAGATGCCTGGTCAATCATTTGTACTCATTCATATTAAATGAGTTCGATTTTGAGCAGTTCTCAGATTATTTTACTTCTGTTTTTGCCAAGCTTTTTTGATATCAGAGATGTGCAAGCATAGTAATTAAATGAATTGTGTCACAAGAGGTATTGAATATTGTTATCTAGTAATATTACAAAAAAGTTCCAACAATATGCACATTTCAATGACATCTATTTCACTTCCGCCCAAAATCATGTCAGGCACGTTTAATTCCGAAGGAATAAAACTCATGAACATTCTGAATATGAAAATATAAATATCTCTTTAATATAGATTAGTTCATGCTCATTGCAAACAATAATTCATCGCACCAAACAAATATTTTATTCTTAGTACAAGTGTACCTGAAGGACAGTAAAATGTACACTCACAGTGTACATATAATCCACACTCTCAAAGTGTAGATTACATATACACTGTGAGAGTTAATTTGACCTTTTTAACACTGGCGATTTTACATGCTGTGCTGTGTTATTAGAAGATAAAAGAATAAATCTACCTAACTTGCCTAACAGTTTTTAGACAAATGAATCCGCATGACTGTTCTGAGATCAAAAAGACAAAGAATTGTTTTCTTGCATTATTTTTTGCATTTAGCATTATTTTCCCTGTTGCCTTCAACCTGCAGTTGAAAACCACAATTTTAAAGCACTGGCAAGTTAGTTTCTTATGTTTCACTACCAAAAATGTTGACACATGTAATCCAGCGTAAACTACTTTTCCTTGCAGTAATTATTCATTCTCCAAACAAGCTCCCCGCACACTGTATTTCTATATTATCTCTGCAGGTCCTTCAGGCCTTTGGCAAATAGATTTCATTTAGGGTTGAAAACGGCCAGAGACGCTGATGGCTCAATTTACTCAATAATAGATGGGAGGCAGTCTCTAAAATAATATTGACTTAAACACTCCCGCACGCCGCGGAGGCTCCGGCGGGCGTTAAGAGAAGGAGGCGTTTGAAACTGACAGCTGCGCTGTAGCCCCAGGGCTCCTCTTTAATTGAAAGCATCATTAGGAGCCTCTGCGGCCCTTTGCAACTCCCGTCCTTGCAGCGCAAATAACGCTTCGTTCGCCGCAAAGCCACGAACGTAACATGAGACTGCTGTCGTCACATGCACCATTCGATAAGAGCCCGACGAGCAGATAACAGCGTGCCGAAGGATGATTGCCCAATTAAGATATGCAACCTAACATTGTCTTCGGATGTCGAGTCTTGTTTGGTTATTCACCTGAAAGACTGTGAATAATTTAAAAAAGCAAACCTGTTTTGATTATTTGTCATAAGAAAATTACTTGAGCAAAATGCAATGGCTCTCAAAATTGGACGTGCTTTTCTGGATGATTGATTTTATTTAATTTTTTATCTAAAAGCTTATTTATTTTTGATGTTAAAATAATTGCAACACTTGCCGAACTGTTGGAGTAATTTTGGAGCAGAACTATTATCACAGCAGATGAGTCGAGAGTTAAGTGAGCCTTTGGGGTCGAAAACATTATTTTCGCAATTCAGTATTGAGGCGCCAAAATTAGCATTCCAAAATTAACTTCAACTTTAACTTAAACCCACATTTTATTGTAATGTAAATGCAGATTGTACTTCAACATACAAATATGATCATTTTGAATTGCCATGTGATTGTGCTGATGATTACTTTTTTAGACATTTTTGTAGGTGTGTGCACTGTGTCTTTAAACGGTTTAAAGTGTGTGTGCCCACACAAACAGCAGTACATGAAATAAACTCAAAACTGTCTAGATAAGAACTTCTTTGTGCTGATACACCAATGGGATAAAAGCGTGTACTTCCTTACAGATGTAGGCCACGTTCAATGCTATTGTTTCACACAGGTATATTCTACAAAGCTAAAATCGCATTAATAAAAAGTGCATGGGAAGTGCACGAGTGATCAGTTGAGCAGGTATCTTAACAGCACGAGGAACACACGTAGCATTTGCAATAACACACTGACTCGGTAAAGCAATGCATTCATCTCATCTGTTAGGGCATTTAGTTAAGCTGAAGGAAAGAGAATGTTATCCGGAAAGCCGGAACAAAGTTTGAAAGGCAACGCTCGCAGGTTTAATATCGCTAGATCACAAGCACTCCCGCATTACATCTGTAATGCGACGCATTCAGCAAGAACAATTGACAGAGTGCCTCTGTATTCACTAGGGTTGAGTTATCATATTAAAAATACATTTATTCTAAGTCAATCTTTGAGATTGTTTGGCAGTGCTGGAAACAATAACATCATGGAGGACTCCATATTCCTGCCAGCACCCTGGGGTAGAACTATATTTCTTTTTGATGTAATTAAAAAGCAATGATGAATATGATTTGCTTTGTAGTTGAATAATGGCTGGAAAAGCGAGACTGCTCCATGTGAATGGATTCCTTCATCTTAAATAGAAAGGCACCAATATATGATTACATTTATATCTATTCTGAGAGCGCTTTAGGTGATTTACAGTAAATATTGCATATATTTGAAGGTGTAGGTATTATTAGCAGATGCTCATCCATTGGAATAATAACCCAACTGCTTTTATTATGCCTATTTCTCTTTTTTAAGTATAAGAAATAGATGAATTATTATTGAGTGGAGGCCACTTTCTCCAAAAAACAGGACACTGGTTAGATACAGTAGTGTAGTTAGACTACTTAGCAAACAAACCAGGTAGAACCCGCAATAAATTAATAATCATTGTGAATCAAAGTGATGTTGGCAAGCTTTTGACAACTGCGCAAATCAAACCACTGGAATTGCAAAAGAAAGGGCTGTCACCTCTACCCTTATGAACCTCAGTGAAATACAAGGATCTGGCAACTTCAAAGATGCCTTGCGGAATCTGCGTGGGTATAGTTCGGCCGATCAAGTTTGAATATAATATGTTTTATACGTTAATATGTGTTAATGCACTATAGCAATGGTTGCTAAAACAACTGCCATCTGTGGTTTCCCAAAAATATAAGATATATGCAGACTTATAAAGTGTAAATAAAATTACACTTTATATTATGGTGTCTGTATTGTATACAGTGCACACCGTAAAAAAACTTTACAGAATTTTACTGTTTTTTGCAGATTCGTCAAATTACAGAAAAATACCGCAAATTTACAAGAAGAATGTAACTTTAAAGGGAGAACCCGTTATTTAACAGTTGATTTCTGGCGTCCCAGCAGCGTGCAAAATTTCTTTTTTTTTTTTTAACAAGATTTCGTTTTTATCAAGTTTATTTTTTAAAATACGGTAAAAAAACTGTAAAAATTACAGAAAAAGAACAAATTTACAAGAAAAACGAGGAAAACAATGTAATATTTATCCTTATATCCTGTAACCACGTATAGTATAGGATTAAGGTTATATATATGTGTATCCGAAAAAAAATGGAATGGAATGGAATAGGCTACAGAACATAAAGTAAATACTATAGTAAATAACCCTAACCCTAACCCATTTATTCATTTGTCAGGCTCTGCGACTTACAATGCATTATACTATACATTTGATTCTAATTATGTGCAGTCCCAGGGTCGAACCTATGACCTTGGCTTTGTTAGCACCATACCCTAACCACTGAGCTACAGGAAAGCTGAAAATACTTGTAGCATGGAACAATGTAAAATAAAGTGTTACCTACAATTATTAATCATATATTTTATGGCTATCATGTATTCATGTATTTACAATTCTTGTAACTATACACCATCTAATTGTCAATGTAGATATCTTTGTTTTACTTCATAATATGCATGATATACAGTTAAACACCATAATACATGCGATGAAATGTTTAAAGGTTCATCACATGTGGCCTTTCTGTGCTATACAGTATACAACTTAACAACATAGAATATAAAACATAAAACAAAACAACCTTATTTATGAATAATTGGTAAGAAATATAAGAATAAACATAATTAAACACAGTGAATTGTGGAAATAACCTGTTTTTGGAATTTTTGAAAATGCATCAACTTTCAACATAAAATATATGGTAACTTATATTTTACATTCAAAAAGTGTCCAGATAAAAAAGGTATAATGTTATGGAAAATTATCAACAGTTTTTAATAAGGTATTTGGTCTGTTGTATTGAGTGTTGCAACAATTGATTAACATATCTATTACATCCTAAGAATAAATGGTTCAAGTATTCATGCCTTTTCAAAGATTATGAGACACTTTACAATTAGGAGACACTTTACACTTTATGTTTGAGTGTATTGAAGTCAAATGATGTCAGATTGACATTACCCATGAAAATCATTATTATAAGCTTACCATTGTGAATCATGGTAAGAAGACAGTTCTCTACTCTGACTTTTTATGTACTAAATTATATATTTTTTACTGCAGCTTCAATAAAATATTACATTTAATAAAAACAATAAATAATATTACATCTGCAATAGTAGTGGATTTACAGAACCTATATATATTATAGAACATACAATGTGCAACTTTTTAAATCTGTCCTTATTAAAAGATTTAAAGTGACAGTGGGAGTGTGTGGGTGTTACCTAGTAACAGTTCCCTTGACTCTTGATATTTACATCTATAAAGTGAATTCATGATAAGATGAGTAATATCAAAGACAACCAAAGGAATGTGGAGTCTTTAATAATGCACCACCTGTTCTAAGCGGATGCTTCAGAGTGTCACGGGAGTTTTTAAAGCTTATAAATTGCGAATGAGGTGAGGTAGACATCTATCATTATGCTGTTCGCTTTTTAAACCAATGTATGCTTTGATTTAGGGAGAGGAGTTTAATGAATATGAGACATATTTTCATTCATGGCCATAATTCAGGTCAGATTTTTTTCATTTTTTCAATCTGAAGCCTACTTTAGTGTATGGTGCAATGTACCTTCCAACCCCTGGCATTTGAGGATGAAATCGCCATCCTCAATTCACAACTACTTTACAAAGTGGCTTATTCGTAGAAATTGGTATGATGTGAATCGTACAAAAAGTACTATTACTAGAAAAAAGCTCTTCTGAAGCCCATACCCTAACCCCAGTATTAAATCTAAACACCACTGGCAGGAAAGCAAATCTTACGTAAAGGTTACGGATGAGATCGTAAAACGTTGCCACCTTCTAAATACTTACAAATTGCAGTGAGGTTGTGTTGGAACTGCGCTGCTGGTCTGTATATATATAATGCCTTCAACCCAAGATCACATGTGGGGATGACGTGCCATAGACAGCAACAAAGGGGGCCCACAATCAGATACCATTTGTGATTCTTGTTACCTAATGATGCTGGCTTACCTGCTGATAGCTACAAATTGCGAAAGAATGTAACTCGTTATCTGAAGGAAGCTATGGACAGATAAGGAGGGTAAACCCTTTCCCTGCCTGAATTTCTTTATAAAGTTTCCAGCCAGCGCAAGGATTTTTCATCAATTTCACAAAACTTTTATGGCCAACAGAATATTTTCTTTTATGAATATGTGAGTATACAATCTATCAAATGAGAGAACTGAGACTCTGCTTTTAAACAAATAAAACAAAAATCTATTATTCTCCATGTGTTTTTTCATCTTTGAATATAGTTCCCTTTCTGTCGGTCTCTCGACGTTGTGTCGAGAACGACAGATGGGGTTCGCCCTTGAGAACCAATCAACTCTGACTACTATAGAAAAGGCCAATGAAATTTGGCGAATGCAATTTGCATGCCGGGCTCCGCCCCCGGAAATCCGGTATAAAAGGAAGCCGGCGTGCAGCATTCACTTACCTTTTGTTCTTCAGAGCCTTCGCTCATGACTACGAACAGAACGAATTCTATGAATTCTTCTTCTTCTACATCGCTGGATCTACGACGTGTACCAGCGGATCGTCCCTACCTGCAGCGACCTTCCCCTGGGCGTCTCAGCGGTTCCGGAGGTGTTAGAGATTTTTTTTTCTTCTAAAAAGTCCTTTTCAGGACTAACGTCTTGGTTACGTATGTAACCTCAGTTCCCTGATGGAGGGAACGAGACGTTGTGTCGAGAACGACAGATGGGGTTCGCCCTTGAGAACCAATCAACTCTGACTACTATAGAAAAGGCCAATGGAATTTGGCGAATGAAATTTGCATGCCGGGCTCCGCCCCCGGATATCCGGTATAAAAGGAAGCCGGCGTGCAGCATTCATTTACCTCTTGTTCTGAAGAGCCTGAGATCCTCTCACGACTGCAGCAGAATACGATACGTGTTTGTGGCATAAGGGACACAACGTCTCGTTCCCTCCATCAGGGAACTGAGGTTACATACGTAACCAAGACGTTCCCTTTCTGTATGTCTCTCGACGTTGTGTCGAGAACGACAGATGGGGTTATCTATGGAAAACGCCACAAACGCTGTATCGCGTCACAATCTCAGCGAAGCGATGGTAACATCCGAGAGTGGAGCGCTCCAAGTTTTACAGCTCCTCATGCACCTCCGGAAACCCGGGTTAGCATGAATGACATTTCTGCTTCCTCCTAACTCGACCGCTGGGGGTGGAGCTCGGATTCGTCAGAGTCGGATGTCAGTCTCCCTCCGATGCTGCGAGCGGCATCTCATCTACGTCACACATCGTTCCCGATGTGTGTGCGTGAGAATCCGGACGGTATGCCACCGCCGTTTGGGGAACGTTCAGAAGAGCGAATCGGGGTGCGATCGGCCCGTGAGCAATTAGCTGGCGGGTTTACGTTCGCAGAGTTCCCCATATCACTAACGCTGCTAACGTGGGTGGTCATCGGGGCCGTAGCCATAGATGTCCGCCCGGGTAGCAGACGAAATGGTGGCTGGTTCCCGTAGGAAGACAGCCACCCGTGACCGCAACTTCTGAATGACAATCTGCCCGCAGTGCGCGCAGATGTGTCAACGAACGCTGCTTCAGTGTGCTGGACGCCCACACACCTAATGCAGCGATCGTGTCAGACCCCTGCCGCACCCAAGAGAACAGCGGGACATGTCGTTCTCGATGTGTGTGCGTGAGAATCAGGACGGTATGCCACCGCCGGTTGGGGAACGTTCAGAAAAGCGAATCGGGGTGCGATCGGCCCGTGAGCACTTAGCTGGCGGGTTTACGTTCGCAGAGTTCCCCATATCACTAACGCTGCTAACGTGGGTGGTCATCAGGGCCGTAGCCACAGATGTCACAGCCCTGGTAGCAGACGAAATGGTGGCTGGTTCCCGTAGGAAGACACCCGTGACCGCAATTTCTGAATGACAATCTACCCGCAGTGCGGGCAGATGTGTCAACGAACGCTGCTTCAGTGTGCTGGACGCCCACACACCTAATGCAGCGATCGTATCCATTCCTTTCCGCACCAAGGAGAACAGCCGCGCTGGAGAATGCTCAGTCAGTCCTGAAAAGGACTTTTAGATAAATCTCACACACCTCGGAACTGCCGAGACGCCCAGGGGAAGGTCGCTGCAGGTAGGGACGATCCGCTGCTACACGTCGTAGATCCGGCAGTAGAAGACGAAGAATTCATTGAATTCGTTCAGTTCGTAGTCATGAGCGAAGGCTCTGAAGAACAAAAGGTAAATGAATGCTGCACACCGGCTTCCTTTTATACCGGATATCCGGGGGCGGAGCCCGGCATGCAAATTTCATTCGCCAAATTCCATTGGCCTTTTCTATAGTAGTCAGAGTTGATTGGTTCTCAAGGGCGAACCCCATCTGTCGTTCTCGACACAACGTCGAGAGACCGACAGAAAGGGAACTGAGCATTCTCCAGCGCGGCATGTCCCGCTGTTCTCTTGGGTGCGGCACTCTCATCGAGGAGGGGGATGGACACGATCGCTGCGTTAGGCGTCTGGGCGTCCAGCACGCTGAAGCAGCGTTCGTTGACACTTCTGCCCGCACTGCGGGCGGATTGTCATTCAGAAGTTGCGGTCACGGGTGGCTGTCTTCCTACGGGAACCAGCCACCATTTCGTCTGCTACCCGGGCTGTGACATCTGTGGCTACGGCCCTGATGACCACCCACGTTAGCAGCGTTAGTGATATGGGGAACTCTGCGAACGTAAACCCGCCAGCTAAGTGCTCACGGGCCGATCGCACCCCGATTCGCTCCTCTGAACGTTCCCCAACCGGCGGTGGCATACCGTCCGGATTCTCACGCACACACATCGGGTACGATGTGTGACGCAGATGAGATGTTGCTCGCAGCATCGGAGGGAGGCTAGCATCCGACTCTGACGAATCCGAGCTCCACCCCCAGCGGTCGAGTTAGGAGGAAGCAGAAGTGATGTCATTCATGCTAACCCGGGGATATGTGGTTCCTGAGGTCGGAGCGCGG
The DNA here is from genome assembly GCF_015846415.1 of Triplophysa dalaica. NCBI lineage: Eukaryota > Metazoa > Chordata > Actinopteri > Cypriniformes > Nemacheilidae > Triplophysa > Triplophysa dalaica. Next base: position 13,971,317 of record NC_079565.1, on the reverse strand, counting down.
TGCAAACCGCGCCCACCCCGGGTACCATTTTTTTCCCGGAGCTGCATGAGGAGCTGTGTAACACTTGGAGCGCTCCACTCACGGATCGCTCCAGTGAAAACCAGCTCCGCCTCCCTTACTTCCCTCGCTGGTGGGGCAGCCAAGGATTGCGTCGAGATCCCCCGGGTGGAACGTCCGCCCGCGGTGCACCTGTGCCGCGGACGGCTACCACCTGGGGGGAATCGGCCTCCCCTACGGTCCAAAGCACGTAAGACTTAGGCATCACTGATGTCGAAAGCTTGCGATGCTGCGGGCCAGGCTGCCTCCTCTCTACGCCATGGCCATCCTGCAGGTCCGCCAGGCCAGGGCGTTGAGAGTGCTCCACGAGGGTAAGGCCGACCTGGGTATAATGCAGGATCTCCGTGCCGCCGCTGACAGCGCTCTACGGGCGACTAAGGCGGCGGCACGGGCCCTGGGTCGGACGATGTCCACGGTAGTGGTCCAGGAGAGACACCCCCGGCTATACCTTGTGCAGAAGAGTGACACCAAGGAAGTCCGCTTTCTTGATGCACTCATCTCGCAGGGTGGGTTGTTGGTAACACCGTCGAGGACTGCGCTTAGCAGTTTTTTGACGGCGAAGCAGACAGTGGCAATTAACCACATTTTTTTCACGCCGCGACTCAGCCGCCTACAGGCCTCCGAGATCTCACGTGACGTCTGCTTCCCTGCAACCCAGGACCCTTTCGAAATCGGCTCCGGTTCCTGTGCCCCCACAGGCGGCACCCCGGAAGCAGAGGTCGAGGGGGAAACCTCCACCCCGTCAGCAACCTCCTCGCGAGAAGGGACACTGACGGGAAGACCCCAGGGAGAACAACATCGGGCCCGAACCTTCACAGCCACGGCTCTGATCGGTCGGTACGGGACGACTCCTGCCTCGTCACCAAAGCCGGGCCCTTTTTAGGGCTTGGCGCCCACTTACTCACTGAGTTTTCTGTTCACCCCGGGTTTACTTGCAGCCGATCGCACACTCCACTGGACTGTGCTCGGCGAACCGACCTCACACCCTGGCGAGGCGTGAGGTCGTACACATACGACAGCTGTCACCACTCTCAAACCGACAGTGCGTGCCGTTGTCCCGCCAGGCAGGTAGGCAGAGCAAACCTTCCCTCCGGGGACTCCCCACGACATGGTTAGCTCCGCCAGCCGACGAACCACCCCCCGTGGGAATGATGAAGCAGACCGTCCCCTTGGTCACCCTGTCACAGTCCCTGGGAGCTCGAGAGCTGCCCACACTGTCTCGCTGGCTAATGAGGGCGGTCCGTCTTGGTTACTCGATCCAGTTCGCCAGAGACTCTCCCAAGTTTCGGGGCATCATCTCTCCCTCTGTCAGAGGCAGGGACGCCTCCGTACTTCGGTTAGAGGGTACCACCCTTCTGGCAAAACAGGCATCGAGTTCGTCCCTCAAAACCAAGATGTTCAGTGGGTCACGACCCGCACTTCATCGTTCCCAAGAAAGACGGCGGGTTGCCCCCAAAGGCTGCGTACCCTGAACAGAGCACCTTCACAAGCTGCCATTCAGGGTGCTCACGAAGAGGCGCGTCCTGACATCTATCAGGTGTCAGGATTGGTTCGTGGCAATCGACCTGAAGGACGCTTACTTTCATGTCTCGATCCTCCTCGACACCGGCCGTTCCCACGGTTCGCGTGCGAGAGGCGGGCATATCAGTACAGAGTCCTCATTTTCGGTCTGTCCCTGACCGCCCTTTCTCCCTGAGGGGAGGAAGGCGAGCGGGTACTAAACTATCTCAGCGACTGGCCTATCTTGGCACACTCGCGAGATCTGTTATGTACACAAAGGGACCTGGTGCTCCGGCACCGAGGTCGATTGGGACTCCAGGTCAACCAAGAGAGGGACAAGCTCTCCCCAGTGCAGAGCATCCTCTTTCTCGGTATGGAACTCAACTCTGTTACCATGTCGGCGCACCTGTCCGCAGTTGTGCCCAACCAGTGTTGAACTGTCTGAAATGAACATTTTAGGCAGACAGCGGTCACCCTGAAACAATTCAGAGGCTCCTGGGACACATGGCGTCCTCGCGGGTTAATACCCCTCGAGTTGATGCACATGAGACCGCTCCAACACTGGTTTCAGAGTCGAGTTCCGAGGAGAGCGTGGCACACCGGCAGCAGGCGCATGGTGATGCCGCCCTGCTGCCGACGCACCATAACCCCTAGTCTTTATGACTTTTTCGACGACCTCAGGTCCCTCTGAGCAGGTTATGAGGCAGGTCGTGGTGACGACTGAAGTCTCCCTGCAGGGGTGCGGTGTAGTGTGCAACGGGCACGCAGGTGGGGTGTTGGACGAACCCCCGCCTACGCTGGCATATCAATTGCCAAGAGTTGTGGGCTATGCTACTTGCACTGAGCAGGCTACGGCCTCTCGTGCGAGACATGCACGTGCTGTTCCGAGGACAGCACTATAGCTGTAGCGAATACAGATCGTCAGGGTGGCGATCGCTCACAGCAGCTAAACACAACTTGCTCGACGCCTCCTCCGGTGGAGTCAACAGGTGACTCGTTCCCTGCAGGCCACACACCCCGGGCAAACTGAACTAGACAGCCGACGTGCTTTCTCGCCAGTTTATGCCTCGTGGAGAGTGGCTACTCCACCCCCGTGCAGTCCAGCTCATTTGGAGGCTGATTCGGGTAGGCCCAGGTAAAACCTGTCCACCTCCCGTAACACCACCATTTGCCCGCTTGATAGTCCCTGCCCTCGGCACGGATATCCTTGCGCACAGCTGGCCGCGGGATGGGCGGAAGCACACCTTCCCCCCCCAGGAGCCTTCTTGTACAGACTCTGTGCAAGGTCAGGGAGCAGGAGCACCAAGTGTTATTGGTTACACCACACCGGTCTAACCGCACTTGGCTTCTGAGCCGATGCTCTGGACAGCGACTCCCCCTGAACCATTCCCCTGAGAGAGGACCTGCCCTCTCAGGGGAAGGACACGTTCTGGCATCCCAGATCAGACCTCTGGAACACCCATGTCTGGTCTCTAGACGGGACGAGAAGATCCTAAGATGGCTACTCCCCCTATACGGCTGAGACCATCACCCAGGCTAGGGCCCCATCTACTAGGCGGTTACACACCTCTAGACGGTGCCTCTTCTCGTCCTGGTGTCTTTCTCAACGAGAAAGACCCACTGAGGTGCTTGATCAGGATTGTGTTCCCCTTCTCACGAGACTGGAGACTAACATCTCCCTTCCACACTGAAAGTGTATGTAGTCGCTATTGCCACTCATCACGACTCAGTCGGTGGAAAGTTTCTAGGGCAACACGACCTGGTCACCAGGTTCCTAAGCAGCGAGAGGGCGGAATCCGCCTCATCTCCGCTCCATACCCTCTTGGGACCCTAAGTGGTCCTGGGGAGCCTCAGGGCCCCCCAAAGAGCCCCTCGGAGGTTCCGATCTTCCTCATAGAGTAAGACGGCCCTCCTGACGGCGCTCACTTCCTTCAAGAGGGTAGGGGACCATCGAGCATCCTCCGTGTCCCCGGATTGCCTTAAACTAGGCCCTGGAAACTCTCACGTTATCTTGAGACCCAGGCCCGGATGCGTGCCCAAGAAGTTCCCACTACTCCCTCCGGGGCCAAGTGGGAACTTGCAGGCGCTCCCCATAGGGGAGGAAGACCCAACCCGATTAGTGTTGTGTCCAGTACGTACTGGACCGCACGCAGAGCTATGAAGCTCTGACCAGCTCCGTGTCTGTTGGAGGACAGCAGAAGGGGAAGGCTGTCTCCAAACAGAGGCTGGCGCACTGGGTCGTGGACGCCGTTACGACGGCATTCCGATCTCAGAATCTCCCATGCCCATTGGCAGTGAGTGCTCACTCCACACGGAGTTTAGCCACCTCCTGGACACTGGCAGAAGCGCCTCTCTAGCAGACAACTGTAGAGCTGCGGGTTGGGCTATGCCCAAACACCTTCGCAAGGGTTAACAACCTTCGCGTAAACCCGGTGTCAGCCCACGTCCTGCGTGGCGACATGTAGGACTGGCATCCGGGGGGGGCGTATGCCTGCGAAAGCACCTTTCCACCCTCTAACAGGTTGGGTCAGTGTGCTATTTACCTTTTCTTCTTACCCGAACACATCGCTAAGAAACTGGTACCTCACCAGCCTCCCTTCTTACCCAGACACTGGTTAAGAATAGGCATTCCATCCATCACCAAACAAGCACCCCCTGGGGGCTGGCTGGGCAGTGCAGCCTTCCCCCTTAGGCCGGGATACCATGTGAGCTATCACAGATAGCTCTAACCGGACCTAGTGCTACCGGACGTCTGTAACACCCCCTCCTTGGGCTGTTCCGTCTGATGTATCCTCATGAGAATGGTTCCCACTCCTGGTAACCCATGAGCTTCCCCAGGTGGGCCTCCACCTCGCGGTTAACTACTCAGTCCGCACGTTCCATGCGTTCTCCTCCAAGGACGAGACCATACCTATATCCACCATATTCCTCCCCACGGGTAGGAGGTGGCCTCTGTAGTGCTTCTCTGATTAAGAGTCGCGCTTACCCGGTGTAAACTGATCCGGACGGCCTCTCGCCTATAGAGAGCTAAGGCCCCGTCCGTGAAAGTTACCGGTCAGGGCTGTACCCATCTTTCTCCAAGAAAGCTCTGGAACCCCCCGACCACCACACTGGAAGGTTACAGTCTCACGAAAGCTTCGAGATGACACGCCCAGGCTTGTTACCGTCGCTTCGCTGACATTGTGACGCGATACAGCGTTGTGGCGTTTTCCATAGGCAACCCCATCTGTCGTTCTCGACACAACGTCGAGAGACCGACAGAAAGGGAACGTCTTGGTTACGTTTGTAACCTCAGTTCCCTGATGGATGGAACGAGACGTTGTGTCCCTTATGCCACGAACACGTATCGTATTCTGCTGCAGTTTGAGAGGTCTCAGGCTCTTCAGAACAAAAGGTAAGTGAATGCTGCACGCCGGCTTCCTTTTATACCGGATTTCCGGGGGCGGAGCCCGGCATGCAAATTGCATTCGCCAAATTTCATTGGCCTTTTCTATAGTAGTCAGAGTTGATTGGTTCTCAAGGGCAAACCCCATCTGTCGTTCTCGACACAACGTCTCGTTCCCTCCATCAGGGAACTGAGGTTACAAACGTAACCAAGACGTTTTCTTAAAAGTTAAATAAATTGTGTTTTGTCGAAGACTTCATCCAGATCACATTAAGGATGATGACCAAAACATAAAATGCATGTGTCTTATTTTAAGTCACAACTAACATTGTTGAGGTTATCTCATTTCAGAAAAGCAAGTATATGAAATGCAACCTTTTTTCACATTAATTCAGACGATGCATGAGTTGTATCCTTGGGTGTAAGAGCTTACCCCATAATTCTTTTTAATTCTGTACTTAAATAAGTGGCAGCAGCTGCACATTAATTTAAATATGTGATGCTTAAATGTAAACAGGGATTTTTTAAGGTTTAAACGGGTAAATCAAGAAATTTGTTTAACTCCTCTGGCGTTGTATTTTGACAGACTTTTCAATTCACCAAATCATATAAAAATCATTTTTATTAGTTAGACGTGTCAGAACGCAACTGGATTGACAGAAATATACCGTAAAATAATCTTTTTCCTTATGAAATTGCATGTTTTACCAGTTTTTCTTGTAAACTTGCAGTCCTTTCTGCAATTTTACGTTTTTTGACCGTATTTCATTATAAATATAAAATACATGTATAAAAAATTCTGTTTTTTACATTTTACGTGGAAAATTTGTACAAATAAAAATAACTGAAAAACTACTTAACCTAAAAAAATTGTTTAACATCATTCCTGTTTCCTTATCCTCCACTATGTCCTACAAATGGGTCTCGTTTTAACTTTAAGTTGATGGAAAATGACGGTCTTCCTGATTGCAGATCAGACACACAGTTAAACATTTTTTAATATAAAACATATTTGTAAATCAACATGCAAGGAATAGAAATAAAAAATAGCAATCAGTTAAACATATAGTATTTGTAAATATAGTATATTCGTTTTATTCGGTTGGAGCTACTGTCTGATTGTATCATGGCAATTTATTAACTATCATGTCATTTTTCATACGGTTGCTAATTCTTATTAATTTGTATGTTTCAGTGTGATCATATTTAGGTCAACAGTCAATTATGGGTGCTGCATCATTCTTTCTTTTTCTTTTGTTTGAATAACATCGAACAATTTCTTGCAAATTTGCCAGCTCTAGTTACGTTTTCCTGTGAAATCAGTTTGTGTCCGTCATATCCTCCCACTCCTGAAAATGTCAACTAGGATAACAAGCCAAAACCAACATTATGGCTCTCTGGGCTCAATTAGTTTTGTCTGATGGTTTGAACTGTCCGGCAGTTCAGATGCAAATAGACCTGAGCAGACAAGACTAGACCCGGCACAGGTGGTACTTAGCATGGGGGCTGTCATCTACATCAAAAGGACACCTCTGACACGTCACATAACTTAAAGATCCTTCTGCTGCCACCAGAAAGGAAGAACAAAAGAACCGGCTTGAAAGAGGAATCAATAAGCATATGGTAATTAATAAAACATTTTCCCACTGAATTCACTACAGACAGGTTTTCTTTGTTCTAGTTTCACAGAAAGAGGAGACTTGACTGAGCACATCATCAAATAATGTCTAACATTTTTTCAGTCCAATTTTTTTAGTCTGTTGCCAGTCTCAAAATCAGGGCTCATGGGGACTTTCTTGTGCATTTAACACACCACTGCAGTTCTCAAAAAGATGCTCTTTGAGTATAACTGTGATTAGATGTTTATGATGGAAATACCACTACTGATGACGGATCTGTAATATCCCAGCAACCAAGGACTGCTTTTTATATCCAGCCCTAGCAATCCACCATGCAGAACTGGGTATGATCTCCCAATAATAAAATCCAAGATCATTTTTGGATCTTTTGAGTCAAATTTTTCAGGTACATGCAGTGAAAGGCTTTGTAAAAAGGTCCTACATCCCTGGAATGAAGTTTGAACCAGGGTAACCTCAGTCATAGATTTCTTGTATTCAGCTAAACTATGTGCCTAACGCTGCAAGTATGGTCCGGCCGTCCGCCCCCGCATGACCTCATTTTCGGCATCAGGAGGGTCTGCGGTCGTCATACGACGCATACAACAGCGCGCAACAAAAGTGCACTAGTCCACTAGGAGTCAGTACCGGTGGGGATTTCTTCAAGACTGCAAGGAAAGCTTGGCTTCCCCTATAATGTAAAAAAATGTATGGTCAAATATGTACTATTGTGTCAACATTTTATTGACAAAAAATGCGCTCGAACACTTTCATCTGGAAGACGAGTTTGTTCAGAATCAGCTACATATAGAACGTCGCCTGACTCGATTTCCTTTTCAAACACTCCCGTAGCGTCACAGTGCATTACTCTGTTGAAGCCTAGCATCCATTGACTTCAATGGGCCTGCTTTGAACCAGTTTTTTCAGTGCTTCAAAACTAGACGGTCAAAGCTCTGCTTCTCTGGGGTGAATGGAGGAGTGGGCTGGCCTGATTCCGGGCTTCTGCAAAGACTGCATCTCCTTTTGATTGACAGCGATTTTGTACTATAAAAAGTCGCTGACGCTGAAGCTATTCAAGCTCAGTCCCATTGTGGATTTTGCAAGTGTAGTCGAAAGACAAACTGCTGCAACCTATTTCTTGGAATTTGCTTGCCAATACTGCTAACCAATTTTCATCATACATTTCACACAATTATACACCACATTCCTTGTTTCAGTTTAACCTAATTTCTACATCGAGTTCAATATCTTTTTTTATATCGTTTGTTCATTCATTCATTCAAAGCCCGAAAAGGCCTTCTTCTCTTCGAAAGACCAGCAGCACTGGTACATACATACACATAAAGTGTGAAGTGTACCATTGTCAAAGAAGAATGATACAAAGACAATACGCTGGAACCAAGAGCAGTAAGCTAAGAAGCATATCCTTCTCCATACTGTTTGGTTGTTATTCTTGTTGTCTTGCTGTTTCCTATGGCGAATGACTTCCTCTATCATTATTAATTATGGGTCTGTGAATGACGCGACTCAGCACTGCCCTCTGTTGGTCTGGTAGAGCACACATATACATTTGCATTGTGCATGTGTCGAACTCGGACGTCCGCACTTAATCCGTGATGAGTATGCTAAGAGGCTGTGCGGATACGTTCGTGCGTGAGATGGACAAGGACGCGGAAAGTCAAGTATACCGGCTTTAGTCTGAGATGTTGGTTTACTGCCGTAATCAAGTCACCTTGGCTTAACCTATAGACACATAGCTGGTCTTCTCAACTTACTGCAGAACATCTAACAATCAACTGTAGAAATAAAGTCAGCACATCATTCAAAACAGACTAGAGTTTCTAACCAGGTGGACACCTTGGCCTGCTGTTGAAATTACACTGTATTTGTAATTCCTCCAAATAAAACAAAGGTAGTAGATTAGTAGTGGACTGAAGATATGTTAAGCTCCAGATAAAAACATTACTACAGCATCTTTTTTGTTATTTCAAGCTTGTCATCTTATGTTATACTCATACAGAGTCTGCTCACTGAAATCTTACTTCTGTACAACAATTGTGGCATTGCGGTGGGTCCGCTTGATACTGGACAGTTATTTTTTTTAAAAACTTCTAATTTCTAACTACATGTCCTTAAAATGATAGTTCACACAAATGTGAAAATGATTGTCACTGTAATATGGGTCAGGTATAGGTTCAGGTTTTAGTAAATATAGAGTTATACACTAAATACATAGTAGTGACATATACAACATTTTTAGCTTATTATTTGAACTGTGCATGTTACATGCTTGTTTAATATTAAATACCCCTAGATGTTAACATTGTGGTTGATCACTTTACAACTTGGTCAGGGAGTCTTAAGTAGGTGGTATTTTATGCCCACCACCTGGCTCTGTGAGAGGAACCATATTTCTGCACAGGGCCGAACAATTTATAAAATAATAATAACAATGAAATAAACACAGCTTTATCAGCCTTACCCAAATTAACATTCAAGATAATAATTATTCATAACTAAACTACTTGTAATTTATATACCACCCAATCCACAAACACTAAACACATACACACATCACTGCCCTGTCCTCTTATCCAGCGAGAGTCCTGACTGTAGGGAAAGAGCTTAGGATAAAGTTAATCATGCATATAATTGGGTTTTGACTCTTGTGTCTGCAGGGGCCTGACCTGCCAGTATCAGAATGAGCAGCCCATCACCTGAGTGATTAACGCATGTAAATGAACACAGCCCATAATTATAAACCACGTTCACCTCCTCTGGAGATCTTCGATGTGGTCTCCTGGCAGACAGACCTAACTTACTTCTAAACATCGAACCTGAGTTTGAGGAGGTAGAGGGATTAATTTGGGGTTGCCCGGCCATGCCCTCGGCCTGATAGAGAGCCCACGCTAGCTGAACAAATAAAACTTACAAAACAATGTGGGAATTGGCTGGAAATGTCAAGGCCAAGTATCTCGGAGGAAGAGAAATCAATATAGCATGTGCTTTTCAGACAAGGCCACTCTGTCACAGCTTTCATATTCAAACACAGGCCTCACAAACAGTTTAATAATGAATCACAAGCTTGAGGCATACCGGACCATGACAGGTTCAGGCGGCCAACACAATGCCTGTTGCATAATTTAAGAATCTGACGATACATGCGAGAGCCCTCAATACTTAAATTCAGAGCATCAGGTGTGGTATGGTATTGCTTTGGCCCTCTTGTTTATTTGCCATTAAAACATGTCTTTATTATTTCCCAGGGAACAATTACCAGGGACGGCTCAGAATTGTACACTAGTTGATAAGTAAAGGTCCTTTTACACCAAGAATGCTAAATACAAAAATATCTGTAAGAGCTATTAACATCCACACCATAAATAGAAACATTCTGTCTATTCTGAGCTTGCTGCAGTTACATTTTTAATGCAGAACCCATTGAAATTAAATTGGATTTTGATTGGCTGTAATTACTCTGAAAGTGATTGGAACAATATCGCTCCTCGTTTTTGGTTCTGTAATAGTTGTGGTATGAATGAAGCTATTCTCATAAATTTTAGAACAATTTAAAAAATTTATCTTGGTACTTATTTTTTTTGTGCGAACGGTTCTAGGCATCAGCATCTTTTAAAGATCCAGTGTATAATTAAGTGGCATCTAGTGGTGAGGTTGGCAATTGCAATCAATGGCTCACTCCACCCCTCCCTTTCGAAGAGGCACTATGACGGCTCTCACAGGATAAAGGTGTTGTTGTGTTTTTCGCTTCTTTGCCGAAGGAGATACATAATTGTTAAACACGCTCTGCAGAGCAGTTTGTCCGTTTAGGGCTACTGTAAAAACAACATGGCGAATTCCATTCAGGTGTAACCGCTGTGAATGTTTATAGAAATAGCTTGTTCTAAGGTTATAAAAGCACATGTACATTGTATTGCATTTCTGTCAATAGATCCTCCAAAAAATACTTATTGGACTATTAATCAACAACTAAAACTCTCTTTAAGTTTATTTGCACAGTACTACAAATCTTCCCAAAGCAACTTTTCAAACATAACACGGTATGGTTACTGCATGGTTATGTCAAACAGAACATCAACGAATCAGAATGACATCAAGTATTTTAACATTAAATGTTTGTTTTGGTAACAATAAAGTTAGATTAGTCTAAGCTCTTCATCTTTGTGAGGTCATAAAAGTGAAAAACTATGTCATTGTATACAGGTTGCTATTTGTCGAACAGGCAGGCTGGATTTGTCAGTAGTTCATCTTAGATGAATTCACAAGGCCTCATCTTGCAATTATGATATGCAAATCCAACCAACTCCTTGTCGGAGACATCGCTCGAGGACCTACCCAAGCAGTTTGTTGTCCTGTTCTCGTCTGGCAAGCTTGACATTTTCTCCTTCTGCTTTTGTCCCACACTCTCTCTGAGGGCCCGACTCCCATGGCCCCGCTCGAGGCATGTATTAAGCACGAGTCTCTCTCGGCACTCTCAGATAATCTCATCAGAGAGCGGGACGCGGGGGGTGTATGTAAATCCACATCTGTTATGTCCTCAAGAGAGCCGCTGGAATACTCATTGCGCCTGGTCTCCTCATACAGTGCCACGCGGCGAACTGAGACCATGACCTCTCTTTGGAGGCAAACACAAGACTGCTCACGCAGGCAAGCATGCATGCTGCATCTGTCTCTTAAATGACAGAGTGTCTGATGGGTAACATATTGAAGTTTTGACTTGCATCCCTTTGTACTTGACATACATGTTTCAAGAGCAGGGTTTCGCTGTTTACATTACCTTAAATGCACATTCATGCACAACATTTAGACATCAACCTATAATTGGATTTGAAAAAAACACTAAGAATGTCTGCAAAACAGTAAACCTGAAAATTTGTTTCAATATTCCCATGCAACTCGCTTATGTTTCTATTAGGGTTACTTCTATGCTAGCATCGCGATGCTAAAGCTTCAAAATACTAGTGATGCCACACAATTTTTCAAACGGTAGTACCGTAGGACCATAAGTAATGCTGCTTAATGCTGCATAAATGATTCCATATGTCGGCGCCAATAGCCAACTTTTTTCCAATGGAAATCTATTGTGAAAGCCCTGTTGCTAGTGTGCTGACGTATGGTGTCAGTGCGCTCACAATGACGTGAGCTCATTTCTCCTCTCGACGTTCCTTTGCTGTCTGCTCTCCATTTTACTGTTAAATAAAGCCAAAAGCCCCTAAAAAAATAACTTTAAAAATGATTCTTGCAAAAATCTTACTAAAAATAAAACACAAAAAACAATTTGCTAAAGTAAGCATAGTTTAACAATGCATGTGTAGTAGTGGTGGGAAAAAAATCGACATGCCGATTTATCGCCACATTTCAGGCGAGATGTTATCAAAACTCTGGCACAAAGTTTTGATTTTTTTAAAATATAAAAGATCTAAATTCATACCTCCACTGTGTTTACCAGAACGGCAGTACCCACATATTTCTTCTTATAATTTTCGTATTACCCCTGGGCAGGGCTGGGCAAAAATACACCAACATGTATTTTAAAATAAAATACCAAATACCTTACTTTTAAGTGTATCAAAATAAACTACAAAATACAGCGATCACACCATTTATCAAAATAAACTACTCTATTTTTGTATTTAAAAAATATTACAAAATACCTTTACAAGAGAGGGAGCATGAAACTTCTTTACAAACCCTCCATCAATTGGCCTATTTGATCTATTTCATCACAGCTACACTGATTATGTGGATTAAGTAAACAGTGTTTGATAGCAAAAGCTTTTCAATACCCAAGTCATGCAATAAATCTGACATGCAACTAGCAGATTAAATATTCACATATGCCCGGCTGTGATCTCCCAGATGAAGGTTAGTTTTAAAGTTACATAAAGTTTTATGTTTTTAGTTTGTTTTAGGATACAATTACTTAATTGTATCCTAATTTAGTTACTTGGTTTTTGGAAACAAAGGGCCTTATGTGTATCAGCAGCACTTTTCAATGACAAACATCATTCACAAGAAGACAACTGACTTCACCTGTATTTGTTTTTTGCGTTGAAACAATCGTTGTCATCATTGTGGAGGTTTGTGGAGTGTTTCTGTCTGTGAGGTTTTTGGTTTACTTTGTCACGGTGCTTTTACAAACCTCACAGTTTTTTAAACAGTCACAAAAAGTGTATGACTTTATTTGAAGCAGATATTATTAAATTACAGTTAATATTATAGAAGCAAACAACCGAAAATGTACATGTGTTAATCTTCATTAATCACTCATTAGGCTTCCTCAATGTATAAGTGTTTTTATTAAACACAATCTCAAGAACTGAAAGAAAATTTAATTTAATGAAAGTCAAGAAGCCAACTAAATCGAACACTCAAAATAATGGTGATTTGTTGAATTTTTTTATTTATTCAACATTTATTGCGGATGCAAAAGGCTTTTATTGATTTAATGTAATTAAAATAAAATGGACCAATCAACAATCAATTCCTCATCAATTCATAAAAGGAGTTTATATTTACCATACATATGACAAAAAAGACTTTTCATGAGAATACATCATAATATAGTCCCTGGAAATGAATGATAAACAAGTTTCCACATTTTTTTTGTTAATTTTAGTCATTATATTTTATTTGCTTTAGTCGAGTAGTTTTGCTTTAAATACAATGCTGTTTTTGTTATAAATCTTCCCTTGCGTGTGAAATCACACATACTATTGAGAACAAAACAGCATAACGATGAAAATTCATTGCAATAGAGCATAAAAAGATGATCCAAAGCAATACAGCGTGACGAGAACACAGCATTAATGACATGTATGGACTTTTACCTTGTGCACAAAGAAGTTTGTTAATGTATAATTTCGATAAATTCTGTCCCGACAAAAAGTTGCAAAACATTTTTTAAATGGAAACGACTGGTGCGATTGAACACCCTGTTTTGATGACGCAAGAGTTGAACTATGGCAGCTGAGATGACCATTCTTTGTGTTCTTTTTGAAGAATTTTCGAAGCCTGGTGAAATCGGTGTAAATACGTGTTGAATACTGCAAAATACATCTCTTCTAATAGCTTCAATAGTTGCATATACCGAGCTGCAACAGACACATTTGGATGACTTTACTTGGACCCTTTGTGCGAGCCGTCTCTTTGATACCGCGTGGGTTATATACATGTTTGCTGCTGATTGGGCTGACATTCTTGACACACCCACCAAACAAGAAAAAACGTATCTCAAACCCTGTTGCACACCGTTGCAAACCGTTTCCAGGAAACATGTCGTTCAACCTGGAAACCGTAGCAAAACGTTGTGGTCTGCTATGCTCGGATCAGCTCACAGTAAATGCTGCTGCTCCACACAAGTTTACACCATTACACTAACAAAGTAGCATTAGAATGTAATGTTGACACTGAAATGTATTATTATTATCTTTTTCCATGCACGACCAATGAACATAACATATGCTGAAAGTAGCAAGTTAACATGGGGCTGTTGATTAGTATAATATATTAAGCATTGGCTACTAACACAAGGACCAAAACTTAACATAAACTAAATAAATTAATACAATTTATGTAATAGATAGATGGAAATATTGCTGCTCTCAACCCAGGTCCAGGCAAACTTCCCAGTAGGCACCAATCAGAGGCCACATTTTATGATGTCATCACTTAGACTTCTTACAAAGTATTTTGCAGTATTTTAAAATTACAAAAATACAAACACTGAAGTATTTTGATACAAAATATGAAGCCATTTTCATTTACCCAATCAAATACAAATTACAAAATACTCATTTCTATTTAAAATACGTATTTTAAATACATGTATCATAAATACTACCCAGCCCTGCCCCTGGGATGATTCATACCATTGCCCATGTTCACAATCTAAATTATTTGCTGAACTGATGAAGATATTCGTACTGAATTCATACTGTACACTTTACTAATGCAGCTCAGAAGGGCAGCGGTATTCTCTGCCCCTTTTGCAGTTCATAGCCAACCTTTCTGCTGAAGCCAAGCACTAAATTATTCAGCTCACTTACGATTTAAATAGTCAAGAAACCCAGAATATCCAAAATACAATAAAACTGATTACATTTAGAAGTAGATTTGATTCAGTTCATCTGTGTTTTAAAAGGTGCCGTGTGTAATTTTTCGGGAGGATCTATTGGAAGAAATGCAATAATATACACAACTATGTCTTCAGAGGTATGTAACCTAAGATAAGAGGTAAGACCTAACATAATGAAGGTTTTTATTACCCCTGAATGATCTATTTCTATCTCCATGCATTGCGGGTCCCCTAAAAATTCACCATGTTGTTTCTACAGTAGCCCTAAACAGAAAAATGCTCTGCAGAATGCGTTTAATATTTCTCCTTCGGCAAAGTAGTGTAAATGTGACGACATCCTGTGTCAAGCGTAGCATCATTACTATATGTCGCTAAATTCCACAAACTGGAATTTTAAGTGTATTAAAGGGGCGATGATTAAGACCTTCATCACAGGTCTCAAATGCTGACAGGTACGGATATAATTAAACACCTTACAACTATAGGTTATACAAACTATATGCAAAGCCTTGCCATCACATCTGGTAAATAAGTCAGTAAATTTGAGTAAAATCACAGGCTTCACTTATCCTGTGCGAATGCACCACATGAAATACAGATGTGGGGAGGACTTTTATAAATCACACAAGGTCCCCAGATAATACTTATCCTGTGCGAATAGGGCGAATGCATAACATAACATTACGTCTCTAACCAAATTCACAGAAGGCTCCAACTAAGTTTACTACGCAAACTGCTATCCAACAGTGGGGTTTTACTTCCAAGTCTTCATGGCGGAATGCCCTTTCAAACCGATCGTTTGTTAAGCCGGCCTCAAAATCCATGTAGAAAATACCCTATTACTTATTGATTTTGATGTGTTTGAATGTAAAAACCACACAAACGTGCTAGATAGACCTCTTACAACAGTATTAAACAATAAACAAGGCCAGTTCATCACACCTTTAACATTTCACAGACAATCACACAGCTAATTTTTTGTCAGTTCTTTTAGTGGATTGAATGTCCACTTAAAATGAAAATTAAGGTTCTTTATGTCATTTATGAAGGGATAGTTCACCCAAAAGGGAAAAGTATTGCATTGTTCTTGACCTTTATTTTCATTCCAAGTCGATTATGGTCAGACTTTCTTCAAAGGATATTTTGAAAAATGTTCGCAACCAAACATTGGACAAGATGTCCAAAAAGGTGCACGTTTTTGAAAACGACTACAAAACTGTCTGTAAATTGTAAATGGCAAAACTGTTGTCATATCCATGAGTATTACCAAAGTCGGATTACAGAAGTTGTTCCATTCGGTGGCCATGTTTGCCACGCTTCTGGCCAGCTATTTCCGTCATGGCAAGTCCACAGTCCTATCTACTTGAATGGGAGAAAGCAGATATTTCTAAAATCGCTGGCAAAAATCCAATTAAACAGGATATTTCCAATCATTAATTAAACATGACATGAATTATATCATAACTTTGTTTTGCTAAGTGTAACAGGGTGAACTTGGTAATTGGTGGTAATTGACACTCACTACCATCCATTAGAATTCAGTTCTCTCTAATTGAGAGCTTCTTGGCAAAAGCAGTCACGTCCGGACCCTCCCCGTTGATGTTTGTTGACGGTGGTTCAGGTTTGTGCTGTTAGCACGTAGTCAGTTTGCTAAACCTCCTTCTCTTTTTGTAGTATTACTTGTCGTGGCATTAATGTTCTGTGTATTACACCCCAGCCTGTCTTTGTACCTACGAGTTCTCCGTTGGTTGCATAACTAAATGGACTAAATGACTGCCTCCCTTCAGGTATGTGAACGCTGTTTGTTGTAAACAAAATGGCTATCGCCGGTTTTATACTCTAGCATAGCATTGGGTTGTTTGGACTGTGTTTATCCGGATTTGAGACCTGATTAGAAGTGCTCGTAAACCCTTGTTTGGTGAATGGGAAATCCTAGTGGGTAATATTATAATTATTAGTACTTTTAGTTGTTTTGCTTAATTCTTCCGTTATATACATTTAGTTTTTTGTTGATTATATTGTCTTTTGCATTCTTTATTGGTTTATGATTTAATAGTGACCTCATTTATTTGAGCCTCAGCCCTGTCGGTTGGTGTATTTTGTTTGTTGATTTTGTTTAATGCTTTTCTTGTATTTGTTTTTCTATTGTGTACCGGTTGTCAGATACTGTGTTCCAATATCTTATTTTTCTTTGTTTTTGGGGATTAAGTGCAATTTGTTGATTTGTGTCTGTCTTTTAGTGTTATGGATTCCCTCGTCTAGCGGTAAACTGGCAGAAAAAAGAGGTTCAGGCGTGGCTCTGTACGAGCGAGACTGCTTCTTAGTATTGTTGATAAAACCTTTTGTATTTTCATATGATACCCGCAACCTGTTGCCTACCTTAATTTATTAGACAACGTATCTGTGTGCTTTAAATATCAAATAGGGTATTTCTATTTCCGGGGTGAAACCTTCCCAGGTGGCGTAGTCGGTTTTTTAATAAGTATATGTCCACCGTTGTTGAGAACGGGGCCTGGTCATATAATCTTATATTTTCAAAAAATGTCCAGGTCGCCTAATCTAATGCGCCTCCTCACAGGCTGGCAAGTGCTCACGAGAGCCCCGCCCCAGAGAATCGTCAGTTTCTCTCGTTGAGCTCCAAATGGGATATATCATTTCAGAGTGATCACTTCCCGCTGAAAAAAAGTATGACCGCCATATTGAAGGATCGTTCCAAATCGAAGTGCTCATAACTTGCCACTTCAAAGGGCTGATGGAAACTTCACACCCCATGATTCTTTGTGTGACGCCTCCTTATTGGCATGCGATGATGACGCAGAAGGGCACTTCAGGAATCAGTTGTTTGGTCCCATACACCCTTGAATCCAAGCCCTTCGGAATGGAACGCAGGGTCAATATGCCTCCTTGCTCACTCCTCCATCCTATGACCCAGAAACCGGTCGGGCTCAGCCATCTTTAAGGACATCTCAATTCTCTAATAATTTCATGAGGTATTGAGTCCCCCCTCAAATTGGTTCCCTTTAGGGCTCTGAGTGATTCTTTTGAATGAAAGAATGTCTATTTGGGTACTCTTCTAGCGCCTGATTGCAATTCTTACTAAATTACATTAGGATACATGTCCCTAGAACTTTGCCAAAATTACCCTTAACGTTTTTTACATTAAGTGCTTCCTATGCTAGTATGTACTGTATATTTTGGTTAGCCTGATTTAACAATTATGAATGGCGGCCTGAACGTGGACCGCCAGTAAACATTATTGATAAACCAGCGGCTCAGTCAGTTGCCACCTTATGTTATCGGGGAATTAGCCTTCCCCAGGAGTCACATCTTTAGATCACATTCAAACACGCACAAATGTGAAGCATTATATTATTTAATGTAAAGTTATTTCAGACCGTATAATTTATATACATATAGTTGATTTATTAATTTAGTAAATATTTATGTTTAACATAAATTTCAACTTTTTTACTACTTTCTAAATTTAATTTTTACTTATTATATTGCGCTGAGGATGATGAAATCTGCCTAACGTGTGTATTTAACCTTTTTTTATATATATTTTCAATGTGTTCAGTCATCATTAATTGACGACGCCTTGAAGTGACGCTAAAGAGACCCGAGGATATGCCATTTCACTTCTTTTAATGCCTACGTCCTCGCGTCTTTTCCGATCCCTTCCCTCGGATCCTGAAGGGGTGGAATTAAGACGCAAGAAAAGCAAGCGACGAAAGGAAACGAGGATCCACAGATAAGAATCGAGAAGGTTTGTCGTTATTCGACGTCGTCGCTATCGACCGGCTTCCGCTTATGTCACTAAATAGTTCAGGGAAAACTTACCTCGTTTCGGATCTTTGTTCCTGTCGGAACTTATCCGGTCGGAAAGCGGGCGGTATTATTTCTGCCAAACAATTCATTTGTGTTTTACAGAGAACGTCACACAACTTTGGAGGGACACGAGGCTATCAGTAAACACATTCCATACAATATGTAGCAATTTAATGCCTGGAGTTTCCATGTAACAATTATATGGAGAATGACATGTGCCCAGAGCTCACTCTACAAAATCTGTCATGAAAGTTTAAAAAGAAAAAGGCACTCTTTCATAGTTAGCATTTCAGTCCACAAACGATGTTAAATTGAGATGTAATGAAAGGTTTACCGTTGTGAGTTTGTTCTTCAGATGGTGTGAAATCAAAGTTGCTATTGATTTACATCTCAGCCGCACGGCGCGGGAAAGGCGAGAGGAACCAGAGAGGGAAAGCTGACATGATTCAGTGATGAAGATGATCATAGCGGTTTGAAGAACGGTCGCCGAGCTGAGAGGGTGACAGGCAGTCGCTATTGATTTCTGCTGCGGTAAAAGCACTCAGGGGAACCATTTCAACCCACCAAACAAACTCAAATATCCTTAAGCGTTATGACAGACGCCTCTGACGTCACAGTCTTGATTTTTTCAGCGTTAATGTTTGATCTGTAAACCATTAAAGTAAAATGTAAAGTAATCTACTGTGGATGTTATTATATTAAAAATTGTAAAACAGAAATGTTCTACGGATATTAAAGGTTCTATAAGACTTGAAACCGATTTGTTATTTTATGACATTGCGAAGTTCCTTTGTTTTTATGAGTCTATGAGTGTTTTTACTTTATACTGTTAGTGTCGTGGAAAATAAGAGTAAACAAAATTTTTGGAAGACGCCACATTATCATGACATAAACACTAAAAATCTATTCAAATTTATTTTTTATATCGCCTTTCACAATTTTCCATTGCATTAAGCAGCTTTACAGTAAATACAAGAAAATAAGGAATGTAAAAAATAGAAATGTGTATGAAATACACTGTATCTAAAAATAAATACCATCACAGAAAATAGCTATCAAAATATCAAGGTTTAATATCTAAATATAAAAGTAATATTACTTTTAAAATGTTTGTATTCGGCAGTAAGTTATAAATAACTAATTGGAAAATTTAGTTTGGAGCAAATAATTTGTTTTATATGTGTCACTTGCGATCTTGTGTTATCAGATGCCATTTATTGTGTTTGAGGGTCATAGATGAATCTATAGCGCCCTCTAGTGCCAATACACAAACTATTTCATTTATTTTTTAACATCATAATTATTTTGTTATTTTTAAGTTATGTAATGTTAAGCAAACGTCAATTTAAAAGAAGAAATTCATTTAGATTTCAAGTTTAATTTCGTTTTTATTTTCTTTAAAATAATATTTTTTCAAGCACATTTGACTGAATTTATTTATAAGTGAAAAATTGTTAACAAAGACTATGCGTTTCATAAATAGGAAGAAATGAAAATAAAGCATTTTTCACTCCCAGCATTTGTTAATATTATACAGTATATCACTTATAAATATATAAAATTCAAAGTACTTATTAGGATGATGTGCTTTGGATTTTGGTCAATTGTGCTCCAAAATATGATCAGAATATTATACTTGCATAATATTTATGCAAGCACTATAGTGCACTTATTCAAAATAGCCATTACCAATGAAAACTGGGTTTAAAGACTAATGATTTTAAGCATTCCGTTTAGTGAAAATTCCAATAAAAAGCAAAACAGAAAATTAGGAAAAAAATGAGAAAAAAAACGATGATCAAAGTGAATGGTGCAAAGGAACTTTTAAATGATGCATAGGAATGTACAAAAATAAAACAATCTGACAAATATGCTTAAAAGCTTCTAAAGCAGCTGTGACTTTTATTTTGTACAAGGTCATTTCAACATGTATTATACAGTCTTAATTACAAAATTATTTACATCAATTAAACTTGTATTAAATCCACTGTTAATTTCAGGCACAAATAATGAACTGTTTACAAAAAGCAATCTGATACTTCAACAAACAGCATGAACATCAATCGACTGTATTATCATCTGAATAAATCCAGTGAATATTGCATTTATTATGTTTAAGAAATACTGTTTAAGATGCATCTGTGCAACCAAAACATACAAGTTCAATATTGGCCAGCGGTCAATTTGACATGTTTCACAATGTCTACCTGTCGTGAATAAAATTAACCAGAATGATAAAGCTCTTTGGGAAAAATTGGGCTACAGACATAATTAACAGTCAATGATTCAGTAATATAACAAGTAATCCACATAAAATGGCAGAAAATATTATATTCACAGTGTAAAACAGTAGAGACATTTCAAAGATTTTTTTTTGAAATCCACAATGAGGCTACATAGTCATTCTCAAAGAAATAATGTTGACTGGCTTGTGATTCTGGTCCTGCTTGATTTAACAAAAGGCTTTTTTAAGGAAATCATGTACATTTATATGAACTTAAAAAAAAAGCTTGAGACAAGTTCTTCTGAATGTCAAGGGTCAGTAAAGAAACAATCATTTATAGGCATTAGCACATTAGTACGGTGAATAATACATGTCTTTAAAACCATTTAATAGAACTGAACCAAATTGCGGACAACAAAATGCTACAAAACTGACCTAATAACCATTTTTATGTATACACTGTCCAAAACATGCTTCCGAGTTCACATAGGATCTTATATATGAAACACGAGGTAGACCAATTTGTCATAAAACTGCCAATGCATTCAATTAAACACAATGTCAAAATAGTTTAAAATGATTTAAACGTGGCCAATTTGTTTTTTTTTCAAATGTCATTTACCATTAAAAATACACACAAAAAAAAAATCAACTTAAAACTACATACAGTATGCAAAATTGTATGATACTAAAATGTGTTTACATAAATAGTTTGGATCTTAAATAAAATTCTACCACACTGGCAAATTGTGAGAAAAAGAAAAGTAATTTACGATTAAGGATTTTGAGGGCAAAAATGAATTCTGCTCGTGTTTTATGAATGACACCCCGTGCACAAAATAAAGAGCAACACATCGAGTCGACAGTTTAAAGACCACACTGTCATGGCGAGAAAAACATCACCATATGACTATAGACACATCACGTGATTCAAAACAATGCCAGCAGAAACCAACTAACGCGATCTACGCCAATTTTCTTTTAAAACTATCTTCAGGCTCTAAATGCCATGGTGGCATTATAAGAGCTTAAACTCTCAATATTGTGTCCATAGTTTTATAAGTCAACTACAGGCTGATCCAAACACTAACCAGCAAAAAAATAATTCATGGCCAAAGCAACAAACAACAAAACTCTCACACAGAGCCCAATGTTCACTGCCTAATCTCTAATCCAAGCCAGTTCCAAAATTGAGTACTCAAAATACTCCAAATTGTCGATTTTACAAAAAAAATATCATTCTAAAATTAAACATGTGAACTAAACGGGTCGAAAGAAACATTAAATGCAGCATTTCAAAAAATCAAATCTATCTCAGAAATGTTAATGCTGTCCAAAATACATAAGCAGCTGTCAACAAATACTTAACATTTTATGACTCAGATATCAAGTATCACCTTCATTCTAAGTCACCGTTATGAGACAACGCCTAGTTATTTTTATTATGAAAAAATATGTTGTACATATGGGCAAAAATGATGTCTAGTTTCTTTTTATTTTGGTAATAGGGCACCGCTGTATCACAGCACAGGCGCATCATGCATGTTTTTGCTCGCCTTAAAATGGGTGGAATAAGGAAGGCTACTTCCTATTCAATGATTTCTCCCCGGGCAGGATCAGAGGTGGGCGTTGCTGGAAACATGCATATGAGTGGAGCTCCTCTCACAGAGGTGGGTCTGACTGCCTCTGCATGCGTCTCTCTGCTGCAGCCGCCAGCCTCCTGCGCCTCAGGATCATCGAGTCAGAGTCTTCATCCTCTACAAAATCTTGTACCTCCTCATGTTCGACAGCAAAGGAGAGATCTTCTTCATCAGGCTTCTTGTTTAAATAACGCCTGATGGAGAGAACCAAATTTGGAGTAAGGCAATGCAGGTTGTTCAGCTCTGAGTCGGAGTGCAGATGGGGAAGCTCACCTGCGAGCTCTGTGGAGTAACTCCTCCTTTCTCTGCAGCAGCATCCTTTGCCTCTCATCTGCAGATTTGGAAAAGCGGCTGCCCCGTACCTCGAAGTCTTCTGCCTCAGCAATGACCTCTGAACTGCTGCCGGGACCCTCTGACTCTTCATGTGCAGGGTTTACTTGTATGGTTGAGCGCTCCACAGGCTGCAAGAGATATCACGTAAACTGAACATGTTTTAAACAGAAGCTTTTTTCACGTATCCTTACTTTTCCATAATTTGAGAAAGTAAAATTTTTATTAAAATAATTAACAATTTCACCGCCATTGACGAGTTATCTCGTCATTTTAAAAAAAACACTTCCCAGCCAAAGACGAGTTATTACGGCAATCAGTGTTTGTATCGTTTTATAGCAGGTCGCGCTATTACAAACCACTGGGAAAAAGTACAGAATCTCAGAACCTAGAACGTGAATGTTTTAGCGTTTTTTAATGATTGTTCCGAGTGTAATCTGGGCGGAATCTTTGACTAAAAACACTAATTATTCCAGCTGTTTAATCAAAATGATGCATTTTTGAAGAAACCTACCCACATCTAAGGAGTGATAAAAAAACGAACAAATGAAGATAGAAGAATACAGTTTATATTGTTTAAAAGCTGAGACTCTGTTCTTTCATTGGACATATTGTTTGTCCATATATTCTTTACAGAAAATGTACTGTGAGCCATTAAAGATGGGTAAAAATGTCTAAAACTCTGGCGTAGGCTGGCAACTTTTTTTTTTAAATGGGCTGGCGGCGAATGAGTTAAATCCAATGAAAACATTTGACTGAAACATTTTTATACTCGCATACAAATGTTTTATACTGAAACATTTTTATACTCACATTGCTATTCTTTAATACTGTCTTCTATCCTTGTTTAATATACATATAGACTTGACACTTCACCTTTAAACGCATTAAAAAGCCAGTTTATGTTCTCTTGCAGTTTTGTTGGTAGAGGTGCTCACCTGTGTTGGAAAAGGCACCTGTATCCTTCCCTCCAGAATGTTATCGGTGGTGACTTCCACAGAGCGTGTTAGCTGTAAATCCTGCAGGATTAAGTGATAAGGGACCTGTGGAAACATCTCCTGGATCTGATGGGCCTGTGAAAGCCACAAAAAACTAACTTGAGTCTTGTGAAGATCAGACCACACTTATTGTAAACCTGTCGAGTGTAACCCGTCAGACTCACCATGGCGTTGAGCTGCGAGTTGTTAGCATGCACGATGCCCAGGATGTTAGTGGTGTGCATGACCTCCACAGAGAAACTGGGCAGCCAGCTGGCAATGCGGGACCCTAAGGGTAAAGGGGACACACATACCAAATGTAACGGGGTCAGAGCACAACGACACATTTATACATGGCAACCGGCTCGTGACGTTATCAGCACAGTTTAAACAAATTGCCAGGGGATTTGAATCGATATATGTAAACAGATCTCACCATCAAAGTGAAAGAAGTGGTTGTGTTGGTTGAGATGCTGTCGGGCATCCACTCCCGGCCCAGCGGCCATGTTCTCGTCCAGCGGCTCTCTCTGGCCCTCCCCCCTCTCCCTTGTGCCTTCATTGATGTTCAGTGACATACGGCATGTGGGACAGGAAGTGTCTTGCTCGAGCCAAGATCGCAGACAGGAACTGGATGTAAAAAGGTATAAAAATAAAATCAAATCCCTTTTATTGTCACTCAACCATATACACAGGTGCAACATTAGGTGAAAACTTGGGTGCAGTTCCCACCAACATGGCAGTATGACAGACATTTCTTGTACACATTTACAAAGTAAACATTTCTGTACAAGTTGTACACCAGAATCCAACAAATGACACGTAATATACATAATACATAATAAATCAGGCTAACAATTTGTTTTCTTTGGCTGCATGTTTTGTAGCATGACTAAAAATAAAATCAGTGTCGCTTCAGGATTAAGTAACATTTACGCATTTGGCAGACGCTTTTATCCAAAGCGACTTACATTGCATTATCCTATACATAGGTATATGCAATCCCCTGGGATCCAACCCACAATGCTGATTTATGTTAACGCGATGCTTACCACTGAGCTACAGGAAAGCTATGATACTGAATATACTTCGAAGAATTTTAGAAAACTACCAGTACTGACTGTGGCTATATTTTTGCTTACTTGTGAAACAGGTGTCCACAGGGAAGCTTGCGTGCTGTAGTCATTGAATCCCAGCAGATGGCACAGTCATCATTATTGGCCACCAGCTCATCGGGCGTTGCCACGGCAAACCTGCACATTAAGAGTGCATTTCACTGAATGTTCACACCACCAAAATGTATTGTTTCCATTCCACTCATAATTCCCATGTAGAAAAGCCATTGTATTTTTTTGATAAATTCTTCACATTAATTCAGTTCACAACCTCAACATTTATGTATCAATCATTAAATGTAAAAAAAAAAGGAAAGGCAATTGGCTACTCACCTTGACTCCATATTGTCAATAACACGCAAGTAGTTCTTATGGCGGCGAATTCTCCTCTGGAACTCATGGAAGAGATAACGCAGCTGCATGAAGATCACCAGACTGGCCATGGACAACCAGATGTTACCAAAGAGCTAAATAGAGAGAGAGAGAGAGAGAGAGAGAGAGAGAGAGAGACAAGAATACATTAAATGTGACCCCTGGACAACAAAACCAGTATTAAGGGTAAATTATTTGAAATTGAGCTGTTTACATAATCCTTAAAATGAATAAATAAGCTTTCTATTGATGTATGAGTTGTTATAATATGACAATATCTGGTTGAGAAACAACCGTTTAAAACTCTAAAAAAAATCTAAATATTGAGAAAATTGGCAGACCGTCCACTCAAAACAAATGTGTTTATATATTTAAGGTAGTAAATTTACAAAATATCTGCATAGAACATGATCTTTACTTAATATCCTAAAGATTTTTGGCATGAAAGAAAAATCAATCATTTTGAGCCATACAACAGGGGTTGAAACAAAAAAAATCCTGAGCCTGAACTTTCTTTTTGTGGGGTTGCGATAGTAGACACATACACAGGGTTATTTGTCAAACAAAACATTATTTCCCTTGAAACTAACTAGTAACATAACCTTTTTGAGCATCTCAGACAGGCGTTTCTTAAACTTTGATGGTAAAAACATAGCTTAACATACCAAATTCATAATAATACAAATCCTACTTTTTAAAAAGAAAACAAATAAGGCTCACACTTTTTGGCCCATCAAGGGTGGCATTTTGTATAAAATAAATTGACCAGATCTATGATTAATTTTGTACTCTACTAAACTATTTTATGCTCTAGTAATTTAATCATTAGTTTCATAGTTATTAATGGTGATGATATGGCACAAGTCACATCCACAACACAGTAATGAGATCAGTCGAAGTACGTTAGCATAAATGAGCCCTAAAAAAAGAAAAGTGATCACCTTTTTGAGCTCTTTTTTTAAATCATAGTTAGTAGCCATGTTTATGACTCAACTCTGTGATATAAGCTGTGAAAACGTTTGAAAATGATTTAGACTCTATAGAAATCAATACTTGATATCTCAATTGCAGTTAACCCGCGCGCATGAGCATGTGTGTGTGACACGCAGAAGTGCAAGCGGAGGTCTGATTAGCTGATTTGCCAAAACAACACAAAGTTATCGATCTTTATGTTCTAGATCCGGCGTGATGCAATGTATTTTTGTCTTTTACTAAAAATGTTCCTGTGCTACTTAAGACACAAATGATACTTGATATTAATTCTGAAAAAGGCATTTTTGTCACTAGATCCTCCTAAATATCACACACAGCACCTTTAAGAATAGCAAAATTTCAAGTAAAAATGCAATGTTTCCAGCAGTATGTAGTTTCTGTGATTTACATTACAATTCTGTGTTGGATCAGATACAAAAACACGTACCTTATTACCAATCCTTACAGGTAAAAGCTAAATCTTGCATTTTTCCCATTCATGCATGGACAAGATTTGTTTTAATTCTCTCACCAGCATGTGGATGTGATGCATCAGATCCAGACAGAGAATGGCCAACTCCATGATAAAGTCAGTGTAATAGATATATGAGCTCTTGTTTTCCCAGGTGCCCTGATGGTTCAGGTCCCACAGGTGAATGGAATACCTGTAAAACAGATCAACACCTTTCGATTTACATGTCTGACAACACGCGCTGAGAAAAGACGACAAAACTGAAAACCCAACAGACCTTATGATAACATGGCCTGTGCGTACTGTCACCAGCAAACACTGCACAGCAGAAAACAAGGTTTGGGGTTAACAATAATGCTTTACTGGTTTGCTATAGTATTTTCTTATTTCACACAAACATCATAGAAGGATAAGAAAAGAGACGTTTCTACCTCAGCTGCCATAAAAGCCACTGTGTGCATCCCATGAAGATGCCCGACAAGACCGCAGAGTACTGCTATACCACCACAGCACATGAGAATAGACACCAGCAGAGCCAAGACACGTACGTGACTCCCCATCGGTGTGGTGGGGGAAAATGACAGCTGAGAGAAAGAATACATATTTACAATTATGCATTGGGCAGACACTGTTATCTTAAGTATTGTACAGTTCATTCAAGCTACACATCTTTATAGCGATACCTTGATATCAAGGTCTGTGTATTGGATGATTTCATGTGAATTGTAAATCACAACATAAACTGACTTTTAAAAAAACAAAAAAACATCTCCAGTTGTCTTAAAGATAAAGCCATAAGGATTCCATCCAGTTTATGTGGTGAATATTGAGTTTGCTTACATATTCAAAGCGGTCTTTACAGAGCTGCACCATCAGATGGAGGAAGATGAGCATGGAGAACCACAGACACCAGAGCACCACCTCATCCACCCGCTGCACATTCAGCACACCAAAGATGAAGATGAACTTGTAGAAGATGAAGTTCCAGAACTTGTCTTTCAGATGCTGCTCAAGCATATGACAAAACATCACAGGGTAAAGAAAAACAGATCGGGCCTTTTTATGTACACATTTTCATTTCAAATAAGCATTTCTAGATGTATTGTGTATTGTTGTATTTCAGCCAAATCAAACCTGTCAGGAGTGACACAAAGTCATCCAACAACAATGTGAAACACTTACAGCATGACACAACACATAAAAACTTTGATAAAAAGTCTTTGAGATTATAAAAAAAAAATTTTTTGAACCTTTCCTGAATACATGTTGAGATATTATACTGTTATTATAGATATAACACTGTTGAGTTCTTTGCAGTATTTGAGGTCTGAAAAAACACAGAGCATCTTTTCTGTTATTTTCAGCTGTTTCTCCAGCTTCCATTTACTGCAAACAGAAACAATGTTTGAAATTTGGTAAAAATATTGTCAGTGTTTCGCAGAATGAAACAAAAACCAGTCTTTTCAGGCTGTATATTATGTATTGTATTATAAAACGGTCAGTTCTGGTCCTTGGTTCTGATTGGCTTATTCAAGTTTTAAGCTGTTATAAAATTCCCCATTGTACCCTGCTGTCTAGATATTTGGATCAAATCAATTAATTAAAAAACATATCCGCCAACCACTAAAGACAACAAAATCAACATCAAATCTAAATGACCTTTTTTTAAGTAAAAGAGTTCTTACTATGCAAAAAGTGTCACTGCAAGGTAGGATAACAATTTGAAAATTAAAAATATATATATCTTGGTTGTTTTTAACAAGCCCTCCAACGTAGGGGATTAACAGGATTAAACATGTGCAAAACTTTTGTTTAAAGCACAAATGTCAAATTAGCTGTAGGACACATTCCTAATAAACAAAAAAAAATTGATTGTATGGAGAAGTTAGACTTCGGTAGTGCACCTGTCCTAAGACTGAAACCTCACCGCACTCTGACTGCTGAAGACAATGTAGTAAACCCTGCCCTGGCCATATTTAACCAACCATTTCATCTTCAAGACAGTATTATGGAGGCGATGCAAACTAGCATCTTATAAAAATCCTGATGTGCAAGAATGTAGAGGTAAGAAAAATCATATTTGTTTAAAAAATGTTTGTACCCTTGTTGCATTGGTAACTAATAAGAAGTTTGGACAGTTACCTAAAAGTCAAAACGATATTGGTGCACAATGCTATATTTCAATTGGTTAATCCTGTTTTCTAGATGCACGGTTCACTAATGTATCGGCACCACATTTACGCAGTGTGTATTTAGCCGAACTGAACAACTTCTGCTTAATGACGTATTTAAACGTGCATCATATGTCTGTCTCTTCTGTAAGCGCAGGTCAAGAAAGTCACATGAAAATATGCTTGCTATTTCATGCGTTTTGAAAAGCCTCACCAGCTCTGCTGTAAAAAGGACCGTGTTGCCAGATCATATATTGTTAAAAAGAACAGCAAACATTGACAAGCCCAAAATAAACCTCCCCATCGACACATTTAATAAGGCAAAAAAACGCTACGCGCAACTGTTCACTTTATTAACTATATAATGTATATGCAGCTTCATAAGAAAAGACTGAACAACAAATTGGAAGCTTTTAAAAATATCTAAACATAAACATAACAGAATCTCTGTCTGTATAATAGATCAAATTGTCACACTTAACCAGTCTTTGGCCAAAAACAGCAGATACGTATCAAACGGATTACATTCTTGGGATTCATGTTTCTTGATCACTGCAATTAACAGCAAAATGTTGCCATGGTAACGACCGGGTTACAACTGTAACTCTCATTCCGTACAAACGTGGAACCCTAAATGGAACCATTTATACGTTGTTTCCCTACTGCATTTGAAACCCATTTTAATATATAAAAATTTGGCAGTATGAGTATTGTTTGTGTTGCACAAAACAGGAGAGGTCCCCCTCCCACTTTTACTTCGAGTAAATTTTAAACAAGCTACTTTTTACTTTTACTTGAGTCGATGTTTTGACTGGTAATTTTACTTGTACTCAAGTACAATAGTAGTAGAACTAGTATTTGAGTATAATATTTTATTGTTTCCACCTCAGCTCATCAAATACTGGATGAAGTCCTTGATCTGTGCATGTTGTGGAGGAAAGCACAGAGCATGCAGGGGTGTGGCTTCAATAGCCCTGCAGTCAGTAGTGTGCTTATTGCATGTGATCGAGGAATGCACAGAGAAGAAATTAAACGGAACTTGCATTTAATCTGGTTGTTTTGACCAAGATTATGCTGCAAGAAATTCTTATATTGAACTACATTTCAGTGTGCTGTTATTGGCTGACCTGCAATTTCGAGAATGTTCGGTTTATTCCCATTCATTTCTATGGAAAACTGTTCTACTTTTAAAATTCCAGGAAATTTACAAACCTAAACCTTTTATGTACAAACAACTTTATTCAAGCTATTTCTTGCCTTATTTAAACAACTACCTCTTTTATTTACTCTGTTTCTACTTTCAATCAACCTTGCATAACATCAAGTAAATATATGCATTATACAAAATTAGCCTAGTAGGCACAGTAGCAAAAACAGTTGCGTAATTTAGATGTACATTTATTCATTTAACAGAAGCGTTGATCCAAAATCTTTTACAAATAACAAAGCATTTAACATTTTCATCTGAGACATTATCAAAAGAATCTCACCTGTTTCTCGCTGACTCTCAATGGTCCAAACACAATGCACTGGATCACTTTAGCTATCAACATGAGGATGCAGCACGCAGTGTTGACCATCACCTGTGCGACAGTAACATGACACACAATCAACTTACAATCAAACCTCGACAAATGTGTTCATTTGCAGGTTTGTTTACATACCCAGACAAACATAGTGTCTGTGATGAGATAGAGTAGCACATTGGTGGCCAGGTTTCCAAGATTTCCCAGCTTGATCTCCTCATGATGTGATTCACTTTGCGGGTCCTCAGTCAGGGCAGTGTTGTACTGCGAGTCTCTGACAGTGCTGTAGGCACTTAAGATGGTCCCAGCAAGCAGAACTGAGCTCAGAGCTGTGTATGTCTGTAAGCTGGGCCAAGGGAAGCGCTCCAGAAACAGCAGAGGCATCCTGGCTGCTTCTCAAGTTATATGTCCAAATGGAATCACGTTCAGCTCGGCCAATCCTCTTCTAATCCACCAGCTTCTTATGAATCCAAATAAAGGCAGATGTCCTTTAAATATGACAGTCCTTCAAATCAATATTCAACTCCTTCTAACAGTGAATTCATCTCAGGACTAGGACTAAAAGAAGAAAATGTGATGTAATATTTAAAAAAAGATAAATGTCAGAAGATACGTAATACAATCATTGCGATGTTGTGTTAAGTTACGTGCCCTATCTGTCAACACGAACAAACACTGTGACAAACATCTGAAGGAAGGCAAAGAATGCTTGAAAACGTTATAAACTTTTAAATATGATTATCGCACAAGATAGTATATGCTTGTCATGCATAAAATAAACCTTTTATTGTTCCGAAACCTTCGATTGTCTCACAATATTAGCATACGAGCTAATCTTCTTCAGCTACATTATAAAACACGACATATAATGATAGTTTACTAAACTGTTGAGACAGAAATTTTATACGTCCGCTGACACTCGACGATCGCTCTGACACGTGTAATTTGTAAATAAAACAGGTTTTATAACATGATTAGCACTGTTTCTCGCGCTGTTTCTGGCAGGTTCGTATCTCATACCTGTTTCCGGCGACTCTGACGTAAGTACGCCGCAAATATCCGGTGTCATTACGCAACGTGAGGGGCGTGCCTTCTCGCACAAACAAGAACCTTAAATAAATACCTGCAATGTAAATCCTTACAAAAACGGTTTAAACTTGAAGCCTCGCATGAATAAAATATGTACATTAAAATTATTTAGCATGACAATTTGTCATGTTATAACCTATTAATAGATACATGACATAAAAAGTTATCCACATTCACCAATCACCAACGTTTTAAAAATTAATTAATGATTTATAATATGATGTATACGTAAAATAAATCCAAAATATACATTTGAACACGTGAACAGTTATATTTACATTTGGAATAAAATCAATAGTGTAACATTACATTTGTACTTTAATTGATAGTTTAATATCTTGAAGTCCTTAAATAATTTTAATTCAAAGAAAAATCTCACACATAATGTCATAAAAGCTGTTTAATGTTTTGTAAAAATTCATAAATACAGTCATCAAGCACTAAAAAGTATTACGGAAACAATGTATTGAGACGTATCACATATATCAAAATTCATTAAAGTGAAATTCAACAGACTGAAACGTCGGATTGTGCCTAATTTCCTACTTGTAAATATAAATGTCTTTAAAATGTATTCTGAATTGCTTTATCATAAATTGCAACTTTAAATTGAAATGTGCTACTACAGTTATAAAATTCAGATTAAGAGAAGAAAATAAATATACTTCAACATGATGACTGAAAGGCACGCCAGGTTAAGGCACTGAATCATAAACTGACTGGTCAAAATTTTACATTCACATTTGATATGACCAGTTTAACATTCCTATGCGCTCTCTTCTAAACTGGAAAAATATACATGGCATTGTTCATAGAAAACAACTTTATTCAGAACTTAAGTCAGGATGAGGTGTCTCTGTTTATCAGTTCACTACTGTCCTGAAGACATACGGAAGGCGTATCATTACCACATCTCAAACAGAAAGACCCTTTCGTTCATGAGAGGGGAGCTACGGCATGCTGTTGGTGTTCCCTGAATCTGGAGTCTCGAACAAATCTCTGACAATGATCTCACTTACTGCGAAAAGAACAAAAACATAAGAACATCAAGAACACGTCTGGGTTATAACAAATCCCCCCAAATTCTCATTGCCAATAAACAATTGCATTTATACACGCAATGCAGCATTTGTTGCACTTTTGAATTATCCTAACTTACTTTTATATTAGCCTTCTTTTTTATATGACAATTGGACAATCCTTGCAATTACATTATTTTTTAAATAATATGTAACAAAAATAAGCCCAAAATGTGTTACACATTGACAGATTATTTAGGTAATTTCCTATACAGGACTAAAAAAATCAGCTACATTTCATTGTATCTGTATTACATCCATCCGAGGACACACTGTACATCTCACAATCTTTGATGTTCCTCTGCAGCACTTGAATTTAAAGCATGCTTAAGTTTTTGCACAGAATCTTTTACACTTCACAGTTCGCATGGCTGTTAAACCACACAGGCTGAAACTGACTTACTACTGTTGCTGTAGCCTGCTGTACTGCTTTTAATGTTCACATTTCAACTAGTTCCTCAAATTCCTCTTTGACAAAGGCAAAAGTAATGAAAAAAGCAACAAGCTTTGCAAGATGACACGCATCACCGATATGAAACGAGAAAGAGCGTATAGAGTGTGGGTCACAAATACCATAAATAGAAAAGATCGCTGTGTGCATTTGGACAAGACTCTGTTTGAGTGTAGATGAAAGAAAACACACACATATTCTGGCAACGAATGTGCACGATAGCGGACAACAGCACTCACTCAACGGGTATTCCAGTCCACTGCACCTGCCCTCTCCAACACGTACAAGTGCTGTTGAGACACAGTGACGGTGGGCCTGGTAAAACAGAGTAGTGGAAACAAAAATACACATATTCTGTCTAATGATTATTTTAAATATTTATATTTTGGTATCCGTGACCCGAGGGAGTTCGGATAAGCGGTAGAAAATGGAATGGAATGGAATATTTTGGTATGTTAATTTTGGTATACATAGCGCTGCTAGTCTCAGCCTCAGATGTAACGCAAACCGACTGTTGGTTTAAAGTCTGATGCACAAGGCACACTTTTCTGGAAACACGTTCAAAGTCGTCATTTGATTGGTTGAAGTTCACAGGATTTCCGGGAGACGTGCGTGTCGCGTTCTTCAACGGTCCGCTAGGAAACAACACTAAGCCTTATGATGAAAAAAGAAAGCTGTCGTGTTTACAACGGTTGCAATAATAATTCATTACAATCGACTAAAAGCTTTAACGCTTGATGCTGTTAACTTTTGACATGTTCATGAATGTACACCGGTCTGTTACTGCGGGGACATTTCCACACCTCTAAACATGACGGGGTGGCTTTACCTGTCAGTCATATGGCCTCTTTGGAGGGCCTTGGCCAAAGAAAGCGGCGATAAATTATGCGAGACTATAGGGCTGCCAACTTTTTGGAGGGTTGTGTGGTGGTGTTTGCATGGATGGAGGTTTGTGGAGGACTTTGGGTTGTAGAAACACAAAATGTCAATACATTTAATAACATAACTCCCGCCTTCTTTAATTCCTTAAGGTCATCTCACTTCTTTTTGCATCATGGTGTGCTCTTGTGTTGTAAAATGTATGCAGCCTCAAAGTACAATTGGGCTTTTAGCTGTTATTTCACACAACAGAAAAGCTTAGGAACGGCCCTGCTTGAGAAAATGGCAAGTGGCGTCAGACCATTGGTATTTTACTGCACGCAACATTTAGACACGATTGTCGGAATTTGCCCCCTATTGGCAGTCGTGCGAGGAACATTTAGTTTGAATGTAAACCTACGCCAATACAAGAAAAAAGCTTAATCCAATAAAAGGTGCTGAAAAGCTTTCATTCTCCCAATATTTGCCATCGTTAAATGTTAAAAAAACAATAATATATAATAGTGGTGGGCCGTTAACGGCGTTAGTGAGACTCTTATCGCGCGATAAAAAAAATGTCGCCGTTAATCTATTCTCAAAGTTGGGTTGGGAGCTGGGTCTATACTACGCAAGCTATGATGACTTTCACCTTGATATTTTAGCGCGGATGTATACCAGTTTAACTGCACTGTACGGGGCGAGAACGAGATTTTTCAACTCGCGTGATTCGCGTCATTCGCGGAAGCAGAAGCCGCCTCATCATCTCATAACCAGGGCTTCATTTGCGCGTTTCGCGCCGCAAGTAGGTCTATTGGCTCTTTGCATTAACATATAAATCACTCGCACTTGACACGCCATTCGCGTTTGGTCTGAACACAACATAACGTTACTGTGAAATTACCGCATCAAACGTGACGTGCTAACATGGATGCAGCTATGAAGCCGCCGGGTTTGCTTCAGGGAATATTAATTTTTAAGAAGCTTCCCAATAGAAACATCGACAAGACTAAGGTTGTTTGCACCTTGTGCAATGCGGAATTGGTTTAAAAAAAACACTTTCTCTCAACAGGTAGTGGTCTACCTTTAGTTGAAACCAGTAACTTTGTATTGAGATCTAATGTATTATGGCTCCTGTATGACATATCGCTTGTTGCTCCCTCACTCTTTGTAAGTCGCTTTGGATAAAAGCGTCTGCTAAATGACTAAATGTAAATGTACTGTAGGAGCTCTTCCAGTCTCAAGTACCACCTAAACTCAAATCATCCCTTAGCTAATGCGGAAGTAAACACAAGTTCATCTTATTGAACATAATTTAATTTTCATCACCAATTATCATAGTAAAACAGCTTTCTCAAGCACTTTGTGATGCATTTTGGAAACAGGAAATGAGCCCCTGGTCTAATGCGCCACCTGGCTTGAGAAACCCGCGTTTTAGTCATTATTTGGGTAGCACACATATTCTGAATGCCTTCGGCAGAATTCAAATGAGCCATTTTAATCTAGATTAATCTAGATTTAAAAAATGAATTTACTAATATATAATATATATTATATATTATATATTAATATATAATATATAATACACCACTAATATATAAACATATAATAGTAAATTATTAATAACCAATCAATTTTAAAGGATTTGCATGTTACTGACAAAGGTAAACAAAAAAAGGAGTAACAATTTTCTGTTCACACATGGTGATTTCAGTACACTGAAATGCATCACTTCCGGTCGTTGAGTCGTATGACTAACTTATTATTAGACCCCCTTATTATTAGTAGTAACTTGTTCCACAGAAATCAATACCGATATTGCCGATAATTTATCCTGCATCCCTAGTTATTTTATAGTTGGCCCAAACTGGACTCAAATAGTAAAAAGTATGCTTGCTCAACTAGTTTTATAGTACATTCAACTAAAGTTTTTCAATTAGTTTAATATTTGAAAACATACAGCAAAGATCCTGTCAATTAAAATTGAAGTATTTACCCCACGTTTATAAGTTCTTTGAATTAATTTGTATTATCTGTGAACTTAACCCAGTGAAAAGGCAGCTTAACGCCAAATGCCTGGCAGCCCTAGGAATTTATTCTTTCATTTTATTTGTTTGTGTCTATACGTCATATTTGTACGCACAATGAAAAGGTATTTAACAAGAAAAATTGGCTAAAAAGATTATCCTAATTCCGACTTCATATATATTTTGTACATTGCATTTCAATTTAATTATTTCATTTAAATGACATTTTTACTGTTAAGCTATATATTTAAATTAAATTAGATGTAATTTGTATCATTTAAAACAAACGATTTCTTTTAATACATACTATTGACACTAATGACATATACCAATTATACAAATCAATCTATCTCATATTCTGCTATGAAAGTGGATTAAATAACTAATGTTTTTCTAGGAAACAAACAGAAATAGGCACCTTTATGAGCAAAGGTCAAGTCCATATATGCTAGAAGTTTTTTTCACAATACATCTGCGTAACACTAGTGTCGGATTAGCCTCGACAATATATTTAGCTCTTTCTGCGACTCAATGCAATGCCAGTATCCTCTTTCCCACTGCACTGCGGGATTGTACACTATAATTAAACACACACAGGGTGGCAGCTGCTAGCTTTACTCAAGAGTAAACAAAAAAGTCTGGCTAGCATATGGCACAAACTAGCAAATATTTTGTTAATGCGGCTTGGGGTAAGATATTGACCTAGCATGAGATGCAAACAAAAGTGTGTAATATTACCTGAAAACAAATACTATCATAATAAACGAGTAGGGTCATTTTGTTGAGTGAAAATATTCATTTCTGTGCTTGGGTTCAATAGCAGAGGACTTCTTACCTTAATCCACAATGCAAAGCTTGAGCTGTCAGGAGATATTTTGACCTTAACTGTAAAGTAACCTGCAATTTTATGTTTCAAACAGAGAAACTGATCGAGAGAAAAAAAGTTACATAATGACTGCACTTAATATGTTCTAGGTTAAAAAAACAAATACATCTACACACTGTCACATACACAGACAAATAATTTTTGTCCATTCGAATGTCTTTACAAATGTGTGCTAGTGAGTGTAATTTTAGTAAAACTGTCTAATTCTTTCTATTACATCGGACTACATTTTTACGTGAATGTTTTTTTTGCCACACCTGCAAATGGGATGTGAATTGATGAAATTAACCGGCCATACAAAAATCATACTGACCATCAAACTGTATTTAGCAGACTATTGCTTTTAAAATACAGTGTGCCATAATTTTACTTCTAGAGCTGCCGTAAAACGGGAGTTTTATTCAATCACCAAAGCCCAATGTACTTGCATTTGGTACTTGGCAAGTGTTAACTTTGTACAGACAAGGTTAGTAAACAGTTCTGTCACACTAGTCTGTTGTTTAAGGCGGGGTGTCTGATTTCTTATTGCCGTTGTTGATGTTCAAATCACCAAAACATAGCCACCCCTACCCCCATCTTTCGCCTTTGTCAGCGCTCGGCTCAACTAATGTCTGTCCTGTGTACTGTGCACCTTACTGCTGATTGGCTACAAGGTGGTTTTGTACTCGGTCCGACTTTGTCTTAACAGAAATTCAGAAAAATTCAGAAAAATTCAGAAAAATTCAGAAATCGGACACCCCGCCTTTAATGTACATGATGCTCAAATCTTGCCATGCGTTATATGACCTGTAAATCAACTAATTTAAAATACATAACAGCTTAACCCCTTTCACTTTAGAGCCTTACCATCATCAAGAGTGATGTCCTGTAGTCCAATGGTCTGAAAGGTTAGCTCTTCCTCTTCCTCTGGTTCTGGTTTAATGCTTAGGCTCTCTTCATCGTGTGAAGATCTGAAATTTGATGTGGCTGTCTTTAGTGATGTAAGTTTATGGGGATCAGGGTCCATCAAGGCTTCCTCAATAGACAACGAGTGTGAAGGCACTTTAGTAAGAGTATGCTGAGGAGACATCTCAGAAGAGGTGAACTCTGGAAATTGGACTGGAGTGTGGATACTAGACCTATGGACATTTGAGCTAGTTATCAGAGACTGGCTGCATGCTGGGGGGGGAGCGAGGTTTTGGATTTGATTATGACTGTGTTCTGAAGGCATGCCTTGGTGTCCTTTGCCTAGTTGAGGAATTGGTTGCTCAGGATACAGTTGGGATGAACCGTCACCAATAGGAAGAAAAGGCTGTCCTTTAGAAGACAGGTTCTGTTGAGGTGTGTGGTATGAAGTTTTTGTAAAGTCCACTGTTGGGTTGTGAAACATGGAGTGGACGCCAGCGCTAAAACTGTTGTTCGCCTGATGAGAATGGTTTAGATACAATGGATCCTGAGATGAGAAACCGAGATGAGCTGAAGAACAGACAGATCCTTTGGACAGCAGCCATTGCTCAAGTGGTTGAACCTGGTCAGATGGTATTTGGTCTTCACTTGTGATGAGTCCAGCTGGGGTGGTAAGATGGTCTTCAAGATTATTTGTGACAAGGTCCAGCTCCGAGCTAAACTCCTGCTTTACCTGCCCTGCTTGAATGAAGATGTTCAACACAATACTTAAGTAGCTTTCATTAAATTGAGGTCCCAGTTAAGATAATAAAAGTATTAAGAAATGTTCAGACCAGTTCAATACTAGCAGGGTCATTCTCACAAAACCACTTAAACATCATGGCAGTAAAGCTTTTAGTGGATTCTCGGTAAAACATCAAATATATATATTTTTTTCTACCAAAATTCTCATTACCATAACACGTCCTAATTTATGTACGACTCTATGTGAATGATATGTTGTAATTTAAACAATATAAAATATTAATATTAGTCAAATTTAAATATTCTACAAAAAACAATATTATGTTCTACCAGATGTTCTTCACTGACAAAAAATGACAAAAAAAGGTATGTCCATGACTGATATTATCATCCTCCTCAATCATCATCCTCAAATTTTTAAAGGATTGTTTGCACACAAAATTATATACATAAAGTTTGATTTTATGTGAAGAAACACCAACCAATACCTTTCAAATGGCTACTAGGTTTACAGATTATTTTATATTTTTCTAGTTGAAAGCTTAATATTCCCTTGTCACGCTGTGCACACAACTTTTTTCATGCTTATTACCTAGATTTTTTACCAAATTTACACCTAAAAAAGTGACATGTATAAATCTGTATTAAAATATACTTCATTAAAGTCCCAGTGAAAAAAAAAGACAATTATTAT
The DNA here is from genome assembly GCF_015846415.1 of Triplophysa dalaica. NCBI lineage: Eukaryota > Metazoa > Chordata > Actinopteri > Cypriniformes > Nemacheilidae > Triplophysa > Triplophysa dalaica. The sequence goes on along the minus strand of NC_079565.1, from coordinate 13,932,330 downwards.
TATACAATTATTATTTCATGAAATATTGCAGCATTTATAGTAAAAAGCTTATCTATGTGGGTCATTTTCTTTTTAAAATTCATGTACCCTCATAATCTTCAATTAAAATCTGAATTGACTATCCATCTCAAATGACGTATAGGAAGAAGCATCCAGTAACTCCTCCCCTTCAACTATTAGTCTGCTGCCAGTTTCATTTCAAAAGGCAAAAGCTGTTTTTATGCATCCAATCAATTTGCAGTGAAAAAACGCAAGCAACGCCCACCAATTTTCTCGTTTGAAATTCCTTTTCGCTTGGAAATGTGATCGAATACGGAAGTATAAACAATTGAAACTTCCGGTTCATGGGGACTTTAATGTCTTATTATGTATGATTATGTATGATTAATACAAACTTTTTAGGCATCATTTCTTCTGTTTTTTTTAAACATGCAATATGATGGACAGTTTTAAATGGTTTTGTTAATGAGAATTTTAAAGGTCTAAATTTCGTTTCTTCATGTCTAAGTGGACAGGCCAGAAAAAATATGAAGTGAACTAGATTTCATCTAACAGTCAAAGCTCTACTACACATAAGCAAATATACCTGAGAGATAAGTGAAGAAAAGTGAAGCACTTCTCTTTCTCTTTCCATTGTTGACGTAAAACTGCACCTGGTTGGAAGAAGCTGTGGATCTCTTGTAATATGGAGGAATTTTCACCACTATGCTTGTCTAATCAGGTTAAGAGACAGAAAAACTTCAAACATGTTGCACCTCTATAGGGATGCTTTTATCAAAACCATTATTTTTGTTGTTCAAATAAAACAAGAATATCTAGGAATTCTATATGCTCAAAACAGAAAGAAACATAGTTACTTACATTATTGCTCTTTTCTTGTATAGCTTTCACATCAACCTCCCATTGTATTTTACCCTCTACAATGGAGAAAGGCATTTTTGTGATTATAAAACAAAACACCTATAATGTATGATAGGACAAAAGTTTAAAATAGCCTGGGATAACTCAACATTTATGTGAGTCACGTACCAGATCCCTTCTCTAGAAAGACGACTGTTGACTCTGGGTTGATGTTTTGGCCTGTGATGAGCATTTCCTCTCCTCCGGTAACAGAACCACAGGTGGGACTAAAGCTGTCCACCTGGGGAAGTTCCTGAGCTAAGCGTTGAGCTAGTGAATAGAGAAAAACAATAAATTATGTATCAATATATTCCTCTTGGTATTGGCTACCCGGCATTACGAAAGTCACTGTAGTTGTCTCGCAAAGTGATACCCAGGAGCTGCAGACTTACGGTTGGTCTCGTTTGAAAAAAGAATAGTAGATGATTATTGTTAAGATAAAAAAAATACATAAACACAAAAATGTAATAAAACCAACATAAAAAAGTTTATGTTTTTCTTTGATTAAAAAATCCATAAAAAAATATCGGTGGCAAAAGGATAACAAAAAATCTAAGCACACCAAAGAAATCTGTATCCTAGAGTCTTAGACCTTTCCAATTATATATAGTTTGTCATGATTCGATTAGAAATGACATGCACTATATTGACGCAAACTTAGGTGTCCCGTCTACGGAACGGGTGACGGTAAACAGGCTACAGGGATAGTTCACCCAAAAATGAAAATTCTGGTATCATTTACTCACCCCAAGGTTGTTATAATACAATATCCACACAGATCTCATCCCCCTTTGACTCGTATAGTATTTATTTTCCCTACCATTGCAGTGAATTGGGGATGAGATAGGTTTGGTTACTGACATTCTTTTAAATATCTACCTTTGTGTTCAGCAGAACAAAAAAAATGTGTACAGGTTTGAAACAACCTGGGGGTGAGTAAATTGACAGAATTTTCCGTTTTGGTGAACTATCCCTTTAAATAGTCTGAGGAATAGATATAATTGACAATAACAGCTACTTTTTCTGCAGATATAGACGGTTTCATCGGACGCGCGTGTACGGACTGCAGCTAACTTCCGTCTGTATTTGTTAATCGGTTTTGCTAGTGGTAATTTAATGAAACTATTTATTTTAATTTATGTTAGTTTATATTTTGTTTGGTATTTTAATGTATAATAGTTGTATTTAATAACACTTGTTGATTTTTGTTGTATGCTAATTTTATCACATATACAATTTGTTAAATGGTTCTTGTAGTTTTGTCGCATTTAAAGAAACCATATGGTACGTTGACATCTAAAGGTTGAGCTTGGTATCGCAGCTTCTTCTCGGTTTCTTTTGCTTGTTATCAGAAATAATCTACAGGCACTCTATTGTTTGGGAATGTGTACCGGAAGTTAAGCGCAGTCCACAAACGTGCGCAGTAACATTTGCTTATGTTGTTGCATTGAAACCGTATATACAAAATAATTGTATTCAAATATGTATCCAGTAAAATGTCTTCTAAAAAGATAATGTCTCAAACTAAGAAAAAGAAATGCATAAAGAAATGTTGTTATATAATGTCTAAATGGACGTACAGCACTCGATGGGTACAGACGCCACCTGCAGTGAGAGAACTTTCCCATTGTGCTGTGGGATGTGAACACGGAAGACTGCACGCACACGTGTGTTTTTACGTCCAATGTCTGTTTCTCCCTTTCGCAACTCGATGTCAGAGTTACGCAGCTTCAGGATTCCACCACAGTCAATGCTTTAAAAGGAAAAGTGTATTTCATTAGACTGAAAGATTGTTTAATTACAGTACACTATACAATAAAGGTCCTTGAAAGGTTAATGACAGCGATGCCATAGAAGAACCATTTTTTGGTTCAACAAACAACCATTCAGTCAGTGGTTCTTTAAAGAACTATCTCTTTCTTACCTTTTTATAATCTGAAGAACCTTTTTTTGTCACCTTTTGTGAAACAGAAAGTTCTTTCGATGTCAAAGGTTCTTTATGGAACCATTCGGACAAAAAGGTTCTTCTATGGCATGGTGAAGCACCTTTGTTTTTAAGAGTGTACTTCCGTGAAAACTGCAATCCGCAATCAAACTAAAAGATTGAAAAGTTATTTTCATTCACTGCGGTGCATTCAGCCAGCCATGTTATTTAAAGGCAAAACAGTCTGCCATGTCAATACATAATTTATGCAAAAACACATTCTCTCACTGATTGGTGCAAGGCAGGTAAATGTAAATTAGTGGTGACTCGGACAGATACCTGGCACACATGTTGTTTTCAGGCAGGAGAGGTATTTCCAGAACTTTGGTGCAGGCAATCACTGTCTCCTGACTCGGTGTGGCAACGGCTTTTCCTGTAATCCTGTGCACCTGATAAAAGGCGTGTGGCCGAACATAACGCTCGTCTGCTGTCCCAATGAACATCTGTAGGCTGACTGCTTTCTCATTATAGCCTATGAGCTGAAAACAAATGATAGAGTGAACAAGCTTAATTAAGCTGTCTCAAACCTTTAATAGTATTTAGTTTTTGAAAAACCTCAAGGCATTTTTTTCATGTCATTTTCTGCTTTCTTCTTTTAAGCCAGTTTTCAAAGTATGTCTTTCGTTCTCTAGTTTTGCATGTGTTTGTTTTCGAAGCCTCAGCTCACCTGTTTCGCTGATGGCAGAAAGCGTTGCCCATTTGTGTTGTGGGTAACTAGGGTCAACAAACTGCCCAACATGTGTAACTTAAGATCTTACCACAGAACCATGTTAAAAATACCACAAGATATCTGCATCTAACGCTCTGGATCAATGAAAATACTATAGAAATACATAACAATCACATGTATTTCTTTCTTATTACAAAGGTATATAAAACAACTGATTAGCTCAAATAACATCAATAGTGATTTATCTCACAGAATAAGCTGGTCCAAATACGTACCAGAGCAGATGCGAGATGAGAAACACACCCTGAGGTTAGGAAGCAGCTCGCAACTTACCCAAACAATGAAAACAACGCCTGTGAGAGTTCAGTGAACAAACCCCTATGTGCACAATGCAGCCTGACTAACAAAAACAACACTAAAAAGAGTCGCTAAAAATAGATGTTATGATTCAATAATTAACTATAATCAATAAATTACATTTTAGTAATGTCTAATATCGCCATTACCTGGCAGCGACAAGTTGCTTCACAACACAATGATTAGCCGTTCAACTTATTAGGTCAATATACAAACCTTTATCACGTTTAATCAAGTTTCACATCTTTTAATTTTTCCATCTAAAATAGTCTAACATAAATATGTTAGACAATAACAAAGATTTTGGCTTGGCAAACTTGATTTCTAACAATGCTGTGTTTAAAGTGTGGCCACAAGTTGAGCTCAAGCTCTAAAGGGAAATATAGCAGACAATGAAGCTGCAATTATATTTTTGGGGGGTTAAAATGGAAGTTTTGTGTAATTTTATGGTTCAACGTGGCATTTGAGGCAAAAGTAACGAACTTGCAGCTTTAAACAATCTTTTAAAATTTTTCTTTAATTTTCTTTTTCAGGTCATCTGCTGTCATAGTGGAAAAACACTTTGAGCAGAATCTTGCAGAGCAAGTTCAAGTTACACTGTCAACATGTTTATAGCTGCCTGTATAACAACACATACAATTTAACTGCACAGACATATGAACTTAAAGGGAAACTCCAGCCAAGAATGAAAATTTCTCCATTTTTATTCACCCTCAAGGAATCCTAACTGAATACGACTTTCTACTTGAAGAAAAAAGCAGTCAGAGTTATAATACCACATATCCTTTTTCTTACACTTGGTAGAATGGATGTGTAGCTCCAAAAAGTGCGTCCATCGATCAAAGAGCAGCTTGACATAGCTCCGTGGTCTTCTTAAGTGAATCAATGCATTTGTTTAAAGGGCATCTATCCTAGAAAATGCACTTTTAAATGTTTTTCTAACGGAAACTGAGTTGCCAGCGTGTGTGCAAAACCCCCTGTAATTATACAAATCCATCTATTCTTCTTTTTGCAAACTTCTTTAAACCACAACAGTGACACAAAACAGGCTGTTGGTAATCTCTCATCAATGTGATGTCACATTGTTTTACGCCTGCCCATGACCGTGTAGTTCCACCTTCTGCCAGTGACATGCTGTCAGCTATTTTCAGGCAAGAGCAGATGTACCACTAGCCAACGACAAAAATGTATGAGAAAAAACAAAGGTGTGCTGTAAAAAATTCTTTATGTTCCATTAACGCAGGAGCCGGAGAATGCAAAGAGCTCCGAGGGGCCGGAGTTATTAACGATCAAAAATCCCGGACGGGACGATGATGACTTAGCGTTCGTGAAGAATTTACTTTTTCGGATCGAAAAACCAACATTCCATTACTCCGGTTCGGAAAGATTAAATGATACGAGCCAGGACTCGTTGGTAAGGTCTCCGTGCGGCTTCCGAACGACACCGACTGTGAGTCGATGTGACCCCTAGGTTGGACGCTAGGTCCCGGTAGCTGGAAAGGTTGAAAAATCGAAGCTCCGGGACCCGGTGGCGCTGCGGCTGGAGGCACTGCGAGCCCGGCTCGTTGGTCGGGACCGCCCGGAAGAACAGGCTCCAGCCAGTCACCTTCCGCTGAATGTATCTCCAGCTCCCGGGGGTCGCATATATATATAGTCTGTATAGCATGGGTTTCGTACCGTAGAGTGGATCAGTACCAACCAGCTGGTCGCGATAAAGCTTCATCTCCGGAAGAATTATGTATTACACATCGTTTTTTAATCTCCTTTCTTAAATAATGTGTTTAGCATGCTAGCGAATGTTGTTAACATGTTCGCGGCTAAACCTTAGACTTTACAATGGTCCAAAGACAGGTCTTATGTCATAGCATTAGTGTTAAAACGCATCGCGCCCATCAGTTCAGAAGACCTGTGACCAACATAATTTCAGTAAAGCTTATTCATTACAACAAAAGAAAGCTATAGCAGTGTCTTTCTTATAGCAGTGTCTTTCTATAGCAGTGTGAGTTTAGTGTTTTCTCATATGTCTTAAGTGCGACAATACTAAGAGCGGATAGAAACAGAGTGTGCATTTGAAAGACAATAAAGTTACGCAGAAATTGCTAATCACAACGTAAGAACACTGATTTCTGATCTTTACATACCTGTCTGTCATATACAAGTACTCTGAATGCATGTTTTGCCTATATCCGCGTTTATGTCTATTAGTAATATTCATGCACATGATTAATCATCAATGGCCAACAATTCATACAGCAAATGGTCAGCATATGTTGTTCTATCTATGTTTTTGTCTTTTCCATTTAATTCATATTTTTTAAAAAGGCATTAAGGTGATTTTTATTGCAGTTAGTGTATGGATTTGGATGGACAGGGCTTTACAGACGTAAAAGCACTTTTCACCACATTGCTTTTCTTGACGTCATCCAAAGCACATGTGTAAGCACTCTACCTCCTGTTATGCATACGGGGAGGGGAGCAGAAGCTCCTTTGCATTTTAAGAGACACATACAGAAACGGCACGTTTTCCGTGCAGCCACAAATGGCCATGTTCAACATATTGTAATGACAGATATGTGGTGTATTTTGAGCTGAAACTTTACAGAAACATTCTGGGGATACCACTGACTATTTTTACATTGCAAAAACACCTGGATTAGCGGCCCTTTTAGAGAAATATCCATATTGAGAGGACTATTAACGTTAACCTCTAACTTCCGTTATCCCTCGGCTGCGCGTTAACCAGAGGCTTGTTCTTCTGGCAGATGACGATGATGAAAGCTACTGCATAAAGAAGACGGTATCCTTTTGTAACAAAACGAAAAATGCCGCGTTTGTCACTGCGTTTGTCATTTGCCAGAAAAACAAGCATCAGGTTCATGCTCAACCAAGGGGTAATGAAAATTAGACATTATAGATAATAGCACTCTCTATATGAATATTTCTCTTAAACAAACGCATCGATTCGCTTCAGAAGACCTTTGTTAAGACCACAGGGCCGTGTCGAGGAGTTTTTTGATCGATAAATGCTCTTTTTGGAGCTTCAAAAATTGCCCCACATTCTTCTCTGTGGAAGAAAAATTATACGTGTTATTATAACTCAGACTGCATTATTCTTCAAGAAGAAGTTACATTCAGTCAGGATGCCTTGAGGGGTAGTAAACATGGGGAAATTTTGTTTCTTGGCTGAAGTATCCCTTTAACACCATGGCCCCTAAACTACAATTTCTTAGTCAATAGCGTCAACAAATGGAAAAGTCAAACACAATGACTTTCAAACAGGTCTCCCAAATATACACCCATCACCCACTGTTTGGGCAAACAATTGTCCTTTTCACAGAACCACAGTGTTTACACTCATCGGGACATCATCCTATGAATGACTCACTAACAGTGAACATTACAGTAGAAGGTTAGGGTAAAGTACTGTAGCACTGGAAAAATATGCAATTTTGGTAAAATAACATTTATGGAAGGTTGATCTTAGAACTGAAGCCTGACCTTTACAATAGGGTGTCTTCCACATTCAGATTTAATGGCCCCTCGACTGCCTTCCGTCTCATAATGGGCTCTATGGTGAGGTTTAGGTTGGATCTCCATCTTTAGCTCACACTGACCAAACTGACTGGGCAGTGGACAATCCAATGAAGGTAAAGATGAGGACCTGAGCAGATAAGACATACCAGCAGAAGCTGTAACAAACAAGTTTTTTCCCACTGGACAATGAAATAGAACACATTCAACCTTTTTTTCTAACATGGTTCAAATGTTTACCTTTACAGTACCTGTATAAAGGAGTGTTAACTTGCTTAGGTTTGGCCCAAGAGAATTGCCTTGGAACAGATAAGAAATGTTCCATTATCTCCTCTTTTCTTAAAGGGGGAAGGGACAGTGCTAGACCTTGGTCTTGAAGACCAGAGTCCTGTTGTCCATGCAGCAGAGACGCCTGATCCTGGTTGTGGTTAGTCTGATATGTTCTCCTAGTTTTTAATGGGATGTCTTCATCCAACAGAAGTGTCTGGTGAGCGCCTCCCATCCACGTCTCCTCAGTGACACTTCCCCGAGGAGAATGAGAGGGTGTGGCATTGGGCGAAAGGTGAGGAGACGGCAAACTGGGAATGACCTCTGCGCTGGAATGACGCCTTTTTCCACATGGTGAGTTTGGACGAGAGGAAGGGCGTGAGGACGAGGATTGGGGACAGGGACTGAGCCATGTATCCTCAGTGACGCTGGTGCGGGGTGACTGATAAGGCGACAGTGACTGGGCGTATTGATATTGCAAAGACTGTTGCTGGTGTTGGTAACGGTACCATACGTCATCTCCATATGTGGCCAAATAGCTGGGTGAGCCATAGGGGGAAACAAGTGGGGACACTTGAGGAGACGCTTGGGGAGAGTTGAGGGGGGACGGCAGCGGAGACGCCTGAGGTGACATTAGAGGAGAAGCTAGACGAACTCTAGCAGCTGCCTCATTCAACTCTGCCTCTACATCATCATAGATGTGCGAGAACGATTCACAAGACGACGCATCAGACAACCAACTGCGGGAGGACAAGCTGCTGCAGGGGCTTGGACACAGTGAGGACGTGTCCCGGTAGGACGGTTCTAGGGGGAGGAAGAGCTGGTCCCTTGATAGAGAAGCACCAGCGTCCTCACCACAAGCACCTGCTGACTGGTCCAACTGGTGGGCACCTAGGTCCTGGTGGCAGCTGGCTGGGATAGAAGTGATCTGGATGCTTGGACAGTCGAAGACCCGGCTGGGAGACTCCATGGGTTGAATATAAGCAGGATGAGGGGTGGCATAAGGCTGGGTTGAACAGCTGTCCTGCTGTCCCGCAGGATAGCCGGGGCCGCTGGCAAAAAGAGGGTAGCAGTTGGCGTCATCATCCAATTTGGATTCTAGGGTAACAAACAAACAAGAATATTTTAAAATAAGAGCACTGAAGATGCTATAGCCCTGATATTAGTCGTGAAACTTTACAGCTTACTTTATAACATTACGCATTTCAAAGGAAATTCGACTGTTTATTATAAACATATGGTGCAACATGATTGTATTCACCAGGATGTAGTCAAACGCGAATTCACAGAAGCAGATACTGTGGAAGAACGTAGCCGCAACCAAGTCTCTACAAAGTTTAGCCATTGCTTTATTTCACTTAAAGAGCAGTAATCATGTTTTTTTGGAAGATTGATCATTTCTAAAACCCATAGATTTACTATAAATACCATAGTTAACTATGGTAACTGTTGCAAAACCATGGTCAATTTTCGCAAGAAGAAAGTTAAGGTAACGTGATACAACTTGTTATTGTTCCCATAACAGCTGGAAAGGCTTTATTACAGAAAAAAATGCCTATATATTGTATAGCATTATTTTAATTTATAAATTGTTCTATAGCAATATTTTTATTGAGCATGGGGCTTATGAAAAGTCCACATTGGTTCAGAGGTGAAGCGAAATGAAATTGAAAGAAATTTTAAAATTGGGATTTCCAGGCTTGTTAAAGTAATATAATTTTGTTAAACTTTGAAACTTAACTTCTTATAAATTCTTGTATTCAGAAACAACTGGTACGGTCTTGGGAATAAGATGGTAATAATTATTTAGGCCTACCCTGTTGTTTCGTAGCTTAACCAAAAACAACCAAATGTTGTCGACTGCCAAGTGAGATTGGTTACGTATATTTTGCAAAAATCAACTACACTTTAAAGTTGCTGCTTATTCAGACAAGCGAGCAAGCTGACAGCTGTCAAAAGTGCAACAGTAGCTGACCACAAATATCACACACACTGATCCACAAGCTACAGATGCTACTAAACTGATAACACTCCACATTCAGCAGTCAGTTCACAATCCTCCAAACAATTATTATTTTTACATATGTAGGGTCACTAATGTACATCTTATGAACGTATATTTTTACTTTACGTCTCTCCGGTCTGTTCTAAATGTATTTTCTGTAAAGCTGCTTTGCAACTATGCAAAGTGTTAAAATGCTATAGGAATAAAATGAATTTTAAATATACAACAATAACAAATGTGACTTCCTGAATTTGTTATCAGCGAGGAATTAACGCACAAGCAACCTACAGATAAGTACAGTGTAGTTACAGTGTAACAACTACAACAGCTTGTATAGGAAGTACAAGTGTAGTACTATTGCGGTACCAGTGTTTTGTTTACAAAGAAATAAACAACCAGAGAAATGAAAAACTGATGGTATTGTTTGCCTAATGTTTAAGGGATTTTGGGCAATAAAATAAAAGTTCAGTAAATGTACCTGTTATTGTAATTTTAAGTTGTTTCGAGAAAGAGTTTTGACCTTCCTTTCAAGCGCGTCAACTGCACAAACTGACACATTTGATGCCGAAAGATAAGGAAGTAAAAACAACGTTCATTTGCCTAGAATAATGCACCGATCCGAATACGAACACTTCTCGAAAACATTACAACCCATGCTCGACGGAACCACAACGCTTCCATTGCTATCGCGCATTTCGTTCGCGTCGCGTCCCCTGCAAGTACTGTACAAACCTGTATGGGCCAGCGAGGGTTGATTGTGACTGGTCTCCCCAAGAATTAGTCTTAAGTCCAGTTCGTCACTGTAGTTAGAAGACATTTCATCGGAGAGCACTGCTCCACTTCCTCCAGTTAAACTCCAAAACTACATGTATGTGAACCAGAACGCGACCATGCGTGCGCAGACGTGAGATCGTGCGCTCCAACTTTATACGATCTGCAGCAAACCAGGAACACTCTTCAAAATATCGTTTTTGTCCTCCGAAGTTGGTTAGATCGAGCCTTTGATCTCGTTTCTTTGGGTTTATGACGTTTAATGTCGTGTTTTGTGTTCATCTGCAGTCCCGCGCGTACGTTGAAAGCTAAAGTTACATTGACACTCCGTGCTGACGTCACGGCATTTGACAGACTACATTCACTCGAAAAGGAAACACCGACTTCGTGCGCGCTGCGCAAACCGGTTGGAGTATGACATCCATGTATCGCGAGACCGATAAGACAACAGCTTTCGTATCAATCTCTGCATGGCATAAATATAATAAAAAAATAAACGTTTTTAATACTTTCTAGAAAACAACTAACATTTTATTTCAAATAATATCCATGAGGATGAAAAACCTAAAATATTATTAAATAAAAGAAGTGTATAACGTCATTGCATCTGTGTTTACTCCTTGATCTTCACATCAGCCGCCTTCTAATGAAGAACTGAAAGTCATTATGCCATTTAAAAACAGCTAATTCAAGACAATAGTTCTTTCCCCCACATAAAACAGTGGCATACAACAAATTCAACATTAATATGCAGGAAAACAATGGCATGTGACAAGGGAACATTCGAATTGAAGAAGCATAAAGCAGACAAAATATGCCGTTACAGTGTGTCCAAAAATACTCCACTGTGCTTTGATGGCATAAGAAGTCTTTATAGTGAGTTCAGATAGTCAATGTCTACCCAAGGTTAATGTGTGGTCTGACCACAAGCACCATTCACAACTTTGGTCCTGCATATCATTTCCTCTTCCTCTTGTTGCGGCGGTTCAGTAATGTGTCTCTTTCGGAAGGTTGACTCTTTGTTCTCCACTGCTGCACACTGTTTATCGTTCCTCTTGCGTTTGTTCACCAGCCCGCTGTTCTCCTCTCCTTCTCGACCCTCTGGAAGCCCAAGTGTGCGCAAGCAGACAATAGCCGCTGCTTGCTCTGCAGACTTCTTTGACTTTTCCCTAAACAAGAATATAAGAGATATAAATGACAGTCTATTGCATGACGCATGCAATGAACATATGCGTGTTTGCACAGAAAACTCACCACAGTGTAGACCGGTACTTGATATCAGCCACAATAAGCGTGGATTGAAACGCTCTATCTTGAGTTCGCTGTTTCTATGAAGTTAAAAGTCACATATTACTATTTTCTTTATCTATTACACAAACTTGCCTCCACAGCAACTTGCAAATCATGGTTCACCGCTGTAAAAAAGGAAGTTGGGCCTTCCTGTTTCAATAGATGTTGTCAACACAGGCATTACTTGATTTGCTTTATTATAGATGCGCAACAGGACTTTCCACTTGTGATTGCCCTGGTCTATTTCATGAAAGGTTTTTATTTCATCAAGTTAAAAAGTAACATCTGATTATTATGGTTGTTAAATTGTGTTGACCCCAACACTGATCACCACAAATTAGATATTCTGCGATATCATTATCAGTGTCTCTAGGTTTCTTATACTGCGTATACACTGGATGCGTGCAATGCGACAACAGAACATCCAGCGTGTTTGCTGATTATAATGGGTTCTACAATCTCACGTCCGCTATCGACACAGTGTTATACTCCTGAATAGTGATGAAATCATAGTGTGAGCTCTAGTAAAACTAACCGTCTCATACACAGGTTGATCAAGCTTTTCCCTTCGACTCCATTCCAACAGGTACATCTTTGGAGTGATCTGAGGTGGGTAAAATCGCCTACAAACAGACACAAATGTCAATGCATATACACACAGGTAAATTTACTCTGATAAACTGAGCCACAATGAATCAAACCTCTCAAAGCGGATTGGCATTGTGATGATGTCGTCCTCTAGTTTAGGGCTTAATGGTTGATCAATGTTGACCTGTATGGAAGATCTTCTAGCGTCCAGTTCAGCTGTGGTCTTACTGTAGTATTCGGTCATGCCAAACACCTCACTGAACAACGGAACACAAATACATTACTTAAAATCTATGAGACAACTGCAGTTGAATTATTATATTATATTATCAGTGATGATAAATTTGTAAAATTTGGGCCCTTTTTTATTTGAATTTCAAAGAGTCCATTAAAAACATTGGGATTTTATGTTTTACAGTGTGTATATGGAGTACCTCAGAGATGACGTATTTTTGTAGGCTAAACCACTGTAAGTGCCCTGCTGGTTCCCTCGACCGAAAGCCTATTCATTAACCCCATACACTTTTGGAAGATCACAAAAAATAAGTCCTGTGATTAACAAATGTTCATGATGTTTACACGTTTTGTCTATCAATATCATCTTTAGAGATTAACACAATAAGTGCTATTTTTGAAGCCTAAAGTAAAAAGCTAACACGAGGCTACAAACAGACTATACTATGGTCACTTTGTTTCGTCACCAGCACCAAGCCTCCAACAACTTTCTCAAACTTGACTAAAAACATGTTTCCTGATAAGTAATTACTCCGTGAATGAATCCCCAACAAGAGATTTGTGCCCATGTTGCATTAGTTGTGAGATTTATATTGTTGGTAACGTCTAACGTCCCCGCCAAAGGAAGTAGTCGCTGTTTTAAACACACTATAAAGGATAAAAAAATCACAAGTGGGTTATAACTGGTGCGATTTTTGTCATAGATTAAAACGTGAAAATATTAAGAGTTTTTGTAAGCCACAGATCTTATTTGATGCAATTTACCTAAACCCTATTCCTAAAACCTATAGACTTTGGGGCGATGGATCCGGAAGTCTTAAAACTTTCCTGGGGTTTGCAAACAAAAATACTAGAGGTGCTCCGACTGATCGGTCGCCGATCATAATCGGCCGATAATCACTTTGGGAAGTATGATCGGCGGTCTCTATAAAGGCCGATCCAGAAAAGCCGATCAGATGACGCAAAATTGGCGAGAATTTTTTTGTAATTCTACAAGGTGTGTGAAAAAGACAATGCATTAGCAACCTGAAACGTGTGTGCTTTGCAAATTCCACGAGGCGGGAAGCACCCAAAATATTTTTACACCACCAACCTCATTAGACATTTGAAGGTTTGTCACATAAATGAGTGAGTAGTTTTCAAAGTTAGCTTGCACTTAGAGAGAGCGGGATAGTTCAGCAGCTAGGGGTGGGCGGATCGATCCAGAAATATTGATACTTTCAATGCTGAGGTTGTGTCGAAAAGGAACGATCCTAACATAAAGGCTTCGATAGTAATGTGTTTTTACTACAGATTTTATTTATTTACTAATGTAGCTAATAATTGTATAATAAAGAAGAACTATTTATTTCCAATACATTTAGTTTTGCACACGTTGCTCATCCCTGCCCTGTTGTGTTTTGTAGTCCACTATCACATGACTCAGCAGCGCCAAACGCAAGAACGCAGACGTTGCTGCGTGTGGAGATTTTTCACCTCGGTGAATAAAAACACTGCGAACTGCGTATGGCAGTGGGCCTTTGGGGGTAAAAGCCAAAGATTAAAAGTACTTGATTATTTACTTTGTTTCTCAAACAACTGTGTGCACTTTGTTTATAAATTCACTTGTGGTTTGAAAGGGAAACATGTAATTATTATTATTACAGATAAACAGAGTTTTTACCTCAAAAAGAAGTGTCTTTTCGGATAAATAATAGCTTTCAGGGAGTGGAAAATCTCTCTCTCTGCATTTTCTCTGTTCAGTGAGTGGCAGAAGCAGCACATATATGACCAAACCACAGCTTTCTTGTGAGTACAAAACACCTTTTACAGGCATCTGTCATTGTTACTGATTGGACATATGAACATAAACATTTGCTTTTAATTAGTTTATTATTTTATGTCCGAAACCAGCAACATTGAATAAATAAATGAAAAGTCTAAAATAAAAGTCTAGTGCAACCTGTCAGAGACATTTTTAAAATCATCAACCCTACTGCAAGGACAGTAAGAAGAATTAAGAAATATCAGATTATCAGATAAAATAATGTTATAAATTTGCTTTGATCACAGCCACTATATATTGTGGATGACAAAGGGTTTCTGGAACTCGTGTCACAGGCTGCTATGTTTTATGTAGATATTTTAATTACTAATATTATTTTGTTAATTCATTAGACTTTCTCTTCTCTTAACTTGAATACTTGATATAAATTGTTGTTAAATATAGTTGGTACTGAGAAAGCTTCAAATAGTTCCTGTAATCGGTATCGGGCGATACAGCTTTCAGTGATCGAGGATCGGCCTTAAAAATCCTGATCGGAGCACTCCTAAAAAATAGGTCATCTCTGCAGTACTCTATTGGGGTTCAAAATTTAAACACATTAGGTACTTAATGAGAGTACAAAATAACACAACAAAGTTATATTTGTCACAAATATGCAAAGAAGGTGAAAATAATTCCATTCTCACAGAGACAAACACCTATCTTGATAAGTATAGTTATTTTATGGTTGGTAAGAAATATTTATGGGCATTAAAATTTACTGGCAGGGTGGCAAAAACAGGGTGGTTTTCACCCGTCATAATACGGAAGATGAATTACCAGATTTCGCCAACTGTCTGAGCTGCATGTAACTGTTTTCCAAACGTAGACTCAACTCTGTCTCGGAGCATCTGGCATAAGCAGTATTTGGTGTTAAATGGGTTATTGTCAAAGCGAACGGCCTGTAAACACACAGAAACAAATTTATGACTTCCACGAAGGTCCAAAGAAAACAAATGATGACATGACATGTTTAAATGAATAAACTGTGGATGACTGTAGGAATCTAACCATGTAAATTTTGTACCACTCACATATTTGATATATTCCTCCATTACAGTTTCTAAAGACAGCGCTCCCTGCTGCCGGAAGATTGATGGATTCCACATGGCCGCCCGGGCAAGCATTACAGATGATGCCCCTGTAGCAACCCGAAACTTTTCAATGTCATCAAATGTCTTCACTGAATCCAAAGAGCCACCACTATAGAGAAACAGAAACAAGACAATACATTTCAACTGAAATGTAGTTCCCTACACATAAAATATTTATTTGATCCATTGCTGATTTTGAAATTTTGTCTACTTACAAAGAATTGAAGTTTATTTAAAATGATAGAAACAGAATTTAAACCACAAAATCCAAAAAAACATTATATAAAGTTATAAATCGATTCGCATTTCATTGAGTAAAATAATTATGTGATACCAGCACAAAAAAATAATTTTTACTTGGTGGAGAAACCCCTGTTGGCAAGCACAGAGGTAAGACATTTCTTATAGTTGGTCAGCAGGTTTGCACATGTGTCAGGATACACATTTTGGTCCATACCTCTCTAATCTTTAAGGTTTCTTGGTTGTCGCTTTGCAACTTAAAAGTTTTAGCCTCCTTTACAGATGTTCTACAGGACTAGGTTCTGGAGACTGGTTAGGACACTGTTAATGTGCCCTTGTACACTGGGCAGAGAAAAAGCCCCAAACCATAATGTTTCCAACACTGTCCTTAACTTTAGAGATGGTGTTCTTGGGGTCATAGTCACTATTTCTCCTGCTCCGGCTTTTGGCCAGACAAGTCTTCTTGAGCAGGAAGACCTTGCTGGTGTAGCAGAATTTCAATCTATTGTGGCATAGCGTGTTACCAATGGTTTGCTTGGTAACTGTGGTACCAACTGCTTTGAAATCATTAACAAGCTACTTCCGTGTTGTTCTAGGATGATAGTAGGAGACTGTTGTTCTATCTTTACCCCATTGGGAAAATCGTTCAGGAAGCTCCAGACAAAGGGCAATTGATGGTTATTTTTCTCTCCAAGCTTGTGTCTGATGTTTTTGAAGCCCATTCCAGCTATATGCAGGTCTACAATCTTGTCCCTGAAATCATTTGACAGCTTTGGTCTTGACCATGGTGATGGAGGTGGAAACGGAAGATACAGATTCTGCTGTCAGCCATATTTTATCTACATAACAAGCTGACATTAGGAGTACTTTCTAAAATTGACTTTTCCTTATGTTCCATATAGGCACTTAACCAATCTGTGGAGCCAGAATTCTTGCTGGATGGTAGGGAATCAAATACTTATTTCACTTTCTTTTTCTCCAGATTTTCTTGTTTATATTCCGTCTCTATCTGTTACAATAAACCTACCATTAGACCTACCATAGACTGACCGTGGCTTTGTCAGTGGGCAAACGTACTGGCGTGAACATAACCAAATAATCAAATCCACGATCCAAGTCACTACTTCTTGGGCTTACATTCCACAAACATTTAAAAATAAAGAGTAACCAACATCAAGACTTTAAGTCTGTAAAACAACAAATTGGCACTCGTTTTGGATGAACTATCCCTAGGAGTATATACATTTGCTATTTTTTAGATAACAAAATATGCAACATATAAAATATTAACAAAATATCACAGCACACACTATCTGTATGCAAGTGATCCTACAGCTTTTCAGTACAATCTGCATGAGACACAAGTGATATAAACTGAGGACTGACTTGGCAATGACTGGAATGGACACACTTTCAGCTACGGCCTGGATATAATCGCAGTGAACTGGATGCCGCGGTCTCTCCTCTTTCATCCTAAAATCAAGACACACGAAAATAGAGATGATTTGAAATAAGAATATTTTAGTAAGAATATGTTCACCAAAATAACTAAATAAAACATCTTACCTGCCATGCACTGCTATTGCCGCCACTCCTGTTCTTTCAATTCTTTTCACTAAATTCACTGTGTCCTCAAGCTGAAACAGCAGAGAAATAAACAAAGATCTGATCACAGGGATCTAAATGTCAAATCCACAACCAAAAGTCTTTCAGTTAACTTTATTTCTCCTATGGCTAAAGAAATTCTAATATAGACCGAATTTTGATGACATGTTTTTATTCTCTAACAGATTAGTAAGAAAATCTGATAAAAAAGCTCCAAAACAGAATGACTGAAATATAACATTTTTTACAACACATTCTGTATATTGTGATATCTATAACGAAGCATTTCCACGTCCTTTCACATTTGAACTTTTATTGAACAGTATTATACAGTATTTTTACTGTAATCCTTAATTTTCCTATCCAAAGGCAGAAATAGTTTCCCAGATGGTCCCATAAACTTCTGAGAACGTACTGTTGGGAGAATCCTGATTTTGCACGTTACTGGTTTTGAAATTCCATTCACAAGAGTGCTCAGGATCTGTTAAAGACAAGTGGTTAAAGAAAAATTGAATAAATTAATCAGTTTAACGGATATTGTCAAAAACTAAACTGATACTGTCAAGAACCAAAGTGTGTTGTGTTCAAGCAACACAGAGCCTATGACTAGGGCTGTCACATTATGAAATTTGGCTGACAATTAATTGTCTATTAAATAATTGACATAATGACGATTAATTGTCTGTTTCAAGGCTTTGAGAATATAACTAACAATGACAACTAATTTATTTAATGAAGAAAATATATACTTTAGAAATGTGATGTAAAAAACTAATATTATTTACTGTAGAGTGACCTTAACAGAGAAGACTTGAGTCTTGAGCACTAAAACTAGATATGAGCGTCTTGCTGTGTAGATTCATTCGGCCACTCTGGAAACAAATAAACAACAAAAAATACAAAGCTAATGCAACTCAAACAATGGAGAAATGTCATTTGAATGTAACAGTGAGTGCAGACCAAGGAAGGTGGATGTAAAATGCAGCAGATACTGTAGATCACCCTCAAAGGATTCACAATAACAGTGGTTATCTGAAATAATTGCGATGACATCAAATAATAGCGATGAGACGATTATTTAATAATTGTGACAGCCCTACCAATGACTGAACCAAAATCTATGAAAACTTACAGCTTCTATTTTCTCTGGATCAGAAAGAAGTGCAGAACCCATTCCTCCCTATAAGAATGTACACTTATTATATAAGGACAGCACAAATGTTAATTCTAAAACTGTTAATCAAACTCTTCATACATTATTTTAAATAAGGATTGGTATATAATTTACCTTAGTAGAGTATTCCTTTGGACAGCCCATATTCACATCAACCGCTGCCACATCATTTTCTCTATTCAAAACAGAAGTTTAAAAGTGTTTAGAGCTTTGAGCATCATTAGCTATAAATCTGGATCCACCGTAAATAAGAGAAAAACTGATAAGTCATTTACATAAGTTTGGCCACAGCAAGAGCTCTGTCTGGATCAGCTGTTCCCTGCAACACAAACCGCCAGAGAAATACTTAAACTCATTTTCCAGTACATAGCCTAAAATATAATACATTGGGGGTAAAAAGGTCCTAATTTTTGTCCCCTCACAGAACTGTGAAAGCCAATTCCTGCTTAATTTGAAAAAGATGTCATAGATAAATACAAATGTGATACGAAGTAATAGGTATGAGACAGTTTTAAAGGAGGCATGAATTAAAATCACAATTTTAACCCAAGCTTTTGTTATATAAGAGGGATCGTATTCACGCGAACATCATGTAAGTGTCAGAACTGAAAACGCCCTTGTTACTAATATGACATCTTTTATTGACACCAGGCCCAGCGAACACCAGGTTCTGGAATGCACCTATCATTGATAGGTTGAACACCACTTCCACAGAAAAATATCAATGACTACTTCTTTAGTCCCGCCCACTGGTTCGCACATGACGGGACTGAAGTAACAAGTTGTGCGGAACAAGATAGAGCGAGCAAGCCACAAACAAACATGCCGTTAAAGATATCTTAATATTGTGCCATCCCTGGTTGTGGAAGAATACAGTCGCTGCATAAACTTCCTTCAAATTCCGATATTAGGAATGGTGTTAAAGTTTATTTTTAAAGACGTTCCAGCTCATGTGGGAAAAACATGGAGCGTTTGTCTGTTTCATTTCTCAGAGGATTCCTTCGTCAACAAAGCAGAGATCGACACTGGTTTGTGGAGAGTTTAAAATTAAAAAGCAGTGCTGTGCCTTCAATATTGGATCCGATAGGAATGGCGCAGCAATCTAATGTGAGTAAAACATTTTTGTACTTTGCACTGAAGACCCAAGTCCAAAAACCTATTACAAAGACAGTGAAATATGCACCAGTCATGTACAACATGTATAGCAATTGGTTCTGGAATGGCAAAAACAAGGTTTGAGGAATGCAAAGTACTTACCATTTGAAAGACAACACGATCCTTCTCTTTATTGCAGGTGCGAAACATCACACGCTCATCTGGAGCAATGAAATCAACCGTCTCCAAAACATCTGAAGACAAACAGAAGGAGTGATAACATGTAAGCTGGTTTTATTTCACATGATCACTAATGTGTTATATATATTTAAATGTATTAGATGACCAGCAGAAAACAAACATACCATTTACCACTCGCTTACATTGGGCCATTTTAATATCAATCAGCTCCTGAAATAACAAAGAGCCAAATGTCTACATTTTGATGCACAAAAACAATATAGTTCCAAGATAATTCATTAGTTTTACTCTTATTTCAGGCATGACATTAAGATCAACATTATTGTCGTTGACAGTGAACACGAACATAATGCAATAGGGAAGCAAAACGTAACAGAAATGTCAGTCAGTGAATTTGAGCAAATCTTCACCTCACAGTACACAATATGTGCTCCATAGTCCAGTGCCAGGAGTCTCATGGGAAGAGTGCCCACCCGCACCATGGGAGCCAGAATACACTTCTGAACAAAACACAACCTTTCAACACTGCTGGCCATCATCACTGCTGAGACATGATCACATCAGATTACCTTCAACACTGTCATTATAAAACAATGTGTAACTATCACATTATAAACAATAACACATCATTAACTTTGGACTCGTAACGTTAGCCTTCACAGCAGCATACAAATCCCATGGTTAATACATTTAACGTAATTAAGAAGACTAGCAAAGACGAAAAGAAACAGTAAAAAAATCTAACTACAAACGTTAAAAACAAAATCTTGGACGAACGTACAAGCATGAAGAGAAACTTCTGTGCATGACTATTACCGTCAAAACGTGCTTCCGGTCTGATGTCATAACTGTGCGCCAGTCAGTTTACAGAAGTCAGAGGAATCGTTTAAACTTTCCCTTTTTTGATTTAAAGCCAGAATTACACTACGATTGAACAGCCGGTATTTAAAGCGGTGTGAAAAAACTATTAATTAACCAGTCGACTTGCTAAAGTTTTGGGTAGTTACGGTTAATAATTATTTTTTCCACTTCGTGCGTACCGGCGCCGTGGCTTAGATGGTTAAAGCGCCTGTCTAGTAAACAGGAGATCCTGAGTTCGAATCTCAGCGGTGCCTTTTATTTCAAAGAAGTCAAGTTATCATTTACAAATGTATTCAAATATTTAAATTTTATCAATAGTACTAATAATAGTAATAATAATTGGGTTAGTTCACATTTCATTGCACTCGAGTATGTTGATTATATGCCACACATAATATTTTTATCCCACTTTATGGTGCCTGCACCCTTTTAAAACAATGGTATGGTACATGTTTATTATCCTTGTGAGCATATAATATATTTTATATAAAGATTCCCGGACAATGATTATCTTAAAACAAGACAATGCTTCGTTAAATTAGGATATATAAGTCGTATTAGAGGAGTAGTTCTAATGGAAATTCTGTCATCCTCACTGAGAACTTTCACCAATATTTTTCTCTTTGTATTAACCTATATACTTTTATAAAAAATGTATCTGTATTTGTAGAGAATGTTTATATTTAATTATCCTGTGGTTTGGCAATGTAAAATTTGTTTTATCATGCCAATAAAGCTTCTTTGGATCTTGAATCTATTATAAGAGCCGTCTGAGCTGCATAAAGCCCCGGTCAGATTTTAGTTTGAGCACTTAACTATTTGTTGTATTTGTTGCAAATATGGGTGGGGATCAGGAAAGTTGATGCGAATTTGCAGGTCAGAGTTCACCAAACTTGAATTTTGGAATGCAGCGGCATACGGAACTTTGCAACAGAAGCTTGCGTTTCCAGTCTGTCGCATTCACATACCAATGAATTTTTGTCAATGTAGCAAACAGACATGTGTGACCGGGGCTTAACTCAGAATCCTCGATTGAACGAGTTCTGCCGCTTGAGCTGTGAGCGCGGCCCCTGACGCAATTCTCATTCCCATTTCTAGAAACCGGAACGTTTCCTTTCAAGCACGGTTCACTAATACATTGCATCAGTCGCTATAGGGGATTGTATAGAATAGCGCCGCGAGAGCAGCGTTAGTGGCTCGGCCTAAGCGGTACAGACAAAGAAGCCACGCATCATGACGATACAGTAAAGCACATGATAAACAATCTTAACTATGGACCACACAAACACAAATAAGTAAAATACCAGTCTAACATGCGTGGTATAATATAAAACCAAACATGCCCAGCGAGTGAAGGTTTCCCCAGCGATAAGGCAGCATATAATTTAGTAATATCACTCACAGTCGCCTGTAAGTCCCCAATGTTTTTGGTTGAAGCCAAGGCTACATGAAGGAGCATTTTTAACGAGAACACCCTCAAGCTTGCCGCCGACAACGGCTCAAATGGAGGGAGCATAAGCGCTCTGAGGACTAATGCCAAGTCGCAGGTTTGCATGGTGCCGTAGGCTTGCAACGGCTTCTGACGCAATATCGAAGTGAACAGTTCTCAACAGCGAACCACAACTTTGTTGACAATAAAAAAAATATTAACAAATTAGGAAATTGAACAATAAAAAAAATTACGTCTAAGGGAAATTTAAAACGTACACATGGGGAAAATTTTGAAAGTAACTGAGGAAAAACGCGAAAAAGAAACTTGTAAGAGAGAGAGAGAGCCTCGACTCAATGGAACTCTTTTATCCCAGGCCACCTCTCATAGCAGTTCAGCGCAATTAATGGGCTTATGCACGCGTGACTTCCACGTTTCACAGGAAGAACCCTAGGCAGTTTCCAGTAGCGGAGACTTAAAGCAGAGAGAAATCGGAAACTGAGAAAAAAGGTCACAGAAAGCAAGTCCGTGATGAAGTCTATTGCAATGTGTGACCAAGGTCTTTGGGGAATGGTATTAGTTTCCCCTCAGGAAGCCGTCTGGGGGTCTTGAAGATGGCGCAGACTGAACAACCCTAGACAAACTGGGAGACATCCTGAGACATACCTGGCCACTAGTATCGGGTCGCCAAGAGTGAGAGGGTGAGCTGGCTACCTGGGTGACCTGATCCGGGAACAGAATGAGCCGAGTCCACGAGGGCAGTGCGAAGTTCCGGTGCGACAAAAGTTATGCCCCCTCTGGACCTCTCGGCGTAGCAGAGTGACGGCGTTCTGGGATCTCCTCGTCCACCTTCCTGATCATGGGATTGAGGAAAACCTGAGGCCGTAGAATGGGACTGGGTATGGGTGGTTTTGGGGCTAAGTTAGTTTTCCTAGAAAGGGTGTCGGCTTTACCATTCTGGGTATCAGGGCAGTATGTCACAGTAAAACTGAAACAGGTCATCTGGCTTGACGTGAGTTTAGCCGCTTTGCTTCTTTCAGATTCTCGATCTCAGAATCTCCCATGCCCATTGGCAGGGGCTCACTCCGCATGGGGTATAGCCACCTCCTGGGCACTGGCCAGAAGCGCCTCCCTAGGAGACATCTGTTGAGCTGCGGGTTGGGCTACGCCCAAACACCTTCGCAAGGGTTAACAACCTGCGCGCAAACCCGGTGTCAGCCCACGTCCTACGTGGCGACACGTAGGACTGGCATCCGGGGGGGGGGCGTATGCCTGCGAAAGCACCTTTCCACCCTCCAGTAGGTTGGGTCAGTGTGCTATCTACCTCCCTTCTTACCCAAATACTGGTTAAGAACAGGCATTCCATCCATCACTAAGCAAGCACACCCTGGGGGCTGGCTGGGCAGAGCAGCCTTCCCCCTTAGGCCGGGATACCATATGAACTATCACAGATAGCTCTAACCGGACCTAGTGCTACCGGACGTTTGTAACACCCCCTCCGTGGGCTGTTCCGTCTGATGTATCCTCATAAGAATGGTTCCCACTCCTGGTAACCCATGAGCTTCCCCAGGTGGACCTCCTTCTCGCGGTTAACTACTCAGTCCGCACGTTCCATGCGTTCTCCTCCAAGGACGAGACCATACCTTTGTCCACCATATTCCTCCCCACGGGTAGTAGGTGGCCTCTGCAGCGCATACATAATTAAGGAAGTTGCGCTTACCCGGTGTAAACCCGAGCCGTCCGTGAAAGGTTACCGGTCAGGGCTGTACCCATCTTTTTCCAAGAAAGCTCTGCAACCCCCGACCACCACACTGAAAGGTTACAGTTTCGCGAAGCATTGAGCTGTCACGCCCAGGCCTGTAACCGTCACTTCGCTAGAGATTGTGATGCGATACAGCGTTGTGGCGTTTTCCATAGGCAACCCCATCTGTCGTTCTCGACACAACCTCGAGAGACCGACAGAAAGGGAACGTCTGGGTTACGTATGTAACCTCAGTTCCCTGATGGATGGAACGATACGTTGTGTCCCTTATGCCACAAACACGTATCGTATTCTGCTGCAGTCGTGAGAGGCTCTCAGGCTCTTCAGAACAAGAGGTAAATGAATGCTGCACGCCGGCTTCATCTTATATCGGACATCCGGGGGCGGAGACTGGCCTGCAAATTTCATTCGCCAAATTTCATTGGCCTTTTCTATAGTAGTCAGAGTTGATTGGTTGTCAAGGGCGAACCCCATCTGTCGTTCTCGAAATAACGTCTCATTCCCTCCATCAGGGAACTGAGGTTACATACGTAACCAAGACGTTTGCGATGTCATAAATCTGCTCCGCCGAGGATAACTTCTGGTAGAAATATGCAAAAGGATTCCATCTTCCTTTGGGGTCCATGCGAACGCCGTTGTGGGAAATGACATAACCCAGAAAGTGTATTGTGGAGTAGTGAAACTGACACTTCTCCATCTTCAGATACAGTTGATGGTTGCGAAATCTCTGAAGAACCCTGGTTACATGCTGTACGTGCTCAAAAGGCATCCAGGAGAGAATGAGTATGTCAACGATATTGAAAATGAGGAACTTTCCCAGCATAACTCTAAATATTTATTTCATAAAGTTGTGGAATACGGCTGGAGCATTCACCAATCCAAATGGCATGACCTTGTACTCATAATGTCCAGTAGGGGTAGTGAAGGCGGTCTTCCACTCATCTCCAGGTTAGATCGAAATTAGGATGTATGCACTCCGGAGGTCAAGTTTGCTGAAGATGGTGGCATGACGCAATTGTTCTAGGGCCGCAGGTACCAGAGGAAGGGGGTAGGAGAACCGTTTGGTATGGCCATTCAGGATCTGGTTATTTCTGCATGGTCGCAATCCTTCGTCGTTTTTACCCACGAAGAAGAAGCTTGAAACGGCTGGAGAAGTGGATGGTCGAATGTATCCCTGCTACAAAGCCTCTGTCACATACTTCTCCATGGCTCTCTGTTCTGGAACAGACAGGGGGTAGATGTGTCCTTAAGGCATAACGGCTCCAAGTAGCAGCTCAATAGTACAGTCCCACGGCCGACGGGGAGGAAGCTCAGTGGCGAGTTGTTTTGAAAACACATCCTGGAACGCCTGATACTCCATGGGAATGGTGGCTCGTCTGCTGGACTTCAAACAGATTTTGTATTCACTGGGACGACAGGAGGAGAAGATTCATCGTAAACGCCAGTGTTGAAGCACGTCGATCTGCAGCAATCTCCCCATGAACGAACCGCACCGGTCTGCCAATCCACGATGAGGGAGTGTAGCTGTAGCCAGGTGCATCCTAGGACGATGTCCGTAGTGGAACCCTCCAGAACCCAAAATGAGATCTAAGAATGTGTCTTGCCAATCGATATTGTGATGGGGATTTCTGAAGATGTTGTCAATTCGAAGGTTGTGTTCATTCTTCTTACGAGACATTTTCAGGGACACGAGTAACTTGTGGGATATAAAGTTTACCGCTGCACCGGAATCTATCAGTGCTATAGCTGAAAGAGAGTACAGTGGAGACATTACAACAACGTCAGTTAAAGCAAGTGGGTCTAAGAGAACTGCCGCACAAACCGTTCTCACCGAAGGTTGAGCTGTATGAATTGGGCAAGTTGCTAGCAAGTGTCCATCCAGTGCACAGTACAGACATAAATTGTTTGCCACTCGGTGATCTGCATTGGGTTCAGGCTCTGGAGTGTTCTTAGGGTTAGTCCTCTGGACTTGTGGAGTAGAGACAACGGCTCGGTGAGAAACACAAGCGATAAGTCGTTGGGAAATGTGCACTGAGCGTCGGATAAGACTCTCCAGTCTAACAGAGTCATCGTAAATGGCTACTTGTGATCGGACATTACCTTCCAATTCCTGTCGATAAACAGTTTTGTGTGTTGTCAGTGTTGTCACATAAAAAGATATAATAAAATATTGACAAAAATCTGAGGGGTGTACTCACTTCTGTGAGATATTGTAATTCTCAGGAAGTAGCATGCAATTTGAGGCAAATCATTTACAAGAAGCAGAAAAGTATCACTCTGTTATCTGCTTTTCTTCAACTTTTCAGTTCACCGATGTGGTACATGTCCTCTCTGTTATGCTTATTTATAGAGGAAACAATAATTTTGCTATCTTGGGAAATATTGTTAATAAACATGTTAAAGTTTGGATTAAATTACTCATATTATTGTCCAACCTGTTACATGGGTCCATCCTGCTCACCGTGTAGTTTTTATATTCATTAAATAAAAACCAACATATATTATGTTTTTCTGGTTACTTGCTGGGAATAAATTGGCAAAATGAAGTCACTTTAAAGTCCCTTTTTATACTACAGTACATAAAATGCATTAAAATTACAATGTGACATAAATATAACATGGCTTTTTTAGATGATACGTGCTTAGTAATACTTTATTGAAATACAGTTACAGGGTAAAGTGAGGGAAACTGTTGCCCTTACAAAATGTAAATATTACATTATCTATTTATTGTAAATGCTTAAAAAG
Source organism: Triplophysa dalaica (assembly GCF_015846415.1). Taxonomy (NCBI): domain Eukaryota; kingdom Metazoa; phylum Chordata; class Actinopteri; order Cypriniformes; family Nemacheilidae; genus Triplophysa; species Triplophysa dalaica. The sequence goes on along the minus strand of NC_079565.1, from coordinate 13,905,720 downwards.
AGATGAGAATGTATTGTAACAGGGGGGATATATGGCCTAGTAAACAAACTACACCATCAGTCATCCTGAGCTGGACCGGTATATTTTACTTATAGGCATTCAAATAGTTTAATAAGCCCTCCTTCAACAGAAACGATAAATCATTACAACATTTGTTTATGGAGTTACTACTCTAAAATGTCACAGATAAGTAGATCAGTAGTAGTTCCCAGGGAACTGATCAAATGTAAACCTTGAAGGCACTGTATGTTGTATTGGATAATGGTGTCTGCCGAATGCATGAATGTAAATGTAGGAAACACCTTTAAAAGACAAAACCCCCTAAAAAGTGAAACTGAATAAAGAGGTCATCCTAAAATCATGAACACTTGAGCATTCTGCCATCATACTCACCCTCATATTAGCCCAAACCTTAATGTCTTTTGCTGCTTCTGTGGGAAACAATAACAAAATGAATGGAGCATGTGTACACTGCTCTTTTCCAGACTAGTGGCTGTCAAAAAAGTATCAAAACTCGTACATCTGAAGCATTCACTCCAAGTCTCTTAAGACATATCATATCTAGTCAAAATCTTGCCTTAAAACTCTTGATAGCCTTGGTCACCTCCCTTGTATAGATAAACAGCTTGGAGAACCTGCTAAATGACTCATTTTAGAGGAAAACCCACCAGGGAGGAAGGAAAGTCATATGCATTTTTAAAGACACAGTAACAGTGTATTATAAATTATGACAGATTTATTTTTAAGTCAATTTATCATTTAAATCTATATTATTCAGAGATTGCACGTGGTGTATTTTGTCTTTTTACATATAATTTTAAAATAAATGATTCTAATTCACTTGTCATCCCCATTTTGGGCAATGCATTTAGGAACTTCTTAATCTGTAAGAATATTAAACAAGAATTTATGGAAGTATGACAGCAGTATAATTCCTCTATGTAACATTACGCTACAGACTAAAATTGTGAATAGTGAAAAGATTGTTAAAACATTACACAAGTATGTACATTTGTGAGGTATAGTACTAAAATTGTTAAGTTGTTGACAAGACCTCATAGTATTATACAAAGGAGATATTGTACAGGTATCAACACACACACATCAAAAATTGCACAGGACCCATGTTCTGGTCCTAAAAGAAACCTATAAAAATTAAGCCACATAAAGATAAAATCCACAATAACTGAAACTACACTAGGCCTACATAAACATCAAGAAATTGTCACTTGTGCAAACAGGATTCATACGGAAATAACTGAGTCTGTTTTCTTTTGAATTCATTTTTTACTATACAGCTACAATGCCATTTTAAGTGAAAATACAGGCAAATTAAAATAACACAGTTCAAAAAGGTCCTGAAGCCTTGCTTGTGGCGGAAGTTTTGTCAGTCCATTCTGGTGTGACTTCAATGGGATCGAATTGTGGAAAAACAACGAAAAATACTCTTTGACCCAGGTAAGTAGCCCATTCTGTAACACAAATTAAATGTGAGATGATTTAGTTTGAAAAACTGAATAAAAAATATTTAACTGAAACTATACATTATAATATAATACATTTTTACAATACCTTAATGAAATATTAAAAATTATAATTTCCTCTTGCCCGTGTATGGATATTTACTGCAGTGCTTGCAAGTCTCCATTTAAATACAGTATAATGTTCGTAAATAATGTAGCTTTAGTTGTGCTGTCTATTTTTAACAAAATTCAAGTTTGGCACACTTGTGTCCTATGCTGCAATCCATAACATTTCCTCTCTTTTGCCATCTTTGTTTGAAACAAAATTGCAGATTACTTTAAAATCTTTACATGGTTTGAAATCAGTTACTAGGTGCAGATTTTCAAAGCAGATTTTTTGTTTGTATGTTTTTAACCAAAATGTTACAGATTGTAGCTTTAAGCAATTATGGATTTGGCTTAACAGATTTAAAAAGCTAAACATGTTGTCAGGGGCTCTAATGGTCAGCTTGGATTGTTCGAGCCCAGCAGCAAGGAGCCTTTTTGTTCAAGTCTCACTGTATTTACCCAGGGCCCTCGTGTCTTTGCTAGTCTTGAGTTGCGAGGGTTTGGGTCCCCTGAAATACTGGCCCCACTGACCCGGTCCATAATTCTGCCTAATGCAGGTCTTGTTTTCTTGCAAGTATGTGCACACTGTTTTTTCTGTACATTTATTGACTATAGCCACCGTTACATTTTCAAAACAAATACCAAATTTATAACTTCCCAAATGCCACTTGCTCACTGTAAATATATAATCACTTACCTATGAAGTCATATATGCATTTTGGTTTATCTTTCCAGTAAACCCCCAGGAAATAGACAGGGATTCCAGTAAGCATAATGACAAGCCCGACTCCACACACCAGCGGCTCCGAGTGTAGACTGAAGCCCAGCAACAGAGCCCAGAAGAGCAGGTAACAGAGTGGAACTAGCACATTCACCTGAAACAAAGAAACTTTACTGATCCCATATTAATGCTTTCCTGAAAGAAGCTTTTTCATCCTCATACCAAGCTATATCTCTGTATCTCTCAATGAGACCAACAGGACATTTACATTTAGTCGACATTTCGCGTCTTACAACTGAGGTCAAAAATGGAAACAATCGATGCAACCAAAAGACAACAATGCATAAGTGGACTAACTATTTATGACAAGGCTTGATAATTTTTCCAGCATTCCATGTTTTCACTGTTCAAAAGTAGGGGGTGCTGTTGTATCCTCTAAAAGAGTATTTGCAGATTCTTTCAGAAAGTATGTATGGGTCCAAAAGAGCAAATACTCAAACTGTTTCAATCATCATCATTTTGAATCCTAAATTTACAAAAATCTCTGCTTTTCGTTCAGAATGTAATATTTTGAAGAAACTTGCCCAAAGTTGGAAAGACATAAAATATAACAAATGCAAATAAATGATGTTGCTTTGTTTTTAAAGAAGAATACTGACTACTTTATGTGCATCAACAATAAGTTTGGGTGGTCATGGAAGTTTTGTGAAAATGATCAAAATACTTGCACTAGCTGACAAACTTAAAAAAAGAAATGCACTGTGTTGATGCACAATGCATGAGTTAAAAGTTCATGTTTTTTGGAGGATCTATTGACACAAATGCAATATAATACACAGAATTATGTCTTCAGAGGTGTATAAAGACCTTACGTTATGAAGTTTTTATGACCTTAAAATGAGCTATTTCTATCTACGAACATCGGGGGTCTTCTTGCATGGAATTCGCCATACTGCTTCTACAGTAGCCCTAAACGGACAAACTGCAACAAGGCGTGTTCCATAAATACGTTATCTCCTTCAGCAAAGAACCAAAACATGACGACATCTTAGTGCTGTGCCAACCTCCGAAGTGCTTCGAAAGGGAGGGGAGAGGGATTGAATGAGCCGTTGGATGCAATTCGCAACCTCACTGCTAGATGCCACTAAATTACATACACTTGACCTTTAATGTATTGTGGGATTTGATCTCTATAGCAATTGGTTCCAGTAGCACGACTGGTAAGAGCCTTGCGTTTGCAGTGCCATGATCGCAGGTTAGATTCCAGGGAACTCTTAATGATAAAAGGTATACCTTAAATCTTCCATGGGTAAAGTACTCTTTAATCGTAGAAAGCCCTAAGCAAACGGCATCACATAATACCTTGATAGGCCTGTATAGGTTTGGCTTCTTCCATCTGTAATAGAGCAGGGCAGCAATAGTGACTCCATAAGAGAGGTAGTTGATGAAAGACACATAGTTTATAAGGTTGTGCGTTTCTCCAATGCACAAGATCACGATTGTGGCAGTGCACTAAAAGGTAGAAAGAGAGAGTTTAGAAAATGAGAGATTTGTGTTACTATAAGAGAAACTCTCTATGCTTATGATGTGAAATCCTGTTAAAGTACATGTGACATACACAGACTAGAAGAGCAGGGATCGGTGTGCAGTGCTTAAAGTGGATCATAGCCAGAAGACTGGGTAAATGTCCTTCCCTCGCTCCAGAAAAACATAACCTGTTTGTAGCCACCCAAAAACGAAACCATTTTTAAAATGCTTTACATTTCATCACAAGATGCTGTCTTAGTCTGGATATAAAAGTAAAGTAAACGTATTTATCACACACTGTTGAAAAGCAGGTAATGTGCAAACCTGGAGGAGGTGAAGAGGTAACCATTGATGCCCCCAAAAGTTGAGAGTGCCACAGAGATGGGCATGAGAGTGGAAAACATCCCAAGAAGTTTCTCACCGAAAGTCTGTGGCAAGCATCAACAGCCTATATGCATTACATTAACATAAAAGGACATGGAGACGCGATACGACAAAGGCCAGTATACTCACAACAGCCACTGCATTGGAGGAGAGGAGCTCATCGGGAGACATAGACGAGAAGTATGCAATATTTGTGAGAGTGTACACAATGGTCACCAGAGGGATAGAGATGTATATGGCTCGTGGCAGATTCCTGAAAAAACAACATTTTGTGCAATAGCATAAAAAAGCATTAACAAAGAAGTAATGCATCATGACCATTTCTTTTTCAAAACCTTTGAAAAAGCTGCACTTTGTAGCCTTCTCTCTATCGCCATCTCTCTTGGAAACATAAAATTGCACTTTACTTTGTTGATATTTTACATGTTATCTTTACATGTATTGAAGTCAAACTGACATAATTATTATAATGTAATAAGGTAAAGTAAGGACACAGTTTTGAAAATTGATTTTTATGTATTTTCTTAAAGGAGTAGTTCACCTTCAAAATCGTTTACTCAGCCTCTTGTCACTTCAAACCTGTATGACTCTTATTCTTCTGCAGAACACAAAAGAAGATATTTTGAAAAAGAAGTTGTTAACTGCCCCCCATTCGTTTGCATTGGTTACAATGGAAGTGAATGGAGGGCTGTGCTGGTCTGTTACCAATATTACCAATTTTTGTTCTGCAAAAGAAAGAAAGACATACAGGTTTGAAGTGACAAAAGGATGTGTAAATGATGACAGCATTTTAATTCATAGGTGAACAACTCCTTAAATAACTAAATAAATATATTTTTTTGTAGAAAGTTATTGTTTGCATCTTAAAGGCGATCTCCTCAGAATGACTGGCCAATTACCATCTAAAAATGTACTTTGGTGTTTTAAGTAAAAGTAAAACATTTTTTTTTCATAATATCTTTCTTTGTGTTTAACAGAAAAGGTTTGAAACAACTTGGGGGTACTATGACCACAAGTGGCTTATCCTTAGCGTGACCCAGTAATGTTGTTTCAGCAAAATTAGTTTACTTTATTCGAATAGTGAAATGAAACTAACCTTCTTGGATCCACCAGTTCCTCTGTAACATAGTTTAGGAAGTTCCAGCCACTGAAGGCAAAGGAGGCGTGTAGAAAGGCCAGAGCGATCTGTCCTATAGACGGAGGTTTATCAAACCTGAACGCTACCTGTGGAGTCAGGCTCTCATAATTGCCTAACCACACAGAGAAAGGTTTTTTGGACAAATAAAACAGTTATTGTCAATGCAGAGGAGATGTGGCAGATTTCACCTAATTTATATAATGACAGAAGGATATATTAACTAGACTGATGATTTTAACCATATTTGGCTGTTTTGAGATGACCAACATCTGTCAGCAATGTGCCTGCTTAGTTAGGCCTAAACCTTACGTCCAAATCAAGATCTATCCATAGCTTTGTCAAATCTAATATAATTATTCTAGTCTACAAAATATTTGATGTTATATAACTGGAGGGATTGTTATATTTAAGCATTTTTGTGTAGCCTATTTTTAAGATTTGTTTTAATTGTGTCCTAATGCAGGCATGCTATTCCAAATTGTGGCACTTATTCATACTATTGTTTTCTGTTTTGGATAATAAACCCCAGGGTAACTCTACACATTGTAGAAAATAAAAAGATTAGGGACTGGTTTCACAGACAATGGCTAAAGACTAGTCCCAGACTAAAATAAATGTTTGAGCGGTTTTAACAGAAAAAAAACTTGTCCTGACCTTTCTTAAAATTTGTCAATGCCGATGTTTTATCTCAAGATGCACACCAGTTTAGAATTCAAATTTTAAAGTTTTACATAATTAATATTGCATATAGGAATTTATAGTCTGTTTAATATTTGACCTGTGTTTCTCCTTTATCTTAAATTTGTACTCACTGTGCGTGTGTGTGTGTGTATGTGTGTGCTGGTGTGTGTCTATGTCTATATGTGTTAGTACGTGTGCATACTGTGTGTGTGGAGCGTTTGTATGTGGGTATGACTGTATTTTGTGTTTTCACCTTTCTCTTGTTTTTAATTGTTTTGCTTAAAGTCAATATGTCTCATGTTCAGCTGCTTTGTAACAATGCAAATTGTAAAAAGCGCTATATACTGTAAATAAAGTTTAGTTAAATTGAGTTGAATAATGTTTTTTCCCAAAGCACTTTTAAAAAAGTGACTTAAATATCCTAATTTAACTAATGCATAGTCCTGGCTTAAGTTTAGCCTTGTCTGTGAAACCGAGCCAAGGAAATGTATATAATGCTTAAATATTGACCTATTACCATGTCCTTGAGATCTTGAGAACCCCACCTCCCCACCCTCAAAAAGAAGTGACATTTGCAAAATCATGGAGAATTAAACAATTCATGCTCTGATGCTCTCACCTCCATAGATCTGCATCAGACCAACAGTAATGATGAGACCGAGAGCCAGAAGCTTTCCAACAGTAAACACATCCTGGATGCGAGTGGCCAAACGCACGCTGTAGCAGTTCACCCAGGTCAAAAACACTACAAGCATACACAGAGAAAAACTATGAAAATTGCTACAAGGGTTCGGCAGTTTGAATTTTTTTTCAAATGATGCTGTACATTTTTATGCATCTGGCAGACAATTTTATTAAAAAGTTGATTATCAATTGAGACAGGAACACTCTCAAAAAACTTCTCTTTTTATTCTCTTACGTTTTAATGTTCAACTAGTAGGCTATATATTTTTTAAGAGCGTGGATAATGTTCATGAACACTTGTAAAAAAAATAGAAAAAAAAGAACTTGATGGAAATGTGGTAATTTTACAGGAAAAATAGGGTGCTTGTAATTCTTCTGGCTAATCCATCAATGTCACCGGCACTTTCTCTCTTTCTTTAAACACTCTTTCATATTCACTTTGCTTTTCTACCAATAAAAATGTGCTGTTCTGTTACCAAAATTTTTCCAAATATCTTCTTGTGTGTTCAGAAGAAAGAAAGTCTTACTGCTTTGTCATGACAAGAGGGTGTGTAAATGATGACAGAATTTTCATTCGGAAGGTGAAATGCTCCTTTAATAACTATTATTTGTTTAAAAATTTTATGTAAAAAGTTACTGATTGCATTTTAAAGGAATACTGTTCTTAGTTCTTAGCAGTACTAAGAAGTTGATGGAAATTTGGTAATGTTACAGGAAAAACAGGGTGCTTGAAATTCTTCTGGCTAATCCATCAATGTCACCGGGCACTTTTTCTCTTTCTTTACACACTCTTTCATATTCACTTTGCTTCTCTACCAAAGTAAAATGTTGCCGGTGTTTATGCCCAATTAAACAAATAGCTTTCATTGAGATAAAGAGCAAAGGGCAGGTCTGTGAAGAGATGGAGCGCCCTGAGTTTTTCTAGAGCTCATTGTTGTTGGTGTTTTGGTTTGTGTGAATAACTCCTCAGGTTTCACTGTTTTGAATAATGAAAGCTAATGCGGTAATCACATGCTATTGCCTCTGCAGCCTCCATCACAGAGCAGTCAAGTGCTATTGGCACAATCTGAAGTGCGTCTCATTCATTCAGGCAAAATCATAAACACATGTATAGATATTATCATTCATTCATTTATTTGATCACAGAGTCATTAAGATGGTGATTTTGTAAAGTTGACAGTGAAGTGTCACCAAATTAAATTGCCCAAAAAGACTACTTTCCACAAAATACAATAAGAGTGTACTCCCACTGGGCAATCTGAACTGTGCCCGAGCACGTTTGCCCCCTGAGCCCGGTTCATTTGACTAGTGTGATCGCTCCGCTCCCGGGCATGGTTCATTTAATGGTCCCTGGCTTGCTTGGAAGAGGTGGGCCAGAGCATGGTGTGGTTGGGCTGGAGCGTGGTACACATGTAGTGTGAGCGCAAAACGTGCCGGAGCACAGAACCCAACTATGACGTGAATTATGCGACTGTTTGAATTCCGCCCGTAAAAAAACTGATAAAACAGCACACTTAAACGTGCAGGCATGTGTCATCGCAGCCTATACTACTCCAGGTTTGTCAAACATAATCCAACATGTGTAACGATACGCTTTACAATGTTAAAGAATGAGAGGGTGATTTAAAAGCATAATGAGCCGTTTACTCTAGTATCGCTCTCGAATGACAATGACATAAGCAGATTGGTCTGTGCAGCACACACAAACTAAACATGGAGATGGATTCTGTTGAGCTGAGAGGGATGCTTTGTTTACGTTTGCTTCGAAGCAGTCTCATCGTAACGATGAAAGCATGCCCGGCTGTGGATGGTAAAGAGCAATGTGAGGGTAGGCCAGCGGGGGAGTGGAGAGGGGGGGAAATTGCGCTCTCACAGTTGAGAGCGACCGGGATATATGTGAGTACGCCCTTAGTCTGAATCAATGTTGTTACGCTCAAAAAATCTGGAATGTTGCAAGCAATTGCCAGCAGGCAAAATTGCTTCACAATATAGAAAGAAAGCAGCTTGACATTAATGAGAACTACATCAAACATTTCAAGAAATTGTTGCGCATCAGAAATTAGCCTACTGTCAGCTATTCCCATATTGGCTATTCCCAATTTAACACGATGCTCTATGAGAAGACTTATCATTAAGGTATAAATGTATAGAGACTGTAAGATTAGTATTAAAGATGACAGATTTCAAATAAAACCAGACATGCCATTCCAGCTTTTGGAATTTGACATGATATATAACAGGCAACAAACTATAAACATAAGAATCTGCAAAAATAGACCAAAATTACTTCATATGTAATAAGCATAACTGAAACAAATAAAAAATGGTCTACAGACAGTTTCAAAGTAAACATAAACATTGCTGCGGATGCATGCCTTGTATCCCAAACTTAACGATTGTTTAGATAAAGTCGGGCCGAGTACCAAAACAACCTTGTAGCCATTCAGCTTTAAGGTGACCAGTACACAGGACGGACATTAGTCGAGCTGAGCGCTGACGAAAGTGAAAGATGGGGGTAGGGGTGTGTCTGTATTGGTGATTTGAACAACAACAACAACGGCTATGAGAAATCGGACAGCCCGCCTTTAAATGTGACAAGGTTACACGACCCATTCAACAAATGCCAGACCGATCAACAAACACAGACCGGGCCAGATGCCTGCAAGAATATAAGAATAGTCAGACTGTCATCATATTAAACTAATGTCAACAAATAAACGCTGACCCTAAAATCTAATGTATTCATCTATTAATGTATTAAACAATATTTATCAAATCACTACACATTAACACATTATCCTTATGACATGTCTGGTGCAGACTGAAAAGCCTTCTGACTGACAAAGTGATCATTTACAGTTCGTTTTGTTTGGGGCAGGACGAGAAGAGATTGATTATACCCCCAAAATAGGCTGGTGTTATAGAAATAAATTAAGTGTACAACACTGACTAGATCTGCATGGTGCATGCTAATGAAACTTGAATAATGCTGTTTGCACCAAAAGAAAGATAAACGAATATGATTATTTTTAATACACACAAAACTACTCACATATGCAGATGGCGGAGAGCATGCGTGTAGCCATGTATGGAGGAACACAGTGTGGGAAAACAGGCTGCAGCACGTAGTTGGAGAAAGTGAGCGCTATGACTGCCAGGGTGGTGGGATACATGATCAGTACTGCACTCCATAACAGCAGAAACCTAGAGAGCAGTTACAGAACAAAATATATATATATTTTGCCAAAAACTGACATTCTTTTTATTTCATGTATTTCAAAATGAGATGGATGTGTAGTACCCCACAAGACCACCAAAGATCTCTGTGACATAGGAATAGTCTCCACCAGATTTAGGGATGGTGACCCCTAGTTCAGCGTAGCAGAGGGAACCCAGAGCCGCTATACCCCCACCTAACATCCACACCACCAATGCCAATCCAACCGAACCCGAATGCTCCAGAACCCCCTTAGGAGAGATGAAGATTCCTGAGCCAATAATGTTCCCTGAAGAAAAATATGTAAAATTTTAACCGATAGGATAAAAATATGGGCTGAGGCTTACAGGCAAATAATTGATCTGTAATTAGCCTATTAATATACTGCAACCTTTTGGCATGTTGGGATTATTTTCTTACAGTAATTTAACCAACAGGGTTGCATTAAATGCAGTCAACACTAGTACAATCTGGTGAACAGTTCAGCAATAGGAAAAAGTTTCGACATTTACTTTATCATGCTGTGGACAAGTTTAAATGACATCATTTAGGCAAACAATTTGTGTTGGTTTTGAAGGTTTTTGTAGACTTAATGTATGGGTTTGTGCCTACACAGAAATTCAGTTAAAAAAAAGAAACCCATCCTAACACCATTTACTGACGTACGTGTGACAAGAAGCCCTGATGTATAGGCAACAGCAGTAGAATGAGGGGCCCCCTCACTAAAGCCCAGTGTCTGGCAGCTTCTCTCAAGCACCCAAGTGTCTTACAACGACATTACGTAACAGCAGGCATAAATAATTTACTCCTGCCTGTTAAAGTGGAGGAACAATCTTTAGCTTTCATTCAGCCTGTTTCAAGAGGACAGACTCATCTGAAAGACGCATGTTCTATAAAATTTTAAGAATTGTAAAAAGATTTTTTAATACTTAGTTGTTAAAATTTTCGGGACATTTACGAATGCATTGATTTATAATTGAAATAAGCAAAGCCTTGTGTATATTTTAAAAGATTATACAAACACAGAACCAGTTCTCCTGTAATAACCATTGCATTTTCATCCCACTCCATACAGTTGTTATGGTAGGTTAACCTTATTAATGTTCAAAATCCATACTAATAAATTATAATAACTTAAATGTACTTACAATTATAATATTACTACTAAATTGTAAATATAAGCTGTAAAAACATCATAGAACATAATTATAATACAGAAAAACAAAGTGAACATTTAAAGTAACAAACTTTTATTTAGGTATTTTAGCTCATTAAAACGTTCCCACACTTAAGAAATCAACATTTTTGTACATTTAAGTTTTAAATGTCTTTTATTTAAAAAAAAATGCACAACAGAGAGCAACAGGTTTGAGTTGAAAACTTTTCTCACCGATGATGATTGTGCACGCGCTCAGCAGTCCGATCTCTTTCTTGAGTGTCACGCGCTCAGGGATGCGCAAGTCTCCTGTAATGTTGCTATCTGTCATGATGCTCCTCTGAGCATCTGATCTTCTCCTCTGAGCATCTGATCTTCTCCTCTCTTCTCCATCCATCTCAGTAACAGCGAACAGAGAGCTGCTCTGTCTCCCTTCAGCTCGCTCAAACGATTGAGACGGAGTGAAAAGAGCGCGCAGGCGCCGCAACGCGCGCTGCACGGGATAGAATGTTAACTAGTGCGCGGCAGTGTGCATAAACACCAGAGTTGTCCGCTAGATTTTACGGCTTTCAGACTATTATTTCCTCAGCTACCTCTGGAAGTCAGCTCATTTCAGTACTTTTAACAGTGTTGTTCAATCACTTTTTCAAATTCGTTCCGTTGTCTGACAACAGAAAATGTGTGAATATTTAGGGACTTTTCCTTTAAGGGATTGATTTATCATACTGAGTTATCAGTGTTGAATAGGCAACACTGATAGTGTGCTATTAAAAATAACATTGCCTGTACATTTGTATTTCAATGAAATAAATTGTATTTCAACTTCATTGTGTAAAAACTCGACAAGCCTTAAGTTGATTTTGGAGGCACTGACAGAAATGCATATCCCACCACACACCATATTTATAGCCATGAGTTTCATTTGAAACACTTTTAGCAAATAATGCATCGACACATTCATTTGGTTCAGTTGGTTGATACAGCATTAAAATACCAAACAGTCCAATAATAAACAAACAAAAAATAAGCTTGTGCTCATGCGGCATCAATTCTAAAACTTGTTTCAAAGCACAAAATGTAGTTAAGGCCATGTTTACTAATGAAGTTCTAGCCATAGGAAATCTATATGACACCCCGTAAAAATACAGTACAGGGTCATCCCCAAACCCACAGAGACATGTTTTTACAATGAAGAGGTTTCCTCATGCTTCCATTCACACTGAAGAGATCCACAGTGCGGAATTTAGGAAGTCAAGTTGTGAATTTGTGACTGCTGCTTTTATCTGACTAACAACAGTGCATGTGGAATAAAGGAGGCCAGGATTCAGCTGATCCCCCCCAGGAAACCCTATGAGAGTGAGCTGCTTTGTAGTCTGGCAAGAAGTCTGAAACTCTGCCAGTAGTGTGTGACACTAAAAAAGAGGAAGTCGAGCAGAAACCCAATAGATCACAGGAGCCACTAGGAGGAGAGGCAAAACTGTGGGACCCTTAGAGATGCTGACAAAACTAAATACAGCAATACAGTTTATGATTAAATGCCTCAATGAAGATGGCACAGTGCTCATTTCCTTTAATGCAAAATGCGATTTATTTTTTTAGTTTTATTTGAACTCAACTAAATTCTAAGTGAAACCGAATTCAATGGCTTAACAAATCCAAAGCTGTTTCAACTTGCATGCATATTCTAAGTCATATCATATTATCATTCTGTACCTTCAATATAATCACTAACACAAAAAGGGCATCTATACACAAAGTTTAATGAGACTTATGGACCAAAACAACATTTCACACTCTTTATGAGTTTATCAATCAAAGTCAATTTTGGTGCAACTGGATCCATAGCGTCATATTCTGTTCCTCTCTACAGTTCGGAAACTTTACAAGTATTTACATCAGGGAACATTACATGCTGATATTCAATATTAAACTTGAGACTCAAATAATTAAAATGAACAAAATAAACAATGTTTTCATTTTATAGTAACAATATAACATTTGAAAAACTATGTGGCAAAAAATGCTTAGAATTCCCAAGGAGCACATGAAAAACTTTTATTCTACAATAGGGTTGTGCTTTATAAATGTGATCACGTTATGAATGAATTCTTTGGGAATATCTGTCTGTGGTGACAGCCTGTATTTCTATGTGAACTGGTTATGGAAGAATGCTGTGATTTGTTGGGCTGTACTCTGCCCCACTATAGGCTCTAGCTCATTGACTGAAGCGCCGCTGAGCCGATGGATACTGGGAAATTGCTGAAGCAGTAACATGGCCTTCACCTTCCCGACCCCGGGAATCTGTTGAACTAGATTCAAAACCAACGGCTCCAGCAATCTCGACACACTTTTTCTGCAAAATGGGTTCTCTTTGTTCTCTCCAAGAACCTGTGGAAGACAAAAGAGTTGGGATATCTAAGCGGAAAAGCAGGAGCTACAAAAGCCTGTATTGGATGTATCTACTATCCTTTGACATGCTTATGTGTACTAGATTCCTTGACAACAACTGTGTTCAGACCGCCGGCGTCGAGAGCATCAAAAGCTGCTCTAGTTGCCCTTTAAACAACGCTGTAGAAAGATTCGTGGACGACTCTCCTTGACGCCCTCAGCGGCCGCTTCATGCCGGCTCACATTGAAAATGAATGATGAGGATGATGATATGTACGGACGATAAAAGTATATCCACTCACTAGTTGTCCTAAGAGTTGAGCAGCCTCAGCAGGACTGGACACAGGCAGTAGGGTCAAACCCAACTCCAAAACCACAAACTTCTGCAGCCCGCTGAAATATTGCTCACTCAAATGTGTCTTCTCCACGATCACAATACCCTGCAGACCGCTGTTGGCCTACAACAATATAAAACATTATATTAAAACCTCCTTTGAGATTTTAAACTTGAGGTAATTTTGTGATATGTTGTTCAGGGTCGGACTAAAGTAACAAATTTAATAATGTATTACATGTAAAGAAATGCTATTGAGTATTTTACATTTCTGAAGCGGGCAATTTTCCTCCTATGGATATTTCCTGCAACCATATCACTCTCTGACACATACAGGACACATGTCTTATTACTGAGACAGAAATCTACATCACCAAGCTCCTCTTCAAATATGGCCTTCACACTTCCTGCAAATGAAGCAAAAGAAATGTTAAGATAAGGTCTGATTAAATACATTTGATCACACAAATAAATCAGACCTGTGATTGATGTGACAACATTACAAAGCACACAAAAAAGTATTTAAATAAAGATACATATATATGGACGCCCGTTTCTATGGAAGCCTGTTTCCAGCACCGTTGGGATTTTTAATTTGAATTAGTAACTCATAATAATGACTTAAGTATCTCATAATAATAACTAAGTATCTCATAATCATGAGAAACTTAGTCGAAATTTCGACAAAGTTAGTCATAATAATGATTAAGTATCTCATAATAACAACTAAGTATCTCATAATAATGACTAAAGTATCTCAAAATAATGAGAAACCAAATCGAAACTTCGGCTTAGTTAATCAAAATAATGACTTAGTATCTCATTATAATGAGTTACTAATTCTAAAAAAATCCCAAACCCTGGCGGGAACGGGCTTCCATAAAAGAGGGCTTCCATAGATATGTATCTTTAAAGTTTCTAAATTTTCGAAATTTCGACTTAGTAAGTCATAATAATGACTTAGTATCTCATAATAATGAGAAACTAAGTCGAACGTTCTCATAATAACTTAAATCATTATTATGAGATACTAAGTCAATATTATGACTAACCAAGTCAAAATTTCGACTTTGTTTCTCATCATTATGAGTTACTAATTCTAAAAAAATCCCAACCCTGGCGGGAACGGGCTTCCATGGAAAAGGGCACCCATAGATATGTATCTTTAAAGTTTCGAAATTTCGATTTAGTAAGTCATAACAATGACTTAGTATCTCATAATAATGAGAAATTGAGTCGAACGTTCTCATAATAACTTAAGTCATTATTAGGAGATACTAAGTCAATATTATGAGTTACTAATTACAAAAAAAAACGGGCTACCATACATATCTGATATACATATCTTACAGACAGAACAAAAGACATCTGAGATAATTGAGATCCAGTATTAGTTTGTTTTACTTCTTGACCGTTTTAATAAATGTAGCATAGTTTGCAATGGTTGATGAGGTTGAACGATGCTTGCTGCTTGTGATGTAAAGGTTTTATTGCAAATAATGAAAATATTTACCTTTGAGGCACTGCACAAGGTTCGAGCTCCTCCACTTCTCATTAATAATGATATGTCCATATGGAGGCGCAGCATTAAGCAGTTTCGCGGAAATGGGTTTTGATTCCATAACAAAAACAACACGTTACAATTAATTCGACGATGTAAGAATATATTATATTCCTCTAAACAGCACGTACTTGAGAGGTCCAGCTGTGTTCGTTGAACTGAGTGTGCATGTTCACAACACAAGATCAAACTTCCTAAATGACAACAACCCGGCCTCAACAAATCCCGCGCGCGTAGTTTGAGTCGCAAGTACCGCGATATTTGCACTTCACGGCGCCAACACTGATTGGCTGCTGTGGGTCCATTTAAACAGTCGAATCCTCACAACAGCGTTCTTGCGTGCATTGTGCTCGTTGATAACAAATAGTTTGGATTTGATTTGGGTTTTTATATAAAGTGCTGTCCGTGGTGTGATTAAAGGTAAGTGTAGATAATTCTGCTTGTTTCGGACGTTATATATTGTATGTATTGTATACAATTAATTATGTCATTCATTTAACCTCATTGAACTTACAAATTAAATAGGGAAACTTTTAAAGTCTTTTTGCTATGTGCATTAGTGATGTTGTGGGTTATGTGCAAAAAAGTGAATCTGATCATTCTGACCCGGTGTCTGTGATGCCCATCAGCTGTGAGGATCTAAGTCTGGACATGTTTGAGTCCCAGTGAAAAAAAGCAGCACAGATGCTGTCTGTAATAAGCGATGACGTGGGTGTATTGTTTTTCGTTATATGCAGACTATTGGTTATAGGCCAACAATGTTGTACTTCACGCCCATATATTAAAAAGAAGATTTTGATACATAACACTTTCTAATATGTAACCATCATCCCTTTATATATATATATATATATGCACTAAATATTTGTATACATGGTGTATACAAGACTGTTGGTGTGTTTCTGTCATTTTTGCTTTGACAGTTGTACATTTATTTTATCACAGCTCTCTTGCACTAACTGTAATATCTTTGAGCTGTTGACCTCTTCCTGTGTTCAATAAGTCTGGTTTCCAAAGCAAATGGTCTTTTGTCTTACCTTTGTCTTTAGGGTCCTATCTCAGGATGGGGTTTTGGTTACTCATGCTATGGGTGTCAAGTATGCAGTATGGTCAGGTTGAGGCTTTCTTTGAATGGCTGAAGAAAGCCGAACCAGGTCCTCCCCCAAAACAACCCGTCGCCCCCGTCGCGGCGCAAGGTGATGTGCCAGCCTTTGAGATGAGTGTTGCAGATGAGACGTTTCTAGCTGAAGCCAAGCAGATGGAACTGAGTCCTCTGGACAGCTGCCATTTCCGGGTATGGATGAAATGTTACCATCCTGAAACGTCTGTAGTGCTCATTTCAGCTTAAAAAGAAAATACAGTACGTTTTGTAAAGCAAGTTGTCATTACGTTCAATCACGCCTGGTCTCCAATTTTATGGACACTTTTTGATATCCATAACTTTAGTCCATGATAATTAAAGGGGTGATATGACCGGGCTAAAACAAATATTATCGTCTGTTTTAGATGTAGGGCAGTGTATACAAGATTTAAGGTTAGAAAACACTGGATTTCCCACATACCGTGCATGTTTGTATCTCCTTTGCCCCGCCTCTCTGAAACGTGTGGATTTTTTACAACGCTCATGAAAAGTGAGGTGTGCTACGATTGGCGAGTTAACCAGTGCGTAGTGATTGGTCGAATACTGCAAGCATGTGACTTACCATATTTGGAACATCAGGTTCTAAAGCAATTGTACTGACAGGTACGCCCACCTTACTTGCGTATACATTTGGGCGATCTTCGTCAAATCAAAACACTAATTTACATAGATTTGTGGGGTGTGGTATTCGCTTTTAGATGGAATGCATCTTTTGTTCCCACACTTTCATATTTGCAATTTTACGTGTCTAATACATGCATGAGAAACTATAACAATGTATAAATAAACAATAAATTATTATTCTATCTGTCCGTGATGGGAACTGCCTGATATGACCTGCTTTTATTAGTGACCAGATGTGTTTACATCAAAATGCTGTATTTTGAATGGACTGTTATGATACTTGATATTTATTTATTTAATTGTTTGTTTATTTCTCCAATGAAAAACAGGTTGTTGCTCAGCTCAAAGCTATCTGTAGTGGCCTGTCTGAGGAGCAGCTGGCCAAACTGGGCGTGGCCTTGTTTAACTGCCAGTCAGAGGTGGAGGGACGTAGGACGTACCCCTGCACTGAAGAAATGGTATGTTCAGTGACCAAAACTTTACTGTCAAGTCAGTCTTTAATTCACAGAACAATCTCAGCAATGACATGCGAAGATGGTCACTTTCTATTCTAGCATCTACAGAATCATGAGTTCATGTAGCCTGAACTAACAATACTCTCTGTCCCTCGCTTCAGACTATTAAAGAGTGCACTGCTGATATGGATTCGGACACATGGAACGCGTATCACATCGTCAGCAACAGAGCGCGCTCTGTGTGTTATGCCACACGCCAGCAACACTTCCGCAGACGGGCTGAACTCACAGTCAACGCCCTGATCTCCACAGCAACCAGTCAGCTGGACGCCATGAACGATCTAAAGGTGGGGTACCAAACGTCTGAGGCATCTGATGGCAAATGGATTATTTTGATGCACAGCATATTAATGTAAGGGTAAGGGAATGATGACAAAAGATTCATTCGAATCGCTCCTGTGGTTTTATTGCTGGTGTGAAGGAGGGACAGAAGGAGTTGAGGGAGATGACCGCTGCGTCTCTTGACAAACTGCTGGAGGGTCACGGCACCCTTCAGCTTCAGCAGCATTTACTGAAGGAGGGTCAAGATCAGCTGGACTCCTCCATCTCTGACAATCTACAGCGACTGGCGCAGGAGAAAGCTCTCATCAGCACCGGACAACAGCTGGTGGCACAGCTCATTCAGGGCATTGCACAGAGGATGGGTTAGTTTACAAGGAAAGAATAAATATGACGTGCTATTTCGTGGTTGTTTAAGATGCTTCCAAAATACCATAGTACTGCTATATTACATTTCTTTAAAGGGATAGTTAATCCAAAAATCTGTTGTTTATTCACCCTCAGGTTGTTTCAAACATGCATACATTTCGTTGTTCCAATGAACACAGATAAAGATATCTGGAATAATGTTAGCAATTTTCTGTTCTGGGACATCATCCACTACCATAGAACAAAAGGACAAATTTTTTCTTACTGTTGAACACGTAATTAGACATTTTTGAGTTCTCTGGCACCTTTGACTACCATTTAATTCTTCCTACTATGGTAGTCAATCATCTAATCAAAAATCTTCCTCGGTGTTCATTGGAAAACAAAGTCATTTGTACAGGTATGAAATTACATATGGGTGAGTAAATGATGACAGAATTTATATATTTGGGTTAATTATCCCTTTTAAAATAGCTGACTTCATTTTAACTGTATATTGCAGCCATGTGAAATGAGCCGTCATCCATTCTGTTTCATCTGTTTATAGAGAATGTAAGCGGTCAGCTCAAG
This sequence comes from Triplophysa dalaica, assembly GCF_015846415.1. Lineage (NCBI taxonomy): Eukaryota > Metazoa > Chordata > Actinopteri > Cypriniformes > Nemacheilidae > Triplophysa > Triplophysa dalaica. The sequence goes on along the minus strand of NC_079565.1, from coordinate 13,886,860 downwards.
GACCAGGCCTCAGATGTGGAGGAGGGGCATCAGGCTATTCTGAGTGACCTGGCTGTGGTACGAGGAAATGCTCAAGATATCTTCCAAAAAATGGGTGAAACTCTTCTCTCGTTACTAGTCTTTACTTGTATCACTGGGCAGCGTTTAGTATCTAGTATGATATTTGATTGAGAACACAGCCATTATGATGTTCTAATGGGTAGAGTAGGCACGGACAAACTAGAGAATGTGAAAGTGGTTATTTTTTTTAAACTGTCTCTCGTACGTAACTGTGTTGCAGAGCTCAATCTGAAGGGTTTCCTGCAACACCAGAACATTACGTCTCAGTTTTACTCTGAGCTCATCCATAAACTGGAGCGCATGAATGGAACTCTGGGTTACATGTTGATGTATCTAGACAATATGCAGAACCGTCTGGAGGACCGACTGCACATCATCCAGGGCTACCTTGGGTGGGCAGGTACAGCTTGACAGCATGTTCACTACTCACTGGAGGGGTTTAAAGAGCAGAGGACAAATTTCGGGTATGGGTCACCATATCTGACAAATAAGACACTTTAAGAAACGTGTGTCTTATTAAGGAACAGTTCACATAAAAATTAACGATTTCTTCATTAACTCACTCTTTTGTCATGCGAGTTCAATACTAAGGCAGAATTTATTCCAACAGACTTTAATATTCAATCATGCACACAAGAATGTCAACAAGTGGGTTTCACAGTGGTCCTAAACATCCAAACAGTTTTACAGTAAAATGGCTGCTGGCCTTGTTAGGAGTCGAATTATAATAATTCATCAAATTCGCCAATTTCAACCGTGCTTAAAGGGGTCATATGACACAGCTAAAACAAATATGATTGTTTGTTTTACATGTCATGCAATGTGTATAAACCATTTAAGGTTCGAAAATGCTGTATTTCCACATACTGTACGTGTTTGTATCTCCTCTTTGCCCCTCTTCTCTGAAATGCGTGGATTTTTACAAAGCTCATCACTCTGAAAAGCGAGGTGTGCTATGATTGGCCAGTTAACCAGTGTATAGTGATTGGTCGAATACTGCAAGCGTGTGACGGAAATGTAACGCCTCTTACCATATTTGGAACATTAACTGACCGGTATGCCCACCTTACTTGCGTATACATCTGGGCGGTCTTGGTCAAATCAAACCACGAACTGACGTAGATTTATGGGTGTGTGGTTACACAAGCGGTTTTGGGCAGGTCTGGGTGAGCATTTACTTTTAGATGGAATGCATCTTTTGTTCCGACAATTTAATTTGTTCAATTATATGCGTCTAAACAATGCATGGACAACTGTTACTTATACACAAAAAACCCGTATTCTCGCCATATGACCCCTTTAAGACAATCATTAGTCTTTCCTCAAATTAATTGGAAGTAAATGATTTGTTGGTGTGAAGTAGCTGTAAATTTTGGTTACTTGTTGCGTTTCATTTTTCTTAGGCCTAAGTCTGCGTGCTCTGTGGACATGCACAATGCATGCTGGGTATTTCCTGTTGTCTGCTGTCCTGTTGTCATTCCTACAGTGTGCAACGTTCTCTCGCATTTCTCTGCTTTTCACTGTGCCAATCAATGCCATCGCTGAGATCAATCAGCAATCATCTCTGGACCTGGTGTCGCTCACTTTGCTGCTGTTCACACTTTCACTAGGTAGTGTATCTCGCTTCAACAAGATGTTATGGTGTTTTATTTGTGTGAGGGCCCACATTATTTTCTGTGTTCCAGGTCGTTGGGTTTTGCTGCAAGTGATGTGGTCTCTGTCTAAAATAAAGGGCCAGGCTTGCAGCTCTAACCCTCTCCCTTTAGGACCCCCTACAGAGAAGACCCCTGACAAAGGATGCCCATCCAACAAGCCCTGCCCAGCTTCATCTTTTACCCCAGTCCAGTAAGTCTGTGGTTGTGGTAAGAAGTGTCATAGCCTTGTATGTGTCGTGTTACAATTTTTTTTCTTCTTCTTGCTATAGAAATGATCTCGACTGTGATTTGGAGGTGGAGAGCTTCTTGATGGGTATGTTTTGCCTCTACTGATTTTAACGTATACAGAGTATCACTGTCTGGTTGGTTTAATATGGTATTTACTGGTTTCTGGTATAGCTCATCCATGTATATTGGCCCCGCCCCCAGCTTGTAGCCCACCAAACTTTAGTCATCACAATGTTGGCACACCCAATCATTCCACCCCCCGTCTAAAGAATCGCCACAGCATTGGAGGAGTGAGTAGAACAAAATAAGGAAATAATAAAGAAAATGGAACCCTTTGAATGAAATGGTAAAGACATTTTTATCTGATTACCAGTTGGTGCTGGAGAATGTTCCTCAAAGAAACCTGGGAGGCCTCATGAACCAGTCACGGCGCTCCAGCCCCAATCATTCACTTGCCAGCAACAGGTATGTTTATAAAAAAATCTCATATCATAGGTTGCTATCCACAGCTGCATCATGTCAAACACGCCTGGTTCTACTGGTCTCCTACATGTCACCACCATTACATGAAGACTAATTCCTTGTCTTCTCTCTCTGTTTTCGAAGTTCATTTTCTGGCCGTCCTCTGTGCAGCGGTACCACCCGTTTAGGTCAGCCGTGTAAGAATAAGGCCCTTGTTGGTCAGGACTTCTGTAGGATACATGAAGGTGGCCACACGTCCTACAGCCGACTCTGAATTAATTTCTTTTTTCAAAGTGATTGGCTTGTAAACTTGTTGAAGCATCGACTGTGGAAGCATTCTGTTCTTTTTAACTGTTTAATCTTGGAGATTTTTTTAATCGTTTCTTTTTTGGAGGTCTTGTTTCTTTCAGTGCTGTTTTTAAATGTTTCAATCTCTTATAGTGTACATTTTATTTATAATAAATTCTGACACTAATATAAATCACTTGACTGACATGATTATGCATACTTCATTCTTTAGACACTTGGATTAGTCACTTTTTGATCCTTAGTCAATCAGAATTTTTTAATTGCCAATTTTTGTTGTTCTAAACTCATTCAATTGCTATATAGTATATCCAACTCCTTGAACGTTGTTGCTTTTAACAGTAAAATCAATGTTATTGCTTTGACCTATTAGTTGTTTTAAATATGCGGATGACCAATATTCGCACGGAGCAAAGTAGCTGTGAAAATAGATCGGAATTGTTTCTCCTTTTAAAATATGATAATCCAATTAATGAGTACAATATTTCTGATTTATATTCCGCTTTATTTTCTGTACCCTTACAAGGTGACTAGGAACATATTGTGCATTCATGATTTTGGATAGTATCCAAAATCGACTCCTGGATAGTATGTGTGTAATGATGTTTTGAACTAACATAGAAACAAAGGTTAAGCCTCACTTTGTGTCACAGCCCACACTGTGCTCTTACTGCACCCAAAAACATCTTAGGATAACCATGTCTTTTTGCAAAGGCCTTTCTAGCTGTGCTTTTACGCATTTGACAGATGCTTTTCTCCAATTTGACTTACATTGCATTTTTTATACATTTGTTTCTGACTATGTGGAATCCCCTTGGGTCAAACCCATGATCTTGGCATTGCTAATGCCATGCTCTAACCACTGAGCCACACACAAATTCTCACAGTTCACAATGTATTTCTATTATTAAGGCAAGATGTACAAGATCAGCATATGTTTATGAAAGAAATGTTTTCTGAGAGGTAATTATTTTTCAATGAAATCTCTATTAAAGCAACAAGTCATTTGCTGTGTACAAATAGCTACAATTTGGATACATGCATGAAAAAAATGACACAAATAAACAAAAGGTGAATAAGACAAAAACATAAGACATCAGAGAATCCAAAAAACTGTTCAGGATGACCCTTAAAATTAATTTAGTCATTAGAAAAGATCAAGTTTAGGTCTGTCAAGATGATTTTCATCCATCATGTCAAGGATTAACATTGGCTGCTGTTGGACTCTCTTCCATGTGAAGACACTGTCTCAGTTTGCTATTCTCCTAAAAATCACACACACAGGTTTAGTAAGTTGGGTTGAGAATAACAGCGATTCAGCAGTTTAATGTATGTTTATCGGACTCTCGGACCTCCTGCAGTTTGGTGATTTCCTTCTTCAGTTTGACCAGATACTCGATTTTCTGCTTTGGGTTTTGATGACCCAACAGTTTGCCATTCTCTTCAGCCAGATGATCCACCTGCTTCCTTAAAACCTCAACTTCCTGCATGAAATTATGAAGTAAAAAAGAAACCGAACAGAAAAATTATCATGATGTCATGTTTCAAACCTGATGAACGTTTTCCCACAGAACTTATTTTTCTTAACCTATGCTTTAAAATTGTATTTACTTTTCAAGCACTGCACCATGTTTGACTCGAATGACAAGCTTAGCACAAAATATCTGGGCATGCCATAGACCATTCAATGCACACATGCATTCATACTGTATATTTTAGTACTCAAAACAGACTTTTTAAATTTGCATTTATTTATTTGACACATGCTCTTTTCAAAGTGACTTAGAAATGAGAGCTCATTTTACCTTTTTGTCAATGAGCTAACAGTAACTGTACCCAACAACAACAGTTTGTGTGTGTGTGTGTTAATCAGTGGAAAGACAGGGGTTAGTCAAGTGAATGCCAAACAGATGTGTTTAGTTGTTTTCTTGTTGATTGTTTTGTAATTTAAAGACAAAAATCTATCTAATAGTATTGTTAATCTTGCTCAACCTCCTTATATACTTCCATCACATGAAACTCCTATCGAACATGGGTTTGGAATGACATGAGCAATTCACTTGCTCTCTGACCTGCTGCAGTTTTTCATGTTGATGCTCTTTCTGTCGCAGATCTCTTAGCTCCAAGCAGCGATTCCTGAGTTCAGTGGTCAATTCCTGCACACACGTCTGAGACTGGACGAGAGTCACTTCATTACGCTGCAGCCTAAAAAAGAAAGAAACAAAAATATAGTTTCAGTGACCTTTGTAATTCCACATTAACCACTATAGGGGTCAATAGTACATCATCCTATACACGGTCACCTCTTCCACTCAAGAGTTAAAATTTTGTTTTTAAATGCCCTAAAAAAGCAACACAGAGAAAAAAAACATGACCGAGGTCATAATAATTCAAGCATGAAAGGGTTAGGTTAGGTAACCAAAGGAAAAGAAACCAAATGCTTCAAAGAAATGCTAAATGTTGTAGTGGCTTTACTTGCCCAGCAAAATAAAACATCAAATCAAATGTGGTGATGCTAGTGGTGCAGAAATGTACTTACTCTGTTTGAGCGTCAGTAAACTGCATCATCAATGAGCTCTGAGAAAGAGACAGATTTAACTTTTGTGACAGTCATTTTTTTTAAAGAGGCGTTGCTGGCGCAACGGTTGGTGAATGTGACCCCTTCTATCTACACAAGAAAGAAGATTCAACCAGTTAAAGTTGAATCTTATAACTCAAACGGTTTAAGTTATAATCCTATAACATAAGGGATTTTATATCTTAAATAAATAAGAGACTCAAAAACCCACCAAGTCCCTTCAACAAGGCACTCGTGTACACGTAAAAACAAATAAATAAAGCCTTTCATTAAACTACCCTACCTCCATTTAATTCTCTATTTAATTTGTTGATGTTTTATTGACATACTTTGTTTTTGCGTTCTTCCTGTAGTTCTCTCAGTACAGAGAGGTGTATGGCCTCCTGCAGGTCTCTATGAAGAAAAAAAAAAAGATATCACAGTCTGAACAGAATGAGTGAGTGAAGGTGTAAATGAATGAGTGAAAGAAGTTCTTACTCGTGTGAATGGCTGTTTTTCTTGACGGTGTAAAACTTGTCCAGCAATGTCTGAATTTCCATTCGAATGATCTCCTTTTCATTTAGCTGGGCCTTCACACGCAAAAAACATCTCGGTGTTATATTTTATAACAGTATTATTGATTTAATTAGTTAAGAAAAATATCAGTGTTATCTCTGGCTGGGTTATTATGACAACCCTAGTCTATAATACTTTTGGTGTGGATTTATTTTTCTTTATGCCAATCAATTAAACATATATTTTGATTACATGATAACAATTGATTTTATTGAAGTGATTGTTCACCCAAAATTAATTTGTTCACCCTCATGTCATTTCGTACCTGTATGTATAAATTACTTTATTCTGATGAACACAGAGAAAGATATTTAGAAGAATGCAATTTTCAATTCTGTGACATCATAGCATTAATTTTTTCCTACTATGGCAGTCAAAGGTTTTGTTTTTCTTAATTCTTCAAAATATCTCACTTTGTGTTCAACAGAACAACAACATATATTTTTTCCTACTATGGCAGTGAATGATGTCACAGAACTGAAAATTGCTATTTTTTGGTGAACTATCCCTTAAATATATTACATATAAAAAAATCCAAAAGGATATAATTTCATTTATTTTTGCTCAATTTTAGTGCCTCAAACTGACCTCAATGAAAATTGCCTCAGCAATAAGTTTTTAAAGATAATCTAAGCCGATATTCTTTATTTGACAATTTTAGTAAAATATAGTAGCTACATTAGACGATAGAACTATAGTATTTATTATATCATATTTGAAACATATCTCAGAAATATAAATCCAAAAGGATTTTTTTGGAGGACATCAATAGGACCTAGGTTTTGTGCGATTCATCCATATATATGCACGTTAGGTGCGTGATCATTGCCTTTAATCTGTCAATCTCTTGGTTCTTGGCTGTGCGCTCAGCGTTGAGTTCCTCTAGCAGAACTTCCATTGTCATCATGGAGGAACGCCGGCTCTCCAGCTCTCTCTCCTGACACTCCAACACCTGAGACAGACTCGAGCTCAATCCACATGGGGTGTGGGGCGTCTGAAACACAAGAGCAGACATCAAACTTTAAAACAAGCTATTACTTAACTAGAACGATCAAGTGGTATCAAACACACGCACACACACACCTCTATTTTTCCTTTGGGGGTGGAGGAGACATTTGAAGGTTGATTGACAGATTCTCTCATTTTCAACAAGCGAAACTGTTCGTTCAGCTGTTTTACCTGTAAAGACATCAATGCACATAAAAATCAGTTTAAACAACAACATTTTATTTAATAGTCTTGTTTTATTATAGTTTCCTACATTTTTTTTACTTAAATTAAATTATTTTATTTTTGGATTTAACGTTATTTTTGCTAAATTTTAGTGCCTCAAACAGACCTCAATGAAAATTGCCTCAGCAATAAGTTTTTAAGGATAATCTAAGCCGATATTCTTTATTTGACAATTTTAGTAAAATATAGTAGCTACAGTAGACGATAGAACTATAGTATTTTTTATATTATATTTGAAACATATCTCAGAAATATAACTCTTCCATCTGTTATCTTAAGTGAAGGGGTAAAGTACCTGTTCCTTCAGCGTGTTGACATTGTTTTCTCTTTCGATGTTGAGGGTCTTTGAATTTTCCAGAAAAGCTTCCTGTTCCTTCACCACTTTACTGAGTCTCTCCACCTCATCTGTAGCGTATGCCAAATCGTCCTGTATCAGCTCCAGCTGTTGAACCCACACACAAACATTTCATCTGGGCTCTTAAAAAGCCTGAGAAAAAGGAACAACCAAACTCAGAAACACACACCTCTACACGGTCAGAGGCGAGGCGTCTCTCTGAAGCTTCACGCAGCTCCTGTAGTTCGTTCTCCATGTGTAAGCTCTTCTCCTTCATCTGCTCTTTCTCAGAGCACACGGTGCTGTACTTCATCTGCAGGTACACGACTCACATCATCAACACAACGCCTGCAAAGCATCATGGGTATGTTGTGTGTGTGAGCAAGAGTAGAAACTCACACTGATGTCAGCGATCTCCCCACGAAGTGAACACACAGTATGATCTTTCTGAGCGACTTCGCTGCGTAGATCTCTGGTCTCCTGCATCAGCTCCAGCACCACATCCTACACACATACAGTTTTAGGGCTTTATACTTGAATATGACCTTTAACTTACTAATCAGACTGTAGAGACATCTAACAATTTTCCCAGGAATGCTAATTGTGCAAATTCTCTCTTGAATTGTTGATAATATATCTCATCAAAGTAATAATTTTCATTTATTAACATCCACAGAATTGCATGTGTGATCTATGCATTTCTGCTTCTTTTAAAAATGAATATAAGAAAATTTGCCATGCTCGGCTCAAAATATACATTAAATAATGTCTTTCAGTTTCAGTATTTTATATTTCAGTTCAGTGCGATAACAATACAGAAAAAGCTCCTTCATTTTTTGTTATAATTTCAGTCACTTCTCCTGTGTTTGTGACTTTTTCTGTGGTTCATTCAAAGCCTTTATTATTTAAAGAGTTTGGTTCCAAAATTAGAAAACTATTATCTTTCTCAAAAATCATGTTTTTTATTATGTTATCATGGTTTTATTGTGTTAGTTAGCTGTGTTTAGGCCGGCTTAAATCAAAACAAACCACCTGCAGTTTGATTGATATTAATTGGAATGCATAATAAAACAATATGATTTTCAGAAAATTAAACAAAACTGAGTTATTTCATTTTGGAACCAAACTCTTCATTTATTCGAAGTTTTGCAGATAAAACATGGGTTATTACGTGAGATGATACATCAGTAAGCAGGGCTGTTTTTACAGATCAACTGATGTACATCTGTGTTTATTTTCAATATGATGCTTTTTTAAAACAATGAGATGATCCTTTAACTTTTGCTTTGTTGTTGCCGTCTTGGGTATATCACACAGAAAACGAAAATGCTATTTCAAAGTAATAATAATTAAAAAAAAATGATAAGCTTGGTAGAACAGGGAAAAGTATAAAAGTATACGTCTGTTCAATGTAAATTAGTTACAAAAGTCAGGTGGTGTATTAATAAATATTTTTTGACCGGCAAAAAACCTGTAAAAAATAAATAATTACAGAGCGAACCAAACTTGTCTAAACACATCGTTTCCGACTTGAATGATGTGAAAAAACAAAGTGATGACTGTGAACTTAAATTCAAGAACAGGCCAACTAAGCCGTTCTTTTGACGGAAATGGCGTTTTTGGGGACTGAAACGGCAAACTTTTGAAAAGGGGTTCAAAGTGAAACCATGTAACCATTCGTTTCCATGTAAACTTCAAGACGTAACTTTCTGAAAACTATGATGTCACGTGCATGGGTATTACGTTTTCAGTCGCGCGAGTCTGGCAATAACAATATGGGGGCTTCCCGTACTGTGTGTTCTCGCTGCTCGCCTATGTATTAATGTTTCCCCGGAAAAATGTGGATTTGCTGCACCAATAAGACAAGCAAAGACACACTATTTACATTTGCCAGAATTTAAACACACATATACGTCAAACAACTGTATTAAAAAGCACTTTTGGCTTATAACTGTGCATGTGTATGTGTCAAGGCACGTCCTGTGTCTTTACACATTAGCATCGCCATCCACTGGCCTGGCGTGCATACTACAGCGTTTTTATCTGTTTTCCTGGAGCCGTGTAAAACACGGTCATATGTACGTGAAACTTTTCAAAAACGCAAAGGAAATCTTTTCAGCTTTTCACTATGTAAACGTGGCCAAAAAAGACACACTGTTTCGCTTGTTGATTTCATTTACAGCATAAATTTCCTTGATTTATTCCTTCTTAACAGGAGTTGTAGAGATAGGAGAGAGATTGGGGTATTGTGTAAACCTACTTTGTCCTGTTCAATCTTTTGATTGAGGCTGTTGATGGTGATGTTGGCTGAACACACACTCTGCTGCAGAGCATCAATCTGCTTACACTACACAAGAAACATGCACAACACCTTTAACGTGATTGAGACATTTTAAAAATCACAACACACAAACTTAACAGCATACACACCAGTTGTTGATTTTTGTTTGTCAGGTCAGTAATGTGTTTCTTCAGCGAGGCGTTCTCCTCTACAGACTGCACAAGCTCTCTGAAACACATTCACACTCTCTGTAAGCCTTTTTTCGAATGACAATCCTTTAAAGTTCTTTTTAATGCATATACGTATATAACACTATACGTTGTATTACCTTTTCATCAAACTACAAACAAATAGTTTGTATTGTTAATGCAAGGGTGTTTCCTATACAGCATATATGGAAGTCATCATTCTCTCTATTGACTGCCATCATCAGACTCTCTCTAGTTTTTAATAGTTGAAAGTAGTGAAAACACTATCTTTGAGTTCTTTTGCTATTTGAGCAAATGAGAATGCAAAAAATATATTTATGGTGGTCTCCCATTCACCGCTATAGAAGACTATGAAGACTCCTGGTGCTGAGAAACCCGGAAACATGAAAAAGGTCCATACACCCGTGTAGTCACAACACATGTTAAAATTATTGTGAAAATCATGATTTGTGAAGCAAAACACCATACAAATTAATTAGGGCTAAAAGGGTCAGATGTTCGTGTGTGGCTCACTCACTTGGACATGCTCTCCTTGTGTGCGGTCAGCTGGGATCTCACGCTGGTGTTCTGCTCTTTCTCTGCTTGCAGACTCTGCTGCAACTCCTGTGAACACATTGATACCCTTCAATACATCTGATTGAGGACATATGATCAATGAACACATTACAGAAATAAAGTCAATGTTAAAATGGAAAGGGAGCTGAACGAATGAAAGCAAGCGTAAGAAACTGACATTGATCAGGGTTTGGTGTTGCGAACACTCTTGGTTCTTGAGCTTCATCTGCTGTTGGTGCTGATCCAGCTCAAACTGAAATTCGGCCTGCAGCGTGTCAAACGCGTCCTGTAGGAAGCGCTGCGTTTCCAACACCTGCTCCCACTCCAACCTGAAAGAGACAGGTTACATTAAGTAGTGTTTTAAGCTATGAAGAGATGTCTTCTTTTGCTTTTTGACAATCTAGCAACTCTACTGAATACATTTCTTTTCAACAACATGCAGACCTTAAAGGGATACTTCATCCAAAAATGAAAATCAGTCATCATCTGTCATCATTTCCTCACCTTTGAGGCGATCCAAATCTCTATACATTTTTTTTTCACTGATGAACACAGAAAAAGATATTTGGAAGAGTGCTAACCAGACAGATTTTGCCCCCCATTGACTCCCATAGTAGGGAAAAATACAATGCTAGTCAAAAGTGCCCCAGATCGGTTTGCTGTCCTACATTCTTCAAAATGTCTTTTGTATTCAACAGAACAAATCAGAATTATGAAGTCATTTAAACATTTATTTGGAAAAATGATTTTGAACAACTCGAAGGAGAGTAAATGACAGAATTTAAATTTTTGGGTGAAGTATCCCTATCTACAATTGGAAACGCACTCTTCTTCTAAAAGCGTCAAAACGCCTGTAGTGATATGCGAGTGAGTTTGTACCTGACGTTGTCCAGCTCCATCTGTGTGCTGATCAGACTCTTTGACAGCTGTGTGTTCTCCCTCTCGTGTTCTGCTTTCTCCCTCTGCAGCTCTGTCCGGGTGTCCTCCAGTTGTTTATCAGAGGAATGCAGCACCACGCGCAAGTCTCGCACCTCCACGCGCACCACTGCCATCACAGACAGATGTTATAGCGTCTTACATTTGTAATAAAAGATCTGAAGCAGACAGAAAGCTCACCGTCCATCTCTCTCTTCTCCTCCTCCAGTTGCTGCTCCAGCTTCCTGATTCGTTCCTTAAGAAGTTCCTGTTCCTCCAGGAGTGAACGCCGCTCAGCGCTAAAAAGCTGTGAACAGAGCGGATATCAAACCACTGCATGCACGACAACAGCCAAGAAAAAAAGGCGTCACATAACCGTTTACCTCCTTGGTGCAGCTGGACTGCTCGGTTTCTGTGGTCAGCTGTTCTTCCAGCTTGGTGATTTGCTGGTGCAGTTTTCTGTTCTTGGCCTCCTCGTCATCTAACTGACCCTGAACACGAAGAGCCTGTTCCTAGAGTCAAACAAATACATGCAAAAATGTTTAAACCGATAAAACTAAACCAAAAACATCTCTGGTGGAAAAGGCTATGATAGTTTTCAATGAAAGACAATGCCAATGAACTTTGTTTGGATTAAAAGGTCCCCACAAGAGTCATGCACAATGAAGCTATTTGTTAAGAAAGTGTCAACATTGATTTGACATTTTGATACCATTTTAATCTTTGTGAAACAGCCGTTAAAACAGATAAATGGTCTATAGTGAGCTGCACCTGCATTTGCTTGAGCTCTTCAGAGAGCGCTTCACAGGCCAGCTCATTCATCTCAGGAGGCGGCTGTTCATTCTGGATGTCATCAACTTCTCCCACCTGTCCGTTCAGATGGTCCGGGCTGGAGAGCGGCACGAGCCGAGTCCTCAGGTTATAGCCTTTAGTGGGTGTGGTTAAGATCTGAGGAGCAGAAAGTTATTCACATGTAAGGCATTTTAATCCAACACAATTCGGAAAAGTTTACACCAAAATAAAAGAACTGTTATTTTGATTTCAAATGCTTCTTCAGCCATTTAATTATACTGAGCAGAAATTTAAGTGATAGTTAACGTGGTTAATTCATTGATTTGTATGAACTGTGTTATGCTGTGTTAACAGTCTACCTTGATGGTTTCAGCGTGAATCTTGTTGAGTTGAGACACTTCCTGTTTAGTGTAGGCTTTAGTGACCTCCAGAATCTTCTCCAGATGTTTGTTGGATTTCTCAAGATACTGTTTCTCAGATTCCATCGCAGCCAGCTGTTTTCTGAAGACCATAACACATACAGGGGTTAAATCTAGTAACTGAATATTTGATGTGTCTTACAATTACACAATGTAACACATGTCTGTTTCTTTATAAAGTTTAACAGGGCTCTAGACTGCGACCAAAATGGTCTCAAATGCGATCGTTTTTTATAACTTGCGAGGTAAAACTTCCCAGGGTCGAATTGGTGCAAGTGCGTAAAAGAAATTTTTGCCTCGCCAAAGATTTCCTTGAACATTTAATGTGATTAATGAGTGGTGAATGACGTGCTTGTGATAATTGCAGGAAAGAGCGAGCAGAAAGCTCATGCACTCCCTCTGTCTCCAAACTAAAGTGTGTGTTTGACTTCATTCGGTGTCGCCCAGACCGGTCGGCATAAAAGCACCGCAGGACAGACAGCTCCATATGCTTTAAAACACTCTCACGGAACATTGAAGTCATATTCCAATCGTTGAGCGCAGTGCTTAATGAAGTCAAACACGTTGGTTTCTGAACTGTCTCTCTCCCTCATGCTTTAATCAAAACCAAGCTCGGAAGACAGAATCCATGTTTCACATGGAGAATATTTGTACCTATATTACAGCTGGGTGTGAATGTGAAATGAGTCTAGAGTCCTGATTAACATGCTGAATACGAAAATCACATTAAAAAAAAAATGTACCATCGACGATACTCACAAAAAAAAATGTCCACACATTTATTCATTTCAGTTTTATTACTCATACGCAGACATGTCAAGGTATTGGCATAACACTGAGCTCAAAACAACAGTGTTAAAACACAGTTACTAAAAATGAGTCGTCCAAAACTTCAGAAGTGTAGATTTGATTGTTTTTGTCTTATGACTAATACTGTCCTCAAAAACCAAGCTCCAGACGTGGTCACCCATCATCGCTTCATCCCACCTTCTATGTGCTACAGAAATTTCTAGATTTTCTGGAAAATCACTTTGAAATATGCGAAAAAATGTGTAAAGTTCTTTGTAATATACCGATAATTTAACTTAAGCTGAATATACATTAAACATTGATGCTACATGAAAATAAATATTACCACAATAATTACATGTAGCACCAAAGAATTGTACAAGAACTATAAAAAGGTTTGTTTTATAAACACAATTTGTTACATTGTGTTCTCTGTGAGAAGTCTAACAATGGTCACTTACTTGTGGATCTCTTGAAACTCCTCAAAGGCCTGAAGTGTTACAGTGAGCTCAGACTGTTTCTGCAGCAACTGAACCTTCATCCTCTCCACAGAAATTGATGAAAGTGTTTCCATGGTGACAGGAGTGGAGTAGGTGGGCGGAGCTACACAACAAAATAATGCGATTCGAGAAAAATATTTCACATGTGATGCCAATGTAATTACAAATCAAAAACTTGTAATAGTCAAGTAGTCAACCAAGACCAGATAAAAAAGCTACAATTACACATTAAAACATACATGATGACATAAGTCAAGTATTAAAAGCTCAACAAAAAAAAACAAATTTAACATCTAATCATATTGTATAAAATAGATATAAGTTTGAGATGGAGTCCTTTCACCTTCAGTGGTGTCCTCTATTCTCTGAGCCTCCAGCAGTTGTAGGAAGGTTTTCTCCAGTGCGGTCAAAGACTGAACTTCAATCTCACGAGCAGTTCTGACTGAATCCAGAGACCGCAGAGCTCTGATCTCCTCACGCAGGCCACAGTTTTCCGCTGCATAGCGCATAATCCTCGGGTTGTGCTGCACCTAACCAAATAACAAATTAGAAAAATATTGATTTGTTTTCCAGACAACATTTTATTCATGAATATATAGTCAGCCAATTACATTGTGGAAACATGCATTTGAGGTGATCTGCTGACGTTCAGAATGCAAACGTGCATTTACCTGATCTTGCAGTAGTCGTATCTCCTCCTGCAGCAGACGGATCTGCTCATCAGGTTCTGATCTCTGGCCGCTCTGCAGCTCTTTCTTCAGCTGAGCAATGTGATCGTCTCTGAACTTCATGATCATACGATTGGACTGAATGAACTTCTCCTTCTGAGCCCAGGCAGCCTGCAGCTGAGAAACCTTCTCCTGAAGACACTGTATGCAAGACATCGATATTAAACCTTGTTTTCTGTCACATTGCAAAAGTGGAACATTTTCAAACTAGTCACCTTCTTCTCCTCTTGTCCTTTCTTCCAGAATTGCATGGCCTGAATGAACTGCCCCTTATAGGAAACCTCACGATCAGAGTGGCCAGCTGATTGTGTACCCGTTTGTTGGTCTTCTGGCGTGATATCTGTGATATGTGTTTGTGAAAGAGCATTAGCGAGCAGTTCCTTTAGTTTTCGGACTTCTGCCTGAAGTTGTCTGACGTTACCCTGAGTGTCTTCATTGACCATAGCCTAAAAACAACAAAGATGTTTGTTATATCACAACACTGAAGACAGTTTAGCAATGCTCATGATCTTCCAGACCTGTCTCAAATGCACAAGATTTAGAATAGCCGTACCGCTTTGCTACGAAATTGAGTATGAAAGACAAGCTTGGAACAATAAATCTGCAACTGAACCTTATTTTTGATGAGCTTGGCTCTCTGTGCGAACTGCAGGGTGGATAGCGTTTCTCCAAAGCATCTGGAGCCAGGATGAACGTTAGCAATGATGTAAGTTTTAGCATTTCCACCTAGAGAATCCTGATCACACGAAAACCAGTCAGCCATTAATTTACTCATCTATAATTTATTCTGACAAATGTTCTTAAAGTGTTTGCACCCTGAGCAGGAAGGTCAATTTGGAGTCTCTGTAGCAGATATGACGGTTCTTTCCATTGGACACATCCACCAGGGCCATGATCACCTGACCCAAACACATCAGTGACAGGTTTATGCTGCTCGCCTCCTAAACATACAGGAGTCAAAGGTAAAAGGTAACTATAAAACAACAAACACGTCTTTAAAGCAGCGGTTTTCAAATGTTTAGTAGCAGAGGTGGGGGACTCAAGTCACAATTTTCAGGACTTTGGACTTGCTTGATTGAAGTAAGAAAATGACTTGACTTTGACTTGAGAGCAAGTGACTTGAGACTTGACTTGACTTTAAGTGGAAGACTCGACAATGACTTAAAGTAAAATAAAGTAATACAATTTGTTTAAAAAATAATGATTGTGACTCAGAAGCGCTAATTAGCGCCTGTGCCTTTAACGCTGCATAACTCAAACCGCGCCAAACATGGCAGACAACAGTCGAGCTTCACAGATAGTCACGTTCGGCTATAAGGACTTTGAACTTTATTGGACCGTGCCAACATAAAAAGATTTGCCAGATGCAGAGTATACAACGCAAGAATGTCTGACACGTCAACCACAGCGTCGAATTTCATCCGACATTTCAAGAACCACAAGGAAAGATAAGAAAGTAATTTATTTATAGTCAATGTAATAAAACGATTACTTATGTAATGAATTGATCGTTATGTTGGTCATAATTTGGCCTTAGTTGTTTTTTTATTGCTATTAGAAACGTGATCATCGATCATCACTGATAAGCCGACGTCTCATCTCATTGATGTCTTGGGGAATTTGGCTGTAACATTGGCGTAGCCCGAATTTTAATGTTGGGGGGCATTTTTAAAAGAAGGGGCTTCTCTATATTACACGTAGGCTAATGTCTATATTAAATGTGCGCATTACAAGTCTCTGTGTGGACTGCGTGTGGAAGCTGAATAGCAGCTCGCTTGTACTGCATGACAGGCCGGTGGACGCGCCGGTGCGATCACTTCTACTTAAACAACTCTTTAAAACCTTTTCGGTCATAATTTCATCATTCCTATCATATAACCGTCTACATTTTTTTGTGTACCGGTACACTGACAATAACAATATAACGTTTTGTGCTGTAAAATAATGAAAAAAAGAGAAAACAAATGTTCTCAAATTGTATATTACGTATGAAACGTGCATATTGCGCGTGCAATGCAGAGATGACAATAAAATGATCCGAGATTCTCATCACTAGATGTAAATTCCCTACTGTGACATATAATGGATCAGCACAAGTATCACAAAATCATATATATATATAAAATATAAGAGGCAGATTTTCAGTCACAACACTTAGTTTATAAGCTTCAAAGCCTGTATAAATGCTTAAGTCCTACATTCTGTCAGATACAAGTATTTCCATTTCTGTGTCTATGTAAACATATGAAAATGTGTGACTGCTGGAACCAAACTTTAAGCACACACATAGGCAAGTGATCAGCACTTATAATTAATTTATATTTACAATTGATTTTCCTGAATATATGTTTATAACTTCATCTTTTTTTCAAAAATAAACATGCATCGTAAAAATGTACCTCTGTTTATTTTAGTATTGCGACTTGACTTGAAACTTGTCAGGACTCGACTTTACTTGCTTAGGGTGAACCCTTGACTTGACTTGACTTGCTTGATTTGTCTAAACTGTGACTTGAGATTTGACTTGAGACTTGATGGTTAAGACTTGAGACTTGCTTGGACTTGACCATATGTGACTTGTTCCCACCTCTGTTTAGTAGTATCAACAGTTAAACAACAAAATGAGATATTTTGAGGAATTCAGTAAAACAAACAGTTCTGAAGAACAGAATTCTACTGTATAGGTACTGATTAGAGTCTAGAGATTGGCAGAAACTGTGTGTGTTACCCTATCTTTAAAGTTATACAAGTAAAAACAATAGCACTCATTGACCATTTCATTTTTCCCACTATGGTAGCGAATGATGTCTCAGAACTGAACATACTTCCAAATATCTTCCAAATAATTCATAAAGGTATGAAATTCCATGAGGGTGAGCACCTTAAGTCGTGAACCCTCTGAATGCGTGTCCCGCTGTCTCTCTGACCCAGCGAGATCAACCAGGTTGAGCTGAGAAGTGCGGATGTTGACCACTTCCTGTATGGTCTCCTTTGATTCAAGCGTCATGGTGAACACGGCATGCGAGCGAGATGATTCTCGGTTCATTGATGTGGACGCCACTCGGCGGTTCCTCCACCCCATAGACAACACCTTAAAAGAGATACACGATGGCTCTGCTATAATTTTGAGTAAAAAGAACAGAAACGTACACCGAGACAGATTTGTCTTACAATAAGGCTACATCCTGTACTTTAAAATAGTTACATAGTTTTAATTTGAAGGTCCATTTTTGTGCAAAGTGATTTGTACATCAATATACATTTACAAATCCACCTTTGTGCAGCAATGCCAGTTGAGCTACAGGAACATACCTGATAAGCCTCTGCGGCAGATGCTGCATATTTCTCCCCGGCTCCTTCTACAAACACACCCCGTTTGATGTTCTCTCTCAGAAACAGGCTGGTGGACACGCTGTCTAACAGGTCATATATCTGTTCATTATAGATCTCTATGAAGGAACACTTGCACAGAAAACTCTTCATCCCACCAGACTGCAAAACAAACAGAAAACATGCCAGAGCCCTGTCAAATGTGGTAGTTTTATTCTTCGATTTCAATCCACACACGCGCACAAACGCGCACAAACACACACACACACACAGGTTTCTATACATTGTGTGGACCTTCCATATGCATAATGATTTTTTTAATGGACAAACTGTTTATTCATTGCCTTCCCCTAACCCAGCCATCACAGAAAACTTTCTGGAATTTTACTTTTTCAAATAAACATCCTTTAGTATGTTTAATAATCAATTTGAACTAAAAACAAATACACACTCACAATCATACTTTTTTTATTTAAACAGAATGATATTGATCATATTATGGAGTTCATCTCACCTTCTCCACTTCTCTGTGTATGAGGAAGAAAAGATACTCGAAACTACGAGGAATCACACCACGCAGCTCATCTGAGAAATTATCCACCTCTGATGGACCTGTACAAACAAACACAAACATTCAGCAGGACAACATTATTCATTCATAACAAAACACTTATAACATTTGAATGACTGGATTAAAAAAAACACGATAGGTAAATATATATAGTTTCAAAGAAATGAAGTGACATTAAAAAATAATTTCAAAGCACATAAGACACCATAAAACAAGAGTTTTCTCAAACTCAACTGGCTAAACGGAGATCTTAAATGCCAGATCATAAAATGCTGTGATACATTTGCTTGAATGCTTTAAATCGTAGCACTCACCCAGCATGGTGAAGGTCTTTCCTGAACCCGTCTGTCCGCTGAAACAACAACAATCATGAATCTAATTGTGGTTTAGCTTTACAAATACTGAGAGAAGAGACTTGGGAACTCACTAGGCAAAAATGGTGCCATTGTATCCGTTAATGCAGGACTCTACAATGTTTTTAGCCACACTGGAGAAAACCTCCTCCTGAGAAAAACACAGAACACAGCAATGAGATCTTTTCACAAGTAATCTTTCAGACCCAAAAAGGACAAATGCAGAGAATTTCAGACCTGGCTTGTGTTCATATCGGCTACATGGTCGTAGGTGAAGTTTCTTGGCTCAGGTTTGCAGTGCAGTCTGACAGTTTGAGGAGAGGTCACTGTCAGACACAAGTTGTGATCACCATCTGTTGTTAACCCCGTGCCTTGAGTCAATGGTCGAACCCGAACAAACACCTTGATGGCATCTCCATCACTGCACGACATAGAATGAAGAATGAATGTTAAAGGAGGAAATCTCTTCTGCTTCGGACAAATGATGCTGTATGTCTATCAAACAGATGATATTAAAAGTGATTACTCAACTCATAATACTCAACTCATAATACTCAACTAAAAAATACAAGTCTCTCTCTCTCGACAAAAAGTGATGTCCTTATTTAAATGATAATGACAATAAAGTCTCTCCCTCACTAGCCGTGGGTCAGATTGTTTAAGCATTTTTATAGCTTCCAAATGTAACAGAAAACAAACAATGTTAAATAAAGTAAAAAAACTTCGAGAATGTATCAAAGTTAACGTAATTTAAACCAATGTTTTGATCCACATGACGAACTTAAATAGGTCATGTCATACGCAATGCAAACGGTTTAAAACATACGAAACGAAAAATACATAGACAGGCCAAATTAGGGTAACTATTAAACATATCAAAAGAACTTTGTCACTTTTATTCTTTTTTTTATCAATTTAGTGGGGGTGCTTGTTTGTTTGTGTGTGTATGTGTAACGTTACCTGTTGCTGTTTGACTCCCCGGTGACTGCGCAAAAAAATGAAAGGATTAAAAATTAATCTGTTTAAGATGAAAAATTATTATGATCAAAAGGTTAACCCAAAAGAGCTAACGTTCAGCACAAACACTATGTAAACAACAACAAACACGGCTATATACCATAAGCTCGACTGTAATATAAAACTGATCATCTGTAAGATGTAACTTAAACATTGTTGTGAAACATTTCACTGCCGTGTTTGGTGTCTGTTTGTCGGAGCTTGCGAACGCCATCGGTAATAAAAAATATTCTCACCTTTTCCTTTAAAATTCATAATTCATTCCGTCTCTTTCCTTCTTTTGGCCCGTGACGGGTTCATACAAAATTTGGCGCCTCGATCTACTTCCGGCTCGTGTGTTGACCTCAGCGCCCAGCGTAACAGCGCCACACGCTGGCCCGGAAGACAGGGCATTATCTTTATTTAATGGCCGTATGCTTTGGTAATGTAAAGCTTTTTACCTTGCTGGTATCTGAATCTTGAGTAAATGTCTGCCATTTTTATGCACATGTGTTGTCACACTTAACATATATCATCCACAATGTTTTGTCTCAAGATGCACACTGTGATGTTTTCTTCTAAGGGATTTTTATAAAAGCGACATAAATATCTTAATTAAACTAAGGCATAGTCCTGGCTAAAGATAAACCGTGTTTGTGAAACTGGTAACAGGGTTGCCAATTTTCCTTTGGTTGAAAATGTAAAAAGAGGATATGTGCTCGTTAACCAGTAGCGGCTCGTGGCTATTTAGGTGGGTCATATAACGCATCATATCATATGATATATTAAATTAATTGCTTGAAGTACACGTTTAACATTCAAATGACTGAGTGAATACAGTACACACAGAACGCTTATTGTCGGATATCTAGTGTCTTTGCGTAATTTAGCCTGATGGGGGCGCTCGAATGTTGCTCTATCACATGTTGAAGGAAATCTTAAAATACACAATACAGAACCAAATTTTATTATTGTGTTTGGTACGTTTTTAAAAAAACTTCCCCTTCTCTGAAGGGGATTTGGGGCTGGGTTAATAAAAGACAAACTAGCCATATACTGAGACATTTAATTCACCATTTTTGATTTTGTAATTCTCTTTTATTATTTATTCTTTTGCAATGGTTTCGCTTTCAAATAGACATTCTGTATATTTACTGCAGGCCTAACGTTATTTGTACCAAGCTTTTCAAAAGAGGATTTAAACTTAACGATTTATAATGTGATGGCGATTTATTGATATAAGCATTTGGACGCTGCTTCATGTTAGCAAATTTAAGATTACTGCCTTGTGCAACAGAAAGCACATTTTAAACATGGTAACTTACGTGTAGTTAAACTTTGTATAAATGGCAATCAGTCTGCAAAAAACAAGGTTAATGCACTTTACTAAAATAAAACCATGCGTATTTCCGAGAAACTTGATTTTACCTTCAACAAGATTTCCGTCACTCGCCGTGTAGATCTGATTAATTTGCTGGACTCTTACACTTTACTAATGAGGATTGATAAAGCTTTGTCTGGAACTACATTCAGGTAATATATATATATATAATAAAGTATATTTTTCGGAGGGTTGCAGCCCACACAGACGAGCCACGGTTCATTGTAACGTTAACTATGAAAGCAAGAGGATCCTCTCCGCTGTGGAACTAGTTCTCGTGTTCGAGATCCACCTATGGGAAGGACATCCGTACCTGACCTCTGTTGAAGCATCAAATTGCACTACATGTTCCACGTGGTTTGCATGGCGTCAGATCCCGAATAAATTATTCGCACTATAACCAAAAGACTTCAGTTTGTCAAAAGACCACCTTCTTCAGCGAGGTTCTGGCTTCCAGAGGTGCGGACAAGTCACATATGGTCAAGTCCAAGCAAGTCTCAAGTCTTAACCACCAAGTCTTGAGTCAAATCTCAAGTCACAGTTTGGACAAATCAAGCAAGTCAAGTCGAGTCCTGATAAGTTTCAAGTCAAGTCGCACTGCCGCATAACTAAAATAAACAGAGGTAAGCCTAATTTTTTTTGATACATGTTTATTTTTGTACAGAAACGATGAACTTATATACATACAGTTGAAAGAAAAAGTATGTGCACCCTTTGGGCTTACTTGGATTTCTTCATAAATTGGTCATAAAATGTGTTCTGATCTTCATCTAAGTCACAACAATAGAGAAACACAGTCTGCTTAAACTAATACAGCACAAACATTATACGTTTTCATGTTTTTATTGAACACAACATGTAAACATTCATAGTGCAGGGCGGAAAAAGTATGTGAACCTTTGGGTTTAATAACTGGTTGACCCTCCTTTGGCAGCAATAACCTCAACCAAACGTTTCCTATAGTTGCAGATCAGACCTGCACAACGGTCAGGAGAAATTTTGGACAATTCCTCTTTACAAAAGTGTTTCAGTTCAGCAATATTCTTGGGATGTCTGGTGTGAATCGCTCTCTTGAGGTCATGCCACAGCATCTCAATCGGGTTGAGGTCAGGACTCTGACTGGGCCACTCCAGAAGGCGTATTTTCTTCTGTTGAAGCCATTCTGTTGTTGATTTACTTCTATGCTTTGGGTCGTTGTCCTGTTGCATCGTCCATCCTCTGTTAAGCTTCAGTTGGCGGACAGATGGTCTTAAGTTTTCCTGCAAAATGTCTTGATAAACTTTGGAATTCATTTTTCCATCGATGACAGTAATCCGTCCAGGGCCTGAGGCAGCAAAGCAGCCCCAAACCACGATGCCCTCCACCATATTTCAAAGTTGGGATGAGGTTTTGATGTTGGTGTGCTGTGCCTTTTGTTCTCCACACATAGCGTTGTGTGTTCTTTCCAAACAACTCAATTTTGGTTTCATCGGTCCACAGAATGTTTTGCCACTAGTGCTGTTGAACATCCAGGTGCTCTTTTGCAAACTTCAAACGTGCTGTAATGTTTTTTTTGGACAGCAGTGGCTTCCTCCGTGGTGTCCTCCCATGAAGTCCATTCTTGTTTAATGTTTTCCATATTGTAGAACAGAACACGGAGGAAGCCACTGCTGTCCAATAAAAACATTGCAGCACGTTTGAATTTGTCAACAAAAATGTTAGCATGTGCCAGAGATTTCTGTAAGTGTTTAGCTGACACTCTAGGATTCTTCTTCACCTCATTGAGCATTCTGCGCTGTGCTCTTGCATTCGTCTTTACAGGACGACCACGCCTAGGGAGTGTAGCAACAGTGCTGAACTTTCTCCATTTGTAGACAATCTGTCTTACCGTGGACACATGGACATCAAGGCTTTTAGATATACTTTTGAAGCCCTTTCCAGCTTTATGCAAGTCAACAATTCTTGATCGTAGGTCTTCTGAGAGCTCTTTTGTGCGAGCCATGGTTCACATCAGACAACGCTTCTTCAGAACAGCAAACTCAAAACTGGTGTGTGTTTTTTATTGGACAGACCAGCTTTAATCAACACATCCAATCTCATCACGTTGATTGGACCCCAGGTTGGCTGACTCCTGGCTCCAATAAGCTCTTGGAGAAGTCATTAGCCTAGGGTTTCACATACTTTTTCCACCCTGCACTATGAATGTTTACATGTTGTGTTAAATAAAAATATGAAAACGTATAATGTTTGTGCGGTATTAGTTTAAGCAGACTGTGTTTCTCTATTGTTGTGACTTAGATGAAGATCAAAACAGATTTTATGACCAATTTATGAAGAAATCCAAGTAAGCCCAAAGGGTTCACATACTTTTTCTTTCAACTGTATATTAAGGGGGTACACAAGAAAATAGACACTTATAAGATTCAAATGATGAAATCATTATTTTCATACAGTATGACCGAAGGTTTAAAATAGTTTTTTTAAGTAGTCTACAAGTGATCGCACCTGCGCATCCATGTCAGCGTGTAGTACAAACAAGCTGCTTTTCAGCTCCCACACGCAGTCTGCACAAACACTTGAAAATGCGCACATTTAATGTAGACATAATCCTACATGTAATATAAAGAAGCCCCTTCATTTTAAAATGCCCCACAACATTAAAAATGCAACTGTTATAGCCAAATTCCCCAATACATCTATATGAGATGATATGTAGGCCTATCAGTGATGATCGATGATCACCTTTCTAATACTAATAAAAAACAACCAAGGTCTCTCTTGGCAACAGAGGTATTCGAATGTCTGAAGAAGAAATTGTCATCAGCACCGCTCCACTACCATCCAGATCCTTCTCAACCCTTTATTGTAGAGGCCTCCTCTGGAGTTGGAACGGTGCTTTCTCATCGGCAGGGGAGACCAGAGGTACTCCATCCATGCACCTTCTTTTCCCACAAACTCATCCCGGCATAGAAGAACTATAACATTGGGGACTATCAAACTTGCACTTGAATGGAGGCATTGGCTGGAGGGCAATCACCCTTTCCTCATCTAGATAACAAGAACCTCCAGTACCCCAGGGAGGCAAAACGGTTGAACCTGCGCCAGGCCTGCTGGGCTATGCTCTTCTCTCGGTTCCCCTCCAGATCTTCTTTCATCCAAGTATCAAAAAGGCCTGTGCAGATGCCCTCTCTTGTATGTTTACTCCCCAGGAAGAGAGTCATCCCCCTCTGCCTATTCTACCCTCTTCATCAATCACCTTCAATCGACCTTCAATGATGAAATCACCTCCGCCAATGCCCCCAACGTCTGTCTGCCGGGGTATCCACCCAACCGTGTGTTCCACTTCCCCAATGCACGGCTACCTCTTAGGCTCTGTTTAGGGAAGTTTCACTGCAGCACGTTTGTGCCGCTCCAAGTTGGGCTTCTCCCCATTCATTTGTCAGATACTACTGGCTGGATATTACCAGCACCCAAGTAGCTCACTCTGAATTGGGGAGGGCAGGTGACCATCCTCTGGCTTTCAGAGCCTCGCTGTAAGTTTATTGGGAAACTGGGAAGCTGTTCATATCTCCCATAGGTGAATCTCGAACACAACACGATGAAACAGAACAATAGTTACCCAGTTCTCTGAAACATCGAGTGGAGACATCCAAGCTTGCCCCACTTTGCTGCATGAGGAGCGATTATGCTCACTAAGGAAAGGTAGCGCTTACAGGTGCCTTAATGCAATGGCAGTGGGCACACGATCCTGTCTGTCAAAGCCAGTCTTGGTGCAATTGGATGCTTCTTTAGGGGTCAGGTACAGATGCCCTACACATAGGTGGATCTCTCTACTCAATGTTTCAGAGAACCGGGCTAACGAACAGTAATTGTTTCACAGACTTCTGAAATGAACAGAAAAGAGCCGACAGCTGCCCTCGGTGCAGATGGACATTAACTCCAAGATCATCTCTATTATACAGAAAAACACAGTTATATATAGATTATAACTGTTGTTATAAAAACTGCTTTGCTATTAGATTCTTTTTATTTTGAGACAAATCTCCAAATTGTCCTATGGTGTGACTGTCTCAAGCATGGTTCCATTAAATGCTACCTTTATAAATTAAAAAGAAGAACATTAAAATGTAAATAAATAATATATAAATAAAAATAAAAATAAAGGCGTAATTTGCATTTCTGGTTGGCTGATCTGGATTTTGCTCTGGTGAAGTGGAGATGCTTCTCTTATTGTGTCAATTTAACAGCTTTGACAGAACAAATTGTAACTTCACTCCTCCAACTATCAGTCTGCTGTCAGCACTTTTTCTAAATGAGACACCGAATTTCATTTTCAAACTTTTTTTAGTATTCCGCAAGAATGGTACAGTATATTGTCACGGTTTTAATCTGTTTGGTTTTGTTTTCTGTATTCCTATTTTGCCTGTGTTCCCTCATTACTTTTTAGATTAGATTCAACTTTATTGTCATTACACATATACAGGTACAGTGTAACGAAATGTAGTTTAGGTCTAACCAGAAGTGCAATTAGCAAGTGCAGATATACAGTGTGAATAAATACAGAATACAATATTAGGAAAATAATTTACGATGGGCATGTACTATGAAAATATGACAATCGGTATGTACTATGAACAATATATACAGAAGGCTATATACTGTGAACATTAATGTACAGGAGGTTATGAACAGATAACAATATAGACTATACAATAGTGCAAGTGACTTGAGTGTGCATTAGTTACAGACATTAGCTATTAAAGTTACAGTGCAGTAGATGAGTTAATGTGGTTATTAAAGGTACGGTGCAATACATGAGTAGATGCAGATATACAGTTACAGTGCAGTAGATGAGTTAATGCAGTTATTAAAGTTACAGTGCAGTAGATGAGTTAATGTGGTTATTAAAGGTACGGTGCAATACATGAGTAGATGCAGATATACAGTCACAGTGCAGTAGATGAGTTAATGCAGTTATTGAAGTTATAGTGCAATAGATGAGTAGATGCAGTTAGTTATGCGATAGATGCAATAGATGAGTTACAGTGCAGTAGGTGAGTTAGTGCAGTTATTAAGGTTACAGTGCAGTAGATAAGTTAATGCAGTTATGAAAGTAGTCCATTAGTGCAAATGAGCATTCAGAGTAATGTTCCTGGTGTGCAAGTGAGCAGTATAGAGTGCAAATGATGCGTGTAAACAGTCCGGTAGAGCAGATACATGAAGTACTGGTGTGTACAGTTCCGTCATGCATGGCAGCCCTGTAGTGCAATGTAAACATTGTAATAGCAGCATTAAGTTAAAGTTATGAGAGGTAGTGAAATCAGTGGGGAGCAGAGTTCAATAATGAAACAGCTCTGGGAAAAAAGCTGTTTCCTAGTCTGCTGGTTCTTGCCCGGAGGCACCTGAAGCGCCTACCGGAAGGCAGGAGAGTAAACAGTCTATGAGCGGGGTGAGAGGAGTCCTTGAGAATGCTGCGAGCTCGACGCAGACAGCGTTTCTTCTGGATGTCCTCAATGGAAGGGAGTGTAGTTCCTGTGATGCGCTGGGCTGTTTTCACCACCCGCTGCAGTGCCTTGCGCTCAGCAACAGAACAGTTCCCGTACCAGACTGTGACACAGTTGGTCAGGATGCTCTCTATCGTGCAGCGATAGAAGTTCACCAGGATAGTTGAAGACAGTTGGTTCTTCTTCAGTGTCCTCAGAAAGAAGAGACGCTGGTGAGCCTTCTTGACCAGGCAGGAGGTGTTGGTGGTCCAGGAAAGGTCCTCCGAAATGTGGGTCCCCAGGAACTTAAAACTGGAAACACGTTCAACAGCCGTCCCGTTAATGTGGATGGGGTCGTGTGTGCCTCCTTTCGCCTTCCTGAAGTCCACGATGATCTCCTTTGTCTTTGAAGTGTTAAGGAGCAGGTTGTTGTTTGAGCACCATGTGGCCAGGTGCCGTACCTCCTCCCTGTAAGCAGTCTCATCGTTGTTGCTGATGAGACCAATCACTGTTGTATCGTCTGCAAACTTGATGAGGGAGTTAGATCCACTTGTTTATTACTTGTTAGATTACTTGTTTATTGCTCTACACCTTTTTTGTTCTCCCTGATTACATTCCCCTTGTGTATTTAAGCCTGGTGTTTTCCTAAATTCAATGTCCGGTTTTGATTATGTTATGTTTGGTTGAGAGTCAACTGCTTTGTTTCTGTTTATCTATTAAAGCTGTATTTTGGATTATAATTCATCGTCGTTCGCTTGATCACAGCCAATTTTGTGACATATACAAACCAAAATTGATTAAGACACCTTCAACGTTATCACAGATTATTTGCTATCTTTAGAAAATGATTAAAAAGAGTTAAACTGTGTGAGAACAAATTCATCTTCCTGATCTTGTATCAGATAACTTTGATGGAAATGTATGTATTGGATTAGGTTGAACAACTGTCTGATGTTAAATTTAAGAACACAGTTGGATAATACCAATTTTGTGCATTGGTTCATCTTGTTCAGGTCTCATTAGCAGTTAAAAAAAACACTTAAAGGCAGGATATCCGATTTCTCATAGCTCTTGTTGATGTTCAAATCACAAAAACAGACACACGCCTACCCCCATCTTTAACTTTCATCAGCGCTCGGCATGACAAACATCTGTCCTGTGTACTGTGCACCTTACTTCTGATTGGCTACAAGGTTGTTTTGGTACTTGGCCTGACTTTATCTAACAAGCGTAATTCGGAAATCGGACACCCCGCCTTTAAGCAAAACATGGTCAGGTAAAAGCTCTGAATAATTTGGCCCAAATTTTTATAGATTTTACTGGTAGTGCACAGTATGAAGAAATTTTGAGAATCATATTTCGAAGTTTATTTTGCTATCCTCACAAACATTAATGAACTTCATTGTCCTGCACCCAATAGTTAAAAATTATCAAAACTTTTTGGTTTCACTGTATGTTTGTGTACTGTAGGGAATACAAACCAAGTAGGCATTCAATAAGGTATAACATTGTTTATAACATTTATTTTAGTTTAGTCTTTATTTAGGTTTTTAAAACACTTATCAAACATATGGTTAAGATTACAAAATGACATTCTATAAAGCATATAAAAGCGCTGGATACATCTGTACACAATACCATACAGTTGTGATTTACCCTAACCTACAAAAGTACCTTTAAGAAATAAACATTCTTTTGCATATTCTAACATCTCTTTTGGTCAAGCTTTCAGTGACAGGATTCCAATTTAATTAACGTAACATTCAGGTTTAGTTATCTTTGTTCATGTTTTTATCAATCTTCACTCATTAATGATTAATAAAAGGTACATTGTGGCATCCAGAAGAGATTTAAAATGCATTTGCGCCAAACAGGTTAGCATTAAGAATAGCAGCTTCTAACAAGTGTATTTGTCAAAAAAAAGCATTTCTCCGAGAGTGAGAAGATGATATAAATGTCTGGTTAAGGTCTACATTTCCCTGCATTAACTCAATACTGTTCTATTATTTATTCTTTTGATCAGGAAATCTGGATGTCTGGGGATTTAAGGAACGGTTACATGGAAAGGAGTTCCTGGAACGGTTTCATCCCCCCATTTAACAATCACTACATAGTTTCCTTTTTCTTTGATTGTGTAGGTCACATTGTATAGTTTGTTTCCCATGTGCTTAACAGACACGTCTTCACATGGAGTTCTGGGACCGTGAACACCAACCATCAGCATATTTGTACCTAAAAACAAATAAAAACATATTTTATTCATCCTCTAAAAACAACATGTTTTTCAATGTGTTTGGTGTTTAATTTTACCTGCTTTACTACAGTCCACGGAGAAGTTGTTCTTCTGACCCAAGGATGCTTTGGAGAGGCCAGGGCCATGACACACAACCTTACTGGCATCTGATGTTGACATGGAGCTGTCCAAAGAGCTGTAAGCTCCGGCCATTTTAGAGGTTTTGGTAACAGTCTCCACAATGACTGATGAAGTTTCATGTAGACTGTGACCCCCGGACAGACGTATACCTTAAGCAGAAAATGGAAATATTAAATGACAGGTGAGTTTGTTCAATGCAAAAAATACAGGGTTTGAGGCGCATTCACAATTATATAATATAATCATATATAATATGATTATAACTATGAAGATATATAACAATAATGCGAATTATAAGAGTGTCAACACCAATTTATAATAATGACATGTTTTTTCAAAGCTTGCATATGCACTGCACTTTAAATTCAGATGGATTTTGATTATCTGTCAATGTTCTAATGTTCATTAAAAATTGCGGTAGCACATTATTTTACAGTCCTGTTTCCCATGTACATACTATGTACTTGTTAGAGTAAATATTATAACTTGGTAAAAACTAGGTACTAAACCTGAACTACCCCTAAACCTTATCACATGTAATTACCCAGTTCTTTCTTAGGTAAGACCACTGTAAGTACACTGTAGGTACACGTAGGGTAAAATAAAGTGCAACCAAAATCGCTCTGAATGAGATCAAAACAGTAATATACTTGTTAGTATAAAGACTTAAATCAACAACAATTTTTTACTTTATAGTTATTGGCCTTATTGTAAACGTGCCTTTACTCTTAAACACTCAATGCAAATATCAATCCTTTTTTATCAAAATACATTTCCTAAATTTAAGGTTCAATCTGTAATATGTCATCTTTATTCAAATGAAAAAAAGCAAGCCTGAAAAAGGGAATTTGTGTAATCTTACCTGTCACTTTTGCTTTAAACGGACTACCAACAATGTGCTGTGGCCCACCATACCTGATGGATATAAGATAGTTGCCTGGTGCATAAGGTGTATAAGAGACTCTGTAACCCTCTGGGCACTCTGTACAGTCCATTTTGGCCTTTGAGGGGCCATCAATTGTAACTGATAATGCCCCTGATCCAGCCTTGCAAGTGTTGACAACAAACTCAGAGGCGATCCCTACAAAACAAAAAGAACACATGGATCTAGTGTTAAAGGCATAGAAATAGGGGGAGAGTTGTTTTCTGCATCTATAGTGTAAAATTGTAAAACTGTCCCCAACTAGAGCACCCCCAGTTAATCTCGACCATTTCCAGCAATGAAAAATGATATATAAACAACTTTGAATTGAAATATTAATTTCAGCATAACATAAATTATTACATCAGAAATTTCTATAATCACTATATTATAATGGACCCATACCTGTGCGACCACCCTCAAGTCCTGTACCATAGGCGGACACCATGCCAGGATCCCCAACATTTTCTGCTTCACCAACCCGAACTCTGAACGGGCTACCTGGGATATGGCTTCCATTGAACTTCACATCAATCGAATGAACACCATTCTCACGTGGAATGAACCGTATTGCATTTTTGTCTACAAAAAGGAAGAGAACATATGTGGTCTATCCCTAATTCCACTTCACCCATACAGTATTTCATTACATTGACAAAAAAGTAGTAGTTTTAAGTGCATTTCATTTAACATTTACTCGTATGTATTTAATTTGACAATAACTTACCACTGTCCAGTTCAGTGACGTAACACTCTTCTCCCACACCAGAGGGGGCGTGAACTTTAGCATCAATTACACCTCTCGCCCCGTTCCTCTGAACAGCAAATGAGGCTTCCTGATTCACCTTCAAATCCTTCTCCTGAAAGAGAAATGGGATTTTTGAATTGCTGCATTCAAGCCAACATGAAAAACACATTTGACCATTCAAAATGTATACAACAACACAGCAATAATTCAGTCAAGACAGGAAAAAAAAACTTCTTCAATGGATTGTCTTTTTTTTAATCTGTTGATTGGAGTGAGAAAAATCTATGATCTCAAATGATTGTGTTTGTGAGTGAGCTGTTTGAATTCATCAAAGTGAATTACAAAGCAATTCAAACCATTTTCCTAACCTGTTTGATTCGTCCATTAAACCAATCTGATTTAAATTAAGTTAACTATTATAAAATATTTAATAAACTAGTTCTGACTGCCTCATTAGAGAATAACTACTCGGTAAGAATTTATTGGGGGGCTGCAAGATGTACTTGTGCCCCAGTTAAAAGAATCTGGTGATGTCTTTGGCCCAGGTGCTCTAAAGAACACTTAATCCCTGCTCAGCACTATTAAAATATGACCCTGGACAAAAGTACAACGATGGAGTCCAGTTGCAGTTCAAAGGCAAACATAACTCAGTAAGCAATGACCCAAATTAGAAGCAAGCCTTTATATGTTATTCTACTTACTAACCAGTGCTCACAACACATGCATGAAGTTTGATCTTGGCTGCCAGGTCCTTTTTTTTTGGACAACACTTTTTTCAAAAGAGTTATAAATGAATCTACTTCATGGCATAGCATTTCAAAGCTTTGGGCGAACAAGTCAAAAGTGACTGCGGCAGAGAAATAGACCTTTAAGATGTTTAGGTAGAGAATTGTTCCTGTATCCATTCCATTCCATTTTCTACTGCTTATCCAAACTACCTCGGGTCACGGGGAGCCTGCGCCTATCTCAGGAGTCATCGGGCATCAAGGCAGGATACACCCTGGATGGAGTGCCAACCCATCGCAGGGCACACACACTCACTCATTCACTCACGCACTCACACAATTTTTTCCAGAGATACCAATCAACCTACCATGCATGTCTTTGGACCAGGGGAGGAAACCAGAGTACCCGGAGGAAACCCCCGAGGCACGGGGAGAACATGCAAACTCCACACACACAAGTCGGAAGCGGGAATCGAACCCCCAACCCTGGAGGTGTGAGGCGAACGTGCTAACCACTAAGCCACCGTGCCCCCCTTGTTCCTGTATGTATTTTCTTATTTTCTTATTTTGTTAATCTATTCTCACCTGAAGACTTGTAACAGTAAGTCCACGTGCATCATCAGACAGTTTTGCCACTGGAACAATGAACGGGCTGTCTGGTATCTGTTCATTATTGAACTTGATGGAAACTTCATAGTCACCTGAGAGGAGAAATGGAGAATGGGAATACAATGATTTGAACTGGTTTTATCATCTGAGAGTATTTTAAATCCCTGCATGCTCCTTATAAACCGTACCTGGCTCTTGCACTATGTAAATAACCCCGCAGGATCCATCTTTTCTATCTTCAAAAGAGATTTCAGCTTTGCTCGGACCCTCCACAGCAATGGACAAACCACCGGCTCCAGCCTCTCTTGTCCAAATACTGAATTCAGCTGTCATATAATAATGAACAAGAAGTTGCTTTCCTGGTCCTGCACTTATGTCTTTTACTTGACTATAGACTTCAGAAATTACTAGCTCTTGTGTGGTAAATTTCTTGTGACATCATGTGTTCCTATCTTAGAATGAAAGTGTCTGCTGAATGACTAAATGTTATTGTAAATGTATTTAAACGTACCAGGAACTCCAGCGACGGCTCTCTCAAGGCCTGTACCTCCAGCTCTGACCTTGTGGGCACCTCCTTCTCCAAGGGGCCCAACGGTAAACTGGAAGGGGCTTCCGGGAACATGCTCGCCCCTGTATTTGACATTAACAGTGTGACGACCCATTTCAGCAGGTACGAAACGGACTCGGTATGTACTGTCCCCACTGTCAACGAGCTCAGCATCCGCTACATTGCCACTAGGGCTGGTAACCTGGGCTGTCATACCCTGAATCCCTGTGTCACCTAAAAAGGGTCATAGACAACCAATGAAATAAAAGGTGGTGACGAGAATAAAATATATAAATCGTTTGAATAATGCTTAATTTTTACCTTCCTGTCGCATTGCACCAAAACTACCCAGTCGCTCCCTTCCTAGAAACGAATCAAAAACGTCTCTAAAGGGGTCTCTGCCGACCTGCGTGCTTTCCTCCACATGTACTTCTCGTTTTGTCTCACCTCCGTGAGTTTTGCTGATTTCGGTGCGTTCTGTGCGCATGTAAGAGTGGCTACTACGCGTGAAGGTGCGAGTCAAACGCTCCTGTGCGGACACCATCTGGAACCAATTTCCTATTTGAAAATAGAAGTTGTAATGAGACTAGTGTTTTTGAAACTTTTCAAGCCATAATTTACAGGTATTTATTTTAATCCACCTGGAATTTTTAGGTTGAGGTCGCATGTGCTGCCTACTGAAGCAATAGACGCAGCTTGTCTTTTCCTTGTTATACTCTCTTTCATCCGTCCTTCTCCAGTTACCTTCACTGTGAAAGGACTTCCTATGGGATGGACAAGCAAATCAAAAAGATGTACATTTAAAAATTAATATTTCATTGGTAAGGTGCTAAGAGTGTTCAAGTCCAGGGAACACATACTGATTAAACTTAAAAAGAGCCCGGCAAATGCATAAATATAAACATAAAGTAACATTGAAGGATTAACCTGGTATGTGTTTATCTGCAAACTTGATGTTGATTATGTAGTTTCCTGGTTCAGTTGGACAGTATGTCACTTTACACGTTCCATCTTCCACATCCTCACAGTTGATATCCACTTTACTTGGACCCTCAATTGACAACCCAAGCCCTCCATATCCTTTAAAAAACATTTCAAATGGTAAGATTACATTTAGTATGCAATTAAACCATGTGTATATACTACATATAATTCAAAACCCTTACTTAAAAACTTACCAGCATTTCTAGTGTCGACAAAGAATTCTGCTACTTCAAATGTGAGAGCTTCAGCAAGGCCTTGGCCAAATGCCTTTACCCTGCTGGCCTCCCCGATCTCAGAAGACCCTACCATAATCTTAAAGGGACTGTTGGTCACATGTTTCCCACTTTTTCTCACACTGACCTCATGCTCTCCCACTTCTTTAGGGGTGAAGGAAAGACCTATTGAGGCGAGAATAGAAAATATGCTAAGATTATTGAATAATAACATCTTACCTACAAACAATGCAAATCATGGCTTCTTTGGTTACCGATGTGTCGATTTGGCAATCTCTTCAGTAGACAGGGTTCCTCCTTTCCTGAAGTAGCTTTGATGCTTGCCGTCAGATAGCTCAGGTCTGTCTCTGTAATCTTTAGTGAGACATCTGCTGCGGTGCCAATGTTCAACTGAGATCTTCTGAGTGAATCATCACCTACATTAGGACATTAACGGTGAGATATGGTAAATATAGAAAGTCACATTGAACAAAAGTTTAATTTCATGACACTGTTGCTTGTCATACCAGTTATCTTAGCAGTGAAGGGGCTGCCAGGAATGTTCCTGCTGTCAAATTTCACAATGATTTTGTAATCACCAGGTGTGGTAGGCAAATAGGACACAGTACAGGTACCATCTTTATTGTCTTTGCAGCTAATCTCAGCTTTAGATGGACCCTCTACAGCAAGGG
The DNA here is from genome assembly GCF_015846415.1 of Triplophysa dalaica. Taxonomy (NCBI): domain Eukaryota; kingdom Metazoa; phylum Chordata; class Actinopteri; order Cypriniformes; family Nemacheilidae; genus Triplophysa; species Triplophysa dalaica. Next base: position 13,852,355 of record NC_079565.1, on the reverse strand, counting down.
ACAAACCACCTGTAAAAAGAATACAAACTGTTTAGATGCATATTTAAATCGAATAGAAATGTATTTACATTTGCTTCAAAGTAACACCCTTACATACCTTCTCCAGCATTCTTGGTAACAACAGTAAAACTGGCTAGTTTGTTCACTGTCCCATGGCACAGACCAGGTCCATAAGCTGTCACCATTCCACTGTTCATTACATCAACAAAAAACTGCAAAGGACTCCCTGGGGATATGATTACATTGGAATTGGGATCATTTGAACTGCATTTGTATTGTCAGTCTTTAAGATGCAACGTGTTGTGTGCACCATGTGTAAAGCTTTCTAACCTGGGATGTGGTTGCCATCGTATTTTATATTCATTTCATGCAGACCCTTCTCTGTGGGCTGATACTGCACCGTGACCGTTCCGTCTTTATTGTCTCTGATGAAGGGACGGGATGTCTTACCAGAGGGCATACGCACCTCTCCTGCAAATAAAACAACCAGAGCATGTAACAAATATTTTTGTTGTAAAGGAATTAAAAAATAATAGAAATAGAAATTAAATGAGATGATGCAATGTGTTACCACTAAGCTCTCCCTGCTGGACAGTAAAAGGAATAACTAAGTTTAGGGGCTGGAACATAGGCTTTGTGTCATCCCTAGGTTTAACAGGCTGATCTGTAGCCTGAGACAAGATGAAAAAGATTGAAGAAACAATTCAGACAATACATTTAAAAAGTTGATGGCTTTAGTAGGTCAATATTAATGGTATTATCATGGATTTCATACACAGTTCAACACATTTGTTCAATAATATCCCTTACCATGACTTGAAACGGGCTGTTGGGAATGTGCTGTCCTCCAAACCGTATTGTAATGACATATTTGCCTGGCTCTGGTGCAGTGTAGTAGATGTCGAAGGTGCCATCTGGATTCTCTATAACGTCCATGTCCAGCTCCACACCATCAGGGGTTAACACTGTACATGTTACCTTTCCTTTCCCAGCAGTTTTAGCATCTACAGTGATGACTGTCTCTTCTGCCATTGTAATGTTGGGCCCAAGGCTTTCTGCTCATGATAAATAATAGCATTGCTTAAAATTTAAGAAAAACACAAATTAGTGTGTGAGGTATTACAAACGAGTAAAGTTTCATGATTACCAACACCATGTCCTCCGATAGACACTGGAAATGAAAAAAGCAAACAAAACTTAGTTCATATCGACACAACTGCCAACTTGTTACAAACGTGCATGGGGACTCCACAAAAGTGGTGCGCTGAAAAGGAGGCGCTACCTGTGAGCAGGCATTTGCTGGCATCACCCGTGGGAACAGCGTGGACATTGTAAGGCGAGTATGGGATGTTATCTCCACCATACTTAATGGTGATGGTGTAATGGCCAGTCATGTCTGGCAAGTAAGATACAGTGTAGGTCCCATCTCTGTTGTCATGGATGCTGGCTTTTTTCGGCTTTCCCTCTGGATCCTTAATTGACAAAAGATTAAATCTACAGCAAACACGTTATTAATAATACATCTGCAAAGAACTGGTTAAAGCCTACCAGTATTTGGACGGTCAGAAGGCCTTTTCCTGCATCTCGAGCATCAATAGTGAACTCCACTGGCATACTAGCAGCCACTCCTTTAGTGTCCAGACCAGGACCACTGGCACGCACCTTACTGGCATCATGTGAGGGGGCTGTGTTTACTTTGAACGGACTGTGTACAACCACAAAGTTAAAGAGAATTTAAATGTTATATCACATTGTGTCTGAAATATCCACCTGTATGATTGGGAGCATATGAGTAATATGAAAAATGAAGGGAACATAATATAAAAATTACATATTTTTCCAAGTAGTCTCTGCTGAATGGCAGGTCAACGAGTGCCAGGCATAGAAAATGACTGTTTATTACGTAAGCATTTTTTCAATTCACTGCCTGAACCAATGTGGCTGCAGATTTTTTATTAAATAGAGGTTGAAAGCTTTACATGATATACTGATTTCCCAAAAAAGTTGGTGGGACAAACTGGCCCTGTCTGTGATCTCACCTCCCAGGTACTTCTTGGCTGGCGTATTTGACTGACACAGTGTATGGTCCCTCCTGTGCAGGGGTGTATGTGACAGTATGTGTTCCATTACGGTTGTTTTTAACAACAACAGGCTCCATCGCCCCTGTAAGACAAACAAACGACATCACCACCAGCCAGAGGCCAGAAAAGCAAATCTTCTGCAGAAACGCTAACATTTTATACACAAAAGATTATTTAATGTAGCGTGTTAGATTGACTAAGATCATTTTAGTAGAGGACTGGGTGAGATCACCTGTTGGGCCATACAGCTGAACCTCTAATGGGGCCAGTCCTGCCTTGGTGCTGTCTACACTGAACGTCTGTGGAACATGTGCAGTCACCCTGTTACTAAGTCCAGGACCCGCGCACTTCACCTTACTGACGTCTACCACATCTTTCACCGGCACACGGAATGGACTGCCTGAAATTAGCATCAGAAAAACACTGCAGCTGTCGAACTATAGAGTTGAGAGGATATCTATGTGACAAAATAAAAATATAATGACAGGTACTGTAATGCAGAAAGATATGTCTATGATGTTATACCTGGTATTGGCTGTCCCCCATAAGTAATGTTGACATCATAGTCTCCAGGTGTGAAAGGAACATATTCAACGCTGCAACTACCATCTTTGTTATCCTTACAGAACATTTTGGCTTCTGAGGCTCCTTCAATGGTCAAGCCTAAACCACCTGTTCCAGCACCCCTGAAGATGATGGATGTTTGTACCATTAGATATTTTACCCAAAACTCATGCAGCTTCAAACCAAACATAGCAGCTTCCTTTCAATCACAAAGACATATGATATCAATAATGAGTCCATACCTTGTCTCCACTGTAAAGCAGTTGGGTTTGTTCACTAGGCCACCTTCCAGGCCTGGACCATAAGCACGAACCCGTGTCGGGTCACAGCCTTCAACAACTGACACCCTAAAGGGGCTCTTGGGAACAGCAACGTCATCATAAAAGACCTCGATCAGATGCAAACCTGCGCAATGCAAAGATTTAAGTTCATATGAAGCATTCAGTTTCAAAAGCTGATCAGATCTTTTGTTCAGGTAGTGATAGATTCTTTCAGTTTCGTGATTTTGTTTGATTTTGAAAAACCTTTGAGTTTAATGGCTTAAAGTAGTTAGCCTGTGAAGCCTATTTATAATAGGCTCAGGTTTTAAAGGGAACTGCAGCTGTCGCTAATATTAATACAAGCTGTACGCATTGCCAACTGTGCAGAAGGTCCTAGTGAGAGACACAGCCTTTTCATTCCTTTTTTTACAATGCATGTCCTATTTAAATGCTCACTGGATCCATCACATGCTCTCATTTGGTACCTCTTCTAAGCCATGAAAACTATACAGCATATATACAGCAAGTAGTAATAAGTATTACCCACTTCATAACATAACACATACTGTACATGAGTACATAGATCTTTCCAAAAATGTTAAATCCACTCCAACAACTATTAAGAGATTATATTAGTAATTCAAAGTTTGAAGTATTTAATTTTCTAACAACCTTCAAGGGACCATTCACTTGCATTTCTTGTCTAAACATATTCATTCAACAATGTAGTCATGGCATACCGTCCTCAAAAGCAGTGTATTCCACTCTATAGGTGCCATCACCCTTATCGGTGATATGTGCGTCTGTGTTTGCACCAGATGGATTGATTATTCGGATCTTGATATGATTTCCTTTGGTCTGAGTCTGGGCCCTGGCATCAACAATAAAGTGTGTAGTCACCTCCCTGAGGACCCCTATATTTACAAAAGAAAACAAGAAAATGAATTAGCATAGTTTGAAGTCAATAAACTAAGATGAACATATTCGTTTTTTTATTGATTATCTTATTATTTAGTTGAGCATAGTGTTAGCAGCCCAAAGGTTGTAGTTTCATTTCCCAGGGAGCTCACATACTGATAAAACACATAGTTTAAATGTCACTTTGGATATAAGCATCTGCTAAATTAATCATTTTAAAATCTCACCTCTGGGCTCGACTCCCGGTCCGTACACTTTAATCCCACTGGTGTCCACAGATGGTTCCACCTGAACATGTATGGGGCTCTTGGGTACTTGCTGACCTCCATATTTAATGGTGATGGTGTGCATCCCATGAAAGAGTGGGGTGTAGGTGACAGAAAAGTTTCCATCATTGTTCTTTTGTATGCAGACCTCTGCTTGAGCACCTGAATCTGACACAATCTCTATAGTGAGTTCTGCCTCTCCAGCCCTGCTGCAGTCCACTGTGAAGGTGGCTACTTCTCCGGCTTTAGCCCTCTCCAGTCCTGGGCCGCTTAATATAACCTTACTTGCATCAAGAGCTGACTTGACAACAGCTTTGAAAGGAGAGCCTGTGATATGAGCTCCTCCGAACAAAATATTGATGTTGTAGTCACCGGCTTCTGTAGGCAGGTAGGTAACAGAGCAGGTGCCGTCACCATTGTCTTGACACTCGATCTTAGCCTCGCATGGGCCTTCCAATGTCAGACCCAGTCCACCAGCACCTGATCCCTTGGTGTCTATAGTAAACAGTGCTGGCTGACCCACAATACCACCCTTAAGTCCTGGCCCATATGCAAGAACCTAGTGGAAAAACATAGGAGTGAATTTACAGAGTCCATACATTCAGTTTACAAAATCAAGTATAGGCAGACAGCTGCAGTTTTACCTTTGTAGGGTCCGCAGGCATTAGCCCCTCCACAGCAAAGGGACTTCCTGGAACAGGATTCCCGTCATAGCTAATGTCCACCTTGTAAAGACCCTCTTCAGGTGGGATGTACTTCACGCTGGTGGACTCTTTGGTCTTGTCTGATTCTACTTTGCAAGGTATCACTCGACCAGAGGGTGAGGTTATATTTACATTTAACTTCCCTTGTCCACCTGCTCCTTTAGAGTTGACGATAAACTCCTGGTCCTTCCCAACTTCCACTTCTGTAAAACATTTATTTATGTTGAGGGCATAGAATTGGTTTATTAAGTAAATAGAAATAACCCCGAGGTTCAACTGTGCTATTAAATGCTTACTTTCATTGAGTCCTTGAACTTTGACTTTACCGAGATCCAAAGGAGGTGCAACTGAGATATTGAAAGGGCTTTTGGGAATAGGATCTCCTCCATGTGTGACCATAACAGCCATTTGACCCTAAATATGCACAGAATTGGCCAGAATTAACAATTGCGATTTAATTTATGTTTAATCCAATACTAAATGAAGGACAGTAGAGATCCAGACCTGGTGAAGAGCAGTGTACTTCACAGTGTAGGAGTAGTCATGATTATCAATAATTTCAAAGTCTTTAACAGCATCTCCTTTGACAGAGGTTTTAAACTGCACCTCTGGTTTAGCCTTTCCGGCCCCCTTGGTGTAGATGGTGAAATGGGTTGGGATATCCACTTGAACACCTGTAAGTCAATTACATAACTGACCCAGTTATAACTTAAAACTGGTTTCCCAAACAGGTTTTATTTCAGGTACATGAAATAGTCATACCTGTCTTGTTCAGCCCAGGTCCCTCAGCTCTGACTTTACCAGCATCATGAGATGGATCCACTTTAACCTTGAATGGACTGCTTACAATTTCCTGTCAAACAGCAAACATGATTAAGATTAAGAAACATTTTTTTTTCTATAGCATTGTCAGCTTTAAAGGTGTTCTTAGGTCTAAAAATAATGGAATGCATTTTAGATTTATAAAAAAGAATATCTAGACATGCATATATGCATGTGTTGTTCTACCTGATCTGCAAAAACCACCATTATGGTGTATCGGCCAGGGCCAGGTGGTGTATACTTGACAGTAAAGGTGTCATTGTCATTTTTAATGATGTCAAAATCTATATCTGCCTCTGCTGGACCCACTACACCCGGGGCACATTTGATTCCAATGCTGACATCACCTAGGAGAGTGATTTACAATGGTTAACAAAACAAAGACTAAAGAATATAAAAAACCTTTAGGAATTTCTGTCAACAAACCTTGGCCAGCTTCGACACAGTCCACAGTGAAATAGGTGGGTTCATTAGACTTTAGGCCAGTTTTCTCGACCCCTGGTCCATAAACCTTCACTTTGTCAGGGTGACAGCCTTCACCAACAAGGACCTAGAAAGTTTTGATTTGAAGTTATCATTTACTCGAATCTAGCAACAATCAAAAATCTTTAAGACAATGACAATGATAGCTTTAATGTGGCATGCTGGAATGAGTGACACTGTATTACTCACTCTGAAGGGGCTGTTGGATATGTTGACCTCCCCCCATGTAATTATGATGGTGTGTTTCACTGGCTTGGTTGGTACATATATGCAAACAAAAGTTCCATCCCCTTTGTCAGTAATCTTGATGTCAAGGACACAGCCTTCAGCATCCTGGAGGAAAGCCAACATTAGTAACCATATTTTACTGTCCTGTTCTACGTGTGCATACTGTGTATTTACTTGACACAATCCTTAAACAAACATCCAACCCTAAAATAGAACTTCCTGACTTACTGTAACTATTTCACATATACTCACCTTAGCATAGATCTTCAAACTACCCTTTCCGGCTTCTCGGGCATCAACTATGAATTGAGTTGGTTTGTTAACAATAACTCCAGAGGGGTCCAGGCCTGGCCCAAAGGCTTTGACCTAAACATAAGATCCCCAAAAAATCAACAACACTGCCATTCACAGACAAAGTGTTGAAAAACAAAGAAGCTTTCCCTTAATAGTGTTTCTATAGGTTCATCACCTTCTCAGGAAAGACGTCATTGGCTGCTGGGAGTATGTGGGCAATGAATGGGCTGTGTTTGATATCTTCATCGTCACAGATGACGTGCACAGCATATTCACCAGGTTCAGTGGGCCAGTATCTTACATCACAGGAGCCGTCACCCTTATCATCACACTCAATCTTAGCTTGAGAGGGGCCCTCAATAGAAAACCCTTAAGAAAAAGATAAAGATTTCAAATATAAGTCATCTGTCATACCTCTTTCATAAAAAAATCCTATCTAGAATGACCTACCTAAAGTTCCCACTTCTGTACCAATAGCCTCGACCACAAAATCAGCAGATTTGCCAACCATTCCAGTCTCCAAGCCGGGACCCCAAGCCCGTACTTTCTGTGGTCCAGCCTCTGCACTAACCTCCACTTCAAACGGGCTACAGCAAACAAATTTTAAAATAGTTCTGATAATGAAACAAATTATAGGTATCATAACAGCAGTTTACCAGGTTGTACTACTAGCTTTTACCTGCGTTGGATAGGTTGGCCACCCCATGTGATGTTTACTTGATATTTTCCAGGGTGAACAGGACAATAGTCACATTTGTACACTCCATCATCGGCATCATGTAACTTGACAGGTACCTCGGCTCCACCTGAAAACATGCATTATATGTGCCGGCTGCATTTTTTAACAGAATCTTATTGATTAGTGTTTACAGAGACTAAGGGAGACAGACTTACCTGGGCCTTTCACAGAGACCTTCAACTCTCCAGGTCCTGCTCCTTTGGTAAAAACAGTAAACTCCGCCACCTCCTTAGTCCGAACACCTTTAGGCTGCAGTCCTCGGCCGGTGGCCCGACAAGCATTGGCATTGCTGGCTGATAGGGGAATGGAATATAAATAAATGGAAAAAATTAAATTCACCTAGGTCAAATACACATACCAATGCGCTGTTAGTAACATATAGTGTAGGAAAAGGCAATATGCAGAGTTTCTCATAAGCGGCATTGCAGAGCAAAACCTGAAACTTTCACAGGACAGAAGACATTACATTAAGCAAATAATAAATAAAACAGTGACTGTGTTGCTATGGCAAACTTTTCCATAGTTGTTTTACATTCTTTCAAGCCCAAGATGCTACATGAAATTACATGAAGATCAAATACAATATCAACAAATGAAAGGTCAAATAAAGGACAAAAAGTCAGTATCTGCCTCTCTAAAAGTCAGTATCTGCCATTCTATGCACCTCTTATACACACACTTAACACAAGCCCTAACTTTTGTTTACTGTAGCTTCTTTCCTACTCTATTTCGTCAATGCAATAAGCTGCAATAAGCAAGCTCATGATAACAGATAAAAAGGCAAGGACCAGAGGCGCACACAAAACCTAATCTGAACGACGGCGCACCTTTCTTCTTAGGTGGAAGTATTTGGACTGGAGCCCCTGCAGAGGGTTTCAGGTGGGCTACAAAAATAAACAGGTGTGTTTTTGGGTGGGAGGAGATTTTTTGACTGTTGCCCACTGTATCAATATGGGTGCCATATTTAAAAAGAATTCATGGTGGAGACCGACAGAGACTAAATAATGAGCGATGAACAGTTACTCACCCTCAGAGATGTTTACTTTAAAGGGGCTGTTGGGTATCGGCTGCTCGGCGAAGCTCACGTGGATAATATGTGGTCCCTCCTGCACAGGCTTGTATGTGCAGCGATAGATGTTATCACCTTTGTTTTCTAGAATAACTTCCACAGTGTTCTTTTTATTCTGAGGATCAACGATGACCACGCTAACGTCTCCAGCCCCAGCACCTGGAATTCAACAGAACTGTGAGTAGACCGTCTTGAATAAAAAATGACTTCTTGAATACAGCTTCAATTTTATTCTCACCCGCTGTATAAATGTCAAAATAAGTAGGCTTATTGGCCACGTTGCCCACTGGCTCCAGACCGGGACCTCGTGCATGTACCTTACTAGAATCACCCATAGCTTTTGCCACATTAACCATAAAGGGGCTTTTATCAATGTCCTGACCAGCGAAGAGCACTTTCACCTGTGGTGGACAAAAAAAAACATTTCAACAACAGGAAACAGGTAAAACACTCACTATATCCTAACAAAATAAACATTGTGCATCATGTGTTCTTATTCTAGGAAGTACCTTGTGTTGACCCTCTACTTTGGGCACATATGTGACAGAGGATGTCCTTTTTTTGTCATTGTTGGGAACAACTTTAGCCTAACAAAGTTAAAAGTGGATTTCAACAGTATATTCAACAAATCTGCTTTTGTTTGCTTTACATGTACAAATTGTTACAGAAGCAGCATCATCCTGGCACTCACCTCCTCGGTGTGTCCCTCTGGGTCCTCTACATACACGATCACTTCACCAAGTCCTGCCTCCAGCGTTTCAACAGTGAACACAGCCGGCTTTAAAACCATGTTTCCATGAGGCTCAATACCTGAAAACAAAAAGTATGATTTTTAAGGTCAATTGTTTTTGTGATGTATTAATGTTGACACTTGAATGTCAAATGTATTTGAACAAAGCACACTTGTGGGGTCTTTGTGTCTGGACTCTAGTTTTCTCACCGGGTCCATAGGCCTTGGCCTTTTTGGGGTACAGCTGCTTGGGCTTGAGAGCAGCTCCAGGCTTCAGATTGGCTTTAGGAAACTGAGAAAGGTACGTCATCACAGAATGCTCATCCACGTCTGGATCCACAATTTCCTCTGGAGCTATCACCTACAGATCAAAGATTCATTTCATGTCAGATGAAAAGTTAAGTACTACTGTCTAACCAATGTTTAAAAAAACTAAATGTCCCCAAATAATAAGTTATGCATGCATTTTTAAAATGTTGGCAAAAAGCATAATAATAATAACGTTGAATAGGAATACAGTTTCTCGTATCTTCTTTTTAAAGCTACAACAAAAAGAAAAAAGTGAGAATATAACAACATTTACCAGCAGGTAAAGATAAACTTAAGAACACAAATGTTTGTTGCTATTATAAGAATAACAAATCGTATAAGAATCATGTAAAATAAGTACATTTAGTGTTTTAGAAATAACCATGATGCATTTGTCAACCTTCCGTAGCTTATGTATGCCACATTCTATATTCAGAATGTATCTTCAGGTAAACTCATATGGTTATCCCAGATATGGAAATAAAACTAAAGATCTACAGATTGCAGAAGAACTCCCAGCTCCACCACTTTCTCTTCGCCATCACATTTGTTCCACCATCACAGGGTGGTGGCGATTTTTTCAGATGCTATATTTATCCACAGAGTGCTGAGGTTTGAGGGTGGCTCTTAACTTACCAAGGACAGGATTTAGCAGCAGCCCGACCCCTCCCACATACCTCTCAACAGTCAGCAGGGCATTCAGCCCTGACAGTTTATGACATACACGCTACACAATCCGAGGAATGTCACACTTCACCCAGGAGAATAATGGAGCAGTCAACCCCTGTAATATTATACACAAATCCACACCCAGACACAACCTTCCCAGACTTATGTGGGGATGAAACTACTATTCGGTGAAGAAGTGTGGTTGTAATGCGGAGTGGATATTCACCTGTGGTACACCGAGCCAGTCATCAGCCTGCTGCATGGCTTCACGGGCATTTTCAACAGGCTGGTTGGGGTCCCATGTTTGCCAGTCAGGGCAAAGACCTTAACACGACAAGATAATAATTTCACAATATGACATAAGTGAATAATTCACATCTTCAGAAGTCGTCTTCGGTAAGGTTTTACAGCAGGCCACATAGAGTCACAATCTTAATAAATAAAAAGTAGGAAAAGTAAGTAAATCTGTTTCATTGAAACAACAAGGGCCTTATTCTAGAAATCAACTATGATTTCGGGCCTCTTATTAACCCGATCTGCTGTTTACAGATTGTTAACCTAAATTGTTTGAAAGAGGTACAATATAACGTAAATAAAAACGAACACATTGTACAGCCAGTATAGCACCCTGTATGGTCACGACTGTCTCACGAGGACTGTTTCATATCAGCTGCACTGAAGTAAACACTTTAGGTCACTATCCCTCTCTCCACTATATATCCATGTGAGTCTCCCATTTGACAGGGTGAATATACTGAAGCCTTTATCCATCCCAAGTGCACAATTTAATATGGATTAGCCATCTCTTAAAATCCTTGTGAATTGACCATTGACCCAGTACATAAATAAAAATCATTATATGAACTCAAAAATTCTCACCTTAGTAACAATAAAACAATACTTTTACAGTTACACACTAATGGGTTGAGTTACATAGCAACTTCCCTACCCAACCACAACTGTCTGGGGTCAGATGACAACCAAGTTAACAGATACACCGGATGTTTACTTACCAGGGGCACAGTTGTCCACCAAAGCACCAAGGGCCTTGCCATCCCTCCAGTCTTTGTTGAAATTGTGAATAGGAAGCTGTGGAACCTTATTCTGAATCCAGCCCAGCAGTCTTTGTTTGGGAGTGAGCTTCTTAACCTCTTCATCATCCTCATCATCCCACATGGGCATGGAGATCGAATAATGTAGAATGAGCGTCCAGATGAGACCCAGAATCAGCTTCAGATTTCCATCTACAATAGCTTTACTGTCTGTACAGGACAAAGGCAACCATTAAACTGGTGTAGTGCATTGTTTTACAACTCTTTTAGTCCATACATGGATTAGCCAAATCATCATTCCCTACACTACACATTATTTTACCTGTGACTTATAAAGAAAGTATTTCTTTTCTACATCAATATATAACCTTTAAATCCTAATACCTTGATATCTTAATCATTATGAAATCATAATGAAATAAATGGTAAAAATTAAACTTTGGTGCTTTTTATCTCAAAAACTTTAGCCAGGTTTTCACACACATGGAAATTTTCTATGTTCATTTAAACCAACAGTTTGGAAATATTTCACAAAACCATGGGTTGAAACAACCCAGCAGTTTCTTATGAATTCATTGAAAAACTGGGATCTTTGGCAATACAATGGTACGCATATGGTATCAGATGATATTACCATATAATTGATTGATCACAAAGTATATACATTGGTACCAGGTACTTCAAAAGTGGTGCATAATAATTTAGTATTTTCATAGTTTATAAATCCCACATCATATATCAGTTATCATTTACATTATCTGAATCAGAAAAGCTGTGAGATTCCCAACAAGGATATGAATTTCAAAGCAGTTCTTCAGATTGGATTAGTAAACTTTCATTTCCATGCGCAAAGGGAGGCAAGAAGTCGGTGGGTATTCTCTAATACTCTCAATGACTAAAAATAGTATGGCTGCATATGCAGCAGATCTATTATAAACTTTCACAGTTGTCTTCCAACAAACATGCTGTTGGATTTATGACCTATTTTCCATTTTACTGACGTTGGACTGGCTGTACAAAGTGAATGCTGTTGAAACAGTCCTGCTAAACCTTAACTTCTGTCATCATTTATTGTCATTTCAAACCTTTCTGACTTTCTTGCACCCCGCAGAACACAAAAGAAGATATTTTGAAGAAAGTTGGTAACCGAAGTGCACTGGCCCCCATTCACTTCTAATGCATGGACACAAAACCAATGCGAATGAATGGGGGCCAGTTAACAAGATTTTTCAAAATATCTTCTTTTGTGTTCTGCGGAAGAAAGAAAGTCTTACAGGCTTACAGAAATGACACGAGGGTGACACAGATTTTTTTATAGCATTAGAGTGTGAGATAGAGAGGAGATGTGGTCTGTCATAGACAAAGTGTAGTTCTTATCATATTACTATATACTATACATTACATTGTTATAACATCATGACATTTCTGTTTACTGTAAACCATTTTTAATAATACTTTATATTAACTTTCATTAATAGCATTTGACTTTTACTTTAAGTTGAGATCATCTCAATCGGGTCTTACCAATAGAAACTAGTTTGATGCGTTCTCTGTCCAGAAACTCCAGCGCCACGGACACGTTTTCCAGTTTCATTTGTCTGAAGTTTGGTCTGACGTGATGTTTTCTGTACATTTTCTTCTGACTGAGGACTTCCAGGAGCCCGATAAGTTTGAGCCCATCACTCAGGTCTTTCTGGAGGTCTGTGACGGTCTTATTCATGCATTTGAGATGTTCATTGCACCATCTAGTGAATGTGTTCTGCTGGATCTTCTTCCATGGCGCGTCCTCGGCCAGATCTTTCTCTGTGGCTGGCATCTCCTCCTCCTCTTCCTCCCCAAGGTCTGTGCCCTGGTAGAATTGGGGCGGCTGGTCGTCGAAATGTGTGTAATTGCTCATTATGGACCTTTGCTTTTATATTTCTAACGCTGACGGAGAGTGTCAGAGGCGTCCTTGCTGTTAAACAGATCAAAACACGGACGAAGTTTAGAAGAAACGCACAGGCTTTCACAGATACTTGTGAAAGAGGTTCTGTTGTCAAGACGGTGATAGATTATCCGATTTACGATTTACAAGCTGGCCGGTCCCCTTTTTTTAATTCTCAGTATCCTGGCAAATGTAGTCGCTGCTTCTTAATAGACACTTGAGACTGAAGAATATCACTTTGTGAGAAATTTAAGCGAAAGACGTCTCGCTGAAAGAAGAGAGTTGTCGTTTGAAATGGAGAGAGAGTGAATGAAGGGGCTTTTAAAGGACCCAGGACTCCCGGGATTACATCACACTGATGTCATGGTGTATACAGGAGTATGACGAACAGTTTTCTAATGCTGAAGGATAATTTAGACAGTCTGTGATTGGCCGGTTGAGACAGATATATTTTTGGCTTGTTGGAGTAATAGGGAGGCTGTCCTCTCATTTGTAAACGGTGCGCTCATAAGCCCTGCATGACAAAGTCATAAAAATAGAGCCTGATGCCGCCAACAGTTTGCATTATAGCGTCCATGTCACATAGGATATATGACATGCTATTATAAATGATTAATATAAAAATAAGATATTTAATTACAAACAGCTCCCCAAAAATGCATACAGTACATGTTGTTCATTGGTATTTATTAAGTACTTACTTCAGTACACAGTAACAGCAACACTGAAATGTATGTAATAAACAGTCATTATTTGTCCAGGCTACAGATTCAAGTCTGTAGAAAGTGTATGTAAACTGTAAACTGCATTATTGTTTGTTGTACACTATATTTAAACATCTGAATTTAGGAATAAATGTGCAAGCTCTCAGATCTGCAGAAATTGTGTGATGGATCATGTCAACATGGACTATGGACTTTTCAACATATTGTGAAATCTATGACACAAAGAGTCGAAGGAGCCCCATACACATAGTGTTCCTACAATAATAATGTGCTCACAGTTAACTGTAAATTAAAAATAATATATATATATATATATACACTTTATTTCTGTGAGTGGATGCAGCAAAATCCCAAACAAAAATTTCTGGAAACAGGCCTAAATTCCTTGTTCGCTGCTGCTCGCTCTTTGGCAATTATTAAGTTTGGTATCTATGTTAAGCTTAGAATTTCAGTTTTGGGGTTCATCTACTCTCCACGATGTCATTACAGCCGCGAATAGAAAGCGGTAAAACAAAGCTGTTTTCTTCTTAGCAACGGCCTGCTATGGCCTCTGATGGACTTTAAAGGCCATTTTCTCAATAATTGGATTTTTTGCCATCCTTACAGTAATAAACAGTAATATCTCGGCCAAATATGGTCCTATCATAACAACAAATAGGCTACATCATCCATAAATCAATGGAAAGCTTTTTTTTTGCTTTCAGATTAAAATTTACCCTAATGGCTGGTTTGGTGGTCCAGGGTCACACGTCATTGGTGTCACTTACTGTTCAGGTTGATATGATCTAGAATGTTCTTTAAATAGAATTCCCCTGAGTTGAGACACTGTCACACAGGGTTCCAGTAGTAACTGACACAGTTTCTGTTTACCCTTGTGTATTTTGGGCTGCCCCCTCTGTGTACGGAGCAATGAGCAGACAAAGTGACTCAGCACAGCAAATTTAGACTTGAACTAATGTCTGTGATTTAAACTTGACTGACGCACCAAATGTTTGATCAGAGTTTTACATCAAATTCTTTGTGGGAGCCCGAAATTCCTTTTACATTTATTGTATGCATGGAAATTGTTTTCTTCTTTTTTGTAAATGTTTTAAACTGCATTTTAAAGTGATGCTTGAGTGATGGTCCTTTAAACTTTACTGTAGATCACTTCTGATCAACAGCACATATTTGAGTTATAATTTTTGGTTTCTCTGTATTTGTCCTGCATGCTTTACTCATCTTGATCACATGTGCATCCAGACATGCACAAATTGTTTTCTAAGTATTCAAGTATTAATGTAAGCATTTAAGGAGTGACATCGTTTTGTTTTTGTCAGTACAGTACCTTCTTTGAAATGTCATTTAAAATTCACATTTAGGACAAATGATGTCAAAAGAAGCTAACAGTGTCACTTCACTGACATTTTTAAACATACTTCTTTTTAAGGTTTGGGGTTACAAAACACAGATTAATGTCTAAACAATGCTTTATATTCCACCTAACATCCTAGCAGAAGTGTAAAAAGCGGGTGATTCAACAGAGCTGGCAACTGCATAAATGTTTGGCTTTATGATGATTTATGGCACTGACGGGACCTGCAGGCATAAAAATAGAGTCACGTAGTAAAGTGTGCATGTCATCCAGGAATTTGTGTTTGTGTCGCAGGAACACATTCACAACAGTCAAGAAGAACAATATATTTGTTAATAACATTTTGAAATTCAATTTAAGTTGAAGTTCATTTATTACCATGTCTAAAACACATGTTGGTAAAAAAACTAAAATCAAATACACACAATTTCGAACAAAGTTAAAACATAGCACTCAGAGCCAGGTTTGATAAACAGGAGCATTTTCTTTCTTGTTTAGTTTTTGGTTCATTTATCTACTTTCTCCAACATTTTCTTATGTACTGGTTTGTGTATGTGTGTCTATGCATGTCACTGAATTCAGACATTACAAGACATTAGCCCCTTTCACACATACAGTGTTTACTGGTTAATTCCCAACAAATGGCAGTTAACAGATCTTGTGTGAACAGGACCTTTCCGGTAAATCAGTACTCCCAATTTACCAGTTATAGAAGTTGTAACATTACCGGTAAATTACCAGTATGAGGCGCTGTGTGACAAGGGCTATTGTTTCAATACTTTAGTGTAAGGGTTAAAACATTACTTTTACAGTTACAATTGCAATGATAGTATTACAAATGTGGTTAAAATACACTGTAGTTAAAACAAAAGTTAAATTCAACATTAGATTCAATTCAATGAAAAGCATTTCAATACAAACTAAAAGAGCCTGTTGATTCAAATAATTTAACATTAACCCTAATCTACATTAGTCAAAATAGAGACATTTCCTAAGGATTCTATGCATTTATTTTTGGACCACTGCCACTTGAAAATACGGAATGTAAGAAATAAATGCATTTTATCATTCTTCTGGTTTATAAGCTTAGCCAATCTCAGAGAGGTCACTTATATAACAACATGACCTTAAATCCACAAAACAGAAAGACCACAACTTAAATAAGATCAGAACACCTAATGAAATCTCACCATCATTCTTTCATGAAAATATCCTGATGAATGGAGATATCAGACAAAAAAAGAGAGATTGTATAGTGTCATGAGGCTCTATCTATTCTATATAATGTCTGAGTCTGCGCCTCATGCTGTAACATGCACCAAAAATATGTAAAAACAAAAACAGGCATAATGTTGCAGTCATTTTCACCCAATGGCATTGTGAAAAATAAACTATGCCATATAGCATGTATATTATAGTTTTATATAACTTTATTTAATACATTAAATAAAACACTGATTCATACACTGCTTTGAGAATAACACAATAACATAAGTACATAAACATATTATTAAATAGTTTAAAGAATATAATGGTTAATTGATTATTTCTTTGCATTTGGACATCTCCTGATAATTTTCTCACTACAACTTTGTCACAATATCAAAAATAAACTAGACGACATCATGAAACAACCAGTAATTAATTGGTGAATACATTCCAACATTACCAAATAATTTTACCAACTTTACAAAACACAGGAGGAAGAATAAAGGATAAATATAACACACATCACTGCCTATAAAGCAAATAACAGCAGATGCTGAGTAAAGATTATTTGAAGGTATCATAGACGTATGGAGAAGTCTGTGGTGGGTGTTGTAGCAGAAAATTGTTTAAAAATGATGTCACCACAGGAGAACACAGGAGTTCAATTTTCATTGATCATTGATTATAATAAAGCATCCCTGTAGTCATAGCAAAATTATGATTTTACGAAAATGTCAAAACAACTATGTTGCCCTAAAAAAAGCATAAAATATAGAGTAAGATTTGATTATTATAAATATTCAGGATTGTTTCAACCAATAAACAAGTGACAGGTACCTTGTTCTCTTGGATATAGTTCAGAATGCCATTAACAAATCAATAGTTAGTAGAATTATGCCTAAAAAGACAAAAACAACAATTATAATTAATATGAATGCATATGAATAAAATACTTGATTACTCTAAAAATATAGAGTATTGATTGTTGTAGTTTTACTAACTACAACAATAAATACTCTATTCCCACATAATCAAATAAATATTTATATGGTTTTAAGATAAATATTTCTCAACACATATGCAACTATTTCCACATTTTGGTGGGTGCATCATGATCATATTTAAATGAACATTCTATGCAAAGGTCAGCCTTACCGAGTTATTACCCAAATTTTTCCACTATACCGGTAGCTCAGATGTCAATATTTGGTGGTTTACATATCCATGTAAGTCTCAAAGGTTTTAAAGCATTTTTAAACCATGATTATCCATAGTCAGGAAAGTACCGCTTTCAGAATAGTCACATACAGTCCATAATCTTCATAAATGGGAACATGAAAATGATATGATATTAATGTTGATAACTGTTTTATGAAGAGCCATCCGTTCTCTAGTTCGTGCCATTAAATTCACATAGGGTTTATGTTTACTATATATTACAATAAATAACATGTGAATGTATAGGCCTCAACTTCTAAATATGAATACAAAACATTTATGCTTGCTATTTCAGTGATCCAATGATGCACTGATATTAACAGATAAATGTTTAGGAATATATTCATAATTTCTAAATAAGTAAGTCACTGGATTGAATATTTGATGGATAGATTATAGGATATAAACACACCCCACAATGCTGCCGGGACAAAAAATACCAGACCAAGACACGTGACAGGTTAGTAATCAAAACTACAAATGGCAGGACACAGTCAGAACAGGGAAACAGGAATACATTTTTTACTAACTACAACAATGTAATCACATTTACCTGTTTTCCGTCAGTATGTTTCTCCAGCTCCTCCCTGCAGCGTAACAACTCCAACTCTAGCTCGGCTCGCTCTTTCTGACTGCTTTCGCACATTTCGCCCAGGTTCTGTAGTTCATCCTTTAGTCCATCACACTAACAGACACAATGATGATGATACGATGTCAGAACAGAATATCAATGAAGGTTATTTGAATCACACTTTTAGTGGTGTGATGAGGAGTTTACCTCTCTCTGCATGTGTGCAGCCTTCTCCTCACTCTGTTTGAGTTGATCTCTGAGTGACAAGATCTCTGAAAATCCTCCTGTCCAGCTGGTGGGAGTGATGGGTTTGCCTTCAAATGAAATATTCTTCTGGATTCCTGCATCCACCAGCCTGCAGTTGGAGCTCATCTGGTTCATGCATGTGTAGGATCCTGCACCGTCAGTCTCTGTGCCACAATCCATGTCTTTTGCCTCCTCTATCTCCTCCTGTTCCTCTTTAAGAGTGACATATGCACCGCTTGAACTGTGATGTCACAGATAAAATAACACAAGTCAGAAACATTAAAAGTATGTCAGCACAATTGTTTCAAGGTTTGCTGGTTAGTCCATCTACTGCCATGATCTACTTCTGTAGTGCCATCAGCCTACTAGTTCTGTCATGTTTTTTTTTTATTTATTGATAAAAGGTTTAAAAAGCAAATTCAATTATAGACCAGTATAGACCACTTTGGAAAACGTAAAAAGTGCTGCTCCAACGGTGGTCCAGAAGTTCTTGCTTCCGTTTTTTTAACACTACACAAATTGTTGAACAGAACACAACCAACAACATTTATAACTGAATCAAAATGATTCAGTGGTGTATTTAATTAAATGTATTAAAAAATATAAAATAAAAAAACGGAAGTGCTTCTGTACCAGTATTTACATCTCACGAAGTGGTCTTTATCTTTTATTTAATGTAATAAATTTCCTATGATGTGAGAATATAGTTCAGTACGTTGGCACCACTATGTCACACAAATTTATCATAAAAATATCATAAACTGGCAGGAGTGTCAGGAGAAAAGAGACGCTCACCTCCTCTTCTGCAATAACTGCAGTCTGTTAGTCAGTCTTGTGTTTTCTTCTCGTAGTAATTGACATTGCTCCTTCAGATTAATGCATGTATCCTTCAATTCATCCACATCACCTTACCAAACAATGCACACAAGCAGAGACCTGTGACCTTCAAATTAACATGAACAATGTGTGTACTAATGCCATGATGAACAAACACCACTGAGAAAATGTTTTTTTCTTGCCACTATTTAAATATAATTGATTTAAAATACTTTGTCTTTTAAAAAAATAACTATTATTTTCTGAATTAATTTACAGAACGTGAATGTAATGGATGCAGGACCAGGCTGATAAAAAAACAGTTAAAGGTACAGTTTGTAGAAATCGCCACCAGAGGGCGCAAAATCAAAACAACAACAATCCCGTAGCTTGATGATGCTGTGTAGAAGCGTGGAATGATGGGATATGTTGTCTTCAACTCCTCTGCTGATGTTACCGATGCTCATACATCAATCAGATGGGAACGAGAAATCATGTTAGTAGAAGAGGTAAAGTAATAAAGTTTTATAAATGTTCTGTTTGATGAAATCATTTTATTTCATTATAATGAATTAGACCCGAGAAATGAAAGGTTTAAAACTAAATTGTTAGTCATATATGTTACAGTAATTGTCCAATTCGATGGTGTGATAACACTGCGCAGTTTTAAGTGTTCAAATCAATCAAAGTAAAAGTTATTTTGAACATAACCACAATATTTGCAATAATGCTAGACGGACCGACGCTACAAACTACTTCTGCATCTGTTTACGACAGTGTCACGCGGTTGCTACATCAGCAAAGGTGGTAACAAAGGGTTAAGCGGATATGACGCCATTGACAGGCGACTAAACGGCTCCGGTTGACTGTTTGGAATGGCGATTTTCTCAAGAATTAATCGCAGTTGGAAACATTTGTGATATTGTAATGTTCTCAGCTGAAAAAATTGGCCTAGTGGTTTTTGGATATTTTACTGCAAAATTCTACCTTCTACAAACTGTACCTTTAATTTGTTAGGACAAACTGAAAGTGCCGAGAGGATTAACTGCTGGATAAGGAGAATAAATTAGAGTGTGTGTGTTTGTGGGCGCACGTGTGTGCGTGTGTTGATGATGATTTTGTGAAGATGAGTTGTTGATGATGAGTTTGTGTATTTTTGCATGTAAAATGAGTCCGGGAACGTGATGGAATGTGAATTTAAGTGTGAGTTGTTCTGTAAGTGTTTGTCAGCTTCTTGAGGACCAGAAGTGTGTGAAATTGAATGTCAACTAATACAGGGGTTCTTAACCTTTTTTACACCAAGGCCCCCCATTGTATTCAACAATATTCAAAGGCCCCCTCCCTCTCACAAAACCTCAACATTTCTACCCAAAAAAATATTTAAGAGCTTAGTATTAACTGAAAAAACATTTATGAACTATAAAAATGGTCAAATAATAGGAAATATCTTTTTTGTTTGTTTTTAATATATTGCAATGCTAATTTTGCCTAACTTTAAATTGTTGCTCATCTTGAGATCCCCTTGGAAGTCAGCTGGGGCCCCCCTGTTGAGAACCACTGAACTAATAGATATAACAGGTGAACAGACATACTTTTACACTGTATATTTTCTTCACTCTTTTGCCCTGTAATTGACTAGTTCACCTGTAAAATAACAGGTGAACAGACATACTTTTACACTGTATATTTTCTTCACTCTTTTGCCCCGTAATTGACTGAAACAATACCATGTGATGGCATGCGTGTAGTCATGCTTCAGGCTTCAGAGTTTTTCTTTCTTCTTCACACACCATTGAGAATGACCATCACCATCTGGGCTCTGGGCTTTGGCACACTGTGTGGTGCAGGCATTTCTGAAATGCTTCAGGGTCCGGCACGTTATTAAAACTAATGTGATTTATGGTCATGACTGCAGGGTGCTAAGCAGTTTAAGAGAATGAGTGATATAATCACCCATTGATTAAAGAATAACATTGATAAAGACGTCAGTTGATGCTACATGACTGTATGTCACGTTGCTGTCATCACTGTAGATGTTTTTTCCGGTTTACTGTCACAGGACTGTGGCAGCCCTGTGTTCTGAGCTGAGCATGAGAACACATGGCTATAGTTTTGTTCAAGCCTGGGTTCTTGTGTGCTGTTATGGGATCTGAAACTCTGTACCTGTTTATTTTTTTGTCTCTTATTTGTTTTGTTGTGATCTCAGTTGGGGGCTATGGCTTATGATCTTTGTTTGCCATGTGCCCGTTGCTCTTCAGTTCTGTTGAAATGAAAGCACATGGCTCTTGTTTATTTGTGGTGTGTCATGTGCACTCCTGTCAGGTCTGATCAGCCCCATTGATTCCTGGTACATTATATAATATCATTGCTTTGTACTCCACAGCTGTTGCTCTAGTTATCCTTTTACAGATTCTTTCTGATTGAATGTCCAATTCTTTGCTGTTTTGTGCTGGTTTCTTGTCTATTGTGTGTCCTGTAGGTGTGTATTCCATGTATACTGTAGGTCGCTGCAGGCTTGAGTAATGGGCATAACAAAAGGTGGGGTGTTTTGAAATATTTAGTGCCTGACCCTGCGTTCCATTCCACATACTATCCGTCCTAATAGTATTCGAAAGTTGAATTAGTGTGTCCCAAAATCGTAGTATGTTGAAAAAAGTATTCCAAAGATTCACGGATGGTCTACTACTTCCGGTAGAAATTCCAAGTGCAGAATGATGCACACTCTGACGGCTGATATTACTCACAACGATTAGACAGAGTTTAGTGACACTCCACTAGATTAATAAATGATATAACTGATGCGTCACTAAATTAACACATGAAAGTATACAGTTAACATAACATACAAAATAATGAACGAATAAATACCTTAATGGAAAGAAGAGCTGTATTTTGATGTGTGTGACAGTTATTGGCCACAATGTTCAATAGGCAACAACGCCCCCTCCCACTTCCTGTTAGTATGTCAGAGTAAGTGCAAACTATCATGCCATGCACTCAAAAGTACCTACTATTCCAACACAAAAACAGTACCTACTATTAGGGCTAGTATAATTAGGTGAATTGGAACGTAGGGCGGGATTTACTGTGACCTTGGGTGGAGCATAAATTAATATTCTTGAGTTTTGTTAATATTCATGTATAATGAAGGTCCCAGAAAATCTCAGGCCCCAAATATTTCTCAACAGGGCATGCCAAACGTATGGAGCGTGCCAAATAGTGCCAACTGCATTGGCCAAACAGTGTCATCCATGCAAATACATCATTTTGTTTAAACCAGAAATGTATTAATTTGAGTTCTTGACAACTAAATACATTTTTAATTGACAGAAATACTTTTGCTAAATTGCTTTGAATTAAATTAAAAGCTGTCTGCCTTTTCTAACGTTAATGTTTTATGATGAACACTACTACCAGTATTTTTATATCTTTTTCTCCTCAGACAAAACAAAACATTTTTTTACATGTACTTGCAGTAAAATCAAAGAAAAAAAGTGCAATCATAAATCATAGATGTATTAAAAACAAAACAGTAGTGACTGCTTGTGGCAGCTCTGTCATATGCTTCGGAATTTCAACCTCATCAGCTTTTGCCTGAATAACACCGAATATTTCACTCAATACTTCACTGTAGTTATACAGGTATTTATGATAATATGAAATGTGGAATAAAATGCAACCTTTTATATGGAACAACATCATAAGCAGTATTGGTAGTTTGACCTTATTCTAAAGTGTGACGGAAGTGTCTTTAGATGTAGGCTGAGAGTGTTAAGGCTTTCAAAACCAATTGTAAAGACTTTTCAGCACTACCTTGTATTCCCAGCCTTGTTCATAGTCTAGTATCTGTTTTGTCTTTGTGTAGTTTAGGTTTATTCAGCCCTGTTTCTTGGCTGTGGTCTAAGCCTTTTGTTCCTGTCCTGTTTGCATTGTAAATGTTTGTTTATGCTGTCTGAGGATTGTGTCCTCCCCAAAATGTGACACTTTATGGCACTGTGTGGTTTTCTTTTCAATTGTTATTCATTTGAATCAATTAAATGTATTGTTTTGAGTAATTGGAACAGACAACGTTTATAAAATCAATTTAGGATTAATTCATTAAAACTGTAATGAATTATTTATCAATTATTTACCGTTATTGGTAATGCAACTTAAACAACTTGGTTAATACATTTAATAAAAATGCACATAAGATGTTTCTCTGGTTTATATACTTAATTGTTGTTATTAACAAATTATTTTTTATCATTCATTTCAAGGTATTTATTTAATTTTCGTTGAATGTATTGTTTGTTGTGTGTTTTACCCCTAAATTTCAAAATCATCTCAATGTTGGTAATATCTTTGTATCCCTCAAAAGTACAAAATCTGCTTTACTTACAGTAACTATTACAGTTATTATTTGCGTCAGACGGTCTATTCTCAGTCTGCTTGATTTCACTGTTTCAATTTTTTACTTACCCACCTTTGGTCTTTGATATAAATTCAGATCTGTCTAATATTTACATATAAGGCATTGGTATTTATACGAATAGGAGAAATTGGAATTTGGCAGTGAAGGAAATCCTACCATACTATTAGCTCAGATTGTTATTGCTGTTTGATGACAGTTTCACTGCGCCTGCTGTCAGAAGTGGTGATAAGAATTTTAAATACACTTTAAATCAATCAAAAAATGTATATTTTTTATATGTATACCGTGATTGTTATGAGAGCATCTTACATAAATGTTACAGCTTGTGATGTAGAGCACTCTTGTTTATCAACATAATATGTTTGTTATGCTGTATTTCGTTTTATTGCTGATCATGTTTTGGGGTGCTTCTTTGTGATAAAACGATTCAGTGGGATAGTTAAAATGGCCCAATTGTTCTGTGATATTTAAAGTTTCATGAATTGTGAAAAATTCCACATGATACCAGTGTTGACATGTCCGCATGTGTTTTTTATGTAAAGGTAATTATTTGGCCAGTTTACAGCACTGAATTGGGAGGGCTAAAACAATAATGTTATGATATTAGCAATAATACTGCTGTATAAGTGACAAATAACATTTGGTTACAGTATAAGAAAGTTAAAGAAAAGTAATGGCGATCTGACATTAGGGACTCTGATCTCACCCTCTGTCCTCTGCTGTTGACGGAATTTACTCTTCATCTCGATCTCCGCTCTGAGCGTGACGATCTCCAGCTCGTACTCCTGTCCCGTGTTCTCAAGTTGTGAGATTTCAGCCCGTAAGCGGCAGAGTTCCTCCTGCAGACTGGCGATATCGTTCTCTCTTTCAGCCGCAGCCTCCTCTGCTGCCTGCTGCAGGATCAGGACCTCCTCCTGCGTTGCCCGCAGCTCCTCCCGCGCCTCCTGCAGCTCAATTTCTTTCTCCTCTTCCAGGCTGACCATCTCCTCCTGAACAGAGCGAAGCTGAGCTGCAGGGGTTGGTAAATAATACACCTCAGCTCTTGACAATTTTTCAACCAGACAAGTATTTTACTTTCACTGCCCTGCTGTAAAACAGCTCACCGGCAAAC
Organism: Triplophysa dalaica; assembly: GCF_015846415.1. Classification (NCBI taxonomy): domain Eukaryota; kingdom Metazoa; phylum Chordata; class Actinopteri; order Cypriniformes; family Nemacheilidae; genus Triplophysa; species Triplophysa dalaica. Next base: position 13,827,579 of record NC_079565.1, on the reverse strand, counting down.
TTCTGTTTTATACTCATCAGACTTTTTTATTAACTTCCATCTACTTCTCATCAGTTTCAACACGCAAATCCACTGGTAAAGCATACTTTCAGGCAGGGGTGCCGCCAGAAATTCTGGGCCCTATGGAAACCAAAATTTCTGGGCCCCCTACAAATAGGATAATAAAAAGGTGGTCTGCTCTTCTTGGCCCTAAATCAGCCTGGGGCCTTAGAATCGTCCTAACCTTTAGCCCCTTTACGGCGCCCATGCTTTCAGGTACCGTATACCAAGCACCAAACCACTTTGAAATGCTTGTCTGGTTGTTTCAGCAGGGTCCATTTACATTTAGTCATTTAGCAGACGCCTCCAAAGCGACTTACAGGGAGTTCAGGAGCAATAAGTAAAACACGCTCACAAAACTATTTTACAATGCCCAATTAAGTTTTGGGTTTGGAAACTGGGTTTGTGTATTGAGAGTATGTGTCACCTTGCAGACGCTGGATCTGTCTTGTGAAGGCCTCAGCCTGATGAGCACTAGCTAATCGCTCATCCTCCAGAAGTCCTGATCAGAGATAAAGAAAGACACACTTTCAGATACAATTTATTTTGTTGGGACATTTTTACAACACAGCTATTTTTGCTGTGCTGAAATTCAGTACATTGGTATTATACTGCTCTTATAACAAATATATACAGTATTATAAATTAAAAATAAGTTTTTATGTGTGCCACCTATACAGTGTTTAGAAAAGTTGGGTCAGTTATTTTGCCTTGTTTGTTTTGCCGTAAAAATCTTTTAAACAGCCAAATTAGGGTCATCCTAGACCAATGCACAATATTCCCTCAAAACCAAACATGGGCTATCTAGGACTTTCCGTTTCAGACATAAAAATGCAACCATGCAGTACTCTCCAATATACTTGAAACCTGAGTATGAACGTGTGGCAGCTCTAGAGGGTAAAGTTGATCTTACGCCAGGCCTGTGATCATGACTAGAGTCCAGGGGCAGCAAAGCATGATCACTAAACAGATGATTCTGGAATGATCATATCCCTTATGCTGGTCAGGACAACCCGTCTGGATTCTTTCCTTTGCATGCAGCTGTCCTTTCACATGCCTGTCACGTTACACACACAAACCAGCCTAGATTTACTGGCCATGGGACCATTAACAGCATCCCTGGAGTCGGTGTCTGCTACATATCATGTGACTCATTAAAGAGCTATTGAGTGTTATTAATAGAGGCCTTTTCCTTGGTCAGTTATTCAGTTAAACAACTCATGGTGCTAAAAACAAGGAAATACCACATTTAAGTTCATCTCTAGCAAATAATTATTAATATTGTATATGGGTCACTCTTTAAAGATAGAATATCATGCTATGTCATGCATTATGACTTCTTTACACTGTTAAACGTGCTGGCTTCTAATGCTTAACATAGTCAATTAGTTAAGAAAAAACAAGTTGGACGTATGACGTAGTATTTCTGCACTTGATACACTCCCCCAGCACTCCAACTTGTTTCAGAATGTTTTTCCGCTTGCTTTATTGGTCATTCTCCCGGAAAAGCACGGCAAGGCGAAAGAGAGAGCCCACCCACAAGCCATCCGACGACTGAGACCCGCTTCTCATCAAGATTATCTGCGCTGCATCAAGATGGGATGCGGTGCGCTACAGCTTGTTACTCTTGCAATATTAAAGTTTAGGTATGTCTGTTTGTTCACTGCATTTCAGTGATGAATGTTTTATAAACGGTGGATATAACGCTGGATTTGGAGATTGTTTAAAACTGATAGATGGCGCGGTCCCAGTGCTAAAAGATGCCAGACATGAACTGCACGTGGTAAGTCAAACTAAGTCATAGGTCTGTGTTTTGTTGGCAATCGGCGTGTACGTGCATAATGTACGCAACACGAAGGGATTAATGTGATGATGTGTTGCTTCCCAATGCTGTAGTTCCTTTCCAATCTCCCCACTAGTCCCACCACTAGCAGCTTGTGATTTGCCGAAATAATCGTAACTGTATCTTTTTTTTATTAATTAGATGTAGCGCTATTGCGATTTTAATCGCTTTATTGATGACCATCATGCAGGGCCGGACCGTGGCATAGGCAGCTGGCAGTTTCCTAGGGCGCAAAATGAATAGAGGGGTCATGGAGCTCAGGAGACCATGGAGGTGCCGGGAGATCGGGAGGCCACAGACTGGAGGAGATAACGGTCACCGTGACCGTGGAGCCGGGTGAGCAGAGGCTGAGAGACGATGGGTGCTGAGATGTTACGCAAAAACGTCAGTTTGAGCATGGGCATGCGCAGAAGGAATCATCAGTGGAAGCAGAGTTTGCACAGCAGTGACCACGAAGTGATGCCAGGTATCAAGTTCCAGTCCATATTCCCTGATGGCTCAATCTTAAACTAAGAAATCATGTTACAGCACTCCTTTTATGTAACACCAAATGACCAGGGATGTACCGATCACACTTTTTGTGCCCCCGATTCGATCTGAGTAATTTTATTTTGAGTATCTACTGATCCGTGTCCCGATCTGATGCTTGGATTTTCCTGGTGCTAGGTGCATGCTCCAGGTATATACGATAATACGAGCATAATACGAGCATAATACAAATGATGTAGCCTAACATATTGTAACAAACATAATGACAGAATTAGTCTTTTCAACTAATTGAAATAGCAGGATTAGATTAAACATTAAAATGGCCCTCTTTATCAAGTTTAAAAAATAATTTGAAGTGTAATTTATAGTGTGGCTCCTGACCCATTTGTTTCCATGAAGAGAGCAGGGTTAAGAACCTGTACTGGAGTCAGCCACCAGGGAATGATCAAAGAGACTGCATCTTTGAAGGATGTGTGATGCATGCCTGGTCTGGAGGCTGCAAAAGGGATCACAGTCCAGTAGCAGCTGATCCACCAGGAGGAGGTTGTAAGGCAATAAAGCTTGTGAGCGGGGAGGCCAAGAAGCTCGCGAGCAGAGAGATTGGGAAGCTCGTAAAACAGGTAGGCAATGAAGCTTTTGAGCGGTGAGGCCATGAAGCTCATGAGCGGAGAGGCGGTGATGGAGGTGAAATAGGAGATAGATGATAAATGTAAATATCCATTATGGAGGTCTGGTATTCTGTCACGCTTGCTGTCACAGACCACAAACAAGAGGTGTCCAACAAATAACACATTTAATACTAATTCAAACAAAATATACAATAATTAGGAGTACACACAGAATAAAATGATACCAGACAAAGAATGGGGAGAACAGCATGAGTATAAGCTTGATCAGAAGAATCAGACTCTTCCTTTCTGTACAGCTCAGAAGGCCACCCTTACTATTAGGTCTGATGTAAATGTAGCTGATGTGATGCAAATAGTCTTCAACCAAAGGATTACAGCCCTCTTCAGCTGTATTTACTGCAGCTGCCGTACACATTTCGACTTTGCCATAAGTGGGATGCAATAATCAAAGTTGATTTATATCCAGCCCTATACAGCAGAACCTGTCCAAAGTGCTTTATATGCCTCAGGCAGTGTGTATAAAACACATAAATATAATTAACCAAAATAAATATGTATACATTTGACAGTTTTTCTCGATTGCTAACACACAATTAGTGAAACAATTCACAATTTTCTGACGACTATAAACCCATTCTCAGAACAATACACCAACTTGTAAAAACCCCACACAAAACGTCCTCATTTTGCAAAGGTTTAACCATGTTCTTATTCAGAAAACACACAATATAATGAACTGACGTGTGAAGATGTAAACTCAAATAGCACACATTTATCCATCAGTAAACATTCAGCAGCAAAACTAATGATACACCAATCAGAATCTCAGGATGATATCTATAGGAGCACAGGTCATTGTGCATCCTAGAATCATCTACTGGGCTTTATACTATTTAAACATACAGTATAATTACAGCACACACTTTATATGAGAGAAATTTTACTATTGTGTATCCAGTAAACTTTAGCATGTGTACACCCTCAAATGTGTCATTGTCGAGTTTACAAATGTGTGTTTGATGCCTTTTTTTCCCTGTTCCGTATTTTTGCAGATCTCAGAGACGACTAATTAAAGAAAATCTCCCATTTTATACTTTTACCAAATTGGACCAAAGGTGCAGAGGATGCCATATTTTATATTGCCTTCTACAAATCGCTCTGCTTATATTGATCGCTTATCTTCTCTGTAAGTCACTTTGGATAAAAGCATCTGCTAAATCCCTGAATGTTGTTTCTTAACTTTGATTTGCCATTAAGATCATCTACTTCCTCTGCTTTCATCTAAGATTCCTTTACACTGGTGTTACGTTTTATTTTTATTTCTATTTTTCCTAAAGCTCATTGTTGCATTCTTCTCTATCTTCAATCTTTTTTATTGTATATTCTAATAAAAACTAAGCTGTTGAAGTACATCTGTTTTTGAGGGCTTGTGTTGTTTTTTCAGCAAGTTTGAATGGTTTTGAGAAGAAAGTTTAATTTTGACCTGAAAATATGATGTTTAGGGAATAGGGTGAGAAGTTATGGATTTGTGTCTAGAGTTTTGAAGAAATGAGGCATGATTCCAAGAAATGTGTTTAAGCAATCAAGAAAAACTGTAATACATAAAGATGAACAAAAAAACTGAAAAGGTCAACAAAAACTATAGAGCAAGCCTTTACATTGCTTACATCTAGAAAACAAACAGCATATGGTGGGTTAGGTATGTTTTGATGCAGTAGCTTTAGGGCAGTCGTGGCCTAATGGTTAGAGAGTCGGACTTCACTTCACTTCACTTCACTTAAACCAGCTACGAACCAGCACATGACCAGCTCAATCCAGCAAACCAGCATCAAAACATACCAAACCAGCATATGCTGTTTTTGTCAACAGAGGTGTATGTTCAACCCAACATCATAAATGTAACCCAGCTAATTTGAGTTTATTTTGGGAAATTAAAATGTGTAGCCAATCGAAGTGCTAGATTTCACTAAATTTGTCTTGTTACAAAACAGGCATATGACTCGTCATAAGTCAAGAACCTACTGCATTTGAATCTAGCACCCACATCTGTTAGTTTACACTTTAACTTTACCTAATAATCTCAAATATTAATTCATTTGGAGTACTTTAATGATAGATGGATGTGCTTTTTGGAGCTTCAACATATAAAAAGATGACATAAAAAATATTCATATATTATTAAATATATTAATTTTTATGTAAACATGTATGTTCAAAAAGGAAGTCATATACATCTGGGATGGTATGACGGTGAATATATTTCATGTATGACTATAACATGAAAAAGACACCTCTTATTGTTAGCCATGTTTCATCAGTTTGGACTGTGTGTAAAGTTGTCTACGCACTCTTCATTTATTTTTATTTTTACGGCGTTGCTTATCGGACCATATTATATAATAACAGAGAGATTTTCACGTCAAGCTATGATACAATGTGCAATGACTTTTGTGTCAGACTGTATGATACACATTGGTCATAATCCAGCAGCAGCATTGACTGTCATCGTAAAAAGATATTCCTCTGCTGAACTTCAGAGGTTAAGATTCATCGCAATGGCAGTGTGGCTAACATGTCAACCATTAAAAACTGCTATAAAGAAAAATAACTGTACACATTGACCTGCCTTAAAATGGAGAATTTGTGAATTTAAATAGAGTGCTTTTAAAAGTCTTCAAGAAACTTTGAAGGACCATTTAAGCAGTAAAGACCTGTTTACACCAAGAACAACACATAATTCGGTAATACGGACTACTGAGTGAATAGCCTAAATGTATTTTCATCAGCCAAGTAATGCTGCTAAATTTTACCCCCGCTTTCAGATCATTCCCACAGCCCTGGCGAGAGCTTCTCACCTTGCATCTCCAGGAAGCTCTCCTCATGTTTCTGAGACATGTCTCGGGCTTCTTCCAGCTCTATCAGAAGCTGCAGCATTTGAGCCCTCAGCTCCTCCATCTCCTGCTCCTCAGACAGTTCCTCCTTTACACAGGCCTTCACATCCTTTACCTCTTCTCTTCTTCTGTGTTTTGCAGAATGTCGCGTTCCTTCTCCAAGATCTCAGTGCCCATCATGCTCGAGTCTGCTCTCAGATCTCTGTCACCTGAGCAAGAGATGTACATAACATTTAATCTTTACCCTAAACACTCAGATTGTGATGTATTCAATAAAATTTGAATGATCTTATGTATTGATCTGTTTGTATATTTGTAAAATTTTGCCACTAGCTTGAAAAAAAGGATCTACAATGTCTGTAGATAAGGGGTAGTTCAAGGCATCTCCGGTCTCATGCTTTGGTGTTAGTATGAATGTGTGAGTTTATATGTGTGGGAAGGGGGGTGTTCACGGCATTTGTGCATTAGCAGCCGTAGTGGGCGACATTATGTGTGGGTGCAGTGAATTGGCAGGTGCTACAATATGCCATGTGGGCGAAAAAGGGATAAAAGCTTTGAAAATGCAACAAAAGGGGTGAAATGAATAAATGAATGTGGAGAATGATCAAAGGACCGAATTGGAAAGTTTCTGTTATTTTGACTTCTTCATCTTTAGTTCTGCATCTGTACTGTAAATCTTTTGGTTACTTCTATGCTTTTTATGAAAAAAAACATTAAATCCTTAATAATAGTGTTCTGATATTATTATATGGTGTGAAAACGTCACCATGTATGCAATATGAATATATTTATCACACATCAACAGCTCCTGCATTTGAGAAGCAGATAACAGCAAATGGAAATATGGCAAAATCTCATTAATGCTCACTATTTTTTAAGCATAAGTGGAAACACAGAAAAAGATAAATAATGGAGGCTTCTGTATGTCTTCACAAAAAGTGACCACAAAGATGCTATCTACAAACCTACACACATACATAAATATAACCAGCAACAAAACAGAAGAACAGTCTCTTTACCTGCGCACAGGATGACTCCATGTCCATGATAACCACAGTAGAAGAACTCGCAGAATGAGCGTAGAGACAGTCACCCACTCCAGCTCTCTCTCTCTCGCTCAACCCATTATGTAAGGTATGACACAAAATATTAAAAAAATAATTCCAGAGAGAAATGCAGCAGAGGGCTGTTTAATACATGATACATGAATAGATCTCTCTTTTAAACATTTGCTATTTATCAGACTAAAGCCTCTGTAGTACCTGTAAAGCATATCAGTGTGCATAAAACATAAAATATTCACTGTTCATGTGGTCGTGTGGGGGTGGGTAGGTGCAAAAGAGCACACATGCCACAAAAACACAGTGCACATCCTCATGTCTTGACGGAACATGAAGTGCTTTAGGATTTAGATTTCACACTGACCTTTTGTTCCAGTATGTGGGAGTTTGAAGGAAACGTCCCGAAATGCAGCAAAGAAAAAAGGAATATAAACTGTCAATTTCTAAACAAATGAATTGTGCAGTAGTGAAACGAAATGTTATTATAATGGTTTGATATTGCTATGTAACAGACCAGAAGCTATGCTTCTACTGTATAGTGCATCTCTGAAATGAAGAGAGCCAGTCATTTGAAAATAATTGATCATGACTGTTGCTGTATTCTACTGTGGGTAAATACCTTGTTGTATTCAGGCAGAAGTAGGTTTCAAAATACACAAACTGCTTTTGAATAAAGCTATGTATCAAAGCTGCATGTTGCCAGTAATGTTATATGAAAGGTGAAAAACAGTGTAAATACTTTTTCAAAACAGAGCAGTATTTCCCATCTTCACACTTTCCTCTGGCAGTGGATTGTTGCTAAGCAACTAAATGTAAAATGTATGTTAGAAATAGGGCAGCTGAAATTATAACACACACTAAGATAACACAGGTCACATGTGAGGAATAAACAATACACCTTTTCGATTGTCATTTTGGGGTGAACTAATCTTTTAACTTTTTCAATACAGACAAATATCTTCGACTGAGAGTTTGAAAGTTTTACGTTAGATAACACTGACATGACATAACAAATATTTATTTTTAAATTATAACTTATATAAGCCATTTTAGAAGACATTAAAATTGATTAAAAACATTCCAATTTTATGATCGGTCCTCTACTATATCAAGTGTCCTGACATGCAGCTGCTGCACTGTAGTTGAATACTCATGTGAAAATGAGTGGAGAAGATAAAAGAGGTTTCTGACGCACACATTTAAGACAGTAGTCACCAGCTCCCTCAGAGCTTTTACTTCAAATTTGAAATGCGATTCTGTAAATCCTAATACTGAGTTTAAGCATGAGTTATTACTTTAAATTAAGATATATTATATTATTATATGAAACGTTCTTAGGTTGTCATAATAGGTGCCACTTGGTTGCAGTTGTTAATACCATAAAAGAATAGAATGGAATGGAATAGAACAGAACAGAATACACTTTATTGTCCCATTTCTGGGAAATTTGTCTTGGACATCAAGGCACAGCCAATACGCAGCCTGCAGAACACAATAAATACAATAAATAAAATACATCAGCAGCTCATGACACATCATTGCCAATATACACAACACCACACAACACAATAGATAAAATAGCTACAATCACATCTCGATAGTAGCAACTTGTTGTGTCCTATCCCTATTTAAAATTTTGACCGCAGTTGGCATAAAATACATTTTAAAACGATTATACAGGGAAGGAAAAGTACTCAAGGATTTACATTCTCCTAAGTCTACAAAAACAGTTCACGTCAGAGGGCAGGTGATGTGGCCTCTAGCGGTGAGATAGGAAAGTGCCGCTTTAGTGTCACATTGACTGTCACCGAGCTGAATTTAGACGCTTCTGACCATGAACAAACTATTCAATATACAGACACGACAGAGATCAAGAAGATAGATTCATGTCAATGAGTGATGGGGAATGGGCTCTGCACCGAGCAAGCAGGTGGATGAAGGTAAACCTCAGTTATTTTCTCGGCTTGTTTGAAAGAAACAATCATATCCTAACCTTCAAGGTTTATTTTGTAAGGCACCCCTTACAGTCATTTATTTAAAATAATTTTGCTGTAAGAAATAATAATGACAGATAAGCCGTATAAATGATAATGCTGAATGTTCCCGTGGTGCTGTAATAAATTAGGTTGTAGGTTAATCCGTATTGTTTTCTGACGTAAAACTCAATGCAATCCAATTTAAAAGGATTTAATTTTTGTTAGAAAAGGATAAATAGCATAATAAAAAATAAATACCACACATTTACATACAAAAGCTTTCTCCACGTACAATATCTCCCGATAGAGAAGACATTCAGATGTACACGTGTTACTGGGGTTAACTTTATCTTAAAAAGATTTTTAATGCTTTTCAAGTATTTAACAATTATGTACCCCTTTCTAGTAATATACTTTGAAATTGTCTTAAGAAACGGGTGGTGAAAGAAAGGTGAGTAATTTGGACACCTGAATTTTTTTATTGCTACATATGTATCATACGTTATTTATTATTTATTTGGCATTATTGTGAATTAGTAACGTAAGTCACTATTAAAAGGGAGCAAACCCAATGATACATTTATATTCTATTAGGATTAAGACCTCTGTATTTAAAAGAGTGTTTTTTCATCACTTTTTCATTGCCAGTAAAGGAACAGTCTCTCAGCGGTGTCACATCAACTTCATCCTCCTCCTCCTCATCATCATCATCATCATCCCCATCACCTTCATCGTTAAATAACGCTTCAGCGCCGCTCATCATCATCACAGCTCCATCTCGAGAAAACCTCTTAGAAAAACCTGCTGGTCTTAAATTAGAAGATGTAAGTAAAGAGCCGAGACCAAGTGGAAGTCCCGTGTTTGTCGGCCGAGGTCGATTCATGCCGGGAAAAACCTGATTTGCCGAGGTATGACATGCAAATGTTTACTGTAAAGTTAAAGCCTTCTACCGTAATCATTAGTAAATGGGAAATGTTACTGGTTGCTATTGTAGAACTGTGCTTTCGTTATTTTCCTTCAGGAGGCGCTTGGTCGCTAGAAACGAATCCGTCAAATCAGTGGCGTCAATTCCACTAAAGAAAAGGTATGGAAGACTCTCGTGAGATCATCAAATCTTACTACTGTACCTCAACATGACATGATGATATTATTAATTCCTGACCCGATCATGCTGCTACTGCAGCAGCCATCCTCAAATATAATAAAGCACTACCCGCTTTAAATACTCTATTGATGAAAACGTATAAAGTTTATAAGAAATGGAGACAGATCTGATATGTGAAACTTTAGAAGAATGAGTTTACACTCTTTTCTCGTAGAGGAGCCTGCAATAAAATATAACTTTGAATTAACGTGAGGCGACAGGACCTCCTGGAGCCATTGATAGATAGTGTTCTGCCAACGAAAGTCCAAAACGCTGGAGCGTCACGTGATTCATGGAGCTTTCAGATAGTTGCAGGAAGTTATCTTTTCTATTTAAATCCTTTATTTCTGTCATTATTTTATTCATTAAATGGCTTTCGTCTTTTAATTGGTTAGAAGTTTACCTCAGTCGGTCTGTTTAGTCGCAGCTCCATGCGTAACTAGTAACTTCCGGGAACTATTGAGAGCCCGTGTCACGTGATTCATGGAGCCTTTAGATATGAGGAAGTTATGTTTTCTCTTTAAATGCTTTAATTCTTTCATTTTTTTATTCTTTAAATGGGTTAGAAGTTTACATCAGTTGGTCTGTTTAGTCGCAGCTCCATGTTAGTAACTTCAGGGAACTATTTGAAACTGTTCCATTAGAGTCAACGTAGAATACGCGAGTCTCTCTATTATTGGCTCTGGACCCTGCCATACCCAAATGACGCCCCCTGCGTTAAATCTCGGGATTGTTTGTCTTATTGCAGACATTTGTGCATCAAACATTACAGTCATTTAAAAGTGAAAGCGTTTGGTTTATTCAGACCAGTACATAGAAAAGTAGCAGTCACGCTGTCCAACTTTAATATACATTGAAATGAAAATAGATAGTTAAGAATTTAAATATAAGAAAATAGGTGGATTCAAAATGAAAAAGTACCTCAGTGTACCGTCTGAATACTGCACCAGCATACTATTTAACTCCGTGAAAGCAAACAGTCGTCCAAAGGAACGTCAACATGAACGAATGTTAACTTTCACGGAGTTATTTTCTCCCCCTTGTGATCACGCAGCCTGTTTAATTAACGTGAGTTAACTGGAATGACTGGAGATGGAAAGCACAACAGACACCGATCTAGAGTGCTTAAAGCTGAAATCTTTAAAAACCAACAAGACGTTTGTAGTACCGCAGAGTGAACGGGTGAGAAGAGTGTTGCTACTCTCAGTGCAGTTCACATTAAATACTTCCATCGTCGCCTTGCTTGGAATTATAAGGTTCTAAATGATCTGTATTCTGAGCAGATCTGAGATATTACGCGACGCGACACGACAAAAAAACATTAGACACGCTTTAGAACTCATTATAATATTTCATTTTTGTCCACACTGGATGCGGCACGGCGCCTGTATCGTCTGGTGTAAATACAGGGTCGGGTTCAACGTTTTTGCATTACATTTTACACAAGACAAAACTTTTTTGATTTCCAAAAGCTGTCGCAGATGTTAATATGTAAATAACTCAATTTTTACTAAAACGGAAGATAACCTTATGATTCCAAGGTGACGTAGTTTCTAAAATCACGTGTGCCCTGTTTAATTGTATAGAGAAAGGTATGAAACTGTTTTGCGTTTATTGGGATTGTTACAATAATTGAAAATTTGTGTGTGTGTAGTTGGGAAAATGCCGGAGTGTGAAAGAATTTGAGAAGATGAATCGCATTGGAGAGGGAACATATGGCATAGTGTGTGAGTTTCACCTGCATACTTCTGTATTTTAACTATAATGTTCCAATAGAAATAAAACCCACATAAATTATTTAAACACAAATTCACATACGCGTATTGAACCGTAAATGTCAAACCCAGCAGTTCAATATTATAAGATGACGGTATATTCAGATAATCATTTTCAAACAGCTACTTTATGTCATTTGAATGATTCCTTAAGATTAAGACTTAGATTAAGATTATTTATTTGTGATTTACAGACCGAGCACGTGATACAAGAACAAATGAAATCGTTGCTCTAAAGAAAGTTCGAATGGACAAGGAGAAAGATGGTTAGTATTCCACCCTTACCTTTTTACTACCTTAAATATTGTTATTCAAGTGTGAGAATAGCACTGAAATAGCCAAATAATCAAAAAAATTACTTTGTGAATTATTTATATTTGCCACAATATTTTTATACATCTTCACAGAAGACATTGGTGTCATTGTAATTTTTTTCCGAATTAAAATAAGCTTTAAGGTTTTGAATTAAAATAAGCTTTAAGGCAGCATAAAATACATCTGAGCTGCATATACTTGAGCGGGACACTGAAGGAACTTGTTGACTAATAAGACTTTCGGATAGAAAAGAAATTGCTAACAGTGTTGTGTGCAGTTGCCTTCAGTAAAAGCTGTTTTTGAATAAATGAGATATATTTTAATTCTCCAGGTTGTATTCCCTTTAAAGGATAGTTCACCAAAAATGATATAATCATTTTCTCCCCCTCAAGTCATTTCAAACCTGTAAAACTTTCTTCTGCGGAACACACACTGTAAGAAGATAGTTTGAAGAATGTTGGTAACCAAACAAAATTTGCCTCCACTCTGGACACAAAACCACTAAGACTGTTCCTAAAATATCTTCTTTTGTGTTCAACAGTAAAGAGTCATAAACGGGCTTTAAATGACACGATGGTTTGTAATTGATAACAGAATTTATATGTTATTTTTACTGTCCCCTTAAAGTCACTATGAAATCAAAATTAGCAGTTCTTATTTCTTATAATATCTTGCTGTTTATTTTAACACACGCGTCGTTGTTGTTACTTTTATAAAATGAATGTGCCCTCATAATCTTTTATCATAATCATAAACTTGCCCTTTTAAACAACATCTGTTCTTTGCATGTCTCGCGCGGAGTGCAGCACTATACTAACTGACAGTACATTGGCCAGGCTTTCAGACTTCAAAAAATTCCAATCAATTCCCAATTGTGGAAATCAAGCCCCTCCCTATTTCTTATTCCAGAAGCCATTACACTATTGCAACTTCCATTTCATGCCAACTTTAGAATCTAACTAAATATATTAGCCTGGATCATTTACATTAGGTGAACCTGGGGCTGTCATGATATTATAAAATGTACAGCCTCAGTCACTTATCAAACTTTTGATCACATAAGTTATGTATTCCTTTCTTTATTTTATTTTGTTGTTCTGTGCATGTGTTTAGGGATTCCCATCAGCAGTTTACGGGAAATCAACCTTCTTATCCGACTGAGACACCCAAACATTGTGGAGCTAAAGGAAGTGGTGGTTGGAAGCCATTTGGAAAGGTTAAACATGCAAAAAAAAAAATTTTCCATGTTTAAATATGAACCATTTCATTGGCTTGTTTGAAGTTTTGTATTGCATCTTGTGGGTTTTCCCATCAGCCTTTTTCTGGTGATGAGTTACTGTGAGCAGGATTTGGCCAGTCTGCTGGAGAACATGCAGTCACCATTCTCTGAAGCTCAGGTATGATTGGTGGCACCCATCTTGTCTTATTTCTCATCAAGACAAAATGTTTGTCATGCTGTAGTACATAAATAGAATGTATATATGACTTGACTCTTTTACTTTTCTTTCTTTAGGTAAAATGTATAGTTCTTCAGCTGCTTAAAGGACTGGAATATTTACATCAAAACTTCATTCTTCACAGGTCAGTTTGTGTTCTCCACATTGCTCCTTAAGTTTATGATGCCTTACGTTGTTACAGAGCTCGTTTTTGTCCCAAAATAATTTCTTCGATAACACATACTTTTAACTAATTCTATATTATTTTGGTCTCTTGCTCTTTTCCAAACGTATGAGTCCAAAGTAATGATAATGATAATGCGATATGAATAATTTTATATATGTAGTCTTCTTTTGTTATTTCACATCTTCTCTTATGCGTTTATGAAAGGGATTTGAAAGTTTCCAATCTGTTGATGACAGACAAGGGCTGTGTTAAAATAGGTGAGTGATGAATATGTTTGTATTTCTTGAGGGTGCTTAGTGGTATGCTACGTCTGAGTGTGCTTATCTGTCTTGAAGTTAACGTAACAACTTACTTGGGTTCATCACAAAAAATCTTCCACATGTCAAAAAACAACACAATAAACCACATATTCTGTGAAATTGTAAAATAAAACTATAAATAGTGTATCGATAGCATGTCTGATGTTTTTTCCAGCTGATTTCGGTCTGGCACGTGTTTATGGAATTCCATTACAGCCTATGACTCCTCGAGTAGTCACGCTGTGGTAAGCAAGCAGACAGACAGACTTAATACCTGTCAAGCTGTTTTATCTGGTTTAATCCACCAAATCCCTCTGCCTATCAATGACACAGTTGTCCTTACAGGTATCGGGCACCAGAGCTCCTCCTAGGGACCAAGACACAAACCGCTGCTCTGGATATGTGGTGAGATCTGAAGGGTGCTAGAATAGATGATCCTGGGCTTTTCTAAAACCACCATGTTCCTTACATTATATAAGACCTTGGATGAGTTGTTTTGTAGTAATATTCTTTAAATGTTGTTTTGTAGGGCAGTTGGGTGCATCTTTGCAGAGCTTCTTGCCCATAAACCTCTTCTACCTGGAGCATCAGAGATCCAGCAGGTGGATTTGATCGTACAGCTCCTGGGAACACCCAGTGAGAACATCTGGCCGGTAATTTGTCTTGAGTATCAAAAATGGAGAAAGCATTTGATGTTTTCAGTCAGAAAATATGCTAGAGAAAACGATTGTGACAGTTACTAAACTGGTATTGATGTTGATATTGTTTGATAAAGGGAATAACAGTGGGATTTCTTGGGATTTGTAGGGTTTCTCACGACTGCCGTTGGTTGGCCAGTACAGTATTAGGAAGCAGCCCTACAATAACTTAAAGAACAAGTTCACATGGTTATCAGAAGCTGGTCTGAGACTGCTCAATCTCTGTTCATGTACAACCCACAACGCAGGTTAGTCTACAGCTGGCTTACTGCACGTTTATATGTTTCAGGTTGATCTAATAGTAGTTATGGTACAGAAATTAAATAACCAAATATAAAATAAGCCTTTATTAACATTAACGTCCTATACCATATAAACCTTACTAAAGTCATGATGTAATCAGTCAGGAACAGTGAATGTTTTTTCTCTTCGTCCTCTGTTGTTTGATGAACGATAAAAATAGAGATGTTTATAATGCTGCTGTCCCTTTAAGAGATGCATGGATGTAATAAACTGTAACATGCGCTTTGTTTCAAAACCGTTTCTGTTTACTTAAGACATAATGGATTACTTTTACAACCATACATGCTAATAGCATTTTGGGTGGATATGTTTGTTAAGAACACGTGAAAGAGGACTCAATTCAGTATTTTGCGCGTTGTTGCTGAAACGGCTTTCCGGTGTTCTAACAAATTGTGCTTCCCTGTAAAATTTTGCTACCTCCATACAAAACAACACTTACACCTAAATTACCCCTCCCCCGACCCTATCACAAATCGAGGGTAGCAAAATTCG
The DNA here is from genome assembly GCF_015846415.1 of Triplophysa dalaica. Lineage (NCBI taxonomy): Eukaryota > Metazoa > Chordata > Actinopteri > Cypriniformes > Nemacheilidae > Triplophysa > Triplophysa dalaica. The sequence continues at coordinate 13,812,002 of NC_079565.1, read as the reverse complement.
ATGGGTGGCATAAATCGTTGCGCAAATTATACACACGTCAGTGAGAACCGAATCGAGATCTCTTTTCCGTCGTCTTGAGAATATGGCAAGGCTTAAAAACCTGCAAATTATAAACTGTCGTGGCGATACGGCACTGGCCCGATCGGGCAACTGGCCCTAAGGTCTCCCATGCTGGCCCCAGCCAGTCCTTATTGTCGAGACCTGAACATGTTAGTCCAAATCTAAAGAATAAATTAAACCAGTATTATTTTTATTACATTGTGAAATTATAAATGCTGTCAAAAAGAACATGTTAATGCATGAGATTATTTTTTCAGATCAAGGGGTTAAAAAATATTTAACACAATTGACATAGCATCTGTTTTTTCGGTAATCCTTTTGCTAGCATTACAGTATATGATTGTGCTCTTCTTCGTGCAAAGGCTTTTAAACAATTTAAGCACGATTGAAACGGTTGCTTTGACTCGTCTAGTATTAGATAGACATGCAGCTTCATATTGCTTTTGAATATGGGCTGAAGGTCACATGACTGAAATGTTAAGCAGTGCATGTAAATAAAATGATTTTTCATTTGTTAATTTGTCATAAACTGCAAATAAAAAACTGTTATCATAGCTGTAGTGTTGTTTTCATGCTTGTTGATATTGCGCTTATATTTGCATTGCGTTAAGGCAGATGTACAAGAAAACCAGAGCTCAGAAAAACAACATACAACATAAATAATAAGATGAACCATAAAAGTAATATATAATAGAGAAGGTAAGGGAGAAAGCAAACGCAAACCAGAGGAGAGCCAGTTCTTCCCTAACAACACTGCTGCATCTTGACAGGCTTAACTTGTATAAGCAAATTAAGCTATGCAAAACAATACATCTTAAGAATGTGCAAATAGAAAATTACAAATAGACACAGTGTTTTGTGAATTCCTAATTGGGTTTTGAGCCATAATGAATATATTATTCATCTCTTTGATTCTTATAGAGCCACAGCTAAAGAATGTTTAGAAAGCTCCTACTTCAAGGAAAAGCCTTTGCGTAAGTAAACTTTCTTTATTTAGCTTTAAAGTTTGGCGAGACTTTTAAGAAGCTTTGTTCTCTTGTTTTACTCTGCAGCGTGTGAACCGGAGCTGATGCCCACATTCCCTCATCACAGAAACAAACGTGCTGGACCTGCAGCTGAAAGCCAGTCTAAACGGAGCAAAATATGAAACCATTCTGCTGCCTGATTATGTTTATCATGTGATTATACAGAATGTTTTGTACAGGTTACAAATGAATGTGACTTAAATTGTACATAGATTCAAAAAGTGTGTGAAAAGTTGTTTTTGTGTTTTCACAAAATGAGTTCAAAGTTAAATCGCAAAAATAAAGTATATTTTTTGTTTAAAGATGATTCCGTAGCAATTGTTTGATAATGTTTAGGATCATTTTACCATCTCTACCCTAGCTAAAGCATCAATAACATGAAAATGTATTGCCTTTTTGTACCATTAAAAATAAGCAAATAGCAGAATCGATATAAATATTACCTATTTTTTGATCCCAGGAGTGTCATGCTCTGCCAGCCACAGGAACGCAAGTGCAACAGTGCCTTGTGATCAAATCCAAAATATAATTTGGGGTAAACGCATTCGTAAAATGCATTGAAGCTGCACTATTTACTATACAGGATTTTCCAAAGAAATAAAATATGGGATTCTATAAAATATGTAAACTTGACATGACATAGCTTTGTGTCTTGTATTTAGGATATTTTCCATACATATCTTTTAAAGAGCTTTAATGATTTTGAATGTTTAAGTTAATATTTATTTTATATTTTCTTTCTTTTAGGTATGAAGAATATTGGGTAACACTTCAGTGAAGAGGGCAATTCTCACTATTAACTACTTGTTATTAGCATGCCTATTATTGGCATATTGGCTGTATATTAATATTTTTAAGCACATATTCTGCATGACCTTAAAGTAACCCTTTATGAACCCTTTATAATCTGCCTTTTGCAGCGCATAATGACGTAACCAAAAGTGTAAGAAATACCTCACAACATTTAATTGCTTGTTTACATTCATATGTTGCACTGGGAACCAGCCAAAAAAGTATTTAAATATTTTTTACAACTAGGCCTATACATTTCTATACTGCTTGTTATTTTATTGCTAAGAGTATAACTTCTGGAAGTGTATTTGTCACGTTAGGCCTTGTTTTACACTATACATAACCTTGGATTAGTGCCACTTTTATTTCCGGGCAATTTTGAAATGAGTTTAGCACCACGTTTGAAACCCTGCATTGAGGTGTCAGAGATATTACATTTACATGTGGTCAGTTAGTAGACATTTTTAACCAAATGAGGCAAGAAAGCATAGGTGCTATGGACTGGTGACTCAGTAAGCCTAACACAGCACAGGATGCTACACAAATGCATAAATATAATTTTTCATTTTAATTATTGAGTTTCTATGTATAATTGTTTGGAGGATCTATTGACAGAAATGCATTATACAGTATGTGAGGGACTCTACATATGTAGAAACCATACGCAGAAGTTTAATAGCAACGGCAACAATCCAATACAGCAACCTGATCCATAGTCAAAGAAACAGGCAGTGAATCAATACCAATAGATCAGTCTGACCAGGCAAACAAGGAAGAAACAGTTACCCAAATCGTCTTGACGATTGTGCTTGCCTTCTTGGATTTACAACCCAGATAGCACAGGTACATCTGTAAGATCTCTGCTAACAGATAGCTGTCTGCCAGATATACGTGTGCTATTAGGGAAATAACAAATAACTTGTTACAGAACCCCATCTCCTGCAGGGACGTCCCCTTTGTCATGGTGGAGGACGATTGGGGTGCGCTTAACTATGAATAACATTTAAATGTTAAATTTGCTATGTGTTTTCCTCCAAATAATCTAAAAAAACCTTTGAATTTTATACATTTACATAATTGAGCAAATTCGGATAAAATCTTTTGTTCTAATAGTGGCCTTCAGTTATTTCAGTTTTTATTACTGGGATTAATTAATTGCCTTTGATTCAGAGCACATCACACTACATATGTAAACATGGGTAGTTCATGAATAAATCATACATGTGTCCTATGGTGTGACATAGCAAAACAATTAAAAACAAACTGATATTATTACAATGTTTTATATTATTAATATATTTATTGTATAAAATAGGCTAAGATGTATCTTCATTGTTAGTTTTTTTTTTTAAAATTATTGCCGTCACACCATAAAACAAATTTGCATATGAGTCACATATCAACCTTAAGCACACTGAGTACAGTACACAAATAACTTCACACAAATAAGCTTTATCAGTTCAGAACAATGGTGTTCATCAAAACAATTGACAGCTAATGGTTAACATGAAGACACGAGAAAACTGTCATATAGAACTCTAACCTCCAGATTTACAGATATTAACCTCGGGAATAACAGAGACAAATCATGCTGTGCTGCGGTAACACTGCATTTAACATGCCTTCATGTTAACATATCGGCTTCAACAGTACGCTTAAATAAATCTGCAGGTGAATCGTAGACGCATAAATCTAAATAACACTGTCAATAAATACGAAAATGTCAATTTTGTTAAACTCCCCTGGGGAACAATTTATCAGCGAGCATGGATATATGAATGCAGACATGAGATGATTTACTCAGACCAAGTATATCTGATAAAGTGCTGGACACAATAGATATTAATAAAGCTCAATTTGATCTGTCACATTCCCTTACTTATCAAAGTAATACGAATAAATTAAAATAAATATCGATGAGATTATTTTTGAGCTGTAATCCACTGGACAATTAATTAACTCGTCTGGATACAGGGGAAAAGAGACAAAACAATACTATGTACAGAACATATGCGTCAACAAATCTGATTATGTAAACACAATTTAGCAAGCATAAACACACCTATCTTGCCAGACAGTTAAAACTCTGAAATGTTCTGTAGTGTTGGGCCATTAGAGACATTAGATCAGATAACATGCTGATGATCACCGTTGCCTTTTGAAAGCAGGTAGTCCTGGTTTGGTTGAGACAGCTACAAATGAATCAATGTTTGGAGTGCAGGTATGTATTGTGGTTCAGCCTTCCTGTCCGAAATCCTCTGTGAACTTCTTGACCTTCAGCAGGTCTTCTGTGTTGACGGTGGGCCGTGTGGTCGCCAGTGAACGCAGCATATCAGACTGCGCAAACAGAAAGAGCCATTTAAGCACACAGATGCAAATACAATGTTATTTCTGTTTACAAAACTAGATTGTGACAGTTGTGGTTAGTTGTTTTACATATCCAGCACTCTTTCTGACAATTCTTGGTAAGCAAAACAGAATGTATGCTAACAATTAAGGCTGCCCCGACAAGAGATCTTTGCAGTCGACTAGTAGTCATTCATTTAGTTGACTATTTGCACATTTATGATATTACAGCACAGTGGATGGTGTTTATAGACCAAGCAAAATCAATCTAATACATAATATCTAATAAATAAACAAACGCAGTCTCTCGGTGAGCGAGCCAACACTGCCCTGCTGTGGCGAGAAACCCAAACTCCAATAATGTATAAAAATATATATATAAACCTCGGGAGAAATCAAATCGACCTCAAAAAAATGTGTTCATCTTCTAATGGAATAACGAATAGTCGGCTACAAGGGGACAGCCTAACAATCGCATGCTTGGCTATGCAAAAATGGTGTTAAAGTGTGTGACAGAAGGATCTCACCATGCACACTATGGGCTCCAGTAGTTTGTCACCAGGTACATCCATCCAGGTCATCTCTATAGCGTCAGGGTCACCAGGAGAACATGGGGTCAGGAGGTCATCCACCATCAACGTAATGTTACTGCGAGAGGGTCCTCGCACCTGAAGAGCGAAGAGACTTCATAAACATTCACCTTTATTTAAACAAACATTTTAGTCACATAAGTATTTTTTTTATTTGGAGCGCAAATAGCATATTCTAGAGTAAAATGGCAAGTTCTATTTGATGTACTGCAGCAAAATAGTGAAACAAAGTACACTTTGACTTAGGGTGGGCCAGATTTTGTTCCAAAAAAAGTCACTGCAGTTCGTTCGTCCATTTCGTTCAAGCTATAACGCCACTTTCAGTTTGAAAGAATTAACAATGGGCTGTAGAATCACAATGACATTGAGCTGTAAAGATTTACTTCATATCAGTGACTATTGAAACAGTAAACTGACCTAAAACAGTTTCTTTCTATTCAATCAAAAACATTTGGCTGGATGTTGCCGCCCACATGTTGCCTTCTACATAAATGCAGTGAAAAAAGTGTTACCTTTTTAAAATGTGTAGCAGACTGCACTTTCCTGACGGGCTGCATGAGGGCATCTCGTACTATGACGCTGATGTCAGCTCCAGAGTACCCATCTGTCTTGCGGGCCAGCTGTCGCAGGTCCACCTCTGTCAGACTGTGAGGCGTGTTACCCAAATGCAGGCGGAAAATGGAGGCCCGTGCCGGCTCCTCAGGCAGAGGGATGTAGATGCGCTTCTCAAACCTGCATGGATAAAATACAGAGCAGCAGATCTTATCTGGGTCTTCGCCACTGTCCTATGGCTTGTTCACTGGGAAACTTTTAATATTGAGACAATAACCTTAAAATGGCTACAAATGCAAGTTTGATTTTAATCCTAGATACTTGATCTTTTTTTAAGTGAAATATTGTAGTGCAAGACATATTTTTTTTATACAAATACACATACAGTACTGACAATATATTCCCAAAGCTCAGATACAAAATCGGATATAAAATGTTATTGACTCGATAACATGTACTTCAAGGCTACTTAAACAATGCAGCGCGCGAGTCACTTTAAGAAATGTGGGCTTGCTTTGTGGGGGTTTGCAGATAAATTAATCAATTTGTATAATGTTGCTAAATGGAATTCTACAACACAGACCTTGCTGCAGTACAGTTTGCATCCTTCCCAAAAATTGTTTTTTTCTAGCAGTCCAACACAGTTATCATTTTCGCGTCATGTTTAAATGGCAAATGCATTTCCACCCATTGGGGTGCTGGTCTGAAAACGAGGGGCTCTATTTTAGCGATCTATGTGCATGGTCTAAAGCGCACGGTGTAAGTAGGTGTGTCCGATCCACTTTTGCTAGTTATAGGACGGAAAAAGTCAGCGCGCCATGCGCATGGTCTGAAAGGGTTGTCCCTATTCTCTTATAGAGTCATGGGTGTGTTTTGGGCAAAACGTGCAGTAGGCCAATCAGAGTTTTGTCTCCCAGTCCCTTTAAGAGCCAATTGCGCACCCATGGCGGATCGGGGATCAAATACTTATTTCGCTGAATGAAATGCAAATCAATTTACAACCTTTATATAACATTGAATTTTTATGACAATCTGTCTCTATCAGTTAAAATAACCTAACATAAAAGATTTTTAATTTCCTTGTAAGCAGGCAAACTTAGAAAATCAGCAGGGGATATTTCCCTCAGTGTATGTGTGTTGTGGTACATCTTCTGCTGCGTATATTTTGAGTTTCTGTGCCAGAGCGCCCTCTACGCTTTGCAAAAATGAAATAAAACGAAAATAAATAGTGGTGGTCCATTAGTTAACCTCACACACGAACAAGCAGAACGACAATCGCACTTCACACAAACGAGCTGCTCTGTCTAATGTAACTGCCAAACTGTATCGCACACAAGCTACACAAATAAACATATTCGTAGCACAGACCAATTTTTTCGGTGGCAAGCACAATATATATGTCACATTGTACAGCCTTGGACTTTAGACAGGAAGTGAATTTTTCAGCAGAATTTGCAGCTGGAAATATCCGTTTTACCTTCTGCGGATAGCAGCATCAAGAACCCAGGGAATGTTGGTAGCACCCAGAACCAAAACTCCATCATTATTATTACCAACACCTGCCAATGAGAAAAGACCCATTGAACACTTCCAATAGCCAACTGCATTTTGCTCTGTTTTGGACATTGTACTGCACCGTGCCAGAGAGTACCCAAGTTTTTTTTTACTATCACAGAAGAGTGTTTCTTACCCTGCATTTGCACTAGAAACTCTGTTTTGATTCTCCGCGCAGCTTCACTTTCATTCTCATTCCTGGATCCACAAAGAGAATCCACCTCATCTATGAAGATAATGGAGGGCTTATGCTGGCGAGCCAGATCGAACAGATTCTTCACCAGTCTGCGACACAAAATCAATCATTCATAGAGTCTTCAACTACATGCAGATGTTTAGAGCAAGAACAGAAGCTCTTACTTTTCACTCTCGCCCAGCCACTTCGACACGAGGTCTGATGATGATACAGAGAAGAAGGTGGAATTATTGGCCTCGGTGGCGACCGCTTTGGCCAGGTAAGACTTTCCTGTGCCAGGGGGCCCAAACAGAAGAATCCCCCTCCATGGAGTACGCTTTCCTGCATTACAATGTATAGGAAACCATGAGAAATGTTTGAACGGTCATGTGTATTTTTAAGATAGTAAGCTAAAAACACTTTTCAACAGACCTGTGAACAGATGGGGGAATTTGATAGGCAGAATCACAGCTTCCTTCAGGGCTTCTTTTGCCATCTCGAGTCCAGCTACATCACTCCACCTCACATTGGGTTTCTCCATCACAATAGCACCTGAACACACAAATATACATCTAAGCATCATCATCATCATAAAAAGCTGCAAGTGTGCACTAATTGTTCAATAAATAAAGACTAATGATTTGTGACACACTCACCCATCAGATGCTCTTGAAGTTTCTTCTTCTCTGGATTTTCTCCCTCACTGTCACTGTCACTTCTACAAAAAACAAACAGATCATTTAGAAGAATAACTGGCAATTCACACTATTCATCACAATCCAACATCCATCTGGACAAATAACAAATCAAACAGTACTTGTCATTGCTTTGAGTCTCCTTCACTGGTTTTTTGCCTTGTTGTCTTTCCTTGTTCTTCAGATAGTCTTTGAGCTTTTCTGCTCTGTCAAGATACTGCATACACTTCCCACGTATGCTTTCCTTTGCCTTGTCACTATGTGCTTCATCTGAGATAAAAAATCAAGTCATATTAAAAAATCATTAGAACAAAGACATTTATACAGATTTGGAACAACTCGAAGGTGAGTAAATGATGACAGACTTTTCATTTTTGGGTGAAGTATCCCTTTAATCACATGCAGAATGCGTAGTTCACTAACAGATTACTGAGAGGCACTCACACTTTATAGCATGAAGAAAATACTCCACAGCATGCTGGTACAGTCTCAAAGCCTCTTCATAGTTCTTTGCTTTGTCCTCCTCTGTGGCTTTAGTCACCAGATCGATCGCTTTCTGAACGTCAGAGAGTATAAAGAGAATGTGTGATCTAATTGAAGTAAAACATTACGATATCCACCTGTATGATAATTTAGCCCGCTTATTAAATGGTTTGCCAAAAATGTATATGTATTTTTGAGCACTGTTATTACAATTTGTAATAGCATAATTTAACTACAAATATCACCGTTAAACTACTATAGTAAAACTATGGCTCATTTTTAATAGAGGGCTTTTATTGAGATATCCGCATATAGTTAACACATGCACATTCCTTAAGATGTCCACACATGAACTTATCAGAGAAACTGACATATTAATCTTATACTAAGTTATTAACCGATTCCAGAATTCGAGTTGATTTTCGATTCCCATCCCTAGTGATAATCATAATAAAGCAGGCGTTGAATCATCCATTTTAGAGCTCGTTCCGATAAAACAACAGAATCTATAATAAAACTTTAAGCTAAATGTAATTTACAGCAGCTCAAAGACTTGAACGCACAATTTGCTTGTCATTTTATATCCGATCATATCTGACACATGAACAATCAATAATAGTGTTTACACCATCAGCGTCAGCAACTAATAGAAAAATATAACACACACTTTAAACGGTTCAGACCTTGTAACGTGTCACACTAATTAAAGTTCAGTATTACATGTGCATTCAGATAATGTTTTACATTAAACTATAGTGATCGCGCTAATGCTAATGCTAACCTGCAGTGTTGACGTTGTCATTTCATCTCACGCGCTTGACGTTTCCCTCCAGTGTCTTGATACTTTAATGAATAATATTAAAACACCTCGTTAATTAACGAACAAAAACGCATAATTTAATAAAGACTCATATGAGACATAACTAAGCACCGTTACAATTCTTAGAGGAAACGGAAGCTGTTAATGTTTTGACGGTACATCCATACAAGCACTGTACCGTGGAAACAAACGATGGAGGTCAGTTCCGTTACTTTTTAGTTATCAATGCCCATAAAGGCCTACATATATAATTTAATATTTTGGCTTTTATCACTGCTGATTTTGACCTTGCTTCTTTAAAAACATTTTGAAAATGATAAACTTGAGCCTGGGAGTTGACACACAGTATTACCCTGTTGCTGTTTAATGACCTTAATATTGTTATTGTTAACAGGCTTTTAACAGAACTAAATATTTAAAATAAAATAGAATTTCCTCAAAATAAATTGATCATCTGATAAGAACCTGATATTTTTCAATTCATTATACGGTCATATTATAACGTCTAACTATTTCATAACTATAATAACAACCACACACCAAAAATTAAATATTACCTACATGTAACAGTGAATGTCATTCTGACTCAATCACATTAACTTTTTATCAATGACCTTTAAAAATGTTATAATAAAAAGTATAAAAAAATAAAGATTAAACAAAGGAAAACAAATAAATGATAGACATCACAAAACTCATTTCACTTGCAAAAAGATTAAAGTGATTTCATTTCTCCACTACATTAGCATGTGACCTCTGAAATGTTTAACCACCTTTACTCTAAGTATAAATGGCTTGCGCCGTGTTAATGGTGGATCTAATAATGGTGATAAAAGGATTTTACAAGATTTTTTACCGGAATGGTGTTATAGGTTTTTATATCAAATTATGTTGATGAACTGGTGATGAGTCAGACACTTACAAGGCTTCTAAGAGACTGATTGCAGATGGACTGATGCAGGACACTGACACACCTCATCTCATTTACATGCAGAACGTGCTTCCTTGTTCCCTTTACCACACGGAAACAGATGTGATTTTATTCTCTATCTGTCTGTCTGATTGTCTTGTTTTTCTTGTGGTAAAATATAAATAGAATTTATTGTAAACTTGGTAGTGTATATTAACACAATACATTTATTATGTGTATACCATCTAAATGGTCAGAATAAAACTTACTTTGGCAACCAAACAGAATATTGCACTCAGCACTACTAACCCACCAGAGAGATAGCAAAAACATTAGGCGTGGCCAAAACAACTGTTTGGAACATTCTTAAAAAGAAGGAACGCACCGGTGAGCTCAGCAACACCAAAAGACCCGGAAGACCACGGAAAACAACTGTGGTGGATGACCGAAGAATTCTTTCCCTGGTGAAGAAAACACCCTTCACAACAGTTGGCCAGATCAAGAACACTCTACAGGGGGTAGGTGTATGTGTGTCAAAGTCAACAATCAAATGAAGACTTCACCAGAGTGAATATAGAGGGTTCACCACAAGATGTAAACCAATGGTGAGCTTCAAAAACAGCAAGGCCAGATTAGAGTTTGCCAAACGACATCTAAAAAAGCCTTCACAGTTCTGGAACAACATCCTATGGACAGATGAGACCAATATCAACTTGTACCAGAGTGATGGGAAGAGAAGAGTATGAAGAAGGAAATGAACTGCTCATGATCCTAAGCATACCACCTCATCAGTGAAGCATGGTGGTGGTAGTGTCATGGCCTGTGCATGTATGGCTGCCAGTGGAACTGGTTCTCTTGTATTTATTGATGATGTGACTGCTGACAAAAGCAGCAGAATGAAATCTGAAGTGTTTCGGGCAATATTATGCTTCAGAACTCATTGGACGGTGCTAAACAGTGCAGATGGACAATGACCCAAAGCATACTGCAAAAGCAACCAAAGAGTTTTTGAAGGGAAGGAACTCAACTCAACTCAACTTTATTTATATAGCGCTTTTTACAATTTTCATTGTTACAAAGCAGCTGTACATGAGACACATTTAATACAAGTATGAATTCTAAAGCAGCCCCCCCGGCCAGGCAGATAGTGCAAAACAATATGCAAACGGTGGTGAGGAACCCAAAACTCCCATCGAGAAAAAAAACCTCAGGGGAACCCAGGCCCAACCAGGGGATTCCAGTTCCCCTCTGGCAAAAGCTGCTGCCTCTGCACAAGCTCATCAGTGCTTGCACAACAAGGCTTAATAAAAATATAAAAATTAAAGATTATCATTAACAATCTAATAGCATTTGAAATGTTGTAGAAAAAAACAAAAAGTGGACTGAAGAAGTGGACTGTTATGCAATGGCCAAGTCAATCACCTGACCTGAATCCGATTGAGCATGCATTTCACTTGCTGAAGACAAAACTAAAGGGAAAATGCCCCAAGAACAAGCAGGAACTGAAGACGGTTGCAGTAGAGGCATGGCAGAGCATCACCAGGGCTGAAACCCAGCGTCTGGTGATGTCTATGCGTTCCAGGCTTCAGACTGTAATTGCAACCAAGTATTAAAAAGTGAAAGTTTGATTATGATTATTATTCTGTCCCATTACTTTTGGTCCCTTAACAAGTGGGAGGCACATATGCAAACTGTTGTAGTTCCTACACCATTCGCCTGATTTGGATGTAAATACCCTCAAATTAAAGCACATCTTGTTCGTTTTATTTGAAATCCATTGTGGTGGTGTATAGGGCCAAAAATGTTAGAATTGTGTCGATGTCCCAATATTTATGGACCTGACTATATATGAAATGATAGTCCAATAGGGAAACAGATGATTTTTCCTGTCCGTAGATGAATCCACAAGATTGTGTGTTGAGTATACACTTAAGTCAATTTACTTTTGCAACCATGGTAATTGTTCTGTATAAAATTCTGTAATCATTACAGAAAAACTGATCTCATACACTTAAGGCATTTAATAAACATATGCTTTTATTTTTTTGTGATATTCACATACAGACATACTGCATAGCTGCAGGTTAAAGGCTGTGAGAGTAATCACACAAATATTTGCAAGATATGATTGTGTATCGCAAGCTGCCACAAATGACCTTTGGTTTAAGCTATTAGACTTAATCTTCAAAAGTAAGAATTAAGATAATAATAAAGAAAAAGTGATGATTATAATAACAATATTCATGAAATGAGGCATGTATCTATAAAGTACATTCATAGTCTGAAGCAATTGATCATATCAGACATCAGGCTGACATATTCAAACATCTCACTTATATAAGTGCAATTAATCATATAGGGGACTAGTTTTTTTCCTTTAGAAAATATGTTTCTAAAATACTTAGACCCAACACAATGGGTCTTCAGGAAGAAAATCGGTCCTTAGATGACAAAAACATGGGAACTGAGATATCAGCATAACAGAGTAAAAGAAATATCAATAATATGATATGCCGAAGCATCACATAATTCATTGTAATGAAGACCTTAAACACTGACAGCATCCATGTACATAAAACTATATGCAGGTTAGTATATACAAACAATACAAATGTTTAAGAGCGATTGGAGTTTGCAAGAAAAATGTGTACTTGTACACGTACAGTACAGTTTTTGAACGGTATTAAACTAGCCATATTGTGTAGTTACATATATGCGCAAACAAAAGACACATTGCTCTTATTCTTAATATTGCTGATGAAATTGTTGTTGTGCAGTGCTCACACTCAAGAGGGAATGCTGTTTGTATCTTCTCCCGTTTATTTTTACCCAACTGTTTCTACAAAACCTTTTTTCTGCCTTCAATGTGCATCATGAGACCTACAAAGGAATGACTTTGGTTGTCCCACAATGGTTAAACGGACAAAACAAAAACAAACAAGCAGACTCACCAAGGTTAGAACAACATGATACACCATCTCATTCTCCACATTACCACAACAACCCCATTCAAGACGGAACTATGACAAGTGAAAGTAATGTGATACCTACTACCTGAGATACTACGCTAAATCTCTTAAAAAACTGCAATAAATTGTGTAACTGCACTGCATGCAATAAATAAAATGTACTAATGAAGTACTGTGTATATATAGTTACATTATAATTGATATACATGATACTGAAGTCCAGTGAATTTGCCTTAACAGAGCAGATCCTATATCAGTGCTAACACAAACTAATCTAATACTGAAAAACAGGCATAATATTCATGTGAACTAAATCAAGGCCTAAAGCTGGTCTGGACATAAACGTCTTGTGTGTAGTAACAGATATACAACATTCCTATACTTTATAAGGTTATAAATATTGATTATAAAAATTAAAATAACTCTAAAAAAAAAAGATTGGATGTTTAACTTTGGGAAACTTATACATTTTTGGTCATTCATGAGGGAATGTCTTCTTTCTCTCTGTTACGGCTATAATCCAATGATGCATATACATAAAGTCATATTATGACATAACAGTCTTTGCCATGCAAATCATACAATATGTTAATACGCAGGTGTGCTACATATGTGTAAAACTGTCCTTACATAGATAATACAAGAATAATATTTGGATTTTGATTACTCTGCAAAGCTTTACTGTGGCTTAAAGCCTAGAAAATGTTAGCAAAGGTTTGTTTACTATAGATGAGAAGGCACAACATGGTGATCCTGATCTGAGGATTGATGGGATATGCTTACATACCTCTCAATAACTGTGTTTGGCTATTCAGCTGACAGAGAAGCAGACCTATAAACACTGCTTGAGGAAATTTGTGAATGGCTCTTCAAGCCGAAAACATTTCCTGTTGATCCTTACGTGAGTAGACCCAAACGGGCCAGTTTGGCCGAAAGAAACGAATGAAGCACGAAGACTACTGGCTTTGGACCCGAGTGAAGCTCAAAAACCTATCAAAAAGAAGAAAATAAATATATATTATCATTAAGTGTGAATGAAGTCTATCAAGACCATATGAAGGTCTATTCTGAATGCATCTTTAAGTAATTCAGCCTGTAGGTGGAGCTCTATTGTTGATTGGCAGGCTCTACAACCACTCAATGTAATCTTAGAATGCACATAATATCGTTTCATTCTTGTGTTCAATCTTGATTAAGAATGTTACAAATCGAGGACGATTTCGGTAAAATCTCAGAACAATTAACTGTAACTGACTCCTAACTGACTGGGTTATTAAATAAAACAAACAAAAACAAACTATTTACTGGCAGTTACAGTAACATTCACAATGTTTTGTTAATTTGATATAATTTACTTATTTTTCTATATTTTGTAATTATCTTTAATTGTTTGTTCTTTTGCAATGCTTTCACTTTCTGGAATGTAGAACTTTTAAATATTCCTATTTATTTAAAAGTTTTCCACAAAAACAAATTTAAACTAAGGTATTAGTGATGGGCCGTTAACGGCGTTACGTGCTGCGTTAACGCAGTGAGACTCTTATCGCACTATAAAAAAAATGTCGCCGTTAATCTATTCTCAAAGTTGGGTTGGGAGCTGGGTCTATACTACCCAAGCTATGATGACTTTCACCTTGATATTTTAGCGCGGATGTAAACCTAGCTGAATTGCACTGTACCGGGCGAGAACGAGATTTTTCAACTCTGATTTTCAGTCTCATAATCTCATGACCAGGGCTTCATTCGCGCGATTCGCGCCGCAAGTAGGTCTATCGCGTCCTTGCATTGATTTAACATGTAAATCACTAGCGCTTGACGCGCCATTCGCGTTTGGTCTGAACACAACATAACGTTACTGTGAAATTGCCACATCAAACGTGACGTGCTAACATGGATGCAGCTTTGAAGCCGCCGGGTTGCTTCAGGGAAAATTTATTTTTAAGAAGCTTCCCAATGGAAACATCGACAAGACTAAGGTTGTTTGCACCTTGTGCAATGCGGAATTGTTTTAAAAAAAAACTTTCTCTCAACAGGTAGTGGTCTAGCTTTAGTTGAAACCAGTAAATTTGTATTGGCACCTAATGTATTATGGCTCCTGTATGACATATCGCTTGTTGCTCCCTCACTCTTTGTAAGTTGCTTTGGATAAAAGCGTCTGCTAAATGACTAAATGTAAATGTACTGTAGGAGCTCTTCCAGTCTCAAGTACCACCTAAACGCAAATCATCCCTTAACTAATGCGGAAGTAAACAAGTACATCTTCCATCCATCCATTTTCTACCGCTTATCTGAACTACCTCGGGTCACGGGGAGCCTGCGCCTATCTCAGGAGTCATCGGGCATCAAGGCAGGATACACCCTGGATGGAGTGCAACCCATCGCAGGGCACACAAACTCACTCATTCACTCACGCACTCACTCACACCCTACGGACAATTTTTTCCCACAAGTACATCTTATTGAACATAATTTATTTTCATCACTGTAGTAGAGTAGGCGGGGCGAGACCGTGGTTCGAGTCCGGTGAGTAATTGTGAATTAGCGCCAGCTGTGCGCACACCGGCCTCGAATCACGTAGGAGATGAGAGCATATAAAAGGAACGAAGGAGGCGGGAACCGGCAAACATTTAAACATTTAATAAAGTAATATAACAGCCGGCGGCCCCTCACGGACGACCGCCGGCGAACAAAACATGAACATAAATATAAATACAAACGTAAAACAAGTTCGGGCCCGGTCCTCTCTCTTCGACGGTCCGGTCGCTCGTTCCTTTTATATGCTCCCATCTCCTACGTGATTCGAGGCCGGTGTTTGCACAGCTGGCGCTAATTCACAATTACTCACCGGACTCGAACCACGGTCTCGCCCCGCCTACTCTACTACAATCACCAATTATCATAGTAGAACAGCTTTCTCAAGCAGTTTATGATACATTTTGGAAACAGGAGATGAGCCCCTGGTCTAATGCGCCACCTGGCTTGAGAGACCCTTTTTCAAAGACTTACTTTTAGTCATTATTTGGGTAGCACACATATTCTGAATGCCTTTGGCAGAATTCAAATGAGCCATTTTAATCTAGATTAATTCCAAGATTAATCTAGATTTAAAAAAAATCTATGCCCACCACTAGTATTTATAAACTCTCTAAAGTGATGCCGATTTATTTATATAAGAATCCGGCTGTTGGTTCATGTTGGCAATTTTTTGCACTCATGTGTTAAATGCTATATTGCAAAACCTAGCCAATGCATTAAGCCAATCCTTGGATATTCTCTTAACCATAATTATACCAGAATTGACACCATAAAAACATGTTGACTACAGTTGTTAGCCACAATTTAACCATGGTTTTGCTACATTAAGCATTGTTTAAACATGGTATGGTTGTAGTTAAACTGTCCTTAAATCATACCACACTGCCACACTCAATGTTTTTCAACACATATTTGCATTGGGATAACACGGCGCTGTTGAGCTCAGGTGCCTCTGCCCCTTTTGCAGTTCATTACATCTGCCGAAGTGCTACATTTACGCATATTTTCATCTCACTTCTAGACTTAAAAATCTCCAATTTATTGATTTACTTACGATTTTGCTGTAATATATTATGTATACATGTTTGTTCTATATTTTGTGTGAGAAACAGATCTCTGTGAAAACAGATGTCAGGAGGCCAACGATATCAACATTAATAACAACATATATGCCTCTTGAACTTCATAAACTCCACTTCATAAAAGTATTGCGTGTTTGATCGTACCATCTCCCCCTCTGGAGTACCGAAGTCCAGGTAGAGATTTCTGACTCCATCATCTGCAGACATCTTTAGTCTCTCATAGGGAAAGTGAAACAACACTGATTCGCCGGACTCACGTGTGACACTGAAACCTCGGTCATAATGCAGGATCAGACACACGTTCTGTCTGTTTAACACACAGCCTGTAAAATGACACAAACACACAGAGAGATAAAAAAAATATTAACATTATTTCTTTGTTTCGTAATCACTTTCAACTCAGAAAGGGAAAAACACACAAACACACCTATAGAGACCTCTTTGATAAGCTCAGCAGCTGAATGTCCCCCCTGCACCAGCGCGCGTGTCCATGTGGACAAATCCCAGTGTGTTTCCACACGAAACACCTGCGAGTCAATGCCTCGACCTGTGCCTGTGCGTGTGGCAAAAAACAAATCTCCACCCAGAGCCGGAGAGCTGCGAATGCTACCTGAGTGAACCAGCCTACAGACAGGAAGAGATTATTTTAATAAAAGAAAAAAAGAAGAAGAACAGTGTGATGATGAAAGCAGTTCCTTTGTAAGGGTTTATGAGAGGGCAAATTGACAAAAAAACTACTTTCCCAGTAAATAAAAGCAAAAATGAAACCATAGAAATTTTGACTGTGAGGAGTTTCACCGTGTAGCAAGAAGTGGGTTTGTGAGGAGAGGGGTGGTCCAGTTCTCAAACGTCCACGGCACTGAATGGAAGAGCAAAATATCTTTCTCTGTTAGTGCCATCACCACTCTTCTATACTGATGCCGGCTGCCGTCATCAAGCTAAACAGAACAAAACACACACACACACAATTAGCTAACAAACATAAAGAGTGTCTTGCTTTTGTTGTGTTAAACTGTGAAAATCTCTGAATGTATTTACCAGACAATGCTAAAGTGTGTATACCTGCTCCGCCAGCCAGCCGATGTGTTTGAGCGTGCAGTGCGTGTTAGAGTTACTCAGAAAGGAGTTAATGTGAATGAGCGTTTTTGGCAGCAGCGCAGCGATGTTTGTGTGAATGGCTGTGAACCAGCTGTGAGCACTGGCCCCGTCTTTACACCTCAACACCACGGTGTGCTGACCGTCTGGAGAGTGAAGCTCCAACAACCTGTAAAACACATGCAAAAAAGCGTAACATTTACCGTCACGTATTTATTTCACAAGCATACTTTCAACAGACATTATAACATTGTCACACAGAAAAACACCTGTTTTCCAGGTCAGGCATTGTAAGGTTTCGGCTGATGTAGCTCATTTTGAGAGGAATGATCTTTCTGTCACGGGTCACGCCACTTTTGGGCGACTCATCGCTGCTGCTGTGTTTTGGAGACTGAAGATTGCCCTCCCAGGGCTCTGTGCTCACAGAGGACTTCTTAAAGAGAGGGGAAACCTCTCTGATGTACTTCACTGCACACACAAACAAACAAACAGACACAACTTACACATCATCTTACACTACCAAACAATTCCCCTTACCTCAGTGCAATAACACTGCATTATTTGAAGATTTAGGGTGGGGTTAAAGTGGGTCAGAACATCATGTCTAACAAGACCTGTGAAAATATAAATACATCAAGGCAATATATTGTGGACCGTATCTTTTGTAATAGTTGTGAATGTTTCGATTAATTGGATTTAAAAATCATACGAATATGCAGAGGATGGTGGAAAAGCAAATATTTTACAGGATTTTTCTGGAGACCAGACGATAGTTTGAAAGGTTCAGAACAAGAGAACAATTACTGTATATTTATCTGTTGGCTTTGGAGCTCTGCAAATGATCATATCTGAAAGATTCTGAAGTTAAAGTAATTGAATACATTGATATGTACATTTGAATGTACACATCTTTTCACCCCTACCTATCATCATTTGAATGTATGGTGGGGGTTAAAGTTTTGGACCATCCTTCCAGGTTTATATTCTTTCCAGGTTTACGATTTGCAGTCTCTGCAGCCCATTTATTATTAAGACAGAACAATTGGTAGGTTAATATTTGTATTAGACAAAAAAGTCAGAACAGAACAGAAAAATTAGAAATTGTATTTCTACATTGTTTCCCAGTAATCATTTACTTTTATCGAACATTATTATAGCTAATATATACTAATCTCAAATATATCATGTTACAAAATGTCATGTTAGCTATTGTATATTTTGTTTGTGATTCATGTGACTGTTATGCACTGTAACATGGTTCGTTTGGTAAAATGAAAACATGCATTTTGTCTATTTGACAGTGGAAATAATTTTTGAGAAATTGCTCAAGAATTGTCACCATAATTATGTATGGAGGCATAATTCATATTATTGACATTGGGGGAGGGATGTTATGGGGGAACTACACCAGACCAAAGGCAATCATTCTCTTCAAATGATTATTGTTTTTATAATCATTCTAAGAATTATACCATTACTATGTAGTTAAAAGTTGTGTAGTTGTACCTTAATGTTAAATGTTCTACAATAACTACATTTTAAAAGCTAGTAAATTTTACTTTACTGTGCTGTGCTGTGGACATACACACGGTGATGTTTGTGTCATTAAATAAACCTTTTTCTAGGTGTAAACATTACAGAGCTCTGCGCGGGCCCGCAGAATCCCCGCGGCTCGCGTGATCGTCTTACCCTCCAGCGTAACCTCTTTTCCGGCTTTCTTTAGCGCCTGCACCGCCGCATCGTGCGTGGCTTCGCGGAGTTCGCTACCGTTGACGGATAGGATGGCGTCACCGACGCGCAATGCTCGACTCTGATCCGCCGCTAAACCGGGGAAGATCTTCGAAATGAGGATGGGCATACGGTTCTCCCGACCACCTTTGATGCTGATTCCCAGTCCACCCGACTCCTGTTTGACTATCCGAACCATTCGAACCCCCTCCGAGTCACAATAACCCGGGAAGCTGGATTCCGAGTCCGTCCCGTTGACCCGGCCCTGGCTGTCGTACTGTCTGCGGCTCGGATAAATCTCTCGGTTCTGTTCGTTGCCATTGGAAACGCCGTTTTTTAAGTTAAAGTTGTGCTCGGGATAGACCGCGGGCCCGCTCGGTTCGCTCTCCGCCGTGAGCGTGAGAGTGTCCCGGGTAAGTTCGGCGGAGACTCGAACCCAGCGGTCGCTTAACAGCAAGTCCAGATGACCCTGTTTGTCCGCGCGGGTCCACACAGCCATGATCAAACTTTAACTCATCGTAAAGTTTGAAGTCACGCGACACACCCACCTACACGCGCGTTTCCCCAGAGGAAGTAAGGGGGAGATTATATTTCTCTATAATTGAAAACAGACTCATATTTCTTTTCTGTGTTAAGTCACAACACATCACAGCAGATCCATAAAAACATACTTAGATTTGTATGAAACATTCACAAGTGGGCCTAAGACTTTGTAGGCTAGCAAAACTTCTCAACATGGGCACTTTACATGATTTATTTTGCCTGTGATCTTGATGGGAATCCAATAATTTGACTCTCGTTGATATCACCACTCCCACCCAGTGGTGTAAAATATTATTGGAGATATTAGCACTCTCATCTTGAATAGTAGACTAGTAGGCTAAATGTACTCATTTTGTAATGACTAATGCAATGACACATGTCACCAAACTTTATCTGCAGCAGTTCATTTCTGCTACTGAAGAAGAAATATTGCCATGTAATGTGCTATATCTTGTGCATTTTTGCCCGTACTTACTGAAACTTGTCAACATGGCTTCTTTATGCAAATGCAGGTGCTTTTCAGGTAGTTGACATCGCTGGAGTTAGCCAGCGATAAGGCCAAAACCAGCATATGTCCACTGCAAAAAGTATTTTCCTTTTGTTATTTTTTACTTGATATTATTTTATTTATCAGTTTTACTGAAGAGATCTTTTTGAAGGATATTGGTTTCCTTATTAGCACTTGAGTTTAACTGAGACTGGGGTGTCTATAATAGACGTAGGCTATGTTTGTTGCAATTTTCAGGCGTTTAGTTTGATGCGATTGCTGTTTCTTGTTGTTCTTGACATATGAGTGTTGAGAACTAGTGCTGCTTTGAGCCTTCATTCAGTATGAGTTAAACACTAAAGTACTGTTATAAGCAGATACTCTGGAATTTGTGTGTATGACTCAATTTTCACTGGATATGTACTTTTCTCAACTATGGTTTTCAGGTACTCTTTACACCTCCTATCCCATTTATTTGAATTTTTTTCAGTCAAAATGTTTAATCTGCTTGACATTAAGGAAAACCTAAATAAAACTATGAATTATAACACCAAATGCAAAAATGTTGGGGCAGTTGCCTGTGGAAAACGGTTATAAAAACAGTGTTATTTTAGTGTAAATTTACTTTCACTCAACTTAAATCAACTTTTTTATATGCCACTTTATCACTTTTACAGACATCCACATGCATAAAACACGGACACACAACACCACACGCACAAAACACAACATACACAAGCACTGACACATGCAGGCATGCATGGAGAGCTAAAGGAGAGAGAAACACAGCTCAAATATTAAACTTACTATAAATAAACCAGGACTGCCCACTTCACGGCCAGGGCCTCCTTCTCCCCTGCGGCGTACTTGGTCTCTGCGGGTGTCAACTAACGGCTGATGTAAGTAACGGGGTGTTCTTCTCCTTCCTGTACCTGAGAAAGGACGGCTCCCAGACCAGTGTCGGAGGCGTCCGTCTGGAGGAAGAAAGGGCAGCTGAAGTCCGGGGCATACAGGACCGGTGACGAGGTGAGGGCTCGCTTCAGGGTCCGAAACGCTGCTTCTGCCTCGGCCATCCAGTCCAGGTTCTCCGGTTGTCCATTCTTCGTAAAAAATGGCAAAATGGCAAAATGGTGGCCGCTGGGGGTGCTGAAGGCCGTTTTTTCTTTGGCCTCGGCAGACAAGGGTTCCTGCCAGTAGCCTTTAGTGCGGTCGAGGGTAGAAATGTACCGAGCCCTACCAAGGCGATCGAGCAGCTCGTCCACCCGTGGCATAGGGTATCTGTCGAATGAGGACACTTCATTAAGTTTCAGATAATCATTGCAGAACCGGAGGGTGCCGTCTTGGTTAGGTACCATCACGATCGGGCTGGACCACGGGCTACGTGATGGTTCAATGACCCCTAGCTGAAGCATCCGTTGTACTTCCTTCTCGATAGCCTGCCGGCGGGCTTCGGGTACGCAGGAGGACCGTTGCCTTACGACGACTCCGGGCCCCATCCGGATCTTTCAGCGTGAGGTAATCATCCACCTGGGTGGCCGACAGAGCAAAATAGGCGCGCTGCCCTTCCTTAGGGCGCCAATGTGCTCCCCCCTTGCTCACTCCCTAATCCCTCTCTGGTGCCGATCACTTCAAACGTGTGTAAATATGCTTCGACGTCATCCTGTACTGTCATCTTAGTCAACAGCGAGGCCGCCTGATGTCGAGGTTCAGATCGCGCTGTGGTTGCCTGGATCTGACCAAGCTCTTGGTCGCCTCGCTCTTGTCTGGCCCTCATCTGGTCAAAACACTGCTGCTGGCGGACTGTTACTTCCGTGAGGCGGCGCAGTAGTTCCTCCATTTTGGCCGCGGAGAGAGAGAGTGTGTTCGTAATTACTGAGATCCATAAAACACAGATGTTAGGAAAAAATTGCTGAGCCGGTCTCTTATCACTTTACCTCCACCACTTGTGGCAGGGTAAGAGATACAACGGACACAAGACGGCAGGTGTAAACAACCCCGGAAGGGAATTTATTGTGACAATGGGTGAATAAGTCCAAAAGTGACACCCCGGGGTGCTCGTGGTGAGATCTGCTGTCCATGCTCGTGTGATTTGGCTCCTTGTTGGTCATTCACTAGACTCTGCAGGATAGAAAAGACACAGTGTTAGTCTGGGTGAGAAACAAGCCCCCGAGTGGTGAGTGCACGTGGCTTTTATGCCCGGCAGCTTTCCTAGGCGACACTGGTCCTGGATCTGTACCCCCGCCACAATACCCAACAGATAATTCGTCCTCTATCGCGAGTTAGAGGTATGGTAAATAATAGTTTTTGTTACTAAGAAATGGCCCAACATGCATAGTTTTTTAATGATTAATTGATATTATAATGAATTAATTTAAACATATTAACATATATATTTAAAATATAGATATGTGTGTAATTTAAACTCAAAGACAACATAATTAATACTTATTGGCGACCAGGTCATTGTTGTGTCTGGATCAATCTTAGCTAACCACGTGTATGCCAACTCGATATCTCTTACTCCTTTTCATAATTATTTTCTTTATAATTTATTCTCATTTTGTCTCTGTAGTCAATGCGAGATGGCCTTTCCTGGTAAGATATTCTTCTGACCCTGTTAACTTGCGTTATACATTACACAAAAACCATTTAAGTTTAGCTGCACACGTACTCAAGTTTTTAATAAAAAGATCAATAATTGAGCACCAACAACCAAAAACATGTTCAAACTCAAATTGAAAACATAAATCCCATATGGATCTTGATTTGAGTTGTTAAGGAGATGATCCAATTATCTATGGTACATACAATATACCTAAATATACAATATACTAAAAAATATTAAATAATCATGCAGTTTTACTTTCTTGTTATTTCAAAAAGCTTTAGAAAAATAAATCTCTATGAACTTGTATGAATTATAAATGCAACTTTCCTCTTTCTATCTATGTCAACTTTGTGGACCACCTTACAAGATGTAAGATCAGCAATGGACCATTGACCAGCACTGTTTATCCACCATTTATGCCGCTGTGCCACCTCTGACTACAGCTACACCCAGCAACATGCCTGCTGCTGTGCCACCTCTGACCACTGCTACATCCAACAACATGCCTTCCGCTGTGCCACCTCTTTCCACTGCTACATCCAACAACATGCCTGCCGCTGTGCCACCTCTGACTACAGCTACAACCAACAATATGCCTGATGTGCCACTCATCAGTAGACCACAGCTAGGTAACAGTTAGGACAAAATGCCCTCATTACCACATTAACATTCAAAAAATGTTTTAAGAAAACATATGGGGAGAAAACACACAAACAGTAGAGACGATATTACAGCAAGTCATCACCTTTATTCTGACTGCATAGACCAAGCTAATGGTGTCTATGCAGTCCAGAAACATTTTCTTTCTACAAGTGTTCCGGTCCATGTTGTTAACAAAGTCTGGGGAGCAAAGCAGAATGTCAGATGTGAGTTGCCAACTTGTCAAGTGGACATTGACTTAGCTAGGAGAAGTGGACTAAGCAACCACAGATGCTATCACCTCAGGTCACTAGACTACTGTGGATCCTATGCTGATGCTCTTACTCTGTCTGAAAGTACCCTGACAGACATGGTTGAGTTAAAATGGATTGGAATTGAAAGAAAGACAGACTGCCTACAAAGACAATAGTGGCCACCCAAGACAACAAACGCTTGTCTGTAACAACAAGGGTTACAAGGCCATCTTCCAAGAGGTGCATTTCTGTCTATGAGCCACATGCATCATATTATGCCCAACTTGGAAGAATAATGGTCACATACAATGTTTAGCAGAACTCCTGTTATTGCCCTTGTGCCAGGTCAAGAAGATCCTGCCTCCATAAATACATTGCGAAATGGCACCTTTTCCAGACTGAGCGTCAGCTATTCAGGACAGTTCAAAGCACAGATCAGGCCAGTCCAAATAATGAACATGTTGATGATGCAGGTCTACTGTACCCCCCAACAAAAGAGCTGGAATCTATAATTCGCTGCACCTTGAACAAGAAGACCATCCCCGCTATCATTCCTGAGCACCTGGATCTGCCTTAATTTTCAAGGACATACCCAACCAGCCTCATTCCTGATGAGATGTTCTGCCATAGATGTGCTGGAAATTTATTCTTATCAGACCCTCTGCTCATAACATTAAA
The DNA here is from genome assembly GCF_015846415.1 of Triplophysa dalaica. NCBI lineage: Eukaryota > Metazoa > Chordata > Actinopteri > Cypriniformes > Nemacheilidae > Triplophysa > Triplophysa dalaica. The sequence goes on along the minus strand of NC_079565.1, from coordinate 13,787,382 downwards.
AGCCAAAATTTTTACAAATACAATAATTATCCATGGTAAGTATTTCTGGGATTGATGTCTGTAATTCTAAGGATTTATAAAATAGCACTAGTTCTGAATATATACTAAAGGATATTGCATCACAAATTTTATAACATTGTACTTTTCAGATGTTTCTACCTACTCTAAATGTTGCCACCAATGTGGAATCCACTACAGGTATCAGGAGTGGAAAGAAGGCCTGCACAATTTTAAAGTAATCCTTGATCCTTTATATGAGAAACATGCTACAGGTCAGGTTATCTAAAGCAAATTTACCGTTACCTTACATAAAAAACACTGTAGTGCCTTGCAAAGTTTTAAGTGCATAGCAATTATCACAGACTGTCTTATCTCACATCATAGGTCCACACTGCTGTTGGAAGAGTGGTTGAGTGTCTGGAGCTCACCTTAAGGGAACAGTTTCCTCCAGCTAAAACAGTGCTCCACGCCTATCTCCATTTTGAGGCACTCACAAAACATGACTATGAATACTCTTGTGTGACATGTGGGAATCATCCAGCCGTTGTAATCATGGATCTCCACAGAAAAGGAGCATTCAACATGTCATGTAAGTCAATGTCAAATTTATTTATACAGCACTATTTAACTCAACCGAGGTTGACCAATGTGCTGCACAATAAAACAGATTCAAGGTAAGTGTGCTACCATGGACCAAATTGATTTTCTTTGCGTGGGGCAAATAATGCTTTCAGGTCATTTGACACAGGATATGCATGTTTTTCCACAGCAGGCTTTCATTATAGATAATATTAATAATATGTTGGCTTCCTTTATGTTATTAGTGAGTGACATCAAACCACTGCCAAATTATTTTAACGGCTACGTGGATATGTAAGGCGTCTGGGAGACCAGCAAATGATTGGTCGTGGCTTTGTATAAAGTAAGTCTCTTCTTTTATATGCCTCCCCTTGACATGTGTTATGCTGTTTGCTGTTAGCATTTTGTTTTCCTGTTGTTATTTAAGGACAGAGCGACAACCCCTTAACTGTTCACCCCAATTACCAATTCTGGGCACCATGCATTGGAAGACATACCACAAGTCAAATCAGTGTCTCAACACAGAGTTTGAGAAAATCCACCAACCCAAAAAAGCTGAGATTTGTGATATAACTGTCTCTGAAGATAGGCTTAAAAATGAGCTTTATACGAAAAAGGTAAAGTACATTTTTTTTCTCATTTCTACAACTAGTGCCAGATTTATCTTTGTTAGGTAATATGTAAGATTATTTTTGTTGCCACTGTATTTTGCTTTTTAGGTGTCAGTGATAAGAAAGCTGTGCAAGGAATGTGGCATTGATTCCATTGGCTCAAAAACAGACCTCCTTGATAGACTTTCATTGGAAATTAAAACGAGACAGACTTATGACAAAGTGTTTGAAAATATTTTCGGTGCCTCTGGTGAGAAACAAATAATTGTGTTTTGTATGTTTGTAATTGTGTTTTGTATGTTTGTGACTGCCACATTTGGTGTGTTAAACTTCTGTAACTGCTAGCTGGCATTGATTTCATAATAGATTAGTATACCTGACATAGATGTAATCATATTATTATTAATAATAATAGTAGTAATAATAATAATCTTTGTTTCAGGAGGATGGGCTGTGGTAATGTGCCCTTGTGGCATTGTGTACAGCATAAAACACTGTTTGCGTGCAGAGAGTCCGAGAGACTTTGCAGATATTCTCCTGTCATCGAAGCACATACCAAATGTTGTTATTTATGATTTTGCACGTGGAATGCCCACACACACCAATTTTCGTTCCCCAGAGGTGCTAACCTTCACACCACACAAAGGTCGTCTATCTGACCCAACAGACTGCAACATAAAAATCGCAAAGGAGGGAAAGTTCAAGATCTCCTTACCATGGCTTAATATAAAAATAAAAGTCCCCGACAGCCATGGCCATCCAATTACTGGTTCAGCAGAGCACTATGTCCTCAATGACAAATTTCATGAAGACAATTCGAAAGATAAACGGCATGCTCTCCGCAAGATTGGTCTTGTAGCCCAACTTGCTGGTAAAGTAAACAGCCAGGTTGTGGAGCAGTTTTTTAGCAATTACAAAAACAACTACTTTCTGAATATGACCCTTCCATCAACACACATCTTCCTCATGAGAAGTATCATCCACCACCACAACAGTCAAAAGAATTTGAAAAGACTAGAGGCCTTCAAAAGTGTCTTTGGGACAGAAATTGTGCTGAACATCAATCACCAGGCTGTTCTTGGTAATGTTTGGATGACTTCCATTCCACTTTAGTATTGGTTATAAACATAACTTGTACCGATATTGTCATGTACCAATACTTTGTGTTTATCCAATTAAGCTACTTTAGATTTGTCAGAGACCTCCACTCAGCCTCATGTTTCAGAAGACCAATTGACCAGTAAGTAATCAAACCACTTTTTGGCAATTAGTCTGTCACTATGTGATGATGAGCACAGAGGTCATCACGTGAACGTCAGTTCACAGTACTAAGGTACGGAGAGGTGTAGGTGCAACTGAATCAAAGATACACATTGTGTTAAAGCATGTTTATTGACCCCTAAAGATGGTACGATCCATTAGTTTTGGGGCGGGAATTATAAATGTGTATAGATGAGGGTGAGACAAAGGAAAGTAAGGATGGTTGAGCATGGTTTGGGTTAGAGAAAGACCCAAGCCCGCAAATGTCTTTCTATCTGTCGAGGGTAGCGTGATGTCTGGTTTTGCTGCTCACAGCATGTTTTTCGTTTTAATGTTTGTATAGTCAGATTAAACAATTTTTTATGGGTTTTTTTTCGTTTTATTCTTATTGTGGGTAAAGTCTACGGATTCATTCACGTGTGAAGAGACAGCTGTCCGAAATAAAATCACTTGGATTGAAACAAGTTCCCACCTTGTGGTACGTTTTTGTACTCTCCCAGGCCTTATGGGAGTGAGACTACTCCGATTGTTTGAAACAATGGACCGTCCGACTAAAAACGGCGGCAACAATCCGACAGACTATTAAAGGGTTAGTGCTCCCCAACATACATTTTTTTAATTTTTTACTCACCCAAATGATGTTTTACACGCTTTGAGACCTTCCGGTGTCTTCGGAACACAAATAAAGATATTTTAGATGACTTCTGTGAGCTTTTCAGTTCCCTCAAGGACATATTGGTAATACTTCCAGTCATATCCCAGAAAAGTCCTAAAGACATTGTTAAGATGCTCAAGACAAAATTTGGATTTTGGGGTGAACTAACCCTTTTAGCATTGCAAAGTACAATGTAACATTTCCTTATTTGCATGTGGCCCATTCTTTTCTAATGTCAACCTTGTTAACCCTAGCCATAGTAATTTTTATATCAAACACATACACTTGATTTTGCAGTCATCTGCTTTTTCATTATCATATTGTATTTATCATATTGCCTGTGTATCAGACGCGATTCCTTTAAGACTGCAAGGGAAGCTCAGCTTCCCCTTAATTGTCAATAAATGAATGGTCAAATATATGTACTATTATGTTAACATTTTATTGACTAAAAATGCGTTAAACACGTTCATCTCCAACGAAAACAATTTCGTTCAGAATCAGCTACTTAGGTCGGCTGACTCGATTTCCTTCTCATTCATTCCCGTAGCGTATAGTGCATTACTCTGTTGAAGCCCAGCGTCCATTGACCTCAATGGGGCTGCTTCAAACTGTTTTTTTCAGTGCTTAGAAACAAGACGGTCATTGGATAATGCTGCGATTATGTCCCACCCACGGACGCTCAGCGTCTCTGGGATGAATTGAGGAGTGAGCTGGCCCGGACTCCGAGCATCTGCGTGATGATTGGAGGGTCTGTCATCTCTTTTTAATCCACTTTTATGTCCTTTATGGTTTTTTTTAGCTTGTTTGCTATACACATTGTCACATATCAGCTTTTAGACATTTTTTTTTTATAAATCATAAATGACAAGGAGGCGGCAGCTTCTCGCAATGCAAAGAGACGGTTGGTGTGGGCGTGGTCTTCAGATTATGACGCGTATCACTCTGTGTCTCCATTTCCAACTCAGTCCCATCGCGGATTTTGCATGTGTAGTCGAAAGACAAACTGCTGCAACCTTCATCGTATATTTCACACAATTTCACACCAAACATCTCCTGTTTAAAAAGGCTCAAGTCCTACGCCCGTAACACAATGGGCCAAGGCCGTTTAAGCAGCCTAGCTCTGCTGGCCATTGAGAGGACACTGGTACGACAGGGTTACAGAGCATTTTCTTGAAAAGAAACGTAGGGCAGAATTTACATATAAATAAATTGACAATTTTTATGATTTAGGCCGAAAATGAGCTTCCCCTCTTTAAAAGATCAGCAGCCGCCACTGCTGTGTATTATACTTGATCTAGTTTTGTATGACTTACAGATGTTTCCGGCTCAGAGGCAACAGTAGATGTGCCACCTTTACCAGAATCTGTTCCCCCTTTATAACAAACATGTAAAAGTAATGCCTTTGCACTAACTAACCAAACATTTTCCATTGCAGTTCATTATGCGTGACAGAGTTCGTTTCATTTAATTCCCTTAGTAGCCTCTGCAGATGGGATCATGCAGGATTTTATGATTTTAGAGGATGCAGATGAAAATTCAACCCAACCTTGGAAGAAGCCTCATAATCCTCTACAAGACAAATTGGTAGATGTTCATTTCTTCACTAACAATTTTAAAATACTGTCCATAGTAGCCTGTTTTATTTAACATCTACAATTTGTACAAAAACGGAAACATCCTTTTATCCGGTCACGTTGCGTTTCTAAACAATTTACGAAGCATTTCTTGTAATGCCTTGCTTTCTTTTGACCTTTGCAGCTCATATACATACTGGACACGAGGCAGCTGGCTGATGAGGTCATTGTGAAGGAGTGAGCGACATGCCATAGTTTTAATGAAGCTTAAAGTAAAACATTGGGTGCAATGTACGCTTTTGGTTTTATTTATGTATGTATAATTTTCATATTTTCTGCAGGTTGGAAATGCTTGCATGAAAATCATCTATGAAGATGCTCGAGCACATGTATAAATCTTTTTCTAGTGAAATCTTTATGGCACTTTTATAGTGTCTTTTTCATATACGATTAATATAAACAAACTACACGCTTAATTTTTACTTTTGCTCTCACAGGGCAAAGACATATACTTGCCGACCTGTATTTTGTTCCAACATGGAAAACCGGTAAAGATCCCATAGCGTACTAACCTGTGAGTAATGAATGCAAAATTACTACTACTTGACACAGAGACCGTAAATCTGAAGTAATATAACATGTTCTGTATTGGTTTTGTATGTTTTTAAAGAGTGATGCTGACATGAAGGATGCCCTTGTGTTTCCTGCATGGACACAAGCTGCCGGCCCAGACCATTATCTTTTATGTGTAGGATTTTTCAAGTCATGGTCTAGCTGAATAATATTTTATGTGTATTATACAGCTTTATCTACTCTGTGGGTTGGTGGGAATGTTCTTTTATGCTGGATTTACAGAGGTTTTTTTACCCTAGTTTCATAACGCAAAGGTTATGCAAATATGAAATGGTTTGTATAACACTCTTTTGTCATAACCATTGCTAATTCATCCCTATAGGTGCTGAAGCCACTGTTAAGAGAGATCCTCCTACTAGACTCCCTGTATAGCGATCTGATGAGTCTGGTTTTGGAGATGATCAGTACAGAGACATCTTTAAGTTAACAGCTAAGGAATAATTGGCACGTTCTTATGGCATAAAATGTAGTCATGCGGTTGCATCGTTCCAGTGTTCAGATTGTTAATGGCGGGTTGTCCGATTTCCAGATTACACTTGTTTGGACCAACTTGTCAGGATTCCATCACCATCTCACTCCACTCATTCCCTCACTCCGCCCACTCAGTCATTCACACGCTCATTGTCACCCGATTACTAATCACTATCACCTGGACCTCATCAGCAGTGCACCCATTTATACCACAGACCAACATTCACTCATTGTATGATCTCGTCTACACATGACACAGACTCTATACCATAGGTAGCTGTATTCCTACCTACTATCCCGATCTTCTCAGCGAATCTTCTTCCCGCCTGCAAAGGAATTCATCATCAGCTTTATCAGCAAGATAAAGAGAGAGACTTACACTACGGATAAGTTTCCATCTGTTTTGTCATCTTACCGGATATTCACCTATTTCGTTGTAACGATCCATTCTGCAAATTAAACTTATAAACTTACCATTCTGTCTGTTTCGTCTCTGCCAAAACCTGACAGAAGATCAGACCACCATGCAGAATCCTTCGGAATCCGCAACGAATTCACCGGTTAACCCAACCACCTCTCATCATCCAACCTCTTCAGTTTCACGTCCTCAAACGCCTGCTGCTCGTTCACTGCCTCAGCGTGTCCCATGGCCCGACCAGCTACATACTCCGGTGAGGCCGAGGACTGCAGTGGGTTTCTTCTTCAGGTATCTTTGTATTTCTCCATGCAAGAACACCTATTCGCTAACGATTTAGCTCGGGTGGCTTTTATCATCTCACTATTGTCTGGGCAAGCACTTCAGTGGGCACAGTCGCTGTGGAATTCAAATTCAGAAGTCGTTCAATCCCTTTCCACCTTCATACAACATTTCAAAGAAGTCTTTGGTCAAGCTGCTGCCGATTTGTCAGTTCATGATCAACTCTACAATCTTCGTCAAGGCAACTCTTCCGTGAGTACATTCTCGTTACAATTTCGTACCTTAGCGGCATCCAGTGGATGGAATGAGACAGCATTGATTACAGCCTATCGTCACGGTTTGAATTCTAACATTCGTCAATTGATGGTGGTTTATGACGACAGTGTGGGGATTGAGAAGTTAATTCAAAAATCCATTCGAGTTTCGCAAAGATTATCAGCCTGTGACTCTCCGATTCCCACTGTATGTCCTCCGCCCTCGCTTCCATCAGTATCTCCTCCAGCACCAGAGCCTATGGATCTTGGCTCCGCCCATCTCCCAGTTTCAGTGCGTCAACGTCGAATTCTGCATAAACTATGTCTCTATTGTGCATCAGATAATCATCTTCTCAGCACTTGCTCTATTCGACCCCCACGCCCAGTGGTAAGCACTATTCAAGTTTATCCTAAAGTGGAAGCCTTAAATCGTACCACTGTGTATATAGTAACCTCTCGCATTTGCGTCTCAGCACAAGCCCTTATTGACTCCGGTTCGGCGGGGAATTTCATCTCCACCCAGCTTCTCCAAAAATTGAACATCCGCAAACATCGCAACTCCCAAGACCTCCTTATACAAACCATCCAGGGAAAACCGCTGGGTCGAGGTCGAATTCGTCACTGCTCACCTACTCTGACGCTGCGTGTAGGTTGTCTGCATTCTGAAGAAATTTCCTTTATGGTGCTGGAGGAGTCCACTTCTGAACTCATCCTGGGACGCCCCTGGTTAGTACAACATCAACCGACGCTCCATTGGAAGTCTGGTGAAGTTTTGCGTTGGGGCGAGTCCTGTCATTTGTCCTGTCTATCTACCATTAAGAAAATATCATCCTCATTATCATCATCGACACCTCAGAAGAGATCCAAAGTTCCAGTTTGTTCCACCTCGGTGGAGAGCCCTTAATTAGAGCATCAAGTAGTAATTCCAGTGGAGTACCAGGCGTACCAGGATGTGTTTAGCAAGAAACTGGCTACTAAACTACCTCCTCATCGGCCATGGGACTGCGCAATCGACTTACTACCTGGAGCCACTCTACCTAAGGGTCGTATCTATCCACTGTCCTTCCCAGAGCAGAAGGCCATGGAGGAGTATGTGGAGGAGGCATTGCAACAACAGTTCATCAGCACTTCGACCTCCCCTGCCGCTTCTAGCTTCTTCTTTGTGGGGAAAATGGACGGAGGCTTGAGGCCCTGCATCGATTATCGTCATCTCAACTCTCAAACCGTCAAATACAGCTATCCCCTTCCTCTGGTCCCAGCTGCCTTGGAGCAGGTGCGTGGGGCTCGTGTATTCTCGAAACTAGACCTTCGAAGTGCATATAACTTGATTCGGATACGACATGGAGATGAGTGGAAGACGGCGTTCGTCATCCCATCCGGCCATTATGAGTACCGGGTTATGCCCTTCGGACTGTCAAACGCTCCAGCGGTCTTCCAGGGGTACATGAACGAAATGTTCCGTGAGTACCTCAACCGCTTTGTGATTGTCTATATTGACGATATTCTTATCTATTCCTCTTCAATTGCTGAACACCATTACCATGTCATTCAAGTACTAGAGAAACTGAGAGAAAACAAGCTCTATCTGAAACTGGAGAAGTGTGAGTTCAATATCACCTCTGTTCAATTCCTGGGATACATCATTGATCAGCAGGGTAGAGGAAGGTGAAAACAATCCAAGACTGGCCATTACCCACTTCTGTTAAAGAACTTCAAAGATTCCTCGGCTTTGCAAACTTCTACAGAAGATTCATCAAGAATTACAGTCTCATCAGTGCTCCTCTCACTTCTTCCTTGAAGAACCGACCCAAGTCTCTGTCCTTGAATCCCACTGCCATCCAAGCCTTCCAGCGCCTCAAAGAAGTCTTCACGACAGCACCGATCCTCATCCATCCCAATCCTGAACTCCCCTTCATCGTTGAAGTCGATGCGTCTTCTACAGGAGTTGGAGCGGTGCTGTCACAGTGACAGGCCAAGCCTCCCAGACTCCATCCATGTGCCTTCTTTTCTAAAAAGCTGTCCCCGGCGGAGCAGAACTACGACATCGGTAACAGGGAACTGCTAGCCATAAAATTGGCTTTAGAAGAATGGAGACATTGGCTGGAGGGAGCTAATCACCAGTTCGAAGTAATTACAGATCATCGCAACTTGGAATATCTTCGTGAGGCAAGAAGATTGAATCCTCGCCAGGCCCGCTGGGCACTCTTCTTCACTCGATTCAATTTCATTGTTACTTACCGTCCAGGAAGTAAGAATTGCAAGGCAGACGCTCTTTCCCGACTCTATCAGTCATCTTCGGAGGACATCAGTACTGAAACCATCCTCCCTCCAGCCTTAATCCTCAGTCCCATTCTCTGGGACATCAATCAGCAAATCTCTCAAGAAAATTCTCGCCATCCTGCTCCGCCCGGAGGTCCAGAGGGGCGTACTTGCGTACCTCAACATCTGCGTACTCCCCTTCTGGACTCTGCTCACACAGCTCCGGGCTCTGGACATCCAGGTAGTAAGCGTGCCCTCTCGCTTCTCAATCAGCTGTACTGGTGGCCATCTATTTCCGAGGATGTCGCCAGATTTGTCCGTGGCTGCTCAGTCTGCGCCATATCCAACACGCCCAGAAAACTACCTGAGGGTAAACTTGTGCCTCTACCTATCCCCAGACGCCCTTGGTCACACATCGGAGTGGACCTGTGTGCTCGTTGCGGTGGATAGATTTTCCAAAGGCTGCAAGCTGATACCTTTACCTGGTTTACCCACAGCTTTAGAAACTGCTGAAGCGTTGTTTCATCACGTATTCTGAAACTTCGGCATTCCAGAAGACATCGTTTCGGACAGGGGACCCCAATTCATCTCCCATGTGTGGCACGCCTTCTTCAAGCTCCTCGGGGTCACTGTCAGCCTCTCATCAGGATATCATCCGCAGACTAACGGCCAGACTGAGCGGAAGATTCAGGAGATTGGACGTTATCTGCGGACTTATTGCCACCAGTACCAAGACAGCTGGAACCGATACCTCCCCTGGGCTGAATACGCCCAAAATTCCCTCACTCAACGTACCACCGGGCTCACCCCCTTTCAGTGTTTCCTTGGATACCAGCCACCTCTCTTCCCTTGGTCGGGTGAGCCCTCGGAGGTTCCAGCTGTCGACTTTTGGTTCCATCAGAGCAAGGGGGTATGGGACTCAGCTCATGTGCATCTACAACAGGCAGTGCGGAGACACAAGGATCAAGCGGATCGTGCGTGCGTGCGTGCGTGCGTGCGTGTGATGACCTAATGTCCAATACCAGTAGAATTTGTGGGGACAATTTGAAAGTCCCCATGAGGAAAAACTGCTTATGAATCATACAGAATTATATTTATTGAAAATGTAAAAATGAAGAAAGGTTTTTATGATTATTAGGTTTAGGTGTTAGGGTAGAGTTAGGGAATAGAATATATCATAAGCCTGATCCAAAATCAATGGTTGTATATGGAATGTCCCCATAAAACATTAAACCAGTGTGTGTGTGTGTCAGACGACACTTCCTCCTTTTTCCTCGAGGCATTCACTAAGGAATTAACAGTATAACATAATCAAAATAGATAATGCAATAAGAAAAATGATGTAGAAAGTAAATCACCTGGTTAATTGAACAATTTTGTGAGTAAATATAAATGCAGCCAGTATATAAGTATTGTCAAGAGATGTATTATTAACTTATTTTTATGTAAAGCACTTTGAATTACCCTTGTGTATGAAATGTGCTATATAAATAAACTTGCCTTGCCTTGCCTTACCTTACTGGAGTAAAAATCTGTTTTTTTTAGGTATGGGAAAAGGTTTGCCCACTGGAACGAGGATGAGGGTGCCTGACGGAAGGGACATTACAACCTCTTTACCGGGATTTTCCAGGGCTAACTTTTGACCTGCCACATGTTGTTGTTGAGAGGAACCGCAAGTCATGCAACCAAGCGTTGGTGGACTTCATTGTAGCAACCAGAGGTACAGATAACCACATTAAGGTACATGGTTCACGAATGCATTTAACATATTTACTTCACATAAATGACTTATTTTAATGCATTTAATGACATTCTCAATTTTTTCTACACAGTCCATCATCAGTGGCCAAAAGATGTTTTCCAATCCTTCTGCCAAGACCATGCTTGTACCTATACCTTGAAGATCAGGAGCAAATAGATGACGTCTACATTCACCTCACTTCAGTTCTAGGCAGGAGAGCCACACACACTCACAGTGACGCAGTCAATTTTGTTATGGATGTCCTTTTTCCAGAGGTGGGTCCTATGTTAGCTTGCTAACCCTAACTTGTTTGGGGTTTGATCCATCTTAACTCTTTCTTTGGTAGTCCATCATCTGTGCTCTTGCTGCTTTGGAAAATCTCACCATGCTGGAGGCTGAGAATACATTTTTAAGAGGGCGCTTTAAAGTTTAGGCCTCAGATAGGACAATGATCTACCACCTGCACTTGATTTTGAAATTCTAGGTATTACTAACTGACTGGAGCCCTGGGAACGTAGTGAACATGAAGGACTGTAATACAAGAGAAGCTCACTTAGGTAATGAGGAGCTAAACCATGTAGCGCTTTATAGGTAGTCAAAAGATTTTAATGTTAATGCCCTGCTTAATACTGTAACCAGTGCCAGTGCAACATTGATTAAAATGCTCATACTTTTTTTGTTCTTGTAAGAACTTGAGCTGCTGGGTTTTGAACTAGCTGGACTTATACTTGGACTTATATTCAAACAAAGATATTAAATGCTTTACCTAATCCACCACATGGTTTACTGAAGATGAATTTCATTTTGAATGTGCACACAGGGCGATAACAAATTTCTGCTAAAATCTCAGTAATCCAGTTCTGTTCTCACAGGACTGACATACATTTTCACCAAGTGATAACTATGTTTACTAAGAAACATTTCAGCAATGTTGAGTGTCTCATTGATCAAGCCTCGAGTATCTACAAAGGTTTACTTGTTTTTTTCTCTTCATTTTTGTGGATGTGGGTTGAAGTGTATAGCTCAAAGCCTTTGTAGACCCGGTTCGAGCCTCAGTACCAGCAGGGATAGTAGGTGGGGGGAATGAATGATCAGTGCTCTCCTCCACCTTCAATACCACGGCTGAGGTGAGTCCCTTTAGCAAGGCACCGTGCCCCCCAACTGCTCCCTGGGCGCTGCAGCAATGGCTGTTCACTGCTCTTGGTGTGTGTTCACTGTGTTCGTGTGTGTGTTACTCACTGCTGTGTGTGTGCTCTTGGATGGAACACCATACTTGCCCTCAAATCACTTTTCCCTTTTTGGTTGTCGATGTAAGATGTAGTATTTGGGTATTTTGACTCACTTTGTTGATCCTAGATGCACCTTGAAGCGACCATGCGAGAAACGGCATCGTTTCCTATCGATGCCAGATATAAGAGAGCTGGCTGACTGTTGAATGACAAGTCACAGACTGGCAGGCCGACTTCGCGTTTGGTTTCGACACACTGAGGCATCTAAACAATTTCAATTTGAAACTTGAGGAAATACATTTTTGTGCACAAATTATACAGCATTGTGAAATCGTGTGTGAAGACACAGACTGTCTGGCCAACTTTGCGTTCGTTGCCAAACGTGTATTGTAACCTGTAACCTGCATGCAGAATTTTCCCGTTGCTTCCCAGATGCAAAAATTGAGGCTTTGGATCCATGTGTGAGAACAAACCTACTCAGTCTTAAACAATAACAAATCCCACCGCAGATCAAATTGAATAAACAGCCACTATTCTGAGAAAGATCCCTCCAGACTTTGACACCCTTGCAAGGAGAGGGGACCAGGCTCATTGCTCACATTAAAACTTTCATAACCATTGCTTTGAAAGGCTATTACTGAGGTTCTCCCTCAGTTTTTATCAGACATAGTTTATGATAACTGTAATGTACAGTGCATGTGAGATTATATTTTTGTAAAATTTGTTAATGTTTCTGTCAGATAATATGTTTCCCATGCATACCTCAAGTGTGAATAAAAGTTTGATTATGTTAGTATGAAGCCCTTAACTTAGCTTGCTAAACTTGATGTGGCTTTCTGGTCTAAAACCTTTGCCCACCTCTGGTCTATTGTCACATTGTTTGGGATTGGTAACATTATATTAATTTATAAATACGCATACAGTATGTATCAGTTCTAATAATTGTTTAAATTCTCTGCACTGCACTGCAATTTTACATATGTGTCTTAAAAAATGATAAATATGTACATTGCGCTCAATTCAGCTCAAAATAAAAAGATGTTCATTAAACAAACTGAAGAAGCAGACTCATTCAGGTAAGTAATGCAAAAACAGTTTCAAGTTTATTTTTCATATGTACAGATGTCAGTGACAGTTTACATTGCGTTTGTGAGGGCATAGGGAGTCTACAGCAATAAAATCGTAAAGAAAAAAAGTTGACAGTGCAGTAAAACTAGCAAGATCAGCATCATCTCGTTGACCCAACAATATTCCGAACTGGTTCCACAAGAATGTCCCTGGAGTGTTGAGTTCACTTGCAAGTGACACCAAAGGTCTGGAGAAGGGCAGGAGGCATACTGATTCCCAAGGAGAAAAATTCCTCCACTATTGACCAGTTTCACAAAATTAGTTGTTTGAATGTGGAAGGTAAGATTTTCTTCAGCGTTGTTGCCCAGAGACTTCAGCATTCCTGAATAATAGTTTCCTTGTCCATACTTCAGTGGAGAAGGCAAGCATACAGTATAGTGGATTCTCAGAATTTGGAACATTCTGATATGACAACCATCACAACCATGGGCGTAAATCCTGGGGGGGACGGAGGGGACATGTCCCCCTCTATCCGAGGGTTGTCCCCCCTCCTCGATCAATTAAATTCGCTATTGTCATAAATATATTTATGTTTATCTAATCTAATTGTGTAATTAGTAGAAAATACAAAAGCAAAAATTGCGTTTCTAAATTTAGAAACTGTTGAGTTCCCCCTGCCACTCACAATGGTTTAGCCCAATGCCTGCTAACCACCTTAATTCCTCTGCGCAGTGCGCGCAACACATTCAGTCAGGTGTGCGGCTCAGTTCATCAGTGGTTGTTGAACTCCAGTAAGAAGGCTATTTTATTCACTTTAAATGAAGTGATTCTCTTTAATGTAGTTGATGCTGATTCATTAATAGATTAGTTGTTTAAAAAAATGCTGATTACCGATGTATTTTTCCATGAATCTGCTATGTTAGCGATTAATACGTTACTTAGCTAGTTAACGTTAGCTTGTTACATAGGACGTCACGCACTGCAACTAACACGCCGAAGCCGTATCGCATTCATTGCTATATTTTAAGGGACCTGGCATGATGTGAACATTAACCGCAACACTTAGCCACCGATCCCGTGTCACACACAGCCGCGCACATACCGGTTACAGTTTTGTGATGTTGGCACTATATCTAGCGTCTACAAAAGGTGCACAGCCTTCATTGGGTGGGAGTGGGAGTGGATTGTTTTCTCAGCATCTATTTTGTTCAGTATGTGCACCGGGGATAAGATAAACATTCAGTTTACTGAATCTCGGGCGATTCATCAACGAGTACAACACAGAATTTAAGTTTGTTTGGGTAAACGAACATGAACAATTTTGTTAGCGGAGATTGGGCACTACAGGGGAAAATAACAACCACTCAATAATGTCGATGTACGGTTACTTTGTCAAACAATGTTGCAGTATAAATCAGGATAACATTTTAAAACTGTTTAAAAAAGTGACTCAATGTCAACATGTAGTATCATGGGTAGTTCCTGTCTTCACAACAAAGACAAAAAATATATATAAATGGAAAAACCTTTATTGTTCACAGTTCAGTTCAGTTATAATATGACTGCAAGTCTGCATGATAAACCTATCAACCTAATGCATATTGTCGCTTAGTGTCGTAGTAAGTACAATTTTGACTGTATTATTTGTGACCCCTCCAAAAATTGCCCATGATCACAACAACCAAAGCATGTACAGCTGCTGGACACGCTCCAGGAGAACATCAGTTGGGCACAAATGGAGATCAAACCCAACAAAACGCAGCCTCTACATTGTCAAGGACCGGCTTAGCAACACTCGGTTCTGTATAAAGGGGACCAACCGTCACGGACAAGCACCAAAGGAACAGCGTCAGCTGGTGGTGGAGGAGGTGCGGCATCAAGAGGAGGGATGTAGATGCGCCAAAGCAGTCTCTCAAGCCCAGCAAGGCTGCTGGATGAGGTGGGATGGCATTGAATGCAGTGAGCTGTGGAGTATGAAAACAAACAGATACTTTTTATCGTCAGAGACACATATGATGTGGCTTTACAGACTGTCACTGAAGTCTTTAAAGTCATACAGTTGTTTGTCATACAGATGTCTGTCCAACTGCATTCTACTTTGTATGGAGTGTGCACCTAAGACTTTTACTCACCACACGTGGTGATGTGATAATAAAGTGAGTTGATGTGCTGCCCTCACCAACAGATCTGCATGTATGGTGTGGAAAAGATCCAGCCTCTTTTCCGAGCTCCAGCAATCTTTAAACATATTCTAGTGGGTTGTAAGAAAAGCTTGACAAAGTAGAGACACGTGGTGCCACAATCAAGTACTGAGTTGCTTGGCTGCAGCACTAGAGACGAAGAGAGTGGCAGCAAATGCCATCCCCCAAAATATCCAGACTGACTTACTGTCCTTTATTCTGGATGGGAAGGAAAGCGGACCAAGTCCTTATCCCTAGACTCAGGCCTGCTGAAAATAGCCAGGCATTGGGAAATGCAAGTTGACTCACACCACAGACTTAATTTCCCTTAGAAATTGCAGCGACCAATCTGGTGGCCGAACTGCTAAAAAATTGCTTTTTGTGGCCGAACATAGCAGAGGATATTAGAAGGTACGTGAGAGGACCACGGTTTATCTCACATGTTTGGAGAGCATACTTTTCACTCCTACTGTAGGTGTGACCATCAGTCTATCTTTTGGATACCATCCCCAGAGCAACAGACATTCGGAGAGCAACCTCACCCATTTCTAGTGTGTGCCTGGGCACCAACCATCACTTTTTTTTTGCTGACAGAATTCTATACCTCACACCTAGAGTGTCCAGCTCAACGGGGATGCGACTGATCACCAATGTGTCTCCGGTCTGTGGTAGCGGGCCATGGAGGGGGAGTTCTGTCACAAGCAAGCCGGGCTCTAATGAGTCTCATCCATTACACCATCAGTGCCACCTAAAATAGAGAAATATCTGTTGATGATCAGTTGTTTTGCCCTTAATATTTAAACTCAATTCATCGGCTATTGAATATATTGCATTGGCGTCTAAAAGAATGGACCTTAAACTCTCTGAGTTCTAATTTAGTCTGAAGTCAGCGAACTAGACCTTGATGTGCCTCCATGTGCACGGTAAAGAATTCTCCATGATATGGGAGCTAACAGTCACGTTCCATGAAAAAATCAAG
Source organism: Triplophysa dalaica (assembly GCF_015846415.1). Classification (NCBI taxonomy): domain Eukaryota; kingdom Metazoa; phylum Chordata; class Actinopteri; order Cypriniformes; family Nemacheilidae; genus Triplophysa; species Triplophysa dalaica. The sequence goes on along the minus strand of NC_079565.1, from coordinate 13,771,189 downwards.
GGAATCTACATATTTGCACACCCCGGACACAGGTCAAAGAATGCAATGCTGTGTCCTACATCACCTGAACATGTTCATGACACAATAGATTATATTGTGAATAGTATCAAGTAACACACAAACACAGGCCACTGTATGTCCCATGCGAGTACTGTTTTAAGGTAGGAACACACACATTAAACTGGTGGTATTGATATGTGTTTTATTGCAAGCTGGCAGTCCTTAAAAATAAAAGGTAATCAGAAATGAGCTGTGGATCAGAAGCTTTAATATTGAGAAAAAAGATATTAGGATCCTATATGCTTATTTCTGGCCTCCACTTTCATGAATCAGCCAAACTCTGTGATAACTTCACATTTTTAAGCTGAATCCCAAGACTTGAAAATACAATAAGTATCAGATATGACAGTTTAGCTCAAATTTAAAGTAAAATCAATATATAGATTGTCTTTCCTTTTTTTTGCATTTTCTCCATTGGCCAATGGATATTTTGGTTACATGTATATAGTAGAGGGGCATGGTGATATGCTCCATCGTAACTAATATTTCATCAAAAGAGAAAGTTTGTTGAATGATTGTACATTTTTTGACAGTGTAGAGGGATTGTGTAAAAATCATACCTGCAAACTCGGAATATGTGAAAAAGGTGACAGCCATACCTTGGAGTGTTAGGTTGGAGGGGCGTTATAGAAGGCAGATGTATTGTCGTTTTCTTCAGGCTTTTGGCCTGCACAAGTTTTTTAAGTGCAAACCATGACACCCAAGTGCCTTACTCACTTGGAAGGGCAGAGCTCTAGAAGTGGAAATTCGAAAGAGAGACTAGCAACTGTCTCTCATAACATAGCCGTTTCCATCACAAGGGGGACCTGAATAATAAAGATCAATGCCATTTTCTCTTTGACAGACACTTTGCAGACGTCTCTTTCATTACGGGCGCAAACATGATGTTTAGAATGCGTTTCTGGTTGGCCCAAGGACCAAAAACGACAACGCTGTTATCTTGATTCTGGTTGGCCTAACGAATCCAGGTGCTCGACCAAATACATTTCAGACACCCGGGAGTAGATGCCTAGACCCCCCCCACAGAAAAAAAGACCTATTTTTTATTTAAAACAGTGAATTTCGCCGAAAAAGGACTAGTTTGCAGGTATGAACAATTCAGTTAATACATTCATTTATTCATCCTATTGGAAACGTGCTATTGTGATGTGTTGTGTGGTGTTTTGGTGTGTTTTGGTGTGTTGTTGATGATGTCCAGGCTCCTGCGACTGGAGGAAATGACATCGGCCACAAACTTTGTGCAATCAGAACACACATCCCTCAAACTGCAGCCTGCGGAGTACATGTGAGGAAACTCCTCTTCTACTGAGTGTCTGCACAGAAAATGAAGAGACCTGCAGACAGACAGATAAAAGGTTTAAAGAATTAAATAGTATGGTACTCTACTTAATCGACAACATTTACACTTATGTTTTTGAGATGCCTTTTTAAAGCAATTTATAGTTTCTTCAAGGAATGGTTCCCTTTTATGTCGGTCTCTCAACGTTGTGTCGAACCGACAGATGGTGTTCGCCCTTGAGAACCTATCACTTCGACTGGTTTAGAAACAGGCCAACGAAATTGGCAAATGAAATTTGCATGCCGGACTCCGCCCCGGATTTCCGGGTATAGAAAGGAGACGGCGTGCTGCATTCATTAACCTTTTGTTCTTCGGAGCCTTCGCTTATGCTGAACAACCAGATCTACAGATCTTCAAGAAACTACTGGACTTACGACGTGGTGCAGTGGACTGTCCCTTCTGGCAGACATCTGCAGAGCTGCGGGTTGGGCTACCTCCAACACCTTTGCAAGGTTTTACAACCTCCGCGTTGAACCAGTGTCAGCCCGCGTCTTACATGGCAACATGTAGAACCGGCAGCCGGTGGGGCGTATGCCAGCGAAAGCACCTTCTCCCCTTTCCATAGGTGGGTCAGTGTGCTACCTAGCCTACATTCTTTCTCCCACGGGGCGAAGAACAGGCATTCCATCCATCACTAAGCATGCACCTCCTGTGGGCGGGCTGGGCAGAGTAGCCCTCCCCTTTTGCCGGGTACCTTTGAGTTTTCCACACATAGCTCTAACCGGACCTAGTGCTACCGGACGTTGCAACTCTCCGACTCGGGCGGTTCCGTCCAATGTAGCTTCATGATTGGTTCCCACCATGGCAACCCATGACCTCCCCAGGTGGACCTCCACCTCGCCTCTAACTACCTCAGTCCGCAGTACCTCTGTAGTGCGTTCCCCATTTGAGAAGTGCACTTCCCAGTGGCCTTACAGCCTGTGAGGACCGAAGGTAGAGGCTTCCCACCTTTTCTAAAAGCTCTGGGACCCTCTGCCCACCTATCCATTGGAAGATTACAAATTTCACGAAAGGGCCAAGCCTGTCACCGGTGAGTTTTAATAGGAACCCCATCTGTCGGTTCGACACAACGTTGAGAGACCAACAGAAAGGGAACGTCTTGGTTACGGATGTAACCTAAGTTCACCGATGGAGGGAACGAGACAGGTGCAGCAGTCGTGAGAGGCTCTCAGGCTCCTAACTAAAGGTGCTGAATTGTGAAGAACTAAAGGTGAATGAATGCATTACGCCATCTCCCTTTTATACCCGGATATCCGGGGGCGGAGTCCGGCATGCAAATTTCATTCGCCAATTTCATTGGCCTGTTTCAAAACCAGTCGAAGCAATAGGTTCTTAAGGGCGAACCCAATCTGTCGTTTTGACATAATGTCTCGTTCCCTCCATCAGGGTTTCCATGTTATTACTTAACAGATAAATTTATTTTGCATTGCAGGGTGAAGTGGGTTTTACATAAAAGAAGATTTTGAACAAATATCATATTTGTTAAACAATGTGAAAGACTCTCTGGCGAGACGGAGACAGAGCGCTGCACAGAATCCACTAAAGGGGTTTCGGTGGGATTATTAGTAATCGCTTTATAACTTAATGACATACTTCCAAAGCATGTGAAAGATTGGCCCTGCTTTAACAAATGTAAATAGTTCAAAACAAAATGCATGTGTAACAGTATGCTGGATTAAGGCATATTTAATTCTTAAATCAAGTTTATGCAGTGTTATTTTACATTTGATTTCAATTTCTGTATGAAAACTGTTTCTATCAATTTCGTATACATTAAAAACTTAAAATATGATCATTTAACCACCCAAATACGGAAGGTGACATTGACTGTAACAAAACACATAAACCTTAAAAGATAAATATTACAAAAAAGTTATGCTTCACAATATGCATCGCACAGTATAAAGTTTGAAAGTATTTTCTTATTATATCCAACAAGTATCCCTCTGGATAATTTGATCTCTTCAGGTAGACCTCCCGGATTTTAGTCTATAAATTCAGATGAATGTATTGCACATCTACCCACTTGTAGACATCACTCTTGTGACTCTTCACGTTTCTGTGAAACCCCACCGTGTACACTGGAATGTGTGCCAGCTTTTTGTAGGGAATCTTCATCTAAAATAGGGACAAAAATCCGATAATTTTATTATATGCCAAAATACTGTAATCCACTCATTTAAATGAATTCAGAAAACATAAATACCTTTGCACTACAAGAGCTACAGACAGACCTAAAAGACAAAGAATATAATTTGCTAATATAATTTACTGGATCAGGAAAAAAAATGTTTAGTATTTAAGTGAAACAGAAACCTTTTACAGAGGAGGCACGTAGATGGCCAGGAAAACAGAGGAAATTTAACTTGACAACAGCAGCATATCTGAAAAACAAACATACAGATTTTTCATTTGGGTTAGACAGATTAACAAATTATATTGTCGGTGAATTAAAAAAATGCTTGCACCTTTCCCTTCTTCAGATTATTATAAAGATCCTTGTTCTGCATGTATTTCTCCATCTCAGCTTTGATAAGTATTCGGCGCACATTGATAACCTCATCCACCGTTAAGGCCAAACTGTCCACTGGATGACTGAACTCCTCCTGTGTACGAGAAGATGAATGCCTTTTTCACCTCTATGTGTTAACATTTTAAAAGCACCGGTCACTCTGACTTTTTTCTTGTTCTTAGAACAGCTTCTCTTTCACTGGTATCAAAATAATTTCAGGCTTTAAGTTTAATATATTTTTTTTTTAATGAATCGTTGATTAATATCGACCAAAGACAAAGCAGGGAGGCCAGCAGAGGAGGGCGGAGAAACGTCTCAGTCAGAGGGACCATCGTCCTCAGGTACGAAAAGAGGCACATCCATCAGCACTCAAATCAGTTTCATGAAAATTGACCATCTGTACTAATATCTAACAAAAAGTAAAATAATTAGTGAATAACTATAAAATAAAATTATGTTATGTTATACTGTGTTATTTTGTGTTGTCAATATGCATCTCTATATCTATGTTTGGGTAGACCAAATAGGTGCATGTCCGCATTTGCGTGCAACGTTTGTATACTTGAACCACCTCTGAGGATAGTGGGGGTCTCAAGTCATTAGCACTGATTTTTGGGGTTCGCGGGTTGAAAAGTCTGGGAACCCCTGATTTAGGAGACTTACAAATAAGGTAAACAATGCAGTCATGGTTAACACAAGGGCGGAGACTCAAATGCAGGGAAAACCAGTTTATTACAAAAAACAAAGCACACAACAGACAGGAAAACACACAAAAGTCCAGACGGTGACACCATGGGTAGCAGGAAGCAGTCCGCGGGGTGGTTGTTTTATTGCATTCATATGTGAAAAGCATGACTCACGTGTGTAAGCTGTACCAAAACTTAGGCAAAATGAAAATGGCCACATTTCTGGTGTTTGGAAAATGGGCCTGGTTCAGTTAAACTCAAAAATGTAAGCTTCTGCGCAAGTTCTATCAGGAAGAATCCTCACATCATAATTAATTACCGGTTAGCCTATCATCCCTCAGCACGTAGTACTTACCCTCTCTTTTGTTCGCAGAAACTAACGCATGAGTGAAACCTCCATCCTCCCCACCACCACCACCAGATCAGGGTCCTCAGTCCAGGGGTAGGCTCCGCCCCTGCCTTATCTTCAGGCAGGAACATCTAAACATATTTCCATGTTTTCATTCATTGGACGGGGCCTATGCCCAAAGATATTTAATATTGTTTAATAAATATTATTTATCGTTCTATGTTTCCTGAGTCTTTCTGGTAGAACTGAATGCATCTGGCAGAAAGAAATCGACTCTTTAAATCAGATGACGTTTGGATGTCTATGAGCTCCAAGTACAGCAATCCTTCATCTAATCACATGAGAACCTCTTTGGGTTTTGAACCAAACACTCCTCGGGCATCAAGACTAAACGGGTCCTTGATACACTGCATCACCTCTGGGGATATATTAAAGTTGTCAAACCTTGCCGCAAATTTTTAATGTAGTTTATCGAAGAAATCCGTCATAACTCCGGTAATTTGTGCCAAAGAGTTTCTGATGATGTCCACTGTGTTGGGAAATTGCAGCATTTTAAACTGTTCAAATCAGTCACAAACAAGTCCATCTTGCGTTGAAATGCATAAAGTTTTTCCACAATATCGCAGACAGTTTATTCCTTCCCTGCAAATCCAGATTTAGGCTGTTTAAATTATGGAAAATGTAATTCAGAAAATACGAATTAGCCATGAATGCCTCATCAAGCATCACATAAGTTCACAGAACCTTTTAAATGAATTGCCTTTACTTAGCCACCATACATCATTATGCAGAAGTAAATCAGTGTGATCAGCAGAAATGTCTGACAAGAATTGGCGAAAAAACGGTGCTGTAGGCTGGAAGTTGGTAGAATTAAATTAATTACACTGTCCATTACATTTTGTCAATAAATTCAGCGTACAGATTGTCTGGGGAATCAAGCAGTGCAGCGATTTAATTTGTGGGGCAACTTCGGAGAGGCACCCAAACAACCCCTGCACCCTTCCCGCAATGGAATGTGTGCTGTCCATAACAAGCATATTTACACATTGCAAGACATGTTTCAATAAGTATCTGACCAGTTGCATGTCCCTCCAATGGAATTAATCCCAGCGGGTCCTCCCAAAAGCACGTCACATCCAAAAACCTCACATACAGACAAAGCTGTCCCATTTAGCTATCATCAGTAGATTCATCCATAGCAAGAGTTTCGAAAACATAATTTGACTGAGTTCAACTCTTTTTTTTGGTTGTTGTGTCGGACATCTGAATTTTCACAATAGATGCATTTATATTTCTCTGACTTTATTATCACTCAAAAGTTTTTTTACAATGGCCAGCATGCAGTCTTTCACAGTCTCTGAATCAGTAAACAGCTTCTTCTTTTTCCCGAGGATCCATGCCACACAAAGAGAAGCTTCAGGAGAAGCAGTTTTGTTTCAGCTTAAGTATCAACAGGAACTCGTAAGTGAAATTGATCATTAGTGTTTTATTGAGTCTAACGCAGTTTCGTTTCCTTTGTTTGCGTCCGCTGAGTCACGCGCTGTTAGTTTGCATTTGTTTGCGTGTTAATATTGGGAGATTTGGAAGGCGTGTCCAACGCCAGCTAAAGTACTTAAACAGTTGCTGTAAGGCCAGTTCGTGGGAGAAGCAGTTTTGTTTCAGCTTAAGTATCAACAGGAACTCGTAAGTGAAATTGATCATTAGTGTTTTATTGAGTCTAACGCAATTCGCAATTTCGTTTCCTTTGTTTGCGTCCGCTGAGTCACGCGCTGTTAGTTTGCATTTGTTTGCGTGTTAATATTGGGAGATTTGGAAGGCGTGTCCTGCTGAATTCAATTGCGTGATTGAATAGGGTATTTAAATGAGATTGACCACCGCGTGCTGCGGTCGCGTGCAGCCCTCATTGCGTGAAGACCGAAGAGAGTAAAGACCATCGACTCTACCTGTGCGACTCCATCGAGCAACGACACAGACAAGGCACTTGAGTATTACTGTCTGCACTTCGACTATTGCACTTTATCTATGATCTTTATTCAATTTTCTTTATATGTCTCGTACATTCCTTCATTTTTCAATATGTGTTTTCAAATCCACACTGTCAGTACATCTCGTAAACCAATGGTAACTCGCAGAAGGCCACGCATGGCTAATCCTAACAACCTGCGTACTCTTTCAGCGTCCAAAACTACGACTGGAAATTTAAACAGCTGGCACCCTCATGCAACAACACCCCCTTTTGAGTCTCATGCTGTCACTGTAATCCACCCTGTTAAAACACATGTTGTAGTTATCTATCGTCCCCCAGGGCACCTTGGACTCTTCTTGGAGGAATTGGATACACTTCTGTCATCATTCCCCGAGGATGGTTCTCCTCTGGTGGTACTTGGAGACTTCAACATCCACCTGGAAAAACCACAGGCTGCTGACTTCAACAACCTGACTGTGTCATTTGACCTCAAGCAGGTCCCAACTTCAGCGACTCATAAATCTGGTAATCAACTTGATTTTATCTACACACGCCATTGCTTCACCCATCACTCCCAGGTCACCCCGCTGCACACGTCAGATCATTTCCTCATAACTCTTGATCTCGACTTAACTTCTCCAGGCACTACACATGCCTCCCCACTGGTCACATTCCGACGCAACCTACGATCATTCTCTCCCTCCCGCTTATCCTCTGCAGTCTCTGCTACTCTCCCACCCCCTAAACAGTTCTCTCTCCTTGATGCTAACACCGCCACCCACACCCTTTGCTCCACATTAACCTCCTGCTTAGACATCTTATGCCCTCTTAGATCTAGGCCATCTCGTGCATCTCCTTCTGCCCCCTGGTTATCTGATGTTCTCCGTGAGCATCGCGCCTCTCTCAGGTCTGCTGAGAGAAAGTGGCGCAAATCAAAAGAACCCACTGACCTCTCTCTCTACCAGTCTATTCTCCCTTCCTTCTCTGCGGATGTCTCCTCTGCGAAAACCCAATACTACCACACTAAAATCAACAACTCTCCTGACCCTCGTATGCTCTTTAAAACCTTTTCTGCTCTCCTTTGCCCGCCTACCCCCTCTCCTCCATCAGACTTAACAGCTGACGACTTTGCATCATTCTTTGTAAAGAAAACGAGCACCATCAGCAATCAATTCTCTGTGCCACCGCCTATGGACCACAGTCAATCCCCAGACACATGCTTGTTCCCCTTGTTCTCTCTCCTATCTGAAGAGGAAGTTTCCTTAGAAACTTAGAATTCCTTCTAACCACCCGACTACCTGCCCTCTAGATCCCATCCCCACCCATCTTCTCCAGGCCATCTCTCCATCGGTTGTCCCCTCTCTGACTCACATTATCAACTCGTCTCTCACCACTGGCACATTTCCTACACTATTCAAAGAGGCCCGTATTACCCCACTACTAAAGAAGCCTACTCTTATCTGCACTGTTAGAAAACTACAGACCGGTATCCCTACTTCCCTTCGCTGCTAAAACTCTAGAACGTGTTGTATGTAACCAGCTCTCATCCTTCCTCACCCAGAACAACCTCCTGGACAGCAACCAGTCTGGGTTCAAGAGCGGTCATTCCACTGAGATTGCGCTTCTCTCTGTTATTGAAGCTCTGAGACTGGAAAGAGCTTCCTCTAACTCAGTGGTTCTCAACTCCAGTCCTCAGGCCCCCCCTGACAGAATACTTTGGATGTCTCCCTATTGAACACCTGAACAAGTAAATGAGATAATGAAGTGATGATTGATCAATAATGATGAACAGGTGATGTTAATCGCTGAAGAAAGCATCATAAGTAAGTTCATAAACCATAATAATGTTTCCTTTAGTGGGGCTCTTACCCTTGATTTATTTTTTATACCAGCTGTTATAGTGTGTTTCTGAATAGCCATACAAAAGACAAAATTGTTGGAATGAAACCTTCTTAAATTGTTATAAGACAGATACAAATAAGGGGGATTTAAGTCTGACAAATATCATGACACTCCAAAAATCAACCAACATTTGCACAGCTATTACCAACACCAGGACAAAATAATTTTGTCTTTTGTCAGGCTCTTATAAATATGCTTCAGAAACAAACTATTTCAGCTAGCAAAAAATGTAACATAATAAATCAAGGGTAAGAGCTACACTTAAGGTGCCCCTCAGGGCTCAGTGCTTGGTCCGTTGCAATTCTCTGTATACATGACATCCCTTGGCTCTGTCATTAGGAAACATGGCTTTTCCTATCACTGCTATGCGGATGATACATAACTCTACCTGTCTTTTCGCCCAGATGATCCGACTGTTTCTGCACGCATCTCAGCCTGCCTAGCCGACATCTCGCTCTGGATGAACGGCCATCACCTACAGCTGAACCTTTCAAAAACAGAACTGCTTGAAATCCCGGCTGATACAAAGACTTATCACAACCTTTCCATTCGACTGGGCTCATCAATCATCACACCTTCCAGAAAGGCACGAAACCTGGGAGTGGTGATCGATGATCAGCTCAACTTCACGGATCAAGTTGCCAGCACTGCCCGGTCCTGTAGATTCATCCTCTACAATATCAGGAAAATTAGACCCTTCCTGTCGGAGCATGCTACGCAAGTCCTAGTGCAAGCTCTAGTCCTGTCCAGACTGGACTACTGCAATGCGCTACTGGTTGGACTTCCAGCTTGCACAACCAAACCTCTACAGATGATCCAGAATGCTGCAGCAAGAGTTATATTTAATGAACCGAAGAGAGCACACGTCACTCCTCTACTCGTTAAGCTACATTGGCTACCTATAGTCGCTCGTATCAAATTCAAGACTCTGCTACTGGCCTACAAGACCACAACTGGTTTGGCACCACCTTATCTTCACTCCCTAATACAGACATATGTACCCGCCAGATCCCTACGCTCTGCAAACGAACGGCGTCTTGTGGTGCCATCCCATAAAGGTAAAAAATCTCTCTCGCGCACCTTCTCCAGATCTGTTCCACCTCTGTGGAATGATCTGCCTGCTGCTACAAGATCTGCAGATTCTGTAGCCATCTTTAAGAAACACCTGAAAACACATCTCTTCCGTCAACATCTGACTGATCTGTTCTGACTTTATTTTCTTCTCTACTCTTTTCTTCTCTACCCATAAAAAAAAAAGTATGAATGAATGATTCTGTATACTGTGTTAGGCTATATGAGACCAGTCTTCTTTTTGATTGCACTTATGCTTTTGTTGTACTTGTGCTATCCCAATTGCTTCCATTACCTACCCCACTTGTAAGTTGCTTTGGATAAAAGCGTCTACTAAATGACGAAATGTAAATGTAAATGTAGCCTTCTCTTGCCTGGAACACGATCGATACATGATAGCCTGTCTTTGTTCATAATCAGAACTCTATGTCTTGAAGGATATTGCATGTAAAAGTTAGCATGTTTGGTTCTGAAGTGTCTTCTCAAATTGTACTCATTCATTACAGCAATACACTTATTACAAATCAAACACACTGGTCTCTGTAAAGCAAAAATATATTTTTCTGTCCATTCACCACAAAACTGCATGGGTTTTTTAAGGTAGAGAGCGATTTAAAGTAGGACGTCTTTTTGCCATTTATTTGGAAAATAAGAGTTCTGGTTCTCGTTGTTGTGCTATGTTTTCTTAAACGTCAACGGGGATTGGCTAAAAATCAATGCTTTCGCACGCACAGTTCTTAAAGTGGCGGGCCAGGTAAAGATGATTGGCGGGCCGCCAGTTGACCAGCCCTTTTGTAGCGGATGAATCTACAGGACCAGGTGGTGCTGGCAACTTGATCCATGAAGTTTAGCTAGGTTTCCAGGTTTCTGGCCATTCTGGAAGGTGTGATGGTTGATGAGCTTATTTGAATGGAGAGGTTGTGATGAATCTTTGGGTCAGATTGGAATTAAAAGTTGTTCAGTTTTTGCAATGTTTAGCTGTAGGTGATTGTCCTTCGTATAGAAAAATGTCACATGCTTAAATACGTGCAGAGACAGTAGGATTGTCAGGCTGAAATGACAGGTGGAGTTTTATATCTCCCGTGTAGGATCTGGCCGGACCAAAGGTGACCATTTGGCCATTGTAAAACACCATGACCTCTCAGCAGGAGTCTAACCGGCACCAGCAAGTCTGATCCAACTGCCCTCTCCTAAAGCCTCCATCATTTGATCAGGATAGATTCAAACACACTTCCCTGGACTTCAAAGGAGTCCCAACGAGGAGGATGGAGTGCTCCCCAACGAGTATACCATATGGCGGCAAATAGTTTCATTCCTCTTGAAATTGTCTGTCTTTTCTCCTTATTAACAAAAGAATGGTCTAAATGGATATACATCCATTTCTCCACATTGTATGTTTGTCCCCATGTTATTCGGCCTTGCCTATAACTTTAAAAGCATGTGTGTTTAGTTGTATTCTGCTTATATTTTCATTCTTGTACAAACTTCAGGTCAATGTACTTAATACCCTGTTCCATGTGTTTTGCGCGTTCCCGTTTCAAGAACACCTCCTGAGACCTGTCTCCCTCTTCGGAGACAGTTTTTCTTCCGGCAGTTAATTCAGCAAAGTTCGTTTCTACCTTCGTCAGCCAATCCGGTTCTAAGAAAGGACCCGACGGATCGAAACCATCAGGACTCTGAAAACCACTTTTCCACGGGCACAAGACCTTGTCCAAGTACACTCAAGGAAACCAATGCAAGTATAGAAACTATATTCTAAACAGCTGCATTTAAGCCGTAACCCCTTTTTACATGGAGATTGTCATCGATGGTTCATGCAGATGTGAATAGTTGTTTGTAACTTTGTTAATCTCTTACCTTTCTTTACTGCTTTTATGTTTCATGTTTTGTTTGTCTATACGTGTTATATCTAGTTAGTTGTTATGTTTCCCCTTTTAGTATAGTCAATAAACCTGCATTCTGTTATCTACAATCTAATTGTTGCTGTGCTTTTTTATCACATATTAACGTCACTGAAACTGCTTGATTTTGTGGGCTGGCATAGATGAAAGAGGGAAAAAGCTGTCAAAGCAGGAAGTTAGTGTGAGGCAAAGAGTATCATTGGCACTGTTAGTATTTAAAAGAGAGAGCTGTTCAGATTGAGGGAGTGTGGCGAATACTGTAGAGGATAAGCGGGAGGGAGAGAGTGTTCGTAGGTTGCACCAGAATGTGACCAGTGGGGAAGCATGTGTTGTGTCTGGAGAAGTTTGGTCGAGGTCAAGAGTGATGAGGAAGTAATCAGACAGTGGGGTGAGCAGACAGTGATTAGAGGAGCAGTAGCATGTGTAGATCTTGTTGATTACCAGACTTATGGGTTGCTGAAGTGGAAACTCGCTTGAGGTCAAACGTTGCAGTCAGGTTATTGAAGTCGGCAGCCTGTGGTTTTTCAACGTGGATGTTTAAGTCTCCAAGTACCATCAGAGGAGTACCATCAGAGGAGAAGGATGACCGAAGAGCATCCAACTCCTCCAAAAAATGTCCAAGCGGACCTTGGCCACGATAGATAACTATAACATGTGTTTTAACAGGGTGGATGACAGTAACAGCATGTATATTGAAGGAGATATTGTCACATGAGGGTGCTATGTGTTTGAATTACCAATTGTTAGGGATAAGGAGACCAGCTCCTCCACCCCTCCTGTGGGAGAAAGTGTAGTTATTGGAAGGGGCAGCCAGTGTGGCACTGTCCTCTGGCTTTATCCATGTTTCAGTGAGTGCTAAAAGAGAAAGACCAGAATGTTTCGCTGTGATGAAATCTGCTGTGCTTACAGCAGATGGGCAGTTCCATAAAACAATAGGAAATTGTAGGTAATTGTGGTAGTTGTGAATATCATTAGAATTACGTTTCCTTCTACGTTATACAGGTGATTACTGAGTTGTTGTGACAGTAGGGAATTGAAAACATGTAGTGAAAAGCATAGAATAAGGAATATACAAGACAAAATAAAAAGAAGAGAATTATTCGAAGTGCAAAAAGTTAATACTGAAGTGCAATACTCAAGTGCCTTGTCTGTGTCCTTGCTCGGTGGAGTCGATGGTTTGCACACGATGAGGCTGCTGCAACCGCTGCCGCGGTGGATAATCAAATTTATATACCCGTCTCAATCACGTAATTGAATTTAGCAGGACATGCCTTAATCCCACAAATTATAATTTTTGAATTCCAGGGAATGAGATCTTGGGTATGCAGTGACTGGATCATTAAGAGGAAAGCCATGAACCCTCTCACTCCCTCTTGTCCTGGTTTCTAGATACCATCATCAAAAGACCATAGCAAAACCTGGCTCCAGGGGTCTGGTTTAAGGTTTTCAACTCTCACAGAGAGTGTGATAACCAGTTGGTTCCTCTGTAGGATATTTACGACTCCTACGCTTCAAAGCTTTGGTCAAAAGTCTCGGTCTCATCTCTCACTTAATATCTGAGGTTAAACAGAGAAACTTCTCTAACAAATAGGAACTTATGTGATTTAAACTATCCTTTTCTATAAATGTACTAAATGTCTAGGTTGTGTGTTGGTGCTCGTGCAATTTTAAATAGTCTGTAACTGTTAGATGTACAAGTTTTGATTTAGGGTTTATTTAATGTATTCATACGTTGGGATGATTCACAGCTGAAAGCCTAGCATGCTTACTATGTGACTATAGGATGTTTCCTATGGTTTGTGCCTGAGGACAGTTTCTCTTGCAGAAACTCCAACACTAAAACGATCTGGCAGTGAATTGGGTCTGCATCGTGTGCCATGCACCATCTGTCAAAAATGCTCTATCTAAGGGAGTAGCTCCTTGTAGTGGCGGGAGCACTAGCAATTAGAATAGTCTCTACTACATCAGGCGGAAGCTCAGCATCTCTCAGCTGGTGCCCTTCAGGGGCCAGGCATTGAGGTTCCAGAGCTTAGTAAGGGGATGAAACACTGTCCCCTGCGCCTGAGAATATAGAACTCTCCTGACTGACACCTGATTCGCCCCTGGCGAGTCGTCGAGGAGGGATACTAGGTCCGAGAATGAGATTCTGGTTGGCCAACGGGGAGCCATAAATAAGAGGCGCGAGCCCTGTTGACGGACCTTTCCCAGGACTCCCTGGAGCAGAGCCGTCGGAGGAAATGCATAAAGACGCAGTCTGGGCCACGTATGGGCCATCGCATCCATACCCAGGGGAGCTGTAGAAAGAAGTATAGGGGACATTGTGGTATCTCCTGCGTAGCAAAGAGGTCCATCTCTGCTTCGTAAAATATTTCCCTGATTTGTTTGACTACTTCGGGGTGGAGTTTCCACCAAGTCTGCTCTCACATCCAAATGCCCCGGGATGTGAATCGCTCTGAGGGACAGGGATTTGCCCTCTGCCCAGGGCATGATATAATGGGCCAGTTTGTCCAGGTTACGGGACTTCAGCCAGCCCTGGTGATTTATGTACGAGACTACTTAAGCGTTGTTTCCCCGCACTAGGACATGGTAGCCTCGTAACTGCCGGAGGTAGTATTTGAGGGCCCGAAATACAGCCATCATTTCGAGGCAATTGATGTGTCAATCAAGAAGATGACCTCTACAGATCCTTTGGGCTGGCCAGCCATCTAAGACCGCTCCCCAACCCATTATGGAGGCGTCTGTCGTTAGCATCCTGCAACGACAAGACGGACCGATAGTGGGACCTAAAGTCAGAAACAGAGGTCTTTACCACATAGTAAGGGTGCGAATCCATACCTATATATATCCTTACTTATATATATTACATATGTATTTTATAAGGGTGTGAATCCCCTGGCGTGTCACCCTTGTCTGCCTTATGGGGTTGACCCTTGGATGAAACCCCCTGGCTTTGAGCCACAACTGAAACGGTCTCTTGAGCAGGCGGCCCACAGGTATCACTTTGGAAGCTGCCGCCATGAGACCTAAAAATCTTTGAAAGTAATGAGTAGTGACTTTCTGGCTGTAGTAGAGTAGGCAGGGCGACACCGTGGTTCGAGTCCGGTGAGAAATTGTGAATGAGCACCAGCTGTGCGCACACCGGGCTCGAATCACGTAGGAGATTGGGAGCATATAAAAGGAACGAGCGACCGAACCGTCGAAGAGAGAGGACCGGGCCCGAACATAAGCTAAGTTTATATTTATGTTCTTGTGTTTTGTATTTATGTGCAACTTGTGCATCTTCGGACGCAATTCCCCATCCCTTTAGGGAACAAAAAATACTGGCTGTAGTAGCCTGATTCTCTGTCTGGTAGGGGAATACGTTCTATGGGTCCTTTAACCAGCATAGCTTGTAATTTTTGTGCCAACAGATGTGCTCGCTCCGGTTGCATGGATGTGAAGACCATGCCGTTCGCGGAGGACTATATGCAAATTCAATCCTGTAGCCAGGGTCTACAGTTCTTTTAACCCATGGAGAGATACCTGGCAGTAGTTTCCACGCTTCCAGCTTCTCCAAAAGGGGTATCAATTTTGGCATTTCGTCTTGTTTGGGGGATGCCAGATGTGTGACATCCTGAGATATGGCAGGAGACAACCGAACATCTAGCATTCTTTTTGAGCCCGCTTATCCCCGAAATGCTGGTGGTGGCGGAAATTGAAGCACCTCAGGTCCCTCCCTCCCGAGGCGGCCTGAGGGGCACGGTGGGCCACTCCCCTGGCTCTGCGAGGGGGCGCGACTCTCCACACTCTCCCTGAGGACCTCAAGCCTCAAGTAGACTGGACCCAACCAGGACTGTGTGCCTGGTCGGGACTGGGGAACTGGTCAGGAGTGGGAGGCTGACACTCCAGACGCTTGAGCAGGGTGGGGAAGATATCTCACGAACCCCTCCTTGTGGCACCTCGCCTCCTGGAATCTGGTGAAAACTGTATTGACCGCATCGCCAAACAGTCAGGAAGGCGAGATTGGGGCATCAAGGAGGAACGCCCGGTCCTTGATGCCCGTGAGATTCAGCCAGAAGTGTCTCTCCGTGGAGACCAGTGCAGCCATTGAACGGCCGATGGCACGGGCCGTCTGCTTGGTAGCAAGGAGAGACAAGTCTGTGGCTCGGCGTAGCTCTGAAAACGGCATCTCATCAATCACCCTGCCTGTGATCACAACATCCAGCAGGTCAGCCTGGTACGCCTGCAGAACTGCCATTGTGTGCAGGGCAGCACCAGCCTGACCTGCTGCCTGAAAAGGCTTCCCCAAAAGTGCAGATGTCTGCAAGGCTTGGTGGGGAGAGAGGGCTTTTTAAGTGACGATGATGTCCCAGGGTAGAGATAGCTCGCAAGCCTCTCTTCCAACCGGGGCATCATTGAATACCCCCGTGATCTCGTGCCAACGATTGTCCAATACATCGACATCGATGGCACGAACACATGGGAAGAAGGTGGTCTCTGCCATAACTCGACATGGAGATCCTCAAAAAGGGGAGGGCCCAACTTTTGGGCTCCCCCTTGGCCAACCGACAGGTATCTGTCGTCTAGCCATGAGCATTTGGGTCTTTCTTGTTCCAGCGGCCAGTCAAGCTTGAGACGGTCGACGGTCACTGCCCCGAGAAGCTCGTTAAGTGCTTTCGTGTCGTGAGAGGAACGCCCCGAGGCGGCGCTATTTAACCCCGCCTAAACAAGGGATGTTTCATCCTCTGCCCGGTCCGAAGAAGTGCCAGGACACGTTTCGGTAGCAGACGCGAGGACGTCGCGGCTCGGCGAGCGCACAGGAGAAACGGCATCCGTCTTCCGTGCCTTCGCTAAATCAAACCACGATCCCCAGTATGAGGGAGAGGTGGCCCTGTTTAAAAAAAAAAAGAAAGCCGAGCACGGAGAACCTGGATGCCGACAGCATCAGAGAGTTTGCGCTCTCCCTCTAGCCCCAGGGCAGCATGTTCAGCCCCCAAACACTCAAAGCAGAATTGATGTCGATCCAGATCGGAGAGGAACCTCTCACAAGGAGGAACACATCTCCTCTCTGAATCAGAAATTATTTATATCAGTAACCTTTTTAATATAAGATAAGGCTAAGTCACAGTGCTTAGACACTTTAACTCTATATGATGTGGTTACTCTCGTATTCAAACTCCGAACTACTTCAATATTTCGCAAGTAATGGACACACACACCTAACACAAAGCGGTCCTTGAAAACAAAGAAACCTGATGACGTGTCCGCATTCACGCGTATTTATAACCTGCAGGTGCAGGTGTAATTAGCCACATCACCTGCCAAGGTTATTTAAAGCCAAAATATTTTTTGTCGTGTTTGAAACACGTGCTTCACAACCGGTCGAACAAAGACTTTTCTCCCATTGCGTTTGAAACGCAGCATCGAGTGTAGCTTTTGATAGGGAACATAGATAAGAGCGTGTGTGAGTAAAACATTTTTTTTTGGTCAATTTCTTTAGCTGTTTTAATGTCAAGAGTGCATTATGTGTCAACGTGATTATGTGTCAAGGTTAGTTTCATGGATAATAGTTTCATGTATAGTAAAACTACTATATAGTTAACATATGCAAGTATTTCAAATATTTTTTATGTGTAAAGTTTATCATATCTGTAAAAAGATGTTGGGTTTCCAAAAAAAGTCACAGACTGATGTAATGTACAGTCGACCCTGAAAACAATGTAAGTCACTTTGGAAAACATGTAAAAGTCCACTGACCATCCACTGATGTCTGGACATTTCACGAGATGTTGAGACAGTTTCATCATGGCTTCTGTCTTCTGAGCTGAAAGACTGACAGGTGTATGGGGACATTCTGTCAAACACAGGGAATGAGGCTACATACAAAAAAGAGTGAAGAAGAGAGAAACAGTGAGACTAAAAATGGAACTAGAACTACCAAAATTAATAGCTCAAAATATGAATAACTACAAAATAATAAAAAAAGTTATAAAAAATACACAACAAAATAGATCAATCTTCCTGTCTAATTGGATAATGACCAGAATCCTTGCAACATTAAAAATAATTTGTTAAATGTTTATTAACTGTAGCCCTGACCATGGTACATGTGTGGTGGTCCAACCCCTGTCAGCGTGTGTGATCGGGGTCTCTCTCCTCTAAAGGGACGGACACCTGAAAGCTCAGGTGTTTCTGAGAACGATGATGTCACTTCCCCTCGCAGCTCATCCAGGTCATGTTCTGAGAAGGAGCGATCTCGCTTCAGAGGTGTAGGGGAGCTCTCCACTCGCCTGATGTCTACATCTGGAGAGTCCTCATCCTGCACCAAAAACAGGGGAATTCATTACAAAACTTAAAATTGTCTATTCAATATTTATTTATTCATTAGTTGAAACACAACTGTTAGAGCAAAGTTAAAATGATGAAATATAGTGCAAACTGATGAAAATAAAACCCACAGGGGAGCTGTCACAAGACAGCCAAAGAGGAGAGATGCAGAGAGTTGCAAACAAGTACACTGTAAAACTGAGAGACAACTGATTGTTTTTCATTAATAGGCTTGAGTTAACCCTTAGCTATGGAAATCGGTTGTCTTAATAAGATAACTCTTATCAACAAGGTGAGGTTTCCTGACCTGTACTTACTCTCAGATCAATGGTTGAAGTTCATGTACCTTGTTCCTTTAGACTCTGCAACTTTATATTAGTGATCATTTTGTCTGTGCACGTTTTCTCTTCTCGTTTGAATATCAGACAATGTTGTTCCTAATACCTATTGATTTTGCTCGATGTGCTACATCTTACTTAACAGTAGGCAATGTGCAAAAAATATTTTGATTATATAATTATAAAACATGAAATAGACAATGGTAGAACTGAAAATGCTCTATAAAATGTCAACACAGGACATGCATGAACATTCAGAGTCAATCAAAACACATATTAAAACCAATAAAAAAGTAACTGTTGAGCATAGTTCTGATTTTCTCCTTCAGCTGCTCATTCTCCTGTTTAAATGTGTTGAACTTTATGTAAATTGCTACACTCTGTCAGAAGCTGGACTTCGAGATTACTGTATATGGCTTGAGGGATCACAGCATCTTCTTCATCTGGAGACTTAATATTCATCTGGAGAATGACAACGACAGTATTCCATGGGAAATAATATGTACCTTTATTTTTGCCATTCCTATACTAAAATTGAACAAAACAAAAACATTTTTCAGAAGGAATTGTCTCATCCGTTTCACTCATTGCTGCTTTGTTTCCACTGTTTTTCTGCCACCAGTATGCACACAACTGGCAGTGAGGTAACTCTGATGTCGACTCCAAACTGGTCTATTCCTGGCATTAGCACAGCAACAGAGCAAAAATGACATTCTTCCTTAGTATGTTTGTCTGGTTTTCTAGTAAAAAATATTTTAAAATTCTTAAATTATGATACATCTACATAAGAGATGTGACCCAAGGTATTTAGTGTTGTTTTAAAAAAAGAAAATATGACAATGTGGTAATGTGGTAAGTTTATGTTTATAACAAAATTGTAAAATAAACCTACATTAATTCAATTCAATTCAAGTTTATTTATATAGCGCTTTTCACAATGTGTATTGTTTTTTACAATTTACTCTAAAATGTGCAGTTTTACTGTATTGGTGGGGTCCGGGGATCCAAAACTTAGAGCAGAACTCAAAATTATGCACAGGTGTGCCTTAGGCTGGCCACAACAAAAGGCCACTCTAAAATGTGCAGTTTTACTGTATTGGGGGGTCCGAAAACGAGTCAGTATCTGGTGTTACCACCATTTGCCTCACGCAGTGCAAGACATCTCCAGTTGATCAGGTTGTCAATTGTGGCCTGTGTAATGTTGGTCCCCTCCTCTTCAATGTTTGTGCGAAGCTGCTGGATATTGGCAGGAACTTGACACACTGTCATATACGCCGATCCAGAGCATCCCAAACATTTTCAATGGGTGACGTGTCCGGTGAGTATGCTGGCCATGCATGCAAGAACTGGGATGTTTACAGCTTCCAGGAATTGTGTACAGATCCTTGCAACATGGGGCCGTGCATTATCGTGATGCAACACGAGGTGATGGTCATGGATGAATGCCACAACAATGGGCCTCAAGATCTCGTCACGATATCTCTGTGCATTCAAAATGCCATCAATAAATACATCTGTGTTCATTTGTCCATAAAATACGCCTGCCCATACCATAACCCCACTGCCACCATGGGCCACTCGATCCACAACGTTGACATCTGCAAACCGCTGACCCACACGATGCCATACACGCTGTCTACCATCTGCCCTGTAGAGTGAAAACCGGGATTCATCCGTGAAGAGAACAACTCTCCAAAGTGCCAGATGTCCTCGAATGTGAACATTTGTTCACTCAAGTTGGTTACGACGATGAACTGCAGTCAGGTCGAGACCCCGAAGATGACGACAAGCATGCAGATGAGCTTCCCTGAGACATTTTCTGAAGTTTGTGCAGAAATGTTTTGGTTATGCAAATTTCTGACCCACCAATACAGTAAAACTGCACATTTAAGAGTGGCCTTTTATTGAGGCCAGCCCAAGGCAAACCTGTGCAATAATCATGCTTTCTAATCAGCATCTTGATATGCCACACCTGTGAGGTGGATGGATTATCTCGGCAAAGGAGAAGTGCTCTCTAACACAGATTTAGACAGATTTGTGAACCATATGTGAGTGAAATAGGCCTTTTGTGTACATAGAAAAAGTCTTAGATCTTTGAGTTCAGCTCAAGAAAATGGGGGCAAAAACAAAAAGTGATGCGTTTATAATTTTGTTCTGTGTATAAACTGTGTCCCAATTCAGGGGCTGCAACCTTTTAAGGTCGCGGACTTAAAAACAAGGACTTGGTTTTAAAAGCACGCAGCCTCAAAAGTCAAAGAAGCGAACTGAAATGAGAATTCATAATTGCCACCTGCTGCTCCTTTCTCTTTTGTGTAAGAACAAGACATGTTTATGTAGATTAAAACAGCGCAACAGTATACTTAATTAACCAACCTTAGAAATTAAAAACACAATAATGCACCATTCATGTTAATTAACAACATCATATACTGTATATAAATGAGTGAATGAGTGAGTGTGTGTGCCCTGCGATGGGTTGGCACTTCATCCAGGGTGTATCCTGCCTTGATGCCCGATGACTCCTGAGATAGGCGCAGGCTCCCCGTGACCCGAGGTAGTTCGGATAAGCGGTAGAAAATGGATGGATGGATATACTGTATATAACATTAAAACCCTGAAATTGACCATTTTTGTGAATTACACACTTTTATTTAACTAAAGTTTTTAATGATTATTGAAAAATTCAAGCCTTTACAGTCTCACAATGAATCTCGGGATAGCCAAAGCTGTGAAGGATACATTCCTTCTATGCTTAAAACCTTTTTCTTTTAGCAACACCTTAAAAATTTCTAAAAAGTTGGACTTTAATGGGATCCTTCAACTAATTATATTGTCAGTGGTCATTTAATAACATTTAACCAGCAATTTTTTATACTTTTTAATGGTTAGATATAAGCAACTCAGTGACAAGAATTAATCTTTGTGATCAAATCTTTATGAATAATATTTTTTAAAGACAAATGCTACTGAATCTTTCCAAAGAGCTTTATTTCTATAAAGCATTAACACAGAAGTGATGACAGCACTGACATCTTACCTCAAATATATTCATCTCCTCCATTTCTGCCAGTGTTGGAGCTTTTAGGAGCACACGTATACGAGATTGTGAGCGGCACCCTGCTTCAGTGACTAATAGGTCAATGCAGGACGTCGATTTGATGTCACACTGGCAGGTTTGTGCCAGACATGGTAAAGAGCCAAACGCTGAGAAGACAAAAACACACCGCTGTGAGTAAACTCTTTTTTTTAATTTGTGTTAGCAAGGATGTAGATGATGACATACATCTCTTGGGAGTGGGTGGCTCCACAGGTCTCAGTTTATGATCTTGTCTAATCTCAGCCAAAACCTGTTCATGGAGTGAATGCTGCTGCTGTGGAGGTGGAGGCAAGATGCGCTCAGAAACCTACAGACATTGCAATAATTCAACTTAGAATTTGGAAATGTAATAAAATAAAACATATTTGTAATAAGATTCATTAAAAGGAAGGAAGGAGGCGGGAACCGGCAAACATTTAAACATTTAATAACAGAAATAATAACAGCCGGCGGCCCCTCACGGCCGACCGCCGGCGAACAAAACATAAATACAAAACACAAATACAAACATAACACAAGTTCGGGCCCGGTCCTCTCTCTTCGACGGTCCGGTTGCTCGTTCGTTTTATATGCTCCCAATCTCCTACGTGATTCGAGCCCGGTGTGCGCACAGCTGGAGCTAATTCACAATTACTCACCGGACTCGAACCACGGTCTCGCCCCGCCTACTCTACTACAATATTACTGAAACACATTTGTATCTATTTGTGAAACACTGATGGTTGTGTAAAAAGCACTAAATGTTTTTACACTATACGGTATATAAGGTATAAGTTTGTGGATATAAACAACATGCTTGTTGAACGTTTGGTTAAAATTTGTTTGCCAATCGTTTATTTTCGGACGTTTCAAATAAAAGTGCTGTCCCTAAATATTTGGAGACAAATTCAAAAAGTACATTGTATTGAATGCTTTTTTATTTAAGTACTGCACATAGTAGTTAAAAAATACAATGTTAGACCTGGTAGTATTGAGCTTTAAAGTGTGAAAACAGAAATCAAAAGTTTCAACAACGACAGTATGTCGTTTCTTATTTATTATTTAGGTATAGAATATAATATATTCTATACCTGAAAGTACGTGTGAGTTAGTTTTAACTACTTAGCTTCTAAAGTATTTATTCATTT
The DNA here is from genome assembly GCF_015846415.1 of Triplophysa dalaica. NCBI lineage: Eukaryota > Metazoa > Chordata > Actinopteri > Cypriniformes > Nemacheilidae > Triplophysa > Triplophysa dalaica. The sequence continues at coordinate 13,748,535 of NC_079565.1, read as the reverse complement.
TCTTTCTGAACAAGATTATTCAAACAAACATCAGGTGGGTGTAAGGATTATAAATATTTGCAGGTATAAAAGACATGTAGTTTTGAGTACTGTAAATTTTACTTTATTTTATCACACATAACATTTTGTGTAAAAGGAATTAATAATGGTATTGTGTATCACTTGTCATGTGTGTTGCATGTGGTTAGGGTACAGTGTAACAGCACATTAGTTATAAGATCAGAAACTTACTGGTTTAAGAGGGGGTCTTGATCTGATGAAGTCCAAGATCAACTCATGAGCATTTTGTTTCACACATGTGGGAATATTTATATCTACCTGCAAAAAAAGAAAAATTTGATATTTAGTTATTATCAAATGTACGCTGCATCAGCTTAACCACAACCACTCAAAAAAGAAAAAAATGATATTACTGACATTATCAAATTTACACTGCATCAGCTAAAGCCACAATGTCCTGCTGGTGTAAGGTTAGACTACATCTAGTGCAGCAGAAATTGTGCGCTCAGCATGAGGCTGTATAGGTAAAATGAACACACCACAACTTTGCGTAGTTTATATTTGCGCGAGCGAATGTCTTGCATAAGCATCTCAAAGGGCGTTAGGCTGAACTCTGTGGGCAGAGGGTTAAATGGCTGTTCATCCGCCTTCTTCAGCTTCACACCCTGTCTCAACTCCTTCATCAGCTGAACCCACAACCGAGCCTGAAGCACACACACACACAAACTATGTTACAAAGAGAGAAAAAGCATCAGCTAAATGAAAAATCATACATTCTGTAGGGCGCATGTGTTCTTCTACACAATACAAAAGGCAAAAAAAGTGTTCCATTAAGCGTTGTTTAAAATAATGACAAAATCATATTTTACCCAGTCTGTGTGTTGAAGAGCATTAAGCTCAACAGCTGAATTTTCCTCTTGTGATTCCTCGATTCTGATCTTCTTTAACATCTATAAGAAAATATCAGAAAATATGACAGAAATCAAATGTCATTCATCACAAATAACCGCAAACTTTCTATAGTAAAACTATACTAAAACTATAGTAAGATAACCCGCAAACTTTCTAGGAGAATAGAAGAAGAGGAAATCTTTTTATTAATCATTACAGTTATATGTCATTCTCAGATAACATACAATACTCAAATCTATACAGAGTGTCTGGGCAATATAAATACAAGAACAATTGCAGAATGTTTTATATGCAAAAAAACATTTACATGTACATTAATGCATTTGGCAGACGCTTTTATCCAAAGCGACTTACATTGCATTATCCTATACATTTATACTTTATACTATTTATACTATATATCAAACCCACAACCTATAGGAAAGTACACTTGAGATCTATATTTAAGAATTATGTGTTGCACGGTAGTTATTTCGAAGATATGTATTTTATTAAAGTATCCAGTCTTTTGTTGTTTTAGAGGGTTTGATTATATTTTTCGGGTATTTAACAATGGATGTTCATGTTTATAATGTCAAAAAACGCTTAATTTTTCACATATTTCAAGTCTATTGTTCACTGCTGTCCCTCTTCTCACAAAACGACTGGATTTCTTCCAGTCCAGAGCTATTGATAGAGAGTTCTGCCAACGGAAGTCCAAAACTCTGGAGCATCACGTGATTCATGGAGCCTTCAGATAGTTTCAGGAAGTTATGTTTTCTCTTTAAATGCTTTATTTCTTTCATTTATTCTTCAAATGGGTTAGAAGTTTACCTCAGTTGGTCTGTTTAGTCGCAGCTCCATGCGTTACTAGTAACTTCCAAGAACTATTGAAACTGTGAAAAAACTGTTCCATTGTACTCAACGTAGAAGACGCGACTCTCTCTATCAATGGCTATGTTCCGGTCTATTAATCCCTCCTTCCGAGACAGTCTTATGGGTAAAGCTGACGAGGTCTGCTGTGATTGGTTCCCCGCTTAGACAGGTGTGTGAAGATGTCTCACCCATCCAATGTCAGCGAGCTTACGCTTCTCAGGATGTTGTGATTGGTCGGTCCCCTTCTCTGTGCACATGTATTCATAAGCTTTGGCTTTTAACAGTAACAAACGCGTCAACTTCACTTCATCAGTTAAAAAAATGCGGATCGAAGTGTAATGGAGGTCTGCAAACGTTCATCTTTGTTAGAGATTTCACATTTTTTTCTACTGTGGTGAGGGAAATGACACCGGACTGATTGGCAACAGACCGGTTATATTAATTAACAATAATAACAGACGCGTTAGTTTTGCCATTTTAAATTGGACCCGAGTTGTATAATAAAACAAGCAGATTGACCAGGAGACATTTGCAAGCAGGACTTCAAAGCACGTTTCATAGTAGTGTTTTAGAGGTAGGCTATGCGCAGACGCACACACAATATCAGTGTCTTACAAAGAAAAGCTTTCACAGCCGATGTTAAAGTCATGGAAGCTGTTATTTGACCGTTGGTAATCTTAGAATATGTGCGAGTAAGTTTTATTACGAGCTGTAGCACTGTGATGAAAGGGAAAGTAGTTTAGAGCTTAGCTCAGTCAAATGTTAACAATCTCTGATAACCGAACACTACTCCTCTTCTCTAAGGAAGACCTCGCCCCTTTTTTGGCATACTCCATTTTCTCCACTTCCACCTCTAGACAGTCGGCCTCTGAACCAATATGTGAAGGAATTTCTGGGTTATATCTATCAGGTGAGGTAGAACGATACTATGCTCAACATGTGTTTTCAGGTCTGACTGGATGATGATTATTAATTTATGCCTATCAGTGCAGGCACTGTCATCCTGGAAGCATCCATTCCTGCATCACCCTCTTCAATTCTATGTCAGCCTCCAGGATAACCATCCCCCCTCCGAGGCTATATTCCTTTCTATCCACCACGAGACCTTGCCTTTCAGGAGTGGCCAATACTGTTACAGTTTTAATTTGTTTTATTCTGTTTTGTTCAGTTTTTTTGTTTGTTTTGTTATTTGTTTTCTGTCCGTAATTAATTCTGTTCTTCCCCGTTCTCTGCCAGTTTGTATCCTTGGTTACCAATTGACTTTGTATTCAGTTCAGGGGTGTATTCCAGAAAGCAGGGTTAATTTAACGTCAGCTAAACACTGAACTCTGGGTTGATTTACCCAAACCTTGCTTACTCCCAGTATGCCGGTTCCAAAACACCTGAGAAGAGTTAGTTTAATCAAAGATACCCAGAGTTTACGCACGCTCACAGAAAACAACATGAAGACACAGTCAATGGATCACAGATTTCACAGGTCACTATGGAAACGGCCGGGAAGTTTTTGACTGTAAAACAACGATATAAATCAGAGGCTTTTCTCACAGAAGACTTAAATCTGCATCAGTGTATAAAGTGCAGGATAAAAATCATAAAATTAAATTATTTAGGTTAATTCAACTACAAACACTATAACTATAAACCTTTTACTTCCTTCTCTGTATGTTCCTTAAGAAATCTACCTATATTTGGTTTTCTAAATACAAACTTTGCATTGTATCAGCTATATTTGCAACAATTCCTGATGCAGTCATATTAATGGAAACTACTACATTGGTCATAATTTTGGAAAAATATTGTGTAATGCTTTTCAGTACACTACACTATTTATGATTATCAATTTGCAGCAGGCCCTGCGATGGGTTGGCACTCCATCCAGGGTGTATCCTGCCTTGATGCCCGATGACTCCTGAGATAGGCGCAGGCTCCCCGTGACCAGAGGTAGTTCCGATAAGCGGTAGAAAATGGAATGGAATAGAATTTGCAGCAGAGGATGAAGGTCTGCTGTGATAGAGGTAGAGGTTTAAAATGTTAGGCACAGTCATATATACATAATAATCATGTAGCCTTAAATAATCTCTTTCAAATACACATACATTTTGTTTTTTGTTTGTTTCTTTTGACTTTGGTTGCTTAAAGGCCATGGCTTTCCAAATGTTAAAGGTCCGGTCAACCACATCTCTCACAACAAATATTGCTCCTGTATGACATATCGCTTATTGCACCTTAAACTCTTTGTAAGTCACTTTGGATAAAAGCATCTGCTAAATGACTAAATGTAAAAGAGGTGTAAACGGCCTAACCTGAAAGGCTAGTTGTAATTGGGAGAAAGGCCTTTCAATACTAAACTGTAGGAGGAAGTTGAGGATCAGAAAGACATTGTCATGATTCTCAATGTGAGACATGGCGTGAGAACCCAATTGCAGGCAGACACGGACGGTAGATGTGACAGGGATGTTTATTAACAAATAAACACAACAAAACAAGACAGGCAAAACAAAAACCCACGATGGGGGAAAACAATACAGGAATATATATACTTTAACAACAAACAAGGACACTGACTTACTAAACTAAAACTAAGAAAACAAACACTTGGAACAAACACTAAACTGACACTTACTATACAGGGAACAGGAGCAAGGTAACAACAGGTACAAGGACATGGACATGTACGGCATACAGCAAACAGTGCACGAGCACAGGACAATGAAACATGAGGACTCTTTATAGGAGACAAACACAGGATCATAACGAGCAACAGGTGCTGGGGATTAGCACTAAGGAGAGGCTGACGAGGAACGAGATGTAGGGAACAATGACAAGACACGAGAAAGAACTAGGTCTTTCCCACATAAAACCATCAGGCAATGCCATGGCTCCACTTGAGACAGGAATAAAACATGACATGGTAGTGGAACCATGACATAAGCCCCCCCTTAAATGAACGCCTCCAGGCGTTCACCAAGGGGTAACTAACAGGACAAGACCGACTGGGAAACAGACAAAAACCAGACAGACAAGGAGAACATGACAAGGGGCATACAAGATATAATAACAAATGGGTTGGGGTGAGACAACAAAAACAACAAACAAGGGAGGGGGGGCGGGGGCAAACGAGGAAACATGGGAAGTCCAGAAGGGGCAGGGCTGGGTGGGGAAGTTCCAGCCCTTGGGGACGCGCCAGAGCGCGGAGCCCCAGGGGACTTGACATGGGAAGTCCTGGGGGGAACTGCTCTTGTCCCCTGCAGGACTGCTGGGCTGGACCATGGCTGGGCAGCCGGACTTGACGGCGGCTGGGCAACCGGACTTGACGGCGGCTGGGCAGCCGGACTTGACGGCGGCCTCTGCTGGACCGGACTTGACGGCGGCCTCTGCTGGACCGGGCTTGGTGCCGGCGGCTGGGCCGGGCTTGGTGCCGGCGGCTGGGCCGGGCTTGGTGCCGGCGGCTGGGCCGGGCTTGGTGCCGGCGGCTGGGCCGGGCTTGGTGCCGGCGGCTGGGCCGGGCTTGGTGCCGGCGGCTGGGCCGGGCTTGGTGCCGGCGGCTGGGCCGGGCTTGGTGCCGGCGGCTGGGCAGCGACCTCTGGCGGCTGGGCAGCGACCTCTGGCGGCTGGGCAGCGACCTCTGGCGGCTGGGCAGCGACCTCTGGCGGCTGGGCAGCGACCTCTGGCGGCTGGGCAGCGACCTCTGGCGGCTGCTGGGCCGGGCTCGGTGCCGGACGGACCGTCACCTTCCCACAGCGCCCCCCCAAAAAATATTTGGGGTTTGACACCACCGGACTCGGGACCACAGGACTCGGGACCACAGGACTCGGGACCACAGGACTCGGGACCACAGGACTCGGGACCACAGGACTCGGGACCACAGGACTCGGGACCACAGGACTCGGGACCACAGGACTCGGGACCACAGGACTCGGGACCACAGGACTCGGGACCACAGGACTCGGGAAGGAGGTTTCCCGCGACGTCGCCCCCGAGTCTCTAGCCACCCACCCAACTCGGACTCCACCAGAAGAACCGGCGGCCATGGGGCTCGAGCCAGAGGGTACTGAGTCCCCCAGGGGAGCGGCGGCCAGGACGAGACCCTCCGCAGCGCTCGACCGTGGGGTGAAAGTCCCATGTGGAACCTCACCCCCGGGATCACTCCGGTTGGTCACGTACCTGACCATGTCCGGAAACCCTAAGGGAGCCAGCAGCCTCTTCTCCGACGATGTGAGGCGCCGGGTGAGGCAGCAGTTGAAGATCGTCTTCAATTCCGCCTCACCAAACTCGGTCACCTCTGCCACCGCCGAGAATGCCCTGGCGAACTCCCGGTCACCATAACTCCCCTGGCGGAATCCAAGCAGCAAGTGGGCTTGGCGAGACCGCAAGGACGACGTCGTACCGTCCATGCTGCCTACTGGGTTCGATTTTGGCTCGTGCATTCTGTCATGATTCTCAATGTGAGACATGGCGTGAGAACCCAATTGCAGGCAGACACGGACGGTAGATGTGACAGGGATGTTTATTAACAAATAAACACAACAAAACAAGACAGGCAAAACAAAAACCCACGATGGGGGAAAACAATACAGGAATATATATACTTTAACAACAAACAAGGACACTGACTTACTAAACTAAAACTAAGAAAACAAACACTTGGAACAAACACTAAACTGACACTTACTATACAGGGAACAGGAGCAAGGTAACAACAGGTACAAGGACATGGACATGTACGGCATACAGCAAACAGTGCACGAGCACAGGACAATGAAACATGAGGACTCTTTATAGGAGACAAACACAGGATCATAACGAGCAACAGGTGCTGGGGATTAGCACTAAGGAGAGGCTGACGAGGAACGAGATGTAGGGAACAATGACAAGACACGAGAAAGAACTAGGTCTTTCCCACATAAAACCATCAGGCAATGCCATGGCTCCACTTGAGACAGGAATAAAACATGACATGGTAGTGGAACCATGACAGACATTTTTAAGGAATACAGTCAGTATGAAAAATCACACGTCAAAGTTTTTTTGTATTTTTTTATGTAAACGGTTTCAAAATTATAATAAGAATTTAAATATTCAAACAATATGCCATGTTGATCCCATTGGGGTCACCTAATAAAGCTTGCCAGCCTGGTAATTGAACTTGCAACCTTTGAGTTTAAATCTGGCTCTTTTACCATTAGGCCACAACTATCTTTGGCCCAATGCATCAAATATTGCTTAATAAGTAGACAGTAAGTAACCTCCGGAGCAGGTTATCTTCAGAGAGTTAGTTGCTATGGTGACTTACATACCCTGAAAGTTATCAGCTAACTAACCATTAAATTTACATCGGTATGTCACATATCCATCTTTCTGGAATACCCCCCCCCCCCCCCCGGTGTGTCCTGTTTAGGTAGTCATTATTTAAAGTCTCATGAGACCCCCCCTGCTTCAGCAGCATTTTTTCATACCTCCAATTTAAAAGGGGCATGCTCTTCTGTGATAAGGTGGGAGGATAGTGTGTGGAAAGAGTGAAGGGCTTGCATAACAAGGGTATTGCCATCAAGCTAATTAAGAAAAAGAATTGTCACAACGGCAAAGCAAACATGCACACAAACACACACAGATGAGATGGATAGTGGTACTGTGCAGCAGCTACACTGGATCAGTATACTTTCAGTATACTCTTTAGACAATAGTAATGTTTATAAACAAATTGTCTGCAACACACTGTACATACCTACTGAACTGAACTCTCAACTGTTCAATGTTACAAAGCAGCCACATAATACATTCAATGTATAAATTAGAAAAGGTATCAAGAGCAAAGTGAATAGATGCACTATAGACACACAAAATATACAGTGCACACAAACTCACATGATGCAGAAGGACACGCAGACACACTCACAGTCATACAGCGCACATACACGAAAAACAGGCGTGCACAGAAACACAGACACACATGCACAGACACACAACCCATACCGGTCATGGTTCCACTATCATGTCATGTTTTATTCCTGTCTCGAGTGGAGCCATGGCATTGCCTGATGGTTTTATGTGGGAAAGACATGTTTCTTTCTCGTGTCTCGTCTTTGGCCCCGCCCCTCTCACTCCTCGTCAGCTTTCCCTGTGTGCTTTATCCCCAGCACCTGTTTCTTGTTAATTATCCTGTGTTTGTTCCCTAGAAAGAGTCCTCATGTTTCATTGTCCTGTGCTCGTGCATTGTACGTCTTACCTTGCCTGTATCTGTACCTATTCTTGTACTTGTACCTGTATCTGTACACTGTTGTATGAAGTTATGAATATACTTGTTACCTCGTTCCTTGTTCCTGTTTCCCGTAAATAGTAAGTGTCAGTTTAGTGTTTGTCCCAAGTGTTTTTTTTGTAGTTTTAGTCAGTCAGTGTCCTTGTTCAAGTTTATAATTTATCCTGTCTTGTTTTCCCCATTGTGGGTTTTGTTTTGTCCTTTTGCCTTTTGTCCTGTTTTTGTAAATAGACCCCTGTGTTACCCCTACCGTCTGTGTCTGCCTGCCATGCCATGTCTCCCCCTGAGTTCCATGACAATACCCTTGCCTGCACACACCGAACATAACATAGACGTACTGACAAACACACTAACGCACAACAAAACACACATGCATGCACACGGACACACTTCTAGGAAGAAGTTCCACCGTGTCCAGACGACTGACAGATGCCCATCCCCAATTTGAGATTACGCCAGCTACAGCTGCAGACTGACAGACCATCCCAGCTCCATCTAAGGCAATTCCACCACCAGCCAAGAGAAATATGACCATCAGATCATCCCAGCTCTGACCACTACATCCCCAACCAAGAGCAAAGACGGACTATTTGTCTTATTAATGCTGAAGTTACAATATCTGGTATTAAATGCTAAACTTAAATCACATGTCAGCAGTTTGAGTGCAGCTATGACACGTCAGAGGGGATCTGGCCCTCCCGGTTGAGCCTAGTTTCTCCCGAGGTTTTTTTCTCCATTAATCAATCATTGGAGTTTGGGTTCCTCGCCACAGCAGGGCAGTGTTGGCCTGCTCACCGGGAGACTGCATTCATTCATTTATTTATTTATTTAGAAATTAGACATTATTTATTAGAATGATCTTACTCGTTGTATAAACACCATGCACTGTGCTGTGTTAAAACTTATCTGTTTTTCCTGTTTGCCCCCTAATATTAACAAATACAAAATTTTAAAGCTGATGTCAGCAGCTTCCAGCGACCTAAACGTGTGCAAACAGTTGCGAGGTACCCAAAACTCCAAAATCTTGTTTAGCACTTTTATAGTCACACTGTTACTAGTCACTGTTTCATAGAATCACACTTGTCTACATATCAAAGCAATGAGTTTCCCTTGATTACGTTTTCCCTTGTATTTAAGCCCTATGGTTTCCTCAGTTTGTTGTCTGCTATTGTTTATGTCTTACGTGTAGTTATGTTTTGTGCTCCTGTAACTTTATAAAAACTCTGTTATTGGAAATAATTCTCCTTGTCGTGCGCTTCTACACCTGCTACATGTGACATCTGTAATGAATGCGTGTTTTTTTTTATATTTATAACATCATAAATCATTTAAATCCTGCATGTATTGCAATCATATATTGCAGTGTTTGTTGAATTCCAACAAAAGCAAACCTTAAGAGTGACAGTCAGCAATAAAAATAAAAAAATGTGGGTTATTTCATTACAAACATTAGTTTTGTGTTGCTTAAAACAAAATATGAATGTGAATTTTTTGTTTTAAAAACGCAGATAATCTTTTCTGTTGTTTTGGCCCGTTTTTTTCTCCAGTTAATTTTCTGCAAAAAAATACAACATTTTTATATGAGAGAAATTGTCAGAAGTTCACAGAAATAGCCTTATCAAAAATGATGATTTTACCAAAACACATTCTTATCAGAAAAACAACTTTAAAAAATTGTCTCTTAATTTTCTTGCGGCAATATACTGTTTAAATGCCCACCCAGGATATCTGATAGCCCACCCTTTTGCACATGGCAGGAACTGGGCTTGCACAACCAGCTGATGGGTCATTTTTTATGCCCTTCACTCTGATAAGCAGTTTATACCAGTCACTTCTTGCGCAAGACTTTGAGTTAATCTAATGCCACATACAGAACAATATGAAGAGTTTGGTTCTAAGATGAGATCTACACGATTTTCAAAATTCACGTTTTTTTATTGTGCATTCCAATAAATGATGTTTCAATAACCAAGTTCGGGAGAAACCGGAGTTCAATCTCGACTGACTCACTAACAGCAATCACGACATCTATCCTATCAGCTCAAGCGAGCCTTCTCATAAATAAGACCAGAAAGCGCCATCTTATTCAAACGATTGTTGCTCATAGATGCACACGAAAATACAGCAGCTTGTTTGCCTTACACTGTTCTTGGTTTTGATTTTCGATAAACTATTCCTAAATGAAAACCAAACTATAAAAAAATTTTATCAGCACAGGAAGGACGTAAAGGTATTCAAGGGATCCTACGGATTTTTAAAAGCGCTGTGCCAAGCAGCACACCCGATCCGTAAAGCAACATTTCCACAAGACCCACAATACCAGCTGGCCTCCATCCAGAACTTCCAGAACTTTTCCACTCATTCCCTTATTTCTCAGAGGCTCGGAAATGACCATCACATCCAACAAACAATAAAAATTTTCATCAAGCTAAGCAAGACTGACTAGGCCAGGCCATTCCATCTATATCTTCAATCTCAAAACACCAATTCAGCCTTGTCAAACCCTCGTAGCCTACCTCCGCTTCCGACAATCACAAATTAAATCTCCATCCAAACCCCTCTTTGCAGATTACTTAAATCACCCCGCTACACTCTTCTGGTTCCAAAAACCTCTTAAATCTATTTTACTCCATACAGGCATCCCAGCAGATCACTTATCCAGCCATTCTTTCCGCATCGATGCGACAACCACGGATGCCCAAAAGCAACCTTTTGATAACCAGTTCAGTGGTTTAACCACTGAACTGGTTAAACCACTCGACCACCATCTCCATCTCCACGTCATCATCCAGGAAGCCTCAAGTCTCGCAATTTTGGGGGGAGTATGTGCTACCCGGCTTCTGTTCTGCGCTTTTGGGGTGAGCTCTGGGTTCAGGCTGTTTTTGAGCTCGGTAAACTCGCCCCTAACAGGGGAAGTGTGTTCTGGGTTCAGAAAGAACCGGCAAGCTCGGAGCCCACTCCCTGGACTGCACGTCAAATACGCATATCGTTCCTACCCCTACAATCATCATTACCCCTGCTTTCATTATAATATGGATAGGCAAACTTGTAAAATATCAATTAAACTTCATTGGTTTCATTTGATTTAAGCTATATATATTAACTAAAAAAAATACAGCTTACTAACACAATAAAAAAATGATAACATAAAAAAATGATTTTTGAACCATTTTAAAAACGTTATCTCATTCTGGAATCAAACTCTTCATAATGTTTTTAAACATGATTCCTCTGATTTTGTTAAGAATTAAATGAAATATAATGCAAAACACAATGCTTTATTATATAGAGTAAGAAGGTTGTGCAATAGGAAATATAACAAGAAAATAATTAAGTCAAAATGTACAACATTAAATCAAAAATAGAAAGTGAAACTTGACTTTCCCATCAGTTAAAACGATTGCCTCAGAAACAAATAATATATTTATAAGACCAAAGATTACCTGTTAGATATCACACAATTAATGATATCTCATGTTTAACACCAACAAAGACATTAGAACCAGCCATGAGATTAATAAGAACTTGCCGAGGTGAGGCTGCGTTGGGCGGGTATAAGATTCCCCGGTGATTGCCTGGAGCTCACATCTCTGAAAATTTGGCACCTTGCCAAAATCGCATTATTAAATAGTGTTATCCTTCACCTGAGATAACATTTGAAGACATAAATGTAATAGTCGAAAGTTTTATCATTCCGGTTTTGTTATGAACACCATTATAGTTACGACTAATACGGAGGATATATATTTAGAAACGATTGTGTGACAGCTTAAAAGCCCTCTCGTCTGAGATTCAGCCGGCCTTCCCGCCGATGACTCTGCCGGCCCTCTCGTCTGAGATTCAGCGGTATGTTTTGATAGTTCGCCGCGTGTCCTCTTGTTTTTCGTCTAGCTCCACCCCCTTATTTCTCCGTTAGTGTCCCATTAGTGTTTAATCTCCGTCACCTGTTCCATCTTCTTCCCGCCAGTTTTCACATTAGTGTTTAGTCTTGTCACCTGCCCGTCTCCGTCCCTATGCAATCTCCCCTCGTTATCATGTCCCTATTTAGTACCTCTGTTTCCCTCACTCCTCATCGGTTCATTGTATGTTATTTCTTGTCTTGCCCTGAGTTACTCTTCCTGACGGTTTTTGGATTACCCTGAGTGTGTTTCCTCCCCGTGACTTCTGTTTGTGGATTTCGTGTTTTGGACTTATTATTTATTAGCTGTTTTATTTTGTTCCCCTCGTGGAAAGTTTTCTGTTTTGTGAGTACGAGTCTCTGTTTTGCCCCATCGTGGGTTTTGTTTTGGTTTATTTAAATAAAGTCTCCTTGTTACCTTCACCTGTCTGCATTTGGGTTCTGCCTCTCATTCACAGCCATATTTGTGACAGCTATGCCTGTGCTATTGTTTTGAAAATGCAACCTCTTCTTACCTTCAATAGGATCTATTGAAAGAAATGCAATATAATATACATACAGTTGAAAAAAAGTATGTGAACCCTTTGGGCTTACTTGGATTTCTTCATAAATTGAGCAAAGCAGCCCCAAACCATGATGCCCCCTCCACCATATTTCACAGTTGGGATGAGGTTTTGGTGTTGGCGTGCTTTGCCTTTTGTTCTCCACACATAGCGTTGTGTGTTCTTTCCAAACAACTCAATTTTGGTTTCATCTGTCCACCGAATGTTTTGCCAGTAGTGCTGTGGAACATCCAGGTGCTCTTTTGCAAACTTCAAACGTGCTCCAATGTTTTTTTTGGACAGCAGTGGCTTCCTCCGTGGTGTCCTCCCATGAAGTCCATTCTTGTTTAATGTTTTCCTTATTGTAGATTTGTCAACAAAAATGTTAGCATGTGCCATGTGCCAGAGATTTCTGTAAGTGTTTAGCTGACACTCTAGGATTCTTCTTCACCTCATTGAGCATTCTGCGCTGTGCTCTTGCATTCATCTTTACAGGACGACCACGCCTAGGGAGTGTAGCGACAGTGCTGAACTTTCTCCATTTGTAGACAATCTGTCTTACTGTGGACACATGGACATCAAGGCTTTTAGATATACTTTTGTACCCCTTTCCAGCTTTATGTAAGTCAACAATTCTTGATCGTAGGTCTTCTGAGAGCTCTTTTGTGCGAGGCATGGTTCACATCAGACAACGCTTCTTCAGAACAGCAAACTGAAAACTGGTGTGTGTTTTTTATTGGACAGGCCAGCTTTAATCAACACATCCAATCTCATCACATTGATTGGACCCCAGGTTGGCTGACTCCTGGCTCCAATTAGCTCTTGGAGAAGTCATTAGCCTAGGGTTTCACATACTTTTTCCACCCTGCACTATGAATGTTTACATGTTGTGTTAAATAAAAACATGAAAACGTATAATGTTTGTGCGGTATTAGTTTAAGCAGACTGTGTTTCTCTATTGTTGTGACTTAGATGAAGATCAGAACACATTTTATTACCAATTTATGAAGAAATCCAAGTAAGCCCAAAGGGTTCACATACTTTTTCTTTCAACTGTAACTGTGACTTCGGAGTTCTATAAAGACCTTAAATTTCTATCTGGTTCAAATTGAACAATGTCTCCTGATATTTTTTTTGTAATTCTCAGATCAGTGGAAATGCAGGCAAGTTTTGAGCACTACAGTAGCTGTGCGCGCACAGTCACTTTCAGATGTGGCTAACAAACAGTTTAGCGTGCTGATTAGTTTGTTTTCATTGACCAATCAAAAAGTGCTGTGGAACATCAAAACTATCTTGTTACAGAAGCAAACTCTTTTTATGGGGTATAAAACTAACCACGAATGCACGTCTGTCTCCAACAGTCTCCCATGAAACAGCACATCTCAGTTAAATAACCCTCGGAATAAGATCACTTTCTCGCTGCTGCTGCAAGGTAATCCATATCTACAGAAATCGAAGCAGGATGAGACAAGTGATGCTTAAAAGGCACAGATGACGTGGTGTCATTGTAAGCAGTGATAAGTGTCTTGATCCACTGAACCTGCATGATTCTACATGGGTTTTAGGCAATCATCATTCATCACACCTTGGATGTTCTCATTGCATCAGATAATAACACAGCATCTCATTCCCCTTTTTCCCAGTTCCACCCATTCAGCCTCTTTTCCGCTTAAAGGGATAGTTCATCCATGAGTATAAATTATTTCATCACTTACCCATTTTGTTAAAATGTGTTTGACACAAAAAAAAGATATTTTGGAAAACAAATGTTGGTAACCAAACAACATAGACTTCTATTGTATGAACACAAATCCAACGTTTCTCAAAATAAAGGTGGATTATTTTGGGGTGAACTATCCCTTTAATATCTATTGTAAATATATCTTTAATATTGTAATGTACCTTGTTCCTGATTTGCCAACTATGAATAACCTATGAATATGAATAAGAACTATGAATATATAGCACCAGTGCTGAGCACGGAAAAAAACTGTCAACTGATGGCTTTTTTTAAAAAGTGCGGCATTTCCATTGAAAACAATTGAAAAAACACCTCTGTGAACATAGCCCCTAATAGTCAATAAAGACACAGATTTGATGAAAATGGGCCTGACTGGTATTTAAACTTCCTCACCTCTTTGGCATCTCGTATCTTGCTTAGGAAGGTCTGTAGTTCAAGAGTCTCCAGGAATAGTGCGCGACACACTGCCTGGTAATGCTCTGGTGCTAAGACTGGATTCGCCAGCCTGCTGGCACAAAGCATCATCACCTGATGGAGAGTATGAATGCCATGAACCAGGCCTTCTTCCTCCTCTTCATCCTCCTCCTCATGGCCACTGTAGCCTTCATCTTTAGCAGAATTACTGGCACAATGTTTGGCCTCGCTGCTGTCTTTATTGCCAACCATAAACTCAATCAGATTCTCAAGCTGTGGACTTAATTCCCGCTCTTCACTGTCATCCAGTCCCCAGTCCAGAGCATGATAGATGGCTTCACCGATGGACTGAACCAGCTGTACACATGTATGATAAAAGAATTAGGTGTTGCATAAAGACTGTAGTAATGAAAATAGAAGTCAGTAGTAGTCTCAAGTTTACCTCAGCCACAGACACAGGGTTAGCATCACTGTCATCTAGACAAAGAAGGGCAAGATCATAAGTAAAACAGTGGGAAATGAAACCTTTTTCACACATGAACCATAATAAAGTAATTAGCGGAATTAAAAAAAACTATTGGTTACCAATGAAAAAAAATTGAAAAGTATATTTGGCTTACTGCAGCACCAACAAAATTTTTATGTGATGGAAATGCCAGGGGGACACTTTACTAGGGAGACATATTTTATATCTTAAACCACACACTGTGAAAAACAGGACACAATGTAGCCTACTATATAAATTTGAAGACATTTTCAGCATTGTTTTTAGTTTCACTTCTATTTTGAATTTTGCACTGCATTGCATTCTATTTAACAATTAACGGAAATGTCGATAAAATGAATTGATTATGTCCTGGCAGATAATGTCTTGTTTTTTTTTCAGAAACTTCCACTATATTTTCTAACTTGCATATTGGATGCATGTTGTGTTCACTGCTTAATAATCTTAAAATATTCATGACATTCTCTTGAAAACGTGTTGTTTTGTTTTAGAATATATTTCTTAACTCTGTGGAGTTGTTTCAGTTTTATGTCTTTTCACCATTTTAAGCATTTTATAAGGGTTAGTGAATTATGAGGTGAAATATTTTACATTTTTGCTGAAATATTCCTTTAAGATACAAAGCTGTGTGTGTTTTTGCTCTTGGCAGTGATGCACCCTCATGACCTCAAAACTCTGTGGCACAGAACAGATACACCTTTAATATCATTCCTGGTTAGAATAAACTGAATATCGACCCTGGTCAACTGATATCCTTGAACCAGCAGCCTGTGAGTGGACTGCAGAGCACAGCAGGATTGCTATTTACCCCCTAGAAGAGATCTTGGTGATTCTACTGAACTTCTCTGATAATCAGCTGCTGAAGTCATGTTACCTTATTTATGGTAGGGCTTTTTACAATACAGATTGTTTAAAAACAGCTAAACATTGTTTTGTTATGTAATGTTTGTTAATGATGATAGTGCCTTTTAAAACAAATGGCCCCTAAAAACACAAAGCTAGGAAGAGGCACTATATCCATTTATATAACTCTGTGGTTGGCTCAGGAAAGGAAGTCATATACACCTAGCATGAAGAGGGACTATTACTTTCAGGGAATCACATATATAATATACAGTAGGCCTATAAGTTAAACAGAATTTTTACAATTTTGATTAGCACATTTCAAGTCAAAATTTTGGAATGTCCTTTATTTTGATTAAAAAATGCCAAAAACTGTTCTAAAGCAGGGACCTTTATTTAATACATGAAAATGATCAAATATTCGAATCAGAATTTTCTGTTTTTCTTTTTTTAAAAGTGAATGCCTTATGTTGTGAGTTCAGA
The DNA here is from genome assembly GCF_015846415.1 of Triplophysa dalaica. Lineage (NCBI taxonomy): Eukaryota > Metazoa > Chordata > Actinopteri > Cypriniformes > Nemacheilidae > Triplophysa > Triplophysa dalaica. The sequence goes on along the minus strand of NC_079565.1, from coordinate 13,732,086 downwards.
TAAGGTTAAAAACACTCACATATTAGCATAGACAAATAAATGAACTTATCACAACGCAGTTGAAGCACAAAAACTGCATCAAAGCAACACAAGGCATTCATGAATATTGCAAGCCATAATAGTTTAAATGGGAAGCGAATGGAACTACTTTACAAATCAATACACAAAATAGCATACAATTAGCCTACAAAATATGGAAACGATATAGGTGCACAGAGACGCATAAACGCGTCAGTATTAGATTATTATCACGTTTTATTATTTAGCTGTACACTGAAGCAAGGCTAAATGTTTGTTTACTTACTTAAAAACTAATACACACACAACTTTTCGTCGGTCCAAAAGCAATTACATTTTAAAATAGCAATAATACTTTAAAGTTTTAAGAAATGATTATGGCTCACCCGTGCGCTTTAGATGTGCGGTAACAGTGCCGTCTCGGTGCAGGATTATTGCGGACAGGTCTGGGATCAGGAACTGAACAACAGTGTTCGGGCGCGGCGGCTTCAGCTCCCTGCAGCACTGGTAACACACAGCCCATGCCTGCTCCTCATTTATGGGCTGCTCATAACACTTCACCACCTCCTCCAGAGACAGCTCCCTCATCTCCCCTCTTTCTGAGGGAGCAGGGACCCCAGAGTCTCCGTCCTCACCGTTTCTGTTGGCTGATCTGGCCATGAAGAGGCCTGCCCTGAGACCAGATGATGCTGCTGCTGTTTATACGCTCATTGCGCGAGTGAAGCGTCCGCAGTCAGTGATGGGCAGAGGAGCGGAGGCGGACCGGCTGCTTTGATGACTCCATTGTAGCGCAAGATGGGAAAAAAATACACAAACTTCATAGCAACTGCGTTTGCAAAATGTGTGTTACATCCCCCATGTGTGTGCAGCTGCGGTCAAGTTTCCTGCATCATGTCTGTACACAATTACATCCAGTATCCTCTGCAAAGTGATCTGCGAGCTCCTCCCACGTCCTAGACCAATAAAAACATGTCAGCGAAACTAAAATAACCTAACTATGACATGCAAAAATACGCGTGTTGTTGTTTCAAGCGTCTTCCAATTAATTTCTATGTGAGAATGCAAATTGTTTTCATTAGTAGCGCTGCACATCGAACGATGAATTAGCAATAATACTAGGGATAGTTCTCCGAAATTGGTGCTTTTACTACCCTTCAAGTCTTCCCAAACTATGTAAGACTGCGTTCTTTCTGTAGAACACAAAGATATTTTGAAGATCTCCTTTTGTGTTCCACAGAACAGTCATATGCAGGTTTTGAAGGTCATTTGGGGTCATTAAATGATGACTGAATGTGTATGTTTTGGTAAACTAATATTAAAATAAAATTAATATGAATTAATATTATATCTTGTATTCATTTATGTTCTGGTTTGTCTCAAAATGCCAAAGATTCTAAATGTCAAGGGAATGATAACCAGAAGTGTCCCCTTATATCCAATAACAGATCACAACTACAAAAGTCTCACTGTAGGGCATTAGAGAGCCTCTAAACAGCCAAAAACATATTGCCCAACAGTAAAATTGCATATACGACATGGGTTGTGTCCTTTTAACATAAACCACACTAAATGTAGTAAAAGGCTAACAACATTCACATCTTGTCAACATATTAGCTTTTATACGACAATAAAAATCACAATATTTAGGATAAACAATATTTGGGAAATATGAGTAAATAGGGAATAAATGCATTGAAAAAAGAAATGTCAGTAGGAAACAGTTCCAATTTATGAAGCATATTAACTTTTTTCAATTCACGTTTATTTTGTATAGTGCTTTACACAGTTTACAGTGAGGCAAAGCAGCTTTACAGAAGGACATGCGCAATACGGTATAAAAACGCACATAAAACACAAACATAAATGAAGCCACAGTACAAGAAGAACCACTCAGAAGAACAGCATAGTCGATATATTCCATCGGAGAGAAATGAATTTTCCCTCCAGGCAAACATGAACGTATGGGCTCAATAAGACCCACATGAAAAATGTCCTTGAGCGCATGTCATTAAAATTCACTTGGTGACAGAGATCACAAAAGTCTGACACATAATTCTCTATGCTCCATAGAGAATTCTATGGTGAGATGGTGGTCTAGTGGTTTAAACCACTGAACTGGAAAATCAAAGGTTGCTAGTTCGATCCCAACAGCAACCACCAGTGTGTCCTTGAGCAAGACACTTTACTCCATGTTGCTCCAGGGGGATTGTCCCTGTAATAAGTGCACTGTAAGTCGCGTCTGCCAAATGACTAAATTAAATTAAAATTGATTAAATTATGCATCGATCTCCTTGACTAAGGCCTAACAAACTAACTGCTGGGTTCATGTTTGGGTCTAGCTTTCTGAAATGACAGTCTACTGACTATTACATTTGTACTATTTGTGGTCTGTTTATTGAGAATCCAGAACAACCACCTAGCAGAGGATTGCAGTGATGTTTCTAATAACTGTCTCAGAATACAGGATTCTTTATTTTTAGTGAACCGGTTTTTGGCTACTTTGTAGTTGTACTGAGTATTATAGATATTAGCAACTTTTACTCTCCACTTACTTGACTAAATTTTTTAACAGTACATGTAGGCTACTCTTTACTCCTCTACATGTCGAATGACTAATGCAATTACACATAACATTTTGCATTGCACCTATCTTTTTTTGCAGCAGTTTATTTTGCTACAGAATAATTAATACAGGTCATTGAAGGTACTACAGTACATCTTGTGGATTTTGCCCTCATTAAAACTTGTCTAAATGGCTTCTTTATGTGAATATGAGTGCAGTATCAGGTGTCAATTGCTGGGGGTTTATATGTGAAATGAGGACATGACTGAAGCTGGAGATGAGGCCAAAACCAGCATACCCAGTGCAAAAAGGCTTTGACTTTTTAATTGTACTAAACATTATTTTATTTGTCTGTTACTTTGAAAGGACCTTTTTGACGGAGTTTGGTTTACGTATGACTTGAACTTAAATGAGACTTGGGTGTTTGTAATAGACGTAGGTTATGGTGTCGACCATGATGTGTTGCCATTTTTTAGGTGTTCAGTCTTATTATGATTTTAGAAAATAAATTTGATTGCTCTCCTCACGAGACATATGTCATACACATGTCTCTTAAAAGTGTTGAGGACTAGTGCATCTTTGAGCCTACATCCAGTATCAGTCAAATATTCAAGTACTCAAGTATCAGTAAAATTTCTCCCCTACTCCCTTTCCACGCGATTTTAAAGACTTCCAATTGAGTTCATTTTCAATTTCACTCCAGTGAAAGGGATTTTCACTTCAGTAAGTTAACGCTAATTATTGTGTACTTATAAGGTACTATACAAATATAATCAAATCAAATAATAGGCAATTACAAATACATGTTAGGTGTTCTATATTTCTGGTTAAATGGGTGTGAATTTTTTAACATGTTACGAACGAGTCCTGCGTAGACCCATCCTCTCGCCACCAGATGACTCCCTCTCCTTAATTCTGACTCAAATGACCCTCTTTCTACTGGTGCTTCTCTACATAACACTTTCATGTAGTTTTGAAGCTTAGAACAAGCTACAATCAAACAAAAAACTTTTTTAATGGTTCGGTTTTGTTCTGATGCTCAAAGAAAGCCACTAGGGTGGGCGGGTTAATTATTTTTTTAACGTATTCCCATGTATACGGCGTAGCAAGTCAGAGCCTTTCATGTTTCTGGTTTATCATTCACATCTTTATCATCTACAAAATCAGGAATACAGCCATTACATTAACTTTTAACTGTCTTAATAGAGATAAGTACAAACTAAATGAATAGCTATCTTATTAAGAAGTTTTTATATTTATGCTTTTTTTAGGTCACTTACAGTAAAAGTGAAAAAGTGAATTCCACTTTTCTGAGTTATTTTTGCTATGATCAATGAAATTAGTATTATTTTCCCTTTACTCACTGTAATACTGTTTTATTCATTGTTGTGTAATTTTCAACGTTTTTGTATGTACGTTATATAGTTAAGGCAATTGAAGGCCATACAATTCCTGTAGTTCAGATGAAAAAGTAATTTGTTAGAATTTGAACCTAATATCATTCTCAATACTCAATAGATCACGCATACTGTCAAAATCCACTGAGATACTTTAAAAAAAATCCATGGTAATGTACATCTTACAAAATAAAACTTAATAGAGCTGTGAATGTAGCAATCCAATTCAAATCATTGACTTGATATATTTAATAGAGCTGTGAATATAACAATCGGATTAAAACCCTACAGATGGTTAATTGCTACAGTTAGTAACACTGATGTGCATCTTTTGTCAAATGTTTTCAGTTAAAAATGTGCCTGTTTCTCGGCATTTTATACAGAGTGTGTCCTCAGTGTCCAGATAATTATTTAGGGGGAAACAATTCCATAAACTAGCGAGAAAACAGATAAAATAAAGATCATGTATGTTTGTAAAAAGGTTCAATAAAGGGAAGGAAGGAGAAGGCAACAGGCAAACATTAAAATAAAGTTTTAATATAAATAATAACAGCCTTGTTCGCAGGCGAACAAAACAAACCACAAGAAAACCACGGAAGTAGAACATGTTAGGGCCCTGCCTCTGTCCTCGACGGTCCGGTCGCGTGTTCTCTTATATGCTTCCGATCTCCTACGTGATTCGAGACCGGTGTGCGCACAGCTGGCGCTCATTAACAATTACTCACCGGTCTCGAACCACGGTCTCGCCCCCCTACTCCACTACATTCCCCCATCACCCCTCACAGGCCGGGGAGTATCCCCGAGACTGTGCATGCTCCCTCCCCCTCCCTCGGGGGGTATGCAGCGACGAGACGACACAACGGAGACGGGAGCCCTCGGAGCGACCGGAAAGAGAGAGGGGAAACAAATTATAGTCCGGTTCCCCGACGTGCTGCCGCTCGGTCCTAAACCAGCTGGGGTGCTCTCATCGGGGTGCCTTGTGGTGGCCTTGTGGTGTGTTTTTTTTTAAGACAGTGTATAGTACCTATTTTAGGAAAACATTTACTCTGTTTTACCAAATATAATTTAAACAAGTATATTCAGGCAAATTAGCTTAGACATCAAATTTCCATCCTGAACATTTTAAAGATTTGAATATATATTTACTATTGAGCACAAGCACTGAAGTCAGGCATAACTACTGATGCTTCAAACATGCACACTATTTTTTAAATGATTAAAGTTGAAACTGATCTTAAATAACACCATGAACCAATACAGTACATCTCCACATGTATGATGGCATTTTTGACCAATAATAGGCCTTAATACCAGTTTTCACTCTCCTACTTTTACTCCTAGTTAGTAGGTAGACTTGGTGTATGCCAGACCGAGACCAATACATTCAAGAGATCAACACTTCACCACTCTCTAAACACATGCCTGACGTTTTAATGGGTTCTTCATTTGGGTAGGTTTTTCGGCAGTGGCACAATTTGCAGAATTTCAGAATTGGTCTTAACCAGCAGGATAGAAACAATCTTTGACGTGAGCGAACGCAAATTGGACAAACTTCTGTTGTTTGGTTATTCGTCATCGATCGATGGTCGCGCTTAAATAACGTTGTGGTCAACCAGCTTACGTCACTAAATTCTAAGTTCATTTTGCCTGTGCCAATGCGATCGGGCAAATGGTCTGAGGAAAACTTAGATTACGAATGACAGCCCTCTTTACTCATTCCAGAGCTTTGTTTCTGAACTTATTCGGTCAGAAAGGAGCTAAAGATTAATTTGCAGTGTATCAGACAGTGTTTTGCTTTAAGCTTGACATTGAATGAGCCCTCGACAGCATCCTTTAGAGATCTTGCAGGAGTTTAGATGATACTGAATCAGTGAAAATAAAATATCCACATTCAAAAATCAATGCCAGACCTGTCCAAACACCTCAGTTCATTAAAGTTAAACATCACAAATGGTCTTAATCAAGATACTTAGACCTTACTGTATGACAGTTTGAAGACACTTAATATAAAACACTACATGTGTAATATAAAACGAGGAGATTCAACCTAAATAAAATTACTTTTCCCCAATGTTTACAAAAATATGAATTATCAAATTTTGAACATCAAAAGCTCTCAAAAAAAAAATGTAAGTCGAGTGATCTTAATTGTTTGACTATGGTGTAAACGCAGACATTCTTTTTTTATGCGAACACAATCTGTGGTCATTTGTTGATACAGCTGTATGACGTTTGCAGCATAATGGTAAATGCAGTTCAAATGTATTTATCATGACACAAAAAAGGGAATCAGAAATGGCTATTGTTACCTTTACCCCACATTTACCCAAATTCTTTTAAAATACTAATGTCTCTGACAAACACATAACATAAATAAACATTGGACCACCATTTCTTCAAAACAGCATCAAGTAGGTACAGGTCTAGTGTCCTGTTTAACAGAATAACAAATGTTTCCAATCTCCAAGGACAGAAATATGGTTGGATTGTGCATAAATGTTTGATCATTCCTTGCTGCTAGGTTATTATACTACAGTGTAAGGGAAACAAAACAGCGGCTCAAGTCATTTGATCACCTGTGCAACTCTATGGTTTAACGGTAGTGCCTTTAGAGGGCAGCCAAGTGAATTGGTAGCGTTCCCGTGGTATCATCAGGTCTAAATCCAGCAAGTGTTGCTCTCTCTCACTGTCCACGGTCTTATATCCGAGCATGGACATGGCTCCTTTACACACATCTTGGATGCGCTTAACTTTTTCATTTGGTAAGGTGCTTCGCCAAGCCAAGGAGACATCCTCCGCGTTTCTTGAAGTGATTTTAAAGGCATCCTTCTTTGTTCCCTTGCCTTTACCATGAGTGAGGCGGTAGATCCATTCCTGCAATTTTTCATTCATCTCAAGTCCGACAAACTGGTACATGGAGTCGATCTCCTCTAGCGTGTTGTGTACAAGATCCTCATAACGCACCATTTTGTAGCGTCCCTGCAAAAAATCAGGCGGTTTGAGCATGGCCGTCTCGTAAATACCCACGTGACTGCGGCAAACCTCCTGCAAGACTTGATACTGCTTGTCGTCCTCTGAGATCTTGGCCTGTTCCAGCACTATAGCAGTATCTCTTGCTAGGGCTTTGGCTGACTGCTCCCTGGAACGGAAGACTGCACGAGGGTCACGAACCAGATGGATGATCCGCAGATCTAGTTCGGGGTCCCGCAGAAGCGGATAAAGAGAATCCAGCTCAAAGAAGCGCACCTCCTTCAACACCACATGGCTGTAAGTCCGACACGCCGCCTCTGCAAGCGTCAAACCCTGCATGTCACATTGCTTCTTGCATTCTGGTTCGTTACTAAATTCGCTGCGAGGTGTAAGAGGACATGCAGGCGGAGAGCAGAGTGCACGGCTGTGGCTCCACATAAAGAGGTGCGAGACATTTCTCTGTTGAGGGACATAAGAATCCATTACAGACAGGTCGCACTGGAAGACACTGCGTATGGTGTCACGAACCGCCATTCGCAAGCTACGCGCACCGCCTTCTTGTAATGCCGTCCACACGTGCCAGCCTGGCTCCATTAAATAAAAGACATCTGGATGCTGACTGAACGCCTGGCCCAGGAAGGAGGAGCCGGATCTCCAGGATGACAAAAGGAGCACGTGCACCTTGCGTCCCCTTGTGTTTTCTGAGGGTGGGCTGTTGTACCACCCGAAGAGAAGAACCACAGCAACAGCCTGAATCAGAAGAAGACTCAACATAGTAGGCTTTGTCACTCTGAGGCGCATCATCCTGCAAATACTTTGTACCTGACAAAGACATGAAAGCACAAAACAAGTATGGATCATTTACATATTCAGGTGGTTGACATAAACATACATAATTTAGACCACAAATAATATACAGATGCAGAAACAATGAGATAGTAGGAAAAATTACTTGAGAATATTTTTGTTCTATAGAACACAAAAGAGGATATTTTAAAGTAATTTTTCCTAATATATGAACAAACAAATCTATATAGATTTGGAACAACTGGAAAGTGAGTAAATTATGATAGAATTTTCATTTTTGGGTAAACTATCTCTTTAAGAGACCACTCCAATTAAGGCTTAGATACAGTCAGAAGTAGCTTCAAACTTATATTGATGCGAACTTGCATAACTCATGTTAAAGGAGAAGTACACCTTCCAAATGAAAATTGTATCATCATTTACTCACCCTTGGGGCACGTCACGTTAAGAAATTTTGCTGAAAATTACTGTCTAATAAATCATTGCGATTATGACGATTAATTGTCTTTTATAGAGCTTTGATATTTAATTTGCATACATTTTTTATTCAGCTTTGAAACAACCCGTCCGAAATCGCCCACTTCCATACTTTAAAGTATATTAAAAATAAGTATGACCTATATATGAAATATAGCAAGTCCGAAACCTCAGTATGCACAAAACAGAAGGCAAGAAATACCCAGATGGTCTACTGATTTCACATAGATTCGTAATTGTGCTTCAAATGGACACGTCTCAATCCCATGATGCAATGGGAGCCAAGCAATGGTCAAATGAAAAAAGTTAATCAAATAAAAATTGCAGAGAACTTCACAGCGGGTGTAACGTAAGATAACTGATTTTCTCGTGAATAAATTACGCTTTTTCAAAATACGGCATATGGGTCATATCTTGACAATAAAACATGGCGGATGCAGTTGGTATATAATCTATATAATCTACTATCCCTGCACATAATATATAGAACGTACTGTTTTATAGGTCGATAAGTAGGTACTTAATATAAATCTGTACGTACTGTAATAGTATGTGATTTCAGATGCCAGTGTATGTTTTTTTGGAAATACATCAGAAGAAATGGGGTCAACATATATTTAAGGTGTGGGATTTACATGTCAAAAATACAACTACCAAATACTTGTAAATAAAGTATATTGATCAGGAGAGAAATGAAGCCACCATTAAAATGCTATCAGTCTTAAAAATGCTTCTATTCTGTATTTTTTCTCTTACTTGCAAGACTGCAATAAAATGTAACTTCTATGTTAATGAAATTTTGGAAGGCTGGTTTTCACACTGAGATTATATTAAAGAATGTTAAATTGTACTGCAGGTTATTTTTATGGTACATGATTTGTTTTTGATTGTGGTGATACATTTTACAGCTCTCGCCATTGTCTTCTATAGAGATGTGAAATTGGGATGATCTGAAACCATGGAGATGAGTTCAAACAATAGCGATGAGACAATTATTAATAATCGTGACAGCCCTACACACCATCTTGTCATCTCAAACCTGTATGACTTTCTTCCTTATGCAGAACACAAAAGAAGATATTTTGAAGAATGTTTTTAACACCTCCCCCATTGGAAACAATAGAAGTGAATGGGGGGGCTGTGGTGTTCTGTTACCAAAATCTTTCAAAATATCTTCTTTAGTGTTCTTCAGAAGAAAGTAAGTCATACAAGTTTGAAATGTCAAGAGGGTGAGTAAATGATGACAGAATTTTTCATTTTGAAGGTGAACTACTCTTTAAATTGTGAAGAGTGAGAAAAGAACATATTTATTTATTTAATTTTAACGCCATATCAGCACTAAAGGCCATGGCAGACTCATTCATGATACAATCCAACTTTGTTAGCAAAGGTAATTTATATACATTGGTTATACTTAAAACGTATACACAGTGAAAAATAAATAGTATTCATAAAAGTTCTTTCATTGTAATACTTGATAAAAAAACAAGATCCTGCCAGAAGAAGTCTTTTAAAAATGTCCAATTATGTATAGTAAAAACGTTGTCTAATATAATTTAAACCAGGACATTCCAACAGAATATGTTTCACAGTCACAGTATTGTGGTTATGATTGAGCAAATTCAAAGAAACTACCACTGGATCCTAAGCTTTTTATCCTGGGTATATATCCTGTTCGACTTCCTTTACACAAGAAAGGGGTCAGATTCCTAGAAATGTGTATCCTACAACATAGGGACTTCATTGGAGTTTTGGGTTCCTCACCACCGTTCGCATACTGTTTTGCACAGATTTGCATTTATTCTTCCTGCATCGACATGCACGAGGCCGGTTTGTCTCATCTGCTCGAAGTCGGTTGTTAAAAATGTAAACCAGGGCTATTCAATTAGTTTGTCATGGGGGCCAGTTCATGAAAAGCATCCCAAATGAGTGGCCAGAGGGATATGGCTTACAATATGAGGGATAATAACAACAATAAGAAATCAGTTTAGCCTGTAAAACAAAAATCTGAATTCTGTGTTTTACGTCCTTCACTAATCAATAGAACTATATATGCACACATAAAAAAAATGTTCAGTATACTAAAGTATTCACTTATAAAATTTATCAAAAACCTGCAGTAGATACATTATACCATACAGGGAAAAATAAAAAAATAAATAAAAAGAAATTATCTTATATATGCAAGTAAAAAAAGTTGAATTTACAAAAAGTTATTTTATAACGTTACTAGTACATTAACTGTCATTTACTAAAGTAAATAATATACTTAGTAAAAATCATCAAAAGTGTCTTTGCATTGACTTTGTGTGTAATTTACTCGCGCTTAACTATACTGCTGCAGTTCATGCTGCATGGAACACACGTGCGCGTTACTTCATAACTGTAGGGTCAGTTCCGACTGAACTAATTTATTCTAGAGATTCTTTTTCACACTTTGCTTGAAGAGCTTCTTTTATACCAGAGGTCCTCGACATCTTGTTCAGATACATCATTATTTTCATATCAAATACCAACATATAAAAAAAACCTGACTTTCTACTAGAAATATTATAATGGCTGTTGCTTAGATCTTTCATCAGTACACTGTTTATTTTGAAACAATCAAAATCAACATGTGTCACTTTACCTGAAAACAAGATCCTGCCATAGCCATCCCAGTTCTGATCTGAACACTAAAGAAAATTAGTAGGATGAACTGAAGAAGAGAGAGCACCAATATTTGAAGGATCATATGAGATTGAAGGAAGGGATTCGGATGACTTGCCATATATTCTCAAACCTCGTCAGACATAAAAGAAAAGACTCAGTTGTTTGTTTATGAAAATGGAGGTTGCAGAAAGTTTTGAATACAGGGTGACCAGGGTGATGCGATATGCCTGCAACGTCAAATTGATTTAATTTTACAAAATGTTTTTTTAATCGAAAACTACTTCAGTGATGAAAAAATAATTTTTAGGCTAGCAGAAGAATCTAATACATTGATTAAATCTTTCATATTTTGTGGGCCCATATTATTTTACATATTTTAATTAGATTAGGTTTATTTCTTAGTTGCATTTCTACTGCCACTAGGATAGCAAAGTTCTGTACAATACGTCCATTAACTATAATAAAAAAAAAAATACAAAGATCGCCACAGCCTAAAACAAGGTAAAATAAAAACATAATAAATATTACAACCCTCTTAATCAGTCCCAAACGCCAATCCAAGGAAATGCTTTGTCACAGCAGATTTAAAAGCAGGTAAAGAGTGGACGGATTGAATGGCTGGCGGAAGATTATTCCATCATCATGGCACGGGTATTTAGAAGGCCCGATCACCTTTTCACTGGTCAGTACAACGGAACCTAGAGCAGTAATTTATCAGCAGATCATTGGTTTCTTACTGGGTTATGTAGAGTGAGATCTAACAGATACGCTGGTAAGAGACCATTTAAGATTTAAAAAATCATTACTAGTGCATTAAGATAGATCGTATGTATCACTGGTAGCCATTGTAAATTTGCTCATATTGGGGTTATTCTATCCCTTTTTCTCCTTCCAGTCAATAATCTGGATGGATGAAACCACAGCTGGAGGTAGTCATTCATTATTGACGTGTAGTGAGGCCATGAAATACCTTAATCTTGGTGATTTTTCAAGGCAGCATGAATGTATTATTTATTATAATAATATATATATATATATATATATATATATATATATACTATTTAGTCAATGTTAAATCAGAAATGGAATGTTATGAAACTTAATTTTGGCCCAGAAACAAATAATAGATTTATGAGACCAAAGACTGCCCGCTAGATATACCCTAAATGAATTATTACTCATGGTTAACCACTACAGAGAAATCAGAGCCAGCCATGAAGCACTTATTGATGACGATTTACAATCAACTGGTTTCTTTTGCACGATTTTATTTTTTCATCTTTTGACCAAATTATTTGCATATATATTTATTATTGTACAAACTTCATATACTTGATAAAATATAGGATTGAGATTTGTATCATATTTTATTTTGTTTTAAACATAAAAACAGTTATGATAATCAGAGCATGCACATGTTGCCAGTGTAAGTGCCAAAGGGCACTACATCCCGAGAAACACAGAACTTCATCCAATACAATGAACTACCCACAGGGTTTGCATCTCAATCTCAGACAGCATACAAAAATGAATGATGATTACCAACTCACACCTTTACATCCATTCTTTTCTCCCCTTTCCTCATTCTCTCCAACTGAACTCAGAGCAATTCAAAGCTCACCCATGAACTAGATATGACAAAAACCATATCTTATATGAACAAAGAATCTTCATATGCATATTAGGTATCATTTGAAATGTCTCAGTGCGATTGGTACAATGGTCTCATTTTCACAGCAGTAGAGCAGATCATAACATAGGTTTGAGGCTTTAAAGATATTCTGCTCACTGTTGAGGTTGTGTCTACATGCAAATGCCCATTTGTGGCCTGATCAGAACCAGGACAGAGTCCTTTACAATGTAACTTGTTGTGTGGAGGAAGGGTATTCTGGTCTGAGTATTTAAGGGAAGCTGGCAAAATGTTCTGGGGAATTCTTACTATGATTAACCCCATGGTGCTGTGTGTATGCCTTCAGACAGTTTTTTCCGATCGCATCTTTTTCTTCTGTCAGGTATGCGTCATAGACTCGTAAACTAATCTTTGAGGATTTGATGTTTTGTTTTTGTAATCTCTGAATTGAATTTTAATTGGCAAGAACCATTTACCTGACTAATAAATTCTCATGTTTGAATTTGTTCTGCATTATTCTGACTTTATAAACTTGAGTAGATCACGCTATATCCTTTGTAACCGCAAATCTACGTTCAGGTTAGTGATGGACTTAAATCCTGTATTAGGTGGAGCATTGGGGCACGCCAGATGAGATTTTAGAGATCCAGCTAACTAATTGGCATAAGTTTAAGTGTACTTAGACCGTAGGGGCTAATGTTTCCGTTTAGAACAGCACATATGTTGTCTGACCAATCTAAATAAGGTAAATCTCAAACCTCTGGTTATTGGAATATTATGTAACTAAGCTTACATAGGAAACTATGGCATGATTATGCAAAGCTACCATAATAGGAAGTAAGATTGGTCTATTTATCTCTATGGAGTGGTCATGACCTCTTGTTAGAAATAATCATTACTTTAATTAAGTTTTTATAGCCTAAGGGGACTCGATAAAATACTGCTTTCTGAGAATTACTAGTCATAGAACCTCTGGCAGTGATCAAAACTGACGAGTTTGTGACCGTGAAGTCCACGTGGAACAGCCGGCGCGAGACTCCGAGCGACACTGACAATCGAATGAAGCGAGTCGAGTGTGAAATTTAGAATAATATTATCACGCATAATAATCAAATGCAAATAATATAATTCAACAAGGTTTTCCTCTTTTATCTTTTGGAGTCAGATAAATTATGCAATGTTAAAATAACGTTAACTATAACCAACCAGAGCACTGTATAGACAGAACGCGTACATGCCTTCGCCATGCCACTTGGACTCCGCCATTGGGTGGTTGGTGGTTCTTCTGTTCTCCCCTTTATCACCACCATTTACACCAGAACACATATTATTATTTCATGAGCTCACCCTTGCAGATAAGCAGCTAGGTTGTAGGATGAATTGGTAAAGCATGGATATGAAGAGCCCTGTCCAAGTCCTGCGGGACTAAGAGGAAAATGAGAGGAGCTGGGCTGGAGGAGTGATGTTGAAGTTGCGAGAAGCATCAGGTAAGACTGCTTGTATATTTAAGATGGAGCTTGCTTGAGCTGATAGGGTCAATGCTGTGATTGCTGATGTTGTGCCGAGATGACTGTGATGAGGTCACATGCTCGAGTTATATTTGATTGCTGATGATATAAAGACAGGCTGATTATATGCTTAGGTTCCTCCCAAACTTTGTTAATAAAACATTTCATTTCATGCATATTTGGCATGCTGTGCTAGGAGTGGGCTCCGAGCTCACCGGGTCTATCCAAACCCGAAGCACTCTACCCTGGTTAGGGCAAGTGCACCAGTCTCGGAACCGGCTCGAGCCCAGAACACACCCCCCAAATGCAGATAAAACTGAACAGCCGCCGGAGTACGCATAACCCCCCAAAAATGCCCTACTAGGCATGCACAAGTGTTTAATGCGAAAGGATGAAGGCCCCTCTGGACTATCGCTGCTGCGATGCTGGTTCCAGGGCGAGTTGCGTCTGCTGCTGAGGGACACGAGTTGGAAGCACAGGCCCCTGTGGGGGTGGTTGCTGCTGCGATACTGGCTTCATGGCCAGTAGTGTCTGCTGCTGCAGAGCATGAGTTGGAAGCACGTGACCCTGTGGGGTGGTCGCTGCTGCGATACTAGTTTCATAGCTGATGGTGTTTGCGGATTCAGAGCCCTGGTTGAAAGCTCAGGCCCCTGCGGGGCATTCGATGCTGCGATACTTGCTTCCTTACGAGAGGGGACTGCGCTGCAGATCACGAGTTGGAAGCTCCGGCCCCTGTGGGGGGCGGTCACTGCTGCGATACTGGCTTCATGACGGGAGGTGACTGCGCTGTAGATCACGAGTTGGAAGCAAGGGCCCCTGCGGGGGCGATCACTGCTGCAATACTGGCTTCATGGTGAGAGGTGTCTGCACTGCAGAGCACGAATTGGAAGCACTGGCCCCTGCGGGGGCGGTCGCTGCTGCGATACTGGCTTCGTGACGAGATGTGACTGTGCTGCAGATCACGAGTTGGAAGCTCGGGCCCCTGCGGGGGCGGTCGCTGCTGCGATACTGGCTTCGTGACGAGATGTGACTGCGCTGCAGATCACGAGTTGGAATCTCGGGCCCCTGCGGGGGCGGTCGCTGCTGCGACACTGGCTTCGTGACGAGATGTGACTGCGCTGCAGATCACAAGTTGGAATCTCGGGCCCCTGCGGGGGCGGTTGCTGCAGCGATACTGGCTTCATGACAAGAAGTGACTGCACTGCAGATCACGAGTTGGAAGCTCGGGCCCCTGCAGGGGGGTCGCTGCTAAGATTCTGGCTTCATGGTGAGAGGTGTCTGTGCTGCAGAGCACGAGTTGGAAGCATGGGCCCCTGCGGGGGCGGTCGCTGCTGCGATACTGGCTTCGTGACGAGATGTCACTGCACTGCAGATCACGAGTTGGAATCTCGGGCCCGTGCAGGGGCGGTTGCTGCTGCGATATAGGCTTCATGACGAGATGTGACTGCGCTGCAGATCACGAGTTGGAAGCTCGGGAGACCATCGCCTTATTCCCTAGCGGAGGCAGCCTCACGCTAGAGATTGACACCGGCGCCGCGGGCCAACAGCTTGGAGCGGGGAAGGAAATTGATTGAGGATGGTTGCCGGCCTGCTTGGCCTGGGCGGATTGCCATGTAATCTCCTGGCGAGGCATTGTCCTGTCCTGCGAGCTGGGATGAGGTGGGCTGCAGAAAGACTCTCGGCTGGGATTTCCATGGCCTCCTGATGAACTGGAGCGCGTCCCAGACTCGCCGATTGCTCGCTGCGGCGGCTTGTGTGAGGGAGGCCTCGTTGATCCGCTGAGGTAGATTGCCCGGGCCGAGAATAGGGAGAACCACAAGCCGAGCCTGGCTTGTTGGTGGCTTTCGGCCGAGCAGACCTCGGTGAGGGGGGCGTCGGCCTGGGACGATATGTAGAGGGTGTAAAGCTCCGCTTTGGTCAGCCGCCTGCTGTAATGGACTTCCGCGTTGGAGAGGGCCAGTCGTAGGCCATGGATAGTCCATTTGTGGAGGGCAGGGATCGTGTGGAGCGCTGAGGCGTATGACGATGCCGGTGAAGGAGGTTGAGTTCTTGTCGGAGGAAGCGAAGATTAGCCCCTTTTTGTAGCTGCTCGCCGAGCAGATCGGCAGGGCTGGCGGCCCACATGGCGAAGCTTGGGACTCGGCTGCGGAATCCAACTCGGAGCTGGAGAGATGGGAAGCGTGTGGCAGCGCTGAAGGGTTGAGAGCGTTTGTAGCGTCGGTCATGACGGGAGTCTCAGACATGTTATCGAACTGGTTGATGTTGAACTTGCGAGTATCATCAGGTAAGACTGCTTGTCTATTTATGATGGAGCTTGCTTGAGCTGATAGGGTAAATGCTGTGATTGCTGATGTCGTAGCATCCGAGATGATTGTGATGAGGTCACATGCTCGAGCTGTATTTGATTGCTGATGATATACAGGCGGGCTGATTATATGCTTAGGTTCCTCCCGAACTTTGTTAATAAAACATAATATTTAAAATGAAATAGAAAGAAAGCTGTTGTGTTGCACTATATTATTTCATTTCACTTTGTTTAAATGAAAAGCTACATTTAAATAAGTATCAGGATTGCCCCAGAATAACCAGTCTGCTTCCTAGTGCACATAGGATTACAGTCAACCACGCGAGTCAAATTATCCAAACACTATGTCATAATCGGGAGCAAACCGTGACGTCTAAGCCTTGGCCTTCAGATATATATTACAGTACTGTGCTTTCCTATAGAAGTGCGCATACATCATAATACCATCACACTTACCACATGAAACGCAACAATCCAAAGAGCAAAGTAAGAGAAATCTAATAAGGAGGTTGATTGGCAAAAAGTATTTTAGTTTGAAAATACAAGAATACTAAGATTAAAAAAAGGTATTTAAATACAAAATAGTCCCATCCCATCACTGAACTAGATTATATCGAATTCGAGCTAGTCATCATGTAAACGTTGGCTTACCTTGTCATTGCTGCTGGTCACAGGGATCTTGCTAACTAGCTTCCTGAAAGCAGCCCAATGACCACTCAAAACCCGCCCAAAGGGAATGAAAACTAGACCAATTATTTTCTGGTGTCAAATCAAAGTTAAGAACATCCAAAAGACATTTCTATTGCTGTATTTGCTTATATGAAAGGTTTGTATATATTTTTTGTTCTGTTGAACTCAAAAGATGTTTTGGGGGATTTAGGAAAGCAAAAACTTCTGGGTCACCTTTGACTACCATTATGATCTTTTCTGCTATGGTAATCAATGATACCAAAGAATTTTCAGTTTCTAACGTTCTACCAAATATATTTGTGTTCAACTGAACAAGGACATTTATACAGGTTAGGAACAACTAGAGGGTGATTTAAAAAAGATCCATGTGTGTTCGAGGCCACGCACAGAAATGGACGGTTCAAATGAAGCTTGATAATAAAGTCTTCCTCCTGTTGTTTTGAACAAGGTTTATCCGCTTCTTTTTTTTTCATAGACTTGATAACAAGGTCATCAACATTCATGCCTTACTCACCCTTAAAACAACGTGAAATACACAAGATGTTTAGCAGAATGCACAAGTTGCTCATAGCGTTTATGGACTTGGATGCTAGTTTACACGCATAAATACATTCTCTATTCAGTAGCATTCTTCATATAGGCCATACCCATAACTTAGACCGCTAAATTCTCATTCGCTTCCTTTAAAATCAAATGCATTTATGGGATCTTCGAGATGTGCAGGATGTATTGATTTTATGACTGATGTCAAACCTTAGGCCACCTCATGCACACAAGAATGAATAATTGAGCTGGGACGATTTTTTGTGAGTTATGGGCTGCCTCCGAATGCTTAAGGTGCGTTCAGACGGCAGGCGAATGTCGCTGTGTGTCGCCAATCTCTCGCGTAAATTTGTTGCAAGGCGTTCCTAGCGTTAGTAAAATATTACTGAAAATTGAAACGTAATATTTTACTGTAAGACATTACAACAGTAAAAAATCCACACAAGGTTAAATTTAAGATCGATAAGTAAAAAATCACCGCTTCAAATAAAGCTTGATAATAAAGCCTTCCTCCTGTTGTTTTGAACAACGTTTATCCGCTGCTCTCTTTTTTTCAGAGACTTGATAACAAGGTCATCCACATGCTGTTTTGAATGACGTTTTTTCCGCATTTCTTCTTGATTTGAAGTTTTATCGCGATTGGCAAATCAACTTCAGGTGCTTCTTCCACTTTACCAGACTGCTTGTGAGCAACCCCCCAGATGGCAGAAAGTCAGAAAGATGATACGATAGGTCAGTTTAACTGTTATTTAAAATAAATCTCTCTCATTGATCTACTATTGTACTGTGAACAGTATCCTAATTGAAGGCTCCCGATGGAAGCACGCATTCTTTTGCAAGCAGTTGGTCACATTGGATATGTTGACGTTAAAACAAGCTTTAGACATCTCGCACAGCCCTACGTCAAACACATATTAATTTTTAAGATGTTTAAGAAGTTTGTCATCATAAACTCTCATGACGTATAAGAATAAGGAAATTGTGCAGAATGGTAACATACCTTTTACAACCAACCTCAATCATACATACCTTTCATAACACACTCCACTGCAATCACATTTTTGTAAATGTTTTATTAGATCTTTTCATGTGACAACATTGAAAAAACTCACTTTGCTAGATTGTAAAGTAGTGTGTGTGTTACTGTTTAAATGTGCTGTCACCTCAAAAAAATTCAACACATAGCCATTAATGTCTAAACCTCGGGCAACAAAAGTAGTTGCCCTAGTAAAAATGTACAAATTGTGCCCAGTGCGATCTGTGTGAAAATTGAGATAGAGTCATGCCCCTTTGAGAAAAGGCCATTGCCTGATTAGGCAGCGAGGTAACAAGTCAGCTGCCTAAAGCACCTGACAGACCCCCAGCGACACAAAGCAAAAAACCAAGCCAATGTCATTCTTTTCAAGGGTAGCCTAGCGAAGTCCACCAACACGATCTACAGTGACCTGTCATGACAGCAAGTGGGAATGTCAAGCACTTCGACAAAGCTGAGATTTGTTCATTTTGTGCAAATGAAGAGCGACTTTCGGGAGCAACAACCAATATGAGAACAACAGCAGAGCTCACGTTAGTCGTCTCTCGTCTGTAACTGCAGGGTTGGTTTGAAACTGTTTCTAGGATAACCAAAGCTAGGAACGCCTTGCAACGACCTTATGCGAGAGACACACAGCGACATTCGCCTGCCGTCTGAACGCACTTTAAGCATTCGAACGCAGCCCATAGCGCACAAAAAATCTGACTGTCTCAATTATTCATTCTTGTGTGCATGAGGTGGCCTAAAGTTTGACATCAGTCATAAAATCAATACATCCTGCACATCTCGAAGATCCCATAAATGCATTTGATTTTAAAGGAAGCGAATGAGAATTTAGCGGTCTAAGTTATGGGTATGGCCTATATGAAGAATGCTACTGAATAGAGAATGTATTTATGCGTGTAAACCAGCATCCAAATACATAAACGTTATGAGCAACTTGTGCATTCTGCTAAACATCTTGTGTATTTCACGTTGTTTTCAGGGTCAGCATGAATTTGGGTGTAGTGTGTCCTTTAACGAGGGTTATACACCTGTGTGTGAAGAAGAACAGGTGGGGAATGGCGGAGATAAATGAGTAACGTGATATTTTCTCCTCTATCTGTTAAAGAACCTGCACACATTAAATACAGACGGAAATAAAGACGATTTACTCAGACGACGTCCAGTGACTGTTTATGAAAACCTTGCGAGCAGACGACACTGATAACACCATATTTGTTTTTTCCGAGACCTGAAAACAGGTTTTTGAACGCTGTGATATCGTATAACGTTTACAATAAACGCCTCCGGCAATCTGTACTGCTGTTCATGGCCAGACTTCCTAACTACTTTTGTGATCAGTCTATACCAATAAATAAAAAAACGAACTTTGAAATGATTTAGGCCAACTGAATGTACGCACAATTTATATTAAATGAATGTTGAACTTCGTTTAGTATCCACACACTTTTGCTATGAGAGTTTTATCAAACTAGTGGAAACTTCGATCACCATCACTCAACATGAGGACTAAAAACTAACACTCGCGACACAAACACGCAATTTACTGAGCTACTCAGCAAAAACATGCAAAAAATGTTGTGTAAACTTACCTAGGATCAGTGATGCTTTGTTTTAAGAGTTTGGAGTTGTATGTTGTAACCCGGTTCCGCACTGGATGTTAACAGACTCTCTGAGACGTGGCTATTAACAATGATTGACAGCTATGTGGGCGGAGCTGTCCGACTCTAACAATTCTATAAAATTATCTGCCATGTGAAAATCGATCTCCTCCAATCTTGATATAGGTGTTAATTGGTAATATAGTATATAATATATTTGTCAACATATTATATAGTTATCAGCAAAATTACAAAACTGACGTTTTATTTAAAAGAATGTCTGTAATGGAATACTTGAACTGAACAATGATCACCAGAAGCCAGCGAGAGCGAGAGAAGTGGCAGACTCTGTCAAAAATGGTTGAATGCACCAGAAAGAAACATTGCATCTGCATCCTGTCCATTGTGCCAAACGTCCTGAGCTTGATTTCCTTGGTGGAAGTGGACTGGAGGAAATGCAGAATATAAACCTTTTTTTCTACTATCTCTATTATCAAAATCTGTCTAAAACATGGGTATCAAACAATGTATCCCAGATGGTTTTAGAGTAGTGAATGATAAATAAAATGTCACTACAAAGGGGTCTTGTGACATTCTGTTAAAACCAAGAGAATTTAAAAAACGTTTTAATGGCATTATTTGTGTTAAGAACATTCTAGTAAACATCTCTGTAATTATTTAAAAGTAGCCACGAGTTTAAAACCATGGCAGGTTGTGATCCGAATTTCTCAAGAATCTGTGAAATATTTGGTTTGATAGCATCCATATATTTTGCTTCAATATAGGCTTTAAACCAAGTGTGCATAACGTAATTATGTTTGTACTAATATTATGACATTTTCTTTAGAATAAGAATGTCTAACTGAATTCATAGTACTCCTCTGCTGGTGTATTCAAACATGCAAAATAATCATCTGAATGTATACTGTGAAGACAAAAATTTCCTGCGAATTGTTCATCATATTTCTGGGTTTTCAAAACAGAAACAGCATGCATACTTCTGAAATAATAAAACAACCACAAAATATTTTGTAAAACCAGAAACACCTGAATAGGAGTCTCCTGTAAATCTACTGTTATTAAAATTGAGAAATGGAGAAACGTATGCACACAGCTGAAAATTCAATTTAAAAATAAAACAAATTAAAAGTCATAATGTAAAGTTATTTCCCAAATGACAATCACACATAAAAAACACACAAGTGAACAACACTGGTCTGATCAAATGTTGTGCTGTTTAAATGGTAGTACTTTAGTGGTTGGTATGACCTGATTTTGAAAAACAAAGGTTTGAATGTGCTGGAAAATCCAGAGAAAGATGAGCAGTACACTGACATACTGAATCCAAGCAAACTTCACTGTTTCCCAAAAGCCCGGACGATAAGTAGAGGAAACGGTTAAGGAAATTGAACTTTAAAAGATAAAAAGAAACATGAGTGCAGAGTCTGGAAAAGTAGAACTCAGGAAATCTTCAGGACCAAGACATTTTAATTACTTTATAAGAAATACATTTTTTGAAGGTATAGGATTTAACTTTAAACCCAGGGGCCAGCTGTTCAAAAAATTGCATGTTTTGCTATCCAGGATCAGACCATCCATTTTACTTTTGTGCCGATTTTTTAAGCAAAACTGGAAACACTTTTTCAGATTGCCAAATCTGGATTTCTAGTGCTCTAGCTCAAGTCCTAAAGGGACATGGTGATGGAAAAATAAAGAGATGGGAAACAAGAAATATATACTATATATTTCAATGCATTGTCGTTTTTAGAATTGTGTTCACCAGAGAGATCTTGCGTTCACCCACAAAGAACTACTTTTGTCTGGTTCATTAGTAATGGTTGTACCAATATATTGTAGTAGTTTAGAAACAGTGATAGAAAACACTTTAAAATGAAATTGGGATTATTTTATGCTGCCAAAATCTATGTTTCTTTACTGTCAGCTACTGAAAAACTTAAAAGAAAGCTTAATGTTTTTTACTTGAACAGTTTAACTTATAAAGAGAAGAATAAAAATATAATATCTATGTGTATTACATGATATACATTTTGTATTTTTGTCCAGTTGTCAAATTAAGACATTTTCTGTTCTTTGATAAAAAAAAAGATTATACTGATCCCACCCTTCTGATGGGAGCATTATAATCCTGTTTTTGGATCAAAGGTGTCCCAAGTTTACTAAAAAGCTTTTCACAACACAAACTGATGATTTGATCCAATCCGATAGCCGCAATCTAATCAGATTACTTTTGAACAACCGGTCCCAGATAACTGATATCAGTGAACAAAATATGCAATGAAAGCTTATAACCAAATAACCATTTAAATCAGTAAAGGCCCTTGTTGATAAAGGAAAATGTTGCATTCAGACTCTCTTTGGTTAAATAGTTTTACACGTAATCTGTAAAACAGCATGTTTGGCACTAGCTAATATGATGAGATTGGCAATGTTTAAATAAAAACACTAAATTTTACGCTGATTAGGTTTCACAAGACAAAATAACTACAGTTAGACAAACATACACAGAGACTGCATGTAAAGGATATGTAATGGTGTCTACTGGGTAGTTTATCTGTGTTCTTATCTGGAATGGAGTATTTGCCGCTCTGCCAACTGTCCAAACTGGAAAAACACCGGAAAGTTGAGTTGTCACTGTGTTGAAGAGATTTTGTTACACAATTACATTAATTCCATCAGTATAAAAAACAACACAACCACGAACCTCTTATGTATAAACTATCCTACTGTCCTAGTTTGCAAAATACAACTTTTTGAAAAATGAAATACAATATGGCTCCTTAAAGAATAAAGAAATAAAAAACTTGGATATTACATGGAAAAAAGCAATTAATTTCAAAGGTTACAGAATATAGTAACTTTCCTCTTCAGCAAAGGCATTGAGAAATATACTTTAGATAACCTTAATAATACATCTGCAAATGTTATTTATAATGATATTTTCTGGCTTTTATGAATTGTAACGTTTTGTTTTTCTTAGAATAGGATTCATAAACTTACAGTTTCTCTTCTGATAGAGTCCAATAATGTTGGCCAGGTCATAAGAACTTGCAAATGGACTGGATGCATCAATCACTGATACCTAGTCACGCAAGAGAGGGATCAAATAAAATATATACAACATTTATCAACATGTTCTGTATGCAAATAAAGTATTGCATAAAAAGCATCTTAATTTTTAGTAATAGGGCTGTTTGTTTTAGGATGCCCCTTTAATGTAAATGCAAAGTAATTTACATGTCAATGTTCGATTTTGCATCTACTTGTTGACATTGACAACAGTGCAACATTATTCAAAGTCAACCAGTTGCAGTTGAACTTTTACAACTTTAATGCATCAGCTTTGTATTTTTTGTATGCTGTTCATAGACACCCACATTGTAGACAGCATGTACCCCTCGGTGAGGAAGAGGAGTTCGCTGGTGAAGCCTTAGATCTGCACTGATGAACAGCTGAGAACCTGGTACAGATGAGGAATGCTGAACAAATACAAGGGTCTGCATCGCAACAGTAGACATCCTCTAGATAGATAGACACATGGATAGACAGACAGATGTTAAGATTGCAAAACACAGACAGGCAAATTGTTATATATGTGAATGTACTGGATACACACAAACAGCTGATATGAGAAAGTGAGTAGCAGCTGGATGCTTAACATCTGCTCTTCTGGTTTAAGTGGGATGTTAATCTGGAGATTAAGAAAATCTGATTTGCCATCCTGGTTTCTGTCCTCCTCCTGAACCTGTGCAATAAACAAGAATAACGTATAAAACAATGTATAATTGTACATGTATGCACACATAGCCTTGGAAGCAAAGTCAAAACCTTGGCCTTACTCTACCAGTTAAACTACAGGAACATCAACTGCTTCCATACCGTAACTATAAAATTTATTTAGAGAAAATGGTTATTATGTAATCCAACAGTTCAGCACTCACAGAAATGGACGGTATGCGCAAACTATCTCCAACCAGTCGATTAAAGTTAGGAAATGTGCTCCATGCCACATAATTCCCTGCTGTGTTTGTTGCTCCTATCAGGATCATGTCATACTGAAACTGAATGACGGGCTGCTCTTCATATGTGCTTCTCTTCAGCCAGAAGCCTGATAACACAAAAACACGTTTTTATGCAACTTTAGCGATGGGAAAATTTGCCCAGGGGGAATATACCTTACCTTGACTTCTGTAAGCCACGAGAAGAGGTGAAATGTAGGTGAGGGATAAAACGACCACTACAAACAGTGTTGCTCTCGTGAAAATATTTGTTTTGTATCTTATTAAAGCGGAATGAGAGTAAGCCTCATAAAAAGCCATTGTTAATAATTTCACAAAAAATAGAACCCCTCATTCAAGTCACAACGTGGTGTCCATGCAAATGCATTGATAAACGTACACAAACGAAAGCAAAAAAGGCTAAGAGTTTAAACGTTGAATAAATAACAAAAATGAGTTCTTCTGTAACTTCTGTAAAGCGAAAAATATGAATGACTCGATTGGTCTAATGTACACAAAATGCACTAATGTTTCAGTTCCCGTGACAAAGCGTCATCTGTTTACCATAGCAACTGCGCGAATTTGGGCCTTATGCGAAGCACGTACATTATCATTATACGGAAATAAAGAATTATAACCAGTCTTCAAATAACAAGCCAAAAAACAGTACATTTATAAGCGTGGCCCTGATAATGGTGCAGCTAAATCAACAAACATGTGCGCGAAATCGAGCGCGACACCTCTCGGTTCGAGCAGATGGTACGGCCCGGCTGTGACGTCACCGCTGTAGAGAGTGGTTTGCTCCCGGGGTGACGTCATTACGTCTGGTTCGGAGACGAATGTTGCTGCATTTGTTGACGTTTTAGTTTTAAGATTTATTCGTCTTCATCTTTATATATTTCACTGCCAGGTCGCTCGTCGAACAAGACACCTGCAAACATGAAGTGGATGTTTAAAGAGGATCATTCATTGGGTAATTTATCCGAAAGGTTGCGCTGATATTAAAATGGCCTATCATATGTATGTTGTTGTTTTTATTATTATTGATCTAATTGTTTGTTCTCGTATACTCTTGTTCATCTGATCTACAAACGTCTAGACCTACAGACGCCTCTCGAAGACTTTTATTTATTTGGTTATGTTAGGCCTTCATCAAAGGGATATTAATAACTACCATTAATTGAGCTCTTACTTTGTGGACAGTGTGTCTCTTGTTTTGCTTTCATTTTAGCCTGTTGTTTATTTACCAGCAATACAGATGTATTGCTTCATGTGGTTTAAATAGTGAGACCTCTAATGCCTAAAATATACTGAAGTGTCAAACGATGAAAAGACGCCTTGTTTATATACTCCTGACGATTGTAACCAATCAAAATGCAGGTTTAAACATTCATTCATATTCATGATGTGAAAAGCACTGTATTCTGAGCTTGCATGTAGACTGATGGATGTGTTTTCTGCTTTCAGAGCACAGGTGTGTGGAGTCTGCCAAAATCAGGAACAAATACCCAGACAGAGTTCCTGTGAGTATGAAGAAAGCAATTAAACAATTACAACATGTAGGGCTTGTTTTCACGTGTACACAATAAAAATATTTTTTAATTTGTTAATAATACCAGGTCACAGTGACAAGAGATGACGTCACTAAAAACATTACACTTTAGTACCTTCTGCAACAGAAACACCAGGACATTTGTTATAAAAAGGTCAGCATTGCAAATGAAATGATTAACCAGCTTGACTGTTTCGATACTCTTACAAAGCATTTTTTCAAAGAATAGTGCCTCCAGTAAATTTTACAGATTTACACCGTACGAGGGAAACCTTAGTGATGCAATCACTTGATGATATATTTTTATTGTTATTTTTGGAAGATACTTATAGAAAAGGTGTCACAGAGGCCGAGGGAAGTAAATGAAACAAATGATCCTGCTGTCACAGTCACAGCTTTTTAGGTTAAAAAAATATTTACATGACTAAGATTTATTTGTACTTTTGATCAATCCAAAAAAAGAATCTCTTTATTGTCACACATCATGTACACAAGCGTACTGATGGTGAAATTCTTAGGGACAAGACTCTTGGCCATGGCAGTGGAAGCAACAAGATATGAAAATGCACAATATACATAAACAACAGACACACTTTACACTATACATACATTTACACAATATACAATAAATAATAGACAATTGTACACAATATACGGTATAAACATTTCTATAATATATACATAGTACACTGTATTGCCAACGGACTTATGGAAGAAAGAAAAGCTTATATATATATAACTTACAGTGATGTATACTGTCAGTGGTTACTGTATTGTTAGTGCAGAAGAGAAGATGGAGCTACATGTAGGTGGGTGAGCATCGTTTGCTGTCTGGAGTTCAGCAGTCTCTTTGTCAGATTACATCTGGTACTTAGGACTTGGTGATATTGTTGTTGGATTTAATGTTAATATATGATTTAATATAAGGAGCGGATAAGTGTGCAGCTGCTGCAATTTTGCTTAAATAAATTACGATTGCAAGCGGTAGAAAATGGAATGGAAATTACGATTGCTTAACGCAAAGAATTATGGGATATTGACATGGGCTAAATCATTAAATTTATGGGATATCATCAATTTGTGAGATATTGACATGGGCAAACATTAAATTTATTTAGAGCAATTTTTGAAGGGGATACAAATAATACAGCCCAAAATGTACTTGTAAGGACACAGAGGAAAGGCTTTATAAATAATATATGTATATACATAGGTTTTTATTATATACTATAGTTATTTTAATATGAGTGTTCACCATTAGTCATATTATAATATAATATTGAATTATTTTGCATATTCCACTTAGTATTTTCGTATGGGACAGACGACGTCACTTATTTAGATATTCAACTAAGCCCACTGATCTGCAACTTAACAACCTATTGAGCGAAACCCAGCACAACAGTAGATCTACAATATTAGCCCCCTGTCAATTAACACAAAGGCTTATAGCCATGTAAGTTCTAGTGGGTCACTTACTATGGAACAAGCTATGCTATCATTATATTATTTACAATGCACAGCGTGGTTTTTAATGATTCTTTTAGGGGGATACTACTCTCAGATGTTAACTGTAACAGTGAACGATACCCCTAATGCATCCCCAAATAAATTCCTGTTAAAGAAGGCCACATTCAGAGGGTGTCTAACCAGAGGCGCAAAGTAAAAATTGACCTTCCGATTGACGCAGCCTTGGAAATAAGAGTTTTTTGCACAGTAAACAGTATGTACAATGAAACACACATGGCCTGATGTTTGCACTCGCAGTAAGCTTAAAGCCTTTGTCATGCGTAATGCAGAAAAAACTTTTTTTTTATTTTATTTTTTATTCAGTCTGTACCATATGTACGTCACTGCAAGCAACTGCTTACTGATTATATTTTAAGATGGCAGGAAAAAAACTTGAGACAAATTTAACACTGTCATGACCTCATGGCTTTCTAATGAAAAGGATTTACTTTGATTGCACTGTTTATTAGGTTATCGTAGAGAAAGTATCTGGCTCACAGATTGTGGACATCGACAAGCGGAAGTATTTGGTCCCGTCTGACATCACAGTGGCCCAATTTATGTGGATCATCAGAAAGCGGATCCAACTGCCTTCTGAAAAAGCTATATTCCTCTTCGTTGACAAAACTGTCCCTCAGTCCAGGTAATATCACATTTATATCGTTTTTGGTCTTTTAAATTTTTATAGACATAAATACTGTACAAAAGGTGCCTAAGTGATGCAACTGTGGGGCATCCAACCTATAATATATTGTGTGACACATACAAAAAAATAACAAAAACAAAAAACAAAATCAATTTGAGATTAAGGGATTAAGGGTAACTAAAAGAGCAGAGAATATAAAACTACTAAATGCGTGTATAAATATAAGTTTAGCAACAAATGGGTTTGGAAAACCTGTATTTGACTCTTTCTTATGTGGAACACAAAAGAAGATATTTTGAGAAATGTCTCATGCTTTTGTTCATAAACTAGATGTCAATGGGGTCTAATGTGTATTTGTTACCAGCATTATTTAAATGATCTCCTTTTTTGTTCTGCAGAAGAAAGCAAGTTATACAGTTTTAAAATTAAATGAAGGTGAGAAAATAATGAAGGAATCTTACTTTCCGGGTGCACTATATCTTTTAGACAAGAAAAATAACAATGGCACATTTTCTTGTGAGCCCTGCTGAGCAGCTCCAGCTGTAGGAATTCTGTTTTACATCAAAAGTACATTATACCATTGTTCATGTTAAAGGCAGGGTGTCCGATTTCTCTTGTGCAAATCACCAAAACAAACACACCCCATCACCATTTTTTCGCTTTTTTCAATGCTCAGCTCGGCTAATGTCCGTCCTGTGCACCTTACTGCTGATTGGCTGCAAAATTGTTTTGGTACTCGGCCTGTCTTGTCTAAAGAGTAATTCGGCAATCGGTTAACTCAACTCAACTCAACTCAACTTTATTTATATAGCGCTTTTTACAATTTTCATTGTTACAAAGCAGCTGTACATGAGACACATTGAATACAAGTATGAATTCGAAAGCAGCCCCCCCGGCCAGGCAGATAGTGCAAAACAGTATGCAAACGGTGGTGAGGAACCCAAAACTCCCATCGAGAAAAAAAAAAAAGGGTACCCCGCCTTTAAATGCTGCTTGTGTTCAAAATTGCCAGTGGGTTTGCACCATAATATTTCCACTCTCTCTTGCATATCCACACCTCATCCGGAACCCTGCTTTTAGCGAATGAGCATTGACTTTAAAATCCCTCTCCCGTTTATTCACACTAGTTACGTTTGTGAATGCGTCATGTAACTATAGCCCCGTGGCTTCAGGTTTCCCTATGAAAGAGAGGCCAACTGCAGTATTATTGACACACTAAATCACACCCAACATCCTATTTAAATCCTAAATAATCTCATTTCCTCACCCACCAGCCATCTCAAACATTTATGCATTTGGCAGACGCAAACAGACTCACTAGATGGTTTTAATGCATAAGATCACAGTAGAGATCACATGCGTAGGCCATTTTTATTTTATTGCCTTTCACGCAAGCAGCAAAAATCACTTGAGGACTTTGCCAAACACCTGTTTATTCCTACACACTACAAAATTGTCCTGGGCAGACATCCCATTTAATGACAAAACATTTTTTTATAAAGGTGATTAAATTAGTTTTTTTAGGTTGGCAAAAGAGGACCATTTTATTACCTGCAATGAATTGATTTCTGAAGAAGGCTCATTAACTTGTAAATTACTCCTGGTATTTTTATCCTGAGTTCTTAAACTGATGTCAAGGATTTAAGGAAATTATGTTGGAAATATAATGTGGGAAACAGAGATGGAGAGGCAAAAGTTACAGATTGAAGCTTTAAGTTACTAAATCATCATATTTTGGAGAAAAAAAGATATGTATGTGGGGTTGATGTAGTGATTTGATTACATAAACAACTTTGTTTTTCAGATATGTAATTTTGTTCTTCAATATTGTTTCAGTCTGACTATGGGACAGCTATATGAGAAAGAGAAAGATGAGGACGGCTTTTTGTATGTGGCCTACAGCGGAGAGAACACATTTGGATATTAGGATCGCTGCATCATCCCTGCATCCTGTTTCTTTTGGACTGGCTTCATTGTTCTGGAGACTCATCTGTGAAATAATCACACAGCAGATGTGTTAGTACCCATAGTGTCACTTGCTATAATGTGCTTTGAAACATTAGCTCTATCTTTATTTTATTTTTTGGTGAATGGTGTTACAGTATTATTTCAGACACTTAATAATGTCGAAACTGGGACTATATAGTAACTTTTAATTTATCTGTATTTTTCTTCTGTAAATTATAAATATTTACGATAATTGAAAGGTAAGGTAGCTGGATGACCTTACCAATAAAAACCCCAAAAAGAAACACATTTGTTGAGAAGTTTTATAACACACCCACTTAAAGATCCAGTGTTTGAAATGTATCTACATCCAGTGGTGAGGTTGCGAATGGCAACCAACGGCTTACTCCACCCCTCCCTTTCGAAGCACTACGGAAGCTAGCATAGCACTTAGATCTCATACATAGTTATGCATGTTATTTTGCCTTTCTGTCAATGGATCCTCCAAAAAATTACACACAGCATCTTTAATCTCTAAACTGGTAAACCAGAAGCAGTTACACGATAGATTGTATAGAGATTACAACAGGGTAACACAATGAAGTATCCGTATACACACTCAGGTCATCTGTATGACTATTCTCCATGGAACACAAAAGGTGTATAGAAGAATGAATTACCCAGATGTCTTTCATTAGAAAAACGTCTACAGTTGCCATGGACCGTCAAACTCCATAAAAGATCAAAGGAGAAAAGTGTCCCATTTACAAGTCTATGTGATAAATCAATAAATACTGATTGCGAGTCTGTACCTTTACACAAAGCTTCTGACTTCTGAAGAAATCATTGGCAAATATGTAACATAAAAATCTTACATGTTTGACAAAAAATACAGACAAAAATAGTTTTTATTTTGCAAGAAGTTACTATAGGGAGCTACATGAGGATAGTAAATATAGTATTAACATGGAAAAATTAAAGTTTCAAAAGGTCAGAAATATCACATTCTCTACCAATTAGAATAATAAAAAAAATACTGCTCTACACAATGTACTAATGCTGGACATTAAAGAACATATTTGTGGTGAAATGTTGCATGTGTTAATGAAAGAGCAGAAGTTCTCGCGGGCTGCGACACCACAGCGGGAAGGCCTGCAGCTGCAGCTGTGTCCAGGCCTGCTGGTATGGCCCTGCAGCTTGCTTGTAGTCCCAGTATGTTCTCAACTCTTTTCCACTGCAAGCGAGAGAAAGAAACATATCCATCAGACAAAACACATACACAAACAACACCTGCACACTTGAAGGGGGGCTGTGAAAGCAAGATGTCAACATGACAAAAGACATGTTTGTTTCTCAAAGGCCGAAAACATGTCTTTATTATGAACTTTTGCTTAGTGCAGTTACACTTTGAACATTCTGTAATTTACTTATCCTCACTGTTATTCTATACTTGTATGTTGTTACGGTTTCAGTGGAACTAAAAAAATCTCAAAGGTTTTCACATCTTTGTTGTGACAAAACACACATATGATATATAAACTAGTCACAAGACACACAAGAACAGATAAGATTATTTGAGAGAAGTGAATTACTCCTTGAAAGTATCAAAGATTATCCGAGCACACGAGTTTCATTCGTTAACGTGCACTTTTACCTAATTTAAATCAAAACAACAATGGGTTTGTGTGGGAAATTAACAGCATACAGATCTCAGATGAACTGAGGGTGTGTAAATATGACTTTTCCTTTAACGTGTGACAGTAACAAACTATGAAAGGGGCAATAGAGTCTGTGCCATTCAATTAGACATACATTATCGTTAAAGGGATAGTTCACAGTAGTTCTCAACCTTTTTGGAGTACTGGACCCCATCATATCTCAAACCATCCTTAGGACCCTCAACCCCCGCGCTCACACACCATCCCATTTTCTTTACCCAGCACAACAACATATTTCCACTAAATGAGAGAAAATAACAATTTTGGTTAACTCTATATATGGTAGCCTAACTTAAAATTACATGTGACCATTTAATAGTTTTAAGTTGCATTACAATTACGCAATAATCACAATTGCACCGCCAAAACATTCTATTTCAGTATCTCCAAAAGTATAAACACACTTTACTGCAGTTTATTCTTTTGACATTCATTTGTCGACAAGGACTTACACCAACCATTACTGATCAGTTACCGTTATATGGAACCATTATATAATGTTTAATATATGTAGAAAATTATTGAAAACAAAAACAAATATACCAACGTGATATAAAGGCTATGAATTGTTCAATAAAAATAAAACGTTTTAAACTTCAATCAGGAGTGGACTTGATGGTGGGCGAGACCTGTGAGTTGCCCAACTTGCCATGACGTGCACCTGCCTGACCCATTCCTTTAGTGGCGTAACTTTGTTTTTAAAAGTGGTAGGGAAAAAAAACAGTTAATACTAATAAATTGTTTCTGTTATAACTCGTTGGTAATATTTATCATATAAATTACCATTACCTACTCCGTTTTTTGACTCAAGCTCTCACAGTAAGCTATGTGGTTCCCAAACTCACATTTTTGAAGGTCACTTGGCTGTTGTAGTGCATTACACTTAAAAACTGTTTATTCCTATGAGTAAAAATGTCACTTATTCGTTAGTTTACTCATTTTGTGCTTGGACACTGGATGCACAAGCAAGCGCTGCGAACAAGGATGATGCACGCATTTCATACTGGCCGTGTTTCTGTCGAGGCTCTCTTTCATGTGCAAATATAACTTATGAGTGTGCAACGGGAGATGGTGAGAAAGCGGCGCATCCTGCATCCTCTCATGACTTTTAGATGTTAATGGCCCCTAAACAATACATACCTTACACAAGCATTTCTTAATTTCTTCTTAAAAGTGGAGCAGACATTGCCCACCCGCAAATTACGTCTATGCACTCCTTACAACCGATCTGAAGCAAAACTGCTCCGAATGATCAGTCCGGTGTCAGGTGTCGGAAAAAGATGAGTGATCTAACAAAGACTGGTGTGTGCACATCCACACTTTCACACACTAGAAGGCCTATGTTACACTTCTGAGTCTACTGTACTGTTTATTGCTCAGAACTAAAGCTCTTGAATAAGGCAATGCATGGGGCTTCAATGAAAATATACTTGTTCGACTTCTGCAGAAGTTCACAGAACCACCAAGCATATGACGACAAATAACTGCAAGTGCAATTCAAAGTCAAACAGAGCAGTCGATTCTCTCTCGCAGTGCTATGATGTCTTGCGCCGACCTCTCTAAATGACGCTGCATGACGGGTATGCTTGAGTCAGAAATGCGCAGCATATGATTTGGTTTACATGAACCTTCACTTCACAAAAGTAAACAGTCAATTTGGTGTTTAATTTGACTGAAATAGCAGACTCGGTTGATTCTTATCTGCTTCTGGTGGGTGTTAATGTCAAAGCCTAAATGCAAGATAATAACTCAAAACATTTTTAAAGGGTTTTACAGACCCCCTGCAATAACGCCACGGACCACTAGGGGTACGCGTATCCCCGGCCGAGAAACACTGGTCTAAACCAATTAAAACAATGAAACAAATTATCATGACAGGAATTTATGAGGAAATGCATGTCTCATTTACATGGGGAAGTTGCCAAAATGGCTTACTATACACAATTAGATAATTAAACAAATAACTATTACATAATTATACAAATGCAGTTGTTGGTTTTAAACACCCAGTTTAAATGTCTTAAATTAGCAAATTTTTCGGGAATTCTCTTTTATCATGATTAATTAAAGCACTCACCAGAGGGTCTCTGGAAGTTGAGTTTGCTTGGTTACTGCCACCAGTTTCAGGAAGGAATGGAAAAGTTCCACCTTACTGATCAAAGATCTACACATGGAAGAAATAACAGCTGGTTGTTAATGAATGTTTTGAGGTGACGGTTTGTCGATCTGCAACATTAAACAGGATTTAAATCCCACCTGGCTTTTGGTGTGCCCAAAACTTTTTTAGTCACTCCCTGTTTGTAGCCATTGGCAGTGACATCTAGAGGCTGCTGGGATACGGCACACCAACTGATAGCTACAAGTGCATGAATAGTTCCTTTCATTCGGGGTTGCAGGACAATACAGCAGTGACTTTTATATAAAACATACTGTACCTTATATGAAAAGTTACTCAATTAAACTGCTTATTAAGATACATGAATCATGATGCATCATTATGACAGGAAGACCTTTAAGACAAATGCTGACATCCTATTGACACCATCAGCAACATTTTAAATGAGTGAAATGTGTAAGCTTTAATCTAAACAGTCTTAAAACTGCAACGATCCATAACTTTTGCATCTCCATTGCCATCAAAAAAAATCTCAGGTTCCTTTATGTATTTATGTCTACTTGAGTTAGAGTCTGTATTTTATGCAGCTCACTGACATACACAATGTGCAGTGCAATGCACTAAAAAATAAAGCAGCTTTAATTATAAGATTTGTTATAGATAACACATTACCTGCCCCACATGGCGATATTTTGCCTTGTACATGTGTATGTTGGACCTCGGTGTGTGTGTGGTTATAAGTAAACTCCAGACAAGACTGCAGAAGCTTTGGAGGATCTACGAAATAACCAGACGGAAGACCGGTCACAAGAGCACATCTGGAATACAACCAGAAAAAAAATGTAATTAAAGTTTTAATGGAGCAGTTATGTGACATACCAGACCGAATGTCAAACAATACAAATGTTTGCTCATATAACAAAAAACTTATTTCAAGTCAGATACTGAGAAGGTCATTTGTTACATGTGATGGGCATTTCTGGGATCAAATAGGTAAAGGAAAATGTTTAGCTGAAAATGAATGAAAAGGATATAATGAGGAGGTGTAGTACAGTGCTAAAGAAGGGATGTGTAGATGAATCAATGTGGGTCCTGTCCCAAACACCCTGACAGTCTTCCTTAGATACCAAATGATGGAGTTGTAATGTCACATAAGCCGTGTTTTGACAATTGAGCCAATAACGAGTAGTACTAGTGTGTATCAGGACCAGTCACATTTCCACTGTCACTTCCGGGGCTTGTTTGTGCTTCACAGTAGCTTCCTCATGGCCAGCAAGCAGTGTTTATGTCCACCAAATATCTTGGTCCAAAGCCGGCCAGCAAGGGCTTGCGGAGTGGTTCAGGTCAAAGGCAAGATGCCTGTTGCGCTATAAAGGGGTCATATGGCGTGAATAGGTGTTTTTAATTGTCTTTGGTCTGTTATAAGTGGTAAATTAGAAAGTAAATTAGCAATAATTAAAGTGTGTGACCAAAAGATCCTCTCTATCTAAAAGCGGATGCTCACGCACACCTGCATGAAACACCTTGGTCTGTTTAGTCGAAGCTCCATGCGTAACTAGTAACTTACGGGAACTATTGAGAGCCTCCATGACCGCCATTGCCTTGAATAAAAAAACTTTCATTTGAGTCAACGACTCTCTCTCTCAATGGCCAAAAAAAAAAGAGTACCCCAACACTTTGTCAGAGAAGGGTGTTTAGGGTGGCTCACACCCTGGCTCGCACTGGCCCAACAATGGAAAAGCATCTGTAGACTGTCAAGTGGAAGTAAACTATGAGTGTGTCCAGGGATATTAACTTGTTACAGTATCTGTGAGTATCTTTAACAGCCATTTGACAATATACCTTTCAAACTGTAGTAAATTATACTGTTATACAGTCACTGAATAAAATATAGTATAGAAAACATATCTGGATATTTCGCTTTTGTATGAATATGGAACATCACTTCAAACCTAGCATGTATGTAACATCATTATGTTCTTATGGTATTTCACGCATTGCCAGTGTGTCTTACCGTGTGTTCAGGGCTCTCTCCATGGCCTGGTGACTGTATGAACACTTCCCAACAACCACCGCACTGAAATAGATTGGGTTCTGCAGGTAATGAGAAAGCAGGGCACCCTGAAAGCCTAGAACACCCCAGCGGGCGAGTTTATCACTGCAGGAGAGAGAAAGTGTGCCGTCTCCCCGGCCCGGCTTCAGACGCAACAGCCCAGTGTTGTGGTAGAGTAGTCCAGGCTGCAGTGGGTCGGTCAGACCATCAGGGACACACTTCGCCCCGGTGCGGTGGAGGTCGTGTTTTAAAATGTGTTCCGATTGACTCCTTTCTTTGTTTTCTGTCGTAGATTTGTGTTCCTCGCCGTCCACTGATTTTTCAAAAATGAAATGTCCATCTCGTGTCTTTATTCTAGGATGCTCTTCTAGGTCACTATCAGCCAGCCGCTTTAAACCTCGACTTTCTAGCTCTTTATTCTGGGTCTCTTTTACAGACTTACAGGGCTGCACTTCATTGTAATTCATAGGAAAGATGGAGGCATCACCACCTGAGAATACATCAAAACACTGACTGTAAATCTTCACCTATAAGAAAAGATCACATCTCACCCCCGAAATAAAATCATCTGAGATGAGAAAGGACCATTAAAATGTCTTGCATTGTGACATGAAGATAATGAATTTGATGAAGCTGTAGCTGAACTCACAGGGTGTTTGACTGGTGAAGAAAAGGAAAGAAACTTCTGGTTTAACCAGCCACTGTCCTTTATCAGTACCTGGACGAAAGACCGCTGAACTCTTGCCACTTACAGCCATGTACAGCTGCTCCATGAGATATCTGAGAAAAGAAAAAAATGGCCTACAGATTCAGTGTAATCTTTATTTAATATCTTTGGCCGCATTTTGAAACTTTAAAAAATGCTCGAATATACATTGAGTACAGGACATGACATCCTTTTAAGGTGTGTGAAATCCATGTACAAACAAAAATGGGTAAACACGTAAATCCATTTCATATGACTGCGCAGTGTGTGCAAACTACAGGTTTGTTAAACAGGATTGCGAGACAGGATGTAGACGGCAGTTTTTGTTTGACAGTGGCGTTGTGTTAAATTACCTGACACACCCCCTGCGTGCAATAACTTCAGCGTGACTGTCATTCAGAATATCACCTGCACAGAATTTAGCGATTTAAAAAGGATCACATTAAAAACTATGAAACTACCAGGTTATATATTGTATTTTATATATTCACCATTCGCACTCATGACAGACTTGCCAATGCATTTGGTGCCCGTCCCCAAAGACACAATCTGTTTGCTAACTGAAAAAATGAGGGAAATTGATGATAAAAATCTGGTCATTTTCGCAATGCCGTAGTGTAACGTTACATGTTGCGTCCTTGTGCCATGTATTCTGTATTGTGTATAGTATATTATATGACACTGGATGTTAAAATAATCAATTACTTAAAGATGTTTTAATCCGTAAAGATGGACATTATGGTATAAAGCATTTCTACCTGTCTCGTAATCTGGACTGTGAGTGAGTTGAAGTACAGCTGCTAGTAAAGTCCACTCTCTGCCCTCCTCAGGCTTTCCTCTTTTAGGCAGTTTATTAAAATGATCATAACACAGACTGGCTATCTCATCAGCACTCCACATCATCTCTATTTGATTATATTCAGAACATTTACAACATTTCCAACGAGACAGGACATGTGTTTCTAGAGCTGCTCATGTAATTTGCAGAGGCCTTTTAATTTATATTTGCGTCTTTACCGGACGCAGAACATAATGGTTTCAAATTAAGAGTCCTCGCAAGTGACTCCGCTGTTATTCAAATGTGTTCTGCCATTTGAGAAAAATAACCTGTTTCGCATATGTGCCATGATAAACTGTAACAGTAATGCAGAATTTTTTTTTCAAATTTTAAAAGGAAAGAAAAATTAGCAAAAAAATATTTTCCAGATAAAGTGTAACCATCTTTATAACCAATGTCAATGCAAAACCCCCATAAATAGAAGTAACCTCCCTCACAATAAAATCATCATGGTTGTAATTTCCTTAGCAAGGTTATTTTACTATTCTTTAAGCCGTATTCTGTCATTACCTTAACAAAAAGTTTGCAGCCTTCCCCTGAAATTTATCTCTGACCAGGGTGTGAAAAAATTAAAGATATTAAATTATTATAAACGATTTTTATCAACTTAACATGTTTTTTCTAACCATACAATACATTTTTTTGTAACCAATCCTAACCAGATAACACAGGTAGCCTACTTCTGTAAGATGTCTGCTAAAGATCTGGAGATCTGATGTTCTATGTAGCCTAATGGTAGATACAGTAAATGGATACATAAGGTCAACGGTCATTCGCCAAACGGGAGGTTCTGTTTGTGATGTAGGAGTGTTGGAAGGTGTGAAAGTTTACGGGTGCAGAGGCAGTGAAAGTTTTAAGCAAGCATTAGTGACTTAAACCTGATAAGGGCTGCAACCAGTAGGCTATAGCCAGTGGAGAGAGACAACTTCACATGAGCTCTTTAGGGTTCCTGGAAGACAATCCGAGCCGGTGCATTCTGAATCAACTGGAGTGGTTCGATTACCTTTCAGGAAGACCGGCGAGAAGAGCACTGCAGGAGTCCAGCATAAAGATTACAGGGGCCTGGACGAGGAGTTGTGCAGGATGCTCCGTAATGTAAGGCCTGATCTTCCGTTATTTAATGCAATTCAGCATGACTGCACTGACTATGTGATGTGACCTGTAAAGGACAGCTGGTCATCAAAGATTACTCCTGGCTGTTTTGGATAATGATTGCAATCATAGATAATGGTTGTATTTATTACATACTTAAGTTATTGTAAATGATTAATTCTTCTCATTCTTAGTATTTTCTAAATGGTTTTAACAGTAGTTGGATGTCTTACACGTTTTAGGTTTTGTTGACATTTTAAAGCATTTAAAATGATTTTAGCCAAGCATACTGTCATTTTCTGTATTTCTCTTCCCTTCTCCAGTCAACATTTTAATCAATTACTTTTCTTTAAACTCCATTTTAAACTCGAATACGCCTTTCAATGAATGAGTCAGTAACTCAGAAAAAGCTAAATTTCATGAAAGAAAAAACTTGAAAATACCACTTGACTTTCAGCATCACAATGTTAAGTAATGTGTAATGGAAAATAATCTCTGGTTGCGGATGTAACCTGCGTTCCCAAGATATATCCCTAAATATTTCTTAAACTTTCAACAGGGAAATGTCTTCTAAACGTTAACCTTATTAAAAAAAGTTCACCATACTAAAGCAAACATTTGATGGTTTAAAATGTCTCTCCTAAAGTTTAAAAGCTTTTTTTATTCAGGCCAATACCACCATTTTTTTCCATTTGTTGGTTTCTGCATTTTAATTCACAGTACTTCTACAAAGTATGTTGTCTCTGAAAAATCATGTCCTTTTTGTCACATCCATAATGCACGTTTTTCTCTTTTTTTAAACAGAAAAGAAAACTCTTACATAGATTAATATTTTCCTTATGTCTAGAGGTTTAGAGAAATATATACGGATGTTTCAATATATTGGTAACTAATATGTTCTCCGAGAGTTTATGTGGCATTCATCAAACACTGGAATATGCTTTTTAAGTACAATGAAAAAGTCTTAAATATCACAAGCTCGGAGAAAATTTGACTTCCATGTTCTCAGATTAGTTTAATAGAGAGGGGGGCATCAAAGTAGAAAAAAAACCTCATATTTTTCTCTTAAAAGCACTTCAATAAGTGCATGTATATAGGCCAAACGTGCCCATTTTGGGAAAACACTTTTTATATTTACCATAAATATTCAACAAAGTATTTGCCTTTGACTTCCTACTGTATATCATGAAAACAAACCTTAAGACATATATGAGTTTTGTTTATTTACCAGTCCATATTCTAACATTTGAATTTACTTTTGTTTGTTGATTTTTGCACCAACCCATTTCATCACAGTCCATGACATGATTTTATTTCAACTATGTACATCTTAACACAGCATGTCACAAAATAAAAATGTGATAGATGAACCCTTTTAAAGACAAGTATTTTCTCTAGCTCATATATACAATGTGATGACATATGCTCAGCGGTTTAGGATGTGTGTAGATTAAGTTCACTGCTGTTTAACTTATCATTGTAATGATTGTTTTGTGTCTCTTCACATAAGAGGAAATTTCTTCCATCTCGACAAATCATTTCAGCTGGGATTGAAAATGTAAAGCAATCAAACGCCTTATTATTTATACTTTTCGTTCTGCATAGAAATGTATGAAGTCTGAGCTGTAATTTAAGATGTTCGTTCCCTGAAGTGGCTTAAATGAACGTCATGAATCCGCTGTTGGTCAATCAGTGACTTCGAACTGACTGACACTACTGAAGAATATCCAGTCCACATTAGTGGTATTAATGTGATGCTATTAAAAAATTATGACATTGGTTAAATTATTATCTTGGTCCTATTCTATTCATTTAAATGGTCATTCTTGGCCAAAACCCTCCGTTTCCTCAATAGCAAACAGCAGTTTCTCTCTGAGTTGCTCCAGGTTTTTATAGGGTGGCAGATCCAGGCGATTAAAACTAGTAAATGAAGGCAGAAGGAATAAAACATTCATTAAAGTTTCTTTAAAAATATCTCT
Source organism: Triplophysa dalaica (assembly GCF_015846415.1). NCBI lineage: Eukaryota > Metazoa > Chordata > Actinopteri > Cypriniformes > Nemacheilidae > Triplophysa > Triplophysa dalaica. Next base: position 13,691,717 of record NC_079565.1, on the reverse strand, counting down.
TTACTATTTGGATTAAGGTCAAAATATGAGCCTCACCAAGTGTGACTTCTGGGCAGCCAGGTTTCCTTCCCCACTTTGTCAATGCAGAACTTTTGTGGTCCGTTGCTTCCTATCAATGTTACAAAACACATGCTTTACTCTATAAAGCACTTTTCCTGCTGTTAAAGTCAACATCAGATACATTGTATGCTTTTATCAGTGCATGTTGTCAAAGAGTCTCTCTTTGTAAGCTCCTGTAATAAATTATAACTCGCTCGGACTCTTAATCTGCTGCTTCCTTCAGCTGATGTCACCAGGCGGATGTATTCAAACACTCTCGCGGACCAACACTGAAGAAGAACTTTCAACAAATAAAAGCTGAAGCTGATATAACTTCTGTACCGTTAGCCTCGGGGTGCGATTCGTTAAAAAGTCAAAGTGGGGGATGTTTTGAAAAGTATAAAGAAAATACATCACAAACCACATTGAGTTTACTGTATATAAAGTCCATTAGGCTAGTAAACACAGCTTGGGCTGCTCTTTTTGAACACAATCACTGTAACAAAAATGTGTGAAAACTTCATATTGTGGGGTTTATCTCTTGTATGATGTTAAGATTAACTGTAAATCTACCTATAAGTTCAGTAAAACCTCCAACCGGAAGCCGACACGTTCCGGTGACAAACTGTAGGAGGCGAATTCGCTTTTCATTGTCCATCTCCTTTACCACCTGTGGAACAAAAAAAAAGCAATATATGAAATACATATCATCTCTTGCAGAAAAGCACACAATGTTTACTGTGATATCTACCTGCCAGAACCATTGGATCTGTTTGCTGTTTTTAGTGTAATGTCGATAGATGGTGTTCTTTTGCCAGTCACTCAGATCAATCTCCTGCATCCCACATAGCATAAGCTGAAGGAAGACATGATCACACGCCATTAAGTAGATGCGAAAAATAGGCTCTATAAATGGTTAGTCCACAGTTATTTACAGTTCAGCTGTTTATTAAAGGGCCGCAATCCCAGAAAGTGCACTTTTAAATGTTTATCTACCTGTAACACACTGTAACTTTACAAATCCATCTATTCTTCTTTTTGTAATTTCCTTTAAACCACAACAGTGACAAAAAACAGGCTGTTGGCAATCCCCTTACAATCTGATGTCACATTGATTTATGCCTGCCCATGATCGCTCAAAGACTCCGCCTCAAGAGGGCGGAAAGTTTAATCTTCTGCCAGAGACATGCTGTCATGGTACATAAAACGAGGCCGGGAGGAGACCTTCCCGACTAGCAAGGGTTCGTCCCGCTGCGACCTCACAGGTCGGAGTTGTTAAAGATCAAAACTCCCTGGCGGAACGATGATGACTTCTCGTTAGATAAGAATTTACTTGTTTCGGATCGACAAACCAACATTCACAGATCCGTATCTCTGGTCCGAAAAGACTTAGAGAAACGAGTCAGGACTTGTTTGAAAGGTCTCCGCCAGGGCATTCGTACGTATCTGACCTCGAGTCGATGCGACCCCTACGTCGGTAGCTAGAGCTCTGGGTAGCCGGAAAGGTTAAAAATCTAATCTGGCCCGTCAGTATAGCATGGCTTTCGCAAAAAAGAATTATTCTCAAGAGTGGATCAGTACCAGCTATTCGCGATCAAGCTTCATCTCCGGAAGAAGTAAGTATTACACATCGTTTTTACATCACCTTTCTTAAATAATGTGTTTAACATGTTGGCGGCTGTTGTTTACATATTCATGGGTTAACCTGAGACATTGGTCCAAAGACAGGTCAGGTGCTATGTCTTAACATTAGTGGTAAAACGCATCGCCCCCATCGGCTCAGAAGACTTGTGACCGACATAATTTCTGTAAAGCTTATTCATTACAAAGAAAGAAAGTTATAGCAGTGTCTTTCTTATAGCAGTGTCTTTCTTGGTGAGTTCAATGTTTTCTTGTATGTACTAAGTGCGACAATACTTAGGATAGAAACAGAGTGTGCATTTGCAAGACAATGAAGTGACGCAGAAATTGCTACTCACAACATAACACTGATTTCTGATCTTTACATACCTGTCTGTCATATACAAGTCTATTAGTAATATTCATGCACATGATTAATCATCACTGGCCAACATTTCATACAGCAAATGGTCAGCATATGTTGTTCTATGTATGTTTTTGTCTTTTCCATTTAATTCGTATTTATGAACAAGGCATTAAGGTGATTTTTATTGCAGTTAGTTTATGGTTTTGGTTGGGCAAGGGTTAACAGACGTAATTGTGCATTCCGCAATATTGCTTGCCTAGATGTGATCATAGCAAATGTGTAAGCGCTCTGCCTCAGATTTGCATACGGGGAGGGGAGCAGAAGCTCATTTGCATTTAAAGAGACACATACAAAACGGCACATATTCCATTGCAGCCACAAATGGCCATGTTCAACATATTAATGAATGATAAGTGGTGTATTTTGAGCTGAAACTTTACAGAAACATTCTGGGGATACCACTGACTATTTTTAAATTGCAGAAAACCCCTGGATTTGCGGCCCTTTAAGTGATTTCACATACGCTTGTGTCTGTGTAGACTGTGTTGTTTATTTTATGTGTTTTGTTTTGATAAGCATCTATACAGTAAATGCAGTCCTTACTGGAAGACAATTTTGTTTGCTAAAAAAAAAAACACCCACTTCCAATTCTTTCTCATCAAAATAACGCAACCACTCCAACGGCACGACCTCGTTGAAGCCATCCAGGAAGGCCTTCGTTTGTTCCTCCACCCCTCGCATGAACCGCCAGTCTGTGAGCAGGCTACAAGAGAAACATGCCATTAGTTATAGCAACATTCAGTTTGGCTCTGAATAAATGACAAGACTAAATGACAAGACAAGCCTGAAGGTTTAAAGAATATTTTCCCGTTCAATATAAATTTAGCTGTATGGTAATTTTTTGGTATAATTTTTATAGCGACTGAAATTTATTTTGTTTTATTAACATCTGGATGGAACAGATGGATAAAGCCTTGCTGTGTGTACAATATTTTCTGTGCTTGGAGTTTGCTTCAAGTAAACAGTGCTTATTTTTTAGAAAATACACATTAAGTAAATTGTCTGAAATTTATTAGGTTTGCGGACATGTCGTGAACTTTACTGAGATAACTTGACAATCATATAGTTAATAAATGATATTCAGTGATGGTCATACTGTATTTTGGAAACAAAGTTGCATTTTTAATGAAGACAACAAGCCTTTTTTTAAAGTCTCTGTTAACTTTTCCAGAATGTTGAACATGAAAAAGTTCACCTTTTGAAAGCTATACCATGACAAGGGCTTGTTGCTGAATCATCGACAACTATTTTTTGAGTGAGTGTGCAGTAGTATTCCTTTTCATAAAGAGAAAGAACTCATATAAAATAACGTATACCTGTCAAAGTCTTGTTGCTGAAATGTTGGTATAAAGAAACTTAAGTGAGCATTAAAGGATGTTCCTTTTTCGTGAAGTCTTATCCTAACCTAGGATGAATGGTATGAATGTCACTCCTACCTTCTCTTTCTCTCTCATGTGTGTTTGTCTAAAACAAAGGTCCTTTGGGATAAGTGATGTAAGCAATAGCATACAGTAATTCAATACATAATTAACTAGCATGCAATTTCCACCCAAATTATGGAGCAGCTAAATCATTTTGTGGGCAACTTAAACATGACAGGCAAAAATAGATAATGTGATAATTCTTGTAGCGCTCCCTACAAACCTTTATTAAAGCAGCCCGACAAAAAAAGTGTTCTACACCAGTATCCTAGGAAGTCTACAATTTTGAATGATTGTACAATAAATCTCTCATAGATTTCATTAAATCAACTTCATATTTTGTCAGTCTAATCTAAAGGTCTTTGCCATGTGTAATTGTGACGCTTTTGAGTTTTTGTTCAGCGGTGTGTCCGTGAGAGCCAAATAAAGTTAGATTTTTCGCCATGAAACAAGAAGAACGTGATTGTTGTTCAAACTTCAAAACAGCATTCCCAACATGCATCAGGATGTGAGGGTCGGATAAAGCTGCTTGCAGAGAGTGGTCGGAATCTGTAACTGTGTGTATTTGAAAAAGGACGATTTGCCTCACCTGGATTTCTTAATTATTAGCTGTTAAAATGTTAAATGAGTCTACCAAATTTTATACAATTACTTAAAGTAGCGGGTGACCGCTGCTTTATTGACATTTTTCAGGTGGTGCAATATAGCAATTTTACCACACAATTTTCTAAAATTCATATAAGACATAAAAGTCTTGTGCAAACTTTCATGAGTTTTCAAGCATGTTTAGGCTCTCAAAAATGCAATTCCTTCAATCAATTTCACACATCATCTGTGCTCGGGCCATAATTAACAATTTCCCTTTATCTCATTTCTCTAAACTTCAAAGAAACATAGAATCATATAAATAACATATTAAAAGCGTGTTAATGTGCCTCAACCTGGTAATTTTTGACAGTAATCAGTTCCAAAAAGACACTGAAATGGTCATACAGTTTACTCATGAAGCCATATTTAAATCCTCATATCTCAAGGACTGACCCATATGGACTCTTATAAATGATTTTCCCAAAAAGAACAGTAGGTAATGCGAAAGAATCTAAAAGGTCATTAAGGTAACTCAAACACAAAAAATATCTTTGCTTCATTTTTTAGCTGTAACCATTGGCATAAAATGCAATAATGATTGCCTAAGACAACAGATTTTACCAAGAGATCTACTATGATTAAGTTACAAATGATTTGCTCATGGCGGCTGATTCTGGACTCTTAACTATACTCAATCTCCTTGATTTAAGTGCAGCCTTTGATGCCATCTCTCACCGGGTTCTTTTGAATAGGCTAACCTCTATATGAATCACTGATATTCCTTTAACCTGGTTTAGATCTTATTTTTGTAGTGCCTGAGACCGATCAGATACGCAATAACTAGTTATATTTCTTAAATATAACAACAACACCCGTCACCCAACCAGCAAGCTAGTCGCCAGGGGGTCTATCCCAATCTACAACTAACACCTAGGAGCAGGACCACATCTCTAGTGACCAGAGAAACCCACACCAAACCAAAGAACATTTTACTACCCAATGGAATGTATGGAGATGTACTCTCTTTATTCACTTTGGGGATAGACATACAATCCTAAATACATCTATGTAGAAATGTACATATATTCATTTATAACCTTTCCATGTATTGATGTTCTTATTGTTATGCCTGTCTTAAACATTAATCCAAAGTAGTTTGAATGAATGAGTGTATAAATACTAGAATTATTATATTTTTGTAGTAGCTCAGTTAACCAAGATGATATGTAGATCATGTTTGTTGTCTATTAGGCGCATTTGTGATTTCCTTAAAGTTAATGTTTTTTGTGTTTTGGTAAATCTTTTCATATTAGTTTTAACAAACTCTTAGAAGTTTACTTCATGAACATCCAATCAGCTTCCAAATGCAAAACACCATGTTGGAAGACAAATACAATCTCCTGATTGGGTCAGTCACATCTGTTTGCTTTTGTCTTAAAAGAGACCGAAGTCTCTTCCGTTTGCTGGCCGTTCTTTCTCTACTCTCTCTTCTTGCATTTTTTGTTAAGGCTATTGATCTTCTGAATATCAAATACTTCCATAAATCCATGCTATGTTCTTCTCTCTGCTTCCACTTTAACCTTCTTCCAATGCTAGGTAATAAAGTTTTATTTCAAACGTGATGTTGTTTGTAGTTCATGCTCATAAGTCCCTAAACATGCATATTCTTGCTACCTACTCGTAATGCTAAGTGATTTTCGCAAATCATGAATTTTATCCAGATAAGTAAAATTGATAATAATCAATTAAATTCATTCCAATTTGGGTTGATATGGGTTTCCCTTACAAAGGGTGGTGGAGAATATATAACTTATAATTGTGATCAAAGCTCATAATAATTCTTACAAATTTGGTGAAGAATAGTGTTAAAATAATACTGTTCCTTATTGAATCCCCAACATTTTTCTGGCTGCACTTAATTTGTTGAACTTAAACATTCTAGATCATGCTCTTCACTTGTTTCCATCAGTGTTCCCCAAGGCTCTGTTTTGGGGCCTCATTTATTTATAATTTACCCATTACCACTTGGTAGTATTTTTAGGAAATTTGGAATCAACTTTTAATGATACGAGGATGACACCCAGCTCTATTTGTCTGCGAGGCTTTACTCAGCTTTTCCATTAACCTCTTTTTTGGAACGTCTAGATGAGATCGAATCCTGTTTTTTTTGTGCAACTTTCTCAAGCAAAATGGTGATAAAACAGAAATTATTTTGGTCGGTACCAAACGTAATTTGTCAAAATATGTTAATTTCTCAATGGCTATTGACACCTCTACAATCTCTCCATCTTGTCAAGTTAGGAGCCTGGGTGTCATCCTCGAGAGTAGGTTGTCATATGAGACACATATTAATAATGTTACTCGATCTGCTTATTTTCACATGCGGAACAACAGTCGTCTCAGTCCATTTCTTACACCACTGCTACAGCTTGTAAATGCTTTGGTCACCTGGCGTATCTATTAATGTAATTCTCTCTTGTTTGGGTTGCCTCAAAAACTTCTTAACAAACTTCAGTTGGTCCAGAATTCAGTCGCACGGATAATTACAAGAACATCTTCAATAGAACACCAATTTTGTTTTAACTACCCTTGCTTCCTATTAAATATTGCATAGATTACAAGATTGTGCTTTTTACTTTTAAAGCTATTCACAATCTTGCTCCATCATATCTTTCTGACATTTTAAAAATGTGTATTCCTGGTTGTACTCTTAGGTCCTCTGCGTCACTGTTTCTTCCTATACCTGTTGTTCGCCTAACCACCATGTGGTCTAGAGCATTCAATTTTGCTGCACCTTGTCTTTGGAACTCCCTTTCACAATACATACGTAACGTGACTTTGATTGTATCACTACTTTTAAATCACGTCTGAAAACAAACCTTTCTAGATAAGCTTTTCCTGATTTATTTTATTGTATGATTATTTGTTGCTAAACTGATGTTGTTGATTTTATTTGTATTTTTTAATTCTTGCTGAATCAATGTTGTCGATTTTATTTTATATTTTACTTTTATTATTGAGTTGTAAGGTGTCCTTGTGTGTTTTGAAAGGCGCCTCTATATAAAACGCATCATTATTATTATTGTTACTAATCGCTGTGAAAAAATGAAATAATGATGCTGGTGTATTTCGCATGTCATTTTCCCCAATTCTTATTTGGCTTAAAATTTAGAGTGAAAATCGTAATTTTTATACCCCTCTAGAAAATTGCTCTATATATTCATCCATGACCTTTAATATTTTGGCTTTCATCACTTCAGGTGTTTGTCATGCTTCTGTAAAGATATACAAAATATTCGAGCTGGAGAAATATAGAAAGTTTGGTTGATTTGACAAGGAATGACCCTACTGATTCTAGGTAAACCTTTCTGCATACTGTCCTGAACCAAGCATATTCTTTTGTTCCTGGACTGTGACTATTTTTTTCTGAACATCCCTTTGGATAAAAGGTGCCTGCTAAAAAACAGTTAACCAAAAAAAAACCAAGAGTGGGTAAATGATGGGAGAATTGACATTGCTATTGCCAATACTATCATCAATGTAATGTAAACATTTAGCAGCAGTACCCGATATACTCCTCTTTGTTGTCCTGAGCGACTAGTTCATTCTCTCCATCATTCTTTAGCTGGTGTGTCGTCACCTTGCCCAAAATCTCCATGTCCTGAGCGAAGTACAGCTCAACTCCACACTCTTCCAGATCATTCTCTCTGTCAGCAGACATCAGTGTCAGCATTATGTCACACACAGTCCGCAATTACATCCACACCGGACCAAGCACTGCAGGATTGATACTCACTTGACCCACATGATGGAGTTGTAAAATTCAGGGTCGATAGATTCCAAGTCTTTTAAAGTGGGTTTCTTGTTGAGCATGCGTTTGTAGAAGGGTAAAGTGAAGCCAGTGTCAATGAACTTCCCATGGTACAACGCCTGAAAAGATACCCAACAGCACTGCTCATTTGTATGCATTATTCACTCATACAAGATACACATGGCTGATAAGGCAAATTTCACTATTGTTACCATGGCAATGAAGCGTCCAATGAAGCGAAAGTATGTGAGGTGGTCAGGGTTGATTGAGGATGCAGGGTTGATTTGTAGACAGTAGTTGTTTTTACCGGCGTATTCAAACAGACAGTACATGGGGTTTAACACCTCATGAGACAGCAAGAAAAACCACTCCCTAAAAAGAGAATAAAGAAAGTGAGACATCAGTACCATCATATTTTATTGGCAGGTATTAAATAACTTTCTAAAATATCTGTATAAACCGTCTTAACAAATTTGCTTTAAAAATATGCAGTATATATAAAAAAAAATCATTACAGGTATATTTACATCACTCATGAATGACCTGTAACTCTAATCAAAACTTTCCAAACAACTGGTGGGATCCTGCAGCTTCTTTAAAAGCCGGTTGTGGATTCTTTTCATTTAGTGATTTTTATGATCAAGTCAGTCTCTAATGCTGCACTACAAACTTGACCATTTTAATACGAAGTCATAATAAAAATAGTAAAAGATTCTAATAAAATGTTTTAGCAATTGGTTTGACATTCTCTCTCGTCACTTTAAACTGGCATGACGTGTCTGTACGGCCAACAGAGGTACATTTTAGGTGAAAAGTGATGTCCAACTTTAAAAAAAGAACAAAGACAAGAATTTTACAAATATATTAATATATATATGATATATGAAGGATTTTGTATGCCAGTTGCACAGAGCAGCTACTGTTGCTACAGTATAATTCTCACAGCAGATGTAATATAACAACATACACACCAATGATAAGGGTAATCGGGCATGTTTCAGTGAAGCACAACATTGCAATATTGTAAAAAAATGCTATAGAAATCATTTTAATTTGAGTTAAATAAGGCAAGACAAGACAAAAGTATGTATATGATTGGTTGTTTCTTGTTCAATTCTCTCCTTTCATTCACTATTGCCAAAGCAGCTCTAAATCTTTACGGTATGCTACTGTATGGTTAAAGCAACTGAAAACGTATATCTTAAATCCTTTTAAAATACAAGTACAGATGTCTAAATAAGGCTGGGTAAAAAGTTTGAGAATTGTACAATAAAGATTCATTTACATTTTTGCTAACAACTCTGAAAATGCTAGGAATTATAATCTTTTGTCTGAATATTTAGGAAAAGCATCAACATGTAAAAGAATAACAAAAACTGCAAGGATCCTTAAAAAAGAAATAAATTGCTCAAGTAAATTCTTAATTCTTATTTTTTTTCTTAAAAAAAAATGCTTTTCTTTTCATCATGAATTCATTGGTTAGTTTGAAACAATATGATTTTTATTTTGAATAGTTAAGAGGTGTTCATGTATTTTCCAAATAAATCACCAAATTTTGACCAAATTAAGCTTGTTTATTTTAGATATTATGAAAATAAAAGCGTCACATGAACAAGCAATGAACATGAATAAACACCTACACACAGCAAATCATAACTGACCCATGATGATGGAGTTAAGAGGGAGGGGAAGAAATAAACATGGGGACCATGATTGGGAGGATAAGAAGAGGGTTGAGGCTTGTCACATGACAGGACGATGCAGACACCTCCAGACATCACGTCCGTGGTTCTACCCTGTGGTAGAACAGCATGACGTAACCTACCATAGGGTAAAACCACTGACACGACGCAGGAAGACAGACACAGACAGAGGACGACGACACTGAAGTCCAGACACCAAACAAGCAGAGTCACACCAAACATCTCCCCGAACCCAAACATTAAGCACAAGTAATTGATCAAGATGACTGAGAGGTCCTGATGATAAACTTGCCTGGCTATTCCTCCATAATCCAGACCCTCTTCTCCTCTCATTATGATGTACAGCCTCCGACGGAGATCATACGGCTTCATATTCATGATCTGAGAGGAAACAGGGTGATACACATTATTATTTAAACTGGAAAAAAAAGGTTCTGAACAGCACGTGGATTACAAAAACATATTCAAAATGCAAGACAGTATATTATGCAAATCAAAATCTGCTGAGGGGTCATTAAATGTTACAAATCATGCAAAAATGTAACATCTTTTAATGAAAACAACATTTTATCAATAAACTAATAATTTTATTAACTTTGATAACTGCCTTAATCTTTTAAACAACTAAAAAGATGAAGATGAATGCAGATCAGTACTCCCCTGGACCGCTGCTTCTCGTAAATACTTCTGTCCATTACACACATTATTTTCTTTTGACAGACATTATTGTCATGACATTTAAATGATAATTTTAAAAACGATAATCACAAGGTAATCATTATTTCTTAGCCAGCAAGTATTCAATGAAGTGATATACAGTGCGATTTCAATGTATTTAGCTCTAATTAGTCCAACTTATAACCATTTTGAGTAATTATAAAATGATTATGAAAATTATAAAATACAATAAATGTAAAAAAATACCGTAGTAGGTAAAATTAAAATGGTAGTCAACTCTTTGCTTTACAACATTCTTCAAAATATCTAATTTTGTGTTCAACAGAACAAAAAAAACTAAGCAATAATTTTAATTATGTTTCAGAGTAATTTATACAGGTTTGGAACAACTTGAGGTTGAGTAAATGACAGAATTTTCCTTTATGGGTGGAGTATCTGCCACAAAAAAGACAATCGCTGCATCCGGAATAGCATACTGTGAAGGTATGTCCTGAATTTGAATAAATACTTACCTATCTACTGTTAAATCATAACATTCTATAATGTATGAGTGGGGGTAGTATGAATATGTTTCGGACATAACGCATCAGCCATGTTTTATTGTCATGTTACCAGTATGGTCTTTGACCTGCTGTATGATGTTTTCAGAACAACCTAGAGTATACGTAGGCGTTGTTAAAAACACGATATAGTCCAGAGAAATTCAATTATCAGTACTTAAAAAAAAATGGACATTTGCTTATATAGTTTATCGCTTTTTGTATTCGATTAACTTTTGAATTTGACCATTGCTCAGCTCACGTGGCATCATGGGATAGATTAGTGTCCATCCAACTCACATGCACAGATCTTGGCGGAATGCGTTAACAATTAGTTAATGCATTAGCTAACATGATCTTACAATGATCAATTCTTCAGTCTTTACTGAAACATTTTTTTTAATCAAACATTGTGTCTGTTAACATTAGTTAATGCGTCCTGAACCAACATGAAATAACAGAAATCTATTGACATTAACTAACATAAAAAAAGATTAAAAAGTGCTGAAAAGCAAATTTGTTAATTGTTAGCTAATGCATTTACCACTGTTAACAAATAGCACCTTATTGTAAAGTGTTACCATAAAATAGTTTTTAAATTATTGTTACATTACTACCCCTTAGCAGAATTTAAATTATGTGTGCAAATCTACAATAAATTGAATAGCAATTAATAAAACTTTATCAAAATGTTTGTGCGATTACAATGTTTGATTTGTAATTGTTGGATATGATAAATAAAGCTAAGACGTCTGTGTGGAGGGACCAGCCACATCATTTTATAGGGGCAGTTCAGAGATTTATAGATTTTTGCCTTTATAGCACCGGTAATACCATACCAGTTGCCCTATTTGTGGACCGTGTGCGATTATGCTTTTATATGACCCCCTCGACCATTACTTACCTGTTGAAATGAGTCCTCAAAGAGCGTCTGTCGTGACACAGAGATTTTCACATGACTGGGCAGAGCATTGGACTGTTCAGAGACGGACAAAATATAAAGCAATAAGCATCTGCAAAAAATGGCACTAAAAGAGTACAGACAAGCAATTCACACAACTCACGTGACACAAGAAGCGGAACTGATGATATTTCCACCTGAAGCTGCGATCGTACGCACCCGGAGAACCGCCCTGCCGCGAACTACACAGAGGAGAGATGGAAAACAAGTCAAAGCACTGTGAAAAAGTCTGAAATAATATATTTCATAAATGTGAAACATCAGACGCTGGCACACATTTCATATGTGTAACATCAGATCCTATAAACACACATGAGCAAAGACAGGACAGATAACACAGCATTCAGCTATACAAATTAAGACATTTCCTGTTTACCGCTGTATATCAGATAAATAAAGAAATAGGGGAAAAAACAGAGAAAAAACAGAAAACAAACAAAAAGTTGTATGAAATAACATAATAAAATAAAATAATAATAAATATTTATATACATGACTTGTGAATGCTTGTGGCGTATTGGTTAAAGACCTGAGCTAGTAAACCGCAAGATGTTTAGGGTACTGACGTGATTAATCAATATTATATTTATAATCTTTCCTATAAATCACACAAATCCAAGTAAAAAAACAATATATAATTTAACCATACCATACAGCAAAGGCATTATATCTACCACCTAGCCAGTAAAGCACTTATTTAAACATTTCTTGGGACATATATCTGTCACAGTGAAAACCTCTTCCCTTCATAAAAAAACAAAACAGGCGACCTGAGCTTCGGGGTGTGTGATTTTTACCCTGACTCAAAGCCTGGCCGGGGGTCTTTAAAGGTGGTGGTGCGAGAATTGTGGTCCACAAAGTATCGCACCCCCTCTGCCGTGTACTTCATCTCCCAGCCGGGGGGCAGGGGTGGCTCCTGGATCATCCTGCAACAGGAGGAGGGCAGTAAGAGCAGCGCTACCTGCTGAATGCTACATACATAATGTCTGACATGGGGTATGCTATAAAATCTTATCGCATGTATGACTCCCTGAAGACTAAATGTCAAAATCCAAAAGTAAATATCCAAAACACAATGTAAAAAAGTAAAAGTAACGAAACAAATAAAAAATGATTTGCCTTTAGAGGGTTTTGATTATAATTGGTGAAGGAATTCACGGAGAGACATCATATAATCAAACACAAACCCCCCATTATAGAATTTCTCCAAATATCTTCGTTTGTGTTCCACAGAAGAATGTCCTAAACATGTAATGAGGGTGCATAATGATCACTGAATTTTTCTTTCACTTTAAAAGCAAACATAAACTAAAGTTAAAACTTAATGAGTTTCGGCACACTCTGGAGGCTGGAATACACTACAGTATATGACTTTTAAAAATGATTTATTTTAATTATTTGACATAAAATTTAAAACATAATATAAACAAGCCCAAAAGACCAATTTATTCACATTTAAAACTGTTGAGAATAACATACACAAAATAACTTATTTCCTTTGTGGTCCTCGGAACAGATAAAAACACTAGACATCATGCCCTTGTAGACTTTTTTAAAGTTTCCAGGGAAACACAGGGCATCACAGACTACGCGATAACATCATCAGACTAGACTTACTGCAACAAGTCCAGACTGAAAATCTGGGCAAAATCTAAGCAAAAGTCTTGTAGTGTATTCCAGCCTTAAGAATTTGGACTGTTATGCATTGAAGTATCAGACTTCCAGTCATGTTATAACTTAAGCTTGCACTGTTATCACAATGTGAACACCCGCTGACTTCGTTCTAACATACTCCACCAGTCTCTTGATCATTTGCAATGGACCGTGTGACAAGAAAACAAAATTACCCTTGGGTTCGAGGATCCTCCCACTGTGTAGTTCGAGTGTTGTGATTGACGTAATAAACTCTGCCATTGTCCTGACGTTTCTCTGATGGGGAAAAACAAGTATGGTCAAAGTATGGTTAGTTTTAACACAAGCACTGGACTTACAGCTTACAGTCAGTCGCTAAGCAGGGCTATTCTATTTTAGTAGATCAAAACCTCTTGTCCATTTCTGCCAAGCTCAAAACCAGACATGAGAAAAATATGAGCAAGTCTCCACTTTTGTTTTCAGGCCCAAAAATGAAAATGTCACAATGACATCAAAATGGCATTATGTCTCTTGAATCATGGAGAAGTATGCCTTTCATGAATCTCAACAAGGACAAGTTAGAGAGGTAAGTGTAACTTAGCATAACAGTATGGTTGTTCAATAAAGTTGACAAATAAGACAAACTCTGAGCTACATGGTTGAAGCAGAGAATTGATTGAAAACTTTCTTCTTTTGTGCTCCATGGAAAAAGTAATACTGTAGCACACAGGTTAATCCCACACCCCAAAATACCTTTCTACAATTTACAGTTGAACTGGGTTTACCAGAACAAACACTGAAAGAGACGCTGAGTATAGCAAAGTATCGACGAGTGACAAAGAACAGATGGAAGAAATTAAAGAATAAAAAAAGGTCCATATGCAGAAGTGCTGTATATTCATACCCCTCACCCTTCACATCTATATTCAGCATGTGGTGTGGTTTTAGTCATCGCTGTCTGACATCTTGTTCGTATTAACAGTCGCATTTGGAGCACACAGTAGCACTTTACTTTCTCGGTTTTTTACTGACTCACCATGAGAGATGATTCTCAGCTTCATGTCTCACATTACCGACAAAATATACTAGACAGATTTTTTAATTTAATTACCACATATGATATTTTTTATGGATTGTGTAAGATTTTTTATTAAAAAGCTCAATCGATCAATCTATCAAACAATCACAAGAGATCAAAAAAAATACTTTTTAAGCATTCTTTAGGATATGTGTGAATAATGCTTGGAAAGTTGTTCACATTTTGAGTTAATTAACTTGAATTCTGATTATTATATTATTATAATAATATAAATCATCTGTATAATGACATCAGGGTCCAAAATCAACTTTTTGCAACACGTGAATGGTGCCACCCACAAATATTTCTTACCTGCATAGTTATAGTCGCGGTTGGCTCTTGGCAAGTGTTCATTTTGGACCCTGATATTGTTGGGCGATGTTCTTTACATCCCAACCAAATAGTGCCGTATATCGGCAGACACGATAACCAAAATATTTCCCTCTTTTAGACAAGAAGGCATGAAATGTACAGGGAACTCACGAGCAACAGATCACCTGTAAATAAAGCATGAATAAAGACTTACCCCAGCCTGGAGGAAGAGCACCGAGCGGGTCATTCTCTACAACACCTCCAGACGACTGCGAGAGAGACAGACAGACATACATACACAGTTCTGTTAGGATTTCCTCAATTCTGTTCCTTACCTCTCTGCACACCACAACTCATAAAAACCTCCCATAAACTTCAAACCAACAACAGCAGGACCACACAACCCACAACTGTTGATGGGATTCTACCTACATCAATGATGCAGTCAAACCCCGAGATTTACCCCAAGTTTCTGAAAGATGTCAAACCAAACCAATCCCCGAGTCTGCCTGCTGCTCCTGGATCAGAGACTGGCAGAGGAGCTCAAATGCCTCACCGGTTGCATCCAAATACTACATGCTTGCAATGGGCAAAAGGACACATGCACACACTATTCCAATGATCTCACTGGCTGTTGGAAGGCCCCGCCCTGTCTCTATCCACCCCCTCCTGACCGCACCCAGCTCTCTGGGCTTTTCTAGCGAAGCTGTGAAAGTACGCGGGGAGGCGCGATGTCTGAGCAGACTGAAGCGAACATTCATGACCACTCTAGACTGCCCAACACCCGCCCACCAGACAAAAGCACCTTTATTCATCCGCTGCCGTTTACTCTGCACGCACACATGTGAGTCTGCAGCATGGAAATTTATTTTATTTGTCCACCAAAAACATTCCCCCAGTGTGTGTACTTCAAAGCGTGTGCTATGATTATTTATTAAATGACTTCCCTCTGGGCATATGAATTCACGATGAGGTAAACGCTCCTTCAAAAAAATTACAATTGCAAAAAGTAATAAAATTTCTAAAGAGTAAATAAAAGCATTTTACTGTTTATTTCTAAAATTCCAACCTTCAGCATAAGGTCAAGTAGCTACGTTTTGCTCACAAAATAAACAATTTCCACAAATACATTTACATTTAGTCATTTGGCAGACACTTTTATCCAAAGCGACTTACAGTGCACTTATTACAGGGACAATCCCCCTGGAGTAACATGGAGTAAAGTGTCTTGCTCAAGGATACACTGGTGGTGGCTGCTAGGATTGAACCAGCAACCTTTTGATTTACCAGTTCAGTGGTTTAACCCACTAGACCACCATCTCCATAAATACACAATTAAATGTTAATTGTAAACTACAAAATTAAGAATTCAGTTGTGAAGTTTCATTTTTTATTAACACATGGAGAAAAAGTACAAGACAAGAGAGCATGGTGCAAACTAACTATGATTTGGGTTATTTTACAGGTTTTTAGTTTTTGTTTAGGATTGTCTCTTACTGACAAGCACTAAAAAGAAAATCGTTTTTTTAAGATATTTTATTTTGAAAAAAGAGAAAACATAATTGTGACAGTAATTCTGAATGGAATTTGCACGTCTGCCATATCTTTTCCACTAGCCAAACATCACCTTCTCACCAGAAACACCTTTCATCTGCCATTGGCCAACAAACACAGAGTCCCACCCAAACTATGCAATACTTTCTCAATTATTGTTGTATATTAAGCTGATCAGGGGCTACAAAAAGGGCAATAAGTGTTTTAATATCAGCAGAGTTTAAACTTCAAAGGAATCAGTCTAATGCTTTTCTTTCATGGTTACAGTATCTCTGTACGGTACATGTGAAAAGAAACTAACATATATGACGTTGCAATATATGAATTATATAAAAAAAGAAAATCGCTTCCGGTTTAAATCCTTAAAATCTAGTATGCCTCTAGTTTGAGAAAGAATTGAAGAGGCATTTATGAAGATCTTTAAAGTTCTTCCATATTTCCTACAGGCCTCTACCCTGTCATTACATTCATGTCCCAAGCTAGAGAAGTTCCTACAATGCAGCCAAGAGCTCTGACTAAGCAAAAGTTTAACTGGCATCACATGCTGGCTTTTTCGCCACCATTTATTCCTTTTTTCAACAGTTCATTATATCAGTCATACTTGTGGATCAGGCTTATACCATATAGCGCATATCTATATATAAACCCCATGTGCCTCCGTTCAACTAAAGTTGGTCAGAAATGTAGGAGGCATAATAAACGGGTATGTGCTCATTTTTGTGTCTCTATGCCCCACCCTCAACAGTTTTATGACTAAAAAAGGTAGAAAAAAATGATAGAAATCATGACATCATCTTCAATCGCTCTACAAGGCCAAAATACCCAAAACCAGCCTCAGATAAACAGAGATGTAAAAAACAGGGTCAGACAAAGAGCAATAACATGAACAACAAGAGACAAAAGCAAGTAACAAGAGGGTAATGGCTTTATGAGCATACACCTGGCCATTGAATTTCTTCATCTGGCATAATAAATTTAAACAACATTATGTTGAGCCATTATTGTTATTGTTTCTGGAGAGAATTTTAAGGAGTCTTCGAGCAGTGTTTTTCCCAACGATCGCCACAGACTAGAACTGAAGGCTTTCTCCACTCTCCAATTTGGACAACTTTTGACATAAATGGTCACAATCACCCTTTAACTCCTCCTATTGGTGATGTGCTTCTGGTGATCAGATCACACGTCATGTAATCGGGTGAGACGTATTGCAGTTTACAGCCGCAAGTAAAATGCATCCGTGACCAGAGTATCTTTGGAAAAATGTCATTGCTGGGTCATTCTTACAATTAAGTAAGTGAAGTCAAAGTGAATATTAAATGTTACTCAATTCAATTTTAATGCTAAACTTTATATAACTGTGAATGGCCGTTCGCATTATAACGATAGCTATAAAGACTTGTTTTAAAAATCGCATCACAACTATAACGATAAAGAGAACGATATCAGAAAAATGAACGATAACCGATCATGATTGTTGACACAGCAAATATGCAAATAAGAACGTTAACCCCGGGTTTAGTGATGTACAGTGTGAAACGTCAGGTTATGAATAACCCGGGTTATTTCTTAACCCCTGAAAACTATAATAAGCATGAAGCATAAAACACACCCCAGGATTCTATTTACCCGGGGTTAACCATTTCAAGTGTGTAAAGCCTTAGAGAATAATGTCATGAGCAATTTAAGGACAGAATCTATATTTTTGATGATTTTCATGCTCCCAAACATGTTATGTAATGTATGGAGACCAAATAAAAACAAGAGTGAGAGTGTTTTATTTTCGCTCTAGGCCGGAAACAGTTGTTAATGATACGTGCATCTCTCAGGAGCTCCTAATGAGCTGTAATTACCACACAAAAAGCTCAGTGTGCTGTGTGTTTGTATGACGCAAACGGCAGGCCAGAGACTGTTTTTCATTCTCTCTGCTCCATCGTGTAATGTTGGAATCAGGTGTCACATTTAAGACTCATGTGAGAATGAAACATCTCTTCAGTGAGAACCGACCCTTTTACCCTCCAAACTGCATTTATGTTTTTCATGTTAGCCATAAATCAACTAAGTTATAAACAAAAAATTATAAACCGAAAAGACAGTCTGTAATATATTTTTAACACATGAGTTGAATACACTTTAGATTAAAAAGAATAACCTGTCTTTAATACTTCTTATTACACAGCGCTCAGGAGAGGAGTACTTGATTGTGATTCTGTCAATCACGACATTCCAAGGTCTGATATTTCCAAATAACAACCGCTCAAAACTAGCCACACGTGGTATAATGTACTGAAAGTCGGTGGTTATCTCGAAAATGAACCTCTTCAGTGTGATACAAGACCCTCCCTGATTAAACTATTGGGGTTTATTCTGCAAGTATTCTGCTACCTGTACATTATCCTTTGCATACAATATTCTTCATTTAGCAGCTCCATTAAAGGTATTTTGCGTAATGTGACTTCTTTGGCATGCCTCAGGACTGCAACCTACCTCTCTGGTTATCAGCATCTCATGTCACCTTAAATAACTTGTAGATCTGATGTTAGATTTGGTGAATCAGGGCTGTAACTGCTACGTGCTCCAGTTTCCGAATTTTTTTAACAATTGCCTCTATAGGTCCCTATATGACCCCATGCCACACTGTACAAACCGATCTGATTATGACTACTGCGAGACAAATTTGAGCGTAGACTGCTCTGTATACTTCCCACATCTCTCTTGTGGTACTTTGATGTCATAAACCAATCAGACTGTCCAGCAGGAAGGAAGAAACGGCCTTAAGCCAGCCCTGAGCTGTAGAAAGATGTCACTAGAATCCTTTTCAGGATCCATTTCATTACTGTCTTAGAATGTAGCAACACTTCATTTGTATTTGCCCCTCAGTGTGTATTCCTGCTCCCTCAACTTGAATCCAAACTCCCTTCAGTTACTCTGTCTGAACCCACCCCCGAGGCGTATTTTGTGTTGAGAACTACAAAATGACTATATTAGATGCTGCATTTACCTGGTAGAGGTATCTCTGGTTGAACTGCTGCATGGCACCCTGGAGTTGACTGCGCTGAGATTGCCATTGCTCGTAGTTGCGCACAGATTCTGCTGTGGGTCGCTGCCATGTGGTGGTTCTAGTGTTGTGATCCACATAGTAGAACCTACCCCGCTGGTCCACCCGCTTTTCCCAACTACAACACAAACGGCGGCGTTATTTTTTTTAATCCACTTTTATTTAACCATCCCAAGTGTGTCCATACATGCATGCAACCATACCAAGCTAAACCTCTGATTTCTTGATGCTAATATGCTTAAGCTACTGCTGCAGCAGCCTTACTCAACTTCAAATTGAGTTCTGAGCAAAGAATCAAGTATGTAGAGTAAAAAACAGCTTATAAAACTTTGGACAATCTATGCTTTAAGGCAAGCAGCTACTTTATGAGAAATGCATACAACTACTGTATAACAAGCGTGAAAGCATCATCAACTATACTGCCCTAAAAAGGCAAAGTGCAGTAACTACACAAACACTGAAATTGAGAAAAATGCCTTGAAAGTTTTCACACCAACTAGTCATTGCAGACAGTTACTGCAATTTTGACACTCTTATTTCTCTAAAACAGACAAAATTGAACCAGGAGACTGGTCAAAAGACAGAATAGATTTTACAAAGCCCATTTCAAACCTTATCTTAATTTTGACCAAATGTGAAGTTACTGCACTTTGCCTTTGTAGGGTAGTATAGAGGTTTGCTTTGGTAACAGTTACATGATGTACACCTGGTTCTCAAAACAACAAACAATTGAACATAACTCTGATTTCATACAGCCGTCTATGCCGAAACACCCTCTATCACCCACAGAATTTTGTAGATTTAACACCTGACAGTTCCCACTTCAAATTCTACACTTCTAAGACAATAAATATTCATAATAAATATTCATAATAAATAGTGCAGCTAATCTCATGCATTTTTTAAAATCCTTTCTGTAGACACCAGATTCATGGACACAGTCATGACATGAAACACAACATGGCTATCCTAAAGACTCACACAGAGAAGCTAGACGCCCTGACTAACCACTATCACCATATGCTGTGCAAGATGCGAGGAAAAAAACAGGCTGAAGTGCATAACATTTCTGATATTCTCTAATCCCATGTTAAGATGCATAAACTGATTTGTTAGAAAAGTGTAAATACTATAGATTAATAAAGTTTACTTTGAGCATCCAGCTTAGGTTAGTAACAAATCAAACAATGGTGTGATTCTAGAGAAGGGAACAAAGAGATTGTTCAGAAAGCCCTTTCTTGAGTTCTATGATCTGTAGAACACATTGACCCATAAATTACACACTTCACCTTTCAGAGTGGTAAAATCGGCATGCAAAATGTAAAAAATGGACATTCACATAGTTACTTTCATAAACATGGTGTTAACATCAGGAGAAATTATGTTTAAAAAGGGCAGAAACACACCCTGGTGGGAGGGGTCTCTCCCATGTGGTGGTCTTTGTGTTATGATCCACGTAGTACACTCGTCCATGAGGCAGAACACGTTGTTCCCAGCTGAAAGTAATGAAACGCATTGAGCATACTGATAATGCTCAAGTATCCTGACCCATTGTTCAACCTTTTCACATACCCAGCAGGTAGAGCATCAGTGGCTAACGTCTCTGTGGATGTACTGGTTTGGTCAGTGCTAGAGGGAGTCTCTGTTGCTGGTGGCAAAGGAAAACTGTCGGTCCCGTCAGTGGGGTTAGAGCTTAGCGACGCAGAGGACGTAGCAGGACATGACACATGACTGACATCTATCCCATTGGCTGACGTCTCTTCTTTAGCTTAGCACAGACCAACAAAAATGCATCATTACCTATTTTTTTCCCAACCAGAGCAAGTAAGCATATTAAAAAACAAGTTTTACAATCAAATACATCCTGCCTCCATCTTAGCCATTCTCAAAAGGAACAGTTCAACCACAAACAAAAATCTCACATTATTTTTCAAACAATTTATTTATTTAGTTCCAAAAAGGGATAACTTTGATAATAAAATCATGTTATTTTATTGTGCATTCCAATTCATAACAATCAAAGTGGTGTTGGTTTGTTTTGATTTAAGCCACAATAAATAAATAAACACAGCTAACTAACACAATAAAAACATGATCAAATAATAAAAAACATGATTTTTTAAAACAGAGTAATCTCATTTTGGAACCAAACTCTTCAAATATAAACCAAACAGGGCAGTAATATACTGTTTATTGTAAACGTAGGCTGCCAGATCACTTTTTGTTCACAGTTGAAACAAAACACCTCACACATCATTTTTATGATGCTTTGGTGAGACCATGACTTTCTTTCTTCTCAAGTGCTTTGCTTCTCAAGTCACCATAAAGTCAAAACTGACAAATTATGTTTTTATTATATAAAGTTTCAGTGTTTATTATAACTGATTTATCTGTGTGGGTCATTTCTTAATTCATGTGCCCTCATAATCTTTAATCAAATCCAGAAACTTCTCCTCCCCCGCCAAATTACATCTTTTCTTTACGGGCCTAGTGACTGTCCAATAGTCCATAGCACTGAGAGCAAGTTTTTATATTTTTCAGTGTTTATGCATCTCACCAGCATTCCTGGAGCTATTGTTGGCCATCTTTATGTTGCTGTGGGATGTGGTGTCTACAGGCTCTCCATTCAGTTCTCCATTAGTGAGAGAAACTCCCCTTAGGTCAGCAGGAGAACCTCCCCGAGAAGCCATGGAAGACTGACCTACTAATCTGCACACGTGCATACACAGATTTTTATCATTTCAGGAAACTGCTTCCAAGTCATTATCAGACAACAGAAAACTCTTAAAAAGGATAATAAAAGGTTATTATTCACACATTGTTTGTGTTATGCTACTTAACACAATATGTGTTGATTTTGTGTAAAATTATTGAAATTGAAAACACAAGTCGTGCAAAACACAACTGTTATTAGAGTAGCGAGAAGGATTGAGGAGATTTCTGTGCTGACCGTCCAAGAGGGCTGCTGCTGCTGCTGGAGGTCTCCTCACTTTGAGCTCTTCGCAGACTAGACCTGCTTGAGCGAACAATCTCTGTAAACATACAAAAAACACTGCATAAACACAACTGATGCATCATGCGCAGAAAAAATACAAAATAGAACCATGATCTTTTATAAATTACTATTTTGGAACATATAAAGTATTATACATATAGAACATATAGGCCCAGTTTAATAGACAAGACTTAGCTTAAGCCATAACTATTCCGTAGTTAAATTAGGAGATTTAAGTCTCTTTTATTAACATGCATTATATAAAAACATTTCTGTTGTGCATCTTGAGAAAAAACAACGGCAATTAAATATTTAAAGATACTGTATGTCAGGCCATGTCTTATTTTCAGTTAAGACAGCTCAAACTTTAATTTTAGTCTGGGACTAGTCCTAAGCCTTGTCTGTAAAACTGGGCAATAAACATATACAGTTCAAAATATTGGGTATTACACATTAAATTGAACAAATAACATGTACCCTGGTCCAAATGTCTGTAATCACATTAAAAGTTTTGGATATAAAGTTGTAGTAGAGTAGGCGGGGCGAGACCGTGGTTCGAGTCCGGTGAGTAATTGTGAATTAGCGCCAGCTGTGCGCACACCGGCCTCGAATCACGTAGGAGATGGGAGCATATAAAAGGAACGAGCGACCGGACCGTCGAAGAGAGAGGACCGGGCCCGAACTTGTGTTATGTTTGTATTTATATTTATGTTCATGTTAATGTTATTGTTATTGCGCCGGCGGTCGTCCGTGAGGGGCCGCCGGCTATTATTACTTTATTAAATGTTTGTTTAAATGTCTTCCGGTTCCCGCCTCCTTCCTTCCATTTTATTGAGATTTGTTACAAAAGTATAAACCCCACAAAATGTTGCTTCAAACTAAAAACAATCTTGCAGGAGTAATACAAATTTATAGACGATTCTTTTTGAAAGCTGTTAGCCTTAATGAAAACACTGAGACTAGTCAAAAGGGTGCCCAATTTATGCCCAAGTCTAAGCTTTTGCCCACACCTGAAGGACATTGTATACATGTATACTAACACGGCATACTAGGACTCCAAATATAGAAAAATAAATCTGCATATACACTCAGATTTTGAGTGTATATGTGTTTGACCCCCTTTCGCCTTCAGAACTGCCTTAATTCTACGCAGCATTCTCATTGTCATGTTCAAGAAACCAATTTGAAATGATTCGAGCTTTGTGACATGGTGCATTATCCTGCTGGAAGTAACCATCAGAGGATGGGTACATGGTGGTCATAAAGGGATGGACATGGTCAGAAACAATGCTCAGGTAGGCCGTGGCATTTAAACGATGCCCAATTGGCATTAAGGGGCCTAAAGTGTGCCAAGAAAACATCCCCCACACCATTACACCACTACCATAATTGCATTAATGAGAAATTGAACAGGTGTTCCTAATAATCCTTTAGGTGAGTGTAGAACTGAATATAGTTTAAAAAACATACTTGAATATAGTGTAATTATTTGATGCTTTACAGTGGCAAAACATGCTTACATTATTGGCTACACGTCTGTGCTTTTTATTCCACTTGTAAACTGTTTTGAAGAAGAATCTCTTTAAACGTTGCACAGTTAAAACTTAAACCTGAATTATATAAAAACACAAGGTACTGTGCTAATGTCCAAAGCTTAACAAGAACACTTGAACAAGTTTCTGTTAAGTGAATGCGTGTTTTTACTCAGGTCTGCGCTATACAAAGGGCTGCTTATGCAATGTATTTGTGTGTGTCAGAAAAACTGCCAAGGGAAATGAGGGAAAACATTAAACTAACAACAGCGCCTTCAGAGTGAACAGAGAGCACAAACACAACTTACATTACACACACTCCAACCTTTATCCACTACTGAGGGTCAAACACAAATTTAACACACTCCCATTCACACATCAGCTCATAAACGTTCCCCTCTTTTACAGTTTTAAGAATCCATCACAGAGCCAATTGTTCTTGCATAAGGTGAAAGAGACTTTCTTTCTACAGAACGGAACATTAACACCAATCAGGAGAATGATTACAGATTAAATCTGATGAGCATTAGGAACAAACACTCAATTACAGCAGCATCAGTTTTTTTCTGTCATTCTTTGGCTTACATTATATGATCACGCTCTTCTTCATGCAAAGACTTCTAAATCATTTAAGCATGATTTGAAATGGCTTTGATGCATCTAGTACAGACAGGCAGGCAGCTTCTAGCTGTGCAGTTCGGAAAATCTCTGTCAGACATAGCACCAGAATTAAGTTATTTCGTGCTTCCATAAACACAAACACAGAAGATTAATGCCTTAAACCACACTTGTCGAGTATCTTCGTGAGCACAGATTTCTAAGAGTTAAATAAAATTTTAAATGAATGTATAGTAGAGGGAACGCGTCAGATCCGCGTTGCAGCTCTTAAAAGGGGCCACACTCTTATTAACTCATGTCATTAATGTTAATCAAATATCAAAAGAAGAGACAATTAAATGTGTTTTGTAGCTTTAATCACATTTCATCTTCTGTATTTTACGTTAAATTTAGCGGTTAAGACTGTAAAGTCATTGAAAACTTTTAATTTCTGTACATTTCTCAGGAAGGGCATATATATAAAATTATAATGAGCACGTAAAGTTCACTTGAAATGAAACTTTTTTATAAAGCCTAATAACTGTTAACATTGATAGCTCTCAATTATACTTCAATGTTGAATGACGATTATTAAATGGTAATAACATATTTCATAGAGAAATCAGTAGTGGTACTGATGTCAGCGATACAGGTTTTCATTCATAAAATGATGGCCTTAAAGAAATATAAAAAATAGACTTTCTTTATGTTGTCTCTACATTCATTTGGAGATTATTGTGAAATTATAAGTTTTTTTTTGTTTATTTTAAAACATTAATGTCATGTGAAATAATTGTCATTCTTTGGTTGTGCTGCCTGCTCTTGGGAGTGTAAATATTGCTAATGATGTTATTGCTAATGAATATTGCTTTCGGGTGACTTTTAAAAAAACCTTTTCAGAATAAATGAAGCTTTAAATATGTCAGTATACTTTATCAAACACTTCACATGTGTTTGGCTGAGAACTCTTTCATTCATATACAATGTACAGAAATGAAAAATTATACTTCCACAGACTGGATTAAATGAGAAAATGCTATCAAGAATTTATACAAGCAAGTATTTGGCAAATTACATGGCATGAATTAGAAGCTCACTGGAATATTTCAAAATAGTCAAATCTTGAAAGAGTCCCAATGTGACTTTCATTAAAAGTAAAGGAACACACTTTCCTTTACGTTTGCAAATCTTAAAAACACAAAAACAATTTTAGTTAAAAGTGAGTGTAGGCATTAAGGACCTTATCATAAAAACTGAAATAACCATCAACACAATCACTTGATAACCTCAGTGGATTATTGCGTTTTATGGTCCTAAAGAATCTAAAAGAGACCAGGTTTGTGAGTGGTCAGTAAACCCACTGACCATTTTGAAAGTGCCCCTGGCCAAACAGTTTGAGTACACAGCTCTCTTGTGTGCTGGACCTCCTCCGGTCAGAAGAGAGTCTTTCCTTCCCACCCCCTCTCACCACAACCTCCTCCCTTTCTGCATTTAGATTAGGTGGAGTCGCAGCCAATGCACTGCTTACTCATGAATGTGGATTTGTTCATGCTTTCTGTGTTCTGCGTGTGCTTTCCATGAAGTGTTCATGTGTGTCTGTGAACAGAACTTACTGTCTGAGGCAGCACTGCCATTGGGCAAGGATCCCAGATCAACAACCAGGCCGTCCAGACAGACGTTGAGCTCACCTCCTGCTACAACCGAGCCTTTGTTCTCTGTTTGTAGAACCAGACTGAGCTGAACATTCTCCACTGCCAGTCAGAGAGAGAGGGAGAGAATTAGATTATTTGGCCTTTTTATTTAGCATTTTGCATTCACTCTTTACATTTTATTGATAAGATGAATCATACAGATATTGTGTGTGGTTTATAGTTTGTGTTTCACATAGCAAGGAAATGATTAAGCTGCTCTGGAAGCGGTTAAGATCAACACTGCATAGTGTTAGCAGTAGCATGAATGCAGCATGCATCCTTTCACACTGGCAGCGTATGTAGCGCGGAGCTGAACAGTGATTATTACTATGAATGGGGAAAAGCGTCGTAAGTACTGCCTGCCAATAAAAATAGCCAACCATCAGTGGTTTAATGGTTATGTTTCTCTGGGGGAGGGGCTCTATTGAGAAGCTTTGGCCTTGCACAGAAGCTAGACCAACCTGGAAATAAGTGCTTTAGGCCCATTTGAGCAAAGAGACAATATACATTTATTGTTCATTGATGTCTGATTTAATAGTTAATACAAAATGTTGTTTTATTGTGATCTCCGCACACAATTTTAATGATATCTGTCTACCCCCTTTCAGATAGACACAATTTGGTCTCAAATTACTAAAATAGCTCCCACTAACAAGCAAAGGTTTATAAAATGTCATAACTTTGATTTGTTTTATTAACACTGTTGCTCATGTAGTTAAGAGCATTACGTTTAATCTGTTTCTCTGAAGGATAAAAAGTAGGATATGAAGAGTTTAGTGACTGCCAAAATGATGTGATAGTATTTACAGTACATATACAGCATAACAAAACTTATCACTAGGCTTACCAAAGTATCACTGCATTCGATAATGTTATTACTCTTTAAGCATTAAAAGCATATGTAAGGGGCTGTGTCCGCCGAGGCGTTTACGCCTGCGGCCAACGTGTTTTTCAATAGTTTTCAACGGAAACGCCACGCTTTTAAAAAAGTCATCAGTTAACTTTTTTTTCTGTGCTCAGCGCTGGTGCTATGCGTTTTTCCCACGATCTGCACCAGCGAGAGTTGAAAATTGCTAAACTTTGGGCAGAACGCTGCGCCTGCAGCGAGCGTTTTCAACGGAGCTCTTGTCGTTTTCAGAAGCGGTAAAGTTTGTAAGAATTTTGCAGTAAATATCCAAAAAACACTAGCCTGTTATATATGTTATATATTTTTTTTCAGCTGAGTACTTACAATATCTCAAATGTTTCCAACTCCTTTTAAATCCTGAGAAAATCGCAATTCTAAACCGTAGACCGGGGACGTTTAGTCGCCTGTC
The DNA here is from genome assembly GCF_015846415.1 of Triplophysa dalaica. NCBI lineage: Eukaryota > Metazoa > Chordata > Actinopteri > Cypriniformes > Nemacheilidae > Triplophysa > Triplophysa dalaica. The sequence continues at coordinate 13,664,168 of NC_079565.1, read as the reverse complement.
AATGACGTCATATCCGCGTTACCCTTTGTTACCGCCTTTGCTGACGTAGCAACCGCGTGACACTGTCGTAAACAGATGCGGAAGTAGTTTGTGCCGTCGGTCCACATTATTGTAAATATGGTGGGTACGTTCAAAATAACTTTTACATTGATTGATTTGAACACTTAAAACTGCGCAGTGTTATCACACCATCAAATTGGACAATTACTGTAACATATATGACTAACAATTTAGTTTTAAACCTTTAATTTCTCGGGTCTAATTCATTATAATGAAATAAAATGATTTCTTTAAACACAACATTTATAAAACTCTATTACTGTACTTCTTCTACTAACATTATTTCTCGATCCCGTCTGATTAATTTATAAGCGGTTGAAGACAACATATCCCATCATTCCACGCTTCTACACAGGTCATCAAGCTACCTGATCGTTGTTGTTTTGATCATGCGCCCTCTAGCAGCGATTTCTACAAACTGTACCTTTAACAGTCACCTTAACATTTACAAATATCTTATGCTAATGTAAAATAAGATGACATTAACAAATGGCACCACTTAAGTATTATAAATGAGGCCTACTTTAAATTTTATTACCAATAATTAACAATATAAACAATAATTGAACACAAAATTTAAAGAATACTGTGGCCTCTAGAGACTTCCATACACAGCCACTAGATGGCGCATCTACGTCATTCATACAGTATCATTTATTGTACGCATTAATTCCGCATGCAATAGAGGTATTTGCAAACGCTGCAAGTTGCGTTTTAGTTCATTTAAATGTATGCTTTCAGCATAGACGGATTTATACAGTTGAAAGAAAAAGTATGTGAACCCTTTGGGCTTACTTGGATTTCTTCATAAATTGGTCATAAAATGTGTTCTGATCTTCATCTAAGTCACAACAATAGAGAAACACAGTCTGCTTAAACTAATACCGCACAAACATTATACATTTTCATGTTTTTTTTTAACACAACATGTAAACATTCATAGTGCAGGGTGGAAAAAGTATGTGAAACCCTAGGCTAATGACTTCTCCAAGAGCTAATTGGAGCCATGAGTCAGCCAACCTGGGGTCCAATCAATGTGATGAGATTGGATGTGTTGATTAAAGCTGGCCTGTCCAATAAAAAACACACACACCAGTTTTGAGTTTGCTGTTCTGAAGAAGCGTTGTCTGATGTGAACCATGCCTCGCACAAAAGAGCTCTCAGAAGACCTACGATCAAGAATTGTTGACTTACATAAAGCGGGAAGGGCTTACAAAAGTATATCTAAAAGCCTTGATGTCCATGTGTCCACGGTAAGACAGATTGTCTACAAATGGAGAAAGTTCAGCACTGTTGCTACACTCCCTAGGCGTGGTCGTCCTGTAAAGATGACTGCAAGAGCACAGCGCAGAATGCCCAATGAGGTGAAGAAGAATCCTAGAGTGTCAGCTAAACACTTACAGAAATCTCTGGCACATGCTAACATTTTTGTTGACAAATCTACAATAAGGAAAACATTAAACAAGAATGGACTTCATGGGAGGACACCACGGAGGAAGCCACTGCTGTCCAAAAAAAACATTGCAGCACGTTTGAAGTTTGCAAAAGAGCACCTGGATATTCCACAGCACTACTGGCAAAACATTCTGTGGACAGATGAAACCAAAATTGAGTTGTTTGGAAAGAACACACAACACTATGTGTGGAGAACAAAAGGCACAGCACACCAACATGAAAACCTCATCCCAACTGTGAAATATGGTGGAGGGGGCATCATGGTTTGGGGCTGCTTTGCTGCCTCAGGCCCCAGACGGATTACTGTCATCGATGGAAAAATGAATTCCAATGTTTATCAAGACATTTTGCAGGAAAACTTAAGACCATCTGTCCGCCAACTGAAGCTTAACAGAGGATGGACGATGCAACAGGACAACGACCCAAAGCATAGAAGTAAATCAACAACAGAATGGCTTCAACAGAAGAAAATATGCCTTCTGGAGTGGCCCAGTCAGAGTCCTGACCTCAACCCGAGATGCTGTGGTATGAGCTCAAGAGAGCCATTCACACCAGACATCCCAAGAATATTGCTGAACTGAAACACTTTTGTAAAGAGGAATGGTCCAAAATGTCTCCTGACCGTTGTGCAGGTCTGATCTGCAACTATAGGAAACGTTTGGTTGAGGTTATTGCTGCCAAAGGAGGGTCAACCAGTTATTAAACCCAAAGGTTCACATACTTTTTCCACCCTGCACTATGAATGTTTACATGTTGTGTTCAATAAAAACATGAAAACGTATAATGTTTGTGCGGTATTAGTTTAAGCAGACTGTGTTTCTCTATTGTTGTGACTTAGATGAAGATCAGAACACATTTTATGACCAATTTATGAAGAAATCCAAGTAAGCCCAAAGGGTGCACATACTTTTTCTTTCAACTGTAAGTGTTTGCGTGAAGGAGAACCTTACTCTTGCCATCATGTGTTCGTAAGGTGTCCAGTAAATCAATGGTGGCACTACCCAAAAGCTCTTTCCTCAAAGTGTGACAACTCCACAACTTCAGATCCAAACGACTCTGAGGAGTCACGTTCCTGCAGAAAAGATTCAATACGAATTTAGAAAAAATAAATTTGTTTTATAAATATAAAGTCATGACACAAACATGCTTATTTATAAATTATTGAAAAATATATTATGCCAGCTAGGTGAACGTTAAAATGTCCTACAGTGTAAGGTCTTCATTCCACTGTAACTCCAGGTGTCCTGTGCGTTTGCCCGTTTTCTTTGTTTCACTGGTCAGACCATCAGCGGTCACCTCCACAAACGAACTCAGACGAGAGTGACGACTGGGCAGCTTGGGCGACTGCGGCTTAGCTGAAACCACTGACAGAACAAAGCGCAAGTGCCAAACCTTTCAAATTTATATCGCCACCTTTCTATCTGATATTTTTGTCAAAACTTAGTTCACATATTCTTATTACTATGACTACTGTGACTACTTATTTACAGAGCTATAAAGTCTCCAAACTGCTCAAAATGCAGGTATAACCTTATGATTCCACGATATTCTAAATATTTTATGCTGTTTAAAAATCATTAAACGGTCTGAACAGTCTGAAAGCCACTCTATCTTGTGGCCCTCCCCAATGATATGACAAATAAACTCTTTCATGTCCTCAAGAAAAGAGAACTGGGCAAGGTAGTGAAGGAGGCTGTGGTCATAAAGTAGGATAATCATATTTTTTTTTGCAGCTAGCCACACTTTATGTGAAGCCAGGATGTAACGCATCAATAGAAAAATCGTTTTTGGCATTTAAAACGGTGAAAATTGTTCAATATATTGACAACTGGATTTTTATGTTTGCACTGGCAGCAAAGCACGGCAATTTGTTTTAAAACAAATTGTCACAACACGTGTTCTGTCAAGTAGCTTAACACCTTCATGTTGGGACTACACAAATTATTTGTTTTGTTAAATTGGAATTGATAAAACTGGGCAGAGAATTTCCAGTTCCTCTAAAACTGCATTCTAGCTTAAAGCTAATTTACTACGGTAAGCCTACACAAATGTAAGTTTCTTCTGTGTTTTTGCATGCATGTAATATTCAAAGTAGTGGTCCACCTTTGAAAAATATATGTTTTTATCTGTATTCTTAAAAAGTGTCTTTTAAATAAACTTTAGATTTATTGAAGATTGTGTACGCATGTTATGTAGTTTTGTTTAGAGGATACACTGAAGCTCAGCTTTGGGAATAATTTAAGCAGGCTTGGCAAAAAATGACTTGAGACCCAAAAGCATGACTGCTGTAGTCAGTGTAGTGGGCTTAGAATTAAACTCATAATTCTTGATACACGGTTATGTCAAATATTTTGTCAAACAGATACTTTAACAAAGTGTTATTTTTCCTCCTTCTTATACCTCACAAATATAAAGAGAATACCCTACAAATATGCCCTTTTCTACATATTTTCATTTTCGCAAATGTTGTGTATAATACCAGACTAACTGCTTTTCGAAAACGGTCTTTTTTTGTACGTTAAAAAAATTGCCTCAATAGGTGATCATCCTTTTGGATGCCCATGCACTGCAAAACACCTGGCTGGCTCGTGTCCAATAAGTTAGAAACCATGATTAATGAGTCCTTACATGAAAACATAGTCTAACTAGCTGCTTTCAGTAATTGTTATTATTCAGAGCACATCACCCTCTACAGGACACACAGTACACTGCAAAAACATATGGGTTGATGTGACCCATAGAGTTCAAGTCAGACACAACTAATAAACACCAGACAAAGCTATCCTGTCCATTCTGTCCAGACGGGGATTATCTTTAAATGGGGATGAATAACATGTAGCTTAGATTCTTACCTTTCAAGGTCAACTGAGATTTCTCTGTAGCCTGAACACTAACAGACTGAGACAAACTGGCAGATGCCATTTTCACATCACAGCCCTGAAACACAGTTATGACCATTTTATGTTCATATTGTACATACTGTTTATCATATAAAACCTATCTTACTGTCAGAAAATAATAAATCAGTGCCGTATGCGTGTCGTGTGTGATGTAATATTAATAATAAATCAGTGTCGTATGCGTGTGTGATATCATATTAACACACAAACACAGTGATCTTACATCTAATCAAATCCAAACAATAAACATTATTACAAGGAAAATTACATGTTTACATAAACAGATCACCAACCAGTCATAATGTAAAAATTATGATTCCTTAAAGTGACAACATTAAAGGGTCACTGTATGAGTCGTAACACCGTCATGATAAAAAATGCAGCAGTCACGCTCAGAAAACACATCTGACAGTCATTAACAGATGGTACTGACAGTGTTAAACAGATGAACTCCAAGCAGTTTTACTAAGCTACGGCTCATCAAAACATCTTATTTATTTGTGGAACTAGAGTTAAACATCATACAGCACAAGAACAACCGTGGTTGTTTCTCTACGTACAAGACATGTACAGTACACTGTTAAGTTTAATACAGTTTAACGCGATGTGTGATGCGCTTATGGAATTTGAATAGCCAGACATTAAGCTGTGGACATGGCGACGAAATGTTTTTATTCTTACCTTTCTATCTTCCTTAAGTTCCGTAAGTCTGTAAAAAGCTAACTGTCATTTCCGCTTTAATGTCACGGTCACGTGACTTCCAGATAGCCTCGCGCAGCTTTGAGTCACGGGTGCTCGTGTGGGCCACTAAACATCAAATAGAAAAGTGCGTTTTTAAAGTGTTTTCTCTATGGCTCAAGCTGCTTTCACGAAAGCACAATTTACTTTGAATTAAAAAAAGTTTGTTAAATTTGTCAATATGTATTATGTATATGTATATGAAGAGTTTGGTTGTCTTATTAAATTAGATTGTTTCTTATCTTAAATCATGTTTTTTATCGTGTTATCATGTTTTAATTGTGTTTAATTGTGTTAGTTAGTAGTTAGCTGTATCTTTTTAGTTATTATGGCTTTAATCAAAACAAACCAACTGCAGTTGATTGATATGAAATGGGATGCACAATTAAGAATCATGATTATTGATTTGCGTTCTCATTTTGGAACCAAACTCTTCATATATATTATAATATATAAATATTCACCACTGTATGGGTTCATACACAAAATATGCCATTATTTAAAGCACAATAGCATTCACAAGGAATGTTAAGTGTTTGTGTGAGTCTCTGCCATAATGCAATTCTGCACTATATTTATTTTGCCAATGATAATATGTCATTTTTCTGTCATCACATTTAGAGAATTTTTGATATGTTTTTGTGTGATTGATGGTTCCACCCATCGGTCCCAATTTTTGGCGTCTTCGTGCACAAACTTACGGATCATTGCCTTCATAGTGCAATTAAAGCGTTCGACCAACCCGTCTGTCTGTAGGTGGTAGACGCTGGTACGAACTGCTTTAATGCCCAGTAACCCGTATAGTTCGCGGAGGGTCCGTGACATGAACGCCGTGCCTTGATCCGTGAGAACCTCCTTCGGGATTCCCATGCGGAAGATGATTCGAAACAGGGCGTCCGCAACACTCTTGGCGGAAATGCTGCAGAGAGCCACTGCTTCTGGATATCGTGTCGCATAGTCTACTACGACCAATGCGAAGCGATGTCCTCATGCCGACCGCTCTAATGCCCCGATCAGGTCCATACCAATTCTCTCAAAGGGGACCTGAACCAATGGGAGGGGGCACAATGGTGCTTTTGGGGAGGCCTGTGGGTTTACCAATTGACATTCAGGACAAGACGCGCATCATCTGCGCACGTTCTCATGAATGCCCGGCCAAAAAAACCGGGCCATTAGGCGGTTTAACATTGCCGTTTGCCCTAACTGACCGGCCATCGGATAACAGTGAGCCGTCGGGAAATGCTCCTTGGGACAACTAATTGGGTTCTATCTTTCTTTAATTGAGTGTATTGGGTCACTCGATACAACCTGTCTTTAAAAATGGCAAATTACGGATATACGAGTGGCTGTGCAGGGTGGAGAGGCTGTCCGTCGATGGTTCGAACCTGGTCAAGCACATGTTTGAGCGAGTTATCGCGGGACTGCTCCAAGGCAAAATCATCGCACCGAGAGAGATGTTGCCTCTCTACGGCACTCCGTTCCCCCAAGCCTGGTTCCGGCTCAGCTTCTCCCAACTGCTCAACCGCCCCCTTCCGTCGCCTTTGATCTCCAAGAGAAAAATCCACACATAATTTCCCCAATAACACAGAAAACATCGGCCAATTAGCCCCCAAAATTAGCGGATGCTTGAGATGCGGGTTAACCGCCACCTCCACTCTATGCTTTTGACCCGGAAATTGTATGGGCACCATCAATAAGGGATAGTTCACCACATCCCCGTGCACACACCGCACCTTGACCATGCGGCTCGTATCCTCTGCCACGGACCGAATCAGGCGTTGGTGGATTGAGGTCTGGTTACAACCGGAATCCACCAAGGCCTGATATGTACTCCCCTTTATACTCACAGGTATCTGATACAGGCCGGCTGACTCGAGGGCAACCTGTGGGTCGTCGGGGATCCGGATCACCGTACTGACCTCATCACTGGACAACGGTCGATTGTGCGACCTAGCTCCCCGCACCGCAAACAGGTCGGCCGAGGCTTTTCCGCCGCCCTAGCGGCAGGAAGTACGGCAACGGATAGGTGAGGAGAGGCTGGGAAAACAGGAGGGCCCGCAGTCCCGCTGGGGCGTCCGGGTCCCCTCCAGAATGACCGTCCGGCTCTGGCAGCTTCCCGTGTCCTGCTCAGGGCTCAGGCCGACGGAAGGCTGGCCGTACAAGGCAGGGGACCCGCTGAGTCGCCGACTGGAAGATTGTCTGAGTCAACGACTGGAAAAGCGGCTGAGTCACCGGGTGGAAGGCCGGCTGAGTCACCGGCTGGATTGCCGGCTGGAATGTTGGATGGATCACCGGCAGGAAGACTGGCTGGATCGCCGGCTGGATCACTCACGTAATGGCTCTGATCGCTCAAGCTCAGTGCCCCCATTCCCATATGGCATAACAATACAACACACAACAGCATTTTACTACCTGGTCACTTGGCAGCCCATATTGAGTCCTTCCGTTTCAACCAGAGCCAGTGGCTGCTTCTCTAAGCGACATTGGCAAGTTCTTTGACTACTGTCCGTTTGGCCTGTCCTCTGATCTCCACTTTCTTGAGCAGCCTTGTAGTGGAATTGGAAACAAAGCCCCTGCAGCCCACTTCCACCGGGAACATCTCTGATCATCAGCCTCCGATGCCAACTTGGCATAACGGAGATTCTTTCTTTCAAATGCTTCATTAATGGCCTCTTCCCAAGGTACAGTCAACTCAGCTGGACCACACAACCATGTCCGGGCACAGGTTGGTCGCTGCGATTTCGGAGGGGAAAGTAAGTCTGTGGTTTAAATCAACTCGCATTTCCCAATTCCTGTACTCAGCCGACCTGAATCTGGGGTAAAGGGCTTGGCCCGCGGTTTCTACCCCTCCCGAATAAAAGGTTGCCTTCTTAGCGAATTAGTCTTGGTGTTTTGAGGGATGACATTTGCGGCCACTCTTTTGGTCTCTACTGCAATGGTAGTTTAGTAATAATAACACCATTATTTAGCCAGGAAAAAGGAGTGTCCTGGCCAAGATAGGCAGCCAAGTTTGCATACACAAATAAACAACAGTTACAACAAACATTACAAACCAACATTTAACCAGTTAAAAACAATTACATGCCGTTAAATTGCTCTCTAGATTACATAGTGAGGACTTTGTTATTATAAGACACCAAGTTTTGTAACTTCATCTCCTTTTGGAGGAGGTTCTAATCTGAGGTGGCAGCATATTTAAAAGAGGTTTTACCAAGCTCAATTCTGACAAAGCTCACACAGAGATTATAATTTGCTTGAGAACGCAATGAATAATATTATGCTTATATATCAACAAGTGCCAGTGCTTTTTTCTCAGAATTCTCAAAGGAGGCCTACCAACCTACAACTTTCGTTGTAATGCATTATAAATTTACAGTTAGTTATAAATCTCAAAGCACCGTGATACAAAGCATCCAAGGAAGAAAGAAGATAAAACGGGGCATGCTGGTAAACCACATCCCCATAATCAAGAATCGTAGAAATGTAGCAGACACACATTTTTTCCTCACCTTCAAAGGGAAACATGACTTTTTTCTCAACAAAACCCTAACTTCTTCTTTAATTTCTGTAGAACATGTAATTTGCACCTGTCATGACAGAGATATAATTCCTTGTATTTTCCAAATGACATTTATACACCCTTGAAGGGCCCTTCGCGAAGGGGATGCCTATGTAGGGGGGTTTCAAATGAAATAGTCGCCGCCAGTACGTCCACTAGATGGCGCTTTTGCATCAGTAGCTCCGTGTATATTCAATTCAAGTTTTCAATTCAAGTTTATTTATATAGCGCTTTCACAATGTGTATTGTTTCAAAGCAGCTTTACAGGGACAAACAGGAAAAACAAAAAAGGTAAAACACAGCACAGCGCATGGTATTTATACAACGAGTAAGATCATTCTAATAAATGATATCTAATTTCTAAAAAAAAAAAAAAAATGCAGTCTCCCGGTGAGCAGGCCAACACTGCCCTGCTGTGGCGAGGAACCCAAACTCCCATGATTGAACCAGGCTCAGCCGGGAGGGCCAGATCCCCTCTGATGTGTTATAGCTGCACTCAAACTGCTGACATGTGATTTAAGTTTTAGCATTTAATACCAAATATTGTAACTTCAGCATTAATAAGATAAATAGTCCTTCTTTGCTCTTGGTTGGGGGTGTATTGGTCTGAGCTGGGATGGTCCGATGGTCATATTTCTCTTGTATATCTGTATATCCCCAACGAGCGTGGGTATGCTCAGCGCTCATGCGACAGCTTGGGAGTCTGTTTCGGCCCCAAAATGGGTTATTCGCACTGTTACGACGGGCTACAGGCTCCAGTTTGCCAAAAAAAAAAAAAACTTCAGCGGAATCCTCTCTTCTCACTTCTCATGTTCTGAGAAACGAGATTTCCTCCCTTCTCGAGAAGGGGCTTGTACGGGTGATACCCTGGCATCTGTACAACCAGGGGTTTTATTCTCGTTATTTCCTAGTTCCATTAAAGGACGGCTCCCTTCATCCTATTCTGGATCTCAGAGTGTTATACAAACATTTAAGGACATAAAATTTCAGAATGTTGACGCACAGCACTCTCTCTCGTTCAATTCATCAGAACGACTGGTTCACATCAGTCGATCTGAACGATGCTTTTTTCCACATAACCATATATCCTCCGCACAGGAAATTTCTTTGTTTTGCATACCAGGGCGTCTGTTACAAATTCACAGTTCTACCCTTCGGGCTCGCGTTGAGCCAGAGAGTGTGTAAACTAATTGGAGCTCCTCTCTGTGTGGAAGGGTCTGAGGCATTTTTTCACCATTTGCAGGGACATCATTTGCTGATACGCTGCGACAACACCACTGCAGTAGCATCTATAAATCGCCAGGGGGTATGCATTCCCCCAAGCTCTGGCTCACAAGCTGTTGGTAAGGAGCAGGGAACATTTTCTGTCCTTAAGAGCCACACATGTTCCTGGCGTTCTGAACAGGGGAGCGGACCTTCTATCGAGGGGGAATCCACTCTATGTAGATTGGCATCTCCACCCTCAGGTAGCGGGCCTTCTGTGGCAGAGAAATGGCCAGGCCGCCGCAGATCTCTTCGCCTCGCATGAAAACGGCCATTGTCCTATGTTCTTCTCGCTACGGGACAGGGACGCTGCCCTCGGCGTGGATGCGCTGGCCCACCCTTGGCCATGAGTGCTGCTCTTTGTATTACTTTCTCTCTGCCTGATACTGTCTACCCTGGCCAGGGTGAGAGATCAGAACTTGTCTCTTATCCTGATAGCACCCAGGTGGCCCAAAGCACCATGGATGGCCGAGATTTCTCCTCTGTTGTATGCCCAGCCATGGCCCCTCCCGTTACGCATGGACCTCCTGTCCGAGGCGAACAGAGAAATCTACCACCCCAACCCGGACAGGGTGGCTCTCTGGGCCTGGCCCTTGAGAGGGCGAACTTAAACACATTTGGGCTTCCTGCTTGTGTGATTGCCACTTTTCAGAATGCTGGAGATGCTTCTACGCGGCCTCTGTATGACTGTAAGTGGCGCGTGTTTGAGGAGTGGTGTGATGGGTGCAGGTTGATATCATATCAGTGCTCCGTTGCTGATATTTTGTGCTTTTGCAGGACTTAATAGACAAAGGTAGATCCTTTTCCACTATTAAGGTCTATTTTGCAGTTATCACTGCGTGCCATGTCGGGTTCGATGGCACATTTGTAGGGCAACACCCTCTCCTTTGCAGGTTTATGAAGGGCGCACAGCGCTCTCTTCCCACGCCTGCTAACACTGTGCCAGAGTGGGACCTCTCCATGGTGCTGGAGGCTCTGTCTCGTAGGCCATTTGAGCCTTTGGGAGACGCTTCGCTGAAACATCTGTCTTTCAAAACAGCATTGATTCTGGCTCTGACCTCTGCCGAACGAGTCAGTGTTTTGCATGCACTTTCTGTTCATCCCTCGTGCTCTAAGTTTTATTTCGATGGATGTAGAGTTTTTCTTAGGCCTAACCAGGCTTTTATGCCTAAATGCTTCCCAGCAGTGACGTATGAGGTGATAGACCTGTCCGCCTTTCACCCACCTCCTTTTTCCTCTGCAGAGGATGAGAGGTTACATGCTTTGTGTCCTGTGCATGCCTTGCGGGTTTATATGGACAGGACTAAGGCGTTTAGCAAGAGCGATCAGCTCTTCATTTCCTGGGCTCCCCCTCACACAGGGAATCCCATTTCGAAAAAATGCCTCTCTCATTGGCTTGTGGAAGCAATATCTATGGCTTATGAATCCATGGGAGTGCAGCCACCGGGGGGCCTCAGAGCTCACTCAACCAGAGGCACGGCTGCTTTGAGGGCTCTGTTCAGGGGAGTTTTGCTACAGGACATTTGTGCCGCGGCTTGTTGGACTTCTCCTCATTCGTTTGTCAGATACTACCAGGTATGTTACCAGGACCCCGGTAGCTTATTCTGTATTAGGGGTGGGTTCATCATAACCTTCTTTAACCCCATTTATAGCTTGGTGGGTTAGGCTTTGCGCACTTTCGTCACTGAGCACTTTTCATATACCGGCTTTCGCTTGGCATCTCAATTTTTTTCCGGTGTGCATTGCCAGAACCACTTATGTGTGCATGCTATCGCATGTCACCTGTAATGCTGTTATCTAGCTCCCTCTCTATGTATGTGGGTTGTTTTTTGTGACGTTTTCTGGCTTGCGGATTTTCAATGAGTGTATTTGGCCACCGGGGAGCTGTCCAGTTCTCCCACAGGTGGATCTTGAAACGAGATGATGATAGAGAACAATAGGTTACTCTATAGAGATCCACCAAGATTGCCCCGCTTGCTGCCATGAGAAGCGAATATGCTCACTGTCTATTGTTTTTACCTCACTGGCTGCAAAAGATATGTCACAACAATTACACCATGATAAATGTTATATCTAGATTCTATTGTAACATTTCTATTGTGTCTTACCCAAAATATTTGTTAAACAATCATCTTGTAATGAATAGTATTTTTTGATAGATATTAGTTAGATAATTAGATAAATAAGAGCAATACACACAAGAGCTTTTTATTAAATAAATAGTGTATATTTAAAATCTGTTTGTGATTTCACTTGATCTTGTAGCTTTCCTGTAGCTCAGTGGTGAGATTATTGTGTTATCAACGCAAGGTTATGGGTTCGATCCAGGGAGATTACAAATACCTATGTATAAATGTATAGGATAATACAATGTAAGCCAAAAGTGTCTGCTAAATGCATAAATGTAAATGATCCAATCGGCTAACACATTTATATCACATTTTAGTTACATATATGAATGGGATAGCCAATGTAATGTTAGTTTAATTGTATTGGTCCTATCTCCGCCTACACACATACGGGCCAAGCTATATTATTTTTCTAAAAAACGTACTAGGCAGCTGTGGGACTTAAGACACAAGACAACCAAGGTTGGTGTTTACAACAATCCCCGGAGGGTGGTTTATTTTGTAACACACGTGAAGATATAGGCCCGCAACACCACAAATCCACCAGGATGCCCGTGAGGAATAAAACTCCCGTCCCGTGATGAAGTGCTTCCAGTGTTCGGTTTCCGTGCTCGTGGGGTAAGTCCAGACTTGCTTCTGTCCGTCTGTCGATCGTCACGTGCTTGACTCTTGAAATAGTAGAGAGAGAGAGAGAGAGAGAGAGAGAGAGAGAGAGAGAGAGAGAGAGAGAGAGAGAGAGAGAGAGAGAGAGAGAGAGAGAGAGAGAGAGAGAGAGAGAGAGAGAGAGAGAGAGAGAGAGAGAGAGAGAGAGTGTCAACCTCATCAACCTTATGGAGATATTTCTCACCCTTTCTCCTCTCTTCCTGGATTTTATATCCTCCGGATATCCGCCTCAGATGCTGACGATCGACAGGTGTTGGCACTGATTTCCTCCGTAACCATGGCGACGCTGATTGGGTGGAGGCCGACTTGTCACAGAAGCCTTAGCTCAGTAGGTATTTCCTTCCAACATCTCTCTCTGGTATGTGTCAACAAAGACACATTAAAGGGGTCATATAGTGGAAATACGTGTTTTTCTGTGTCTTTGGTGTGTTATAAGTTACCCATGCATGTATTCGACACGTAAAATTGCAAAAATGTAAGTGTCGGAACAAAAGATGCATTCTATCTAAAGGCGAATTCGAACCCAGACCTGCCTGAAACTCCTCGTGTAACCACACCCCTACTCATGTACGTCACTTTGTGTTATTGATTTGACTAAGACTAAGATGCCGGTCGGGAGATGGTAATCGGCTCTCGATTCCCCCTGTACTCTGGACTACAAACGACATACAAGAAATGATAAATTCGCCACGACCCAATTGAGCAGTCGTCTGAATCTGAAATCCCCTCAAATTCGGACGGAACTCGCACAGTGTATAACCGCCTTAACTCGAGTGCCCATCTCTGCCATTTTTAACCCCGTTCATGTCTCCTGTTAAAGATTGTATTCCTGTTTGGACTTTCCCTTATTCTTTTTTTTTTTTTTTAAGTATCCCTGTTTTGCCCCATTGTGTTTTTTTTTGCTTTATGTCTTGTTAAGAAAAGTTTTTTCGTTAACCCCTTGCTGCCTGCACCTGGGTTCCGGCTATTAAGGATATTTATGACAGAAGTCATTTAAATATTCAATGTTTCTGTTGTCGGACATATAATAATTACAGAGAAATGTTTATAATCATATTCAGTAACAATGATAGGCGTATGTAAACGCTGATTGTAATCAATAATTTATTCACTTACAAGTAACTTTAAGCTGCTGTTTGTGTCAGGAATAGAGGACAGACCCAAATGCAGATGCGTTTATACAGTCTTTTAATCAATTTAGGAGATTAACATATAAAACATAAACAATGCCGTAAGAGGCCAAAGGTAAATGGGAGCGAGCTGAATCGGAGTCAAACAGGCGAAGATCAAACAAGGTGTCAACAGGATCCATAGGCTTGAAGCGAACTCTGTGTCAGACAGGCAGGGTCAGGCGAGGTGCGAACGTCATCCACGGGAATAAAGCAGAACCGTAGTAGAGTGGACAGCAGAGGTAATCCAAACCGGGTAATCCAAAAGGAAGGCAGCGGCGAGACGATCAGCCTGCGTACAAGAAACCACCAGCAATCCAACTGGAGGGAAGAGTATTAGAAACACAACAAGACAAGAGGACTAGTGGTTATCGTGCAAGAATCAACACACTGGCAACGGAAAGGAAAGCAGAGGCTGACTATAAGGAGTCGAAAGATAATGAGGAAATAACAAACAGGTGCGCGAGAGTGTAAGTGAAAACTGCTGCGTGGGGATTGCCAGGAAGAAAGAAGAAAGTTAAACCCGAGACCTGACAGTACCCCTCCCCCCAGGCGCACCTCCCGGTCTAATGGCCAGCTCAGACTGGCCATTAGACTGAGGATGAAACCCCGACGACAGACTAGGGGTAGCACCAATCTGTCGGCAGAATTCGCGCCAAAAGCAAGAAACGAACTGAGGCCCCCTATCAGAGACCACGTCCTCCGGAAGACCGTGAAGCCGGAAGACGTGATCAACGACGGTCTGGGCTGTCTCCTTCGCTGAGGGGAGTTTAGGGAGAGCCAGGAAGTGTACCGCTTTGGAAAAAGGGTCCACTACCGTAAGGACTACCGTATTGCCACTGGAATTAGGGAGACCAACCACAAAATCCGGGGCAATATGGGACCATGGGCGGGAGGGGACAGGAAGCGGTTGGAGTAGCCCAGAAGGAGGTACATTGAGTGACTTGCTTTGGGCACAGACCGAGCACGCCTTCACGAAACGGTCGACGTCCTCCGCCATGCCCGGCCACCAGAATCGCTGCCGGACAACAGCCAGCGACCTCCTAATACCGGGATGGCAAGTGAGTCTGGAAGAGTGGCACCAACGGAGAACGGCCGCGCGGACCGACTCATGAACAAAAAGGAGGCTCGCCGGACACTCTCGGGGAACCTCGACTCCATTCAGGGCCCGTCTGACACGGTGTTCGATTCCCCAGGTGACTCCCCCCAGCACACACCCCGAAGGCAGGATGGTATCGGGAGGAGATGAGTCACCCTGGGAAGTAAAGCACCGCGACAAGGCATCAGGCTTCCCATTCTTGGAGCCCGGACGATAGGAAAGAATGAAATCAAAGCGCCCGAAGAAGAGTGCCCAGCTAGCCTGTCTGGAATTCACCCGTTTAGCGGTCCGAATATATTCCAGGTTCTTGTGGTCGGTCCACACGATGAAAGGAATGGTAGTTGCCTCTAGCCAATGGCGCCACTCCTCCAGAGCCAAGCATACAGCCAGCAGCTCTCGATTGCCGACATCATAGTTTCGTTCTGCGGGAGACAATCGATGGGAAAAGTAAGCGCATGGATGCAACTTATTGTTATGCGGGGAAACCTGGGAGAGAACCGCCCCAACTACCACCTCAGATGCGTCAACCTCCACCACGAACTGCCGTGCTGGGTCCGGAGTAACAAGAATGGGTGAGGAAACAAAGCTGCTCTTCAGCTCCTCAAAAGGTACCTGTGCAGCCGGCAACCAGGCAAATTTAACGTTGGTGGAAGTTAACGCAGTGAGAGGGGCCGCCATCTGCCCGAAGTTCCTGATAAAACGCCGATAAAAATTGGCGAAACCCAGGAACTGTTGTAAAGCCTTGCGGGAATCAGGTGTCGGCCAGTTGGAGACGGCTCTTACCATTTCTGGGTCCATAAGTATCCCCTCAGACGAAACGATGTGTCCCAAGAACGAAACTGACTGGCGGTGAAATTCACACTTCTCCGCTTTAACGAACAGCTGATTCTCTAGCAGTCGGTGAAGCACCCGTCTGACATGCTGAATGTATACCTGGAGGGAAGAAGAGAAGATTAAAATTTCATCCAGGTACACAAATATGAACTTATTGATCATATCACGGAGCACGTCATTGACGAGTGCCTGGAAGACAGCCGGGGCGTTTGAAAGTCCAAAAGGCATGACCAGATATTCAAAATGCCCCGTGGGTGTATTAAACCCTGTCTTCCATTCGTCGCCCTCTCTTATCTGGACCAGATGGTAAGCGTTGCGGAGATCCAGCTTTGTGAAGAACTTTGCGCCCTGCAATAACTCAAAGGCAGACGTCATAAGCGGAAAAGGATACCGATTTTTAACAGTTATGTCGTTCAGACCTCGATAATCTATGCAGGGACGCAAAGATCCGTCCTTTTTCTTCACAAAGAAAAATCCCGCACCGGCCGGAGACGAGGAGGGACGAATAACACCGGCGGCCAGAGAATCACTCAAATATTTCTCCATGGCTGTCCGCTCTGGAGCAGACAAGGAGAAAAGCCGACCGCGCGGTGGAGAAGTGCCTGGGAGAAGGTCAATGGCACAGTCATAAGGACGATGAGGAGGAAGAGACGTGGCCCGGGACTTGCTAAAAACCGCCCGCAGGCCGTTATACACCTCCGGAACTCCAGTCAGGTCGAGTTTTTCATCCTGAAACAGAGAAGAAGAAACTACAGAATAAGCAGAACCAAGACAATGAGCGTGACATTACACGCTCCACCCAGTGATAAGGTTCTCTGTCCAGTTGATGACAGGATTGTGTAAAGAGCGCCACGGGTGGCCCAAAATAATAGGAGCTACAGAAGATTTAATAATAAAAAATGTAAGCTCCTCCCTATGGTTACCGGAGGTGATGAGTCCTACGGAAGTGGTGCTGAAGGAAATCTCACTGATAACCTTGCCATCCAGCGAGTGAGCGAGCACAGGTGGACGGAGAGGGAGAAGAGACAGCCCTCTGTCACGAGCCCAAGACTCATCAATGAAGTTGCCTTCCGCCCCCGAATCAATGAGAGCGGACTCACGGAAGCTGACATCATTAAAGGTGATCACAACTGATAGGAGGGTGCGGGTTCCTAGACCAGGAGAGATTGAAGTGCCGCTCGCCAGGACTCCCCTGTTTACCGACGAGCGTTGGCTTTTAGCGGACAATTAGCAGCTTCATGACATTGCCCCGCACAATACAGAAACACATCATCATTGACACGGCGCATCTTTCCTGGGTAGAGAGACGCAGTCTACCTAGCTGCATAGGTTCAGACTGACCCACGGAAACTGGATAATTGCGGGGAGGAGACCAATGATCCATTTGAGCATTAGCAGATTTGGCACGTTGGCGGACCTCCTTTCTGGCATCTTGCCGAATGGCCAAATCAACGAGTTCGTCAAAATCCTTAGGGGACTCACGTGAGTAGATTACGTCCATGATGTCACTGACCAGACCCTCTAGGAACCGTGCCGTAAGTGCCTCGGAATTCCAGGAGCAAGTGGCTGCTAGTGTACGAAACTCAATGGAATAGTCCGTGACTGACCTTCTGCCCTGCCATAGTGACGCAAGGCGACGAGAAGCCTCTGTGCCGAAAACTGAGCGGTCGAAGACCTTAATCATCTCCGTCTTGAAGTCCTGGAAGTCATGCCGATAACAACCCTGTGCCTCCCACATGGCCGCTCCCCATTCGCGAGCCCGTCCCGTCAGCAGAGATACCACGAATGCCACCTTGGATTTCTCTGAAGCGTAAGTGCGAGGCTGAAGAGAAAACACAACCTCACATTGTGTGATGAATGCTCTGCAGAGTGTTGGCTCACCATCGTACAGCGGTGGGTTATTCACCCGGGGTTCGGAGGGTAGGCTCTGTGAAGTCGCGCCAAGTAGGAGTGTTTGATCCAGCCGGGTTGATAAATCTTGTA
This sequence comes from Triplophysa dalaica, assembly GCF_015846415.1. Classification (NCBI taxonomy): domain Eukaryota; kingdom Metazoa; phylum Chordata; class Actinopteri; order Cypriniformes; family Nemacheilidae; genus Triplophysa; species Triplophysa dalaica. The sequence goes on along the minus strand of NC_079565.1, from coordinate 13,646,316 downwards.
CCAGAGTGGACAAAGCGTCCATATTCTGTCGTGTAACCGTCAAACCTTCCTCATGACGGCCCAATAGCATCCCCTGCTGTTCCACGGCAGTGCACAGGATGGATGCATCCGCTGGATCCATACGGGCCAGTGTGTTCTGTCAGGAATAGAGGACAGACCCAAATGCAGATGCGTTTATACAGTCTTTTAATCAATTAAGGAGATTAACATATAAAACATAAACAATGCCGTAAGAGGCCAAAGGTAAATGGGAGCGAGCTGAATCGGAGTCAAACAGGCGAAGATCAAACAAGGTGTCAACAGGATCCGTAGGGTTGACGCGAACTCTGTGTCAGACAGGCAGGGTCAGGCGAGTTGCGAACGTCATCCAAGGGAATAAAGCAGAACCGTAGTAGAGTGGACAGCAGAGGTAATCCAAACCGGGTAATCCAAATGGAAGGCAGCGGCGAGACGATCAGCCTGCGTACAAGAAACCACCAGCAATGCAACTGGAGGGAAGAGTATTAGAAACACAACAAGACAAGAGGCCTAGTGATTATCGTGCAAGAATCAACACACTGGCAACGGAAAGGAAAGCAGAGGCTGACTATAAGGAGTCGAAAGATAATGAGGAAATAACAAACAGGTGCGCGAGAGTGTAAGTGAAAACAGCTGCGTGGAGATTGCCAGGAAGAAAGAAGAAAGTTAAACCCGAGACCTGACAGTTTGGTTATGAATGTGCTGCTTTTGCCGCTCACTGAACAGAAAATACTTTTTCCACTTACTTAAAGTAAAGTGTGGAAAGGGGGGCGTGGTCTAGCGCGGTCTGCGGCAGAGGGGCGTGTCGGGAGTATGACGGTGAGTAAGCAGATCAACGCTAGAGTGAAATCACCTGCTTCTTGTTCTAGTAATTGGCGAGGAGACGCATTTAAGGCACGACAAAGGAGAAGAGAGGGGAGAGAGAAACCAGGCTGGGAAAGCACACATCGACGGACCGAGAGAGACAAGCTGTCGAGGAGCGTCCGAGAGAAAAGAAAGATTCGTCACAACCAGAGAGATTGTGTTATTGAGTGAGCGGGTCTACAACCCGGAAGTATTGTAGTAAATAAAAACGAATTCTTACGCTTTCCCAGCGACGCCGACTCCGCCTCCTTTCTTCCATAAGCCTGAACCTTACTACAGTGGTGCCAAAACCCGGGAGAAAGGAAGGACCGCCTCCAAAATGCAGAGTCCCCCCTCAGGATCGCCGTTCGCGGAGGTCATCAGCTCTCTTGCCGGCCTCCATCAGGAACATCATCAGGCCCTGTTGGCACTGCGAGAAGACCAAGAGAGACGGTTCCAGTCTCTCGTAAAAACCCAACAGGAGGACCGTGATGCGTTCCGGAGCTGGTTGGGCCAGGAGCAAGGCAGTCCCCTACCAACTGGATCCCCGACGATACCGCTGCACAAGATGGGAGCCCAGGACGAGCCGGAAGCCTTCCTCGAGCTCTTCGAGAGGTCCGCAGAGCTGTCAGGTTGGCAGCAGGACGCATGGGCTGCCCGTCTCATCCCGCTCCTGTCCGGAGAAGCCCAGATGGCCGCCCAGCAACTCCCCATCGAGAACCTGCTGAGGTATGCGGACCTCAAAAAGGCTATTCTCGAGCGAGTGGGTCGGAGTCCTGAGCAGCATCGGCAGCGGTTCCGGTCTCTGGAGTTCGGGGATCGGACACAGCCTTTTTCCTTTGCTCACCAGCTCCGGGATGCCTGCCGCAGATGGCTGATTACCGACGCTAGCACCGTCGAGACCATCATCGACCAGGTGACGTTGGAGCAGTTTGTGGCGAGGTTACCCAGGAAAACCTCCCAATGGGTCCAATGTCACCGCCCGACGATGCTGGCCCAGGCGATCCAATTGGCGGAGGACCAGCTGGTGGCGTGCCCCGGGGCCGGCGTAGCCCTACCATCGCTCTCTCCCTCTCTCCCTTCTGTCGCTTCTCTCTCTACGAGACCTGTTCCCTTTCCTAGGTCTCGGGGGAATTTCTACCCGCGGCCCGCGCCGCGAACACGGTTCTCGCAGGAGGCGGGACCTAACGGCGCTGCGAGGTCCCCTGAGGGATCCTATCACCGTCCGGGCAACAATGCCCATGCCTCTTCCCTTCCTTCAGCCTCTCCTCGCCAATTCGGGGGTCTGCTTCCTGCCGCTGGGGCGGCGGGGACTCCTGGGCCGGCCTGTTGGCGTTGTGGGGACCCCGGACATTCTGTCGACCGCTGTCATATGATGGAGGTCGGGATGATGATCCGGGTGCCCGACAACCCTCAGGCTGCCCTCGGTCAGGACGGGTTGTACCAGATACCTGTGAGTATAAGGGGGGGTACATATCAGGCTTTGGTTGATTCAGGATGTAACCAAACCTCAATCCACCAAAGCCTGATGCAATTCGGGGCAATGGATACGAGCCGCGGGGTTAAGGTAAGGTGTGTACATGGGGATATCGTGAACTATCCTTTGGTGCCGCTGACCATAAAATTTCGGGGACAAAAACATAGGATAGAGGTGGCTGTTAATGAGCACCTCCGACATCCGCAAATTTTGGGGACGAATTGGCCATTGTTTTCAATATTAATGGGACATTTATGTGCGGATGTTTCTGGGCATAACCAAGTGCGGCGGGGAGGAGCGGTCGCTCAGGTCGGAGAAGTTGAACCGGGACCTCTGATGACAGTTTCAGAGGAACGGAGCCCGGTGGACAGGAGAAACCTCTCTCAGGGCGATGATTTTCCTCTGGAACAGTCTCAGGATGAGACGCTCAAACATGCGTTTGAACAGGTCCGTACAATCGACGGACAGCTTCTCCAACCTGCGCAGACCCTATCCTACCCGTATTTCGCTATTTTGAAAGACAGGTTGTATCGAGTGACCCAGGACACTCAGTCAAAACAAGATACAACCCAATTAGTCATACCCAAAAGCCGCCGTGAAATGCTTTTCCAGGCGGCTCATTGTAATCCGATGGCAGGGCACCTAGGTCAAGCTGCAACTGTAAATCGCCTAACGACCCGTTTTTTTTGGCCGGGCATTCATGAGAACGTGCGTAGGTGGTGCGCGTCTTGTCCTGAATGCCAGTTGGTAAACCCACCGGCCACTCCCAGGGCGCCATTATGCCCACTTCCACTTATTCAGGTCCCCTTCGAAAGAATTGGTATGGACCTGATCGGGCCGTTAGAGCGATCCGCACGAGGGCATCGATTTGCATTGGTCATCGTTGATTATGCAACCCGATACCCTGAGGCAGTGGCGTTACGCAATATCTCAGCAACCAGTGTTGCGGACGCCCTGTTTCGTTTAATCTCCCGTGTGGGGATCCCTAAGGAGATTCTCACAGATCAATGCACGGCGTTTATGTCACGGACACTCCGCGAATTGTACGGATTATTGGGCATTAAGACGATTCGAACCAGCGTCTATCACCCACAAATTGACGGGTTGGTCGAACGTTTTAATCGCACATTAAAATCCATGATCCGGAAATTCGTACACGAAGACGCCAAAAATTGGGATAAGTGGCTGGAACCCCTGTTATTTGCCGTCCGCGAGGTTCCCCAAGCCTCCACGGGGTTTTCCCCCTTTGAGCTTCTCTATGGTCGTCAACCCCGCGGGGTTTTAGACGTCCTAAGAGAGGCTTGGGAGGACGGACCTTCCGCGAGCAAAAATCAAATTCAGTATGTCCTGGACCTGCGAACAAAACTCCATACACTGGGGCGGCTCTCTATGGAGAATTTGTTACAGGCACAGGAACGACAAAGCCGGCATTATAACAGGGGAGCCAGACTACGTAAATTTTCACCGGGAGAGAAAGTGCTTGTATTACTCCCCACGTCCAGTTCTAAACTACTCGCCAAGTGGCAAGGGCCGTTTGAGGTCACACGACGAATAGGAGATCTCAATTATGAGGTAGTACGGTCGGACAGGAGCGGGGGACATCAAATTTATCACCTCAACCTCCTAAAAAAATGGAGTGAGGCGAACACCGTGATGCTGGCGACGACAGTAACTAGAGTAGATGATCTCGGGCCAGAGACGAACACCAAGGTGCAATCACTCGCTCTGGCACCAGGCGGAGATCATCTCTCGTCCTCCCAGCTCACGGATGTTGCGAAGTTGCAAACGGAGTTTTCAGATGTTTTTTCGCCCCTGCCCGGCCGCACGAATCTCATAGAGCACCATATTGAGACAATACCGGGTGCCGTAGTACGCAGTCGCCCCTATAGGTTACCTGAACACAAAAAAATTGTGGTTCAGAAGGAATTAGAGGCTATGCTGGACATGGGGGTAATAGAAGAGTCCAAAAGTGACTGGGCGAGCCCGATAGTTTTAGTACCAAAGACCGACGGCTCGGTCCGGTTCTGTGTGGACTATCGCAAGGTGAATGCGGTGTCGAAGTTCGACGCCTATCCAATGCCTCGAATTGACGAATTACTTGACCGGCTAGGTACGGCTCGTTTTTATTCGACATTGGATCTGACGAAAGGATATTGGCAGATCCCCCTATCTCCATTATCCAAAGAGAAAACAGCCTTTACTACGCCGTTCGGTTTACACCAATTCGTCACGCTTCCGTTCGGCTTATTCGGAGCCCCGGCAACATTTCAGCGTCTCATGGATCGTATCCTCAGACCTCACGCGGCATATGCCGCAGCCTATCTCGATGACATCATCATATACAGTAATGATTGGCAGCGGCATATGCAGCACTTGAGAGCGGTCCTGAGTTCGCTGAGGAGGGCGGGGCTGACGGCTAACCCGAAGAAGTGTGCGGTTGGGCGAGTAGAGGTAAGGTATCTGGGCTTCCACTTGGGTCACGGGGAGGTGCGTCCCCAAATTGATAAGACAGCAGCTATTGCCACCGCCCCGAGACCCAAGACCAAAAAGGAGGTGAGGCAGTTCCTGGGGCTGGCGGGATATTATAGACGGTTTGTGCCCAATTATTCGGACCTCACCAGCCCGCTGACTGACCTCACTAAAAAGGGGGAACCAGATACCGTCCAATGGACGGAGCAGTGTCAGCAGGGGTTTACCCAAGTGAAGGCTGCTCTGTGTGGCGGACCGTTATTGCACGCTCCCGATTTTTCACTCCCTTTTCTGTTGCAGACTGATGCTTCGGACAGGGGCGTGGGCGCTGTCCTGTCCCAGGAGATAGAGGGGGAGGATCGTCCGGTGCTGTACATCAGCCGCAAACTGTCACGGGCGGAGATGAGGTACAGCACCATAGAGAAGGAGTGTTTGGCGATCCGCTGGGCGGTCCTCACCCTCCGGTATTATCTCCTGGGGAGGGAGTTCACGCTCTGTTCGGACCACGCGCCCCTCCAATGGCTCCACCGTATGAAGGACACCAACGCGCGGATCACTCGTTGGTACCTTGCTTTGCAACCATTCAAGTTCCAGGTGATCCACAGGCCGGGGACTCAGATGGCGGTGGCCGACTTTCTCTCCCGGAGGGGGGGGGACGAGGCTACAGGCCGGATGGGGCCTCGGCCTGAGTCGGGCGGTGGGGGTATGTGGAAAGGGGGGCGTGGTCTAGCGCGGTCTGCGGCAGAGGGGCGTGTCGGGAGTATGACGGTGAGTAAGCAGATCAACGCTAGAGTGAAATCACCTGCTTCTTGTTCTAGTAATTGGCGAGGAGACGCATTTAAGGCACGACAAAGGAGAAGAGAGGGGAGAGAGAAACCAGGCTGGGAAAGCACACATCGACGGACCGAGAGAGACAAGCTGTCGAGGAGCGTCCGAGAGAAAAGAAAGATTCGTCACAACTAGAGAGATTGTGTTATTGAGTGAGCGGGTCTACAACCCGGAAGTATTGTAGTAAATAAAAACGAATTCTTACGCTTTCCCAGCGACGCCGACTCCGCCTCCTTTCTTCCATAAGCCTGAACCTTACTACATAAAGGTTTATCCAAAATGACACTCGTAGCTATCGCTCTCAGGAGGAAAAGTCTGTGAACAGCGCACCACTGTGCCACCTGTCATAATTCCACCTCACCTTGTCAGGTATTTCTTGGTCTAGAGGTGGAATCATACAGGATCCTCTGTTTCATGTGGGGAGAGACGTTTCGACCTTGTGGCTTTCAATATTCTCCCCGAGTCTCGTCTGTGTCCCCGCCCTTTCAGTCTCGTTAGCATTCCCTTAGTGTTTGATCTGTGTCACCTGGTCCCTATTAATTATCCTGTGTTTTTTCCCCATAAAGAGTCCTCATGTTTCTTTGTCCTGTGCTTGTGCATTGTACTTGTACCTGTTGGTCCTTGCAGTTGTTTTGCTTTGTGCTGTGTTAGAGTCTGTTCCTGTTCCTGTTCCTGTTCCTGTTCCTGTTCCTGTGAATGCCTTGTTGCCATATGCTTGTTACCTTGTTCCTGTTCCTGTTCCCTCGTGTATAGTAAGCGTCAGTTTAGTGTTTGTCTCAAGTGTTTGTTTTCTTAGTTTAGTTGTAAGTCAGTGTCCTAGTCCTTGTTGAAGTTTATATATTTTCCTGTCCTGTTTTCCCCCTCGTGGGTTTTTGTTTTGCCTTTTGATGTAGTGTTCTACAACAAAGGCTCTTCCGCCCCGACGGGCTGCACCCCAGCAGCATTGGAGTGGAAATTCTGTCTGACAACATCTCAAAGACGCTACGCACCATTTGACTAGTAAGTACAAATTTGAACCATAGTCTGTGCTGCTCTCACCCACCTGTTAAGAATGTTAATGCTTCCAAATGCATAGAGACTGTGTCTGTCCCCCGAATAATACAACCAAATAATAATTTATTTAAAAGTCAGAGAAAAAAATCTTATCATGATTAAACCAAAAGTCAACATATTTAATGAGCAGAACCAACGCCTAAAGTTTGGGCTACTTAATATTAGATCACTAAATCCAAAGGCAGTTATTGTAAATGAAATGATCACAGACAACAGTTTTAATATACTTTTCCTTACTGAAACCTGGCTTAAGCCAAATGATTACTTCGGTCAAAATGAGTCTACTCCACCAAGCTACGGTTATATTCATGAGCCACGTCCGGTTGGTCGAGGTGGTAGTGTCGCAACAATCTTTAGAGACTTTCTTACCGTTACTCGGAGAACAATGCATACATTTAAATCATTTGAAGTGCTTGCGTTGAACATAACTGTTCCAAATAAAAGTAAAAAACCATTGGTCTCTCTTACATTGGTTACTGTGTATAGACCCCCTGGGCCTTACACTAATATTCTGATAGAGTTCGCAGACTTCTTATCGGATCTATTGGTTGACGTCGATAAAGTACTGATTGTTGGAGATTTTAATATCCACGTAGATATTGCTAACGGTCCATTAGCTGTGGCGTTTAAAGAACTGCGAGACTCTTGTGGTGTAACACAATACATCAATAGACCTACTCATCGCCTTAATCATACCCTAGACTTGATTACATCTCACGGAGCCGATCTAACCAATATCGATGTTATACCTCAAAGTGACGATGTTTCCGATCACCATCTTATAACATGTACACTGCGCACTGCTGAAATCAGTTGTATATCTCGTTATCGACAGGGTAGAACAATCACCTCAACTACTAAAGATAGTTTCGTAAAGAACTTGCCAGATCTGACTCCTCTAATAACCTTTCCAACTAATATAGAATCGCTCGATAACATGACCAGCAACATGGGCACTATTTTGTCTAGTGGGTCAATGACGTGTTTTGTGTCCAAATTCATTATTTTCATAAATAGAATTTGAATAAATACATGTCATATATCAAATGGATCTACAATATGTCCTTTATAAGAAACCCTTTTCATTTTATTGAAATTCAATAGATTTTTTGAGTTTTGGTGTTTGAAAGACCAAAAATGTCAGGTGGTGCGACCGTCCGAACATACAAACAGAGAACAAAACTGAGAAATAAATGTTAATTTTCTCAATAAAATTCTTAATAAAATATTTTGGCATGATTTTATGTTAAATTTCTTATATATGAGGGGAAAAATACTCAGTGCTAAATACATTAAATGTATATTATGTTAAATCAATATATGGTCGCACCACCTGACATTTTCTTATTTGTCATTGACCCTAATACATTAGAAGCGGTCGCACCTATGAAGTCAAAAAAGATTAATGAAAAGATCATAGCACCATGGTATAGTAACACCACTCGCGCCCTAAAAAGAGAAACGCGTAAACTGGAGCGAAAATGGAAACAAACCCAATTAGAGGTCTTTAAAATTGCATGGAAAGAGAGTGCAAGCTGTTACAAAAAGGCACTAAAAGCAGCAAAAGCTGAGCACTTCCGTAACCTCATAGAAAATAACAAAAACAATCCAAGGTTTTTATTTAGTACAATTGCTAAACTAACAAACAAACAGACTCCAGCTGACCTGGGTATTCCGCCGCACCTTGGTAGCAATGAATTCATGAAGTTTTTTTACTGAGAAAATCGAAATAATATGAAACAACATAGCTAAAACCAAACCTCCAAGTGTGTCGAAGAATTAGTTTCAACCGTCACCCAAAAAGAAAAGCTAGAGTGTTTTTTCTCCTATTAACCCAGAAGATTTAATCAAAATTATTGCAACATCCAAACCAACGACGTTCAAAATTATTCAACCCCCAATGCTGTAAATGGTTTTAGGGAATTTAGTGTACATTTGAAATTGTATTCAGAATGAAATCCTACAAGGACTTCTTAAAAAACTATATGCAAATAAAATGACATCAATTAGCTTTGTAATACAGTAGTAAATGTTTCTTTTGTGAATTCTTCATTGACATAATTATTCAACCCCTTAAAGACTTACCACTCTGAAGAACAGAGGTTCAATGAAGTGTTTTCAATCAGGTATTGAAATCACCTGTGGATATCAGGGAGCAGCAATAAAGCCTAATAGGCACCAATTAGGCAGCTTTAAAATGACTGTGATACTCAGCTCCTTCTAGACATTTACTGGTGTGGTTACAAACATGGTGAGGTCAAGAGAATGGTCCAGGAAGACAAGAGAACAGGTGATTACTCTTCACAGGAAGGGCAATGGCTATAAGAAGATTGCAAAGATGTTAAACATACCAAGAGACACCATAGGAAGCATCATTCGCAAATACAAGGCAAAGGGCACTGTTGAAACGCTACCTGGTCGTGGCAGAAAGAAGATGCTGACTTCGACTGCTGTGCGCTACCTGAAGCGTAGAGTGGAGAAAAGTCCCCGTGTGACTGCTGAGGAACTGAGAAAAGATTTGTCAGATGTGGGTACTGAAGTTTCTGCGCCGACAATACGGCGCACCCTGCGTAATGAAGGCCTCCATGCCAGAACTCCCAGGCGCACCCCCTTGCTGTCCCCAAAGAATAAGAAGAGTCGACTGCAGTATGCCAAAAGTCATGTGGACAAACCACAGAAGTTTTGGGATAGTGTTCTGTGGACTGATGAAACAAAATTAGAACTGTTTGGGCCCATGGATCAACGCTATGTTTGGAGGAGGAAGAACAAGGCCTATGAAGAAAAGAACACCTTGCCTACTGTGTCAAACCGACCAAAACAATCAATTTCAGTGGGGGTTGAATAATTTTGAACACAACTGTATCTCATCAAGACCAGATGATTCCATTAAGCTGTCCAAACTGGCAGAGTGCATCGAGGACATAAAACATTGGATTACTAGTAATTTCCTCATTTTAAACTCTAGCAAAACAGAAATATTACTTATAGCACAAAAATCAAGTAAACGGAATATCTCCGATTACAGCCTGCAAATTGAAAGCTGCACTGTTACTCCAACAAATACAGTTAAAGACCTAGGCATTATATTAGACGGCAACCTGTCTTTTAAAAATCACATCTCAAATATCACAAAAAAAGCCTTCTTCCACCTTAGAAATGTTGCCAGATTATGAAATAGTTTGTGTGTTGCAGACGCAGAAAAGCTTATTCATGCATTTGTGACCTCACGGCTTGACTATTGTAATGCTCTACTTAGTGGTTGTCCTGTATCATCGATAAACAAACTACAGTTAGTTCAGAATGCAGCTGCCAGAGTTCTTACTAGGTCAAGAAAATACGATCACATAACCCCAGTTTTATCATCGCTTCACTGGCTACCCATTAACTATCGTATTGATTTTTAATTACTTATAAAGCCCTGAACGGTTTAGCACCTACTTACTTAACCGAGCTTTTATCACGTTACAACCCATCACGCTCTGTAAGATCTCAAAACTTAGGACTTTTGACAACACCTAGAATAACAAAATCCACCAAAGGGGGACGAGCTTTCTCATACGTAGCACCTAAACTCTGGAATAGCCTTCCTGATACTATTCGAGGGTCAGACACACTCTCCCAATTTAAATCTAGATTAAAGACACATCTTTTCAGCCAAGCTTTCACTTAATCCATAGTTAATGAACAGCAGCTACGCTAATTATTCTCTTTATTCTCTTTCCGCCTCTGCCTCGGGATGCCCATCCCGAGGTAGGAAGTTCCACCATGTCCAGACGACCGACAGATGCCCATCCCCAATTTGAGATTACGCCAGCTACAGCTGCAGACTGACTGACCATCCCAGCTCCATCTAAGGCAATTCCACCACCAGCCAAGAGAAATATGACCATCAGACCATCCCAGCTCTGACCACTACATCTACAACCAAGAGCAAAAGACAGACTATTTGTCTTATTAATGCTGAAGTTACAATATTTGGTATTAAATGCTAAACTAAAATCACATAGCACCAGTTTGAGTGCAGCTATGACACGTCAGAGGGGATCTGGCCCTCCCGGTTGAGCCTGGTTTCTCCCGAGGTTTTTTTCTCCATTAATCAATCATTGGAGTTTGGGTTCCTCGCCACAGCAGGGCAGTGTTGGCCTGCTCACCGGGAGACTGCATTCATTCATTTATTTAATTAGAAATTAGATATTATTTATTAGAATGATCTTACTCGTTGTATAAATACCATGCACTGTGCTGTGTTTTAACTTTTCTGTTTTTCCTGTTTGCCCCTGTAAAGCTGCTTTGAAACAATGCACATTGTGAAAAGCGCTATATAAATAAACTTGAATTGAATTGAATTGAATTGAATTGTTCTTTGTTATTAAATACCCGTGTTTACCCCTACTATCTTGTCCTGCCTGTCTCTGCCTGCATATTGGGTTCCCATGCCATGTCTCCCCCTGAGTTTCCTGACAGCCACCTGTGTGTATGTGTGAGGATGCATGCATTGGAGAATCAGATCCAGAATCAACTCCTCAAACAAAGTTTTCGTTATGTTATTATGAAAAGTGTAAAAATGTTTTTTAAAGCTTGTTTTGAAACTATGGCGAAACAAATTAGACGTTGGTGAGCCGTCATAGTCTAATGCTTCCGCACCGCGAGTATCCACTGGTCCCGCATGGGTTTCCTGAATGGGCAAGGCGTTTATGAGTAAAGCTAAGTTTATAGTCGTGTGTAGGACCTACGGCGCAACCTATGGCGTAGCTTACGCAGAGCCGCGTTCCCCATGTGTACCCTACGCCAACTCAACGCGGACCCTACGTGGACCGCAAGCTCTGGGATGGTCTGTTTGAACCCCTCCGTCAGGTAAAAAAACTCTACGATAGAGTCATGCTTCCTCTAATGCATTTCGAATGAATTATCTATGTAAAATATTTGTGCTTTGGTATTAAACATCTCAAATCTGCCTCAAAAGTGACTTTTTAATTGCACCTATCAATGCTAAAGCTTCTCAAACAAGCTGCTTCTGGTAACACAAGCTACACCCGCGTGGACACTGACTCCTAGTGGTCATTGCCGTTTGACGTGGACAACGACGTAGAAGTATAAATGAAAACCGTCACGAGGGCTACGGCATAGTAGGGCTTTATAAGTAATCAGTAAGATTGTAAAGTTAATGGGTTGCTTAATAGGGAACCGGTGAAATGTTGATAGGACCAGGCTTACATTCTCATACTTTTTAGTTCATGTAAGAACTCGAGCTGCTGCATTTTGAACTAGATGGAGTTTTTGTAATAGGCCTACGGGGCAACCACCTAATAGTGCGTTACAATAATCTAGTCTTGATGTCATGGATTAGCTTCTCTGTATCTGATAGTGAGAGCATAAAACGTAGTTTAGATATATTCTTAATTCTTACACCTGGCTCCGCCTTCACACAATGAGGATGTATCAAGAAGGGGAATTGGCCACGTCGAAATGCATTTTCAAAAATGATACGCAGGTGATGGGGATAAACAACTAAAATCCAGTAATGGAGATGAGGTGAGACGGGTGCTGAGGATTATGGGGAATGAAGTCCAGTGTTGACGATGTGCAGAGGGTGAACAGTTACAGTACGCCCCCCCCAAAATGGCGCGACCTTGTGCCGTAACAGATCCAACAGGGAAGGGTGGGTGGGGGTTCAGGAGGGGGGTGTACTTTTGTGGACAAGGAGACAGGGAGACGACCAGGGGGACCAAGGAGCCAAGTGGAGATGGTGGAAGGAGCCAAGGTGGAGATGGAGAGCCGATGAGCCTGGGTGATTGTAAGGATCCAGAGGGCTCTGAAACCTCTGGGTGGTCCCGGACGGAAGCGGCTAGGAGGTATATGGGCGGCCGGATGGGACCGGCTCGGAGGTCTCTGGGCGGCCGGATGGAACCGGCTCGGAGGTCTCTGGGCTGCCGGATGGAACCGGCTCGGAGGTCTCTGGGCGGCCGGACGGAACCGGCTCGGAGGTATCTGGGCGGCCGGATGGGACCGGCTCGGAGGTATCTGGGCGGCCGGATCGGACCGGCTCGGAGGTCTCTGGGCGGCCGGATGGAACCGGCTCGGAGGTCTCTGGGCTGCCGGACGGAACCAACTCGGAGGTCTCTGGGCGGTCGGACGGGACCGGCTCGGAAGTCTCTGGGCGGCCGGACGGGACCGGCTCGGAAGTCTCTGGGCGGCCGGACAGGACCGGCTCGGAAGTCTCTGGGCGGCCGGACAGGACCGGCTAGAAAATCTCTGGGTGAAATCTCTAGAAAAGCTCAGTGCAGCATAAAATTAATTTAATCAAGCCGAAAGTAAAAGACATAAACATGGGCATGGCATGACTGAAAACAAGAAAGTCCATGGTAACGAACAAGGGGTCGGAACAACATTGGAACAAGAGGGAAACAAGGTACACTACAAAACAGGCGAGAGACAAACAGGATCATGACATCATCTTCTGGATCAGCATTAAACCATCTGAACATGTGTAGAGCATGGTACATCAAGAATGCACAGAAAAATTAAAAAAGACTATTTGTCATCATCTACACACTGTTCACGCCTCAACTAGACTCCAAGCGGAACGTCTAGCGAGAAAGAGCTACAAATAAGCTCCACCCATTTGCTCTGCAGCGAATAGCCTCTCTGCTTCGCACCACTTGGAAAGATGGGGCACAGTCACAGACAATTTGAGGTAATGGCAGAATGCAAACACTGAACATTCAAACATAAAATGAATGTGAATGTTCCTGAATATGTAATCGTGCATAAAGGGTTGACGCTTGTGTCAATCACTTAAATACATGTCGGCTAATTTGTGGTTCAGTGAAGCATTTTTTAATTTTGTTTCCGCTACTGTTAACAGTGTTTATTATAACCGATTAATTTCATATTATTTGCATTAACATCTGGACACCACTTATTTTAGCAATACTTGTTTTAACGTAAGGGGTTATTCAGGTCTAAGTGTGCATACAATTATTTTAATTCATGACTTGGAGATGAACAACCACCCGAAGCTCACATACTGTATGTGAAATCAGGAAGGAGTGTTTAATGCACAACTAGGCATGTATTACCCTGATTATCAGTATTTGAGCAACACTTGACATTATTATTTATTATCTTTATTTATTTTATTATATTATTGTCTTTTTGCACAAAGGACTCGGCTGTGATGAAACAGATTTTGCTCACTGTGACTGAGTTGAGGAGTACCGAACCCACAAAGTTCACCACAGGTCACAAGAGTGAACGAGATAATATATTGTTCATCCTCTTCTTTGCTTACTCCAGCTTTAATCATGGTAGAATGGCCTACAGTAAACTAGCGGTACTGTTTAACGTGTTGACAATATGTCATATAGTTAAAAATATTATTTGATTCGTTGGACTTTAAAATGTCCTGCATGTCCAAAAATTGAAGAGAGACGATTTCTAATCAAACTGAGGTTTATTAATCAGATTATATTAAAATACAGCGCGCTGGGTTGTCAGACAAAACTCCTCACTCCTCTCACAAGCCAACGACCCAGAGTCCAAAAATCACACAGTATATATTGGTATGTCACGACGATCTATCTTCTGCAGGGGCCTTGTTTCCACCAATCCCAGAAGTCTTCTTTGTCTCCTCTTTCACACACATTCCTGTTGCAAAGCACATCAAATTTCACAATAAAAGCGGTTTCGGACACTTTCATTTGTAAGTGATTTAACGGTTGCAAGCAGGGGCGATTCTAGGTTTTCAATATTAGGGGGGCTCAGCCATGGGCGCCGTAAAGGGGTGGAAGGTTAGGACGATTCTAAGGGCCCAGCCTGATTTAGGGCCCAGATGAGCAGACCCCCTTTTTATTTTCCTATTTCTTTTCTTTTTTATACATACATTAAATGTGCTAGGGGCCCTCGTGCACTAAATGTGTATTTTGTCCGTTTTGACGATAGATTTAATATTTAAAAAACAAATAATGTATTTACTGTTTCAGTCACACCCCTCCCTGCTCCCTCACAATGGTTCATTCCACCTGCGCTGTCCGAGCTACGATCAATAGTGTAGCGTCTTTTGTTAATTGGACTTGTTATGATGCAGCGCAGACAGTGACACACGCAGACATGTCACATGAAAAGTCAGGGCATCAAAAACGTTAAGAAAAGAAGGAAAGAGAAGACAGAGAACGCCAAAGTCGACAGTATGTCACACAGTTTTTCAAAAAGAAAGGTAGCTTGACCTAATCCTGTATTCCAAAACTTATTTTTGTTGCTACATGACCTGCTTTTATCTAGCTATCTTAGTAAAATAATTACTGAATTATGAACACAGAATCAGCGGCTGCTGCACACCCACGTCCTCCTTCCCCCACGTCCCACGTCCCCGTCTTAATCAGCCGAACAAGGTGAGCCTGAGCGCGAAACTTCGCGAAAATTTTAGCCTCTAAACACGTCTTATCTACTGTGTTCGCCACATGATGATAACTTTGCAAAACAAAAAGTAATCTACACGCTTCAAAAATTACAAAATCAGTTTGCCGGTGTGTGTCGTGTGTTCTGTGAAGTGACAGTGCTGCTGCTACGATCGATGCTGTCAAACTTGACATTCTTAATATGAATAAAATGCCCCAGAAAAAAATTATATAAAATTGAATAAAATGTGTCTCTACTGTAGCTGATGTTTCCTGATTGAGCAGTTTGACCCAGCTGAAGCTTGTTCATGTAAAGTATATGTCAATATGTGTACATAATGTTCTGTTGTGCTTGCAAATGCAATTGAGATAATAAATGTTCTCCCTTTTATGTAAACAAGTACATATTTCTATATTTTTTTCTTGTTTTTGTAGGCTTTGTACTCATCGTTAAACATTTTAACTATGCAATGTGCTAATTATCTTTTTTTTAACTATACAGGGCATGTTTATTGGGTTAAATTTTATCTGTAAAAAATGTAGGGGGCCCGGAAATTTTGGTTTCCATAGGGCCCAGAATTTCTGGCGGCACCCCTGCTTGCACAACAAGGCTTAGTAAAAATATAAAAATTAAGGATTAAAGATTATCATTAACAATCTAATAGCATTTGAAATGTTGTAGGAAAAACAAAGTTGTCGCGTCCTTTATCCAGCTCTATCCTCTTAGCACTTGTCAGGTCACCGCTTCCCATTCTCAGCTCTGCCATCAGGTCTGGGCATGAACTGCATCCTGCGGTAACCTTGGAACAAAGAGACAAGACTGGCTGAGAGTAGAGTACTGTTCTGCACTCTTTGATGCAACAAGTGCATCATTTGTTGTTGGATGTGTTCCTGGTTCCGGTTGATCTAGATAATGCAGCCTAAATCCTCTGAGGATTAATATTATGGAGGTGTAGTGTATGCAAGATTAAAAAGATGAGTCTTTAGTCTAGATTTAAACTGACAGAGTGTGTCTGCCTCCCGGACCGTGCAGGGAAGAATATTCCAAAGTTTAGGCGCTAGATAAGAAAACGATCTACCACCTGCACTTGATTTTGAAATTCTAGGTATTACCAACTGACAGGACCCCTTAGAGCGTAATGTACGTGGAGGTCTGTAATACAATAGAAGTTCATTCAAATACTGCGGCGCTAGACCATGTAGGGCTTTATAGGTAATAAGCAAGATCTTAAAGTTAATGCGATGCTTTATAGGTAACCAGTGCAAGGTTGACAGAACCGGGGTTATATGCTCATACTTTTTTGTACGTGTAAGAACTCGAGCTGCCGCGTTTTGAACCAGTTGCAGTTTTTGTAATAGGCCCGCAGGGCAACCACCTAGAAGTGCATTACAGTAATCTAGTCTTGATGTCATGAATGCATGAATTAATTTCTCTGCATCTGAAAGTGACAGTATATGACGTAATTTAGATATATTCTTAAGATGGAAAAATGCAATTTTACCGGTGTTTGCGACATGGCTTTCAAATGAGAGAGTACTGTCGAATACAACGCCAAGATTCTTAGCTGATGACGAGGATTTTATGGAGCATCCGTCAATCGTTAAGCAGTATTCTTGGTTGTTACGCATAGCAGTTTTCGGTCCAGTAAGTAACACTTCTGTTTTGTCCGAGTTTAGTAGTAAAAAATTGTTACTCATCCACATTTTTAAGTCAACTATGCAATCCTTTATTCGATGAAACTTCTGGGTTTCATGAGGCATCGAGGAAATATAAAGTTGAGTATCATCAGCATAACAGTGAAAGCTAATTCCGTGTCGCTTTATTATATCTCCTAGAGGTAGCATGTATAATGCGAAGAGCAGGGGTCCAAAGACTGAGCCCTGTGGTACACCGTACTGGACTTGTGATTTGCGGGACACCTCATTGTTTATTGCTACAAATTGAAAACGGTCGGATAAATAAGACTTAAACCATTTCAATGCTATTCCGTTAATGCCAACGTAATTTTCGAGTCTATGTAGAAGTATGCTGTGGTCAATGGTGTCAAATGCAGCACTGAGGTCTAGCAGCACCAATAACGAAATACAGCCACGGTCAGACGCTAAAAGCAGATCATTTGTAACTCTGATCAAAGCAGTCTCTGTACTGTGACATGCTCGAAATCCAGACTGGAATTCATCATTAATGTCATTCCTTTGGAGGAAGGAGCATAATTGAGTTGAAACTACTTTTTCCAGAACTTTAGATATAAAAGGTAAATTCGATATAGGCCTGTAATTCCCTAGTTCTTTAGGGTCGAGTTTGGGTTTTTTTAAAAGAGGCCTTATAACAGCCACCTTAAATGCTTTAGGCACATGTCCTAATGTCAGAGATGAGTTAATAATACTAAGAAGAGGATCTATAATTTCTGGGAGCATTTCTTTCAGTAGTTTTGTAGGTATAGGGTCTAGCATGCATGTTGATGATTTAGATGATCTAATGATTTTAGACAGTTCATCGTGATCTACTGTAGAAAATAATTGCAATTTCTCCTTAGGGGTGCTGTAGTTAGTTTGTTCAGCGGATTTCACTACAGGTTGCATTGTTATGATTTTTTCTCTTATATCTTGGATTTTACTCGTGAAGTAGTTCATAAATTAATCACTGTTATGCTGATAATCAGAATCTGACGTGGATGACAACTTATTTTTTGTTAATTTAGCCACGGTGTTAAATAAGAACCTAGGGTTGTGATGGTTTTCCTCTATTAGTGTTGAAAAGTAGGCGGATCTAGACGTTTTTATTGCATTCCTGTAATTTCGAGTACTATCCTTCCATGCTATACGAAATACCTCTAAATTCGTTTTCTTAAAGTTGCGCTCCATTTTACGGGATGCCTTTTTTAGAGTCTGAGTGTGTTCATTATACCACGGTGTTGGGCTGCTATTTTTAATTTTCTTTAAACGCAGAGGAGCAACTGTGTCTAATATTTCCGAGAAAGTAGAGTTAAAATTTTCAATAGTAGTGTCAAAATCGTCAACGTTATTACTCATGCTAGATATTTTAGACAATTCAGGCAGATTATCGAGAAACGCATCTTTGGTAGTTGAAGTGATCGTTCTACCATATTTGTAACAAGGAGTTTGATTTGCAGCCGTAGGCCAGTGAAGCAAACATAATATCAGATGATGATCCGAAATATCTTCACTCTGCTGAACGATTTTAACATCGTCCACATTTATACCATAAGAAAGTATTAAATCTAAAGTATGATTACGAAGGTGAGTGGGTCCTGACACATGTTGACTAACGCCCATGGAGTTAAGAGTGTCTTTGAAAGCCAGTCCCAAGGCATCTGTATCATTGTCTACATGGATATTAAAGTCACCGACGACAAGGACTCTATCTGCGGCCAGTACTAGTTCTGATAAGAACCCACCAAAATCTTTAATAAAATCTGTGTGGTGCCCTGGAGGCCTATATACAATAGCTAGAATAAATTTTAAAAATGTTTTGTCCTTAGTATTAGGTGTCGATACGTGAAGTACCATGACTTCAAAAGAATTGTATTTAAAATTAGACTTCTGAGAGGTAATAAAAGAATTCTTGTAAAGTGCAGCGACACCTCCCCCTCTACCTTTTAGACGAGGCTCGTGTTTATAGTAATAATCATGGGGAACAGATTCATTTAGAGTAATAAAATCATCTGGCTTTAGCCATGTTTCTGTCAAACAAAGCATGTCTATTTTATGATCGGTTATCAAATCGTTAACAAAAAGTGCTTTATTTGAGAGAGATCTAATATTAAGCAATCCGAGTCGTAACAGCTGATTATCTGTATTTTGTTCATGTTTGATTTGTTTAACGTTTATTAAATTACTTTCAAGAGGTTTACGCAATATCTTATGTTTGCTAATCCGGGGGACAGACACAGTCTCTATTTTATGTTGTTTGTAAGAAGGGATTATTACATGTTGTATATTTTGTGTATTCTGTAACGCGAGACGGCAAGCAGACAGTTGGTTAAGCCATTCTGTCTCCTTCCTGACCTGGGCCCTAGGCAGTCAGACTTTAGCATTATTAAGACTGTGTGCCAAATTTCTAGAGAGGAGGGAAACCCCATCCCAGGAGGGATGGAGACCATCTCGTTTCAACAGGTCAGGTCTGCCCTCAAAACTCTTCCAGTTATTTATAAAATCTATATTATTCTGCAGGCACCACTCAGACAGCCAGCCATTTAATGATGATAATCTGCTATAAATCTCATCACCACGGTAAGCAGTAAGGGGGCCAGAGAATATTACAGTGTCTGACATCGTTTTTGCGAGCTATTCTCAAAGTTAGGTTGGGAGCTGGGTCTATACTACGCAAGCTATGATGACTTTCACCTTGATATTTTAGCGCGGATGTATACCAGCTTAACTGCACTGTACGGGGCGAGAACGAGATTTTTCAACTCGCGTGATTCGCGGAAGCAGAAGCCGCCTCATCATCTCATAACCAGGGCTTCATTCGAGCGATTCGCGCAGCAAGTAGGTCTATTGGCTCTTTGCATTAACATATAAATCACTCGCGCTTGACATGCCATTCGCGTTTGGTCTGAACACAACATAACGTTACTGTGAAATTACCGCATCAAACGTGACGTGCTAACATGGATGCAGCTATGAAGCCGCCGGGTTTGCTTCAGGGAATATTAATTTTTAAGAAGCTTCCCAATAGAAACATCGACAAGACTAAGGTTGTTTGCACCTTGTGCAATGCGGAATTGGTTTAAAAAAAACACTTTCTCTCAACAGGTAGTGGTCTAGCTTTAGTTGAAACCAGTAACTTTGTATTGAGATCTAATGTATTATGGCTCCTGTATGACAGGTCGCTTGTTGCTCCCTCACTCTTTGTAAGTCGCTTTGGATAAAAGCGTCTGCTAAATGACTAAATGTAAATGTACTGTAGGAGCTCTTCCAGTCTCAAGTACCACCTAAATGAAAATCATCCCTTAGCTAATGCGGAAGTAAACACGAGTACATCTTATTGAACATAACTTATTTTCATCACCAATTATCATAGTAGAACAGCTTTCTCAAGCAGTTTGAGATGCATTTTGGAAACAGGAGATGAGCCCCTGGTCTAATGCGCCACCTGGCTTGAGAAACCCGTTCTCAAAGACTTACTTTTAGTCATTATTTGGGTAGCACACATATTCTGAATGCCTTCGGCAGAATTTAAATGAGCCATTTTAATCTAGATTAATCTAGATTAATTCCAAGATTAATCTAGATTAATCTAGATTAAAAAAATTAATCTATGCCCACCACTAGTTTTTATTCACTGCTGGATTCCTTAACTCCACCTCACTTCAATTATATCCTTTTTTGTGATGCTTATACGGATAAATTATTTAAAAATAATGACTACGTTTTGACAAAGATGTAATTTTTTTACGTTTAAATATTTAAGTCTATGAGATGGTAAAAAGTTTAAGCATCTGTCATTTGTTTTTGTTTTCTTAGTGTAGGTGTTGACTCTTTGCTCTTGAGTATGTGAACATAACAGCTTTCCCTGGCTATATGAATGTACATCTTATTACAATGTTTTAGAAATTATTCTGATTTACACATTAAAGCCAATTGATCACAAATAGTCTTTTTTAATTTTTCTGTGCATTCTTGATGTACCATGCTCTACACATGTTCAGATGGTTTAATGCTGATCCAGAAGATTTTTTTTATATTATTAAGCATATTTTAATGAAACTGATATTGACAGATATCAAACAGTTATACAAGCTATTAAATATTGGCTGTCCACGATTTTGCAGCTCACACTTTTTGGGGGGAAATAAATTACCCAATAAAATCATATTATTATTAAATTGCTATTTATGTTTTTATATTATTCACTCTTTACTCCCCGATAATTTATAATTTGTATCAAATGTATCTATTTTTTTCTGTGTTCTAAATATCAATTTCAATAACTTACATAACAAATCACATTCAGCAAGTACCTAAAAATAAGAAGTAAGTGCCATAGGAAAACAGAGTGGCAGAACATAAAATGGAAAATAAAATGGAAAATGGAGAGGAGTGCTGACCCTTCCAACCCAGCAGGATGCCAGTAGCTGTGGCGTCATTGTCACCATGATATGTGAAGTAATGCAAAGTAATATGTGAAATATAATGTGACTTCACTGCTTGATTTGCAACGCAGAGCAGCGGACCTTCCCCCATTGAGAGCGGGCTTCCCCTCGGCGTTTCGGCATAGAGCCACAAACCTATAGAGTAAAGGCCCCTTTTAGGGCCGCTTTTTTCCCATAGCCAGGGGCATGTCTTGTAGCTGTGTCCTGGGTTGCGAAAGACTCATCCCTGAGTCAGATGGCGGTCGACCGTCCCATCGCGGGCAGGCTTGGAAAAGGGATGAGGACGAAGTGTCTGTCTATTCGTCGGACAGCTACCTTATGGCATCAGATGCAGAAGGCTCCTCCGATCTCCCGTCTTCGGTCGGTCGAGGTCAAGAGGAGTCCGAAGCTGAGATGTCAGCCATGCTAACCCGAGCGGCCGTGAGCATTGGGCTGTCGTGCGGTACACCACCTTCACCCAAGCACTCGCGGCTGGATTCTTGGTTTCTGGGGTTGGGGCGAGACCAAAGGCCGCACCCCGCCCGGGTATCTTTTATCCCGGAGGTGCATGAGGAGCTATCGAAGTCCTGGAATGCGCCCTTCTCTACGCGTTCTAGACTCGGTAGCTCTGTAGCTGTCACTTCCCTGGAGGGCGGAGCGGCTAGAGGATATGTTGACATCCCCCAGGTGGAGCGGGCTGTCGCGGGACACTTGTGCCCGCATACGGCGGCCACCTGGAGGAGTCGAACTAGACTCCCGTCCAAGGCTTGTAAGCTCTTCTCGACACTACAGGTGATTGTACGCCTATAAGTGGCAGCTCTTTGCGTCCTGGTGTTCTTCCCGCGGGGAGAACCCACGGAATTGCCGGATCGGGTCCGTGCTGGCCTTTCTACAGCAAAGACTAGAGAGTAACCTCTCCAAATCCACGCTGAAAGTGTACGTTGCCGCTATTGCCGCACATCACGATCTCGTGCAGGGTAAGTCTTTGGGTTGGCACGACCTGGTCAACAGGTTCCTCAGGGGCGCGAGAAGGGTGAACCCACCTCGACCGCACCTCTTGGAACCTCAATGTGGTCCTTCAGGGCTTTGGTACGGCCCCTTTCGAGGCCCTCGGTGACGCCACTCTTCCTCTTATTTCGCTGAAGACTGCGCTCCTGTTGGCGCTCGCTTCCATCAAGAGGGTTGGGGACCTCCAGGCATTCTCCGTGTCCCAGAATTGCCTAGAACTTGGGCCTGGCGACTCTCACGTGATCCTGAGACCCAGGCCCGGCTACGTGCCCAAGGTTCCCACTACTCCCTTCAGGGACCAGGTGGTGAACCTCCAGGCGCTTCCCCCTTGGTATGAAGACCCAACCTCCGATGTGCTGTGTCCGGTACGCACCTTGCGCCTCTACCTAGACCGCACACAGGACCTGAGAAGGTCCGAGCAGCTGTTTGTCTGTTTCGGGAGACAGCACCAGGGGATGGCTGACTCCAAACAGAGATTGGCAGACTGGATCGTGGACACCATCTCCATGGCATACCATTCCGAAGATCGCCCGTGCGCTCTTGCAGTGAGAGCCACTCCACTCGGAGTATGGCCTCCTGCTGGGCACTGGCCAAAGATGCCTCTCTGGCACATATTTTTCAAGCTGAGGGTTGGGCTACGCCCAGCACCTTCGCGTGGTTCTATAACCTGTCATCTCCTACAGGAGACCATGTCTGTATTCCACATGTTACCTCCCGTACGGCAGGATGTGGTCTCCGTAACGCACTCTCCAAGAGGAGAGCAGTGTTCTTTCCCAGTGCGACGGCTCCAGATGGCGCCTCACTACAAGCCGAACTCCCTGTCGGTGATGACTGTCAGTACAGGCTTTGCAGTATGTCCACTACTATTCACTGGAAGGTTACATCTCGCTGCACCGCTCACTTGTGACTCGCTAGCCTAGTCAGTGTCGCTCAGCTCGAGGTCGTAATACGGCTCAGCGCCGTATCTTGACACAACGTCGAGAGACCGACTGAAGGGGAATGTCTCGGTTATGTCTGTAACCGTCATTCCCTGATGGAGGGATGTCTTCATGCCACAACGCTTTGCCGATCCGCTGGAAGGAGCACCGCTCAGGTTCCTCAGCACAAAGGTTGATAAATGACTGCCGCCATCTTCCTTTTATACCCGTATGTAAGGGGCGGAGACTGGCGTAGGCAGGCCATACGTCAATCCCCATTGGCATTTTTATTTTTATCTCGGAGATGATAGGTTCTCAGAATCAAACGCAAGTCTGTCTCTCAACACAACGTCTAACCCTCCATCAGGGAACGAAGGTTACAGACCTAACCGAGACGTTTCTTACTTCTTATAATCTGAGAAACCTAGTTTCGCCACAAAGAACCTTTTGTGAAATAGAAAGATTTTTGTGGAACCAGAAGGTTATTCTATGACATTTAATTATCTTTTGAAGCACCTGTTTTTCAAAGAGTGTATTCTAAAGTAGCTTTAACAAAACATGTTGAGGAAAATCATTTTTAACTAATCTTCAGACAAAACACCTATTCATTATGATCACCTAGTAAAATTAATTTAAATAAGAAAGATTTCAGGAATGTCAAAATTTAGAGCAAATTACATACCGGACAACACAATATGTTGTGGGCTGGGCTAATCAATATTTCCAGGTTAGCAAACGCAATCAAACATTAAAAACAGTAAATAAAACTCAGGAAATCAAAGAGAGTAATATTAACAATAGAATTTATTATGACCCTTTTTGGCTAAATTCTTCTACACATTGGTTAGTATAATATCTCTATTAGCACTGAAGGTTGTCTGGTAAATTTTATCCACATATAAGTTACAGACAGCTTCTGCCACAAACACAAAGGGGTCTTATAATCATTACTATGTCAGAGTCTAATATCTTGAATTTATTATTGAACTGTAAGGTGGTGAAAACATGTTAAAAAAGAAGAATCACCAACCACTGACCCAATGGCGGAGTCCAAGTGGCATGGTGAAGGCATGCGCGCGTTCTGTCTTTTCAGCGGTCTGGGTTGAAATGAGCTTTCTCCGCAGGGTGGCTGGGCGATCCCTTAGAGATAGGGTGAGAAGCTCGGTCACTCGGGAGGAGCTCAGAGTAGATCCGCTGCTCCTCCACATCGAGAGGGGCCAGCTGAGGTGGCTCGGGCATCTTTTCCGGATGCCCCCTAGACGCCTTCCCGGGAAGGTGTTCCGGGCATGTCCCACCGGGAGGGGACCCCGGGGAAGACCTAGGACACGCTGGAGGGACTATGTCTCCCGGCTGGCCTGGGAACACCTAGGTGTCCCCCCGGAAGAGCAGGAGGAAGTGTCTAGGGAGAGGGAAGTCTGGGCATCCCTGCTTAGACAACTGCCCCCGCGACCCGGCCCCGGATAAGCGGAAGAAAATGGATGGATGGATGGATAATACAATGGACTGTACAAAGACAAAACATGTCTTCAGTGTTTAGTTTTCAAAGACAATTAGGGCCCTATCTTGCACCCAGCGCAATTGACTTTGTACACCGACGCATGTGTCATTCCTATTTTGCACCCGCGCAAAGCGTGCTTTTCCCTCCACAGAAGCACGTCGCTAAACTAGTGAATGAACTTGCGCTCCCTGGGCGGTTCAGCGCAAAAAAGGAGGCGTGAATCGGCGCAAACAATCCCTGGTGCTATTTTGCTGTTCCATTAAAAAATTGCGCCACTGACCAGAAAAAACCTAGTCTAAAGTCAGTGGCGCGTTGCGCGTTGTTCATTATGCTATTTTAAGGGCGCATGCTTGACCATAATGTATAGCGTGCACAACGCACATACACTTTGCTCATGTAATCTACACAGATGCAACAGTTATTTTTGGAAATCATAAATTGTGTCACTAAAAAAATATTAACACATGAGATGACGGAAATCATTGTGGTGTCCTCTGCTGGCGTCTCTCCTGAGTAGATCCACCTCCCGTAACACGGCGTGCCCGATTGATGCTGGCAAGCTTGGACTTTCCCCGTCTTCTGATGTCATCGTAGCGCTTGCGGCACTGGTGCGACGACCTGGGGATGCCAGCTGATGAAACAATTGTGGCTATTTCCTCCCACGTCTGTTTAACCGACGCTATTTTGGGTGGGTTTCTCCCATCCCCATACAACACAACTTCTCTGTCTTTCACTGCTCTTACAAGAACATCAGTCTCCTCGGCTGTGAACCGCTCATGGCGTGCGCCTGGTAAATACGCCATAATAATAGCAATCCATAATGGAACTTGCGCACCTGCTTTTAAAGGGAATGTTGGATGACGCTCTGATTGGTTTATTCCCCGTTACGCCCAAACCACACCTATGAATAATGAAGCTACTTCAGACCAACCCATTTTAGATTTGCGCCGGGCGCAAGAGCCATTTATCCCGCCGGGAAAATAGCAACAGCGCCGAGACCCGCCCACAAAGTTACTTGCGCTTTGCGCTTTGACACTTGCGTTTCAGATCGTTAAAATAGGGCCCTTAGGGTGAATTAATAACATTTGGTGTTTAATTTTCCTTGTAGGGTCAAATTTAAATTATGCATTTAGTATTAATAAAAATATACATAAATAACAAATACATGCATGCTAAATATAATTTAAAATATTTATAAATTTGAATGCCGTATCTGCTGCACCAAATTAAAATATGTTAAGCTAATATCGGGTTAATTTTTTACATATTTTTTATGGTTCGATGAGGCCAATAACTGTGCCATGTGTTCATTGGCAAAACCACTACACATGGGTGAGTTTTTTTTCCTTTCACATTTCAGTGTCATTTCACATTTTGGTCTCATTTTTTAGTCAGTGCTGGTGTAGTAAAGGCTGAATATGAAGGATAAATTAATACAATTAAATTAATTTGTAATCTGAAGATATTTATAATTTCATTGAAATTTTACCATTCCACTGTAGATCCAATGTGACTGTTGTGACAGGTGGTTCCATGAACAGTGTCTTGGATTGAGCACACAGCTGGAATTGAAAGCTATGCTCTTCTAAATGTCTTTGAAACCAATAAGATTGTCATAAAACTGTCTGAATATTTTAATGAGCAACAAGAAAAGATTGTGTACGTGAATTCTAAAAACAGCATACTGTATATAGGAAATTTTGGGGGGGGGTTATTTAAAAACGTATCCTGATATTGTTTGAGTGGCAATCTGATTTTGTCATGGTTTCACCTCTCCTTGTCAGGTATTTCTTGGTTTAGAGGTGGAATCATACAGAATCCTCTGTTTCATGTGGGAGAGAGACGATTTCATCTCTCTCTTGTCTCGTCATCGTTCCTACCCTCCTGTTTCCAAGTTTGTGTTAATTAGCTTTCCTTGAGTGTAATCCCTTGCACCTGTTCCCTCTTGTTACCTCTTCCTATAAGAGTCCTCATGTTTCTTTGTCTTGTGCGCGTTCATTGTACTTGTATGCTGTTGTAAACTGTACCTTGTCTGTTTGCTATACGTTTACCTTGCCCGTGTCTCACCTTAGCCTGTATGCATTTTGCTGTCTGGATGTTCCTTGTTCCTGGTTCGTTTTCCTATTGTCTTGTAAATTTAGTTTAGTGTTTGTTCCTAGTGTTTGCTTTTGTAGTTTAGTCAGTCTTTGTTCTTGTCTTTATTTATACATATATATTCCTGTCCTGTTTGCCCCCTCGTGGGTTTTTGTTTTGGTCATTTTATAGTCTCGTTATTTGTTAATAAATCAGTGTTAACCCCTCAACCTTCTGTGTCTGCCATTTGCCTGCCTGCACTTGGGTTCTGCTCACACCGTCCGTGACAGATTTAGTTTATTTTTAATCCCCATCTGAACATAGAGAAAATATCAGTCTATATAGGATATTGAGGGGACTTTTATTAAAAAACTCCACATCAGAATATCCTGATATTGTTTGAGTGCCAATCTGAGATGGTGTACTATGATTCTGAGGTGAAATCATTTTCTAGAAACAGGTAGTTTATTTGTAATCCCTATCTGAACATAGAGAAAAAACAGTCTATATAGGATATTGAGGGGACTTATATTAAAAAACTCCACATCAGAATATCCTGATATTGTTTGAGTGCCAATCTGAGATGGTGTACTATGATTCTGAGGTGAAATCATTTTCTAGAAACAGGTATTTTATTTTTACTTTTCATCTGAAGATAGAGAAAAAGCTTCCTATATATGATATTTAGGGGACTTTTATTAAAAAAACTCCACATCAGAATGTCCTGATATTGTTTGAGTGTCAATCTGAGATGGTGCACTATGATTCTGAGCTGAAATCACTTTCTAGAAACAGGTAGTTTATTTTTAATCCCTATCTGAACATAGAGAAAAAAACTGTCTATATAGGATATTGAGGGGACTTTTATTAAAAAACTCTACATCAGAATATCCTGATATTGTTTGAGTGCCAATCTGAGATGGTGTACTATGATTCTGAGGTGAAATCATTTTCTAGAAACAGGTAGTTTATTTTTAATCCCTATCTGAACATAGAGAAAAAAAGTCTATATAGGATATTTAGGGGACTTTTGTTAAAAAACTCCACATCAGAATATCCTGATATTGTTTGAGTGCCAATCTGAGATGGTGTACTATGATTCTGAGGTGAAATCACTTTCTAGAAACAGGTAGTTTATTTTTAATCCCTATCTGAACATAGAGAAAAAACAGTCTATATAGGATATTGAGGGGACTTTTATTAAAAAACTCCACATCAAAATGTCCTGATATTGTTTGAGTGTCAATCTGAGATGGTGCACTATGATTCTGAGCTGAAATCACTTTCTAGAAACAGGTAGTTTATTTTTAATCCCTATCTGAACATAGAGAAAAAAACTGTCTATATAGGATATTGAGGGGACTTTTATTAAAAAACTCCACATCAGAACATCCTGATATTGTTTGAGTGCCAATCTGATATGTTGTTCTATGATTCTGAGGTGAAGTCACTTTCTAGAAACAGGTAGTTTATTTTTAATCACTATCTGAACATAGAGAAAAAAAGTCTATATAGGATATTGAGGGGACTTTTATTAAAAAACTCCACATCAAAATGTCCTGATATTGTTTGAGTGTCAATCTGAGATGGTGCACTATGATTCTGAGCTGAAATCACTTTCTAGAAACAGGTAGTTTATTTTTAATCCCTATCTGAACATAGAGAAAAAAACTGTCTATATAGGATATTGAGGGGACTTTTATTAAAAAACTCCACATCAGAACATCCTGATATTGTTTGAGTGCCAATCTGATATGTTGTTCTATGATTCTGAGGTGAAGTCACTTTCTAGAAACAGGTAGTTTATTTTTAATCACTATCTGAACATAGAGAAAAAAAGTCTATATAGGATATTTAGGGGACTTTTGTTAAAAAACTCCACATCAGAATATCCTGATATTGTTTGAGTGCCAATCTGAGATGGTGTACTATGATTCTGAGGTGAAATGCTTTTCTAGAAACAGGTAGTTTATTTGTAATCCCTATCTGAACATAGAGAATAAACAGTGTATATAGGATATTGAGGGGACGTTTATTAAAAAACTCCACATTAGAATATCCTTATATTGTTTGAGTGCCAATCAGAGATGGTGTTCTATCATTCTGAGGTGAAAACACTTTCTAGAAACAGGTAGTTTATTTTTAATCCCTATCTGAACATAGAGAAAAAACTTCCTATATAGGATATTGAGGGGACTTTTATTAAAAAACTCCACATCAGAATGTCCTGATATTGTTTGAGTGTCAATCTGAAATGGTGCACTATGATTCTGAGGTGAAATCATTTTCTAGAAACAGGTAGTTTATTTTTATTTTTCATCTGAAGATAGAGAAAAAACTTCCTATATAGGATATTTAGGGGACTTTTATTAAAAAAACTCCACATCAGAAAGTCCTGATATGGTGTATGAAAAATTACCTATTTGTCAGTTATGGTCACCCATATGAGTCTGTCTCTTTAAACACTAGGCCACAACTGGCCCACTAGGTCAAAACCAACCACCAGAATGCCTTAGCAACGCCCTAGCAACCAGCCAAAACGCCACACAAACTGCATAGCAACACTCTTATAACCACCAAAATACCTAATCAACTGCCTAGAAATCAATCAAAACATTATAGAAACTGAATATTAACCCTTTAACGTCGTCTCTCGTTGCCCTAGCAACATCACTTGCAACCGTTAAAACACTTACAAATGAGAGAGTCGAAACCGCTTTTATTTTGAAATTTGTCGTCCCGCGCTCCTACCGCAATCTTTCATATATGCGCGCAGAGAAAACCAATGTGAGGGCTGGCTTGACCGACGTTTTCAAAGTGGAGGCTGGCCTGACCGCAGTGCTTTCTGGCTCATGTTAGCTACCTAATCTGCTTATGTTAGCGAAGTCCAATTGGGACTAATGTTAGATTTGGTAACGTTAAACATGATTAGACAAACGTTTGCAGTTCATGATAACATTTCAATTTCATTGCACCAGAATTTGAAAAAACTCTCCAAATTAAACTGTTTTCAATCGAGATGCAGAAGGAGGACACACAAGGGCAAACAAAACGTCCTCATATCCCAAAATCAAAGTACAGTGAGCAGCAGGGGCAGACTGGGAAGGCTTCAAAGAAAAGGTAACTGACTGCACCAATTGATGCTTTACTTAAAGTTATCTCCCCCTCTCTCTCTCTTGTTTCTTAATGTGTAGGCATGTGTGTAGGTTTGTTGTGTCATCTATGATGATTTCATGTGCTTTGTTAACAAGATGTATGTGCAAGGTGGTGTAACTTAAGTTAATAAGAGTTGGGCTAAAAGTCAGTCTGTCTCTCTCTGTCTCAGAAGGTTGACAATAAAAAAGGGAGGGGCTTCAAAATATAAGCACCAGGAGGGTGAGAAGCAGGAGGAGGGTCATGACATACTTTCAAAGAACAAGGTACACTACCAGTCTGCATCCTGTGTGTGTGGTGTTACACTTCATTCATGATGAGTATGATTTTTATTGGGGATAAGGGAATCTTATTTGTATAGCGCTTTTCACGAGACACACAAGTCACACCCAAAGCGCTTCACACATGAAAGGGAGGTTCATTCACTCCATGCTGATGGTGGTAAGCTACAATTGTAGCCACAGTTTCCCATGGGTTAGACTGACAGAAGTGAGGCTGCTAACATCTGCGCCAACGGTCCCTCTGACCACCACCAACCATTCACACATAGGGATTGGGTGAAGTGTCTTGCCCAAGTGCCTTGTTTGCACCTGCAGGAGCCGGGATTCAAACCCCGACCTTCCATCATGGGACGATCCGCTCTCCCGTTACACTGTACTTGTTATATGTGTATTGACAATAAATTGAATCCAATCCAATCCCATCTGTGCCACTGTCGCCATTAAATTGCATTTTCTTTTTCCTCTGTTTCTCCCCCTCCCTCCGAAGGTTTGCATGAAGAAGAGATGTTCTTCTAAATGCAACCACGAGGAGAAGGCAACAAACAAGGTACACTACCAGTCTGCCAACAACTGCAAAAGTTGTTCTTTATTTGTGATTTAAGCAAACCAAAAGACGTGTGAGTGGCAAAATTTTCTTATCCAAGAATTTTCTCTGCTTTGGATGCACATGATTGACCGTGTGACTGTTAACAATGCAGTCCCCATGACGGACATGTGCATATGAAAGAACGATGCTGCAAAAAAAAGGGGGGTGAAGTTTCCAATTAGAATTTCTTTCAGATTTAGCAGAATCCAATCAGAATCTTCCAATTGACGTGTTTACATGACGCATTTTTTATTATGATCAGCCCTTTATCCAAAATATGTGGCCAATTGCAGCTGTACTGCAAGCACTTTGGGTTCCTGTTGAAGCACTATATTATTATTATTATACTGTCTTATTATTTTTGTCTTCTCTAGATGCTACATTGAAGAAGCGGCCAGCAGCCACCCGAGGGCAGATAGGCACGTCTATCAATTCGAAGCTCACGGAGCTGAGAAGATCATCAAGATAATTTTTTGTCTTATTTTTGTTCTTGTACTATTTGATTGTTTGTAAGTAAATAAAAAATGTAAATGTCAACATTTTGGGCTTTTATTTATGTTGTCTAGCAGCTATGGATTTTAATAATTGTACTAATATATATAGGTAAACATATTGGTGGACATATACGTGCATATATGCACATATGTTGGGAGACCATATGCTGTGTCCCAATTCGGGGGCTGCGTTCTTTGAAGGCTGCATGTTAAGACTGATTGCGTCACAACAGCATGACTGAAGGCTGGTAAGGCTGTCCCATTTCAAAGGTTGCTTCAAATGCAGGCCCAAAATGCCACCTTATTTCAGCATGTTTTTAAGAACATAAGGAATTTATCCTTTACAGCTTTGGCTATCCCGAGATTCATTGCGCGCCTGTAACGGCTTGAATTTTTTATATAATCATCCAAAACTTTAGTTAAATAAAAGGTGAGTAATTCTCAAAAAATGTCAATTTCAGTGGCTGTTTAAGTCTACATAAACGTGTCATATTCTCTAAAATTATATATAATTTTTCTGGCTCTATTTGTTTAGAGTCAGAAACCTTATCTGCTCTGTGACGCAATAAGGAAATTCTCTGTGAGGCAAGACCGACTTGATGAGCCACTGCAAAATCCGACAGGCTGATGACATCAAAGTACCGCGAGAGCAATTCAAAACCAAACCTTATGGTTATTAAAATGGTTCTCGCGGTACTTTGATGCATGGGCGTAGGTTTAGGGGGGGACGCTAGGTACTAGTCCCTATCAATATTTTGATATGACACATTTGTCCCCACCAATATTTAGCAAGCTCCTTTTAACTGCTATTTGGATCTTTGCGCTGCTATTTGGATCGATTCCAACGGCCAGGACGACGACAGTACAAGAAACGCCATAATTTGATTGGCGGCGGGGTATCTGACAGGCTACACGCGCGGGCCGGGACTACTTTTGTGCTTGCACTGGCAGCGAGCGAGCGGTTGGTGTGTGTGACTGTGTCTGTGCGTGTTGACCACGCCGACGGTAAGCTACAAGGGTTAGAGTAAAACATTTTTATATTCCGTTTTTTTGCCCCATTTTTGTACTTGTAGATCAGCTATGCCACCCAAGAAGAAGAAAGGGGACATACAAAGCTTTTTCATAAAGCAGAGTGTAAGTAGGCAAAATAACTAGCCACACAAATAAACTTGCAGTAGTAGTGACTGACCAAGCTTTTAAATGCTACTGTGGAAAATAGTATTAACTGGTGATAGTATGTGTTTCCCAGGATGATAGAACGCTACGTTAGCAAGTCACTGAATGTTAATTAGCCTACCTTAACTTAGAACCTTTCAGTCAACATAAACAGTTGATCTGAGACATTTTTCGTTTCAACATTCTTTTTATGTGTTTGTGAGTGTAGCCTATGGAGGACCAGGAAAGTCTTGTGTAAAGTAATAAAGCATTTCATTGTTAAATAACTAATTCTTCAATAAAAATAGGCATTAATCCATTTATTTTTAATTTCATTTTTTGATTTCAAATATAAATAGGCGAAATGATAAAGTAATTTATTATATATTGTTTTAATGGGCAATAAAAAGGGTGATTGTAAAAAAAAAAAAAAGTGAAATATTAATCCATCAATAAATACTTCAATTTAAAAAGGGATTTTTAAAAATCAACATATAACACGAAATAAATACATCATTTTGGCGCCGAGTCTATTTATGATGCGATGCTTAAATGGAGTTAACGTGACATAAGTTACGGTGCTTATGGCCAAAATGCTTATAGATTCACGCGAAATGTAACAGTTTTACCATTAAAGCATGTAACTGTTGTCAGCTGTGTTTTAATCCGCCAATATCTACTCTTTATGAAACCGCAAACACACACCATGGTGTGTATTATATGCATATAGTAGATGCAGTTCCGGTGTCACAAATGTTCTGTTACCCGTGATTTTTGTGACCGCAGTAGGCGCTGTTGTCACTGTCGACAATTCTCTACGCAAAGAGCGCAAATTCGGGCGAGGATGCGCTTTGTGCTCGTGCGCAGCTTTTTAATCTTGGGCAATAACGCGCTGTGTTCTCGTGCACGTTACTGTGAGCGGGCTTTTCGGAAAGTCTGTTAAGAGTGCTGACGTGACGTGAGTGGCTGAACACGCAGATTGAACTGTACAAAGCAGGATCATTTAATTTGTGTACTGGTGACGTTTGGAATTATTGTGATTGCCATGGTAATTGTTTTTAGCTTGCGTAGAGAATTGTCGACAGTGACAACAGCGCCTACTGCGGTCACAAAATATCACGAGTAACAGAACATTTGTAACACCGGAACTGCATCTACTATATGCATATAATACACACCATGGTGTGTGTTTGCGGTTTCATAAAAAGTAGATATTGGCGGATTAAAACACAGCTGACATCAGTTACATGCTGTAATGGTAAAACTGTTACATTTCGCTATAAGCATTTTGGCCATAAGCACCGTAACTTATGTCACGTTAACTCCATGTAAGCATCGCATCATAAATAGACTCAGCGCCAAAATGAGCGCAGCACTGCTGCTTCCACGTGCAGTATGAATGTTCTAACAATAAGTTTCATTTTCTATGATTTGTGTTGGAGAATAAGCAGGAGCTGATAACGCGCTAGGTACATGTCTAGTAGCGATGGGTAGGTCGTGAACGATTCGTTCATTTTGAACGAATCTTAAATATGACTCGGGAAGAACGAGTCGTCATGGGAAGTGATTGGTTCAGTCGCGCATGCGCATTGCGCAACATGCTCCGAATGAATCAATCATCCGAGTCAATGAAATGATCCGAACTTCCCATCACTAATGTGTAGTGAAAAACAGACTATCCTCTCTCCATTGCTCATCTGACACACCTCTGAACACGACGTAAAATGAACTAGCCAATCAGAGAGCTTGTAACATGTCTCTCTCCGTAGCTAATTTGCATTGTTTTACCTCGTTTTAGCATGCATGGCCCCAGAGTTTCAGGGAAATGGTAAATAGAGAGGCTTAAAGGAAAAGATAAATGACTAAGCTAATCGAATAGCAAATCTGAAAAGGAAATGCAGAGGGGAAATGGAAATGCAAATGCTAAAAGAAATAGTCTTTTAAATGACGGATTAAAACTTTTATATCTAGTTTAATTTTTAATCCAATAATTTATTCCTCTTTTTAAATCGCATTTTGAAATAGATTTTGAAATTCCACTATTTATAATGGAATTCATTAATGTGCTTTAAAATGATTTATTTATTTCGTGTTTTATGTTGATTTTTAAAAGTCCCTTTTTAAATTGAAGTATTTATTGATGGATTAATATTTCATTTATTAATTATTTATACAATCACGCTTTGTATTGCCCATTAAAACAATATATAATAAATTACTTTATCATTTCGCCTATTTATATTTGAATTAAAAAATGAAATTAAAAATAAATGGATTAATGCCTATATTTATTGAAGAATTAGTTATTAAACAATGAAATGCTTAATTACTTTACACAAGACTCTCCTGGTCCTCCATAGTAGCCTACCCTACATGCACAGAAATAAAAAGGAAATCACCCACAGTTTAATGAAGGACTGTCATTGCTAGACACATGTGCTGGAAAAACGTGTTGGCAATGTTAAAAAGGCAAAAGTAAACACTGTTGGTTATTCAAATATAATGAATCATTATTTGATTGATAATATCCAGATAACACTATCTAGTATAAACATGATGTGTCGAATGCATACTATGATACGTGTGTATTTTATTCATTAGTTCATTCAATTACATATAGGAAACTCAGACATCTTGTGAAGATGTCATAGAGCATGTTGAGGATGAAGTAGCTGGACCTTCAGGGCTTTAGGTAATGTCTTTATGAACTATGAATTATTAAAGCGTGATTAAAGGAAATTGTAAGTATAAATAGGCTACTAACGTACATAGTAAATTATGTTTGTTTGTTAATAAAACGTTTGGTTGTTCAGCATTACACAGTCTCCGGTTTTTATTTTTTGAGAATGCATTTTTGAGATTATACAGTTATACTAGCTCTTTAGGGACACTATACATGATGGTGTATCAGGGTCAGGATACAATACAATGAGATGAAGTAGATTAACTTCTGTCAAAAAAAGAATTCCAGGGGGAGGAGGGGATGTCCCCACCAAAGCTGAGACCAAACCTACGCCTATGCTTTGATGTCATACCCTTGTCGGATCTTGCGGCGCCGCATCAAGTCGAACAAGCCTACTGAGAGAGATAGAGTCGCGTCTTCTTCGTTGACTCCAATGGAACAGTTTTTTCACAGTTTCAATAATTCCCGGAAGTTACAGTAACGCATGGCGCTGCGACTAAACAGACTCCGTGGCTCTCTGAATGTCTAACGTCCCGCTCTTTGCAGAGCAAATGGGTGGAGATTTTGTGTAGCTCCTCCTCTTGACGTCCCACTTGGAGTCTAGTGCCTAACGTCACCCACGTAAAATGATTTGCAATGTGGGCATGCGCATTGACACCATGAGCGAAATGCTAATGCTATCACATAGGCTACTGCTGCGAGGCTAGCAACACAACAAATACAGTAAATAAAATAACTTGAACTCCGTTTTTAATCTGTAACTTTACATCATCCCACGCGAAAAACGGAGAGTTAAAATCCGTTAAATGTGGGGTGAAAGTTTTTGATTTTTGCTGTATTTGTAGTCGGGTGGATCTGTTAAAGTTTAGCTGATGCTTGTTTTACTTTCAACAAAGTTTACACATAAATATGTGGGACATTATACTGCGAAATATTTTCCACTGATTGCAAAAATACCGTAAGTATTAACTTATTTTTTTGTTTCATGTGAAATGTATTAATGTTTTCATTTGATTAGCGCCGTGTGTTACGGAGTTATTTGATGAGAGTATATAACATGAGGAATGCAGTTATGTGCCAAAATTCAACAAAAGAAATAAATAAACTGTGGTTATTCATGTCAGGTAATACAGTTAAAACGTTATACTTGTTAACGTTTATATTATTAAACTACATGATTGGTTTGATAGCATGTAACTTATTTGTTTTTCAATATAAACGGACACATTTTTCTTGACGTTTCAAATGTATAAATTTAATTTAATTTTATGTCTTAAATGTAAATAGAATGTTGATCGATAGAAATAGTAATGAGTTTGTGTACTATTGTGTTAGTTTACTATATTGTTAGGGGAGTAAGTGTAAACAAACAAAAAACATAAATCACGTTTTCTATTTGTTTATGAAGATAATTCTATGCAGATAATCTTTCAGATCATGTCAGAGTATGTGAAAACGATTTAATCCTGAAATGTCGTTTTAGGGTATTATACAGTATGATGCTGTCATAAATTCGAGTATGAAAGTAGCTTCTTTATGATTTCTCCCATTAATGTTTTAGTGTTTAGTCCAGTGGTTCTCAAACTTTTCAGATCAAGTACCACCTTTTATACACATTAGTTGTTCCAAGTACCACCTAATGACCGCCATAGAAAAGGCATGAATAAAAAATCTAATTATTAGTAGAGATGTGAATCTTTACTTGCCTTATGATAAGATACACCAATTCTAATGTATTCATAAAACAAAAACATGTTTAATTTACAAGCTGTTTTCAAAATAAAGAACTTGTTCTTTTCCATTTTTTTCAAATTAGTCAGCATTAATAGTGGACTCGAAACACTGTCCTTTAGTGCACCGTAAACAGGACTGTTTAAATTACTCTTATGGGAGATTTATTAACTTTGTGGTGACTTGTAGAAAGACTACAAACCTATATTAAACCCAGAAAAAGTGGAAAGAATATTTAACACAGAAGATAAATATAGATATATGCATAAACATGGAGAGCAGGAACGTAACCAGCCTTGTGGAAGGGGTGGTTCTTTTTCTCATAAAGTGGACCTTTTTGTCGTTTCCCCCACCTTAAAAAATTAATTTGTTAATTAATTATGAGGTTCAAATAATTGTATACTCTAAAGCCTGGCTCAGACTACAGGAGTTTTAAAATCCTGACAGATTTTAAATCTGGTTGCAGCTCACACATAAGGAGAATCTTATCAGATTCTCTTATGTAAAATCCTAAACCTGGCTCAGACTACAGGAGTTTTAAAATCCTGACAGATTTGAAATTCTGGTTGCAGCTCACACATAAGGAGAATCTTATCAGATTCTCTTATGTAAAATCTTAAACCTGGCATTACATCTATATTTGAATCTCTTTTTCAAGCACTACAAAAATAGGTTTGCCCTTTGTAAACTTGCATTTATGAATGTGAAATGTCCAAAGAAGAGAACGTTAGGGGTAAAGTTGTGCTTAAATAAGACTAAATGTAGCAAGTGCAAAAATAAAAATTAATTTATTGGATTTTTTTTATATCATAATTGCACATCAAAAGACATTTTAAGACACCCAAATACAGGATAATATTAAGATTATCATACCAGAGGGCTCTTACGTCATCTCACCGGGAAACAGAAGTAAACAAAGCGACGTCGCAGTTAATTTCACGTGATCTATTTGTCCTATTATGAAAAGAAATGTATTTCCACGATAGATGAAGGAAATGCAGCGGCTATGCAACAGGTCTTGAGTGTGTAACTGTACCCGTTTAACTGTACTACGGCTTATCCGCGGTGAAAAGCAGATGTTTCGGTAGCAATTCAAAAGTAAGGTATTTATACGTTACTGTAGCAAAACTGTAGCAAGGTGTGTAACATTCAATCCTGGAATTCTGTGTCTTTGTCGCACTCTGAATGATTCTCTGTCTGTCAGTCCAAAGCCGTTGAGACGTATTTTAAGCAGGTGATGCTATAATGCTTTTTTGCTAGGGCTGAAGTTATGACTGTGCTTTAGGCGAGCCGGTTAAGTTTAATGTTAAAAGATAACGGAAGAAAACAATTGTCGCTGCCGAACTAAGATGAATGCCAATGTGATTATAAGATAAAAACAAACACATGAACGCATGTTATATGTGCGCATATAGTTAAATAACAATATGTTGACCGAAACTACAAGCAGTTATAAAAATGTTGACCGTTAGCAGTTAATTACGCGGTACATTTAAAACCGACGTGACTTGTCCCTGCAGCTCTTGTTCTTATCTGTGCGGTTGTGGTATATTTTTGAGGATACATTATAAAGACGATCCTCCATCTCCGCTGTACAACGTACCCTTGCAGAAGCTTTACCTCCGTCACTTGTCGATCTGTCTCTTATTGGCTGTAGCGAAAGTACCAACGTCATCAGCCGATTTAAAATCCTAAATATCAAACATGTTTGATATGATCGGGTCGGCTAAGATTTCTCTCGGAGCAGATCGGGAGTTCTAAGATTCGATCTGTGAACGCCTCACATTACGTGATAATCTGGGCCGATTCTCGGGCCCGATCGCGTTTCTAGGCCCGATTTTTTTCAAAGATTCTCGGGAGGGGAAATCGGGGTAAAATCTGGCCGAGAATCCTATAGTCTGAGCCAGGCTTAACTCAACTGTTTATGTGAATATCCCGCTTTCCATAATAATGGTAAAATGTGTAATTGGAGGACCACTAAGAAACCAGCTGCTCATTACAAATACTCAGAACACCACATACTTATAAACAAATGTTTAGTATAATGCAATGTAAGTCGCTTTGGATAAAACCGTCTGCCAAATGCATAAATGTAAATGGTAATACAACTCCTTGCAGGGCTCTAGACTCATTTTTCCCACTGGTCGCACTGTTGCGACCCACTTTCTCTGTTGGTTGCACCAACTTATGATTTTATAGTAATCATAATGACCTCGACACTGGTCAGGGTAGAAAGGGCAACATATGTTTTTAAGCACATTCACACCCAGGTAAAAAATATTCAGAATGCACCACGTGGATTCTGTCTTCTGAATCTGAAAGTGTGAGTGAGAGAGATAGTTCTGAAACCGATGTGACTTCATAAAGTGCCACGCTGAAAGAAAGAAATATGACATCAATGTTCTATCAGAGCACTTTAAAAGCATTATGGAGCAGAGTCCATCCCGCGATGATTTTATGCCTTTCGTGCTGCGCAACACCAAATGAAGCCACCCTATGAAATTTTACCTCACACATTATAAAAAAAACAGGTATGCAGTGCAGAGATTGCATACCCACTAGGGCTACACGATATATCGAAAAGTTATCGTTAACTTGCTAATAGTATATAGGATATCCATATCGCAGAGATTTGCGATAAATGATTTTTTTTCCATGTGTCAATCATTTGTGTGTTGCATGCTTAGATTTTCCAAATTGGACCAATCAGAAGGTGCCTTACTATCTTTATACCCGTCAAGTAGCTGCTATTATACTATTTGCTAGACCGTGGGCCCAAAGGTGAACATAGCGGCTAAAGCAGAGAGCGGAAAATAAATATGCCAGGAGTAGAGACGAGCACGGAAAATGACAGCGACAAACTTGTGACTAAAAAGAACGGTACGTCAGAAATATGGCAATATTTTGCAGGGCTAGACAGTAACACTTGTCGGGGACAAGTGAATATTTTGTATGGGCAAGTGAGTGAGAATTTTACTTGCCCAACTGAAGGTCGAACGAAATGCGTTTTTCAGGGCCGATGTCGATATTGATTATTACAGGACAAGTAGACCGATAACCGATATTTTGAACACATATATAGGTCTGGTGTATAAATGAAAAATATGTTAAAAATTAAGAATAACAAGAGCTCTGTCAAAAACTTTGCCCAAAAACCATGGTTACTACACGTTTACTATAGTAAAACCATAAACAGTAAGGAAAGAAATAAACAATACTTGTCAGAAAGACTTTCCACTTGATGCAGGCGCTCTTTACAATGAAACGGTTAATCGTTGTTGCAATATTTTAAAGGGAATGTATACCTTTCCTCTTTGTTTAGGACTGGTTGAAGATCCCCCGCACATATGGAGCGTGATATCGGCCAAACGTGCAGTAGAATCAACATATTTTACGAAGATTCTTGCTGTTTTGTTGTGCCATTGTTTTGGGCTGGCACAGATCATGTTAAATAGAGCACTCTGCGGAAGGATGCGATCACATAATGAGCTGATATTGGAGAAACTCCACCTGTCTTTACTTTCATACATGGTACATAATCAGAGAATATGAATAGTATTGGATCATTTAAAAGTAGAAACTTCAAGCTTTCTTTAGATATAGGCTTTGCTTTACGTTTCTATGATGGTGAGTATTCACAGAGTTTTATATCTGTTTCAATGACGTGTTTCAGAAAGATGCACACTGAAAGAGACGGCTGAAAGCACAGCCTGTATATTTTCACTCTTTTACTAAAGCAAAACATTTTGTTGATAATGAGTACGCACATAAAAGTAGACCAATCACAGTTTCGAATCATCTATTAGTCTTATTTATTTGACCAAAATAACTGGAGTAC
Organism: Triplophysa dalaica; assembly: GCF_015846415.1. NCBI lineage: Eukaryota > Metazoa > Chordata > Actinopteri > Cypriniformes > Nemacheilidae > Triplophysa > Triplophysa dalaica. The sequence goes on along the minus strand of NC_079565.1, from coordinate 13,605,717 downwards.
TTAAGTCTTTCTCCACAGTAATAAAAAAAGATGTGGTGCATGGCTCTAGACTAACTTTTTGCACTGGTTGCAGCAGTGCGCCTAACTTTTTTCTTAAGTGCACCAGCACAAAAGTTAAATGCACCCAAATTTTCCCAAACATTGCATTTAACGCATTTAACATTTAACTGATTTTACCAGTTCAATTTTTTTAAATGTCCATATAGGCAAAATTGACTTGTAAATGATTAACTAACAATCTGGTCAACATAAAGTTCTTTATTTGAAGCACAAATATACAAGAAAGGTAACTTACTGAAAAAGTGTTGGTGCTTAAAGTCCTTCACTGAACTGAAATTTAAACTTAAAAGATCTCAACATAAATGGACCAGAGCTTGACATAAACTGTGAGGTTGATGGCTCCGTGTCAGAGCATTGCTTATGATTTTCAGACGGATCAGGCCTTAACTTAACATTATTAACATTATTAATTATATCATAATTGCACATCAAAAGACATTTTAAGACACCCAAATACAGGATAATATTAAGATTATCATACCAGAGGGCTCTTACGTCATCTCACCGGGAAACAGAAGTAAACAAAGCGACGTCGCAGTTAATTTCACGTGATCTATTTGTCCTATTATGAAAAGAAATGTATTTCCACGATAGATGAAGGAAATGCAGCGGCTATGCAACAGGTCTTGAGTGTGTAACTGTACCCGTTTAACTGTACTACGGCTTATCCGCGGTGAAAAGCAGATGTTTCGGTAGCAATTCAAAAGTAAGGTATTTATACGTTACTGTAGCAAAACTGTAGCAAGGTGTGTAACATTCAATCCTGGAATTCTGTGTCTTTGTCGCACTCTGAATGATTCTCTGTCTGTCAGTCCAAAGCCGTTGAGACGTATTTTAAGCAGGTGATGCTATAATGCTTTTTTGCTAGGGCTGAAGTTATGACTGTGCTTTAGGCGAGCCGGTTAAGTTTAATGTTAAAAGATAACGGAAGAAAACAATTGTCGCTGCCGAACTAAGATGAATGCCAATGTGATTATAAGATAAAAACAAACACATGAACTCATGTTATATGTGCGCATATAGTTAAATAACAATATGTTGACCGAAACTACAAGCAGTTATAAAAATGTTGACCGTTAGCAGTTAATTACGCGGTACATTTAAAACCGACGTGACTTGTCCCTGCAGCTCTTGTTCTTATCTGTGCGGTTGTGGTATATTTTTGAGGATACATTATAAAGACGATCCTCCATCTCCGCTGTACAACGTACCCTTGCAGAAGCTTTACCTCCGTCACTTGTCGATCTGTCTCTTATTGGCTGTAGCGAAAGTACCAACGTCATCAGCCGATTTAAAATCCTAAATATCAAACATGTTTGATATGATCGGGTCGGCTAAGATTTCTCTCGGAGCAGATCGGGAGTTCTAAGATTCGATCTGTGAACGCCTCACATTACGTGATAATCTGGGCCGATTCTCGGGCCCGATCGCGTTTCTAGGCCCGATTTTTTTCAAAGATTCTCGGGAGGGGAAATCGGGGTAAAATCTGGCCGAGAATCCTATAGTCTGAGCCAGGCTTAACTCAACTGTTTATGTGAATATCCCGCTTTCCATAATAATGGTAAAATGTGTAATTGGAGGACCACTAAGAAACCAGCTGCTCATTACAAATACTCAGAACACCACATACTTATAAACAAATGTTTAGTATAATGCAATGTAAGTCGCTTTGGATAAAACCGTCTGCCAAATGCATAAATGTAAATGGTTATACAACTCCTTGCAGGGCTCTAGACTCATTTTTCCCACTGGTCGCACTGTTGCGACCCACTTTCTCTGTTGGTTGCACCAACTTATGATTTTATAGTAATCATAATGACCTCGACACTGGTCAGGGTAGAAAGGGCAACATATGTTTTTAAGCACATTCACACCCAGGTAAAAAATATTCAGAATGCACCACGTGGATTCTGTCTTCTGACCTTCTGAAAGTGTGAGTGAGAGAGATAGTTCTGAAACCGATGTGACTTCATAAAGCGCCACGCTGAAAGAAAGAAATATGACATCAATGTTCTATCAGAGCACTTTAAAAGCATTATGGAGCAGAGTCCATCCCGCGATGATTTTATGCCTTTCGTTCTGCGCAACACCAAATGAAGCCACCCTATGAAATTTTACCTCACACATTATTAAAAAAACAGGTATGCAGTGCAGAGATTGCATACCCACTAGGGCTACACGATATATCGAAAAGTTATCGTTAACTTGCTAATAGTATATAGGATATCCATATCGCAGAGATTTGCGATAAATGATTTTTTTTCCATGTGTCAATCATTTGTGTGTTGCATGCTTAGATTTTCCAAATTGGACCAATCAGAAGGTGCCTTACTATCTTTATACCCGTCAAGTAGCTGCTATTATACTATTTGCTAGACCGTGGGCCCAAAGGTGAACATAGCGGCTAAAGCAGAGAGCGGAAAATAAATATGCCAGGAGTAGAGACGAGCACGGAAAATGACAGCGACAAACTTGTGACTAAAAAGAACGGTACGTCAGAAATATGGCAATATTTTGCAGGGCTAGACAGTAACACTTGTCGGGGACAAGTGAATATTTTGTATGGGCAAGTGAGTGAGAATTTTACTTGCCCAACTGAAGGTCGAACGAAATGCGTTTTTCAGGGCCGATGTCGATATTGATTATTACAGGACAAGTAGACCGATAACCGATATTTTGAACACATATATAGGTCTGGTGTATAAATGAAAAATATGTTAAAAATTAAGAATAACAAGAGCTCTGTCAAAAACTTTGCCCAAAAACCATGGTTACTACACGTTTACTATAGTAAAACCATAAACAGTAAGGAAAGAAATAAACAATACTTGTCAGAAAGACTTTCCACTTGATGCAGGCGCTCTTTACAATGAAACGGTTAATCGTTGTTGCAATATTTTAAAGGGAATGTAAACCTTTCCTCTTTGTTTAGGACTGGTTGAAGATCCCCCGCACATATGGAGCGTGATATCGGCCAAACGTGCAGTAGAATCAACATATTTTACGAAGATTCTTGCTGTTTTGTTGTGCCATTGTTTTGGGCTGGCACAGATCATGTTAAATAGAGCACTCTGCGGAAGGATGCGATCACATAATGAGCTGATATTGGAGAAACTCCACCTGTCTTTACTTTCATACATGGTACATAATCAGAGAATATGAATAGTATTGGATCATTTAAAAGTAGAAACTTCAAGCTTTCTTTAGATATAGGCTTTGCTTTACGTTTCTATGATGGTGAGTATTCACAGAGTTTTATATCTGTTTCAATGACGTGTTTCAGAAAGATGCACACTGAAAGAGACGGCTGAAAGCACAGCCTGTATATTTTCACTCTTTTACTAAAGCAAAACATTTTGTTGATAATGAGTACGCACATAAAAGTAGACCAATCACAGTTTCGAATCATCTATTAGTCTTATTTATTTGACCAAAATAACTGGAGTACTTAAGTCTTTCTCCACAGTAATAAAAAAAGATGTGGTGCATGGCTCTAGACTAACTTTTTGCACTGGTTGCAGCAGTGCGCCTAACTTTTTTCTTAAGTGCACCAGCACAAAAGTTAAATGCACCCAAATTTTCCCAAACATTGCATTTAACGCATTTAACATTTAACTGATTTTACCAGTTCAATTTTTTTAAATGTCCATATAGGCAAAATTGACTTGTAAATGATTAACTAACAATCTGGTCAACATAAAGTTCTTTATTTGAAGCACAAATATACAAGAAAGGTAACTTACTGAAAAAGTGTTGGTGCTTAAAGTCCTTCACTGAACTGAAATTTAAACTTAAAAGATCTCAACATAAATGGACCAGAGCTTGACATAAACTGTGAGGTTGATGGCTCCGTGTCAGAGCATTGCTTATGATTTTCAGACGGATCAGGCCTTAACTTAACATTATTAACGAAAAAGTTGTCAATTGTTCTTTTCGTCTTCTCTCATCATCCGCAGCTACATCCACTCGCCCTAGGCTACTCTCCTCTCTCTGTCTGACTACAGCACATGCATTTTCAAACGTACACACCAGAGGTTGCGCCTAGACTTTTTTATTGTGCGGCATTTTGAATGACAGGCTCGTAAAAAATCCATCATAATCTATTACTCTATTACACTATGGTGAAAGATGGCGTTAGGTGGTAATTAGTTTGTTTGTGAAGTCATTACGCTGTACTTGCGTCTTGGAACTTGTTGTTTTGTAATACAACTGAATGACCAATTAAGCCGTTGTTGTTTATATGCATTCATATATTTAATCTTTTAATGTTTATCTTCATATGTGATTACATCTGGGAAAACCCAACACATGGTGCAAATTTATATAGGCTATTAAAGTTTTTGATACCATATTATCAACTCCAAATCAGTTTTTATTTTGTTCATACCTTCTGTTGTTAGTTATGGCTGAGGTCGGCTGAAGCGCTATGATTTTTACTAGCAGATTTAGGAGAAAAACGTGTTTAAAGTTAAGTGATGAAAATTAAAGCACAAAAGTCCAGTATCACAAGTAAAAGTCACTTTACAGTGGTAAGAGACTTACTCTAATAAGAATTTAATTATATTTATCGATCATGTAAAATCACGTGTGAAATTGTATTAAAATATGAGATGTATTCCGTATTTATCGATCATGTTTAACATTTGAAATTGTATTTAAAACACAAAATGAATTTAGAGATTTTATCATTTCCTGTCGTTTCACATACCACTCCAGGCCTCTCGAGCACCACTTGTGTACATTTTCGAGTCATGGTTGGATGATGGATGTTAAAGACATCAGTACACCATCAGCACATACTTCCGTATTTATCTTGAATGAGATGTTACTTTCATCAATTTGTGTGTTTATTTATGACCTTACTTCCTTTTTTAAATTTCTTTATAATGGTGTGATAAAATGTCTTCTATTTGGTTCATATTTCAACAGGTTAACATAATAAAGTTGCTACAGATTCAATCGTCACAATCCCTAAACCCATTCTACATTAAGAGAATGACTGTTTGCTTTGTGCTGGGAATGAAACCAGGAAGCCTGGTGGCTGGATCTAGGTAGGAACTTCAATTATTTTGTTTAAGCAATGTATGACTCATTGAGTTGTGGTAAATGAGCTGGGTGTCATGTTAAACAATATTGTGCAGTGTGATGTGAATTTATAACTATTATATACCGCATTTTAGTCCAATTATTATCCACACATTGTAGTACCTGGTTTTAAGTTAACTGAGAGACATAATGAGGTACTTGTAAAAATGTATTAACACACTTAATTTTAAAGGGATCGTATACCCAAAAAAATTAATTAAAATGTTTTTCTCACCTTGTTGAAATTCATCAAAGAAGTCACATAACTCAAAATCATGTGTTGTAAATAAATGTGGTAGGGTCATTTTGTGTCAACTCAGCCAGAGGTTGAATTTTTTCTATTTTTTAATGTAAATATTTTTGAATGTGCATTTTTGAATGTTTTGTGCAGGAAAGAGCGAGCAGAGAGCCATTGCACTCTCCCTGTCTCCAAACTAGTGTGTGTTCGACTTCATTTGGTGTTGTGATGTGTTGCGCTGCGCAGTGCTGAATGAAGTCCAACATGTCGGTTTCTGACCATTACACATTAAAAAGCAACTGACACGATGATAAAAGCTGGGAAGAAGAATATGTTTACACAAACTACCTGTGAATTGTGCTAAAAAACATGTAGCCTTTTCTTCCCTGATGACGGTTCCGCAATTGCAGCTGACTTAAAAAAATCCTAGTGTTTTTTGTGTTCACTTCTATCTTTTGCGATTGTCCGATTCGCAACCTCAGAGGTTGCGTTAAACGAAAATTCTCCGTCATTAACAGATTTTTATACCACTGACGGAAAAATCTGAAGGCCATCTGTCATTTTGATGGATTACAATGTGGGCAGTTTGTAATTCCCCTTTTTGTCGAGTTGGTAGCACCCCTGCCATGTTAGGTAGAGACAAGAAGGGACGTGTACGTTTCCCATTCATTACTTATAAACGCCTCGTCCAGAAGACCCACGCACGATCAGCAGAGACTCGCGGTGCGGAGCCAGGGACGTGTATAAACAAGGTGACCATGACGCCACCTTCTAATTTGTTTCAACATAAAATTTATATAACTTTAAGTTTTATAAAACATTACATTTATTCAATCAACAGGAAAGTTACTTAGAATCAAATATAAGCTTTTTATCATTTCAACTAACTATTCAGCAAACAATTGCCAACTAAGTTAAATAGTTTTTTGACAAGTTGACCATGTCAAGCATGAGAAGACAGATCGTTTGACATTGTTAATAAACCAGAATGCATGAAACACCATTGCACGGTCGCTTTAACTGTTCACACAAATCAGTTCCAAGGATTCAATCGTTTGCGAGTCGTTCTGACCAATATGTGGATTTATTCTGACGAACTCGCTGTGCACAGTATAACGCTGATTCAACAGCCGATTACACAGATTAAAACATTACAATGATGTAACTTGCGTTCATTTAAGAAACCTTTTCAGGAAATTTAATGTACTTTGATGCAAAAGAAACAATATTCACCTGAAAATCCGTGAAACTCAGGAAAAACGACTCATAAAAGCCATTTTATTTAAGACACACAATATAATTGTGGCAAGACTCTGAGGCGCCACTAAATTTCAGAACCAATCAGTCAAAGGTATGCATCAATTATCCTCGTATTGGCTGTGTGTGCTTTGCGCATGACCTAGCTGGACCATTGTTAAGTTTTATCGAGTAAATAATTTTCGACAATTAATCGATCAATCATTAACATCCCTAATTTCAACACTTTACCATATTTAAAGCACATGTTTCTTCCTTCCTCCACATGTTTGCTACTTTCTTCCTTAATTTTTTGTGAACATCTCATATTATCTAACACATTTCCTTTAATATGAAGGCATGATAAGGGTTTACATTTTGTAAAGAGGCTACGTCTTTGGGGATGGGTCCACTTATAGAAAAGTGAATGGTTGAAGGAGGGGAGACTAAAACGAGTGACTGAATGCGCCACTTGCCACTATGTAACATTTCTGCCATAGTCTAAAGTGTTACGCCAATTTCAAAACGACTCAAAAAAACTTAATAGGCTAATTTCCATTAACAACATATCATGTGTTGTCTGTTTCCCATACATTGATTTATTCGTCGCGGCCAATCACACTACCAACACTGGCCGCCAGTTATAGATTCTTCATGATTCCTGTTGACATTTTTATTTAACTATTTGAAACAGCTTAATTCTGCTGTGAGCTTTTCGTCTCTCTCACTATCTCGTTCAGCGCCTCTCTTTCACATGACAATGAAAAAATTTAAAGGTGGTGGTGTTTTCAATTTGCGTTCCTATGTGTACTTGCCTTTCTGTGTAAATCTCAAGTCACAGATGTTATTGACATAGAAGATGGCTAATTGAGTTTATATGACTTAACGAATGGTTACCAGTGTTTCCAACACACCCTTTCTCTATGTGCATAGTGTGGGTCTATGTGCGAGCTCTTGCCCTCCCTATTGTGTGAAGTGCGAGCATGTGTGTATATGTATGTGTGTAATGTAGTTAGGGCTGAAAATGATTTGTCGACATTTATTCTTGTTGTCGAGTAGTCGTTTGATTACGTGACTTAATTTAAGGGCCTGCAACATCACAATTTAACCGTTAGGGCACTGTTGCGCTAGAGGGTTATGCTGCCTTCCCGAATGCTATCGCAGTAGAAGGACACACAGCGAGAATTATAGCAGAGTACAAACGAATGTGAACAAGTAAAGTGTGGGAAAGCTTTACCAAATTGAAAACCAAAAATGCGGTGGTGTGCAATGCATGCAAGGCGGAACTTGCCTTTCACGGCAGCACAACCTGCATGCTGGAGCATTTAAAAAGGAAACATCCCGGAGCAGGAGAGAGGCGAGAGTTCTCCATCTAGAGCTAACTAACTAACTTAGCTGTAAATCCTTTTATGAGAGAATGCAATAATAATAGTAATGATAATAACAACAACAATAATCATTTAAGTACAGTAATGTTATTAATTGTTTAACAAAGTATAAAGCTTTGATCGAGCTTAGGAGTCAAGCCTGTTTTGATTATTATTTGATTATTATCTAAGATGTTTTATCAAAGTGATGCATTTTTGAAAAAACCTACCCACATCTAAGGAGTGATAAAAAAAGAACAAATGAAGATAGAATAATATGGTTTCATTTGTTTAAAAGCAGAGTCTGGTCTTTCATTGGACATATTGATTGTCTATATATTCTTTACAGAAAATGTACTGTGAGTCATTAAAGTTTGGTGAAAATGTAAAAAAAAATGCTGCCGTAGGCTGGCAACTTTTTTTTAAAAGGCTGGCGGGGAAAGAGTTAAACTGAACTGTTGTCATAGAAATGCTTCTTATGGCTTCTGTCAAGAGATTTGTTTACATTTAAAAAAATGTAAAAATGTTGGTCTGTAATATTCCCTGATTTGTTTTTTTATTTGTATTTAATAGTTTGTATAGTTTGTATAGGGTATTTGTGTGATTCGAGTTGGACAGAATCTGCAAACTTAAAGCGAGTAACCAGTTTGTTAAAGTTGATTAAAGGAGAGGTTGTTTGAATGGTTTCACTAGATGTTAAATAAGTCTCTGGTGTCCCCAGAGTGTGCTTGTGAAGTTTTAGCTAAAAAACACCACAGATCTTTTAATATACCATGCGCTACATGCCCACTTTTGCATGTGAGGAGAAACGCGCTGTTTTGGTGTGTGTCTCTTTAAATGCTAGAGAGCTGCTAGTCTCCGCCCCCTTTTCAGCAGAAACTGTGCAATAAGCGAACAAGAAACAAGGTCTCATCTTTGAACACCAAACACATTGTTTCCGATAAGCACACCGGTTTCCCCCGGGGCCATTCGCGAAGCCCGTCTGGTCACGACCACATTAGGTAAAGAGATCCGCGTTGCGTGTTTTACAAACCATACACACAGTTTTCTGAATTGAAGATACTCGAGACAACGCATCGTCAAATTAATGTTACACAGGACAAACATGTCTTTGGCATGTTTACAAGCCACAGACATCACATTCTAATAGTGAACGGACAAACGTGTCACAGAGACATTTTATCTACTTTTAAGTTGCCGCAGGTCCCTGGGGTCTTACTTAAAAAATACTGGTACTTACAATGTCTTTAGTTGCAGCTTTGACTCGCTCAGTGTGGATGATTTCCATTGAAAACTAAATAAATCCATCGCTCTCTTTTCTCCCGTGAGTCTGGGAACATTGTTCTGTGCAGCCAACAATACAAAACAGTTCGTAAGCTTTGCTACTTTTGCCATGGTGTTGGAACTTCACACATGTGAAAACGACAATGGCGGCAGCGCGATTGGACACGTTCAGAACAAGGGGCGGAAATATTATAATAAGAACGGCTACTTACATCAGTAAGAGCGCGATTTCTGAAGCGCTCGTTTTCTCAAAGGCTTGCAGAGATAGGCTCACATAAAAAAAGTTAATGACTTTTCTTTTTCTATGTTTTTGGAATTGGCAGATGTCTTTTTTTCATGAAATGTCCCCTTTAATACATATTTCAAAAGCTGAATTGATTTTATTCATTAAGTAAATTATGTATAGTTTAATGTTTTAACTAGATGCAAAAGCTGAATAATCATTAAAAACATACCGAATTCAACTGTATAGTCTTTTCCCTGATGACAACCAGCTGGTCTTTTCCCTGATGACAGCTTGCCCAGGACCTCACTGTTTGTGAACTTGTCTTTCCACGTAATGTTTAGGATGCGCCTGAGACTGTGCATGTGAAAGGCATGGAGCCTCTTAATATGGTGTGCACGTAATGTCCATGATTCACTTGTGAGTTGTATGCGGGAGCAGAGAATGAGCCAGTTGTTTTTGGGAGCAACGGCGGGCAGCTCTCTGTACATACTGCTTGCGACCTGGAGAGCATTCAAGTTCTCCTTACTTGAGCACTTATAAGCTGCAAAAGCATCACATTTCTGTTTGATTACTGGCTTCATCCTATCATCATTTGCCTTACCAGTCTTGTGTCTTGCTCTGCCTCTTTCCAAACACAGATAAGGCCGTGTTGTAAATGGAATCTATCAGCTGAGACCATGTCTCACTTGCATCACTGCTAGATGATGGAGTAATAACATGTTCCAGTTCTTCAACAAATTTCATCACCAAATCAGAATTGTGGGTCATGCTTGCATTGATGCGAGGCTTTCCCCTTGGTTTTGCACGATGTGCTGTCGTGGGCTGGAGTTTCTTTTTGCAGCAGACCATAGTATGGTCAGTATCACAATCAGTGCTTTGGTAGCTGCGGGTGAAGTTTACACTGTTGAAGTTGCTGCACCTTGTGATGATTAGCTCCAGTTGATGCCAGTATTTGGAGCGTGGGTGTCTCCATGATACTTTATGCTGAGGCTCTGTCATAAAGAATGTATTTGTGACGCAGAGACCATGTAAACTGCAAAGTTCCAACAATCGTTGTCCATTTTCGTTTATCCTCCCTATTCCAAAGTGGCCTAGACAGGATGGCCAGGACTTGTGGTCAGAACCAACTCTTGCATTGAAATTGCCCAGGATATACAGTTGTTGCTGCGTAGGAATTACACTGATTGCAGTAAAAAGTTTGTCGGAAATCTTGTCCTTTGGTTCTGGACAGGATGACCTAAACCCCACAGACCCATGTAGGCAGGCGAACTGTGACGGGACAGCACCTATTTGGCTGGGGGCTGCCCAGTTTAAGGCGGGCGGTAGCTGTCCAATGAGGTCGGAAGAACTCTCCCACCATCAGAAGCAACCCCTGGTGTCTCACTGTACGCCAACTGAGCAAAGAGACTTAAAACCGGTAAACTGTTGCTTCCCGTCTTGTGTTGTCGCTGGACACGATACTGGAGGGTTAACTCCAAAGAGATCTAGCTTGGGCCTAAAATCTGAGAGACATGCTGTCGCCCATGTAGTAGACCTCCCCTCTCCACTCCACCAGTGTATTCCATGGGAAAGCAGACGCTGGTATAGCTTGGCACTGGTGTCATCGCAGGTTTTTCCTCATGGTTTACTCCTAAAGCCTTTCCCGTAAACAAGTGTGCCGCAAGGCAGCGGAGGTTTGGAATCAGAGTTTTCCTTCTCCTAGATGAGTTACAAGCCAAGGTTGACGAGTATCATCTACCCTGAACCCCAACAAGCATATTGGTTGAGAAATATAGTCCACAGGATGCGATGTATACCAATGGAAATATGACAACATGAGGTTAAAATACATTAAAGAATCCTTGTAACATTTTTATCGATGACCCCACATTGTATCGATGATTGCATTAATCTTATTGAACATATAAGGGTTAAAGGGTGTAAGGACCTTTGGTCCAAGTGGTGCTAAATGTTTAACTATTTGCTTTAAGTGGATTACTTAAATATACAAATTGTTACTTGCTCTTCTCTCATATTAACAATAGCAGCACATGATTTAAGGTTTGTCATTTAAAAACTCTACGGACGCTCACAAGACCTGTCTTAACTTTAGGCCTGTGTGTGTAAATATTTTGAATTACTGTAACTTCTTTCTCAGTTTAAAGTTGTAATGTTAGTTAAACATACAACTATTTATGCGACCTCTTGTCCATTAATAGTAGCACATAAAATAGTAGATTTTAAATAGTAAAAAAATGAATTGATAAAATTAACATAGATTAACAATTACGAAGTAATGTAAAAAATACACCTCATTGTCTAATCTTTAATTCTACTTCTATTTAACAATTAAAAAAATATATAAAAAAATATGAAATGTTAGGGCCTTAATTTTAATGATTTTTTTTCTCTTTTGTTTTTGAAAATGGTATTTAATAGTTATTTTCCAAGGTATCGTATCGAAGTTTTTAATTCCAGTATCGTGACTCTTGTTTTCTAGGTATCAAATGGTCCTTTGAAGAAGCCATGGGAAGCTGTTTTAGCTGTCCAGATAAAGAATCAATCCCTGATATTCACCAAAGTAAATTTAAGGTCAGTATGGATTGATACATTTGTTTCTACTGGGATGTGTGAGATGAGGTTTGGCTGGGGTTTGCATATTTATTTGGTTTGATGAGTTTTTACTATAATTTTGATCATTATGATTATAAATGGTAATTTTCTGATAGTGCTATAGTTTTATGTAACATTCATTGAGGTTTTGATTTCCAGTAGAGGTGGAGGTGACATGTTTTAGACACAAAACTCTACATATATATAGTAACACAATCACGTTTATTCATTTAGCATACACTTTTATCTTAAATGAGATGAAAATTGCATATAAAGTGCCCACGCCAAATTTTCAAAAATATTTGAATATATTTTTTTTTTTGCAGCTTTGGTGTGCCGACTTTATATACAATTCTTTATTCGTTTTTTGGCTAAGCACCCACTTGAGGTTGATGTTCATGCTTTTGTCTTCCTTTTATCTAAAATTAATTTTTCAATTGATGATTAATTGGGTTTGTATTGAGATTGGGTTTAGGTTTGTTTATTTGGGGGTTAGTTGATGAGTTTGTGCTGGTTTTATTGAGTTTGGTGTGGTTTTATGAGACTTTTTGCGGCGATGCACAGATCAATCGGCGCAGTTGATCAAGAACGGCTGCAAAGTAGGACTGTCAAAGTTGCTATAAAACTAAATTCAAATTTAGTTCTTAAATTTGAATAATATTCAAATTCTATTTAAATTCTCAAGGCATGCTTGACATTCAACTAAAAAAGTACTGTATTATCTCCTAGGTCCACTTAAGGGCTACCACAATGCGCAAAATGAACCAAATCAAGCAACACATTTTTTTTCTAAATTAATTTTAAAGAAAATAAATTACTTTAAAACAAAAGTTTATGAATAATTATAAATTACTTTAACATTTAATATTTTGCCTGAGGACACCGCAGAAACATCATGTTTATGTTAATACAAAACACTATCCTTTTATACATCTACATGTTATTCATCAGAAATACCAGACATTAGGTAAACCATGGTAACCACTAATTAATCCATGCTTTTGGAGAATTTTTTTTATCTGTAGTAAAACATTTTTTTATGATTTTTATATTTTTTTACAAAGCCATGATGGCTTCTGCACTGCTCTGGTTCTGACTGTTTGCTGTGAAACAGGTTGCCAACTGGTTGTCTTTTTCTTGACTGCATCAACATGCTCCACTTTTGACAGGATCAGCTAATAAACAAACCGGTTCAGCTTCCTGACACACCTAAAATTAGGATCCTTGTTTTTTGCATTTGAATCTTGATATTTGTGTAAACTTAGACAAATATCCTGAATTTGAAATTTAAATTTGCCAACCCTACTGCATAGACCTCTTATGGCGACACACCAATTGGTGATTTGTCATACTGATGACAGTCTAACGCCTCATTTCCACTAATTTTCATTAATTCATAATGTTATATAGTTTAAACTCTAGAGTAAATCTGAGAGTGAAGCTTGAATCTGCTGCTGTGAGAAAGTTCACACACAATCTCATTTTGCACCACATATCTGTGTGATAAATGGAGCAAAAGTGAATTGTGCATTTGCAGAGGCCAATCGAGTACAAAAAGTGTTCTTTTACCTTATAAAACTGAGCACCTCAGTGATTCTCCACGGAGAGACACATACAAGGATGGACGTGTCTGACTTGAAAACTGCGCACCTTGTGCTGCACAGAGAGACGCATGCAAGGAGGGACACGTCTCAACTCAACTTTATTTATATAGCGCTTTTTCATTGTTACAAAGCAGCTGTACATAATACATATTGACTATAAGCAAATCGATTAAAGTTATATACCTGTAAAAGGAAAACAAGGTGAAAACACAAAAGACAGACATACACACACACACATATCCACACACACAATATGCACATATACTAACACACATAGACACATACACACGGACTGACACACGGACAAGCACGCGCACACACACACAAACTTTATTGGTTTGATGTCTTTAGGTGGTGAACGTGGATGATGATGGGAATGAGCTGGGAGCAGGAATCATGGAGCTGACAGAGGACGAGCTGGTCCTACGCACACGGAAATGTGAGGCTGTGAAGTGGCCTTACCTTTGTCTGCGTCGCTATGGCTATGATTCAAACCTATTTTCCTTTGAGAGTGGCCGTCGCTGCCAGACTGGTCAAGGTAAATGTTTGTTATACAGTTGAAAGAAAAAGTATGTGCACCCTTTGGGCTTACTTGGATTTCTTCATAAATTGGTCATAAAATGTGTTCTGATCTTCATCTAAGTCACAACAATAGAGAAACACAGTCTGCTTAAACTAATACCGCACAAACATTATACATTTTCATGTTTTTTTTTAACACAACATGTAAACATTCATAGTGCAGGGTGGAAAAAGTATGTGAACCTTTGGGTTTAATAACTGGTTGACCCTCCTTTGGCAGCAATAACCTCAACCAAACGTTTCCTATAGTTGCAGAACAGACCTGCACAACGGTCAGGAGAAATTTTGGACCATTCCTCTTTACAAAAGTGTTTCAGTTCAGCAATATTCTTGGGATGTCTGGTGTGAATCACTCTCTTTAGCTCATGCCACAGCATCTCAATCGGGTTGAGGTCAGGACTCTGACTGGGCCACTCCAGAAGGCGTATTTTCTTCTGTTGAAGCCATTCTGTTGTTGATTTACTTCTATGCTTTGGGTCGTTGTCCTGTTGCATCGTCCATCCTCTGTTAAGCTTCAGTTGGCGGACAGATGGTCTTAAGTTTTCCTGCAAAATGTCTTGATAAACTTTGGAATTCATTTTTCCATCGATGACAGTAATCCGTCCAGGGCCTGAGGCAGCAAAGCAGCCCCAAACCATGATGCCCCCTCCACCATATTTCACAGTTGGGATGAGGTTTTGATGTTGGTGTGCTGTGCCTTTTGTTCTCCAAACATAGCGTTGTGTGTTCTTTCCAAACAACTCAATTTTGGTTTCATTTGTCCACAGAATGTTTTGCCAGTAGTGCTGTGGAACATCCAGGTGCTCTTTTGCAAACTTCAAACGTGGTGCAATGTTTTTTTTGGACAGCAGTGGCTTCCTCCGTGGTGTCCTCCCATGAAGTCCATTCTTGTTTAATGTTTTCCTTATTGTAGATTTGTCAACAAAAATGTTAGCATGTGCCAGAGATTTCTGTAAGTGTTTAGCTGACACTCTAGGATTCTTCTTCACCTCATTGAGCATTCTGCGCTGTGCTCTTGCAGTCATCTTTACAGGACGACCACGCCTAGGGAGTGTAGCAACAGTGCTGAACTTTCTCCATTTGTAGACAATCTGTCTTACCGTGGACACATGGACATCAAGGCTTTTAGATATACTTTTGAAGCCCTTTCCAGCTTTATGTAAGTCAACAATTCTTGATCGTAGGTCTTCTGAGAGCTCTTTTGTGCGAGCCATGGTTCACATCAGACAACGCTTCTTCAGAACAGCAAACTCAAAACTGGTGTGTGTTTTTTATTGGACAGTCAGCTTTAATCAACACATCCAATCTCATCACATTGATTGGACCCCAGGTTGGCTGACTCCTGGCTCCAATTAGCTCTTGGAGAAGTCATTAGCCTAGGGTTTCACATACTTTTTCCACCCTGCACTATGAATGTTTACATGTTGTGTTCAATAAAAAAATGAAAACGTATAATGTTTGTGCGGTATTAGTTTAAGCAGACTGTGTTTCTCTATTGTTGTGACTTAGATGAAGATCAGAACACATTTTATGACCAATTTATGAAGAAATCCAAGTAAGCCCAAAGGGTTCACATACTTTTTCTTTCAACTGTAATATATTTCTAAGCTGGTGCATAACATTTCAAATTAGTTCTTCAGTGCCATCAATCGATAAAAAATCTCACGGTTTTCTGTAATAAATGACAATTAATCGCACCTAATATAAAAATGTGTAATCATACATATACTTACACATAAAAACAACAAAAACACAGTAATTTTAAATATGTGCTTCTTTGAAACGATAGTACATGAATATAAAGTTCACGGAAGGATATTTATTGCTGTCATAGCCATAAGCATCCTATTTTCTTTATCCTCTAATCATAACTGGTGCTTAGAGATACGAGTTATAGTATGAGACGGATCAAATGACCTAAAAATCCTTTTTTATAAAATAAAAAAATAATTGCACTAGATGCACCTCGACAAAGCTAACATCTATTATTTTTTCTAACATTCTCTGTTTGGCCCAGACGACCTATCGTTTCACACAGTCATGTGACCACGATAATATTGACGAGAGGGTGCGATTGATTTTAAGATGCGCAGCCACGTGTTTAGAGCACACATGAATCGTACATTCGACCCATCTTATTTGCATGTGCTACGCACTCGTGGGTCATGACTCGTGACCCACAGTTTGGAAACCTCTGTTCTAGAGGTCCATGCACGTCAGGGCCACACTTTAAACTTATTTTTAGACCATATGCACATCGCTAAGTTTTATTTTAAAACTGAGATGCCATTTTAAATAAATGCTCTTTGTCCACACTCATGTTTTCAAGCGTTTTTCAAGTGCTGCCTATCTGCACTGAAACATCCTGAACATGCTTATATACATGTACTGTGCATGAGTTAAACGAAAGACACTTCAACCTGTCATTTCCATCAGGTGCTTATTTACTTTCTGCCTTTCTACCTTATGCCGCTGCAATGTAGAGGAAAGGCACAGAGGTTTTTTTAAATGAGCGGACAATAAGGTAGGGATGTGGCACAGGACTATAAAGATGCAAAAACCTTGACCCCTTAAAAAAAAACACAATAGAAAATCTAAAGGATTTATTAATATAATGGGAATTGTATTGGTTTTAATGGAAACAATAATGGTCTACTAGTATGTGATAGATTCTATTGGTGGGATGTTAAAAAATACTTTAGGTCTTCCACAGCAAGTTGTATTTTTTGTATTTTCAGTTCTGGTCTCTTTTTACCTTTTTTTTTTTAAGTATTGCAAAATGTATCGTATCGAAATATATTGCAATATATTGTATCGTGACTCATCTATCAAGATATTTATCGTATCTCAAGGCCCTTGCCAATACACAGACCTAATAATTTATAGTAAATACATGTAACATGTTCAAAAAGGGCACTGTACAATAAAGCGTTACTGCATGTCCTTACTTAAAATAGCACATGACTGTATATGGTTTCTATTTAAAATCACTGCTGTCATGATGTTTCATTGGTTTCGTGAGAATGACCCAGCTATCTGTACAGTTATTAATGTGAGACTATCAACTTTGAACCCAATGCTTTCAAAAGGATGAACTTGAGTTTTGCATGCTTGTTCAGGTAAGGTTGTCTGCTTGCTGTGATGTCAACACTTTGATGCACCACTGCAGCCTCTTATATTATGATTAAATTGAAATATTTCCTTCATTGTCTAATCATATAAATGGCACAATTCGGATGTGCTGTTATTTTGTCAATCGTTAGGTGTGTTTTTGCCAGTATACATAATTTTGTGTCCACCAGTGGTTTGTAACACTTTTTGTTTACTGTCTATAGGGATCTTTGCCTTCAAGTGTTCACGTGCTGAAGAGATCTTCAACATGTTGCAGGACATCATGCATAATAACAGCATCAGTGTTGTAGAGGAACCTGTGTTTGAGCCCATCCTCGCACAAGCTGAATCGGACCTTCCCGTAACACCACACACTCCTACCAGTATGTTAGCACTCAATCTTCAAATTTTAATAAATACTAATGTGTATAAAGAATTTATCAAGTAGAGCAGTGGTTCTCAACTCTGGCCCGCGAGGTCCACTTTCCTACCGAGTTTAGCCCCAACTCTGATAAAACACGTGAAGAGGCTAATCAGTGACTTCAGGAACAGAGGCTTTCAATTTAATGTTGGGCTGCGCAGATTGTTTGGCACATCACATTAAAGTACCAAATGTGTTCTGAGCAATCTGCACTTGAATCGCTATCGCGGTACTTAAATCTCATACGCTCATTTGCGCAGCGCCGCATTAAGTTGAAAGCATCTATTCCTAAAGACGCTGATTAGCTTGTTCGGGTGTTTTATATCAGTATTCAACAGTATAATTGAGAGCTATCATGTCTTACAGGTAGGAAATATACAGAAATTGAAAAAGTTATTTAACACTTTCCAGTCTTCAATGCTAAATTCTAAATTAAATACAGAAGAATTTTCATTAAAGCTACAAAACACATGTAATTCCTCTTTTCTTATGTTCTTTGGTTAACATTACAGTGACAGGATTCACAGCAGCAGGTTTAAGAATGCGTGATTATATAATGTAAAGGTAGACAAAGTAAAACAAACACATTTTGTGTTAATTGCGTTAAAATATTTTTCCTTAAAAAAATAAGAATTGCATGCTTGAAAAGCCATACTAATTTTCTATTATTGTAGAAAATGACCTCATATTTAATTTATATTTTCTATATGCACAAGTTTGCAAAGCCTACTAAACTTTTTAGGCTATTTAAAAAACATTAACATTAACTCCAGATATGAACTTCAAACAAACAGGTTTCAAAAATCAGCAAAAGCATTTGCAATGTATTTTGCTCTGCATCTAGGAATTTCCTCAGCATGGAAGTTTTGTCCCAGAGGGAACTGAAGTAGTTGGTAAATTTTAGCTGTAAGATTGACCTCACGGTTTTCCTTTTCTACTTTATTTCTCATTTTTGCGCTCCACTATCACTTTTTTGAACACCAACGAGTCAAAAGGAATTCTCGACATAGGAGAGAGCATAACGCAAAGAGGCATTTTCTGACGTAATGGCGCAAACTGTAAAGTGATTTGATTGGACCGTGAATTAAATCAATCAGGAACATTTTCCAATAGTTTATTTGATATTTAATAGTCAACCACCTGTATGAATTGTCAATCAATGATGTAAGGACAGCTCCCATTTTCTCCAGCCAATAAAAGGCCCCCTCCTTCCGCGGGCCCTTGGGCTTCAGGTCCACCTAGCCCTTACGTTCATGTGGACTTGAGTATACCTGATAACTACTATTATTAGACCAACCTAAAGCACCTGAAATGCACTGATTATTTGTTTGTTTCTTTTATTACCTTTATTTGTTCCATTGCACATACTTTGATTACTTGATATTATTTTATTACTTACTGATTAGCTGTCTTCAAAAATATTTGAAATTTATAGCCTAATAGTTTTTTATGGTATCATACCCTTATTTATTAAAAATTACATAGGTAAAAAACAACAAACAAATAACTAGATATTATTTAATATTTTTTGGTGTTGGGGCCAGTGAAAATTTTGGCGGGGCCAGTGAAAATTTTGGCGGGGCCAGTGAAAATTTTGGCAGAGCCAGTAAAGTTGGAATCACATGCCCGACCGGGCAGTAGAAAAATTCCTTAGTGTTGAGCCCTGAACGTGAATGTATTAATGATATCTAGATATGGAGGTTATGCATAATGAAATAAGATGTCGTAAGTTCATCTACAAAATAGTTGTAACTGTGTGAAATCTTTTTGTTTCCTGGGATTTATACTGGCACACAGTAGTACAATGTTTCACATTATCCTAAATAAAGGTTTGATCTGAAGGTGTATGCTTAAATGTCTGGAAAAAATATAAACCTTCATTATAAAGTGAAATTTTGAAATGGATGACTTTGACTGAATAATGAAATAAGAGCACAAGGAAACTACTTAAAATTGTTTTTGAAGTATCTCAGGGTAAGACCCCAAGAAGCAGTTTGATAAAATGTCAAGGCAACATTTCTGCAAATTCTTGAGAAATGGAGAGTACACCGAAGATGCTAAAATATAATGCATTGGAACATAATTGTCCTAGTTCCTTTTGTGTTATTCCAGTTTTTATGAGATAATTACGTATAAATGTTTATTTATGTATGTATGTATGTATGTATGTACGATTTATTTTGTCTTTTTTTCTGCTTTAGCTCCTGGAAACGTACTCCCTACCATACCCAATGGCAGCTTAAGGTATCCCTCTCTGGGGGATGTATCCTCTCACCCGTCTAGTCGGCATCCATCTGTTGGAAGCACATGCCAGCCCTCACTGGGCGAGGAGTCTACACACCCTCTTTTAATTGCAGAAGAGGCTGTTAGAGTAAGTGAACATGAACTAAAATATTAAAACCGATTTCAACATTCAGATCCAGTTACAGCTAATCATTTTAAGTGCTAATTGTTTTTTCTTGTGCACAATTAGCATAGTAAATGATGCTTGAGAGTATGTTGTTAGTGTGCGCACGTTGTGTTGCATTGTGTTTATGCTATAGGGAGGCTGTTTAGTTGATTTTTTATTAACTATTGATTAAAAATATGAAAGAAATGCCTGTATATCATTTATTGACAAACAGGCTATATTTTGCAAGTAAAATTGGCCGGCTGTAATCTTATTATTTTCAATTAAGCAGATGCTTTTATTCATTGTCAGTTATATATGACACACGACTGTTTGATCTGTGTCGTGTTTAAGTATGTGAAATTTCATAAATTAAGCCTCTGATCAGAATTTTTTTATTATAGGGATACTTCACCCAAAAATGAAAATTCTGTCATCATTTACTTGCAATCCACGTTGTTTCAAATCCGTATAAATTACTTTTTTTCTGATGAACACAGAGAAAGATATTTGGAAGAATGCTTAAAACCAAACAGATCTTGACTCCCATTGTAGAAAAAATTACTTTATCGTTTTTTATGTTTTCCTTTGAACACAAAAGACGACATTTTAAAGAAAATGTAGGACAGCAAACAGGTCTTGGGCGCTTTTGACTACCATTGTATTTTTTCCTACTATGGTAGTCAATGGGGGACTAAATCTGTCTGGTTATAAGCATTCTTCCAAATATCTTTATCTGTGTTCATCAGAACAAAGACATTTATACAGATTTGGAACAACTCGAAGCTGAGTAAATGATGACAGAATTTTCATTTTTGGGTGAAGTATCCGTTTAAGCACCATAGCTCGGATCAGAAGTTCAATTACACAATGGTTGCCAAAGCATCTTTTATGCTATGTCTTATCAGGGGCACACCTATGTAAACACCACCGGGCTACTGGAGCAGCACAGCCCGAGTCAGTCTGATGTTCCTCTGGACACAAGTGTTTCATTACATAATGGAGAGGATGCGCCCCCTCTGGAGGCACCGGAACCTGGGCCTCGAGTGCAGCTGGAGCCAGAATGTGTTCGGTTTGTGTTGGGCCCAACTCCTGTGCAGAGGCAGAGGCAGAGAGAGGCATCAGTGTCAGTACAGCAGTGTGCAGACAGCAGGCTGAGCAGTTCAGCCCAAAACTATGTTGGCAGTATTTCACAACATAAGAATGAAGGCAACACAGATGCGTTTGAAAGCATTAGGACGCTTGAGGACACATCCACAGCTTCTGATAAACTCAACTGTTCATCGTCCTTAGCTCTCTCACGCCGTAGGGGTCGACCACCACCACCACTTACTCCGGATGCCAATGTCAACAACTCAGCACAGCGGAGAACAGCATTATTGGACTACGAGAACCTCCCAGCCCTACCTCCTTTACGAGAGAACCCGAAGGGTGACTCTGATGATGAGGACAGTGATGTCCACATAGAACTTAAATCACAGCCTATCAACGGCTTCCACAACCACCGGCAGTACAGCCCCGACCCAACGCACTACTACATCAACACAGAGAATGTGACGGCCCCACTCAGCGCTAACAAGGTGGAGTCGGCCCGCTGGCGGGACCGCTCTACCACAACCTTCTTTAACTTTGATTTCCGCCGAACATGCCAAGAGTCTCACAGACTGAACTACATTGAGGTCGAGACTGAGATGGAAAACTCAAGCAACCCTCAGACCCCGAAGACGCCCACTTCACCACTTCCTCAGACCCCCACCCGCAGGACAGAGCTGTATGCAGTCATTGACGTAGAGCGCACGGCTGCCATGTCAAGCCTGCAGAAAGCGTTACCCCGCTATGACGGTACCTCCAGGAAAACACGCCATAACAGTGTTGACCTTCCCATGTAACCTGGAACTGCCTGAAGACACTTTGGTGTTTCTAAAACTGATTTCGTTTTTAAAGCAGTTATGAATGTTGTTGTTTTTTGTAACTCATGGAGATTACCTGTAGCTAAAATGGTGTCTCTCTGTCTCATGTTCGCTTGAGAAGTTAACAGAGGAGCTTGTCTTATACCATCATTTTATTCCTATGGTAATATACTACTACTTTTCTTACACTCGTTTTACAATGCCTGTTTGTCTTTATTATGTTAATAACATGTTGGACAGCATTCCAAAAGATAATTCAGTAAGGCACAAATCAGTATTACTGATCAAATGGTGTTGTTTATTCATTCCTTTTCGGCTAATTTTCAGAGTTGTTTTTGAAATTCACATTTAAAGACGTCACACACTACATTTACATCTTTAAGTTGCAAAGAAGTAGATTTAAGTTCTTGGCACAATGAGAGTCTGTTATGTGATATTCATATTTTTTGTTCAGATTCTGTACACCATGTGCATGCATTACACACACACACACACACACACACACACACACAGTACAGTAAAAGGTTTCAAATATTGTGTCTCCATAAGCAACCAGTATAAACAGCTTTATCTGAATATGACCAGTTCTGAACTTATTGGTGTCCATTTAACATTGTGTAATATGCTAGATTTAAGCTTTGTTAACAGGACTAACTTTACAGAGGATTTCAACATTCAAACACCATTGTGTATCAGTACTATTGTTAATAATAATCACAATAAAAAAAAAATTTCCCCAAATAATATAATTTATTAGTCTGTAATAACTATTGTGGATATTTAGATTTTTTTGCATTAAACAAGAATTTAACTGATGTGCAAGAAGAATTGTGTGTAGTCATGTGCAATTTGACATGTTTGAGTAAAAATTTCTTGAACCTAAGTTTAAGTAGTTAATGTACTTAGTTAAGTACAAGTACTATGTATGAATGTCATTCTGGATATATTTACTCAATGATCTACAACATACAGCACATTTACAAAGCACAAGAGATATGAATGATATAAATATTTGTCAAAATCTTTTGTACTGGGTAAATGTTTAATTTAAGCGCATTCTCACAATACAAGGTCATAATGGGATATATGTGAAACATCCCAACAGCCAAGATGGCGAGATCATCACAATATATACAATTATAAAAGATAAACAATACAACGATAATACCAACATTAAAGATTGTGACAAATTTAAGGTAATGTAATTATGAACAACTGAATGTCTGCGTGGAGAATGGGATATCATTTTTGCTCGGTGGGTAGACCTTACATTTTATTCTCTGATGGGATCCATACTACATGGTAAAGGGCTTATTCTAGGAATGAAGCTACCGTGTCTTTATTTACAAATGGTCTTATCGGATTGACTAGAAACCATAGTTTGATATAACCAGATATTTATTTTCTGCATGACAAGTATGATTTCAATAATGAGAATTAATGAGAACACCTGAAATTACACTTGTGATAAAAACTAACAAAACAGTGTTATGAAATGTAGTAATTTAAGTTTTCTATTTCATGTGCAAAATACTAGAAATGCTGAGCACAACTAACTATGCTCATTTATGAGGAGAAATAAAAGAGTTGCAGTCGGGTGTCAATCATGTCGTATTAAAAGAAGTGCCACAAGGCTCTTGGCTTTATGACAGAATGGCTGGACTCAAGCCTCTCCTCAGTGAAGACACATGAAAATTAACTTGGAATTTGCAAAAACTTCAGACTGCCAGAAACTAGCTTCTCTGGTCTGATGAGTCTTAGTTTCAAGCACCATGTTTGAAGAGGAAACCAGGCACTGCTCATCATCTGCACAATACCATCCCAACAGTAAAATGTGGTGTAAGCAGCATCATGCTGTGGTGTTTCATGAATAACTCTGGCTGGCCCACTCAAGGAAATTGACAGTGTTTGGGCTTGAACCCAACTGAACATCTTTGTAGAAACCTGTAAATGGTTCACATCTTAATGTTGACATTTTATTATTCTATATTATTCTTTATAAACTTAAAGAGCGTTGAATATCCATTTAAATAATATATTAAAACTAGTGTTGGAACTGACAAATGTAATTGATATACAGTTGTGTTCAAAATTATTCAACCCCCACTGAAATTGATTGTTTTGGTCGGTTTGACATTGATTATGATCATTCAGTCATCCTGCTTACAATTAAATCAAAGAGGCACGTGTAGGTCAGACAAATATAACATAACATTTATAATGAAATGACCACAAATGTCTTTTCTGAGCTCACATCATTCAGTTTTATTCAACCCCCAAGTGACATTCAATCTTAGTACTTAGTACAACATCCTTTTACAGTTATAACAGCTTTTAAACGTGAAGCATAGCTTGACACAAGTGTCTTGCAGCGATCTACAGGTATCTTCACCCATTCATCATGGGCAAAAGCCTCCAGTTCAGTCACATTCTTAGGCTTGCGCACTGCAACTGCTTTCTTTAAGTCCCACCAGAGGTTCTCGATCGGATTAAAGTCTGGTGACTGCGATGGCCACTTCAAAATGTTCCAGCCTTTAATCTGCAACCATGCTCTAGTGGACTTGGAGGTATGCTTGGGATCATTGTCCTGTTGAAAGGTCCAACGTCTTCCAAGCCTCAGGTTTGTGACGGACTGCATCACATTGTCATCCAATATCTCCTGGTACTGAAGAGAATTCATGGTACCTTGCACACGCTGAAGCTTCCCAGTACCTGCAGAAGCAAAACAGCCCCAAAGCATGATTGACCACCCGCCATGCTTCACAGTAGGCAAGGTGTTCTTTTCTTGTTCTTCCTCCTCCAAACATAGCGTTGATCCATGGGCCCAAACAGTTCTAATTTTGTTTCATCAGTCCACAAAACACTATCCCAAAACTTCTGTGGTTTGTCCACATGACCTTTGGCATACTGCAGTTGACTCTTCTTATTCTTTGGGGACAGCAAGGGGGTGCTCCTGGGAGTTCTGGCATGGAGGCTTTCATTACGCAGGGTGCGCCGTATTGTCTGAGCAGAAACTTCAGTACCCACATCTGACAAATCTTTTCTCAGTTCCTCAGCAGTCACACAGGGAATTTTCTCCACTCTACGCTTCAGGTAGCGCACAGCAGTCGAAGTCAGCATCTTCTTTCTGCCACGACCAGGTAGCGTTTCAACAGTGCCCTTTGCCTTGAATTTGCGAATGATGCTTCCTATGGTGTCTCTTGGTATGTTTAACATCTTTGCAATCTTTGCCCTTCCTGTGAAGCGTAATCACCTGTTCTCTTGTCTTCCTGGACCATTCTCTTGACCTCACCATGTTTGTAACCACACCAGTAAATGTCTAAAAGGAGCTGAGTATCACAGTCATTTTAAAGCTGCCTAATTGGTGCTTATTAGGCTTTATTGCTGCTCCCTGATATCCACAGGTGTTTTCAATACCTGATTGAAAACACTTCATTGAACCTCTGTTCTTCAGAGTGGTAGTCTTTAAGGGGTTGAATAATTATGTCAATGAAGAATTCACAAAAGAAACATTTACAACTGTATTACAAAACTAATTGATGTCATTTTAGTTGCATATGGTTCTTTAAGAAGTCCTTGTAGGATTTCATTCTGAATACAATTACAAATGTACACTAAATTCCCTAAAACCATTTACAGCATTGGGGGTTGAATAATTTTGAACACAACTGTAAATACATTTTTATTTTAATTTTGCACTTAATGTTGCACATATGTTATTTAAAATGTATTTTAAATACACAATTGCATTGTCATTTTACATACTGCATTGCCATTTTGCGTATTGCATTTCAAATTGAATATAGCGACCAATATGCTTCCATACCAGTTTGCCATCATCATTGCCATTCTTCTGTTGCTGAGGTAGCCTAAGTAGTGTTATCAATTATCATATACTGTGTGTCAAAAGTTTGATTGAATTATGACTCCCCTGTCAAAGTTCTGTCAACCAGTCACTCAAACGGAGACTTTTATGGTCTGTCAATCTTGATGACAGTTATGTTTTATGACTGTTGTTGGGGACTCCTCTGACCCCAACCCTTCCGCCTAAATTTATTTATTTGGCAAATCTAAACTCTGTTTGTGAAACTAGGACATAATGCATTGGCTCTTCACTGTATATACATTGAAGGGTTTGCCACGGGTATTTTATTCGTGGGTGCCAGCTGCCGTTAAGCCCCAAAGAAATTTGAGCACTGTCCTTTTAAGTGTTTGCAGGGCGGAAGTGACGCTAATTCCTATCGTGCAGCGCGTGAAGATGGCGGGTGTTCTGGAGCGGAGCTTCATTGAGATTTGTGGATTTGAAAGAGAAACTGTTTCACGGTTTAGAGAGATCACAATAAATATCGGTACAGTCTTTAAATATTACACTGTGTTCATACACGTATGTGTTTTGGTGTTCACGCGCGTTGAAGCGTGCGAAGTAAGTTATTGGTCACACGATTGTTTTCAGCTCATGTGTGACACGAGACATATTTAAAATAATGTGGTTATTGTTGTTGTTCTTGTTATTATTCTTATTTTGATTACTACATGTGTTACTCGAGTTTATTTACACGGTAATCTTTACCAATAAGAGGAGAAAAAATTATAGCATTTCCCCTGTTTAACGTAAAACATTTAAGTTTAGTCACAATTTAATTGTAAGATTTGGTTTCTGTTTTTTTTTAACGTGCAATGTTTCAGAGCTGTTTAATATTTTTCACCTTTTCTCATGAGATAAAAGAAAAATTTTATCAGTACAATGAAAACACTCATGTAAGTATCCATGTCCTGATATGCTATGCTTTAGATGCTTACAATTGCAGTATAATAGGGTTAAATGTTATATGGGAGAAAAACGTGAGAAAAGTTTCCAGTACTATGGCATTTTTGACACATTTGTATTCTGAACTCTTCAAATTTATGTTAAATCATTATTTTCTGACATGCTTCATTGATTTCTTGAATGAATTTTTGCTAGTCAGAATGTTTGTTTTACAGCTGTAGTCAACAGAAAGATGCTGTTTTTATTTTTAAAGACTCTTTTATTTGCCATTTGCACACATAAGCAGTACTAGTGCATAGTAGTTTTCAAACAGAGGTCTTAGATCCGGAGGAAACAAAACCATCCAAATGTGTTCATTTAAATCAAGTCGTAAATAATGATGTCCGTTGTTTGAAAAACTTACACTAAACAAAAATGAGAAATGTTGCCTTGACTATAAACTGAAATAAGTTAAAATAGAAAAAAGTTGTAAGTGAAATAATGAAATAATAAAGAACATAACAAAATTGCTAAAAAAATTAACTTAAATTACCATATATACTTAAAATACAAAGATTAAAGATAATTTAAAATATTAATAAAACTACACAAAAATACTAATAAGAACAGTCAGTCACTATAAACAGAATAAGATAAACTTTAGAAGAGGAGCAAAAGTCTCTGTGTGACGATACATATGAAAAGCTTATGAATATAAGTAACCTTCCCAGCAGTCTCTTTGTGACAGGTAAAACAAAAATCCTAGATTACACCTCAACCAACTTCATTAAGTGCACCTTGGAATTTGATGTATGCTAGAGACTTGAATAACTAAATATTTTTACAACTGTAAGGTCATGTAAAATGTATTGCCACTGTTTATATAACACCCTGTCTATACCAGGCGCAACGTGACAAAAGACAATAGAACGCGTTAGAACCAATTATAATTTCAAATTTTGTCCACACTGGAAACAAGCTGTATGTCGTTTTGCGTCGTGTGTAGACACCGTGAAAGTCCTGCTAATTATTAATGGGTTGTTTTTTCTGGCAGGGCTCCCAGACTAACTTAAATGTTAGAGGAGTCTTGATTGAAAACAATTTACACTGACATATCTAAAAATATAATCACTTTGTCATGTGAATCTGGTTTGTTAGTGTATAATATGTATTTCTGTCTGGCTATACGTAGTTATTGTGTGTTGTTTTTTGTGATGTCCAGCAGGTGTTGGTGGTCACTCAAGTGGTGCAAAGCATGCAGACAGTGCAGGTGGATTCTCTTATGAGGACAGTGGGAAACTCCTGTCTGTCACCAGCAACAGATACATACACTGGTGAGTGTTCATCTCACGCATCCTCTCATTTCAAATAGATGCAACTTAAGAAAATAGTTACACATTTACATTACATTACATTTAGGCATTTGGCAGACGCTTTTATCCAAAGCGACTTGCATTGCTTTATCCTATACATTTTACATAGGTATTTGCAATCCCCTGGATTCGAACCCACAACCTAACGCAATGCTCTTACCACTGAGCTACAGGAAAGCTGTTACTCAACAAATGATTTTGTTCTACACAGTTTTGACTTGAACTGAAATTAACTGTATTCCAAAAAGAGAGGGACTATTTTAATACGATGAATGTCATGTAAGCCTCTGCACAGTCATGGATGGACAATAAATACAGGACATGCTATATCTACTCAACCAGAGCTTCCTTTTCCGGGATGTAAATTGTGTGACCTGATTCTGTATGGTTAAAATGATGTTCGATGTATGTAATTTTGGAATAGGGTTGCAAAATTAAGGTAATTTTCATGTCTGGAAACTTTGAATCTCTGCACAGATTCAAGGCACCCTGTGCCAGATTCTGCAAAGCAGCCTCAAAACATATCCAAACCTCCTCCATGTTTCACTGTAGGTATGGTGTTTGTTTGTGACTGTAGATATTCTCTCTTATATACTCTTTTCTATGTACGCTTCAAAATTTTTATCTGCAGGTCAACTTCAGGTGACACCGTTCAGTTTGTTGAGCAGTCGCTGGACACCAACCTTCTGAATAATGCCGTACGACTGCGTATCCCACACTGCCCTCTGCTGCCAGGAGGAGTTCACATTCAGGAGACACTCAACAACATATTGATCCTGATCGCCACAAGCCAAACCGTCCATCGGCTAGTTTTGCCGCACCCTACGCACATGTACCACAGCGTGAGTAGCACCTTTGTTTACGTAACATGTCATTCTTATATTACATTAACTGCCTACTGTTCAGCAAGATCTGAAATATGTCCCTCCACAGGATCTGGTCACTGAACTCCAGATGCAGTCAATCTTCACAGATATCGGAAAGCTAAACCTAAAGGATCCGGCCCACTGTTATGTCCTCCCATTCGCTCAAGGCTCACAGCCGACAGGCCCCTCCACTACGGCCGCTTGGATCAGTCCTCAGGGGGAAGCACTTTTCGCTCTTGGTTCACCTTTGGGTGGCATTATGATCATCACTTTACCTCCTCATGATCAAGAAGGTATTTTTCTCCTTCTAAGACTTCTTCTCTGTAAATACCAGTGTGTACAGACTAAAATACTTTTTTTTGTGATAAAGGGACTGTGTCTGTGGTGGAGCTGAAGCAGAGTTCAGTGATACAGAGAATAGCAGGCTGGATGCCCACTGCCATCAGGTGGAATACTTGAGTTGAATGAAGTTATTTAGTCGCCCACAAATAAAAGCTTGTCATATCAATTTTCAGAAACACGCACATTTTAAATTAAGTTTCTTTCACACAGGGGCGATCAGAGTCCGTATGATCTTGCCATTAGTCTGGTTGTTCACCAGCTAGAAGATGACACCTTTGTGTTTGCCCTTTGTCAGGATCATAAGCTCAGGATGTGGTCATTTAAGGTTAGTGTGACTTCAGGATGGGGCTTACAGTTGTGCTCAAAATTATGTATACCCTAGGGTAAAAATGACCAAAGAAGACCTTGAAAATAAATCTGCATCATTGTTCATTAAGCCTTTTATTCTTTTTTTTTTTTTTACAAAAATCAAACCTTTCATAAGAGAACAAGAATTTTGATTAAATGGGAGGGACGTTTATAGTTATTAAACCCTTTAGGGATCAGGTCTGGGAACTTGGCTGACCATGGCAGATGCTTGGTCTTGTGCTCAGCGACCCGTTTTGTTTGATAATTGTCCTGTTGGAAGCTCCAAACTTGGCCCACTATCTAGCAGGGCCAGTCATGTTTAGATCTTTGCTGGAATCCATGATGGCTGAACAAGATATCCAGGATCTCCAGCATAGAATTAAGCCCAAAACATTAAAGATACAGAAATAGATTTAACTTTAACATTGGGTACCAAAGAACCTGTCCTGTTTTATGTTCCAGTAGCATGTGTTACTTTTCAAATGTTCTATGGTGAGATGAAACAGGACGATGAAAAAATAGCTTTTTAGCAGAAAACCCTTAAAGGGGCGATTTCACGAATATGATACAACCTTTTCTGTGTTTAGGTGCTATAATCGGTTCCCCGGTTCATATACCAACCACCCCGAAAACGTTCATAAAAGTACACCACGTTAGCTTTGGTTTGTTATACCTTTCTCTGAAGCATGTGAAAAAATCAGCTCTTCAAAATACGCTCCCTCGGTGACGTGGTGGAGGGATCTCATTATAATATCATCGCTCCTTAATATGCTCCTTTACACCCACGGCAAGCCATTTTGTTTTTCGCAGGTGACAGGAGTGTATCGGTTCTGACGCAATGGCGAGATTCGTGCCAAACATGCTAACACTTCTGTCGTTGCGTGCACAGACCACTGTTCCCAGCAATGGATATATTTTAGTGGTGGGCATAGATTAATTTTTTTAATCTAGATTAATCTAGATTAATTCCAAGATTAATCTAGATTAATCTAGATTAAAATGGCTCATTTGAATTCTGCCGAAGGCATTCAGAATATGTGTGATACCCAAATAATGACTAAAAGTAAGTCTTTGAGAACGGGTTTCTCGAGCCAGGTGGCGCATTAGACCAGGGGCTCATCTCCTGTTTCCAAAATGCATCACAAACTGCTTGAGAAATCTGTTCTACTATGATAATTGGTGATGAAAATTAAATTATGTTCAATAAAATGAACTTGTGTTTACTTCCGCATTAGCTAAGCGATGATTTGCGTTTAGGTGGTACTTGAGACTGGAAGAGCTCCTACAATACATTTACATTTAGTCATTTAGCAGACGCTTTTATCCAAAGCGACTTACAAAGAGTGAGGGAGCAACAAGCGATATGTCATACAGGAGCCATAATACATTAGATCTCAATACAAAGTTACTGGTTTCAACTAAAGCTAGACCACTACCTGTTGAGAGAAAGTTTTTTTTTTTTAAACCAATTCCGCATTGCACAAGGTGCAAACAACCTTAGTCTTGTAGAGGTTTCTATTGGGAAGCTTCTTAAAAATTAATATTCCCTGAAGCAAACCCGGCGGCTTCATAGCTGCATCCATGTTAGCACGTCACGTTTGATGCGGTAATTTCACAGTAAAGTTATGTTGTGTTCAGACCAAACGCGAATGGCGTGTCAAGCGCGAGTGATTTATATGTTAATGCAAAGAGCCAATAGACCTACTTGCTGCGCGAATCGCGCGAATGAAGCCCTGGTTATAAGATGATGAGGCGGCTTCTGCTTCCGCGAATGACGCGAATCACGCGAGTTGAAAAATCTCGTTCTCGCCCGGTGCAGTGCAGTTAAGCTGGTATACATCCGCGCTAAAATATCAAGGTGAAAGTCATCATAGCTTGCGTAGTATAGACCCAGCTCCCAACCCAACTTTGAGAATAGATTAACGGCAACATTTTTTTTATCGCGCGATAAGAGTCTCACTGCGTTAACGCCGTTAACGGCCCACCACTAATATATTTTGTTTTCAATGGAAATCACCCACACTGAACGATGCAAATCAGCAAATGAAGACTTTGTAAGTACTGATATTTTTTAAGTAAGACATCAGGGACCTGTGGCAACTTAAAAGTAGATAAAATGTCAATGTGACACGTTTGTCCGTTCAATCATAGATAGCAATGTGTGTGGCTTGTAAACACCTGTGGGATAGTCCTGTGTAACGTTACTTTCACGTAGAGAAAATGCGATACGTATGTCTTGAGTAACTTCACTGATAGAAAGCAGTGTTTATGGTTTGTAAACATGCAACGGGTTTGTCATAATAACATGATTTCCCGCCATCCTCGCGTTTTGTTATTTCACCCTTGAAACCCAGTGATGCGTATGAAGGTCTCCCTCCCGAAAGCGGTCTTGACCAGAACAACAGAGACCGGAGCGCCGTTGCAAATTGCCCCCTTGGAAACAGGAGTGCTTATAGAAAACAATGTGTTTCGTGTTCAAAGACGAGACACGGTAGTTTCTCATTTGCTTTGTGAACCTACTGTCTTGGGTAGGCTACTTTCACTTGTAGTAAGCAGTGTGTATGGTTTGTAAATAGGCAATCGGTTTGTCTTGTTTTCACGTATATAGAAAACGTGACGCCTTTGATAGGAGTCTGTTCACTTATAGAAAAAAATGTGTTTGGTGTTTAAAGACGAGACCTTGTTTCTCATTCACTTTATGTGAAGGTGAAAGCTCTTTTTAATTTTTTCGTTGGAAGCACAGGCCCTGGGTGTGTTTTCTGCTGAAAAGGGGGTGGAGACTACCAGCTCATTTGCACATAAAGAGACACACACCAAAACAGCGCGTTTCTAGTCTCATGCAAAACTGGGCAACTACAGCATTGTATAATAAAAGATCCCTGGTGTATTTCGAGCTGAAACATCAGACACATTCTGTGAAACCCTATGATTTATATTACATTTGTGTAAAAGTAGATGATCTCCCCTTTAAGATGGGTTTGGTGTACACGCACTGTAAAAAAAACATGCACTCTATCTTCAATGTGTTGGGCCTAATTCTCTGCTGGAGATTCTGGATATCTTGTTCAAAATGAAGGCATCATCGATTCTAGAAAGTATCAACAGATAAAAAATCTAAACCTCACAGTCCCTACTAGGAGTCACATAATGGGCAAAGTTTGTATCTTTCAACGGGAAAATAATCTAAATACAAACATTAAATCACAACAGGTCACTGAGCACTAGGGCTGGACGATATGGCCAAAATTTGTATTGTAATATATTTCTTCATTTCGTTCGATACGATATAATTCCGTTAACGATATGAACAATATTACATAGAGCAAAATGTAAGATATAAGTTGAGAGACCACTCTGGTATGAACAATAAAATGCTGATCAAAATCATTCTAGATGCCAACAGTGTGCAAAGCTACATGATAAGAATAAAATATTTTTGGGTAGGACATTGTTCTTACCTTAAATATCAAATATTAAAGTCACGTTACCAATAAAAGAGAGAATAACTTCTCTAAATGTGCTTCAAAGCATGGAAGATCTTCAAAGCTCTACACAGGCAAAGGCCTCCCATTACTTGACTCTTTTTGCTTGGAAGCCTGCTTTTGACATATTCATCTAAATTGATAATCTTCAGTTATTAATGTCCACTGAATTTTATGTATGACTCTATTTCCATTTTTTGTTTAAACTTGTTTGTGCTTATTTTCCTATAAACGTGTACTTAAGATGAAATGAGATGATCCGTTGTAGCTTGTGCATCATGGCTGTCGCACACACCTTGAACACAGAACAATAGGTTACTCTTTGTAATGAGGTTCAATAAGAGGAAGGAACTAGGCGGGAACCAGCGAACATTCAAATAAAGTTTTAATAAAATAAACAAACAAAAACACGGAAGTAAAATGCGATAAGAACCTAAATACAAACTAAACCCTTGTCCGAGCCTGGTCCTCTCTCGTCAGCAGTCCCAACGCTCGTCCTCTTATGCTCCCGATTTTCTCCATGAGATATGCGGGACCGGTGTGCACACAGCTGATTCCAACTATCAATCACGCCACCGGCCCGCCTCACAGCTCTCGTCACGCCTTCCACACCACATACCCCCATCGCCCCTTACAGGCCGGGGGTACCACCAACGAGACAAGGGAACGGAGACGGGAGCACCAGGAGTGACAGGGACGACAGAGGAGAGAGGAAAAAAAGGTCCGGTTCCCCGACACACTGTCACTCGGACTTCAGCCAGCCGAGAGGCTCTTCCTCGCGGTGCTATGTGATGGTGCTGGACGTCCGGTGGACGGCCCGATCCGCCTCCTGGCGGTTGGCGATGGCTCCTCCGTGTGAGGGCAGTGGCAGCGAGTCAGTCGCCATTTCCTGCTCCTCACCTTTATGGCTGTTGGTAGCAGGATTCCGGCTCACTGCCAACGGCGCCGACTCCTCCGCTCCCTCTTGGACGGCCTCCACCCCACCTCGGCCCAAGAGCACGGCAGCAAGCTCTACGTCCCAGCCGAATCCTCGCTCCAGAACCTCCAGCTCGGGCAGGAATTAGGCGGGAACCGGCGAACATTCAAGTAAAGACAACAAAAACACGGAAGTAAAATAAATAAGAACATAAATACAAACTAAACACATGTCCGGGCCTGGTCCTCTCTCGTCAGCAGACCGGTCGCTCGTCCTCTTATGCTCCAAATTTCCTCTGTGAGATATGCGGGACCGGTGTGCGCACAGCAGATTCCAACTATTAATCACGCCACCGGCCCCGCCTCACAGCTCTCGTCATTCCTTCCTCACCACACTCTCGGAACCATCGGAAACATCAAGTGGAGAGATCCCCCAGCTTTGCCCCCTCTTACTGCATGAGAAGCGAATATACTAACTTGTGAACAACAGTGCAGGCAGACCTTATATGCTCTCAGGTAAGGGGGTGGGGCCATACCTGGCATTGGCTATGCGCTTTTGTCTGTCTAGTTAGATTTGGTGCAATTGGATGCTTCTGCAGAGGTCAGGTACAGATTCCCTTCCCATAGGTGGATCTCTCCACACGATGTTTCAGAGCACCGGGGTTATGAGAGTAACCTTTTATTTCGCTTGCATAGCAAAACTGATCGACAACCATGATGCACATATACTTTAGCGTAAGAGAGGTGGCACTATCAGACACTACTTGAGCAAAGTTCTCCTGCGGAGTAATTACGGTTCAATGCTGGGCAAAACGGATTAAAATTACACGCAATGTGATGTGCGATTGTCGTCATTTGCACTCACTTGGGAAACCGATATACTGCCGGTTAGAATAAAACAGAAAAAAAAAAAAATGTCATTAAGGACACAACTTTAAGGTACATTTTGTAGAAATCACTGCTACAGGGCACCCGATCAAAACATCAACAATCGCGTAAGCTGTGTAGAAGCGTGGAATGATGGGATATGTTGTCTTCAGCTCCACCGCTGATGGTACCGCTGATACATCAATCAGATGGGAACGAGAAATCATGTCAGCAAATGAGGTACAGTAATAAAGTTTTATAAATGTTGCGTTTGATGAAATGAATTCCACCCGAGTAATGTAAGGTTTAAAACTAAATTGTTAGTCATATATGTTACAGTTATTGTCCAATTCGATGGTGTGATTACACTGCGCAGTTTTAAGTGTTCAAATCAATCATAGTAAAAGTTATTTTGAACGTACCCACATCATTGCAATAACGATAGAGAGTAAAAATACAAACTACTTCCGCATCTGTCTACGTCAGCATGACGCGGTTGCTATGTCAGTAAAAGCAGTAACATTGGGTAACGCGGATATGACGCCATTGACAGGCGGCTTAAAGGCCCCTGTCCACTGTTTGGAATGGCGATTTTTGATCGTTTGACATTTGAAAACATTTGAGATATTGTAAGAACTCCGCTGAAAAAATATATAACATTGGCCTAAAGGTTTTTGGATATTTTACTGCAAAATTCTTATTAACGAAACTAACGATTATAGTTTGTAGCGTGGACAAATCGCTTGTATCCGTCATTATGGTAAAACACGTCATCAGAGCGCCTATTAGTCTATTAACAGTAGTAGAAAAATGAAAATACACTTTAGTTTACTTATGGAATTTGTGGTTAAACATTTCTAACCATAGTTATTGTAGGTTAACCATGAAATATGTAATAATTTTGAAGCAATGTCCTACATATTACAT
The DNA here is from genome assembly GCF_015846415.1 of Triplophysa dalaica. NCBI lineage: Eukaryota > Metazoa > Chordata > Actinopteri > Cypriniformes > Nemacheilidae > Triplophysa > Triplophysa dalaica. The sequence continues at coordinate 13,569,745 of NC_079565.1, read as the reverse complement.
AGCTAAATGAACAATTTTTTTGTCAGAACCTCTTGTAAATTATGTATTACTTTTAGTCATCATTCAGAACCGTAAAAGACTCTCAATCTCTATTTGAAACAAAAGAATCGTGATCCTCAATTTATCCAGAATCGTGCAGCTCTAGTTAAAATACATAATTGAACTAAGGTGTACTAAAATGGGATTTTATATTTTTATCATATCGTAATATTGATATCGACTGGACAGTGAAAAGTACAATGATATGAATTTGAGTATTCAATATCGCCCACCCCTAGTACAACTGCTTAATACAATGTGTAAATAGTGCATAAAAACAGCACGTAACGTTCTGTATACTTTTAGACAAACCACTGACGCCCATCATAATGATGCTTTGTGAGTTATTTTGCCCTAGCTGTGTCCCCAATGACATACTATGCACTATGCCCTTAAACTATGCACTATGCACTCAAATATGTAGTGTATGTGTTTTAGGAGGGTAGTAGCATCCCAAATGGAATACTAAACCGATTTACACTAACTGTAAGTATATAGGTTTCCCAGACGAGCGCAAACCACGGCACAATGCGTATCAAAAAAAAAACATTGTGTATTTTAAATTTAATGTCGTTTTCATGTATTTTGCCCAGCAATACTTTAGTCATCATCAGATTGAAGCGTTATCACTCTGAGAGTTTTGCTCGAGCAGCATCTATAATAATCATAAAGCCTATTAGAATTGTTTGCATTTATTCAATAAAATGTGTTAATAATAAAGTCCAGAGGATTCCAGCATTTCTAGATACATAATTTGCTATTATTCATAGGGTGGGGATTATACTAATTGTGAATGAGCATGCATGCACGCCATGTAGTGACTGGAATTCATTAACATACACACATTTAACTACGAAATTGACATTTACAAAGTTTTTGTGAATATGGAGGAAATTTTTCGGGTAAGGTCTGTTTTACGTGCAAATTACTCGGATTTTACTCATATATTTGTGTTACATAAATGGCGCCCACTATGTTGTGTTCACAATGTAGCCTAGTATTGTTGTCCTGCATACCATGTCAGAGGTCCACACGTAACAGAATGTCCGTTGGAGCAGAACTCATGGTAATGGTAACGGTCAGAAATTCAGGGGGAGTGGGCAGGATTAAAAAAACAGTCCCACGCGTGGCTCTATTCTGAAGTTCTAAATTGAGATGCCTGTTCTAAATTCTCATTGACATGGATCCACCGAATCCAACATACATGTTTATACTTGGTTGGCGTTTGTTGGATGATTAATTGAATCCAGAATAAAAGTTTGTGTTTAAAAGATATATATCTGTGTAATGCGTTTAAAAATGTAAATATACAAATGAATAAGCATTTATATACAGTGGGTACGGAAAGGATTCAGATCCCCTTAATTTTTTTCACTCTTTGTTATATTGCAGCCATTTGCTAAAATCATTTGTTCATTTTTTCCCTCACTAATGTACACACAGCACACCATATTGGCAGAAAAACACAAGAAAACTGAAATATCACATGGTCCCAAGTACTCAGACACTTTGCTGTGATACTCATATATTTAACTCCGGTGCTGTCCATTTCTTCTGATCATCCTTGAGATGGTTCTACACCTTCATTTGAGAAAACCAGGCACTGCTCATCACCTGTCCACTACAGTCCCAACAGTGAAGCATGGTGGTGGCAGCATCAGCTGCAGGGACAGGACGACTGGTTGCAATCGAGGGAAGGATGAATGCAGCCAAGTACAGGGATATCCTGAACGAAAACCTTCTCCAGAGTGCTCAGGACCTCAGACTGGGCCGAAGGTTTACCTTCCAACGAGACAATGACCCTAAGCATACAGCTAAAATAACGAAGGAGTGGCTTCACAACAACTCCGTGACTGTTCTTGAATGGCCCAGCCAGAGCCCTGACTGTAACCCAATTGAGCATCTCTGGAGAGACCTAAAAATGGCCGTCCACCAACATTTACCATCCAACCTGACAGAACTGGAGAGGATCTGCAAGGAGGGATGGCAGAGGATCCCCAAATCCAGGTGTGAAAAACTTGTTGCATCTTTCCCAAAAAGACATATGGCTGTATTAAATCAAAAGGGTGCTTCTACTAAATATTGCGCAAAGGGTCTGAATACTTGTGATTGAATACCATGTGATATTTCAGTTTTACTTTTTTTAATAAATCTGCAAAAATGTCAACAATTCTGTGTTTTTCTACCAATATGGTGTGCTGTGTGTACATTGAGGGAAAAAAAATGAACTTAAATGATTTGAGCAAATTGCTGCAATATAACACAGAGTGAAAAATTTAAGGGGGTCTGAATACTTTCCGTACCCACTGTATATAAAGTTGTGTAGTGTATTTCGGGAAACCTATTAGTTTAACCACATTAAAATACGTATAATTAATGGTGATTAACCATACCTATTTTACACACTTTACATGATGCAGCAGACCTAATAATAGCGACAAACTAAATGCACTCTTCCACCGAGTGATCAGCAGATCGTATATCAACTCTAAGAAATATTACTTTCCTGGCCTTGGAAACATAACACTCTTACTGTAGTGCAGTACTGCTTCAGAAATTATAACAAATTCAAGCAGTTTAATTGACGTTCATATGTGATAAGTAAACACAGAAATGCAGATATTTAGAAAATAGTTCAGATACTTGCATTGGCTTCCTGATTGTGCTGGGACTAAAACATGTTTCTTTGTCCGGCTCACTAGCTCATTTCAATTTATGGTCGCCTTGTATAAAATACATAACTGTGCTATTCATCATCTCTTAAGGAATGAAGAGGGAAACATTTAGATATGAAACACAAAACGATTATAAGTACATTGACATGTAGTTGGTACAAGAATGTTTAAATTCTTCTTCCTGGTTTTCTGCTGAATTTGTCATGAAATGTGATCTGATCTTCACCAAAGTCACAATTATCATCAAAACCATATTTCTATGTGATAAAACATGAACCGTCATGATCTTTCATGTCTTCATTGAGCACACCTCTTAAACATACAGTGATGGTTAATTTAATAAGTGAACCAGGCCTTTAATCACTGGTTGAACCACATCTGGCAGCAATAACCCGAAGGAAGCACTACCTGTAGACCTGCAGACAGGTCAAGGAGTAACATTTGGAGAATTTGAACTGTTTCAGCTGACCTGTACTTTAGGATGTCTGGTGTGAATGGCTTTCTGGAGGTAATTCCACAGCATCTCTTTTGGATTGAGGTCTGGCCCACTTCAAAAGGTGGATTTTATGCCTTTGGAACCATGCTGTAGTAGATTTTGCTTTAATTTTTAGGGTCATTCATTTGCTGCATAACCCATCTTCTTCTAAGCTTCAGCTTTCAGATCTTGTAGGATTTTCTAAAAACAAATTCATTTTCTCCTCCACAATGGCAAGCGGTCCAAGTACAGAGGCAACAAAGCAGCCCAAATCATTATGCAACCTCCACCATACTTCACTGTTAGGATGATGCTTTTATGTTGCCACATAGTTTTTTACATATGGTTAACTCATGAGTGTGTATTCACCTGCCTTAATGAATCCTGTAAGTCTTGGCTGACATCTGTACACATATCATCTCCATTTTGTCTAACTTTGGACTAATATAAATACAAAATTGATATGCACAGTACATAGACATGTAATATATTATCTAAGCGCAAGCTTTTATTCTGGATGCGATTAATCGCAACAAATTATTTAAAAGTATTTTTTATAAATTAAAATATTTAAATGCTGCATTATTGAAATCATTTCTACAAAACCCCATTAAACAAAAAAATCCAGCAATCTATGTATGTATTGATCTGGCGCTATGAAATGCAAGTGATTGTTTACTGTAGTGATGATGTGGCTCTTATTTGCCTCTCAGCTTCAGATGTGTCTCCTGGTGACTGATATGTTGGAGTACATGCCTGTGGGCAGTGGAGAAATGAGGAATTCTCCAGGACAGGCTCATAAACTCCGACTCTGCTTCACCTCCACAACTGGCCTGTGTCTCGCTGTTTACCTTGCTGTTCCCAATCGCAGCCAGTTCTGTGTGCTGCAGCTGGTGGCCAATGAGAACAGCCGATACAGCCTAGATCACATCTCCACGCTGTTCTCAACACAGGTAAAGCTTGGTACAGAAGATGCGCGATACGTTACAGTGCGGTTACTGATGATGGATATGTCTGTGTTGAACAGGAGACACTGGTGGATTTTGTCTTGACAGCGACTGATGTTTGGGGTCTTTGGCTAGATGATGACAATCAGACTGTGGTGAAGTACATCAGCTTTGAACAGTGAGTACTACTTGGTACAGTTTCTTTTTTTGTTCTGATGCACCAATATAGAAAAATCTACACACAAGAGGCCAAAACCAAAAATGTTTGTGTTAAATTAGCCTGAATACTTTTACATTCTGTTAATTAAAAAAAAATAGTTAAGTGATCAAACAAATTTGTTATTAACAAAATTAATAAAAATATAGGCTATAGTGAGACAGAGGTGGACAGGACAGTAGGATTTGACAAAGGAAACATTTGTAACGATTACAGACCTTATGAGACGAAAATCTTTCCTTTTGGTTTAAACAAGATTAACATGCAATTTGGTTTAATTATTTGTAAATATAATCTCATATACAGTCGTGAAAAAAAATCATTTAATTAGCATTTTTAGATGTATTGTGACCATTCCAGTCCTACGTCTGTAAAATTTAAGAGCATTCAGAGAAAAACACATCTGTTATTTTGACTGTTTCTTCAATTTTAATTTTCTTCAAATAAATGCAACTGGAAACAACATTTTTATTTGAAGTTTGGGAGAAATATTATTAGTAGTTCACAGAATTAACCAAAAATAATAATTTTACATAAACACATCTGTAAATAGTAAATTCTGAAAAACTGAAAATAATTCTGAAATTGTCTCTTTGTTCTCCGCAGCTCTACGTCATTGATTCGGCATATTTATATTTAATTTATGTGAAATTTTACAGCAACGACCCTTTGTTATTCGTTTTCATTGGTTGTTATCAGGGAATTAACAGAATTTAAAAATCAAGCCAATCATTATCTAGTATTACAGATTTTAGATTCTAGTTCATTTATTACATTTGCCTCTTGACCCAGTTAATTTCTGACCCTTTCAACTGTTTTAAACTGCAGTAACATGGCAGGCATGTGGAACCAGGTGTTTGTTCAGCCCTCACCACCAGAGGAAGTTCACACTGGTGAAGATCAAGACCCACGGGTATGAACATTCAGTTAAATGCTGAAATGCTGAAGTGCCCTTTAGGCTCAACTCAAACATTGATGTCTTTTTTAACAGGAAACATATTTGGATATTCTTTTTTCACCAGTACGCTTTTCAGCCGCTGCCATTGTTAAAGCTTTACAGGTAAGATTTTCATTTTCAATTTAATTTACTTGTTCTGGGTCTGATAACACATTAGGAATGGGTACGAGATCGCAAGTGACAGCGGACACGACGGCGACAGTGTCCATCATCAAAACAATGATCATTTGAGTCTAAAATATTTTTTTATAATATTATTTTCATTCAATCTGATTGGCTATGCTGGATTGTCTAGAGCAGTGTGGTTCAGTAGAAGATACCCTTTTCTCTTCTAGCAAAGTTTAAAGCAAAAAATATATCTATGTCTTTAAATACTTTGTTAAATGTCATCAGTCCCTTTTGTTGCAAAGCAGCTTTACAGAGTATAAATAAATAAATGATGTTCCAGTAGCTCTATTAATAAAGTATTGCTTTGGCAACAAAAAGTTGAAGTGTTTGGTGCCTAAATGCATTCACGGGTTTGTAGCCTGAATGCATTTAATGCTACGTCTGCCAAATGTGTAAATGCAACCTTTTGTTTGCGGTCCAAATGGAACCAAAGTTATTCGGTGACCTCTTAGTATTTTCTGCGTAATTGTTTTTTTCCCCCAGATTTACAAGAGGGGAACTGAGGGACATTTTGACTTATCGTGGGAGGAGCTAAAGAAAGAAGTTGTGGTCACACTGGAGAATGAGGTGAGCTGGGACTGTTCATCCCTTGTGTTGATTCCTCTCGGTTTCTGCTTAACATTTTTCCATACATTTTCTCTAGCTTCAGGCCAGTGTGACAGAGTACGAGTTCTCTCAGGAGGACTACCGCCTGCTGCAGGTAGAGTTCTGGTCCAAGTTTTACGCATGCTGTCTGCAGTATCAGGAGGTTCTGTCCAACCCTCTCGCCCTACACGTCAGCCCAACCACAGCCATGGTCTGCATCCTCAAGAAGGTAGCAAGTTTTTCTTGTTTAAGTCAAAATTGCAACAAGTTTAAATTCCTGGTTTTATGTTGCAAATGTAAAAGCATTAGGGATCCATTAGGGTTTCCTCTCTGTTTTTTTTTAAAATCTTTTAGATTTTGCAACCATTTCAGAACAATCTTATAATCAGGCTATATCCAGAACAAGCAAACTATTATTATTAGGGCTGTGTATTTAACGCATAAGTTATAATTAAAGAATTATGGGAACTTAACGTGATTAAAAATTGTACGCATTGAACACCCCAAGTGATTACATTTTTCACCATTTTTTTTACCTCGCTTGGATCACCGTGTAAATTGCATAAATTAGATCTATTTTTCTTCATGAAGGGATTGGGGGTGTAGTTTTATTTAACAGCCGCCCAACAGGATCCTTTCTGCGCTCTCTACGTCATGCACACGGTTATTATAAATGCAAAGTGACCGCTTCCTTCAGAACAGCAATTTGTAAGTTATCTTTATGTATCCAGAGAGTCCGTGAAAATATAAGTCAAACCCAGCGGTTTTGCTTCTCAAAAATGCGTGTGGTGTCATTAAGAGGGGAACTGAACAACGTTTTGTAATGTATACAGAAAGTCCAGACTCTGGAAGTTGAGACATCTATATGATATACTTTAATATTATTACATCATCTATATACAGGGACTAAAATAGTCCATTGAGCTATTTAAAGGTTGGTTGATTTGGAAAGGTGCTAACTTTAGCCTGCTACCACTGATATTATAATCCCACCCTCTATGCGATTCTCCGTCCAAAGCAACACGTCCTCTAAACACATGAATGTATTTTGTAGTGGTGGGCCGTTAACGGCGTTAACGCCGTTAACGCAGTGAGACTCTTATCGCGCGATAAAAAAATTGTCGCCGTTAATCTATTCTCAAAGTTAGGTTGGGAGCTGGGTCTATACTACGCAAGCTATGATGACTTTCACCTTGATATTTTAGCGCGGATGTATACCAGCTTAACTGCACTGTACGGGGCGAGAACGAGATTTTTCAACTCGCGTGATTCGCGGAAGCAGAAGCCGCCTCATCATCTCATAACCAGGGCTTCATTCGAGCGATTCGCGCAGCAAGTAGGTCTATTGGCTCTTTGCATTAACATATAAATCACTCGCGCTTGACACGCCATTCGCGTTTGGTCTGAACACAACATAACGTTACTGTGAAATTACCGCATCAAACGTGACGTGCTAACATGGATGCAGCTATGAAGCCGCCGGGTTTGCTTCAGGGAATATTAATTTTTAAGAAGCTTCCCAATAGAAACATCGACAAGACTAAGGTTGTTTGCACCTTGTGCAATGCGGAATTGGTTTAAAAAAAACACTTTCTCTCAACAGGTAGTGGTCTAGCTTTAGTTGAAACCAGTAACTTTGTAATGAGATCTAATGTATTATGGCTCCTGTATGACAGGTCGCTTGTTGCTCCCTCACTCTTTGTAAGTCGCTTTGGATAAAAGCGTCTGCTAAATGACTAAATGTAAATGTACTGTAGGAGCTCTTCCAGTCTCAAGTACCACCTAAATGCAAATCATCCCTTAGCTAATGCGGAAGTAAACACGAGTACATCTTATTGAACATAACTTATTTTCATCACCAATTATCATAGTAGAACAGCTTTCTCAAGCAGTTTGAGATGCATTTTGGAAACAGGAGATGAGCCCCTGGTCTAATGCGCCACCTGGCTTGAGAAACCCGTTCTCAAAGACTTACTTTTAGTCATTATTTGGGTAGCACACATATTCTGAATGCCTTCGGCAGAATTTAAATGAGCCATTTTAATCTAGATTAATCTAGATTAATTCCAAGATTAATCTAGATTAATCTAGATTAAAAAAATTAATCTATGCCCACCACTAGTATTTTGTAAATCCATGTAGCGAATTGCAAACTAAATCCATTAAATTCTTCTCGAAGCATGTACATACATGTCCAAAAGAAAGAGAGCAACCATGTTTCAGATCCTGCCGGAGCTGTCTCCATCGTGAAAAATCTGAACCGACAATAATTTGAGTACCCGTTGATACAATCATCTTGAGGGCTAATTGTTGATAAAATACTTTACACTTTAAAGATGTAATGCATTATTTTTCAGGACAGAGGACCAAATTGAGTTTTCTACCACCTATTTTTGCACTTGAATATAATAAAGCTTAAAACATGTGCTCTTTTTTTTGTCCTTGGCCGATCACATGCCTGACACCAGACATAAGTAGGTCATCTTACATTTCATACAGTTGATTGGTGTACAATATGATTTTGGCAACACCTTACTGCATGATATGACGTACAGAATACTGTCTTTTAAAATGAGAGATATCTTGGCAAAAATGACACTGAATGAGCTTGTCTCATATTTATTTAGTTAATGTATGCAAACACACAGGCGCAATATCATATCATTGCTATTTTTGTCCAGAAATCTACGAGTGCACATGTCATGTAGATTTTATACAACAGTTAAATACATAATAAATTAATATTGCAATATATTTTATAGATATCGTTGTCTGTTTTCTTAATTTTTCTACAAACATATTACCTAGAAAGCATCAGAAGTTTTGCGCGTCTCCAAATAAGGAGCAGTTGCAGTTGCTGCGGTTTCTTGGCATACTCTGTGGTTGTCAAAAGCATGGTTATCTGATCACTTTAGTGACCCGTGACTGACTTAGCTCCCTTCGTTATCATATGCTTACGCTATCCTCCTATATATACGGTACATGTACCTCAATTCAGACTGTTAATAAATATTACTTATAGTGGCAGCTTTGACTCGTTCAGTTGGTCTCGATCCCTCTTGAGGAACAACTTTGAAGCTAATCCTGGTAGTATCTGTCCAAGGTTGATAAAGCACTCCGAGTTGAAGTGATTCACACAAACAACAGGTTTATACTTCTGGTTTCTGAATGATTTCCACTAAAAATAAGATAAATCCATTTCTGTCTCTTCCGAGGTTAGGATTCTGTGCAGCATTGCATGTTGTCGATGAACTTTAGTCAAGGCGTCATGTACACTGCTGTCACTTGTGAAAACAAGAATGGGGGCAGCGCCGTGAGTGGCATTGAGTAGATTAAGGGGCGGTTATATTTTAATGAGCCGTCACATCAGAAGAGAAATCTGAACGGCTTGATTTTTCACACACTTGCAGAGAAAGGCTTACCAAAACAAACTTACTGGTTTCTTGTTTTTCACGTTTTCTGGGTTGCTAGATGAACCAGAGACCCGATTATAGCACTTAACTCATTCACTGCCAGCCTCTTTAATAAAAAGTTGCCAGCCTACTCCAGCATTTTTTAACATTTTCACCCAACTTTAATGGCTCACAGTAAATTTTCTGTAAAGAATATATGGACAAAAATATGTCAAAGAAAGAAAGGAGCCTCAGCTTTTAAACAAAAGAAACCGTATTCTTCTATCTTTATTTGTTCGTTTTTATCACTCTGTAGATGTGGGTAGGTTTCTTTCAAAATGCATCATTTTGATTAAACAGCTGAGATAACTAACGTTTTTGTCAAAGATTCTGCCCAGATTCCACTCAATAATAAATAGTAATAGTAATAATGATAAACAATCATTAAAAACCGCTAAAATGTATACGTTCTGGGATTCTGTACTCTTTCCCAGTGGTGTGTCATAGCACCACCTGCAGTACAACAGTACAAACACTGATTGCCATACAAACACTGATTTGGCGGGGAAGCTTTTTTTTTAAATGACGAGATAACCCGTCAATGGCGGTAAAAAAGTTAAACACAGATTTGTTTTGACTTTCATCCAATGGGTCCTTAAAGATCTGCTGTATGACAGCCGGCTTTCTTTGTGCATACTAAGAGTGTCACACTCAAATAACGGAACAGTATTTGTGCAAAATTGCTTTAAAATGCATGTAAACAATAAACATTTTTGAAGACAATTATTTGCAGTGACTGTGATGAATATATATTTGCATTATATAATGTTAAATTTGGGATGTGAAGGTGTGCCAAGCTGATTGTTGAAACAGCTGAGTGCACAGAAATAAAATGTAGACTCTCTGGTAAAGGGGATCGTAGTGACATTTTAATTTTGTTCATGTTCTAATGTCATAATACCCCACACCCTAGCTGCCATGATAGCTAGCACTCCTTCCCAACATATGAGCAGACACCACATAATCAGCAAATCTTAATATCAGCAAGGTACAATTTTTATTGTTGTTAACACCTTTAAAGTCATGTTTAGGTCTTTGTGTTATTTTATTAAATCGTCATTGTTCCATGATCTGATCCATTCCCATGTCTTGCCCTAAATACTCATGTGTTTATTTTTCTTCATACATTAAGTGTAATTAAGTCTTATGTGGGTTGTTAAGGAAACTTTGCTCTCTTTCAGGCATTTGTGTCTTTCTTGTTGCCCTGTTTTGCTGTCGACCATCTTTACCTATCCTCTGATGAATACTTTTTTTCTGAAGAGGAGACGCCCATTGCTGAGGGTAAGAGGCCAGTCTCTGGAAGTCAGATGTCTGTACAGTGTACTGTGTGCAATCTGTAAGACTAGTGTTTCCTTTTAGCATGTTATTCTGGCCTCCCACAAACAGAAAAAAGATGCAGCTGAGGCTGATTTGCCCTTGTATGGATTAAGTTATTGCATAAGAGCTATTTCAGCATTATGGACGTGACATTTGCAGTTAAAACCTTGAAATATAAGGTCTCAGAGAATGATTCTCCAGCCATTATATTGAACCATCTGTTTATATTTTCCTTTGAATAAAGTATCAGTCTATACACGTGATGGAAATACATAGATGTGTCAAGAAATTACACATGTTTTTGGGAGACAAAATTGAGAAGACACTTAATTTCTTAGAATTTTTCTTCAATTGCACATTAAGTTATAACTTGAACCTGAAACCTAACCTTTAATTTTTTTTTTTTCTCAGATTCTGATATGAGCCGAGACATCCTGCTGCTCGTTCAGTGTCTGCGTCAGTTGAATGAATATCTCACAGAGGACATGGCTTATGAGATGGAGAAAGCACTTGAGCACCTGCTGTCTCCAGAGAAAACATCTGAAAAAGTCTTTGAGGCTCTCTTGGCCAGTGACACGTCGGTATCACCTCAATGACTGATATAATAGTCACACAAGCTGTTGATCAATTTGATGACTCAAATTAAATGTTCTTCACAGTGCGACAGGAATTCAGGACATTGCAAACAAACTGCTAGATGTCCGTAACCCTATTGGTGCCATGAATCTGCTGCTCAGAGAGCTGGACCTTGAGACAGACGCAGAGACTGATAATAGACCAACTACAGGTACTGGTAGATTTGAATTTTCCTTTGTAAACCATATGATCGCATATGATGAGAGACAAGAGTTTCTCTAATGTCGCAGGTCAATCTCTACGAGTGCGGATCAGCTTGTCTCAGCTGTATGGCAGCAGTGTGGCCTCCAGTCTCATCTGTCAAGGCGTCTGTCAGACCAGCATGACCAGGATGCTGCTGTGCAGAGACCTGCTCATCCTCCAGCAACTCTACCTGCATCTGGGTGACAAAGTGAGTTTGTTTGAATGCGACTTCTGTCTCACACTGGGTGACACTGTGAGTTTCCTAAACGTCCAAGTCCTAAACGTGATAAAAAGTTGGTCTGTTAGCTTTCTTGTAGCTCAGTGGTATGAACATTGCGTTAACAACGCAAGGGTGTTGGTTTGATCCCAGGGGATTGCACATACCTATGTAAAATGTATAGGATAATGAAATGTAAGTTGCTTTGCATAAAAGCGTCTGCCAAATGCATAAATGTGTCTAACTAAAAAAGTGGCACAACAATCAGCTACAAATTTGCAGGTCGCGCATGCACGAGTTCTTTTTAAAAAATGCTTGCGCTGTCTCGAAAACTGGGTGCAAAAAATAACATTAAGTGGCAGTCTTGAGCCCTGGTATATGTGATGACATGAACACAAGTACTTAATCTCTAGACCTGATCGGAGATGTGTATTTCACACCATTTGCTACAACCCATCAAAATTAATCATCAATTTGGTTCAATCTGCGAAAAAAACCTACACACCTTTTGAGCTCATTATCAAAAAAGTCCTGTACGTCTATACGAGATAAAAGTGATGGATGATGGTATAATCCTCTCCATGATATAGAAAAACCCTTTCACAACATCAAGATAAGTGAAGTGTTCATCTGGATGCATCTCTCTTATGTTACATTACCAAAAACACCAGTGACCCAGTGCCTTAGGAAGCCATGCATGGAAATGGAATTGTACTGCCTGAACGCTACTTTACTGAAGATGTTGCCTGCTGATATGACGGGATATTCCAAGCCTTTTCCATAATTTTGATGTCATTCATATATCGCACTGAAGGAAAAAATAGTACTGAATGCCCTCCCTGGGGACAGAGTCACGTTTAAGGCATACAATTAACAAACTCAGGCTAGTCTCCTCGCATTTCTTTGCACAACAACAATTAGGTATTTAGGCTAAACGCAGGATATCCCTCACTTTTAACATGGCAGACAACGGCAGATAGCGTTCTTTTTCCCTTCCGCGGTGTGTGACAGGTATGGATAATCAGATTTCTCATCCAATTTTGATGATTATTATTCATGAATTGCAGAACTTCTATCGAATGAGATCGCTGTGGGAGTGGACCTTTAAGTTGTGATGTAGTTGAAAAAATAAACGTTTCCCGTTGCATATCTCGTTTTTGCGTCTGGTCAGGACAAAAACCCTGATTAACATGGAAAATATAACTTTCATCGCGTGTCAGGAAATGGTGTCAGTAGAGTCTGTTTGCTGATTGGTTGGGCTGGTGTGCATATGGGAGGGGTCTTATGAAAGGCTTTAAATTGATTGGTGGTGTATTTTCAGATATTTCCTGCAGGTGGTTCTCAGTTGTTGCAGCTGCAGCAGGACTTGATTCCTCGATGCTCTCATTTGCTCTGCACTTATCACCTTCTCAAACAGATGAGCCTGACGCTGTCCTCGTCCGTCCCTCTGGACATACTGTAAGTACAGTCCAGAACACATTTCATCTCAATATTTATCACTTTATTTATATGTAATCAGTATCATTTTATTCCAGAAAAAGTCAGACACAGACATTAGACTGTTTTCAGTGTTTATTTGAAAGTATGAATCTTCACCTTATGTTGCCTATGCTGATGTTTGTGCATGTAAAAGTAAACATTTATAGTATTTTTAAAGGGATCATGCAGTTATTGTTTATTTTGTTTTGTAGTTTGAGGTAATATTGTAATATTTTTTTGCTACAAAAACATACGCAATTAAAGGGCTGCAAATCAAGGTGTTTTCTGCAATGTAAAAATGGTCAGTGGTATCCCCAGAATGTTTCTGAAAAGTTTCAGCTCAAAATACACCACATATCTTTAATTACAATATATTGAACATGTGCAATGGAAATGCACCGTTTTTGTGTGTGTCTCTTTAAATGCAAATGAGCTTCTGCGCCCCTCCCCGTATGCAAAATATGGTGTAGAATGCTTACACATGTGCTTTTTGGATGAACTGATGGGCGCGATACGTTTTACCACTAAAATTATGACATAACACCTGTCTTTGGACCAATGTAAAGTCTCAGGTGAACATGTAAACAATAGCCACTAACGTGCTAAACACATTATTTAGCAAGGGTGATTTAAAAACAATGTGTATTACTTACTTCTTCCGGAGATGAAGCTTGATCGCGAACAGCTGGTACTGATCCACTTTTTTTTGTTGCCAAACCCATGCTATACTGACGGGCCACCGGGTCCCGGAGCTTAGATTTTTCAACTTTTCCGGGTACTGGGTGTTCTAGCTCCTAACCTAGGGGTCGCATCGACTCGCGTTCAGCGTTGTTCGAATGCCCTGGCAGAAATATTTTTCCAACGAGTCCTGGCTCGTTTCTGTAAGTCTTTCTGGACCGGAGATACGGACCGGTAAAGGATGCTTTGTTGATCCGAAAAAAGTTAACTTTTCCCGAACGCCAAGTCATCATCATCCAGCACGGGACTTTCGATCGTTATAACTCCGGCCCATGAGGTCGCAGCGGGACTATCCCAGGCTCGTAGGAAAGGTCTCCTCCCAGCCTACTTTTATGTTCCATTTTACATCCAACAACAGCACACATTTGTTGTTTCTAAGACACTTTTACCGTGTCTCTGGCTGAAGGTGGACCTATGCGCTTATAAGGCGGAGTCGGTGAGCGGTCATTGGCAGGTGTAAACAATGTGACATCAGATTATTAGGGGATTGCCAACAGCCTGTTTTGTGTCAGTGTTTTGGTTTAAAGATTACAAAATGAAGAATAGATGGATTTGTACTGTGTTTCTGCACACACCCTGGCGACTTAATATTTGGTAGATAAACATTTAAAAGTGCACTTTCTGGGATTGCGGCCCTTTAAGCTTAGGGCTTTCCCCTTACAGTCGACTATTCTTTATTTGATAAGTAATTTGTGAACACTCACACACACACACACACACACACACACAGACACGTACGCACTCACAGTGAAAGCACACATTTAAGATAAAAGAGAGAGAAACAGCTGTTAATTTCAGTGTTTGCTCCTCTCCTCAAGGGGGCGCTGTAGTGGCAAGTTAACGTGATACAGGACTGGAAGGAGAAAAGGTTTAGTTGTTTTGTGTTGGTTGCAGTAGAGCTGTATGTTTGATCTGCGAAAATATAAAACCGTAACGTAACATTTTTGCCTGGTCATTGGATTTAAGATTACGGATTAACATTGGTAGCAGGGGATGGCTGCTGGAAGCTGCAAAGTTCCCCCACAGTTTGATGAAAAGAAGTCGTATGAAAGTTGGAAAAATTAAGTGCATGTGGATGTGTGTTACGAAGCTGGAAAAAAAGAAAAAAGCCTTGGCTGTTGCTTTATTGCTCACAGGGATAGCAAAGGATGCCGCCCTGGAAATATCAGCGGAAGATTTGAACAAGGATAATGGTATGACAACAATTCTAGAAAGACTTGACACTGTGTTTTTAAAAGAGGAGAATGATCACCAATACGAGGCATACACAGAGTTTGATCGGATTACAAGAGAGCACGGCATTTCTATGATCGATTACATCATTGAATTTGAACGCAAATATAACAAGCTACTTCAGTTCGGTATTACACTGCCTGATGCTGTATTAGAATTCAAGCTCATTGACACCGCAGGACTCGATGTTAAAGACAAACAATTAGCGTTCACTGCTTGTCCTGCTCCTACGTTCCCTGACATGAAGTCGGCACTGAAACAAATTTTTGGCGATAACCATATGCATGAAGGTCACATTAATGATGGCTCCGCATATTTTACAGAGGCTAACAGGAAAGAGAACAAGTCACATTGGCAAAAACAATTAATGGCACACCCAGGAACAAACCCACTGGGTAAATATGGTAAGCGATCAAAATGTGCCATCTGTCAAAGTACATATCATTGGGTAAAGGATAGTCCTCACAGAGGTGAACATGCTAAGATAGCAGAGGACTCAGAGCAGTGGAACATCATACTGTTTTCTAAAGAAACTTTATCTGACACAGAAATCTTTATGGTGGAATCCGTTGGGTCAGCAATAATCGATACAGCCTGTACCAAAACGGTTTGCGGACAGAGATGGTTTGATCATTATGCCAATGGACTAAAATCAGCCGAGTTACAAAAACTGGAGTACATAGACAGTGCAAGGGCTTTCAGATTTGGCGATGGAAAAGTTGTTCTTTCTACAAAGAAAGTCAAGATTCCAGCCATAATTGGACAGACAAAATGCCACATAGAAGCTGAAGTAGTTCCAGCAGATATCCCATTACTTCTGAGCAAAACTTCACTAAAAAGGGCAGGTGCAGTCTTTGATCTTAAGAATGACAAAGCCATCATGTTTCACCACCCTGTAACCGTTGAACTCACATCATCTGGACATTACTGTGTGAATCTAATGTCTAAAGATCTCTCATGTGATACTGAAAAGTGTGAAGATGAAGTTCTAACTGTAACAGAGAACACGACTACAAAAGAGAAAAAGAGAGTACTCTTAAAATTACATAAACAGTTTGGACATGCCTCTGTGGACAGACTTAAAAAGCTACTAGCCAGTTCAGGCAATCAGGATGAAGAATAAATTGTGATCCTTGAAGACACAGTAGACAAATGTGAAACATGTGTAAAGCACAGCAGACCCAAACTCAAACCTGCTGTAGGACTACCCATGGCCTCAAGCTACAAAGATACGGTGGTTGTGAATCTACATGAATTAGATACAGGAGTGTGGTATCTCCATATATCTCGACCAGTTCACACGATTCAGTTCTGCCATCAAAAAGCAAGTGAAATTGTGAAAAGCTTCATACATTGCTGGATCTGTGTTCATGGCCCACCAAGGAGACTGTTCAGTGACAACGGAGGAGAGTTTAACAATGAAGAAATGAGAGACATGGTTGAAAAGTTCTACATTGAGGTAAAGACCACAGCAGCTTATAGTCCATGGAGCAATGGTCTTTTAGAGGGACACAATCAGACTCTGACTGAAATACTGTTGAAAGTGAAGCATGACAACAGATGTGATTGGAGAACTGCTCTACACTGGGCCCTGATGGCAAAAAATGCAATGCACAACGTACACAGGTTCAGTCCATACCAGCCTGTTTTTGGACAAAATCCAAACCTACCATCAGTTTTCACTGACAAACAACCAGCTTTGGAATGTTCCAGCGTGAGCACATGGGCAGGGCAGGATATTTCTTCCTTGCATGCTGCAAGAAGAGCGTTTACAGAAGCGGAGTGTTCTGAAAGAATTCAAAGAGCCCTACGACAACAATTAAGACCCAGAGACGAAAGTCGGGTGACCAAGTGTACTACAAACATGCAGGCAGTACACAGTGAAAAGGTCCAGGTGTCGTCATTGGCCAAGATGGGGCAGTAATTTTTGTGAGGCACGGAGGAACTTATGTTCTTGTGCACCATTCAATACTCTGAAGACAAATGACAATCACACAGTCCAGGTGGAAGTACAAAAACAACAAAATCTTGGGAGAGATACAGGTTTGCAGCTCACAGAAATTGTTGAAGTGGATATTGATAGCATAACAGGATGAGGAATGTGATGATACATCATAGTAGGATGAGGAATGTAATGATATATCTACCCAGCCAGAGGAAGATGTGAGAAGTCATAAGCACAAGCTTAAAGTTGGACAAACAATAACCTATACAGATAGAGAAAATGGTGAGGCTCGTACAGCAAAAATTCTTGGCAGAGCTGGAAAAGTTACAGGCAAACACAGACACTGGTATAATCTAATGTACACACACCCCAGGACTGTTGCTGGTGTTACTGGATCTGCTAATTTAAACCAGGTAGATGACCTACAGATTGTTTCTCCAGACACCACAGTAACACATTGTGATCAAAATGAGAATGATGTTTTTATTACTGAAGATGACATTTTGGATTCGGCAAAAAAACAAAGCTGGGTAACTGGAAAAGAAACTGCGTGTACGAGGAAGTTAAGGACAACGGTCAAAAATGTATCAGCACGAGATGGATGTGCTCAGTCAAAGAAACACCTGATGGTGTAACACCTAAGGCTAGGCTAATTGCAAGAGGTTTTGAAGAGATGAATGTCAGTGACCTCCCTAAAGACTCTCCTACTTGTGCTTCAGATTGTCTGAGAATGGTTATGGCAGTCATTTGTCAGAAGAAATGGCAGTTAAATTCCATAGATATCAAAGCTGCTTTTCTGCAGGGAAGAGAGTTGACTAGAAATGTCCACATTCGCCCTCCTTCAGAAGCACAGTGCAAAGTATCCCTTTGGAAGTTAAACAAATGTGTGTATGGTTTGGCAGATGCCTCTCTCTACTGGTACAACAAAGTCAAAGACACTATGCAGCGTTTGGGAGGTCATGTGTCTCAAGTTGACCCTGTAGTGTTCTACTGGCTGAGTGTCTCCGGAGAGTTCATTGGAATTCTTGCTTCTCATGTTGATGATTTTTTATGGGGCGGTTCTGAAGCATTTTCCTCTTCGGTTATCCCACACTTAAAAACTGCTTTCCAGGTTGGGCGAGAAGAGCACCACAGTTTCAGTTATGTCGGAATGGAGATCACATCTGAGATCAGAGCTGTGCAACGTGAAGCTCCACTAACAGAACACGAAACCGACATCTTGAGATCCAAGATTGGTCAAATTTTGTGGGATGCAAGACAAAGCAGACCAGATGTTATATGTGACACATCTATCCTTGCTGCTTCTACAAAAAATGCTACTGTCAGACTTTGCATGATGCTAACAAGCTTGTCAGAAAACTTAAGTCAGAAGATGTGACTCTAAAGTTTCAGAACCTACGAAAAGCTAGCTCAATGAAACTGGTTGTGTTTACTGACGCTTCATTGGGAAATCTTCCAGATGGCGATACTCAAGGTAGTCACCTGATTCTTTGGTCTGCTACAAAAGATCAACTTGCAGAATGTCTTTCAAAAGCATTGATGAAATGAAGATGCCCCCTTTTTTGTAAGTTCCCAGTAAAGGAGTATGGGAACACAAATAAGTAATAAAAGGGATTAGTTTTTTTAGGCCTAAAAGTTCCAAATGCAAAATGTGTTATTGTTCTCCCTCTTTATTAAAATGTTTGCCTTTTGTTGTAATTAAATAAATAAATAATTAAAAAGGGGGATTGTTAATTTCAGTGTTTGCTTCTCTCCTCAAGGGGGCGCTGTAGTGGCAAGTTAACGTGATACAGGACTGGAAGGAGAAAAAGGTTTAGTTGTTTTGTGTTGGTTGCAGCAGGGTTGTAGGTTTGATCTGCGAAAAATAAAAAAAACATAACATAACATTTTTGCCTGGTCATTGGATTTAACTTTACGGATTAACAACACAGGTCAAATATTAAATGGACTATAAATTCCTATATGCAATATTAATTATGTAGAACTTCTGAATTCTAAAGCAGCCCCTGGCCAGGCAAATAGTGCTCAGTATGCAAACAGTGGCAAGGAAACCAAAACTCCAATCGAGAAAAAAAAAACTCAAGAGAACCCAGGCCCAACCAGGGGATTCCAGTTCCCCTCTGGCAAAAGCTGCTGCCTCTGCATAGACTCGACAGTGTTTGCACAACAAGGCTAAATTAAAAATGAATAAATTTACTAATAAGGTAAATTATAGATTTAAGATTATTAATAGAATCTAATGGCATTTGAAATTTTGTAGTGAAGTCGAGTCAAGTCGCCGCATCCTTTATCCAGCTCTATCGTCTCAGCTCTTGTCAGGTCACTGCTTCCCATTCTGCGCTCTGCCATCAGGTCTGGTCATGAACTTTATCCTGCTTTAACCATGGAACAATGAGACAAGACTAGCTGATAGTAGAGTACTGTTCTGCACTCTTTGATGCAACAAGTACATCAGTTGTTGGTGGAAGTCTTCCTCGTTCCGGTTGATCCAACTAATGCAGCCTAAACCTAAACTAAGTAAAGAATTTATATTATGGAAGTGTTGTCTATGCAAGATTAAAAAGATGCGTCTTTAGTCTAGATTTACACTGACAGAGTGTGTCTGCCTACCGGACAGTGCAGGGAAGACTGTCCAAAGTTAAGGCGCTAGATAGGAAAAGGATCTAACACCTGCACTTGATTTTTAAATTCTAGGTATTAGCAACTGACAGGATGCCTGATAGCAAAATGCACGTGAAGGACTGTAATACAATAGAAGTTCGCTCAAAAACTGCGGAGTTAAACCATGTTCAATTCAATTCAAGTTTATTTATATAGCGCTTTTCACAATGTGTATTGTTTCAAAGCAGCTTTACAGGGGCAAACAGGAAAAACAGAAAAGTTAAAACACAGCACAGTGCATGGTATTTATACAACGAGTAAGTTCATTCTAATAAATAACATCTAATTTCTAAATAAATAAATGAATGAATGCAGTCTCCTGCAGGCTATAAAGCCATGTATGGCTTTATAGGTAATTAAAAAGATCTTAAAGTTAATGCGATGCTTTATAGTTAACCAATGCAAGGTTGACAGAACCGGGCTAATATGCTCATACTTGTTTGTATGTGTAAGGACTTGAGCTGCCTCATTTTGGATCAGTTAGGGTTTTTGTAATAAGCCTGCAGGGCAACCACCTAACTGTGCATCACAGTAATCTAGTCTTGATGTCATGAATGCATGCATGCATTTATTTCTCTGCATCTGACAGTGAAGCATCCGGCAAAAGTTAAGCAGTATTCTTGGTCGTTATGTACTGAAGTTTTCTGTCTAATACAGTTGTGTTCAAAATTATTCAACCCCCAATGCTGTAAATGGTTTTAGGGAATTTAGTGTACATTTGAAATTGTATTCAGAATGAAATCCTACAAGGACTTCTTAAAGAACTATATGCAACTAAAATGACATCAATTAGCTTTGTAATACAGTAGTAAATGTTTATTTTGTGAATTCTTCATTGACATTATTCAACCCCTTAAAGACACCACTCTGAAGAATAGAGGTTCAATGAAGTGTTTTCAATCAGGTATTGAAAACACCTGTGGATATCAGGGAGCAGCAATAAAGCCTAATAAGCACCAATTAGGCAGCTTTAAAATGACTGTGATACTCAGCTCCTTCTAGACATTTACTGGTGTGGTTACAAACATGGTGAGGTCAAGAGAATGGTCCAGGAAGACAAGAGAACAGGTGATTACTCTTCACAGGAAGGGCAATGGCTATAAGAAGATTGCAAAGATGTTAAACATACCAAGAGACACCATAGGAAGCATCATACGCAAATTCAAGGCAAAGGGCACTGTTGAATCGCTACCTGGTCGTGGCAGAAAGAAGATGCTGACTCCAACTGCTGTGCGCTACCTGAAGCGTAGAGTGGAGAAAAGTCCCCGTGTGACTGCTGAGGAACTGAGAAAAGATTTGTCAGATGTGGGTACTGAAGTTTCAGCTCAGACAATACGGCGCACCCTGCGTAATAAAGGCCTCCATGCTAGAACTCCCAGGCGCACCCCCTTGCTGTCCCCAAAGAATAAGAAGAGTCGACTGCAGTATGCCAAATGTCATGTGGACAAACTACAGAAGTTTTGGGATAGTGTTCTGTGGACTGATGAAACTGTTTGGGCCCATGAATCAACGCTATGTTTGGAGGAGGAAGAACAAGGCCTATGAAGAAAAGAACACCTTGCCTACTGTGAAGCATGGCGGGGGGTCAATCAGGCTTTGGGGCTGTTTTGCTTCTGCAGGTACTGGGAAGCTTCAGCGTGTGCAAGGTACCATGAATTCTCTTCAGTACCAGGAGATATTGGATGACAATGTTGCAGTCCGTCACAAACCTGAGGCTTGGAAGACGTTGGACATTTCAACAGGACAATGATCCCAAGCATACCTCCAAGTCCACTAGAGCATGGTTGCAGATTAAAGCCTGGAACATTTTGAAGTGGCCATCGCAGTCACCAGACTTAAATCCGATCGAGAACCTCTGGTGGGACTTAAAGAAAGCAGTTGCAGTGCGCAAGCCTAAGAATGTGACTGAACTGGAGGCTTTTGCCCATGATGAATGGGCGAAGATACCCGTAGATCGCTGCAAGACACTTGTGTCACGCTATGCTTCACGTTTAGAAGCTGTTATAACTGTAAAAGGATGTTGTACTAAGTACTAAGATTGAATGTCACTTGGGGGTTGAATAAAACTGATAATGATGTGAGCTCAGAAAAGACATTTGTGGTTATTTCATTATAAATGTTATGTTATATTTGTCTGACCTACACGTGCCTCTTTGATTTAATTGTAAGCAGGATGACTGAATGATCATAATCAATGTCAAACCGACCAAAACAATCAATTTCAGTGGGGGTTGAATAATTTTGAACTCAACTGTAAGTAGTATGCATTCTATTATTCGACGGAACTGCTATGTTTCATGAGGCTTCGAGGAAATATAAAGTTGAGTATCATCAGCATAACAGTGAAAGCTAATTCCGTGTCGCTTTATTATATCTTCTAGAGGTAGCATGTATAATGCGAAGAGCAGAGGCCCCAAGACTAAGCCCTGTGGTACACCGTACTGGACTTGCAAAACACCACATTGTTTATTGCTCCATTTTAAAAAACGGTCGGATAAATAAGACTTAAACCATTTCAATCCTATTCTGCTAATGGTGGCGTAATTTTCGAGTCTATGTCGGAGTGTGCAGTTGTCAATGGTTTCAAATGCAGCACTAAGGTCTAGCAGGACCAATAACGAAATACAACCTCTGTCAGACGCAAAAAGCAGATCATTTGTTACTCTGATCAAAGCAGTCTCTGTACTGTGACATGCTCGAAATCCAGACTGGAATTCTTCATTAATGTCATTCATTTGGAGGAAGGAGCATAATTGAGTTGAAACTACTTTTGCCAGAACTTTAGATATGAAAGGTAGATTCGATATAGGCCTGTAATTCCATAGTTCTCTATGGTCGAGCTGTTGTTTTTCGAAAATGGGCCTTATAACAGCCACCTTATATGCTTTTGGCACATGTCCTAATGTCAGAGATGAGTTAATAATACTAAGAAGAGGATCTATAATTTCTGGGAGCATCTCTTTCAGTAGTTTTGTTGGTATAGGGTCTAGCATGCATGTTGTTGATTTAGATGATCGAATGATTTTAAACAGTTCATCGTGATCTACGGTAGAAAATAATTGCAATTTCTCCTTAGGGGCGATGTAGTTAGTTTGTTCAGCAGGTTTCACTTCTGGTTGCATTTTTTAAATTTTTTCTCTAATATCTTGGATTTACTTGTGAAGTATTTCATAAATTCATCACTGTTATGCTGATATCCAGAATCCGAAGTCGCTGAGGACTTATTTTTTGTTAATTTAGCCACTGTGTTAAATAAACCCCTAGGGTTGTGCTGGTTTTCTTCTATTAGTGATGAAAAGTATGCGGATCTAGACGTTTTTATGGCTCTCCTGTATTTTGGATTACTATCCTTCCATGCTTTACGAAATACCTCTAATTTAGTTTTCTCAAAGTTGCGCTCCATTTTTCGATTCGCTTTCATGACTATAATGACCTTGAATCCGATAAGTTTGATGTATAAATTAGCAACCTAATTAACAATCTAATTTAACTGAAGCAAGTTTGCTGATGATAATAATCAATATTAAATGACAGAAAACGTACAGTCAGCCTGTCATTGTGTAAGGCTCCTATATCTGCCTGATTAGAATCATTTCTTGTATCACACTGAACGGGTTTATTCTGCGATAACAAACGACTGGATACATTATCCTGCGGCTAGTCATTACCACACAAGTAAATAATTGTACACTAAATATTGATTAAATATTTTTTAACTTATTTGTAAAAAATTCAAACATTCCAAGAAAAAAAACTTCCTGTTAAACCCACATCCACAATACTGTTTATGGTGACATTGTAGTCAGCCTGGCATTATATTTTAAAACTATCCATATTACTCAATGGAATATTGATAGTAGGCCTATACGGGGTGATATCGTTAAAATCCATTAAGGAATGTTATCTATACAAGATAGTATAATTCATGTTATAGGTATACATGGTAGTATACATTTGTGTGATGGTTTCACTTTAGTGGAAAACAGTGCTGTTTAAGCATTTTTAAACGATTATTTGCTAGATCCTTTCATTGTGATTTTCCTGCCGTTAGGGGGCAGTGTGGCTCAGCCGTATGACATCATCAAATGGCGCTCCTTCTCTCGCCTCTGAGCTTTCAAGTGCACAAGTTAGTTTTGCAGCGGGTTTATCCCGATAGTAGTAGCAAAAGTCACGGCGAGAAGATTTGAAACTGCATTTACAGGTTGTAGATTCCTATTTGTGGTTGCAATTAAATCTGAATCTAGGAAACGTGTAAATATTTCTAATACATTTGTATCTTCCAATGTATTTTGTAATTGCCATTTTACACATTTATGACTTTTTCTTTAACTTCATATTCATTCATATTCAGACTGCATTCATTCATTTATTTATTTAATTAGAAATTAGATATTATTTATTAGAATGATCTTACTCGTTGTATAAATACCATGCACTGTGCTGTGTTTTAACTTTTCTGTTTTTCTTGTTTGCCCCTGTAAAGCTGCTTTGAAACAATACACATTGTGAAAAGCGCTATATAAATAAACTTGAATTGAATTGAATATTCCCCTTACAAATTTGTGAGATTTGTTCATGAGTGCTAATCTCAACAGTCAACTTCAGGTTTTTATTTTACAAGTCTTCACATTGGGGCTGTGAGTGTACATTTAAGTGTATAGATACAAATACTTACATTACAAGTTCACAAATTGAAATCTACATGCTCTCAAGTTTTGCTACTGATTTACCTTCATAGAAAGCGCCTAACTGGAGTGTATCACGAAACTACAGATTGAAAGAATTTGTCGTGGGTGTATTAATTCACGTTTTTTTTTTTCATCCTTACGTCCGCTTTGCAAAGTACTGAGTTAACCACACCTACTTATTTACATTCCAGGGAATACATGGAATAGACATGAAATTTCATGATTGACATGAAAAAGTATCACTTACCTTAAAATTGTGTAAATGGTGTATAATTTTCATACAATTCGCCATAACTTTCCAAAAACACTGTTTTCAGGAGAACATTTAAACTTGATCTTATATTGAATTTGTCCATTTTGTTTGCCACAGTTGTGGTGAGTAATGATGAAGAGATCAGAGATGCGCATTATGGATGCGCAGCAGTGTTTTTACCAGGATAAAATGAAAATATTTTTTGGGGGATAAGCATGTTGTTTTTAATTACATTAATAACAAAGTTAATGAATTATAGTAATGTTAAGTAATAGTAATGTTATAGTAATTTTAAGCCATCTCGCGGCCCCCTTTGAGGATCACTGAAGCCTCCAAGTGACAGGAAGAGACACACTTCCAGTTTTATTTTAGAAGGTTTTTGAAAATGTATTAGATTATATTCAACTTTATTATCATTATACATGTACAAGTACAGCCCAACGAAATGTAGTTTTGTCTAACCAGAAGTGCAATAGCAGAAATTGCAGGATATACAGCGGTTACATAAGTGCAGGAAAAAACAGTATTATGTTAGTAGTTTACAGATGGGTATGTACTGTACAATGTACAATGTACAATGTACAATGATGGGCTTCATATTGAACCCGAGTATTCAATACTTCAGCTGCAGGGTTGACGTATCAGCAAATGCAAACATTTTAAATGATCATAGTACAACAAAGGTTTTTAGTGACATTAAGTACAGGATTCGACTCCTTTATTAATACATTCGGTCTTTGAATTATATTATATATACACTAAGTTTTTGCACAGACTTTTGGGCCTTTCTTAGTTTAATACTGGTCAACCAGATGGTTACAAAACTTTCAATTAAACAACTGTCGAATAAGTCGTAGTGCACATCTCTGATGTAAACTAACCCTGCTTCAGATCCACTCACATCTCAGACTGAATGCCAGTGGGCGTAGCCATCGATTCAATGATGTCAAAGTAGTAAGTGTTGTTATCTTGCGTAGGCAGGTCATAAAAAATTAATCTCCTTGGTGACATCCCTTTTGCAGTCATTTCTCATTTGGGTTTTTCCGGAGAATGATAAAATAAATTTGTTCGTTTTTGATGAGAAGGGCTTTATAAGATATGAAACTTGCTTGGATGTTATATATGTATGATACCAATACCTCTTATGTGTCAAGAGAAAAATATAAATTTGATCCCTGATGTTACCACCCCTTTAATGGCTCACAGATACTTATCACTTCTGACTGAATTGAACTTGAATTTAAAATTTTAATCTTGACTGTAAACTGGACCGGTTAGAAAACATTATGAAAATTACTTAAGCAAGTGAACAACCCAAATCAACGAACTAATTTTATTCAGGGCAAGGCAGGACTTTGTGCCATTTTATGTGTTGACATTTTCAAATAACTCATCCCCTTTTTAAAATTACCAAAAGGGTTTCATTTGAGGCACAGCATGGTAAAGCCAAACATGACAGCTTGTTATAGCAACAGTTTTATAAAAAAGTATGTTTAATAGATTTCAGATTTATTATGAAGTGCAAGTGCTTCTTATAAATTAAGGTTATAATAATTTTCCATGTTTGATACAACATTCTGTGTAAACTCTAAATAGGTTGGATACGTTTTATTTTCTTCTCAAAAGATTTTGTCAAAATGTTGTCAGTGTTTTAGATCCTTGCAGTTTATAGATATACTTAAGGCCAATATGTTCTTACTAAAAGAAAAATAACTTGAATTTTGATTGCATGGGGGCATTAATGGCACAAAAGCTACACAATGCCACTAACCACTATCTTCCCTCTTTATGACGGCTGTACCCATTATGTTATTCCACAAACCAAACAATGATTATTGTCAGAATGTGCTGTTGCTTGTCACTCTAGTGTTGAATAAAAACTTCAATTAACACAGAAAAAATATGAAATGCCTTTGGTCTGACTGGGGCTCTTCTAGCAGAATTGAACAGTTTTACTTCACTGAAAATATCCATCATCTACATCTAGTTACTTGATAATTCTCTTCAAGACAGTTAACTAATAAACCCTTTCCTCCATAATAGGATTCTTGTCACATATTTCCTGTTATTGACAGATTTGATGCATTTTGTTTTGGTCACTTTTTAGAAACACAGATTTGCAGCATCTGTCTGTTCTGGAGCTTTCAGACTCTACAGCACCTGCAACCAACAGATCAGGTGAAGTGAATGTAACATCACAGATTTCTGCTTTATATGAGGTGATGATATTATTGACTGCTCTCTTTGTTGTCCATAAGTGTTGAGTCCCCAGACTGTGCTGGAGTTGTTCTACCAGAATGTGGCACGTAAAGTGATCGTGTCTCAGATCTTCTCTCATCAGGATATGATGGCCAATGAGAGCGTATTGCACTGGCCACAGATGATCTCAAGCGTTCTCACAATGCTCTGCCAGTTTCTGTATCCTTTTCATGTGAAATACACTTTTTCCATTAGTTCTTCATTTTAGTTACGTTTACTACATGTTTATTTGCCTTGCATCATTTTATTAGCTGGCCGAGTAATCCCAGCTTCTTGTTTCCTGAATGCCTTATGGGGAATTGTCAGTATGCACAACTACAGGTGAGACTTAATGCATTAATGCTACAGGTCAGCAACTCTGCGTTCCCGAGATTAGCTCTCGAGGTGACTAGTTTTACCTCTTTATTCCCACAACCTTTGCATTTAACTCTATTTCTTAGTCCTTGATCTGGCTGTTTTAATGCATCCTCTGTGCACGGACCCTTCATCCTTCGATCATATGTTTTTTAAAGGAATAATTCAGCCCAGATTGAAAATCGTACCATAATTGATTTGCCCTTTATTACAATGCAATATGTATGCCTACCTTTCTTTGGCTGAACACAAACATTTTTTATTACAAAATCATGTCTTTGTATTGGTTTATATGGGACTCAGTAGAAGCTCCAAAAAGCATGTTAATACTTTGTCAACCAAGGCAGATACAAAGATGAGCGGGAAGAACAGCAGGCAGGAAAGTTTATTATATACAAATATATATACAGTTGAAAGAAAAAGTATGTGAACGCTTTGGGCTTACTTGGATTTCTTCATAAATTGGTCATAAAATGTGTTCTGATCTTCATCTAAGTCACAACAATAGAGAAACACAGTCTGCTTAAACTAATACCGCACAAACATTATACGTTTTTATTGAACACAACATGTAAACATTCATAGTGCAGGGTGGAAAAAGTATGTGAAACCCTAGGCTAATGACTTCTCCAAGAGCTAATTGGAGCCAGGAGTCAGCCAACCTGGGGTCCAATCAACGTGATGAGATTGGATGTGTTGATTAAAGCTGGCCTGTCCAATAAAAAACACACACACCAGTTTTGAGTTTGCTGTTCTGAAGAAGCGTTGTCTGATGTGAACCATGCCTCGCACAAAAGAGCTCTCAGAAGACCTACGATCAAGAATTGTTGACTTACATAAAGCTGGAAAGGGCTACAAAAGTATATCTAAAAGCCTTGATGTCCATGTGTCCACGGTAAGACAGATTGTCTACAAATGGAGAAAGTTCAGCACTGTTGCTACACTCCCTAGGCGTGGTCGACTGCAAGACGACTGCAAGAGCACAGCGCAGAATGCTCAATGAGGTGAAGAAGAATCCTAGAGTGTCAGCTAAACACTTACAGAAATCTCTGGCACATGCTAACATTTTGGTGACAAATCTACAATAAGGAAAACATTAAACAAGAATGGACTTCATGGGAGGACACCACGGAGGAAGCCACTGCTGTCCAAAAAAAACATTGCAGCACGTTTGAAGTTTGCAAAAGACCACCTGGATGTTCCACAGCACTACTGGCAAAACATTCTGTGAACAGATGAAACCAAAATTGAGTTGTTTGGAAAGAACACACAACGCTATGTGTGGAGAACAAAACGCACAGCACACCAACATCAAAACCTCATCCCAACTGTAAAATATGGTGGAGGGGGCATCATGGTTTGGGGCTGCTTTGCTGCCTCAGGGCCTGGACGGATTACTGTCATCGATGGAAAAATGAATTCCAAAGTTTATCAAGACATTTTGCAGGAAAACTTAAGACCATCTGTCCGCCAACTGAAGCTTAACAGAGGATGGACGATGCAACAGGACAACGACCCAAAGCATAGAAGTAAATCAACAACAGAATGGCTTCAACAGAAGAAAATACTCCTTCTGGAGTGGAGTCCTGACCTCAACCCGATTGAGATGCTGTGGCATGACCTCAAGAGAGCCATTCACACCAGACATCCCAAGAATATTGCTGAACTGAAACACTTTTGCAAAGAGGAATGGTCCAAAATTTTTCCTGACCGTTGTGCAGGTCTGATCTGCAACTATAGGAAACGTTTGGTTGAGGTTATTGCTGCCAAAGGAGGGTCAACCAGTTATTAAACCCAAAGGTTCACATACTTTTTCCACCCTGCACTATGA
Organism: Triplophysa dalaica; assembly: GCF_015846415.1. Taxonomy (NCBI): domain Eukaryota; kingdom Metazoa; phylum Chordata; class Actinopteri; order Cypriniformes; family Nemacheilidae; genus Triplophysa; species Triplophysa dalaica. The sequence goes on along the minus strand of NC_079565.1, from coordinate 13,540,435 downwards.
ATCTTTACATGTTGTGTTCAATAAAAACATGAAAACGTATAATGTTTGTGCGGTATTAGTTTAAACAGATTGTGTTTCTCTATTGTTGTGACTTAGATGAAGATCAGAACACATTTTATGACCAATTGTTGAAGAAATCCAAGTAAGCCTAAAGGGTTCACATACTTTTTCTTTCAACTGTATATTAGTGGTGGGCATAGATTTTTTTTTTTTAATCTAGATTAATTTTGGAACTAATCTAGATTAAAATGGCTCATTTTAATTCTGCCGAAGGCATTCAGAATATGTGTGCTACCCAAATAATGACTAAAAGTAAGTCTTTGAGAACGGGTGTCTCAAGCCAGGTGGCGCATAAGACCAGGGCTCATCTCTTTTTCCAAAATGCATCACAAACTGCTTGAGAAAGCTGTTCTACTATGATAATTGGTGATGAAAATAAATTATGTTCAATAAGATGTACTTGTGTTTACTTCCGCATTAGCTAAGGGATGCTTTGCGTTTAGGTGGTACTTGAGACTGGAAGAGCTCCTACAGTACATTTACATTTAGTCATTTAGCAGATGCTTTTATCCAAAGCAACTTACAAAGAGTGAGGGAGCAACAAGCGATATGTCATACAGGAGCCATAATACATTAGGTGCCAATACAAATTTACTGGTTTCAACTAAAGCTAGACCACTACCTGTTGAGAGAAAGTTTTTTTTTTTTAAACCAATTCCCCATTGCACAAGGTGCAAACAACCTTAGTCTTGTCGATGTTTCCATTGGGAAGCTTCTTAAAAATATATTTTCCCTGAAGCAACCCGGCGGCTTCAAGCTGCATCCATGTTAGCACGTCACGTTTAAAGTGGCAATTTCACAGTAACTTATGTTGTGTTCAGAACAAAATCGAATGGCGCGTCAAGCGTGAGTGATTTACATGCAAAGACGCGATAGACCTACTTGCGACGCAAATCGCGTGAATGAAGCCCTGGTCATGAGATGATGATAAGAGTCACGTTAACGCAGCATGTTAACGCCGTTAACGGCCCACCACTAATATATATATATATTTATATATATATTTATATATATATACATTGAGGGAAATCATTATTTGATCCCCTGCTGATTTGTAAGGTTGCCTTTTTATTTAGGTGTATGCTTTTTATCGTAAGTTATTTTAAGACAGAATGTCAAAAAAATTCATAGGGGAAAAAATGTATATAAAGGTAATAAATTGATTTGCATTTCAGTCATTGAAATATGTATTTGATCCCCTACCAACCAGAAATAATTCTGGCTCCACTGATTGGTTATGTGCCTAGATGAATCACAGAACAGTCCTGTAACTTTAAGGCACTACTCCTAAATCAGCTTGTCACGTATATAAAAGATGCCTGCCAACAGAATCTGTCTCTTCCATTTCAACCTCTCCACCACCATGGTCAAGACTAATCAAAGGTTGTCAGGGACAAGATTTTGGACCTGCAAAAACCTTGAATAAGCAACAGACAGAAGCTTGGTGAGAAGGAGGCATCTTTTGGTGCGATTATTTGGAAATAGATGATATGCAAAGTAACTATCAATTGCAATCTCCCTGCAAGATTTCCCGAATGGGGTAAAGATGATCAATAAAATGCACATTAAATGTCCTACCCGGTCTCTAGATCCTAGTCCTATAGAAATTTGTAACGGAGGCTTAAACTCCAATTTGCTGAGCGACAGCCAAGAAACCTTAAAGATTTACAGAGGAAACATTTACTGATTTACTATCAGAAATGTCTTGCCTCTGTGCTTGCCAGCAAGGGTTTCTCCACCAAGGGCAAAGTTAGGTTTTGCCCGGCGATCAAATACTTATTTCACTGACTTAAATGCAAATCAATTTATAACCTTTATATAAAACCTTTTGCCCTGAATGTTTTTATATTCTGTCTCTTATCATTAAAAAAAAAACCTACCTTAAAAATGATAGACCCTAAATTTCTTTGTAAGCACGCAAACGTCCAAAGAAACAGGGGATCATATAAATATTTTCCTCACTGTGTATATATATATATATATATATATTTTACATTTATTGATGCTCTCTCTGACTTTCTGTCTAACTAGAAACAGATTTGACAGGTAGTGGAAAATTACTGCTTCACAACATCGTCTCCTGACATTATTAGGAACTTTGAGATAGAGACCATTGAAGACTCATATCTTCTTATAAAGACAGTACAGCACCCAACATATGATTAAACAACAGTAATGAAAAATAAGAATAAATTAATAAATATTTAAAACATAATTTTAATAAATGCGAGGGTGTACAGTGCGACAATAAAGGTCTGTCTTCAAAATGAATTTACCAGTGAAGCACATGTGCGATACAGTTTTACATGTAAAGCACATTAGACAAAGTCGATTGTTTGTGTAAAAAAATGTGTTGTCACATTTATGTTGTCACATTAATTGATGGCGCACCACTATTGTCTATTTCCGAGTCCATAAGCAGGATCCTGCTATTTAAATGTCATCTGCCTGTTCTGCATATTGATCAAGTTACACAGTGAAACGTACTACATGCGTAATGCTCGTGGATTTGTCTGAATCCCACTGTATGAGGACATGAACTCTCAGAGCAACTCTGGAGACGAAGTTCATTTCACAAGCATTTCACAGTTTGGGTAAAGCTATCGTCCAAAATGCACTTTAACTCGAACGTCTTCCTGACGACCCGCCACAATAAAGGTCCGACTATCTTGAAAACCCAGATGAAAAATGTAGTATACTAAAGTATTTCCTATAGTAAATTGTAATATTCTTGTAGCAAATTGATAAACTATAGTAAACACTGTAGTAGGCTCAAAAACACAAAAGTATCTAGGAATTTTACAGCTGCTTACTATAGTAAATACTATAGCATACTACAGTATTATATGTGGACAAATATATGGGTATTACTATTGTACAGTAAAAAAAAAAAAAAAAAAAAGTTAAAATTAAAAAAGAAGAAAAAATATTAGGTAATCTATAAATTAGATGGCCCTAATGTGTACATTTCGTACGTAACGTGAATATCCTTTGTCAGTTACCTGCCTTTTTATGTGCTCTTGTTTGGCCTGTGCTAAAAAAAACTTAAAACTCTGTAGCACCTGTGCTATGTGCAAATACAGTTAAAGTAGTTTCAGCCCTATTAATGTATCAAAATGTTAGTAAATACATCAAATTAATGATAAATCAAATTATGTTATAGAAATTAAATGCAACACAAATTTATGTTTTGTACTCATTGATTCAGGCATAAAACGTCAGGTACTGTATGAAATTAGTGCTGGTATGTTTTTTTTATATTGCTGAATAAATGTAAAATATCAATCGTTTTCTCTCACAATCTTGTCTAAAGATGATGGAACAGCATGCATATTAGGACATTGTCAGATCTAAAACGGCATCGCTCCTTAGACAATAAAGCATCAGTTTTCAGCAAAACAGGCCTTAGATGAATCATCCTCAGTCTAGAAATGGCATCAGGTGTTAAATTTCTACATTGATTTATGCATTTCTACATTTATTTATTTCTGTTTCCGTTTGTTAATAAGGTAGGCGTCCTATTCCTCTCTAAAAACATGATTGGTCAGCTCTAGGACCGCTGCAGCTGCTACTAGCCTTGTTAAAGCTGGCGGGTGTTTTAGAACGATTTCTAATTATTTATCTTTAGCAATTATCATTGATCTTCAACCTAGCAACACATTCTACATTCTGTTTCGTGGTTGAAGATCAATGATATATGCTAAAGATCATAAATCATTTGCAATCATTCTAAAACCCTCTCCAGCTTTAACAGGGCTTGTAGTAGCTGCAGCGGTACTAGAGCTGACCAATCATGTTTTGAGAGTGGAAAGCCTACCTTATTAACATACGGAAACGGAAAAACAAAAATAAATACATTTAGAAATGCATAAATAAATTTAAAAATGCATGAATCAATGTAGAAATGCATAAATCAATGTAGAAATAAATGTTGAAATACAGAAATAAATGTAGAAATGCAGAAATAAATGTAGTATTACAAAAATGTACTTCATATTTTTGACATGTATTTACGCATTTATATATTTATTGATTCATTTATTTAATTATTTATACATTTATGCATGAATTAATATATTTATTTATGAATGTATATATTTGTTTATTTATGCGTGTATTAATATATTAATTTATGTATTTATACTTAAGTCATTTCTTGTCCTCCATAGATTTCATTTATAATTTATATATTGACCACAAATTGGATGCATGTCAATACAATTTTTCATTCAAATAATAAAAACTGTCCGGATATGTGTTGTTTTTCAATAAATGTATGATTAGCCTCACCTTCGCTGGATGAACAAAGTACTTTTCATGTCTGTTTTTGCTTAAGTTTATAACAAAGTGCATTTATAAGAGGATCTGTAAGTGACTTCTTTTTTCGTTGTAATTTTATGTTTTGGGATATATCTGTATGTTTTTATTACTATATATATATATGTAACAAATCTCAATAAAAGGGAAGGAAGGAGGCGGGAACCGGCAGACATTAAACATTTATTAACAGAAATAAAGACAGCCGGCGGCCCCTCACGGACGACCGCCGGCGAAATAACATAAACATAAATACAAACACAAGTTCGGGCCCGGTCCTCTCTCTTCGACGGTCCGGTCGCTCGTTCCTTTTATGCTCCCATCTCCTACGTGATTCGAGCCCGGTGTGCGCACAGCTGGCGCTAATTCACAATTACTCACCGGACTCGAACCACGGTCTCGCCCCGCCTACTCTACTACAATATACAGACGTGGAAAAAATTAAGAGACCATTTCAGAGACTGTTTTTCCTGATTTTAAAACTAACTATTTATAGGTTTGTGTTTAGGTAAAATTAGCATTTTTGTTCATATTCAGTGAACTTCTGACAAAGTTTTTCTAAAATTTCTGATAAAAATTATGTTTTTTGGCAGGAAATGCAAACTGGAGATACATATCAAAATAACAGAAATTATGCTCTGTATTCATTCATAGGTCAAATACTGCATAGGGGAAACAATCTCAATCTCTCCTAAATTAATCATTATTTCAATCATCTTTCAGAAAACCAGTACACGCAGGCAACAACAAATGAAGTATACGAAAAAATAACCAAAACCATAGTCGTATAATACATCAGTAAAATAATCTTATTTTTGTGGTTTTGCTCATAAATGTATAAATAACCTAATGTATACATGCAATAATGTAACCTTGCCATTATTGTGACGGTTGCAAGCAGCTTTGTCTATGATTCAAATTAATCTTAGGCTGTTTGGTCTGATGCCTGATTGTGCGAGAGCTTAGTCCTGATGCTGTTTAGATGATAACCGATGCATTTAAGTCTTAGGCACAATGCCATTTTATCTGATACCCAAGCACTGGCGCTGAGGTCTGTTTGTCAAATGCCTAAATATGTATGCCTTATGATATATATTTGGTTTGGATCATTCCTACGTAATAAAAACATCTAACCATGTCCTGTCTTTCTGTAGGAATATGTTCGATTAGTTGGGCCGTGGTGCCAGGTGAATGTGGGATCCTGTCGCTTTGTTTTGGGTCAGTGTTATCTGGCTAATGGCGAGGGTCAGAAGGTAAGAATTTCCCTGTATAAACAGTGGTTTGCTACCTGTGGTCTGTCAACAGTATGTTCACTTTTAAAATGTATGGACACCGCTCAGATAGAAAATGACAAAAACTGTTGTGGTTTTACAAAATATCCTGTAATTGATTAACACCAATATCCTGAAGCAGAAATGTCTTTACGACGGTCTACTGTAAGCAAATGGGGTTTGGCCTAATATTTCCCGCTGTATATAGACCATTTTGCAAGATGTAAACAACACTAGTCCAGAAGCACTTCCTGTTTCATTTCTTTACCACTACACAAACATGAAGCCAAAAACAACCAACTGAGAAAAATGGTTGTTGAAAACTCTTGAAAAAGCCTTTATTTAAAAACACAGATGTGCATTGGCCATAGCAGGACTTTGTCAGGGTTTCAAACAAGAGCAATCAAGACCTGGAAATAGTTCAGAATCACGTATCTTAACATTAGTAAAATAAAAATATATGCGTTATCCTATTGCAAAACATTACACACAGGCTAAACATGGAAGATAGCTCCTTGAATGTAATTGGTAAAGAAGAGATGTCACTAAATGCTGCAGGTGGAGACAGATTGAGAAGGATAAAACAACAAGAAAGTTATTGGATTCACAGATTGATGTGTGAAATGTTTCACATCCTGGATTTAATGAAGATAGTGATTTATTTTAAATTTTTGTAATTTTGTGGAATTTTGATGTTACTTGAGTTACTATTTGGGTTATATTCGTACTTTATTGTCACAGCAACGAAAAAAAAAATATTTAACGATTCATTTTTTTTCTTTGAAAGTTTTACATTTTATACCTTTTTTTCCCTCCCTTTTTCTCTTTTTAATTTTTAAGAGACATCAAGTGGTCAGCAAAAAAAATAAGGTTAAGGCATATATGATTCTATTGAAATACTTCCTGTTCCTGATTGCTCTCTTTCTACACCCTGACAAAGGGCTTATACGCGTGGATGTTTTAAACATGTAGCCCTGTAAATAAAGGCTTTTTCAATAGCTACATTTTTATGCGAGAGCCTGGACATCTTGTTATTCACTGGGAAGAATTCATTTTTCTGAACTGAATTTTCACCTTCTGGAGCACACTTATAGGTTGTCGAGCATTGTCTTTTGAGGACCTGATGCACCCTTGGACCAGTTTCTCTGTTTTTTTTTATATACAACCAACTAAATTAAATTGAAATTTTAAACAAGCATCATTGAAAAATCCTAATTATATACGTTAAATACTCAACTTAAACAGGAAGAGCTTCTGAATCAGTGTTGTTTATCTGTTGCTAAGGAGTCTATGTGTTATATACTACATTTGGGCTCAATATGATTCATCCCCTAAGTAAATATTATTTTTTTAAATCATCTGACATTCATAGAGCATTTGAAAATTAACTGACACTAATGGAACTTGAAACAGGACAGGTTCTTTGGTCATATGAATTTAAAAAATGAGGGTTTTCTTTACAGCAATCACTCAAGATGGGTTTGGTTCACAAAGGGACCAAAAGTACCCCATGTGTAAAATTAAATCTTATACTGTATATTTAATGTTTTGGGACTAATTTTCTGTCTTGGTTGGCAAAATGCCATTATTAATGGCATTCTCTTGTCATGTGTTCCCCAAACTCATTAGACAGTATAGGTTAAGACTCAGAGTTGTTAGTCAGAGTTGTTAAGAGGTTTGTTAAAGAAGACAAAAAAAACATTTATTTCATAATGACATCCCCTCATTTAAAATTCTTATTCTCCAATGAAAGGTTAGAATTTTGTAAAAATTTTCAAGAAAAGATCCAAAAGATTTTCAAGCAGATTTACTTTTACAGCCTTCCTTGATTATATTTACCTCGAGGTTGAATAATTGTGAGCCCAGTTGTATAACCTTCAGATGTGTAATATATGCTTGTTGTGGTTTCAGGCATTGCACTGTTTCCAGGAAGCAGCGGCTGAGGTGGAAAAAGAAGAGTTTTTAATGAAACTTGCGGGATCGGATGATGAAACAGCCACCACCGCCCCGCGATTACTCTATTATAACAAGGTGAGGACTGTTAGATGATTAAGGGGATGTAGTCGGGCAGCCAGTGCGTTTATAAAACCACCATGAAATCAAACTCAATTCTTTTATGTTTTTTTTTATGAATGATCTGTCAATGCAGGTCAATTTTTTATTCAATGTGTCCTCATAATCTTTCATCAAAAACCTCCACTGTCCCTAGACCTGGGAGTGGTACTATTCTGACTGTCCAGTGGACAGGCTTCTAACTTTCAATGATTTAAGCAATTCCCAGATGGAAAAAAATCAATCCCAGCCCTACATTTCACAGAAAGCGATCGCATCTTAAAGGTGGGGTGGTTGATTTGGAAAGGTGCTAATTTTAGCCTGCTAGCACTGAAATTATAATCCCACCCTCTATGCAATTTGCTATCCAATGTCACGACTACTCCAAACACTTGAATGTATTTCGTAAATCCATGCAACAAATTACAAACTATATCCATTAAATTCCTCTCTAAGCATGTACATACCTTGTCCAAAAGAAAGAGAGCAACCATGGTATCGTCTTTCATACCCTGTCTCCATCTGCGAGAACAGGGTGCGCAGTGGTATTCAAAATACGTTGGCTGAAAATGTACACATGACCAGTCACAGCTGTCGGCCAGAACATTTTGATTGTGTTGAAAATGTTAAAAAACGCTGGCTCTGGCTGGCAACTTAAAAAAAAAAGGTTTGGAAAGAGTTTAGTTTCATGCCGACAGGAGAAATGCTTGTAGATTAAACATATTAAAAGTAATACATTTTAAATGTCCTTTCAAGATGTTTTAAATGGTGGGATGAAAATCCATAACACTGATGATTTTTAGGGACTCTCTGTCCCTCTGATTCTGTACATGTTCATGGATTTATACAGTACCACCAGTGTTGGGTAAGTTACTGTGAAAAAGTAATTAATTACTAGTTACTCATTAGATATTCAATAGTGTAATGTAGATTACTGTCCGAATTACTCTGTCCAAAAAGTATTTAGTTACTCATTACTAATTACTTTCTATATCCTACATCAACCTTGATTAGTTAAGTGATTCAAGAATATACATGAAACGGCTTATTTAATTCATTCAAATAATATTATTAACTGACCAAAGTATTACAAATGTGAGAATTATACATTAAAGCACGGATTTTAAAGTAAGACTTTGAATTTTGAAGTCAATTACGCTATTGCACACGCATAAATTTAACAAAGTATTTAGTTTAATAACATCAAAAGTAACTGTATTTAAATTACAGAAAACATATGAGTAATCCCTTACTTTACTTTTTCAAGGGAAAAGTAATTAAATTACAGTAACTAATTACTTAGTATCTAGTTACACCCAACACTGAGTACCACCTACAGTCATGTTAAAAGGAAATGACGCCCTATTTCATTTTATATTGTTCTGCATCAGGACATAGTAAAAACATCTGGTCCATTGCAGGCCTTAAAATGAGGAAAAAACAACCTGGATGAACAACAACACCAGGTCATTATTTATTTAACAAAAAATATGCCAAAACGAAAAGGCCATTGGTTAAAAGGAAAGGACCCTTATCGCTCAATTTGTGCACATAAGTCCCAACAGATAAAGCTTGGCCAGTGTTTGGCATGCAACAGGACTATAATCTATGACAGAATGGCTAAAAAGCAAAGAATAATGGCAAATCCAGAATAACGGCCCTGTCAAGTCCAGACCTCATCTTGGGTGAAATACTGTGGCAAAGCCTGAGTGGCAACCTTCTGATCTCTCACATTAAATCAATAAGGAAGTAACTTAAACTTCAATTCATCGACTGGCCGCTAGATACAGGTTCCAGAAGGGGGTCAATTCAATAGCCTCTCATGTAAAAATGCCCAACTTTACAGCAGAAAAAAATATGTTTATAGCCTGTCACAAAAAGTGGTTTTGGTCTATATACAGTAGCTAATTTACCCTTCATGACAACTGTGACGGGGTGATTGTTTTATACTGTAACTCATTCATTTAAATTATATTAAGCCTTAAATTTAGTTGACGCACTGTCTAGATGGTGACTGTTGGCTCAGCCCACTCTTCAAAATACTCTTTCCAAACCTATGCGTGACATCAAGGGCACTACCTCCATGTCTTATACAGTCTATAGCGAAACCTAAGTAGAGCTGTGCATAAGCAAATGCCCACAATCCTCAATGAATGGAAGCACCACTGTAAAGAACAGTGTGCCAAAATTCCTCCAGAAAAATGTGAGCGTACAGAAGTCATACAGAAAATACGTTATTCCTACTTATATAATGGCACACTTAAAGGGGAGCACTGTGAAAAATTCACTTTTACTTAAATTTGCATAACACACATAAATGTGTGTTGGCAATATGAGCACAGAACCACCCTATATCAATAAAAATCCACCCATTTATATCCGCATTTAACCCTCAACAGTCCCATTGAACAGGCTGTTGGCATTCTCCGAGCATACTGGCGTCACACGGCTTACACCCTGCCCACCACAACCGCTGACAGATTCTGCTGTGTTACTCTAGTAGTTCCTCCGTGAATGAATCTCAATCCAGGTTTTTAGATATCTGTGTTAGGGCTGCATCAAACGATTTTTCGACCGATTAATAGACTAATCGTCTATTATTCCGATGACAAATCGGTACGTTTTTAATGATTATTCAGCTTTTGCAACTAGTTAAAAAATTGAATTATACATCATTTACGTAATGAATAAGATCAATTCAGCTTTTGAAATTTGAACTTGAACCAACTGGTTGCTGAATCTGTCCAACTTGAATCACACAAAAAGCTCTCTACAAACATTTAAATACAAATAAAAAAATAAATCAGTTACATTACAGACCAAATTTTTTTTTTAAATGCAATCAAATCTCTTGACAGAAGCATTAAGCAGCATTTCTATGACAACAGTTCAGTTTAACTCTTTCCCCGACAGCCTTTTTTTTAAGTTGCCAGCCTACGGCAGCGTTTTTTAACATTTTAACCAAACTTTAATGACTCACAGTACATTTTCTGTAAAGAATATATAGACAATCAATATGTCCAATGAAAGAACAGTCTCTGCTTTTAAACAAAGGAAACCATATTCTTCTATCTTCATTTGTTCTTTTTTTATCACTCCTTAGTTGTGGGTAGGTTTCTTCAAAAATGCATCACTTTAATTAAACATCTGAGATAATTAACATTTTTTTGTCAAAGATTCCGAGATTACACTCCGAACCATCATTAAAAACCAATAAGAAATATACGTTCTAGGTTCTGGGATTTTGTACTTTTCCCCAAAGGTGTGTAACAGCGCCACCTGCTGTATGAGATAACTCGTCAATGGGGGTGAAAGAGTTAGTGAAAAAAAGCAGAAGAAGAGAATATTTAAAAAATAAAGGCAAGATATAAGACTCCTATAACTTTACGTCCCTCTCTTATAATCATTTTCCTCTCATGTAATACCTTATAGTGTTATAATAATCAAAACAGGCTTGACTCCTATGCTCGATCAAAGCTGTATACTTTGCAAAACAAATAATAACATTACTGTAATTATTTGATTATTGTTGCTATTATCATTACTATTATTATTGCATTCTATCATAAAAAGATTTACCGCAAAGTTAGTTATTTAGCTCTAGATGGAGAACTCTCGCCTCTCTCCTGCTCCGGGATGTTTCCTTTTTAAATGCTCCAGCATGCAGGATGTACTGCCATGAAAGGCAAGTTCCGCCTTGCATGCATTGCACACAACTGCATTTTTTGTTTTCAATTTGGTAAAGCTTTCCCACACTTTAGTTCGCATTTGTTTGTACTCTGCTATAATTCTCGCTGTGTGTCCTTCTACTGCGATAGCATTCGGGAAGGCAGCATTACACTCTAGCGCTACAGTGCCGCAGCGGTCAAATTGTGATATTGCAGGCCCTTAAATTAAGTCACGTAATCAAACGACTACTCGACAACAAGAATATTTGTCAACAATTTTTTGTGTCGACAATGTCGACTAATCGTTTCAGCCCTAATCTGTGTTCATTTTTGGTGAGATTTTATGTGTGATGCTGTGTCCCCGCAAAAGGATGCAGTTGCTTTTAGCAACTGTTTTAAAAACACTATAAAGCTTTAAAAAACACAAACAGGTTATAACTGGTGTGTTTTATGTCATAGAATAAAATGTAAAAAATATTTAGATGTTTTGTTAAAAACAGACCTTATTTTAGGCATTTAACCAAAAACCCATTAAAAACCCATTGGCATTTGGTGCTATAGAACTGGAATGGCTAAAATGAGTTTCTGGGGTTTGCAGACAAAAATACACTGCGGTACTGAGCAGCCTCTGAATGATTTGCTATATTAATGGACTGTTTTCTGTTCTTATCAGAATATATATTGTAGTCTAATCAATCCGGCGAAATATATGCTTTTAATCCTGGCCACTAGCGCACCTTTAGAGAGAGCATCAAATTTGCAGTCCGACATCAGCGAATAAAAACTTTAAGCAACAGCGGCAGGTCATCTAACTGCCAATGATAGTTATCATCCCCTAAAATCTTAAAATCTTCAGTTCCAAATTAAATTTCAATGTGTATGTTCTGTATTTAGCAGCTTTTCGTTTACTCTTACAGTACACCGAATAGAGATTTAGAAGCTGTTTATACGGAGTTAGGAAACATGGAAGTAAATATACCCCGGGGCTCAGGCATTTCACACGTTACTCACTAAAAAAGAGAAAAACATAATGGGGTTACTTTAAGATATAATATTTCTGATTTTTCATTTGTTAAGGTTCTGCGGTTATTGGAAGATATTGGTTTGCCAGAGCTTGTGATTCATTCAGCCACACTGGCCATATCTGAAGCTGTAAATGATGAGAGAAGTCAGGTAAGTGAATCATTGTTTTCAGTAATGTACAGTTAGATGGACTACTTGTACACCTACTTCCGAGCTTTACTTAGAGCTACTAAGATTTATTTAGTAACCGCATTCTGGTTTTTAGTGCTGTCACTTATGCTAAGATCAGACCACACAATATTTTTTTTAGCCACTGTCAGATTATGTCATTTTGACTTCTAAATTCTTGTGACTTGGACGTTGCCTCCCCAACCAATCATTGCTGAGGTCTTCTAAGATGCGCTTGATGTCATTTGTCATTGAAAAGGCAGAACTTGTGACTTACCTCTTTAAACATGTGCTTAAACAGACAACAAACATTTTATCTCTCTCCATCTAGAAAATGTGTCATCAATATTGATCTTAGTTTTATCTCTTGTTTATATCTTCTTATTTCTCTTAATTCTGTAATACTTACAATTCAGGGCTCTACACTAACTTTTGCACTGCTTGAACTGTTGCGCCTAGGTGCACCCAAATCTTCGACCGCATCGAATTTAACGCATTTAACATTTAACTGGTTTTACCAGTTCACTTTTTTTTTTAAATGTCCATATAGGCAAAATTTACTTGTAAATGATTAACTAACAATCTGGCTACACTTTTTTATTGTCCGTCATTTTGACTGACAGGCTGGTAAAAAATCCATCATAATCTATTATTACCCGTCACTATGGTGCAAGGTGGCGTTAGGTGGTAATTAGTATGTTCGTGACGTCATCACGCTGTACTTGCGTCTCGGAACTTTGTTGTATTTTAATAAAACCGCATGCCCAATAAAGCCGTTGTTGTTTATATTCATTTATATATTTAATCTTTTAATGTTAATATGCGATTAGATCTGGGAAAACCCAACACATGGTGCAAATTTGTATAGGCTATTACAGTATTGATACCATGTTCAAGCCCTTTCCAAATCAATTTATATTTTGCTCATATCTTGTGTATGTAACTAAAGTTATGGCTGATGTCGGCTGAAGCGCTATGATTTTTAGGAACGGAATTTGGAGAAAAATGTGTTTAAAGTTATGAAAATAAAAGCACAACAGTCCAGTATCACAAGTAAACGTCACTTTACAGTGGTAAGTCACTTACTCTTATAACAATTTAGTAAAATAAAACATTTCCTAGTGTTGAAGTCTATAAAAATACTGTACAAAACCGTTTGAATAAAACGAAAGTAATGAAAATGGTGCAGGGCACACTTACAGAAGGAGAGTTCTGCAATTATCACCACACAAGGAAACTAACAAACATTACGGACAACAACTACTAAGCAGTGAAGCAAGTTTTACGTTGTTTATCATGTGCATAGTCTCTTGACTTTTGATCATCACTTGTATGTTTTGCAATCGCGGTCCGGCTCGCGTGAGCAGCGGAGCGGGGATAACTCCTGGTGCTGCAGACTGGGAGCTCCATTCTTCCTGTTATGTGGTTTATTTTGATAGGTGAACTGTCTTTCCCGCGTCTCAGCGCTACATCCGACGGGTTTTCCCAGATCACATCACATATGTCTAGTCAGTAACAATGACAGGTTGCAATATCACGCTGAAGGGAAAAGGGGATTTACAAATTGCCCTCATTTTAATCCGCCATAATGACGGTCGCCCTTCAAATATTTCCGTCACTGGTAATTTTTTTTGTCAATGATAGAGAATTTTCGTTTAACGCGACCTCTGGTACACACACGTAAAGAAATATCTGGACCACGGCCAATCAGAGGGGGGTCCGCCCTTCACTATCTATGATTGGTTTAGATCAAAGGGAGTGTCTGTCGTTGGATCACAGGGAGACATTCAGAGTTGCGGAGACTTTTTTTTTTTTTTCTCGAACGGCTGGTCGCACCGGTGGGACCTCTGATTATTTTTAGTCGCACCATTGAAAAATAAGGTCGCATTTGTGACCAAATTGCTCGCACTATAGAGCCTTGCAATTGGAGAAAGCGTATCTGTAACATGGGTCAAGTGTGGCACCTTAGCCAATCATATAACAGCCTCTAGTCTCCGTTCCTGCATTCCGGTGACGCCGTGATTTTTGACTTAATGTTGCAGGCTTTCCACCTAGTGTCTTTAGTTATGCGGATATGACTCATTTACAGTTGACTCTTAGACTCTGGATCTGAAGTGCCAACACTAGTCTAAATACAAATGTGATAATGTAATAACCTCATGAAGATGCAAATTAGCATGTGATGTCAATCTGTTTCAGTGTAACAATTCATTGTGAGAAACACATAAAAAAAACTGTCTTTGTTGTTTTTACCTTCATTTGTGTGTGTGTGTGTGTGTGTGTGTGTGTGTGAGAGTGTGTGTGTGTGTGTGTGTGTGTGTGTGTGTGTGTGTGTGTGTGTGTGTGTGTGTGTGTGAGAGTGTGTGTGTGTGTGTGTGTGTGTGAGAGTGTGTGTGTGTGAGAGTGTGTGTGTGTGAGAGTGTGTGTGTGTGAGAGATGTTGTGGCGAATCGTCCTTCCATCGCAGAAAGAAATCTCAGAGACAAGGGTTCCAGGTGCCAAGAGTTTAAACTTTATTTGCCCGGACAAACAAAGTGGGATATTCAGAGTTTATCTGAAGGGATCCAACGAATACATATCTGACTCCATCATTTATACATCGTTTTCAAGTTATTATCACAGTTTAAACCAATCATGTGTGCATGACATCGTCTTCTTCCAATCAGGTTTCATATGACATCACTTTTTCATCAGCCCGTCTCTCTGCGCTCATAGTTCCGGCCTACCATATTAGGATTTAAACGTAGCGTGAGCCTCTCAAAAAAAAGTGCCCCTTTATCTTGACACTTTTCCGGGGGTTTTGGACGATGATTTACACTTGTTTTTATTAAAAATGAGCTCATTGTTTAGCGATAATGAGCTCCCAGTGTCCTTGGTTGAATGCAATTTAATTAAACTTCTCTACAAAAGTGTGTAGGGAGTTCATCATAGTGTTAAAAGATATTTGGTGTGTGTGCAGATGTTCAAGTGTTCACTCTCATAACATTAGCTTTGTTAAAATGAGCTCACTGTTTAGAGATACCAGCGTCCTTGACTCTGTGCGACAAACCAAACTTCCTTATTAAAACTTATTTGTGGTGTACGTGCAGCTAAGATAAGATGCTTGTTGTTCATGCAGGTGTTCATGAGCTCATACTTATACACGAGGCCCAGTATTGTTTCCTAAGAATACATGAAACCTATAACTAACTAAATGTATTATTTTATATAAGAAAACTCAACACTATAATAGAAAAACCACCATAGTGAGAGTGTGTGTGAGAGTGTGTGAGAGTGTGTGAGAGTGTGTGAGAGTGTGTGAGAGTGTGTGAGAGTGTGAGAGAGTGTGAGAGAGTGTGTGTGTGTGTGTGTGTGTGTGTGTGTGTGTGTGTGTGTGTGTGTGTGTGTGTGTGTGTGTGTGAGAGAGAGAGAGTGTGTGTGTGTTTGTGTGTGTGTGTGTGTGTGTGTGTGTGTGAGAGAGTGTGTGTGTGTGTGTGTGAGAGTGTGTGTGTGTGTATATATATATATACATATATATTTGTATGATATACATTTGTGTGATATATATATGAAGAGTTGATTTCCAAAATGAGAACTCTAGAACGAGAAAATCTAAACTCTTTCTTTTATTGTGCATTCCAATTAATATCAATCAAACTGTACAAACAAACATGTTTTTTTTTATTCAAATGTTACCTCATTTTGGAACCAAACTCTTCATATAAACATCCCCCTTGCAGACTCTGGAAAATGCTGATTTTTTTCGGAAAAATAAGTGAAATTTAAAAAATAAGGTTTATTTTAAATTTAATGCTGCTCTGAACAAGTTATTTTGCAAAAGAAATGTTAACATAAAGTTCACACCAAAGAATAACAGAATTTCTAGAAATAACCTAGGTTAAAAGTTTGAATTCCCCTGAATATTCATACTGTATGATGTTACCTGCACAATCAATAACAGTTTTTATGATTTGTCCTAGTTGTTTAAGGGTTTCTTGTTTGTCATGAGTCATAAAACTGTCCACCGATCTTAAGAAAAATGATCTAGGTCCTCCCCAATCTTTGCTTTGCAGTATTTCTGTATAATTGACTCATGTCCAGCAGTAACTGTATGATGTTGAGATTCATCTGTTTACATTTGAGGACAATCAAGAGACTCCCAATTCTTACAATAGATAGATCCTTCAGTTAAGCTCGTGAAGGCAACACGATTCCTTTAAAGTAAGGTTGGTGTTAACCTGAAAATTATTTTGGTGTTAATTATTTATTTAATTTCCTGAGAACAATACAGTTTATGTATTTTTATTGCTTCTGAAAGACATTGATAAATGAAAAAAGCTGTGTAAACATTTTCACAGGCTTACAACCAACATAACTGTATGTTTAGGTGATATGTTAGATTTTCATTTTTACACTACTAGTTAAAAGTGTTGCTTATCTCTACTATCTCTGTTTGATGTGAATAATAAACTGTATTGTAGGCTGCACTGTGGACTCGTATATTTAAACATCATCTGGATCTGGGTCATAACACTCAGGCATATGAAGCTCTGACCCAGAACCCGGATTCTAGCAGGTACTGAGCTATGACATCATCATCATCTCAGCCCTAATAAAGTAACACACATGTGTTGAGCTCTTTATGTGTGTGTCTGCAGGCAGCTGGACTGTCTCCGGCAGCTGGTGGTGGTTCTGTGTGAACGTGCTCAGCTCAGAGATCTCATCCAGTTCTCCTTTGTTAATTTACACGATGAGGTATCTTTACATCAGTACACCATCCTCCAGGGCTCAACAATAAGTGTTTTTATTCCCCTGGCCAGCAAATGAGATTTTCTTGTTTGTGACCAGAAGCTTACCTGGCCGTGGGTCATCCTCATTGTTGAGCCCTGCTTTTAAACTTCCTGATAACGTTTATGTGTCTAAATATTCTACATTATAAAATCAATGCATTTTGTTCTAATTTCTGCTTTGTTTCAGGTGGTGGGGATCATTGAGTCTCGTGCAAGAGCGGTTGACCTCATGACTCATAACTACTATGAGCTGCTCTATGCCTTTCATATCAATCGTCATAACTATAGGAAAGGTACGAATGATCCCAGTAGTTTTTTAATCCACCTGCACCAAAGTTTTTCAAGTGGCCAATTGCTGTAAAAAAACCTAAGACACTGAATTGTTGCTTGTGTCTCGGCAAGTAAACTTTTGTTGCAGCTTGAGATTATAAATACAGAATAACAAATTTACTTAGATAATTCCATCGGAAATGCATTTGAGTGAACATGACGCTGTCACAGAGTTGTTTTTTACCTGAGGGAGGGGTTCAGACAGACCAAAACAGCGCTTGCGTAGGGTCAGCATTGAGTTGTCGCGTTGTTACACTTTTCGAGAGGTGCACTTTAGGCTACGCAGAGTAACGCACAGCCTACGGCGTAGGTGCTACGCACGACCATAAATTACGCTTAAGGCTTTGATACAGAACCTTTATACAGACATTGGCAGCAAGCTGCCTTTACTTGTTTAAAATTTGCACCCCTGTGCTTTTTAAAAATGGCGCTTTTACACCTGCCGTTTTGTCCTAAAAAACAAGAAAGTAATGACAAATTCTCTTTACATTGCTAACCCAAAACTACTCGATGTTATACGAACGGAAATTAGTCTGCTGACCCTGGCGTCGCAAAAGCTCACCGCCACAATCTTGTGCAACTAGCCCATTGCTTTCTTCACAAAAATTTGGGACATGAACTAACAGAAAGATGATGTCTGTTTCAGCGGGTACAGTTATGTTCGAGTATGGGATGCGTCTGGGACGGGAGGTTCGTACTTTGCTTGGCCTGCAGAAACAGGTGAACTGTTACCTGGCAGCCCTCAATTGTCTGAGGCTTGTTCGTCAGGACTATGCTTGGATTGTACAGCCCTCATCTGGAGCAGTTGTGAGTATTTATCATTAATTGATTCATATATAAAATACTCATTCATTCATACGCCTATATGACTTTTCTCTGAAACACAATGTGTCATTCCAACAATGCAAATAATAATGTCATTATATTGTCAGATGTTGCATCATGTTGTTGCTGCTTAAATATCAAGACAATAAGAATAAAATCACATTTAAACAGAAGCTCTATCAGCAGCTTTTGACGATCACATTCTGACGACAATTTTAACATTTTGCCATAATAAATTGGAAAAACATTTTAAATATTGCAAGAATTTTCATTTAATTGAAAAAAAAAAATGTGCAAACCTCCCTTGTGAGATTTAAACATATTAGATTACATTCATAGCACAAACATATTTTAATTTTTTAAAACATTATTTTTTCTTATTTTTTAACCTTTTTCACCAGTTTTCATTTTCTGAAACACATATTGTTAGTTATTAATACAAAAACAACAATTTTACCTAAGCTCATACACATAAATAGTAAATTCAGGAAAACTGATATTGTCTTTAAAATGGTCTTATAATTTCCCCGCAGCTATATTTGTATTACAAATGTTTATTTGCATCTTTATTTGTGTTTTATGGAAAAACTTATCAGGGTTGGATATTGATGGTGAGAAAAAATGACTAAAACTATTTCTTGAATTTGTATTGAATGAATCATGAGCTCAGAAGGATACTTTTTTTCGTAAATCTAGTATGAGCGAGCAGGTGCATCACCGAAGAGAAACTATGATGGTGAAATGTCTGGTGGTCCAGGTAAACAAGCCACCCTAAACTATTGCCACTAAGACAGCAATGATAAATTCTATGTATATGTTGTAATTTTTTTTTAACATTTTAAACTTTTTTCACAGTAAATCAGCAGATTGACATATTGGAGCTGAAGGATTTAGAGAGGGACTATATTTTAGCTCGCAGTCGTCTGACTTTGGCCCAGCAGGACCCCTCCTCAGCAGCCATTGCAGGTAAAGACACATTATACATTTATCTCAAATGGCTCGCAGTAGTGTACAGCAATGGTTCCAAACCTTATTTCGTCTGATACCCCCTTTTTCATAAGAAAATATTTTAGGGCCCCCCTTCACTTAACAATATAAACACTGTTGTAATATTGCAGTAAGGATGACCAAAATGTTGTTTTCAAACAAACAATATGTTTATTACTATAACAAGATAGATGGAAGCATAAATAATAGCCTATATATAAATACAACAAAACCATCAGTAGGCCTTTTGAAATTTAAAAATGTAAGCCTAGGAGTAGCCTATAAATTGGCCTTTTTTTAAATGCAATAGCAAAAATATCAATATTCACACTGTAGTGGGTAAAAAAGACTGAATGTAGGCTCTTTCAAAATGACTTCTGTCAGGCATCTCTAGTCATTTGTGAGGCTTTATCAATGAGTTTGAGGATTGCTGCTGGCATTGAGTAATAATTTTGTCAATGCATGGAGAGATCTTTGACAGGACAAGATGCATATCATCCTCAAATGTCAGTCTGGCCCTGTATTTGGTTTTAAGGAGACACAGGTTTTCCATATCTGCAGTTTTCTTTTGAAAGCCTCTACTCGTTCAAGCGGAACCACAGTGTTTATGTTTGCCCTTTGCATTGCTCTGTATACCCTTATCTCTCAGCCTGAACAGCCGCATCAGCACAAGCCCTTCGGACAGCCACCTTACATCAGTGTGCATCAGCAGGGTATGGAAATCAGCACCTACCTCTTCGCAGAGAGTAGTGAATAACCGAGAGTTTCTGGCTCTTGCTTTCACAAAGTTCACGTTATTTAAGGCCACCTTTTAAACTCCACGAAGACTGGGTTCCATTTCTTTTGTAGCATGCGCCTCTCTTTGGAGAATGTATTGTGTTGAAACGGCAAGGGGAGAAAAAAGTTAACCATCTTGGTATTTCCTACATTTCGTGTTTTCAGTTTTGCTAGCACTGCGACCCAAATTGCTGGAAGCTTCCTCACCTGGGTCCAATATGCCTCGGTCATTACTGTCAGCCGCTGTAGGCGAATCAGTGGGACTCTGTCATTTTTGTGGAGGACGAATTACAAATGTGTCCATATTTGGTCAGACAGGGGATCGTAGATAAAATGATCTAATGTAATATGATCGCTCTCTTTAATCATTAAGGCTTAATTCACACTGCTCAACACTTTTTAAAATATGACGCGACCCCCCCCACAGAGCTCGCTGAGGCCCCCTTGTGGGCCGGGACCCACCTGTTGGGAAACGTTGCTGTACAGGCTCCAAAATGGCCTGCTTGCTAAGAACATTTGATATGTATGTGGTGTTGGATAGTTGGGGGGGCACAATGCTTTTTGCTTTTACCTCAATTACACAACATAAACCTTACACACATTTTTATTATCACTAGCAGAAAACACCCAAAATGTTAATCTTGTGACAAACCATTAAGCATAGAAAAAATGAATATTTACTGAATAACTTCATTTTTGTTTTGTTTTTATTATTAAATGCGTCACTCGCCATGAATATAGCCATAGAAGCTGACATGGCATTAAAGGGGCATATGACATGACTTAAAGAAATATTATCGTTTGTTTCAGATGTAATGTAATGTGTATACACAATTTAAGGTTCAGAAACGCTGTATTTTCCACATCCCATGCATGTTTGTATCTCCTCTTTGCCCCGCCTCTCTGAAACGCACAGATTTTTTACAAAGCTCATCGCTCTGAAAAGCGAGGTGTGCTATCATTGGCTAGTTAACCAGCGAGTAGTGATTGGTGGAATACTGAAAGCATATGACAGAAATGTAATGCCTCTTACCATATTTGGAACATCAGGTTCCAAAGCATATATATACATTTGTGTATACACTTGGTCGGTCATAGTCAAATCATACCACAAACTATTGTAGATTTGTGGGGTTTGGCAACACGAGGCATTTCAGGCAGGCATTCGCTTTTAGATAAAATGCATATTTTGTTCCCACACTTTAATTTATGCAATTGTACTCATCTAATACATGCATGGGCAAATTATAACATACTAAAGACACAGAAAGACAAGTTTTGGTGCCATATAACCCCTTTTAAAAAACTCACTCCAAAAAATTTGAGATTGATTAATCATATTTGTACACACCATACATGTTTCTGCTACAAAATCAACACTTAACATTTGATTCTAGAACCTACCATTCCTGTACAATTACAGCAGACTAGTAAAGCAGTAGAGCTCACGTCATCCGTCTCTCATCAGTTACTGCAGAGTGTTTATAAATGTTACTAGAGCAACCAAATCTAGGGAAGCCTTCTTACGACCTCGTAGCAAGAGACTAGCGGCAGAGTCACTAGCAGTGTGAATGCACAGTTACAAAACAAACATAATTGTCAGTTATTTCATCTCATTGTCTTGAGGTCAAGTGAGGTTAAAATTAAAATAAAGCCTAGGTAACAGTTGCTAGGAGTCTCTGTTTAGATATTATGGTTTAGGCAACAGGATAGTGATTAAGATAATATAAGGTTGGATTTGCTTACTTCAAAAATGCTTAAAAACACTAACATTCGATAAAGACATTTACTTTCATCCTGCCAAAACACAAATTTTTCAATATCTTCCTGAAAACACATCACATCAAATCGTATCGTAATATGTCTGTCATCTGAAAAATGAAAGAAAAAGATTGAAAGCACAAATCGCTTGACTAGGGCTGGGCTATTGAACAATAACAATATGAATCGACGATGCACCCTTATCAATAACGATCGAAAATGTTTGAAATAACACTGCAAACTTAACATGTATAGACAAGAAGTTTTGTTTAATAACAACCCATGGATCGTAATCAGCCTTTTATTTTCTTAATAAGTGCAAGAATTTTTCATATCAAAGCCCATTGCACATTGAGTCCAAAATTTGCGTCAGAAATTTTTGCACGTAAAAAAAATTTTTTTTCTCATCCGTCAAGTATTTTGAGTGGCCATTTTAACAATTCAGAGACGTAACAACAGAAAACGCATTCGGACTGTATGTGCAAAGACCTTTAGGATTAGATTTGCAAGTTTGGATTTTGCTTTTACAGGGAGATCATTAACCGCGATACAGTGTTCATTCCATGAGTGCATGCAGCGCGACTCACATTCAAGTTCAACATTTAACTTGGTTTATATCTATCTCACATACATTGCAGTTATTCATCCTTACGTAAGTTTATTATTACCATGCATTTTAAAGTTTTGACTGTTTAAACTTTAAAGCGATTTGACTCGTTTCTTCTGACATATGAGTGCCTGGCCCACAAAGACAAGCAGTGCTAACTGCGCAGGTACATAAGAAAGTTCTCTTTTGCGTCTTTTTAGCTATTCAGCTGTAAAGTGCAAACAAGATTATGTGAAAAACACACAAGGTTCACATAAACAGTGGCTTTTGTTAAAGGTGAATGTTAACAGTGGATGTGTGTCAGTGAGGATGTGTGTAGCATTTAGCTCTTAAAGTGACAGTAACGTAATAAACCTGTTGCCGTCTCAGTTATAATAAGTCTAATTATTACCAAAACACTTGACAGTTATACATTTAAAAGTGGTAAATTTCAAACTTCATTTTCTACTGGTCTTAATAAAGGCTTTTTAAGTGTGTCAATAATTATCAATATCGAATGGTATGAAACATTACAGGTGCATCTTAAAAATGTGTTCTTTTCCTTTTGGAATTTAATAAAAAAACGAACTTTCTTATATTCTAGATTCATTAGGCACAAAGTGAAATAGTTTTTTGTTTTAATTCTGGTGGCTACTACTAGAACACCATAAAATCCAGTTTCTCAAAAGATGAATCAAAACATAATGTACAGAACAGAAATGTTCAAGATCTTTAAAGTATGTTAAATGATGCACTCTATACTTGGTTGGGGCTCCTTTTGCATGAGTTACTGCTTCAATGCTGAGTGACATGTAATCAGCCTGTGGCACTGCTTAGGGCTTATTGAAGCCCAGGTTGCTTAAATAGTGGCCTTTAGCTCGTCTTGTTTTATTTGATTGGATGTTTCTCAACTTCCTCTTGACCATCCCCTATAGTATCTCTATGAGGGTCAGGTCAGATGAATTGGTTGGCCAATAAAGCACAGTAATGTCATGGTCAGCAAACCAGTTAGAAGTAGATTTGGCACTGTGGGCAGTCAGCAGACGGAAACTACAAGGATTTCAAAATCTCCTTCTAGATGAGAGTTGCATTGACTTTGGACTTGATAATGCACTATGTACACAATCATAATGAATGATTGAGAATGTGGATTAAAAATAAATATTGAGCTGGAAATTGTAGCCATCGGTATAAAAAAACTCTAGAAATATTTCACTTTGTGCATAATGAATCTAGAATATTAGAAAGTCTCCTTTTTGGAATTAAATTACAAAAGAAAAAGAACTTGTTCATGTTATTCTATTTTTTTCACCTGTATATCGATGATACACTTTTCAGCTGTGTGTATTAACCCTGCGTTAGTATGTGCCTCGCTCACCCCTACAGAGGTTGCGCTAGACTTTTTCCATTGTCTGTCATTTTGATGGAAAGGCATATAAAAAATCTGTCAATCTTTTTTTGATGGTTCGAACGTGTTTTTTTGATGGTTTTCTTTGATGGTTCGAACGTGGTTCGTTTGCAGAGCGTAAGTATCTGGCGGGTACATAAGTCTGCATAAGTGAATGAAGATAAGGTGGTGCCGAACCAGTGGTGGTCTTGTAGGCCAGGAGCAGAGTCTTGAATGTGATGCGAGCAACTACAGGGAGCCAATGTAACTTAATGAAGAGAGGAGTGACGTGTGCTCTCTTTGGTTCATTGAAGACAACTCTTGCTGATGCATTTTGGATCATCTGTAGAAGTTTGGTGAATGAATAAAATAGGAATTACAGACAAATGTTCATATGTCCAGACAGTAACAATGACAGGTGCTTGTACTCACTGTTTTGTAATCATTCATTCACTCACAAGTAATTTTAAGCTGCTGTTAGGTCATTAAATAAGACGAAGAGAGACATTTTTCCACCCACTTAAAGTTAAGGTTCATCCTAAATGAGGCTGGTCGCTATTGCTCTCTGAAGGAAAAAAACCTGTAAACATCGCACCACTTGTTTGTGCGTGCCTGTTTGTGTATGAGAGCCCGCGACGAGAGGGTCGGATTATATGCAGTCATAAAGCGTAAACTTGTGTTATTCATTTTCAGATTGATGAGACGGGTTGCATGACAGATGCGAGCTTTGCGGAATCAGATCCACAAACAACGTTCGAGATCGCCGTGTTGTTATAAAAAGTGCAATAAGATTTTCAGTTTGTTTTGGAACTATGGCGAAACAAATTAGACGGGGACGGGCCATCATGGTCGCCTTGTTTATACACGCCCCTGGCTCCACACCGCAAGTCTCCGCTGATCCCGCGTGGGTTTTCCTGAATGGATGAGGCGATTTTGAGTAGCCTAATGAATTGGAAGTGTACGCGTTCCTACGATCATGTTCTGATGAAAGGAAATGATTGGATGCAACCAACTCGACAAAAAGGGGCATTTCAAACAGCCCTCATTGTAATCGGTCAAAATTACGGACGGCCATCAGATCTTTCCGTCACTGGAAGAAAAAATCTGTCAATGACGGAGAATTTTCAGTTAACGCGACCTCTGCACCCCTACATATTATTGTGGTACCATGGAAATATAAATTGTGTAAAATTATTTTAGTAAATGCTTTCATTCTCCTAGTCTTGCACATGCTAGAGCATGTTTTCTCAATTTTGAAAAAGCTTGTTTACTGTTAATAGTAAAACTTATTTTCTCTCACAGGAGGGGCATCTTCAGTAGAGATGGTGACTCTGCTGGTCCAAACAGGACTTTTTGACACAGCTCTCATGCTGTGTCAGACCTTTAACTTATCTCTGACACCAGTCTTTGAGGGACTCACCTTTAAGTACGTTTAGATTTCTCCGTTCAGAACTACCATTTTTCTCCAGATCTTTGAAGCAGACCTGATGTGTCCTTGTGTGGGTGTTTTTGTAGGTGTATTAACCTACAGTATAAAGGAGATCAGGACCAGACGGAGGCGTGGAACTGGCTTGCGGCCAATCAGCTGCCATCTGTCATCACTACCAAAGAATGCAGGTTTGTTAAATCTGACTCTGTGCAATTGTTCTTTCTTATAAACTCTGCTGTTCGAATAAACTCGGCTGTTTAAATCACCACACAGTGCGACAGATGAAGCTTGGCGACTTTTAGCCTATTATTTGGAGCATCATCCCTCACAAAATGCGGAATATCATCGTTGTGTTATCAGCAAGCTACTGTCCCACAGTGTACCACCGCCTGACTGGCTGGTTAATGCTCACAAGGTGAGAAAGACAGTTTTTGATTTTTCCTAACATGAGATGCAAAGACAAAAAATACATAAGTGACACTTCCTGTGTTTTGTATTTCCACTACATTATGCTAATTGCGGTTCCCTCAAATAGTTCACTTTATAATGCCAGAGGAAGTGATTCACACTTGTCACCTTTCGGCGAAATTTGCCATTCCAGAATGGGTCACTATTGTGATTTGTCTAGATAAGTTTTTGAAAATGGGGTTGATGGATCGCATCAATGTCACCATTGTTTTCACCCCGATGAGTTTGCATCCCTGCTGATTTGTAAGATTGAGTTGTGCTTTTCTTCAGGTCATAGATGCCGCGGCTCTCCTGCGTCTCTATCTGAACTATGACCAACTTCAGTCAGCATCTGAGCTTGTGCTGGAGTATGTCGACGCTATGCTTGGGAAGGGATATCAGTATTTTGGCATAGAGGTATAATGTTTTAACTGTTTTAGAGTTTTTTTGTTGTTGTTGATCCTGTGTGAGATGATTTCATGGGCAAATTTTTCTCCTGACAGCGTCCGCTCTCTGCTACAGCATCTCTTGTGTGGCTACCCTACACATCTATTGATCAGCTCTTAAGGAGTCTCAGTGAAAGTCAGATCAATGAAAAGGTGACACATTTCTTTCTTGATTAATACATTTAATCACTTATACAACAAACAACTATAATAAATGATGTCATAAAACAAAGATTTTGGGAATGCACAGTATTGTCGGCATTAAATATCAGCATCGGCCCGAAATGGAAAATTACGTCAATATGCTTTGTCTGTATGAATATGTGTTGATGATGGCAGGTGTTCTCCTCTGGAAATCCTGTCAAAGACACCATCTGTAACCCAGCAGAAGTGTTAAAGTTCTCGTTTATGTCGCGTCTTATTGCGTTTAAACTGTATTTTAAGATTTTTTGCTTGAGAACTTCATTAAACATCAAATACATTACCTATACTTCATATCATTACAAAGGGTTTTACATTGATATCCATACACTGTTTCATAAAATATATATGTAATGTACAATAATTTGCACAAAGAGTTTAAATCAGAGCAGCTTGCAATGCTAAATCCGCCATGTCTGCAATATAACACCCATTACTCTTTTAGTCCACAAACGTAATGCATCAGAGAAATATTATATTTTTCCCAATCTTTACACTGGATTTCTTGTCGTCATCGTTTTCCTACAAAAAATGCGGTCAGCGCGGTGTTTCTCCGGTAAAAGGGGGTGAAATTCAAACTGTTTGTATTTTGTGTAACATGAAGTTCATGTTTCATATTTCACAAACACACCATAAGTTTCACAGCTGTGTTGTTATTTTGTGTCCCTGTAAGTTACAGGCTAATGCTATAGCATAGTATGACGTCTTAGGGATGCAACCATGATACCAAATGATACCATAAAACTTCATTTCATATATGGTCCAATATGTTAATCACTAAGGTAACAAAATTAGTACAGTATGAGCAAAAGCACAAACAAATATAATATAGCAAACATACAAATGAAATGAACATGTTTCATTTTACCAGGTACAAGAACTGAATAAAGACTAAAAGTTTTATTCAAAATGTGAACGAATTTGAGCAAACGGACAGCTACAGACAAAAAGCATAACTTGCTCCCTTTGATATCTATCCACTATGGCTGTCATTCAAGAAGCCATTTTAAATTGGAAGCCAAACACACCAAATGCCAAATGGAACACCGCACCGTCCATTCGGTGGCTCTAAACAACTCATCTTCCCTGTGCGGTCGCATGCCTCGGTCCATTGGGCCCCACAGATAACATGTCAGCGCTGCGCGAGCTTTTCACACACTGCTTCGTTTCGTTCCACATTTGGTGTGTTTGGCTTCCCATAGGACTGAGTCAAAAAAGTCTTCGCTGTTGTACCCGCATCCTACCCGTGCCTACACCACACCGGACACGTAAATATTATTTCACCCGTTATACAAATATTGATGGGTCACCTGCATGCAGGACTATTAAGTTCTATACATCCTAAATGGTGTTACGGAGACTTTGCGATTTATGAACCGGGACGGTTTTTCAGTGCACTTACAGTGAGGGAATGAATTATTTGATCCCCTGCTGATTCTGTAAATTTGCCTGTTTACAAAGAAATGATGGGACTATGATTGTTATGGTGGGTTTATTTTAACCGATTGAGAAACAATATGAAAATAAAATCAGGGGAAATTTTATAAAAAGTTTATAAATTGATTTGCATTTCAGTCAGTGAAATAAGTATTTGATCCCCTAGAAGCAATAACTTTGCACTTGGTGGAGAAACCCTTGAAAGCACAGAGGTAAGACATTTCTGATAGTTGGTCACCAGGTTTGCACATTTGTCAGGATACATTTTAGTCCACTCCTCTGTCAATCTTTAAGGTGTCTTGGTTGTCGCTCAACAAGTTTTAGCCTCCTTCACAGATTTTCTATAGAACTAGGGTCTAGAGACTGGCTAGGACATTTAATGTGCTTCTCCTTAAGCCACTCTTTAGTTGTCTTGGCAATATTAGATGATAAGATTAGATTCAACTTTGTCATTACACATATACAAGTACAGTGTAACGAAATGTAGTTTAGGTCTAACCAGAAGTGCAATTAGCAAGTGCAGGATATACAGTGTTAATAAATACACAATACAATATTAGGGAAATACTATACAATGGGCATGTACTACGAGAAAACTTTACAGAAGGAATGTTCTATGAAAATATGTGAGTCGGTATGTACTATGAACAATATATACAGAAGGCTATATACTGTGAACATTAATGTACAGGCGGTTATTAACCGATAACAATTTAGACTATACAATAGTGCAAGTGACTTAAGTGTGCATTAATTATAGACATAGCTATTGAAGTTGCAGTGCAATATATGAGTTAATGCGGTTATTAAAGGTACGGTACAGTATATGAGTTAATGCGGTTATTAAGGTTACAGTGCAGTAGATGAGTTAATGCAGTTATTGAAGTTATAGTGCAATAGATGAGTAAATGCCGTTAATAGAGTTACAGTGCAGTAGATAAGTTAGTGCAGTTACTGAAGTTACAGTGCAGTAGATGAGTTAATGCAGTTATTGAAGTTATAGTGCAATAGATGAGTAGATGCAGTTAATAGAGTTACAGTGCAGTAGATAAGTTAGTGCAGTTACTGAAGTTACAGTGCAGTAGATGAGTTAATGCAGGTTTGAAAGTAGTCCATTAGTGCACATTTTAATTAATGTGGATGGGGTTGTGTGTGCCTCCTTTCGCTTTCCTGAAGTCCACGATGATCTCCTTTGTCTTGGAGGTGTTAAGGAGCAGGTTGTTGTTTGAGCACGATGTGGCCAGGTGCCGGACCTCCTCCCTGTAAGCAGTCTCATCGTTGTTGCTGATGAGACCAATCACTGTTGTATCGTCTTCAAACTTGATGGAGTTAGGTCCGTTCACAGGTCTGCAGTCGAGTGTGAAAAGGGAGTAAAGAAAGGGGCTCAGTACGCAGCCCTGTGGTACACCAGTGTTGAGGGTGATGGTGGTGGAGCAGATGTGGCCTAACCTAACAAGTTGGGGCCTGTTCGTCAAGAAATCCAGAAAATATGTTTTAGGTTTTAGGTAAGATAGGTTTAGGATGTGCCTTTAACATGACAGTGATCTAGTTAAGGGGAGGAGGTTCTTGTTCAAGATTTTACAGGCCTGTCCCTCACCCCCTCAATGCGGTGAAGTCTTCCTGTAAACGTATCAGAGATAAAAAGCCCTAAAGCATTATGTTTCCAACACTGACACCAAGAACACTAGTCCTACAGAGAAGCACATAGTCAGCATTTCTCTCCCTCCAGAAACAGGAGTCAATTTTGGTCTCCCAGCAGTGCCAGCACTTTGGCCAAAGCCTTACCTGAATCATTTTGATGTTCATTATCAAACTTCAGACAAGCCAGACGGGCCGTCTTGGGCAGGAGGACCTTGCGGGTGCTTCAGGATTTCAATCTATTGTGGCATAGTCTACCAATGGTCCCAACTGTCTTGAAATCATTATCAAGCTTCTTCCATGTAGTTCTGGGCTGATCTTTAACCTTTCTCATGATCATCTTTACTCCATTCGGGAAATCTAGCAGGAAGCTCCAGACCAAGGGTATGTGATAGTTATTCTGTATTCCTTCTATTTCCAAATAATTGCACCAACAATTGTCTCCTTCTCACCAAGCTTCTGTCTGTAGCCTATTCAAGGTTTGTGCAGGTCTACAATCTTGTCCCTGACATCCTTTAAAACCTATTTGGTCTTGACCATGGTGGTGGAGATGTTGAAATGGAAGATACAGATTCTGTTGGCAGGCATCTTTTATATAGATAACAAGCTGACTTAGGGGTACTTTCTTAAAGTGACAGGACTAATCTGCTGTCCATAAAGGCACATAACCAATCTGTGGAGCCAGAATTCTTGCTAGTTGGTAGGGGATCAAATACTTATTTCACCGAATGAAATGCAAATCAATTTATAATCTTTATATAGCATTTTCCCCCCTGATTTTTTAATATATTCTCTCTCTATCAGTTAAAATAAACCTACCATAAAATTGATAGTGTCTTCATTTCTTTGTAAGCAGGCAAACTTACAAAATCAGCAGGGGATCAAATAAATATTTTCCTAAATGAAATTGTAAAATTCGCTAATTGCTGCATCCCTAGTCGTGTTAAACATTCGTACTAACACTATGCCATTATGCATCAGCACACAGTCTGCAGGTATTTATGAATGTATATTATTAAGACAAAAGCTCATTGTTTGTGGTAGATGGTGGTGCTCTTTGGAGGCTTTCTGTGTCAGCCATCACTGTAAATGACACTCTGATGCTAAGCTGCAGCTTTGATAATTTCACAATTTCAATAATTTTTTTATAGAAAAACACTATTTTATTGTGGTCATTCAGTAAAAAACATAATTAACAAAGTTCATGCAACTGTAGAATTTTCAAATGTTACAAATATTTTAACGATGTACATTAGGTTTGGATGATGTCTGCCAAATTGGCATCGGACAATGTCTAAAGTAAAACATTGAAATGGTCGATGATATCAGCTTCTTGTTTAAACAGTTATAAAGTCAGGCGGGTCTGTTTGGAAAAATGTTCTGATGACATCTTTTTAATATTCTCTGGCTTCTCTGTTCACAGATGTACAAGAATCTCAAAGATAAACTAGCAGAGTATCACAGGTTGGTGGAGCAGAGCAGCAGACACAAACTCATGGCTCGTTGACCTCAACTCGTCATACATGTATTCAGGATGAGTCATGTCTACATGAAGTTCATGTT
Organism: Triplophysa dalaica; assembly: GCF_015846415.1. Taxonomy (NCBI): domain Eukaryota; kingdom Metazoa; phylum Chordata; class Actinopteri; order Cypriniformes; family Nemacheilidae; genus Triplophysa; species Triplophysa dalaica. Next base: position 13,509,294 of record NC_079565.1, on the reverse strand, counting down.
TCTTGACGGCATGTAAAGCTTCCTGTTTATGCTTCCTGCTCAAAACATGTAAAAAATAGTTTCATTGGTTTGATACAGTGGATTTTGTTTTCTATATAGATACTCTTAAAATCTTAACATTTTGTATACTCTTGTTTACATGAGATGTAATTTACATATGAAATAAATGGTTGTTTAATTGAGGTTTGCATTGTTCAAATATATTAACTTGATAGGTTAGAATTTGGGTGATGCTTTGTTATTCTCGTATACTGCATAAAAAATGTCAATGATGCCATGGCAAAATGGCCCATCATTTCAGAACTTCAGCCCTAGGACCCTAAAAAATATTACTACTTTGAGTAAATATTTTAACTGGTAATTTTACTTGTACTCAAGTACAATTTCATCAAAGTGAAAGTTACTTTGTTACTTTTTAAAAGCGGGTGGGGACCTCTCCTTCTTTGTGCAACACCAGCAATAGTAATCATGGTGGCTAATTTTATATATGAAAACAAGTAACAAGTGCAATGCAACAAATAAAGAATTGTTTGTCTTGTTTTGCAGAATCATATAGCAGAAATATTAACTTAACAATTATTAAATCAATATACATTTCTTCAGAAGCAGAACATTAGTGAACCGTGTGTCTACAAAACGGGATTAAACAGTTAAAATACAGCATTATGCACCAATGTTGTTTTGACTTTTACTAAACTGTCCAAACTTCTTATAAGTTACCAATGCAACAAGGGTACAAGCATTAGTGGTACAAATATTATTTGTTTTAACCTCTTCATTCTTGCACATAAAGATTTTTATAAAATGCTAGTTTGCACAGCATCCATAATCCTGTTTTGAAGCTGAAATGGTTGCTTAAATTAGGTACGATGACAAAATTTCCAAACACCCCTAAGCTCAAAATGGATCACATGACTAGACAGAGCTGAAAATTCCCTTTACGACGACACCTGAATTGTGAAAATCAGTTGAGGATTGCGAAAGCTATGATATTTATAATACCGAGGAATATAGTCAAATAGTAAACATTAACTACAATAGAAGTCGTGTGACCGAAAATGCTTATTATTCACACGTTTTTGCTTGTAACTTCCTTATTTTATCAGATATTTGCATGAAATTTGAATGGAAGGTAGAATTGTGTTCATTCTTTCAAATGAAATCATGAAAATGTACTGTTTTAGGTGGAATGGGCATCAGACCCATGGTACCTCACTGAAAACAATTATAATTAATAAGCGTTCATTCATATTCATAAACATTTATTTTCAGAATACAAGAGAAAGCAGCAAAACACATCAATATTAATTGTTAATTCATATTCATAAGTACACAACAAATTTTCATTCTCTCCAGGAGGTGCTGTCTGGCTAGACCTGGCTGTGTGTTGGGCCCCTTTCACCTTTTCATAATTAGCTGTTAAGACATAACATCAATTATTAGGCCCCTCAACTGTACATACATTGATTAACACTGGATTTCTCTATCATAAGCAGCACCAGAAGCCTAATAAACATGGAGAATCATCTTACATGTTTGTAAGTCTAGAATCTACATGATTAAAGAAAGTCTGACATAAAATGTTCTAATCAACATGGCTATGTGTTGCAGGATACTTTGGATGAAAGAGTAAACAAAATTAACCGACAACAAGCACGACTTTTTGATCACATTCATCCAATGCCACTTTTAAATTATGTGCATAGATTTGCTATATTCAGCTTGAGGTTACATGAAAAAATGCAAAAAAGACCGAAATAATATTATACTTGTTTACTTTGTCATATCCACATTGCACTTGCCCAGGCCTACTGTCATATCAAGTGTTCTCAGTCTATTAATTTTAGACAGAGTAACAGGCTAGTCCTCAGTAATCTAACTCGAAGTGATGTAAACTATGTTACCATTTTGACACGTATGTCAGAAAAAACATGATATACATATTAAACTACACAGCATCGGTAATAATGTCAAGAAAAACAACCCAATTTCCGCGATTTAGTTAAATACTTTCTCCACCATGGATTTCGATGGAATTTAGTCAGTAACAAGATAAAAGCTGTGTATTTAGGTCAGTGGCGGTTCTACATTGAATCACTCTCCGGACGAGATCCCCTCTGGGTGCCCCCCCACCTACTCCCACACATCCGAGAAAAAAAAGGTATGTTTTACCATAACTATATAAGTGTAAGACAAACCTAATGTTTCTAAATTGCACAAATCCTTCAACAGAACATTTTAAAAACACAATTCTGCACAAAACAGTATAAGTTATCAGAACTTAAATATACTCTATGTACATAAAAGTGGCAACGTATGTACAATCATGATATAACACGAGCGGAGAACAACAACAATATAAAATATTAAGAATAATATACAAATAAAATATAGAATAAATATTCTAAATAGCACAAATCCTTCATCACACAAATCACACAAAAGCAAATCTAATTATTACACTATTGCACTAACAGAAAACACAAACTAAAACCTGACCTTTCTGGATGCAAAATCATCAATAATGTCATCATACGAAATCTGCCCCCTATTGAGTGATTGATACTGTCGATAACAAGGCCAGTGAGTTGTTCCTGAGACATGGTTGACCTCAGTTACGACTTAATCAGCTTTTGAAAAGCTTCCCTCTGATTGAGCCACAGTGACTGGCAGAGTAAGTGTAATCCTGAGAGCAGTCCAAAAGTTGGGAGTAGATCTCCGATAGATCCTTATCATGCATAAAAGTGATAAATTCAAGGAGGTTGATGGTTTTTGATGGCTGACCAGTGGCAGAGGATTCTCCAAAATACTTTAGAATTGCCCCTGAATTTGCAATTGAAATTGACATGAAAAGACAGTAGGCTACAGTATAACTCTTATGAATTGCAAATTTAAATAAACATGCCCTTACATGCCAAATGTCTGTCATGACTCATTAGACGCTATAATAATCTAATCTAAAGGCTCCTTGGTTACTGCCTCGAATTATATTCTTTGTCACGCAACAAAGTTATAGCAAATGTTCGTCTTTGAAACTTCCTACACATATGTTCATTTCGTTGGCTAATTACAGGTCCCAACATTAACACCAATGATGGAAATAAATATTAACTTTACAGTTTTGTTGCAATGCACAATCTAATGTTGAAATTAGATCTCGTGTTTGTTGAGTTAAAACCGAATTATTATTGTATAAGCATAGCAAGCATCATAGCAAGACGGCTAACAAACGTCAGAGTTAACGTTATACCACCAATTAACATTAGCCCTTCACTGATGACATGGATAACGTTACCATGATCATACAGAGAGAACATAGTTGCATACCTTTATCTTTTGCTCTTTTCTCCTTTTATTTTTTCCTATTTTGGGCATCTGACGGCTTCAATCTTTTTCTCTCCATCGCTGTCTCTGTGTTTATCTGGCACTCGACAATCAACACATTTCACCCCCCGCCCCAATACTGTCACTCACGACCAGAAGTCCATACTAAACCACTTCACCTCCACATAATCGTTTTGGATTACCTTTTTTTATTAGACATTTCACACACATAATTCAGAAAAAAACATGCAAATTATAGGTTAGTGCTTTAATATTATGAATGAAATGTGCGTTATTTGGAAGAAAGTCAAGGTGTGACTGATTTTAGCCCACTAAGTGGATCCCCCTCCTTGTCCGCTCCATTTGGGAGAGGCGAACTGTCCACCGCGGGCGCGGCCCCTCCCCTTTCCACTTTTTACACAGCTTCTGCGCTTCTCAGCACGCAGGGGCGGCAATTTGCCAATTCCCCACACATACAGTTATATTATAGATAATAGAAACCCGCGGCGAAGATTATTTTTCTTCTTCAAGTGCTTTTGCCGCCCCCCACGTGTCGTGTAAAGTTGGCGCCCCGGGCGGCTGCCCGGTTCTCCCGTGCCTAAAACCGCCACTGATTTAGGTCCATCAACCTTTCATTAGTGTCCAAAGCTTAGATGAAGCCCACCCCTGAAAGCCGAGGTGACCTGAAATCACATTAGGGCTGATATCCCGAAGTGTCCAACGCTTCAGGGATGTAGTTACCGTCGTATTCAGAAAAAAACATACTCCCACCAGGGGTAGATATTGAATGACATACACATTTTAGTACCATGCGGTTAGGAACACATTTTTGAGACAGAATGTACGCCGCGAGTGGCTATGTCATCATATCTACTTAAATAGGGGTTTACTTCATTGTCTTCAGCAGTCAGAGTTCGATGGGGTTTCACCTTTAGAACAGGTGCACTACCAAAGTCTTACTTCTCCGTCTTCATCGCTCTAACTCATGTGATTTTAAATATAACGTTACAGCTTTGTATCAGTCGACCCTTCAGAAGATGTAAACAACGCTGGTTCAGAAGAACTTTCAGTTTTTAAAAACTACCTGTGTTAATTTAGCAAATTTAAATTTGAGTAATTTTTATTCATACTATGGAAAGTCAATCGGGACACATTTTGAAGTGAGCCACTCCTTTAAGAGCTTTATATGTTTAGAATACATATGTATAGTTGAGATAAAATCCTGGTTTATCATTTAGCCTGATTATCATTACCCCTTGGCCAATATGTATTTATGAACAGTGTTTTGTTTTTTGTATATTCCCTTTACCATTTACAAGAACCTTACTACTTACAGGTAAATTGCTGGTTTTAGTCTAGTCTTTGTGGCAAGCTGTCATTTTAGTTTTTATTTGTTTTAGTCATGTTCATACTCTTTTTAGTCTAGTCAATATTCAGTCGACCAAAAGTCTAAGCATTTCAGTCTTAATTTAGTCAGAATTATCGCTAACTATTTTCGTCTAGTTTAAATGGACGAAATCTGATGACATTTTAGTATAGTTTTAGACAATGAAAATGTTATTTTAGTATCTTTTTAGTAATGCAATTATAATTAACCCTGTCAATATAGTAATAGCACCTAGTAGTATAGACGAAACCAAAATGTCGTTCCAGCCAAACCCATTTCAAACAATGTTATCTTATTATATTATTGTTACATTAAGAATACATCCATTCCAGACATGGAAGACGCACGTGTGACTATAAAAATCAAAGTATTTGCTTTGCAAAGCATTACTATTATACCTGATCATCATGTCAATCAGTACAAAGTAGATGAGCAGAGCACAATTTCCCATAATTTGGAAAGAGATAAAATAGGCTAATGTATGTCTTATGGTTTTGTTTGTTTAAATATAAAGGCAAGTTCTTGACATATTTCTCACATTTAGACAATATTTTACATACAAATTTTAATAAGTTTAATGACAAAACGAGTAAAAGCATTTCACAATGTTAAATTCATTTAGCAGAGACACAGTTCTTCCTCGTTATGTAAAAGAAAAACACAATTTGAACATTTCAATGAAAAGTAAAAAACATCTAAAAGTTAAAAGTATAAAATTTTACTTTACACCTATAGTGAATGTTTGAATATAGGTTACATAATTAATGAGCAAATTTGTTTACTTGTTAGATGAGGATGTGAAACTTATTAATTTTTTTCCCTTGTCTAAGTACACTCTAAAAAAAAGCTGTGTTAAAACAACCCAATTTGGATGTGTCAATGAATCAAAAGTTGAAGTTTTATTAAGGATCGAAATGCAAGACAAAAAGAATTCCCAAAAACTTGCAATATTTTAATGCTCAATGAACAATAAAACGGCATATAAAACACTTCGATGCAATTTATGTTTATACATATTAAAAAAAAATCAATAAATTACATAAGTTTAGATTTTAACATATACATAAAGTCGCACAAGAAAATATAAATAGTTTGACAACTTTCCACTTTGAAACTCATAACTGTTTACAAAATACAATTAACAAAGTTGCATAGGTAAAATGCTTTAGGGCAATTCCAGCATTATGGATGTGACAAAAAAACTCAGAGAATGTACCAATATACTGAACCATTTATTTATATTTTACTAAACCCTTGTTGATAGAACTGCACTAATATGATAAAATATCAGTCTATGCAGAAGTTTTCTATTTTAAAGAAAGGAAATAAATAAGCGTTATGGATGTGAAAGTGGGCCATCGTATTCAGGAGGCAACAAACTTTGTAGGATTAGTGTGAACTAAAATGTACAAACCTGAAGCAATAATGCCTTAACTTGAAGAGTGACCTCACACAGGTAATTGAACCACCAAATGTAGATAATGTGCAGTTAGTACAGTAAAACCTTTGGTAAAAACTTTTTTCATGGTATTGGTTGACATTTGCAAGGAATGTATTAGTCCGAGAACTTTCCTCTTCATATAAACTCACAATTTTTTTTGAAAAGCTTTAGTTCTTTCGGTACTGCTTAACCTGACATATCCACGGAGCAGTCTTACTGAGATGATTCTTTTCCTGGGAGTTTGTAGACAACAGTGTGGTGTGCACTTTTGGAAGTGGATGTCCAGCAGGAGGGTTTCTTTATCAATTTCTTCATCTATAAAGAGAAAAAGAGACAAGAAAAGAGACCAGAGAAGAATGTAAGGAATCTGGCCTGATCAGAGCACAATGGATTATAATAAACATGTAAAGAAGTACATTAATATATTACCTAAACAAAGTTTACTTTTAAGCTTGGTATCAGGATATCAAAGTTCCAGTCTTCTTTCTCCTGAATAGAACGATCCATTATTATTAGCTGTTATTCTGCAACCTGTCAGTGGGGGGTGAAAGAAGAATGGGATCTAGTACAGAAAGTAAAATCTCTAACTAAATACAGTTTTATCACATTTTCATATTCGTGGTGTCTTAAAACAGGGCCGGCCCAGCCTGTGTTGGTGCCCTAGACAAGATTTTAGATTGGCTGAGTACACTTATGTTTTTAAGATTATCTCAAGTAGTAATACATTTAATAAAAATTGTATAATTACTAAAAAGTATAAAATTAGTGTACAAAAGGAGAGCACTATTAATACATAATGTAAGTGTACTTTTTATCATCTGACTAGGCTAGATATAATTTTACTTAATACATTTTAAATTATGTATTTTTTAACATTCAGTAAATAATGTTTAGTTTTTATCACATACATTTCTTGAAAAATATTGTGGTATTGTAAATGGACTCAATGAGTCCTTTGCCCGGCTGTATAATTGTCTTATGTTCATTTTATAGATATGACTTTAAATAAAAATAGATTTCCTTAAGCAAACGAAAACATTTATAATTATTAAATATGAGATTAAAAATCTTACCTGTTTCCCTTTTTTTCAATGAGATGTGCAGTGAAGAACCTTCTCATCCAATGATCTTTTTCTTCAATGGCATCAAAATGTACTTGTTGCAGAAGGAAGGCATTGGTTTTGAAATTTGAAATGAACTTTGTTTAAGATCAAGTTTTCATTTTCTCAAATCCACTGCAATCGTGGCCATGTCACAAACCTTATTCAAAATTTCTCCCTTTGTGTACAGCAGAACAAAAACATTAACACAGGTTTGGGACAATTAGTAAATTATGATAGAATCATAATTTTTGGATTAACTATTCTGAATTTTCCTCAAAGAAGCTGATTTTGTAGTTTCATCTAAACATAGAGCCCAGTTTATTGTAAAGTTCCATTAATGTGCAGCAACTGAAGATTCAGGAGTTTGCTTTTGGATGAGAAAAGATCATTTTCGTGCTTTGGTCAACGACTTTGTCAATATTGATTGACAATAATGATCAGGCATAACACTAATGCTTGTTTATGGCGCTGTAAAAGCTGTAATTTCGTATAACAAAAACCGGAAAAAACTAATGCACTCTGTAAATTGCGGAGAACGGTTGCGTGATAAATAAGGGAAACTCTCACGAATGCAACATTATGAGTAGGGATGAGCGAGTACAGCATTATCTGTATCTGTATCTGTTAACCATATGAATTATCTGTATCCGTATCTGTACTCGGACTGGGCGGGGCCTAACCCAGAAGTGGGCGGGATTTAACCCGGAAAATGGGTCGGGTTGTCTAGAGATGGGCGGGGCTTTAACCGGTATGTTATTTTAAGCATGCAATTGATATGTGTTGATCAGAAATTGTTATATTTATTGCTGATTAAAAAAAATATTTACATGACAGCATCAGCATTGAGCTTAGGATCAATGGTTTTGATCACGATAACAAACTAACTATATACAGAACAAGTTTTGCAACAATGAATACAACACATGCGGTTGCAATTATGAAGTAAAATGTAATGAACAAGAGTGTAAAAAGGTTCAGGCTTGAGGAAGAAAGGAGGCGGAGTCGGCGTGGCTGGGAAAGCGTAATAATCTCTTTATTTACTACAATACTTCCGGGTTGTAGACCCGCTCACTCAATAACACAATCTCTTTGGTTGTGACGAATCTTTCCTTTGGATCGGACACTCCTAGACACCTTGTCTCTCTCCGTCCGTCGATGCGCGCTTTCCCAGCCTGGTTTCTCTCTCTTCTCTTCTCTTTTGTCGTGCCTTAAATGTGTCTCCTCGCCAATTACTAGAACAAGAAGCAGGTGATTTCACTCTAGCCTTGATCTGCTTACTCACCGTCATACTCCCGACACGCCCCTCTGCCGCAGACCGTGCTAGACCACGCCCCCCTTTCCACAAAGAGTTTGCGTGAAGTAAAAAAAACTGGTTAGAGCCAGCTGAGTGTTTAAAAAAGAAAAAAAAACTCCCACAGGCAGAGACGCAACGTGAGTCGCATTCTACCAAGCGCCACGTCTGAACAAACCCCACGTTTATCAAAACTCTACTGTTTAATAAGTAAGTGCTACAAACCGAAGTAATAAACAAACCTGAAGCTGAAGAGACCTAACCGTTAACGGAAAAGACGCGCGAACCTGAGTGACTGAGGGAGAGACAGAGAGCTGCGGACACAGTCAGCAACACAATACATCTGTATGTGTGTAGGGGAGGGACGCTGTGACTAGCCTATCACAGAACGCAGACACAGTCAGCTACCCAATGAGGATTTTTATTCAATCCGAGCACAGATATTGACTTGTATTACTCGTATGATACTCGTACTCGGCAAAAGTGCTTTATCCGTACCAGATATTCGTTTCGGCCGAGTATCCGGCTAAACTCTAATTATGAGCAACCCAATAAACATTTAGACGTTTGATGACCGTTGAAAAGACGTAATTCCGACACGTCCCGTCACGGTTGAAAAATAGTTCCAAAATGAAAGTTGAACCGACGTCTTTGACGTCATCTGAACGTGATTTCCACGTCTTTTCTGCCCGTCCCTGGACGTCCAAATGTGTCCGCTTCCGGACGTTTATTACTAGATGTGTAGCTGCTTAATGTAAGCGTATATATAAGAATGCGTTTAATATAATCAAACTCGCGTTGTGTAACATCGTGCAAGGCAAGCAATTATGTCTAAAGGTTTACGTGTCCTAAATTGACATACGTTTTAAAAAGGTCCAAAATCGGTCCGGTCTGACCTGAACGTCTATAGAACGTTTCAATCACGTGTACATCACAAACAATAACACTTTATATGTGGACTTAAGCAAAAATAAGTGTCTTAATTTAGCACATCATATTTTATAGTGAACATCACATTTTTTAATTGTCTTCCATTTGTATTACAGCTACTATTCAAACAAGAAAATAAAAATAGTAGAATCTCGATAGCAATGGAGTTTAACATTGATGTTCAGCAGCCATTAATCAAACATGAAAATGACAAAAGTACAGTATTACCGAATCACATTTGAAACTACTTAAGTCCATTTTTTTCAAAATGTTAACTCATTTTCTTGGTCCCCAACCACCGGCTCTGCCAGGAGTGTGATTCATGTGTTCCACCATTGATGCATGGAAGTCAGAGCTATGGCACTACCTAATTATTTCCTAACAGTCTTGTATTACTGTTAAACCAGCCATAAAACAAGTATCCATCAACCCCAGTGTGCTTCATGTGTTCCGCCATTGCTGCATCAAAGTCTGAATCTGTTGCATTTGGGCTACACCTGTTCACAGCATCTGAGTGAGAGAAAAGAAGATGAATATTAAAAAAGTAGAAAAAAAATCAAAGGCAAAATTTGAGGTAAATTACATGAATGTATTTAGAAAAAGTCAGATTATCACACAACTAAATTTAAAATACATACAAGATTGTAATTAACATGTATTAGACTTTATTCTTCTCTAGAATAACCGAATGTCAAAAAGTTACAAATAACACTAGAATAAACGTATTTACGGGTAGCAAAAGCACCTGATGAGTACTGTACTCCATGCTGTTCGTTTTGAAAGATGAACTTCAGCAAATAGCTGGTATTCTTGATCATGGCAAGTCTTCATCTTCTATGAAGAGTCTAGATTGTGACAAAGAATATATGTTAGATTAGTGGTGCCCTTGAGAAAGACCCTCTAAACTTTGTAAAAGTGGTATTTCTGGTAAAACCTGATGTTCTTACAGAGAAGTCCACTAAATAGAGAAAATAAAAATGACATAAATGAAAAAATAGACAAGGAACAAGAGATTTTTGCAATGTCATAAGGCCAAAATTACCTTGAACTATATAGTATAGCTTTGAATGGCTTCTTTTTAAGTTGACCACCCCTCATGATAAATTTCACCATAAAGGCATTTAACGTGATTCTGTGAAATAAATGACTCAGGATTACTTCACCTCAGAAAAATTACAGTTTGTTTTCAGATTTGTTGCCATCACTATGGTTCTTTTGTTAACTACCCAAATATTTGTTTATACACAGAGAAATAGAAGAAAAAAACCCCCACAAACTAACATCCACACAAACACACACATTCTTTGTCACAATGCAATCTCTTAATAGAAGATGTAGACTTGCCATGTTCCAGAATGCCAGCTATTCACTGAAGCTCATCTTTAAAACCGAAAAGCATGGAAAATATTCCTTTGGAATCCTGAAAGAAAAATCTGTTCATTAATATGTACAGACACACCTGGACACATGACTACACCTAAACTGAATGTGACACTTGCTGTCACATTTTGTGTTTAATACAAACAATTAGGCCGGATGTCCCAAAGGAAGAAGGTTTGGAACCCCTGATTTATTTACACATTGTTCCTGTAGTTGCATGAAATTACTCAACTTGATGTTAATTGTAACTGACACAAAACTCAGCCAACGTTAGCTCTTTACCTGCCAGCCTTTACAAAAAAAGTTCTCAGCCAGCTTCAGGGTTTTTTAACATTTTCTCTAAACTTTGATGGCTCACAATACATTTTCTGTAATGAATAATAACTCGTTTTTTGCAGTGAACGGTTGATTTTTAAATGACAAGATAACTGTGGCAGGGAACGAGTTAGCAGTTTGGGGGATTGATGATTTTGCTATCAATATCCTAGCAAGAAGCATTAACGTTACACAGCACAGCTCAAGTGTAGAAACTAGGGTAAAGCCTAACTTTAAACGACCTTTTAGCCTGCTAGCTAATTTTAGCCAAACACAAACTACATGGCAGCTGACCATGTGCGCATCATTTCTTTCAGTTCCTTCGTCTCCAACAAGTAAGACTCAACCACATTAATAAAACTATACAAAATGTACTTACCCAACAGAAGTATTTGTAATACTCCGTCACTTTTCGAAATAAACCAAACCGACATTACCGAGTCTTCCTCTTCTTTAGAGTTTATTGCGGATGGTAAATCAACTGAAGGAGCATTACCGCCACCAACTGGACTGGAGTATGGATTACGGATTTTGACCGCACAGTTTTGGCAATCATCCACTTTAAATTGTGAAAGGGTGCATGACGTGTAACGTCAGTCAACGTCTATTCACAACATTTTTAAAACTAATTGGGCACTCAAATGAATCATTGCAGTATTATTCAAGGTAAGCAGAATTTCTTTTGCTTATTTCATAAGAATTTTACAGAGGGTCACGATGGACTAAAAATGCACGTGTAGAGGACGTCACAAGAGGACGCCCTTTCAACCGCTTCAATATTTATATAATTAAACGTAGCTGAAGTCAAAGTAACAATCAAATATGCAACCCTAGAGATCTGATGAATCCGTGTATCATTCGTTCTTTTCATATTCAATTGAGATTCCAAAATCGGAAAATTAAAAAACGGTTTGTTATTTCGTTATTCGTTTATAAATGTGATACCAAAAAACAAATAACGGGTCATTTTTCGTACTTTTGATTTAATGCTCAGATCAAAAATAGGAAATGAAATAAAGGGGACACGACAGATTTTGATTTTGAGATTTAATTTGTTCGATTTGGGTAAACCGGAAGTTATCTTCGTGTGTATGTGTTGCACTTGGAAGTTTGCCGCATTTGCAAAAAGTTAAAAGAAGCCTGAAAATCCTCAATCTTGCAGTGATTGACTAAGTAATTGTTTTTGTAATTTCGTATCGACACCATGGCCGTACTGGAATCATATGCTGATTTAATTAAAGACTTATTTGAAACTGTCAAGACACATAAAGAGATGTCAACTACGCTGCAGAAGATGGGTATCCAGCGAAGTTCTGCTACAAAATGCTACAATAAAAATATCTGCTTTTTGGCTAGATGTTAGTCATGAATACTGGGTATAACTCCAATGTAGAACGTCTAACGCACCCTCAAAGAACTCGAGATATGGCACCCCAAATTGTCCAATAACCCAAAAATGCTACAGTAAAACTGTTTTCTTGCATGACGGTAGACATCAAGACAAGGTGTAACCTAGCTGTGGAACTTTTAACGCACCATCAAAGACATACTTGTACAAAAACACAGTTCTGTGTCAAAGTTTACTTAAATATATATACATGTAACTACATAGCAGTAATATAATGTGTGTATAATGCACTGGCTAAGACCAACAAGAGTATAATAAATTGTATAAGAACAATGGATCAGTAAAAAATTAGAATAAGCTTTATTTTCAAATTGTGCACACAAAGACAAGCAACGTGTTGTGGTTTCAGGAGCTCAGAATGAAAAAATACAGTATAGACAAACAAAGGAAATAGAAAAAATAAATATATAGAATAAAAACAGTTAATTATATATATGCAAAGTATAACAAAACGGTGTATACTATGTTTTTTTTACAAATATACACGTAAATTACTCATGCATAAACCGTACTGCATGTTCTGCACCAGAATATTGCACTTTCAAACATGTAGGTACTTTTGGATTCGATTAATATTCATGGTGGACATAGGCTGCCTAAAAAAACTGTTCGATCAAAGTAATATAGAGAATGTTAAGAGGAGTGGGTGATGGAGGTTCCACGTGAAGTTCACGGTCATCTCAAGGGGCATTCAGCAGGTCATGACTTAGACAGCGAGCAGCAGCCCATCCTCTGTGCACTCTCTCTCACACACGCACGCAGGCAGGCACAGACACACGCCAACAGACACACACACACGCGCGCGCACACAGAAACACACACACAAAAAAGTTTTTATTTTAAAAACGTAAAAGAAGAGAAACGCGAGATGGTCCCTAAGAAGCTAAGCGTGAATAAGAAACTGCGAATAAGAAGCTGGATTCAGCCTCGTCTCATTTCAGAACTTCGCTGGATACCCATCTTCTGCAGCGTAGTTGACATCTCTTTATGTGTCCTGACAGTTTCAAATAAGTCTTTAATTAAATCAGCATATGATTCCAGTGCGGCCAGGGTGTCGATACGAAATTACAAAAAAAATTACTTAGTCAATCACTGCAAGATTGAGGGTTTTCAGGCTTCTTTTAACTGCAACACATACACACACGAAGATAACTTCCGGCTTACCCAAATCGAACAAATTAAATCTCAAAATCAAAATCTGTCGTGTCCCCTTTATTTCATTTCCTATTTTTGATCTGAGCATTAAATCAAAAGTACGAAAAATGACCCGTTATTTGTTTTTTGGTATCACATTTATAAACGAATAACGAAATAACAAACCGTTTTTTAATTTTCCGATTTTGGAATCTCAATTGAATATGAAAAGAACGAATGATACACGGATTCTGATGACATCTACGCATGTATCTAAATGAATTTTTAGGAAATGTTATATGTCACATATTTTTACCGGCTAGTGTCGTCCTAACGCGACTATTTTCGGCCAGGGACACGACGTTGCCGTCGGACCAATGTTTGTTGGGAACTATTAACAACAAATCGACCAACCTTAAGAAACGTCTGAAAGGTTTGTGCATCATGAAGAAGCGGGGACAACACTTTATAAAAATGAATTAGCAGTCACAAAGTTATTTTTAAATTTAATATTGCGGCTTCCATTATATATCGGCTCATTATACAAATATTTGTGTGCTTTAGCCACATTGTTAAACTAGTTAAATTATATTTTAAGAAATAGTCGCAACACACGTTTTTATCAAGAAAGTACTGCAATGTGATTTTCTTTTCATGTCAATATTAGTAATTTATGTGGTCCGAAACAGGCCTCCGATCTAGGATTTTGACCAAATCGGACGAATTTAACAACGACCTATTTTCAACGACTATTTTTGGACTAAAGTTGGACAAAAAAAAATACCAAATTTCGACGTCAATTTTTGGGCTAATTTCGACCTAAATTCGACGGACCAAAAAAAGACCAAATTTCGACGTCGATTTTTGGGCTAAAAGACGGCCAGGAGGGGCCGACTTGATTTAGCCCCAAAAAAGACGTCCAAATGACGTCTAGTGCTGGGTGGGTACAGACTAGCTATCCAAAGCTAACGAAGCTAGATCGTAACGTTACTTTTCAAACCTAATGCGAGCAGCCGAATTTAGCATACTTTCGCATTTTTTTGATGTACAGTAATCCCACCCAGCACTAGACGTCATTTGGCCGTCTTTTAGCCCAAAAATCGACGTCGAAATGTGGTTTTTCTTTGGTCCGTCGAAATTTGGTCGAAATTTGCCCAAAAATCGACGGCGAAATGTGGTCTTTATTTGGTCCGTCGAAATTTGGTCGAAATTAGCCCAAAGATCGACGTATATTACTAATATTGACATGAAAAGAAAATCACATTGCAGTAGTTTCGTGATAAAAACGTGTGTTGCGACTATTTCTTAAGATATAATTTAACTAGTTCAACAATGTGGCTAAAGCACACAAATATTTATAATGAGCCGATATGCTTAAAATGGAAGCCGCAATATTCAATATAAAATATCCATAAAAATAACGCTGTGACTGCTAATTCATTTTTATAAAGTGTTTTCCCCGCTTCTTCATGATGCACATACCTTTCAGACGTTTCGTAAGGTTGGTCGATTTGTTGTTAATAGTTGCTCATAATGTTGCATTTGGGAGAGTTTCCCTTTTTTATCACGCAACCGTTCTCCGCAATTTACAGAGTGCATTAGTTTTTTACGGTTTTTGTTATACAAAATTACAGCGCCAAAAACAAGCATTGATGTTATGCCTGATCATCATTGTCAATCAATATTGACAAAGTCGTTGACCAAAGCACAAAAATGATCTTTTCTCATCCAAAAGCAAACTCCTTCATTTTCAGTTGCTGCACATTAATGGAACTTTACAATAAACTGGGTTATATGTTTAGATGAAACTACAAAATTAGCTTCTTTGAGCCAAATTCAGAATAGTTAATCTAAAAATTATGATTTTGTCATAATTTACTAATTGTCCCAAACCTGTGTTAATGTCAATGTTCTGCTGAACACAAAGGGAGAAATTTTGAATAAGGTTTGTTACATGGCCACGATTGCAGTGGATTTGAGAAAATGAAAACTTGATCTTAAACAAAGTTCATTTCAAATTTCAAAACCAATGACTTCATTCTGCGACAAGTAAATTTTGATGCCATTGAAGAAAAAGATCATTGGATGAGAAGGTTCTTCACTGCACATCTCATTGAAAAAAAGGTAAGATTTTTAATCTCATATTTAATAATTATAAATGTTTTCGTTTACTTAAGGAAATCAATTTGTATTTAAGGTCATATCTATAAAACGAACATAAGACAATTATACAGCCGGGCGAAGGACTCATTGAGTATTTACGATACCACAATTTAAAGAAATGTATGTGATAAAAACTAAACATTATTTATTGAATGTAAAAAAAATACATAATTTAAAATGTATTAATTAAATTGATATCTAGCCTAGTCAGATGATAAAAAGTACACTTACATTATGTACTTATAGTGCTCTCCTTTTGTACACTAATTTTATACTTTTTAGTAATCATACAATTTGTATTAAATGTATTACTACTTGAGATAATCTTAAAAACATAAGTGTAGTCAGCCAATCTAAAATCTTGTCTAGGGCACCAACACAGGCTGGGTCGGCCCTGTTTTAAGACACCACGAATATGAAATGTGATAAAATTTTATTTAGTTAGCACTTAGTTACAGGTGGTAATTAAATACATTTTAAATATGCCTACATGAATAGTATGTTAAAAGCACATAAATCAATAAACAGGAAGTGTGAACTATAACTTCTCCCGGAGCAGGAAAGCTCCGCTACATCAACTATATACTAGATAGAGCGAAACCGTTACTATAGCAACGATTTCAACTTAAGAGTTTGTCTCTGAGGAGGCTTAAATACTAAAGCAGAATTTTTAGAATACAACTATAAATTTAGTGTGCGGAAAAGAGCAATTTAAGTATATTTTGAAAGTGGACTTTTTAGCAAAGAGCCACACACACCACTAGTCAGCCTAGGTTTACGGAGCCGCACTGCAATTTTTTTCTAATCTATCTACTTTCTTTGTCATAAGGTAGTATAACGCAAGGTGTGTTTCCATAGATACATGTTGGGTTCCAAGGTTGATCTCCGTCATGTTTGTTTTTGTTCGGTGTGTGAGTGTTCGAACACGTGGAGTTCGTGTCTTGTTACCACGTGTTCGCTGTCTGAGTGTGATTGTTGTCACCTGCCGCCCTCATTACATCATCATTTTCCTCACTACCCACAGCTGGTTCCTATCTCACTTACCCCTTTATAAACACCATCACTTCTCATTGTCCCTCGTGCTATCGTTGACTCAGGTCACAGTGCCGTCTCGAATTCTCTCCTAGTCTTGTGGAAAACTCTTGTTTGCATTCTGCAATCTGTGTGTAGTCTTGTGTCCTGTTTGACTGTCTATTGTATTGTCCTGGGATTCCGTTTGTCTTCCTAGACCTCAAAAACTCACCATCCTTGACCAGTCCAGAGAGGAAGAGCTACCTACCTCGATCCTGAGTTCACCCCGGATCTCTCACCCTGGTGTAGTCCAGACCCCGGGATTACCCTTCACATCACTCTGCTGGATCCTGATATTCTGTGGCCAGACCTCTGAACTAGTGGGTTCCCCTGGAGGATCTTCGCGTCTACATTGCAGACAGGTTCCTCACACCTTCGACGTGGTTGACGCTGCCGTACACTGGGGCTTACCCCAGTTGGCCTTGCAGTCGACCAACTCTACGGAGCCTTGTCTGTTGCCCTGATTATTTTATTTTCCTGTCTGGATTTTGTTCAAGCTCTAATAAATTTTCTATCACCGCTATTGATTCCTCAATCTCTGACCAACCCTGACAGATACACATTAAAAATGTCATGTATAAAAAATATAATAAAATAGTACTTCTTGGCTGCTTGCTCGTGCCAACCCCGCGAGACCTGAAATATATACTGTGGTCTGTGACCGTCACGCGAAGTGCACCCGACTCACTTCTGAGTGGACCACACTACAGCTGTTTTTCTGAGGTAAAAGCTTTTGACTTAACCGTTTTATTTAAACTCAACCTAAAGCATAAGCTTACAACAAAAGAAAATTACATATTATGAAGAAAGTAAGAATAATCATAGTAATAATCCTCGAATAAGGACACAGACAGTCTGAGGGGAGTTTCTTTCATGCTTTCACACAACAGTTGACGGACCGTCTTTTCCGTTAAATGTAGGCTACTGCATTAACTGCTCACACATGGATTCCTGTCTTTTATGTGCTGTTTACATCTGAACCGTATAATGTTAAAGGCCATTGTCGTATAATGTAAAATACCGTTTTCGGGTCCAATGTTATTGTACGGAAGGAATCTATATTCCTAAACTGTGAATCGAGGCATTTCATTTAGGCTATATGCTAATTTAACCATCTTTACAACAAATTAATTATTCCTTTTGAGTAACAAACTGAGAACAAATGTGTTTTTCTTTGTCATTGCGGATGCAGTCAAAATGTGAAACAGCAAGGCCACCGACCACATCATAGTCAAAGCCATGGGAGACGACACATGCCCCTGAGCGATCTAGTGGTAGCGGGCACCGTGCAAACTAATGTGTTCTTATTACATTTTGTTATTCAAATGTTTCGATCATTTGTGTGTTATGTAACTGACAATAAATGTTTCATAGTACTTTTAGTCAGTTGTCTTATTTTGAGATATATAATATAATATTGAATGCATATAAATGATTTTATGCTTAAAATTAAGTTAAATTCAAGTCTGGAAAAAGACAAAACTTTTTATAGACGTCTTTCAACAACCCGAAAAAGACGTCTTCACTTTTCAACCACATTTCGACGTTGTTTGGACGTCTGGCACTGACGTCTTTTCGACGACTTTTTGCTGGGTGGGATAGTTTTATACATTAAAAACTCGTAAAACATACATTTTATTCTTCGAATAACAGCTTTCCGAGTGTGAGTCATTTAGTTCAGTAACTCACGCAACTTGATATTAGTTTAAGGTCGACTCCAGAGAGCGTCGTGTAAAAAGCAAACATCCAGCTCATTTTTTGTGAAATACCACGAATGTTCGGTGACGGAACGTAGTTTTAAGAGTCTTTTAGACGAGAATGTAGTTGTTAACAACTCAAATACGATTTATATATAAACTAGTGGAGGGCATAGATTAATTTTTTTAATCTAGATTAATCTAGATTAATTCCAAGATTAATCTAGATTAATCTAGATTAAAATGGCTCATTTGAATTCTGCCGAAGGCATTCAGAATATGTGTGATACCCAAATAATGACTAAAAGTAAGTCTTTGAGAACGGGTTTCTCAAGCCATGTGGCGCATTAGACCAGGGGCTCATCTCCTGTTTCCAAAATGCATCACAAACTGCTTGAGAAATCTGTTCTACTATGATAATTGGTGATTAAAATTAAATTATGTTCAATAAAATGAACTTGTGTTTACTTCCGCATTAGCTAAGGGATGATTTGCGTTTAGGTGGTACTTGAGACTGGAAGAGCTCCTACAATACATTTACATTTAGTCATTTAGCAGACGCTTTTATCCAAAGCGACTTACAAAGAGTGAGGGAGCAACAAGCGATATGTCATACAGGAGCCATAATACATTAGATCTCAATACAAAGTTACTGGTTTCAACTAAAGCTAGACCACTACCTGTTGAGAGAAAGTGTTTTTTTTAAACCAATTCCGCATTGCACAAGGTGCAAACAACCTTAGTCTTGTAGAGGTTTCTATTGGGAAGCTTCTTAAAAATTAATATTCCCTGAAGCAAACCCGGCGGCTTCATAGCTGCATCCATGTTAGCACGTCACGTTTGATGCGGTAATTTCACAGTAACGTTATGTTGTGTTCAGACCAAACGCGAATGGCGTGTCAAGCGCGAGTGATTTATATGTTAATGCAAAGAGCCAATAGACCTACTTGCGGCGCGAATCGCGCGAATGAAGCCCTGGTTATAAGATGATGAGGCGGCTTCTGCTTCCGCGAATGACGCGAATCACGCGAGTTGAAAAATCTCGTTCTCGCCCCGTGCAGTGCAGTTAAGCTGGTATACATCCGCGCTAAAATATCAAGGTGAAAGTCATCATAGCTTGCGTAGTATAGACCCAGCTCCCAACCCAACTTTGAGAATAGATTAACGGCGACATTTTTTTTATCGCGCGATAAGAGTCTCACTGCGTTAACGCCATTAACGGACCACCACTAATATAAACATAACTTCTCTTTGAGATTTTATTAAGACGCTGTCGGAGGTGTGAGCTTCCGGCTATCAGCGGTCGTGGCTCCGCTGAAAGCAGTAGTGAATGGCCGGTTCACGAACGAATCGTTCTTTTGAACCGGTTCTTTATAGTGAGCCGGTCGAACCGGTTCACCAAATCGAACTGAATCTTTCAAAGCGGTTCGCGCCTCCAGAAAGCACTTATCCACATATTTCATCAGTTACCCACGCATGCACCCCCTAGAGCGGTTCTCGTTAATGATTCAAGAATCGGTTGCAACAGTTTTTGGATCACCACTACATTTATTGAACCAAGAGCTGGTTCACTGTCTTTCGGACACGCTCGAGATGTGAACCAGGCCGATGAGCTCAGCTGATGCGCGTGCGTGTTTGTTTTTATGAATGCATTAATGTTGTGCATTTTTGCTTTATAATTACTTTAAAGATTGAAAACAATTCTTAGGCTATCAGTTTGTAAAACTAAACTACACATTCATTTGTTTCATGTTGAATCCATAGTATTTTCATGAACATATCTTATTTCATTTTTAAAGAAGATGATACAAATCTAGAAGTTATCATGCACGGGAACGAAACAAGCGGATTGAATCGTTTTCGCAGAGAATCTTGATTCACAAAATCGAATCGGTTGCATTGCATTGGCTTTCCAGTCATCAACCGAGAGCCGTGTCTTTCGGACACGTCCGATTTGTGAATAATATATGTGAACCGGTTGATAAGCGCTAGTTGATAAACTGCGGCTGCGCATGCGTGCGTGTGAAATCTAGCAGGCTTCTATCACTCTGAAGTTAATTTTTTTTTGGAATTAAGAAAAACCAATGTATGAACACAATAAGCACGGGTGACGACGACGAGCGGGCAATCTGACAAAACGTAAATGTATTTAATAACAAATAAATAACAGATTATTCACTTTATACTGTCGCTTGCATATTTCTGCCTTGGTCTGTATCTGTGTTCATTATTTGCCAAACTTAAATGTGATAAACTTATCAGATCATGATGATGTTTTAAGTGATGATAATTAATGACTTAAAGTGTCTTCATTAAATTTTCAGCCAAGTGTATTTTCATCCCGACCAACGTCATAACAGTAGTCATTACGTTCTGGCGTAAATTAACCGATGAACCGGTTTTTTGAACCGGTTCATTGCAACGAACTGTCCGAAAGAACCGGTTTGCGGAAAAAAGCCGGACTTCCCACCACTAGAAAGCAGCTCTATTGCTTCGGGAATAGCCGCTGGCTCTTATAACGTTAGTGGTCAACCGTGCGATATAATTAATTTTGGGTATATGAGACGAACAATTGTTGGTCTTTTTATTCTTCTACGTATTCCCGAGTGTGTAGAATTAGTTAAGAGTTGTGTTAACGTTTATAATATTATTATTTAAAGACTGTATTTCACTGTCTGTACTAGATCCCACTCTTCTTCCCACCCCCCCCCCCTCCCCCACTGACAGGTTGCAGAATAACAGATAATATTAAAGGATCATTCAATTCAGGGGAAAGTAGACTGGAACTTGGATGTCCTGATACCAAGCTAGGTAAACTTTATTTAGGTAAAATATTAATGTACTTCTTTATATGTTTATTATAATCCATTGTGCTCTGGGTAGGCCAGTTTCCTTACAATCTTCTTTTGTCTCTTTTCTTGTCTCTTTATAGATGAAGAAATTGATAAAGAAACCCTCCTGCTGGACATCCACTTCCAAAAGTGCACACCACACTGTTGTCTACAAACTCCCAGGAAAAGAATCCTCTTCAGTAAGACTGCTCCGTGGATATGTCAGGTTAAGCAGCACTGGAACCGAAAGAACTAAAGCTTTTCAAAAAAAATTGAGAGTTTATATGAAGAGGAAAGTTCTCGGACTAATACATTCCTTGCAAATGTCAACCAATACCATGAAAAAAGTTTTTACCAAAGGTTTTACTGTACTAACTGCACATTAGACAGGAGGTCGAGCAGCTGTCTGTCTGGTGCAGTCATAACAACTTAGAGCTGAACACGCTTAAAACCCCCCTGCACTCCCCCCTCTCACCATCATGAACAGCACTGTGGCAGCAGTGGAGTAATTCAGGTTCCTGGGGACCATCATCTCTCAGGACCTGAAGTGGGACAATCACAATGGATAGGCCCCAATGGCCCCAATAGAGCCACAATGGCTCTATTGCTAAAAAAGCCCAGCAGAGTAAAACTGTTTTAATAGAGTTTGCGGTAGGTTGAACTTCTTCAGCTGATGTAAGAAGTACAACCTACCGCAAACTCTATTAAAACAGTTTTACTCAGCGGTCATAGAGTCTGTTCTCTGCACATCCATCACTGTCTGGTTTGGCTCAGCCACAAAGTCAGACCTCAGAAGTCTACAGAGGACGGTTTGGACTGCTGAGAAGATCATTGGTGCTCCCCTGCCCACCCTCCAATAACTCTATACATCCAGAGTGAGGAAAAGGGCTAAGAAAATCACTCTGGACCTCTCACATCCAAGCCATCATCTCTTCACAATGCTGCCGTCTGGTCGCCGCTACAGAGCACTGAGCACCAAAACAACCAGACACAAAAATAGCTTCTTCCCTCAGGCCATCTACCTCTTGAACAGTTAATTTATTTTTTAATTTTTTCTTGCGTGCAAGACTTCTTATGTGCAATTAACTCTGTGCAATAATAATAAAGTGCAATCTTCAATATCCTTCAGATAATACACTTTCTATTTTTTATACAACTTTTTCTGTAAATTATATTTCATCTTGCTGTATATAACACATACCTTTGACTGAAATAGTATATTCTATTTTTTACTTGTACATATTTACATACACACATAACTTTACTCTCTATAGCTTTACTCTTATGTTTACTGTATTGTATTTCTTAATTTTTATACCCATAGGCCCTTATTTAAATCATCTGTGTAACTGTTTTTTGTATTGTTTGATGGTCTCTGTGTTGTTGCTTATTCTGTGTAATGGATGCTCCTGTCACCAAAACAAATTCCTTGTATGTGCAAACATACTAGGCAATAAAGCTCTTTCTGATTTCTGATTCTGATTATCTACATTTGGTGGTTCAATTACCTGTGTGAGGTCTCTCTTCAAGTTAAGGTATTATTGCTTCAGGTTTGTACATTTTAGTTCACAGAAATCCTACAAAGTTTGTTGCCTCCTGAATACGGTGTCCCACTTTCACATCCATAACGCTTATTTATTTCCTTTCTTTAAAATAGAAAACTTCTGCATAGACTGATATTTTATCATATTAGTGCAGTTCTATCAACAAGGGTTTATTGTAAATGAAATGATCACAGATAACAGTTTTGATATACTTTGCCTTACTGAAACCTGGCTTAAGCCAAATGATTACTTCGGCCTAAATGAGTCTACTCCACCAAGCTACGGTTATATTCATGAGCCACGTCCGGTTGGTCGAGGTGGTGGTGATGCAACAATCTTTAGAGACTTTCTTACCGTTACTCGGAGAACAATGCATACATTTAAATCATTTGAAATGCTTGCGTTCCAAACAAAAGTAAAAAATCATTGGTCTCCCTTACAGTGGTTACTGTGTATAGACCCCCTGGGCCTTACACTAATTTTCTGATAGAGTTCGCAGACTACTTATCGGATCTATTGGTTAATGTCGATAAAGTACTGATTGTCGGAGATTTTAATATCCACGTAGATAGTGCTAACGATCCATTAGCTGTGGCGTTTAAAGAACTACTAGACTCTTGTGGTGTAACACAATACATCAATAGACCTACTCATCGCCTTAATCATACCCTAGACTTGATTATATCTCACGGAGCCGATCTAACCAATATCGATATTATACCTCAAAGCGACGATGTTTCCGATCACCATCTTATAACATGTACACTGCGCACTGCAGAAATCAGTTGTATATCTTGTTATCGACAGGGTAGAACAATCACCTCAACTACTAAATTTAGTTTCGTAAAGAACTTGCCAGATCTGACTCCTCTAATAACCTTTCCAACTTATATAGAATCGCTCGATCACATGACCAGCAACATGGGCACCATTTTCTCTAATGCATTAGAAGCGGTCGCACCTATGAAGTCAAAAAGGATTAATGGAAAGATCATAGCACCATGGTATAGTAACACCACTCGCGCCCTAAAAAGAGAAACGCGTAAACTGGAGCGAAAATGGAAACAAACCCAATTAGAGGTCTTTAAAATTGCATGGAAAGAGAGTGCAAGCTGTTACAAAAAGGCACTAAAAGCAGCAAAAGCCGAGCACTTCCGTAACCTCATAGAAAATAACAAAAACAATCCAAGGTTTTTATTTAGTACAATTGCTAAACTAACAAACAAACAGACTCCACCTGACCTGGGTATTCCGCCGCACCTTGGTAGCAATGAATTCATGAAGTTTTTTACTAAGAAAATCGAAATAATACGAGACAACATAGCTAAAACCAAACCTCCAAGTGTGTCGGAAGAATTAGTTTCAACCGTCACCCAAAAAGAAAAGCTAGAGTGTTTTTCTCCTATAAATCAGGAAGATTTAATTAAAATTATTGCAACATTCAAACCAACGACATGCTTATTAGACCCCATTCCGATTACTTTAATAAAAGAGTTACTACCTGCTGTAATTGAGCCCATTTGTAACATAATCAACTCGTCAATGAATCTAGGACATGTCCCAGGGCCCTTTAAGCTGGCTTTCATTAAGCCTCTTATCAAAAAACCAAACTTAGACTCCAACGAACTTGGAAGCTATAGACCGATTTCAAATCTCCCGTACTTGTCTAAAATACTAGAAAAAGTAGTGTCAACTCAACTGTGTACCTTCCTACAAAATAATGACATGAACGAAAAGTTTCAGTCTGGCTTTAGACCGCATCACAGCACTGAAACTGCGCTCGTTAGAATTACAAATGACCTCCTTATTGCTTCAGATAAAGGTTTAACATCTCACTCTTAGTCCTGCTTGACCTTAGTGCTCCTTTCGATACTGTAGACCATAAAATACTACTAGATCGTTTATACAATTATATCGGTATTCAGGGACAGGCACTGCAATGGTTCAGATCTTACTTAACAGACAGATATCAATACGTCCATTTAAATGGGAAATCGTCAAATCTTACACAAGTAAATTATGGATTACCTCAGGGATCGGTTTTAGGACCCTTGCTTTTTTCCATATACATGCTGCCCCTCGCCAACATTATTAGAAAACATGGAATTAGCTTCCACTGTTATGCAGATGATACTCAGCTATATATCTCATTAAGACCAGATGATTCCTTTAAGCTATCCAAACTTGCAGAGTGCATCGAGGACATAAAACATTGGATGACTAGTAATTTCCTCCTTTTAAACTCTAGCAAAACAGAAATATTACTTATAGCACCAAAATCAAGTAAACAGAATATCTCCGATTACAGCTTGCAAATTGAAAGCTGCACTGTTACTCCAACAAATACAGTTAAAGACCTAGACGTTATATTAGACGGCAACCTGCCATATAAAAATCACATCTCAAATATCACAAAAACAGCCTTCTTCCACCTTAGAAATGTTGCTAAATTACGAAATAGTTTATGTGTTGCAGACTCAGAAAAGCTTATTCATGCATTTGTGACCTCACGGCTTGACTATTGTAATGCTCTACTTAGTGGTTGTCCTGTATCATCGATAAACAAACTACAGTTAGTTCAGAATGCAGCTGCCAGAGTTCTTACTAGGTCAAGAAAATACGATCACATAACCCCAGTTTTATCATCGCTTCACTGGCTACCCATTAAGTATCGTATTGATTTTAAAATTATTTTAATTACTTACAAAGCCCTGAACGGTTTAGCACCTACTTACTTAACCAAGCCTTTATCACGTTACAACCCATCACGCTCTCTAAGATCTCAAAACTTAGGACTTTTGACAAGACCTAGAATAACAAAATCCACCAAAGGGCGACGAGCTTTTTCATATGTAGCACCTAAACTCTGGAATAGCCTTCCTGATACTATTCGAGGGTCAGACACACTCTCCCAATTTAAATCTAGATTAAAGACACATCTTTTCAGCCAAGCTTTCACTTAATGTATAGTTAATGAACAGCAGCTACGCTAATTATTCTCTTTATTCTCTTTCCGCCTCTGCCTCGGGATGCCCACCCCGAGGTAGGAAGAAGTTCCACCATGTCCAGACGACCGACAGATGCCCATCCCCAAATTGAGATTACGCCAGCTACAGCTGCAGATTGACTGACAATCCCAGCTCCATCTAAGGCAATTCCACCACCAGCCAAGAGAAATATGACCATCGGACCATCCCAGCTCAGACCACTACATCCCCAACCAAGAGCAAAGACAGACTATTTGTCTTATTAATGCTGAAGATACAATATTTGGTATTAAATGCTAAACTTAAATCACATGTCACCAGTTTAAGTGCAGCTATGACACGTCAGAGAGGATCTGGCCTTCCCTGCTGAGCAAGGTTTCTCCCGAGTTTTTTTTCCATTAATCAATCATTGGAGTTTGGGTTCCTCGCCACAGCAGGGCAGTGTTGGCCTGCTCACCAGTAGACTGCATTCATTCATTTATTTATTTATTTAGAAATTAGATATTATTTATTAGAATGATCTTACTCGTTGTATAAATACCATGAACTGTCCTGTGTTTTAATTTTTTGTTTTAAAAATACACATTGTGAAAAGCGCTATATAAATAAACTTGAATTGAATTGAAAGGGTTTAGTAAAATAAAAATAAATGGTTCAGTATATTGGTAACAAATACCTTCTCTGAGTGTTTTTGTCACATCCATAATGCTGGAATTGCCCTAAAGCATTTTACTTGTGCAACTTTGTTTATTGTATTTTGTAAACAGTTATGAGTTTCGAAGTGGAAAGTTGTCCAACTATTTATATTTTCTTATGCGACTTTATGTATATGTTTAAAATCTAAATTTATGTAATTTATTGATGTTTATTTTTTTTAATATGTATGTATAAACATAGGGGGCACGGTGGCTTAGTGGTTAGCACGTTCGCCTCACACCTCCAGGGTTGGGGGTTCGATTCCCGCTTCCGACTTGTGTGTGTGGAGTTTGCATGTTCTCCCCGTGCCTTGGGGGTTTCCTCCGGGTACTCCGGTTTCCTCCCTTGGTCCAAAGACATGCATGGTAGATTGATTGGCATCTCTGGGAAAAATTGTCCGTAGGGTGTGAGTGAGTGAATGAGTGAGTGTGTGTGCGTGCCCTGCGATGGGTTGGCACTCCATCCAGGGTGTATCCAGACTCCTGAGATAAGCACAGGCTCCCCGTGACCCGAGGTAGTTCGGATAAGCGGTAGAAAATGGAATGGGAAAAAAAATGTATAAACATAAATTGTACGAAGAGTTTTATATGCCGTTTTATTGCTCATTGAGCATTAAAATATTGCAAGTTTTTATGAATTCCTTTTGTCTTGCATTTCGATCCTTAATAAAACTTCAACTTTTGATTATAACTAGTGCCTCAAGTAATTCTGTAATATTATTATTATTTTCAAACATTTTGGGTTTGTTTTAAACCAGCAATGTAATAGTTGATGTAAATAAAACAACCCAGCATGTTGGGTCAAAGATTTAACCCAAATGGCTGGGTTAAAATAACCCAACGCTGGGTTTATCCATACTTGACCCAACGTTGGGTTACCAAAATAACCCAAATTGGGTTGTTTTAACTCAGCCTTTTTTAGAGTGTGCTGGAACTTCACAATGAACTGATTTCTATGTTTAGATGAAACTACATAATTAGCTTTTTGGAGGCAAATCCAGAATAGTTAATCCAAAAATTAAGAATCTGTCATAATTTTCTAACCCTCCAATTGTCCCAAAGCTGTGTAAATGTCTGTGTTCTCCTGAACACAAAGGAAGATATTTTGAATAAAATGTGACGGCCACGATTGCAGTGCATTTGAGAAAATGAAAACTTTAGATATTAAACAAAGTTCATTTCAAATTTCAAAACCAATACTTTCATTCTGTAATAAATTGATTTTGATGCCATTGAAAAAGATCATTGGATGAGCAAGGTATTTCACTGCATATCTCATTGAAAAAAAAGAAACAGGTAAGATTTTTTATTTTAAAATGAAATTTTTTTTTTACTTAACGAAATCACTTTTTATTTAAGGTCATAACTATAAAATGAGCGGAACTATTACCATAGCAACAATTTCAACATAAGAGTCTGTTTCTGAGGAGGCTTGAAAGCCGTAGTACTGAAGCAGAATTTTTAGAATACAACTACAAATTAAGTTTGCTTGCTAAAAGAGCAACTTCTGTCACAAATTCTTGCTTGCGTGCCAACCCTTCGAAACCTGGAATAAAAACTGTGGTCTGTGACACAGCCCGACTCACTTCAGAGTGGACCACATGTTTATTTACGTTTATTACTGAGTAACCGTTTTATTTAAACTCACCCTAAAACAGAAGCTCACAAAAAAAGAAAATTACATATTATGAAGAAATTAATAATACGAATATTAATGATCATCGAATAAGGACACAGGACAAGAGGGGACCGTTCTTTTCATGCTTTCACACAACAGTTGACCGTACAATGTTAAAGGCCGCTGTCCTTTTTGTTAAATGCCTTTATTCGCTGCTGGAAATTATAGAGTCTAGCAGGCTTCAATCCTCTTCGGTTGTTAATTGGTAATGTAAGAAATACCCTTTCTGGGTCCAACGTGATTTTACGGAAGGCGCCGTAAATCTTTATTCCTAAACTGCGGATCGAGGCATTTCATTTAGGCTATATGCGAACTGAGAAAAAATTTACAACTAGTTAATTATTCCTTTTGAATAACAAACTGAAAACAAATGTGTTTTTCTTTGTCATTCCAGATGCAGTCAAAAAGCGGGACAGCAAGGCCACCGACCACATCATAGGCAAAGCCATGGTAGACCACCTTAAACATGCCCCCGCGGAATCTGGCGGTAGCGTGCACCATGCAAACTAAAGTGTTCTTATTACATTTTGTTATTCAAATCTTTCGATCATTTGTGTAATGTAACATGGTAATAAATGTTTTGTTGTACTTTTTGTCAATTGTCTTATTTTGAGAGATACGATATAATATAAAATTTAATACATAAAAATGTATTTATGCTTAAAATGAAGTAAAATTCAGGTCTGGAAATAGACGTCTTTCAACAACCCCAAAAAGACATCTTCTCAACGACCGGAAAAATAAATTTTATCAATGATGCGAAAATGACGTCTTTTCACCTTTTACATTTCAACCACATTTGGACGTCTGGCAGTGATATCTTTTCGACATCTTTTCGACGACTCTTTGCTGGGTGGGTTACATTTGCCAGCATTGCAAAGAACCAACAGGAAAAGAGTGACAGCCCTCAGCACCCTGTAGTAGCATACAGAATGCAGTAAATGAATGCAGACTTTTCTTGAACATAGTACTGGAGCTATAGAGGTTAAATGTTTGGTAGCACAAGCCAAACATTAGGAGCATAATTATTATTATGGTTGGTTGTCATAAAAAAAAGATGCAAGTGCAGTTCATCATGAAAAGGCAGGTATCTGACAAAAGACATTCATGTTACGTACACATGGATTAATTAGGGCCATATAATTTTTACACTACATAAAATTGTCACATTTTTATCATTTGTGTGCTTTCCTTTGTTACTATACAATAGTGGTATATTTGTCCATTGTTGTGGAAACATTTCTGAGAGATGAGACCAATATTTGTCTTTGAAAATATTGATTTGCTTGCAAGCAGGATCAACTCAAGAAAGTGTGACCTTTATCAGTCTGCGGAGTGTGGAACACTCTCTGTTATCTGCATACCATTTTTATACCCCTACTGCTCTTTTCTCCACCAATCAAATCTTATTTTACATTTTCCCATGCTATGTTTCAGTCTTATCCACAGCTCAAAGGCCGTGAACATCTTCCCTTCTCAATAACACAAGATATCATTAATTCTAGAAGAATTTGTTTTACCAAAACCTCACATTGGCCTCTGTTCTGCTACATTCAAAAATATAAATCAGTGAAACATTCCTAGAAAGGCGCTACCAACCTCACGCATGTGTTAATGGAAGTAATTCATGAATATTCCTACATTAGTTTACAGAGCACAAGTTTGCAACACTACATATCACTGTAGTATACTATAGTATTAACTATGTTAAACTGCAGTAAAATTCTCAGATACTATTGTGTTTTTTTAACTTTACTATATTATTAAGTGTTTATCAATTTATTACAATGGCACTACAATTTTAAAAAGCAAACACTATAGTTCACTAAGAGTGTTTAATTTAACGGGACTTTTATTTTTGTTATTCAAAACACAAATTCATTTAGAAGATGAACACCACAAAAAGGCAGATGTAAGTGTTCAAATGAGTATTAATGTGCATATGCAACATTAACTATGATGCTACCGTTTCAAAAATAGAGAGGCATTGTGGGTATTTTGAAGCTTCAGCATCGCGATGCTACCATAGCACTGTTACACCGTGCAACCCTAATGGTTACTATAGAGAAAAAGGTAACTTTGTGGAGACTGTGGTTTTACTGCAAATGTCAGAGTGATTTTAGAGTGATGTCAGAATTGTGTCATATTAAAGTCAGAGTGATGTCAGATTAAAATCAGAGTGATGTCAGATTAAAGTCAGAGTGATGTCAGAAGGATGTCAGAGTGACGTCAGAATGATGTCAGAGTGATAGAGTGATTTTACAGTGATTTCAGAATGATGTCAGAGTGACGTCAGAATGATGTCAGATTTAAATCAGAGTGATGTCAGTGTGATGTCAAAGTGACATCACAGTGACGTCAGAATGATGTAAAGAGTGATTTTACAGTGATAGAGTGATGTCAGAGTGATGTCGGAATAAAATGCTGATGAAGAGTGTGATATGGGAAAGAAGAGTAGTTGCCAAGAATGAAAAGACTGTAATGGAGGAAGGACTTATGTTTAAACTGGAAATTGCCTGCTGATAAGCACGCCCGCTCTCGTCTGTTTCCTCTTACGGCCACAGCACCCTGAGCACGCCCTCTCTCGTCTGATCTCGGAGGCCAAGCAGTGTCGGGCCTGGTCAGTACTTGGATGGGAGACCGCCTGGGAATACCAGGTGCTGTAAGCTTAAATTCTGTGATGCCTTTTGGCCGCTTTTTTTATGAGGCGAGCTCGGGCGATCAGTTTCCGCTTACGGCCACACCACTCTGAGCATGCCCGCTCTCGTCTGAGCTCGGAAGCCAAGCAGGGTCGGGCCTGGTCAGTACTTGGATGGTAGACTGCCTGGGAATACAAGGTGCTGTAAGCTTCAGTTCTTTAACGCATGGTGGCCAATTTGCCGCTTTTTTATGAGGAGAGCTCAGGCGGTCAGTTTCCTCTTAAGGCCACACCACCCTGAGCACGCCCGCTCTTGTCTGATATTGCCAAGTTCTTTAACCCATTTGGCCGCTTTTTTATGAGGCGAGCTCGGGCGGACAGTTTCCGCTTACGGCCACACTACCTGAACGGCTCTATCGAGCTAACAGGAAGTGAGTTGGCAGTAGTAGGTGAGACAGGCTCACCAAACACTTTACTTTTGTTTTTTGTGAACTGTTTAAACAATGTTTATTAATTTTTTTTTGTATTTTCATTTATTTGATCTGATCCAGACACTACATATCCCCCCTTTCGGAAGAGGATGTGCGAATGTAAACTTCAGCTGACGATGGATAGTTGGATCATGATGGCGGGATCACTGGAGGTTCCTTTTGGTTCACAGGATCTCGACATACAGGCAGAGAATGCTCTCAAGGCTCTTTTCGATCCTGCTTAGACATCAAGGGAGAGCACCCCTGCACCTGTTTGCTGGTTCTGGCAACAGGTTGGTTAGGGTGTGTCCTGTCTCCACCGAGATGCACAGCAGCAGTCCTGGATGAAACAGCAGGTGGGATGGAATGATTGGCTTCCACGCAAATGCCTGTAGTCCTGTGTCATGAGGAGGGGTGTTGTCTAGCTACCCCTCCACGTCTCACGTAGCTGGGCAAAGTTATGATACCAAATCTTGTCACTCACATAACTTTCCTCTTGTGAAGGATGCACTGGATGCATTGATTTACTTGCCGGGTGCAGCATGCTCTCTGGCCTTCACATGTTCTGCAGTGATTGCTGGACAAAGGCTGGTGTCACACTCCGGGGTCTTTCCTTGAAGTACTGGTGAGCGGTGTATGACAAGGTTGGGGTCTCATTGCTGGCCCTGGCGATGTTGTGTTGGTGCCGTCCGAACTCAGGCTGTGGTAAGAGCCATGTTCTGCTAGTGCTTGATTACCCTCCTTTCGTTCTGGTCACACCGTCAGTGGAGACCAGTGTTAAGGTACACTGTAAAAAATGTTCCGTAATTTTTACGGAAAAATACCGGCAGCTGTGGTTGCCAGTAAAATTCCGTAAAAAATACAGGAAAAGAACGTAAACAGTCTTGCAGTTTAAAACTTCAGGGCACACACTTCAAGCTGTGAATGAACTTAATACATTTGCGTATTTTATATCAACAACATTTCTTTATAGAAAATGAAAACTAGGTCCAAATGCATAAAAGTGAAAACATTACATTTACTTACTTTATTTCTTTGTAATTCATTATTAAAGTCACTTTTAAACAAAGCAACATGCAAGCATGACATCAGAATATCTTTGCCTGACCGTGAGTTAAACACAGACTCCACTCTTCATCTTAGTGGTGACCCACAAAACATTTAATATCAGAAAAGAAAAGAGAAAATACAAATTCCGTAGTTTTTACGGAAAAATACCGGCAGCTGTGGTTGCCAGCAAACTACCGTAAAATTACGGGAACATCCTGTTTTTATTCATCCAATCAATTCACAGTAGAAACCATGAGCCACACCCACTATTCATCTTGTAAATACGTCAGAATACTGAAGACGATCATCACTTCTGCTTCACAGGGACTGCAGCATAACAGCCATGACTTGATGCTTTATTGGTGTATTCAAAGTCACCGTTTTTGTGATCAGGGTTTGCTTTAGTTGGCCTCTTTCAGCCGTCATAAATAAGTTTAAAGTTATCTTTGTGCTGCTATGACATTGTTTTATATAAAACATAGTTTTTTAGCAAATCAAATGAAAATGTGTTTAGATATTTTCTAAATCTTTATCTGGGATGTTGATTAATAATTAATTGTATTTTTTGTTGCAAACGCCTCAATGAATTTAGTTTTAAAATTCACATTTCATGCAACAATCAATCTAAAAAGTTTTTGAACCGTTAAAAAGCTTGCATTTTGTCTTTGACTCAGACATCAAGAATCAGTGTATGAATCTCAACAGTGGTGACTAACAAATGAAAAGCTTACAGTCGCAATGCATGCTGGGAGTCATTGATGAGTTTTGTGCTATGATGATACCCAGAATGCATTGCGCTTATCTTTAGAGGGTTCTTTCTGTTGTCACCATTGTTGAGACAAACTGTTATATTCTAGATATCTGCTAGAACATTTATCATGTGTTAGATTTGCTGTTAAAGACATTCAGTATTTTAATTAATTTCATTCAATATCATAAACGAGGACAACAAGTAACTTTAAAGCACTACCTAAACTCTTGAACATGTACTTACTCACCAACACAAATAATTTAATGCGTTAGCTTTATCTGAGCTTTCCACCGGCCTGAGTCAGTGTGTTTCAACTCATAGATGTCAATACTGGGGAAAGACTTCTTCACATGGAAAGCAAATGGTCAAGACCACAACTAAAGCAAACACACTTCACCATAATGGTGACTCAACAAAACCATCAACATGTAAACTTGTGTTAATTTTCAATTAGAACTTTTGTAGACGTGCAACAGAAATAAAGTGACAGTGGTGTCTGTAAGTGAAGGCGATAAAAGTGTTTGTGGAGTTGAAAAAAACTCCTTGTGAAAACTTTGGAATTTCACTGTTCATTTCCCAGAGAATTTGACAGTGTTATCTGTATATCTATGGACGTTTTTTGACAACAGTTTTCTCTGTGAAAACTACAGAATTTCACTGTTAATTTCACAGCATTTTTTTATAGGGTTTTTCCGTAAAAACTATGGAATTTTTGCTGTTAATTTTACAGACAATTTTACAGTGTTTTTCTGTATTTTTTACGGACACTTTCTGATAACAGGTTTTTTGTGTGAAAACAACAGGATTTTACCGTTAATTTCACAGGCATTTTTTACAGTGTAGTGTTTTGGCAAGTCCAGCTAGCAGATGGAACTCCGTTCAGCAAGGGTAAATCAGGCATGTGGTGAAGCGTAGGTGCCATTTGGTGTGTACATGGCACCGTCTTGAGCGCTCATTTACATGAGTGGGCAGTTCTTTTTAACATTTCACGAACCTTGTAGGTGGTGTTCTGTGTAACCCAGGATGCAGCTAGCTTGGGATGTAATGTCATGTGGTTATGTGAGTGGGGCCACATAGTTGACATTAGTTCGGCATCATTGTCTTTTGTGAAGAGCAGCTCTAGCACTGGCAGTTGATGGCAGGTGCAGGGCGTGGTCCATCTCCTTGGAGTGGTAATCCGCTGTCATGCTCTTCATAAAGACATTGTTCAAAATCTTTGGTAACTGTACTCACTTGTACAGGAAGCACGCTGCAAAAAGATGACTTATTCAGTAAAAAGGGGGGGTGGCTTCCAGAGTGTGCCATAATCCACATATTCCACATATTCACACTGTGTGTTGAGCTAAACAGTGACCCCTTTTGGTAAATGCAGGTACAACAGTCTCATTTATTCACCAGAGTGCAAAGCTCTGGGCTGTTCTAGTAGATCGAAGAATGTTCTCGCACTTAAGAGGGCCCCCCATGGGGCTGTGAGATCCGCAAAAACCAGGATGAAGGCACAGGTGTCCTGGGCCGTTGCTGTGGTTGACAGGCATGAGTCCAATGGAAACTGCGCACACTTGACAGAAGAGGAAAAGTCTGAAGCTGGTGATGTTGTGGAGAGCATGTGAACAGTGTAAAGCTGATGTCTGAGATATCTGCCCATGGTTCCTGTACCAGGGTGCCATGCTCATCTTGTGGTAGGATGACTGTCTCTGTGGTCGACCAGCAGGTTACAGAGATCTGGACATTTTTCTCAGAAGGAGGGCATTCAAAAGGGTTGTTTGTTTCACATGCCACTCGTGGTCAAAAAGAGTCTGACTTGGATTAAATCCTCCTGTTGAGGTTTCTTGTGGAATCAGCTCCTTGGATGTCCCCAGGATCTCTGCTCTCTCAGACGTAGTTGCACTTTTTTTTTTGCTCTCTGGATGGGTGTCATCCATGGTGTTACATTTACATTTTACATTTAGTCATTTGGCAGACGCTTTTATCCAAAGTGACTTACAGTGCACTTATTACAGGGACAATCCCCCTGGAGCAACATGGAGTAAAGTGTCTTGCTCAAGGACACACTGGTGGTGGCTGCTGGGATCAAACCAACAACCTTTGATTTACCAGTTCAGTGGTTTAACCCACTAGACCACCATCTCCAGCTCTGTTGAGATGAATTCCTCGATGACTGTTGGGCCGGAACCGGTCAGTGGCTCCTAGGTTGCCACCTGGGTTTCCACGGGGCGCCTTCTTTCGAGTCCGACGAAAGTGGTCACACTGTGTTGTCTCAGGGCATCCTGTCTGGTGCTTGGCTGTTCCCGGCAGGCTGTAACATCTGCTGAGTCTCTGCTGAAGATCTGCTACTGTGGTGCAACCTCCATTGTCAGTTCTTTGTGATGTGCAGAGATAGGCAGGATTTACACAGTCTTTACGGAGGCAGCGCTATGTTCTCTGTAGGCCTTATGGGCTGAGTTCCGCAGATATCAGGTGATCATGGCGGAAAAAGGCTGAAGCGCTTAGCTTATGACTCAAAGTGTGATGCGGATTTCTGAGGGAGAAGAGTTTTGCTTTGAAGTCTTCTCCCCTTTCGGCCTGTTCTGTCGTCTGACATAGGCTCACATGCTGGCTGTAGCAGATGTGTTGTAGCTGCTGAAATCCGCTTTGACAGTTTCTGACTACTGGCGTAGGATGCTGTGGTCCTCTTGGCTGGAGGTGATCCTAAGCAGGTGATCTGTCTCTTGTGGTCACACTTGGCAGTGTCAATGCCTGAGAGTCAATGTTTTGCAGATAGGCATTTGTTCTGGCCCCCTGCAGTGTTCAGGGTGACAGCATTTAATGTTGACAGCTGTCATGTTTCTGGCCAGCTTGCTGGAGTCTGTGGGGCCATGCAGCGTGTGTGTCTGCAGGTTCTTCTGGATTGTTCCTGCCCCACCCCTCTGTGTTTGCTGGCTAGTAAGGTGTGAACAGTGGGGTTTCACCCCCCCCCACAGCTTTGGGCTTTTAGTTGGGGGACTGGACAGAAGAGAATATGTTGCATTCTCCTGTCTGTCCACACTGTAGTCTGCAAGCTAAGTTCAGTTCATTTTGATTCCATTGCTGAGTCATGGCTTGGACTTCAGCATGGACTGCTTGCAGAGGGCCTTTATAGGCCTTGGCAGTGGCATTGTGTTGCTGTCTGCCGGGGCCATTATAGAGAGTTTGCTTGTTGGAGTTTTCCTACCAGCTCCTATCTGGCGTCTGCTCCAATAGCTCTCTTTGCTCAGTCTGTGTTGCTACGGACTCTTGTAGCTTTTCATCTCCTCCTGTAGCTCCTGGTCCTCTTCATCCTCTGTCGTTTGCAGGTCCAGCTGGTCTGGGCGGTTCTGCAGGTGCTTCTGGCTCTAGTAGGATGATCTGGTCGAGGGCGTGGTCACCGATGATCCTGGCTGTGCACTTCAGATGAGTCCTTGGCTCTCGGTAGTTGTAGCTCTGGTTCAGATCATGGTCCATTCGCCGGATTAGGTCGTCCGACCAACTGCTCTCAGCGCAGTTGCCGTGTGCCGATGTTGGTCCCAGGCAGGAGTCCATCGCAGCGCTTTGCCTGGTCTCTAGCTGGACTGGCAGGTGACAGGATTGGATGGTCTGGACATATTGAGACACAGGAGAAAGAGAAAAGCACAAACAGCAAGATGCAAGTCCGTACAGATCTACTGAGCTAAATATGTGGGCTATGTGTTGAATGCTTAACTGAGTTGGTCAGTTAGTGACGCAAACTAAACGCTTATTATCCTAGCCTTGAAGGAGGGGGCGGATAATTGTGTGGGTGAACATAGGAATATTATGAATAATATTGCTGAAGAGTGTTACCTATGAGGTCATTCTGTGACTTAGGCTATTCGATTCATCAACATAATTACCAAAAATTTTACTGATGTTCAGACAGGTTCAGTCTCTGATAAGTAGAAGAAAAACAAAACCATATAAAGAAAGGTTAGGATAGAGAAAGAGGGTTTCTTCCTAAATTGGGAGTTAATCCCAAACACCTTAAAGAGTGCAATCTGATTGTTCTGATCAAAGTTTAAATTCAATTAAGTTGGTTTAATTAAAATTATTAAAAGTATTATCAAATACAATTCTAACTGCAAGGGAGAGAATGTCAGAAACCCTGATTCAAATAAATAAAAATCAAATCATCAAAACAAAAACGGAATAATATTAATTATCATTATAGTTTGTATAAAATAACAAATAATATATATTCTCAAAAACAGTAAACGGTAAAATAGCAGGACAATAAAATCATAAAATCAAACAAAAGAAGAGACTGGCTGAGACTTCACACCTAGCGTTGCCCAAACAAAAGGGAAAGGTCAGGCAGAGATGAGACAGGAAAAGTGTTAAGACACTTTAAGAAAAACGGACCTCTAGTGTTAGTAGAAAGTTATATGTCTTCTGCCGGACTTCCGGTTCCACAATTCTGTGTGGAATTACACTTGCGTTTACGCGCAATTTCTGTTGCGGCGAGTGTAATTTGATCGCGTGTCTAATGGCTTGTGTCAGTTTACTGAACACGGGTACATCGCTTTTCAACCTACACAAACAATAAACAAGCAATACTACATTATAACTGACTAACGGGATTTCTTCGCCGTCCTGAAAGTTATTTGTGTACTTGGTCGGGATTCTTCGCCGACCGTAACATAAAAACAAAAAACACAACTTGATCAATATTTTTGTTAAACTCCCCCTTAAATAGTAAAACTGACCCGGAGTTATTTACTAATAAAATCCGCTGGGTTAAGCGAATTGGAGAAACATTATCAGTCAGCTACACTGATTGTTCACCCCAGGGAGCGCATTAGCTTAGTTCATTAGCACTGGAATACACATCAGTAACATCTAGCTATGCATTAACAATAAGGCCTTTGGTAAGACGAGGAAGGAACATCGCTCGCTCGGTCTTCTTCGCGCTAAAAGAGGATTTCTTCGCTCAATTTAGGGCGGTAAAATAATAATAATATAGTGCGCTATAAAGACTTTTCTTCGTCTTTATATTGTCACTGTGTCACGACCACCTGGCTCACAGTAGCAATGACATAAGGGAGACCACACCGTTTGTAAAGTTAAACCAAAATGAATTTATTAAACATTAAATTATACAATGTAATTATAATTTAAATCATTACATGTATAAAAGTCAGTAAATGAGAAGCACAAGAAAACAAATCAAAAGTGTAATGCAGATCAGTAAAATGTATAAACTATGTGTAATGCACAAACGACAAAAAAAAATATGATGGTGCTACCCCCAGCCTGACGGCCTGAGCAAAACAAAAGAAGCGCAGCCAGAGAAACCGGAACCCAGAGCAACTGGCAGGAGAGGTTTTTAAACCCTTCCGCCAATCAGCTTCCACCAGATGGACCGGAAACAGACAGCTCCCCCTTCAGCCTGGGAGGAGAGAGTCGGCCCAAACACTTTCTCTTCAATGGTGGAGTGAGCACACCCAGCACGGCAAAGCCGGGCGTGACATCACTACCCCCACAAGACAGAGACCCATATGGGACTCTGTTAAACTACATGGTACTCACTACACCATTTCCCATAATCAATACTAAGAAAAAACCCAATTACAATAACTGACTAAACTCATTATCCTTTTTTCCCCATTACTCCGAAAGACTAATGTTAGACTAAACCAAACTCTCATCACCCTCAATACAACAGCACCCACAGGAAAAAACCTAGTTACCCCCCCATTCCCAACTATTCCCCCCCGCCCCCCTTTCCTTCCCACCCAGCAGATCCTGGCGCCTGGATAGCAATTTAAGAATGGAAAGACAGGAGACAAGAGAAAAGAACCAGAGTTTGGAGAAGAGAATAGATACCCCTTAACAGTAATCAAGAGCCCGCGACAAGGCATCGGCCATGACGTTATCGGACCCCTTGATGTGTCTAATAGAAAGGTTATATGGCTGTAGAAAAAGAGCCCAGCGCATGAGGCGCTGGTTAGTATTTTGAAGAGAAGAGAGGAAAGTAAGGGGATTATGGTCAGAGAAGACCACCACAGGGTGTAACCCACCACCAACATAAACCTCAAAATGTTGGAGTGCCCAAATAAGGGCCAGGGCCTCCTTTTCGATGGTTGAATAGTTAAATTGGTGACGATTAAATTTCCGAGAAAAATAAGAAACTGGTCTATCTATTTCATTCTCATCCTTTTGAAGTAGGACGGCACCTGCCCCTACCTGGCTGGCATCTACTTGCAGCTGGAAGGACTCCTCCAACCTAGGAGCATTAACTGAACACTCGATGCGGAACTCCCCAGCAAACAAACACAACGCGTGCCAGCTGATCTGATTACTACCATCAGCTGATCACCGTTACGCTTCATTCACAAAATGTGAACCTATGACGTAGAACTACACACGCAACTAGGCTTACTCAATATTGCGAATTATAGTAGTCTACTTACAATTCGGGATCCAAATCCCGGACGAGCCCCCATATGTCACGACTACCTGGCTCACAGTAGCAATGACATAAGGGAGACCACGCCGTTTGTAAAGTTAAACCAAAATTTATTTATTAAACATTAAATTATACGATGTAATTATAATTTAAATCATTACATGTATAAAAGTCAGTAAATGAGAAGCACAAGAAAACAAATCAAAAGTGTAATGCAGATCAGTAAAATGTATAAACTATGTGTAATGCACAAACGACAAAAAAGAATAGGATGGAGCTACCGCCAGCCTGACGGCCAGAGCAAAACAAAAGAAATACAAACAGAGAAACCGGAGCCCAGAGCAACTGGCAGGAGAGGTTTTTAAACCCTTCCCCCAATCAGCTTCCACCAGATGGACCGGAAACAGAAAGCTCCCCCTACAGCCTGGGAGGAGAGAGTCGGCCCAAACACTTTCTCTTCAATGGTGGAGTGAGCACACCCAGCACGGCAAAGCCGGGCGTGACACTGAGTCTTTGACAGAGGTTGAGGTTTTCTCTGCGAGAAGCTCAAGAGTCTGCCAAGGATAGTTGGGCGGGTCGACACCTTCATTCATACATATCAAAGTGCCATTTAAAAGAGTATTCGGTTTCAATAAACACACATAAAAACACAAATGAATAGTCACTAAGTTCTGCTCATAAAACAAGGTTTAAAACTGCGCCCGCATTCCCTCCACCAATTTATGTAGCGTTTTTAGCTGCATGTTAAATTAACGATGAGTTTACTCATCAAATAAGATTCTCCACCAGATCTATCAAGATCAAACAAATATGAAATGAGTTATTTAAAACGTCAATTTCAGTCAAGGAATTAGTTTAGCTCAAAGGCAAATATGTATTAATAATCGTCATAACACATACATATTTTACAATTCTGATTAGCAATATAGTGATACAAATCCCATATGTATTCGTCCAGCAAATACATCAATGATTTTATACACTAACGTTATCTCATGACTATAAGTAGCGTGACTTTACCAAACAGAATTAAGAGCAGAGATAGCATAGATCGAAACACAGTTTAAGTGACCAAGTTTGTGAGCGTGAACAAAGAGAACCCATCACAAATGCCTTTATGGGTTTTTATTAAACTCTACTCTACATGGTAAACAAAATGACGACAAACAAATACATGAAACACAAACGCGCTAGGATGCGCAGAGAGAGAGAGAGAGAGTGAGAATAAGAGAGAGAGGGAGAGAGTGAGTGAGAGGGCATGGACGCGAGGCAGGTAAAACATGTCTGAAAACCAATAAAATCATCATTAACAAAAAGGCACGCT
The DNA here is from genome assembly GCF_015846415.1 of Triplophysa dalaica. NCBI lineage: Eukaryota > Metazoa > Chordata > Actinopteri > Cypriniformes > Nemacheilidae > Triplophysa > Triplophysa dalaica. Next base: position 13,468,264 of record NC_079565.1, on the reverse strand, counting down.
CGTAACGCAGCTAATCTATATTTAGAAACGGATACTTGCAATCTCGTTGTTTGACCAATATCCGTATGTGCGCGGATGGAAATCTTGCATGGTTTCAGAATGCAGTCCTGTTGAAATGCTGAGTTTGGGTTCCGAGTCCAAAGTTCCATGGCCTAAACGGACTCCCCAGAGGGGAGCCCCAAGCAGGGGTTTCCGTTGGAGTGTCCTTCTCGTCCTCTTTCTTTTCCCTTCCGATTCCAAAAAGTCAACCAAAACTAATTCGGTGATGGTGTTTTAAATGCATACCTGCCCTGCCCCCAGGGTCTGCGGGCCAATGCCATAAAAGCTCTTTTTCTACAGCCATATAACCTGTCTATTAGACACATCAAGGGGTCCGATAACGTCATGGCCGATGCCTTGTCGCGGGCTCTTGATTACTGTTAAGGGGTATCTATTCTCTTCTCCAATCTCTGGTTCTTTTCTCTTGTCTCCTGTCTTTCCATTCTTAAATTGCTATCCAGGCGCCAGGATCTGCTGGGTGGGAAGGAAAGGGGGGCGGGGGGGAATAGTTGGGAATGGGGTGGTAAGTAGGTTATTTCTTGTGGGTGCTGTTGTATTGAGGGTGATGAGAGTTTGGTTTAGTCTAACATTAGTCTTTCGGAGTAATGGGGAAAAAAGGATAATGAGTTTAGTCAGTTATTGTAATTGGGTTTTTTCTTAGTATTGATTATGGGAAATGGTGTAGTGAGTAGCATGTAGTTTGACAGAATCCCATGGTCTGCGGGCCAATGCCATAAAAGTGATAAGGGGGCCTAAGAAGGTTTCTTTGTTTCTCATGGCACCTCATTTGCATGGCTCTGACAGTATGGTCAGTTTGCATTTAATACCTAAACTTAGTTATGGACATTGTATGATGTGTGCTATGTTTTTATAACATAGCTCATCATATAGGGAATTCAAAGATGTGTAGTTACATATGAAACATGCAAGGCATTGAACTGTGAATGTATGAATACGTCAAATGGACCCTGAATCAAAACTTGCATTTCTAACAGTTACAGAGTATATAAAATAGCACGAGCGGCAACACACAACCTAGACATTTAGATAGATTTACAGAAAGGATAGTTTAAATCACATAAGTTCCTATTTGTCAGAGAAGTTTCTCTGGTTAGCCTCAGATGTTAAGTTAGAGATGAGACACAGACTTATTCACTTATGCTTTGAAGCCTATGAGTCGTAAACCTCCTACAGGGAAACTGTAAGAATGTAAACTTCTTACGTCCCCTTGTCTAAACAATATTCTACGGTTGAAGAGTCTAGTCGGAAGAACACACAGAGTTTCAGGATCCTGGAGACAAAGTTTGATACAGACACAAGTGCTTGTTCAATCAGAGTCCAAAGTTTATTGTATTAAGGACTAATATTTATATGTTTGAAACAGGAGGTGTCATATAAAACCACCAGAGTGGAAAATCACCAGACTTTCTGTTTAGTCTTATTCCTCCTGAACAATCAGATATGATCACGTATTTAATATTACAATATCAAAACAATTGTCCCTAGACATTATTAGGAACCTTGAGATGGAGAACAACAGATACTTATATCAACATTAGACAGCATAAGATATGATACAACTTTCAACGAGGTTAAACAACAAGAATGTAAGGCACATCTTATATGAATAGAAGCTAATATTAATAGGAATGAATACATATGATATATGAACTTTGTATTAAACACAGATGCAATATTTGTAGAGGACAGGACGAAATCAGATTCTCACAATGGCCACTTTCACACCAACGGTCTTACAAGCACTCCTGTGTCCCTTTAAAGGACAAGGTGTTAATACAACATCTTTAATAAAAGGATAGTTGCATTCGCGTATTGTTTGTGTGGTTTTCCTTCTTGAATATTCAGAGTCATTTGTACTATTAGAGACATTTGTTTTGGCATCTCACAGTTACCATCATCATTTAAAATCATGTCTGTTGTAAGATGTTCATTTCTCTCTAATTTTACTTCTTGATTTAGGATTATACCAGTGATTATTATACTTATTAGGATTAGAATAATCGTAGTTCCACGCAATCTACCTGGCTGCCTGAACGGATGCAATGGCCTGTTAGGTTCTATCATTTCAGAATTTAAGAATATCTGGGCCAAACACAATAAGGAATTCTGTAAGTGTGCACGCAGTATAGGAATTGATATCTAAGAATTCCATGGGAAATTTGCACTTAGGATAACAATTTTTCCCTTTTTCCATTTTAGAACAGAATTTGGCCCTCAATGCACCTCAGGGGAAGCTACAGAGTCTGCACTGTTGGCTCAATGGGCCTTCTATCTTCTTGCTTTGGGTGGCCCCCACCTCATGAAAGGTAGTTCTTTCCTCAGCTCAGTCAGTGCTTTCTCTACCCTGAGATGTAGTTAGGTGAATCCCCTGTTGAGATTCTATGTTAAATTGGAGCTTGCCTGCTCTCCTGAAGAACACCACTTCAATCTGGAAGTGTGTATCCACTGTGGCTGGTAGTCCGTCAGAACTCCTGTCCGTGTTACGGCAATCACAGTCGCTGGTCTGTGGTACTTTGGTTCTCCAACCTTTGTTGGCTTCAGACTCCTCACAAAGACTTTTTGTCCTGGAACAAAGTTATGAGTAGGCTGCTCTGAGGGAAGAGCAAGGCACAAAGAAACATCAGCACATATAGAATTTAACTTTTCAACTAGGGAAGTCACGTAGTCCTCCTAAACAAGAAATACCAGACCGGCCATTGACCCACGGGGTCAGGAAAGGTCTACCCATTAGTACCTCGAACGGTGACAATTTTGTTGTGGAAGATGGAGTCATTCTTATTTCTGCCAAGACTGCAGGCAACGAATCAACCCACTTTCTTCCTGTTTCGAGTACAAATTTTGTAAGTTGTGTTTTCAGTGTTCGATTCACGACTGCTGCACTTTACGGATGGTACGGGATATTAAAATGCCAATCAATAGACAACGCTTTTGATAAGAGCTGTGTTCCTTTTGACGTGAACCCCATCGCGTTGTCTGATTCTATGGTGACTGGTCTAATATCTCCTTCAGGCCACTTTGAGAATCGATCAATAATAACCAAAAGATATTTCAGATTACCTATCGGCGGCATGTGCGTAAAATCAATTTGTAAATGTTGAAAAGGAGCTTCCGGATGTGTCAATGCATCGTGCTTAGCTGATTTGTGTGGATTTACCTGAGCACATGTTAAGCATGCATCCAAAACAAGCTTTGCTGTTCTATGAACATTGGCTATACAATAAAATTGATTAATTGCTTGAACTACTTTTGCACAACTGGTGTGAGATAACCCATGGTAATGTCTAATTTAGGATAATTAACCCTAGTTTTTGTTGGGCTATCCTACCATGTTCATCTCTCATAATCCCTTCCTTGTCAGGAGTGCAAACATTTTTGCCCCAATGCTCTAAGTCTCCCTGTGTTGGTTGACTTTGCAGGTATTTATTTATCAATGTCAGGTACATTCGTTATGTGCACTGTCATTGCTACATGTGTTTCATTTTTTGGATGAAATTGTGATTTAATCTGAGTTTGGGCTGCTGCCTTTGCGGCTTCGTCAGCCCTTCTGTTGCCCATAATCTGTTCATCCTCCCCCGAAGCGTGACCCTTGACCTTTACTATGGCCACTTCGAGCGGAAGCTGAACTGCTTCAGTTAACTGTCCTATCAGATTTGCATGTGCTATTGGCTTTCCATCAGCAGTTTTAAAACTTCTTGCTTCCCACATTTTGGCATAATGGTGAAGAACACTCCAAGAATACTTGGAGTCAGTGAAAATGCTTACTCTCTTTCCAGTCATTAGCTCACAGGCCCGTATTAATGCTATCAACTCTGCAGCTTGAGCCGAATTGTAATCTAGAGAAAAAGCTTCTTTTACCTCTCCTGACTCGGAAACCACAGCATAGCCTCAGAGGTAGACACCGTCAGATGGCTTTGAACAAGACCCATCAACATAAATATGTTCTCCCCCCTCTAGGGGCGTATCCAACAGATCGAACCTAGAAGAGTAAGAGGTGGTCAGTTCAAAGATGCAATCATGTTCAACATCAAAATCTGCCATGTCTACCATACCCAAAATACCCAGCAAAGCAGGATTAATGTTTGCTGTTGTTTGAATGCTAAGATTTTTCGTTGCCAACAGAGTTGCCTCGTAACCTGAGCGTCGTTGCGCCGTCATGTGTTGTGTTTGCATGTTGTGTAAAATTACACCTACCTGATGGGATGCATATAATATTAAAGGGTGTGACAGCACAGTTTTCTCAGCCATCTGTACAATCAGAGCAGCTGCAGCCACAGCACGAAGACATGCTGGCATACCTGTGACTATGTTATCTAACTTCTTAGACAGATATGCAACTGTCCTATATGTTGAGCCATGAAGTTTCAATAGGACCCCTAGAGCTGCACCCACTGTCTCCCTAACATGCAAGTGAAAAGGCTTGGTGTAGTCTGGCAGGCCCAATGCTGGTGCTGTCGTGATGGCTGCTTTCAAAGCATTGAAATGTTCATCTGCTTCCGCAGTCCACTCCAATGGTGTGTTTGGTCGAGCTTTGGGATCGATCAGACTCCTCAGGTGCCTATCGTGCTCTTTCGAGGCTTTAAAACCTGTTTCAGCAAGTACATTGCAAACTATCATAGATGCTTTTTCACAGTCCACCTCCGTCTCCCCCGACACGAGGATGTCATCTGCAAATTGAAGCGCACACACTGTTGAAGGCAAATCACTCATTTTGGCCAAAGTTCTGTGCACTGCTGCAGAAAAGACAGCGGGTGAGTCTACATAGCCCTGAGCAAGGCGTTTCCACGAATATTGCTGCCCCTTAAACGTAAATGCTAACAAAGGCTGAGTATCTGGGTGTACAGGTACAGAGAAAAAGGCTGCACACAAATCAATTACTGTGAAATACTTGTGCGAATGTGGCACTGAATTCATAACAGTCAACACATCGGGCACAATTGGTGCGAATGGTATGATTAACTGATTATCTGCTCTTAAATCTTGAGTTAATCTCCAAGTTTTCCCATCAGCCTTCACAACAGCATTAATTGGTGTGTTATATGGTGAATGTGTTTGTTCGAGGACACCCTGCTTGACAAAATTTTCAATCAAATGTTGAATACCTAGTTCCTTATCTTTAGACAAAGGGTATTGTTTAATGTAGACAGGTTTGTTTGTTTTAAGTTTAGCCCTATAAGGTTCCATGTCATTGAAACCAGTGTCATCCCTGAACTGAGACCATAACAAAGGGTTAATCATGGTGTCCACCCCTGTTGGCATGCTGCCACCGGAGGCAGTTACCCTTGAGCCGCTTATCAGTCCACTTGTAGGCAGAGGATCGACGGATGCCTGTAAAATGGAAAATGAAGCTCCCGTGTTCTTATGTCTGCTCTGTGGTGTGTGTGCGAAACTTGTGCAACTGTCTGCACTCTCGTTTGTAATGGCCTCTCCTTCGCAATGAAAGCAGATTATTTCTGACTTCTTCCTTTGGCTAGGATGCGGCAATTGCGGATTTACAGACGTTTGTTCAATGTTCCTTTTTCCTGGATAGCCTATAAACATGGCATTCTCTAATGTCATATCATGCAAGTTTGAAGTCGTTATTCTGATCAATTGCGCTTGTTTATGATTCATGTTATTTAACAGAGTGCTAAAAAACAGAGGCTTTATGTCATTATTTAATGGCAATTTAGAATCTTCAATCCATGCTTTCTTAAAACGCACAAAAAATTGAGCAGCTGAGTCTCTCTTGCTGCCTGTTTCAAAAGATAAGACCTGTTGACTCCCTAGACATTTATCAAGAAACACTCTTATCTTTCTAAAAAAATATTTCAACATCTGTAAAAGTTTCCCAAACAACGCATTTGGGTTTGCAAAATGGACACATATTTTCCCGTTTCCAGCGCGTACCCAAACCATTAAATTTTTAGGGCTTGTAGTTACATTAGGTTTATCAATTAATTTTTCCGGTTTCATCTCTTTTGGTTTTATCGACAGTGATGGTGCAGAGGGAGAAGTCTGTGTTTGGCAAGGGTTTGTGTATCCCGGCGGCTTTTCTAATGGCCACCGGTTTTGATTTGCATACGCAATAATTTTTGTTTTTTCCGGACCTTGGTCCCAAACCTTTTTCATGTCTTTCCATACTGCATAAGCTTTATTCATGTATGGATAATCCCATGTTGGGTCTCCCCAACCTTCCTGTGACATACCCTTTGCCAATAACATACACTCATCAGAAAAGGACCCTTCCCTCGGATAGGGAATATCAATTTTCGGATTTATTCCCTCCGACCATCCTGCGAGATTGCTAACATATGGATCTGTATAAAATCCCTGAATATTTCTGTACATAAATGCAACTGCCGTTTCGCCTGGCAGTGGCCTTGAAACAGAATTTCCCATCTTACACTTCAAACCCGGCGGTGATAAAACAGTACAGTACAGACAAAACAAAGAAAAACCCTCGTGTTCAATCGACCAACCGTTTCAACAGTGCTGCATGTATTATATTGTGATCAGAGGTGGATATTAAATTCACCGTCTTTTTCCTGATAACAATATTTCAATATATCATGCAGTAACAGTGATATCAATAATATTTTCAATTTTAACTGTAAGAATGTTATCTTTTTAGAATAATAATAATTTTTATTCGAGTAACAAAGCCTCCTCAAAGCTAACACTTCGATCCCAAATTACAGTGTGATCAAGACTGCATTAACCATTCATATTCGTGCATTAATAATTATTTTATTAATTACTGTCGCCAGCCTCGCTGTCACAACAATGGGAAGTCAAATCCCACTAACATGAATTGAAACCTATACATATTCGTTAATAATTATTTTATTAATTACTGTCGCCAGCCTCACTGGTACAACAATGGGAGAATCAACTCCCACTAACATGAATTTAAACACACAAGAATCCTACAGGGTAAGCGTTAGATTTCTGTAAGTCATAAAGAACTGTATAGAAAAAACACTTACCCCTTTTAATGTAGGTCTATGACCGATCGTCAGTGTGCCCCACAGGTCTTTGTTCTCTTTGGTTCAATGAGAGAAGAGTCTCCCCTCAGAAGAGCCCCCAACTGTAAGAATGTAAACTTCTTATGTCCCCTTGTCTAAACAATATTCTACGGTTGAAGAGTCTAGTCGGAAGAACACACAGAGTTTCAGGATCCTGGAGACAAAGTTTGATACAGACACAAGTGCTTGTTCAATCAGAGTCCAAAGTTTATTGTATTAAGGACTAATATTTATATGTTTGAAACAGGAGGTGTCATATAAAACTACCAGAGTGGAAAATCACCAGACTTTCTGTTTAGTCTTATTCCTCCTGAACAATCAGATATGATCACGTATTTAATATTACAATATCAAAATAATTGTCCCTAGACATTATTAGGAACCTTGAGATGGAGAACAACGATACTTATATCAACACAAGACAGCATAAGATACGATACAACTTTCAACGACGTTAAACAACAAGAATGTAAGGCACATCTTATATGAATAGAAGCTAATATTAATAGGAATGAATACATATGATATATGAACTTTGTATTAAACACAGATGCAATATTTGTAGAGGGCAGGACGAAATCAGATTCTCACAGAAACCAAATGGTTATCACACTATCTTTGAGAGTTTAAACCCTAAAACCAGACCCCATGGAGCCAGGTTTGCTATGGTCTTTGAAGATGTTATCTTGAAACCAAGACAAAAGGGAGTGAGAGGTTGAATGCATTTTCTCACACTGATCCAGACACTACAATGTTTTAACAAATATTTTAATGGAAGTGTATGATGAGATTTTTAAGAAAGAACAAATTAATTTAAGAATGGGTATGGGCTTGATGAAATTATTTTACAAAAAAGGTGAAAAGACCCAATTTAAATATTATAGACCAATAACAATGTTAAATACAGACCTGAAGATTTTATCCAAGATTTTAGCAAACAGACTAAAAGAAATACTGCCGAGCATAATTAAGACTACTCAAGTGTATGGTGTGAAAGGAAGAGATATAGCAGACACGACGATAAGTATAAAAGACACAATAAGTTACATGAAGGAAAAAAACATTGGAGGCTACGTTATAAGTCTGGATTTTGAGAAAGCTTTCGACAGAGTGGAACATGATTTTTTATTTGGTGTTTTAAAGAGTTTGGGTTTTGGAGAACATTTTATCAAATGCGTTCAAATTATATATAAAGGAGCTGTAACAAGAATCAAATGTAACGTGTTTTTAACACAGTGTTTTAAACTGACAAGATCCATAAAGCAAGGGTGTTCAATGTCTGTTTTATTGTATTCTCTGGTTGCGGAGCCTTTGGGACTGGCTATGAGGCAAGAAATATGTATAAGGGGTATTAAATAAGAAGGAAATGTCGAAGGTGAAAAATGTTTTCAATATGCTGATGATACCACAATTATAGTGAAAGATGTCGAAAGTGTTAAAAAAGTGATGGAAATGGTTAAGAGTTTTTGTAAAACATCAGGAGGGAAAGTAAATGAAGACAAAAGGGTGTACATGAGACTGGGGGAGGTGCAGGACTTGACAAGTTATTTTCATTTTAAAGAAGTCAAAGATATCAAGATATTAGGTGTTTTAATAGGTGTTTTAATAAACGAAACGATGTGGGAAGGCATTTTGGGAGACATCGAAAGAAGGCTGAACTTATGGAAATTAAGAACGTTATGTCTAAAAGGGAAGGTTTTAATCTTGAATGTTTTAATGGTGTCAAAATTGTGGTATGTTTTATATGTGTCACCATTGTCTTTGTGGATTGAAAAAAGATTGAAAATATGTTTTTCAATTTTTGATGTGAAGGGAAACCTCCGAGGATCACATACAACACGTTAACAGGAGCAGTAGAAAAAGGTGGTTTGGGGTTGATTGATGTTAGACAAAGGAAGAACTGTTTGAGAGTGAAAATTGTAAAAAAATATTTGGATGACGGAAATAAAACCGTAGGGAAAAAAACTATGGATTATTTTTTAAACAAATGTGGGAATTTTAATTTGGGGGACAACATTTTATGGATTAAAACGAAGAACTGGGTGACAGATAGTCTGCCTGATTTTTACAAGGAGCTGTTGAGTGCATGGGGAACTTTTTTAACTTTTGTACAGTACAATCCGCAAACTAGAGACATTTTTTTAAATCAACCTCTGTTTTTAAACAAGAACATTGTAAAAGAAGGGAAAGAAGTGTTTTTTAAGAAATGGTGGGATGTGAAAATCACGAAAGTAATAGATGTTTTATATGAGTTCAAAAAAGGATTTTTACCTGTACAGTATGATGTCGATACCATGGAAGAGGCAAAAGAGGACTATACTATACAAGACATCATTAACAAATATGCCATAATTAGGAGTGCTATACCTGAAGACTGGATTAGTCAAATCGAAAAAAGGAAACAGGGGGAGCAAGAGAAACACGTGTACATTATGTTGGATGAGAAAATACGAGATTTTAAGGATTTTACTGTGAAAATGTTATATTCAAGTTTATTTTCAATTCAAGTTTATTTATATAGCATTTTTCACAATGTGTATTGTTTCAAAGCAGCTTTACAGGGGCAAACAGGAAAAACAGAAAAGTTAAAACACATCACAGTTCATGGTATTTATACAACGAGTAAGATCATTCTAATAAATGATATCTAATTTCTAAATAAATAAATAAATGAATGAATGCAGTCTCCCGGTGAGCAGGCCAACACTGCCCTGCTGTGGCGAGGAACCCAAACTCCAATGATTGATTAATGGAGAAAAAAAAACCTTGGAAGAAACCAGCCTCAACCGGGAGGGCCAGATCCCCTCTGACGTGTCATAGCTACACTCAGACTGCTGACATGTGGTTTAGGTTTAGCATTTGATACCAAATATTGTAACTTCAGCATTAATAAGACAAATAGTCCGTCTTTGCTCTTGGTTGGGGATGTAGTGGTCTGAGCTCGGATGGTCCGATGGTCATATTTCTCTTGGCTGGTGGTGGAATTGCCTTAGATGGAGCTGGGATGGTCAGTCAGTCTGCAGCTGTAGCTGGCGTAATCTCAAATTGGGGATGGGCATCTGTCGGTCGTCTGGACATGGTGGAACTGCCCGAGGCAGAGGCGGAAAGAGAATAAAGAGAATAATTAGCGTAGCTGCTGTTCATTAACTATGCTTTAAGTGAAAGCTTGGCTGAAAAGATGTGTCTTTAATCTAGATTTAAATTGGGAGAGTGTGTCTGACCCTCGAATAGTATCAGGAAGGCTATTCCAGAGTTTAGGTGCTACGTATGAGAAAGCTCGTCCCCCTTTGGTGGATTTTGTAATTCTAGGTGTTGTCAAAAGTCCTAAGTTTTGAGATCTTAGAGAGCGTGATGGGTAGTAACGTGATAAAGGCTCGGTTAAGTAAGTAGGTGCTAAACCGCTCAGGGCTTTGTAAGTAGTTAAAAGAATTTTAAAATCAATACGATACTTAATGGGTAGCCAGTGAAGCGATGATAAAACTGGGGTTATGTGATCGTATTTTCTTGACCTAGTAAGATCTCTGGCAGCTGCATTCTGAACTAACTGTAGTTTGTTTATCGATGATACAGGACAACTACTAAGTAGAGCATTACAATAGTCAAGCCGTGAGGTCACAAATGCATGAATAAGCTTTTCTGCGTCTGCAACACATAAACTATTTCGTAATTTAGCAACATTTCTAAGGTGGAAGAAGGCTGTTTTTGTGATATTTGAGATGTGATTTTTAAATGACAGGTTGCCGTCTAATATAACGCCTAGGTCTTTAACTGTATTTGTTGGAGTAACAGTGCAGCTTTCAATTTGCAGGCTGTAATCAGAGATATTCAGTTTACTTGATTTTGGTGCTACAAGTATATTTCTGTTTTACTAGAGTTTAAAAGGAGGAAATTACTAGTCATCCAATGTTTTATGTCCTCGATGCACTCTGCCAGTTTGGATAGCTTAAAGGAATCATCTGGTCTTGATGAGATATATAGCTGAGTATCATCTGCATAACAGTGGAAGCTAATTCCATGTTTTCTAATAATGTTGCCGAGGGGCAGCATGTATATGGAGAAAAGCAAGGGTCCTAAAACCGATCCCTGAGGTAATCCATAATTTTCTTGCGTAAGATTTGACGATTCCCATTAAAATGGACGTATTGATATCTGTCTGTTAAGTAAGATCTGAACCATTGCAGTGCCTTTCCCTGAATACCGATATAATTGTATAAACGATCTAGTAGTATTTTATGGTCTACAGTATCGAAAGCAGCACTAAGGTCAAGCAGGACTAAGAGTGAGATGTTACCTTTATCTGAAGCAATAAGGAGGTCATTTGTAATTCTAACGAGCGCAGTTTCAGTGCTGTGATGCGGTCTAAAGCCAGACTGAAACTTTTCGTGCATGTCATTATTTTGTAGGAAGGTACACAGTTGAGTTGACACTACTTTTTCTAGTATTTTAGACAAGTACGGGAGATTTGAAATCGGTCTATAGCTTCCAAGTTCATTGGGGTCTAAGTTAGTTTTTTTGATAAGAAGTCAGCTTAAAGGGCCCTGGAACATGTCCTGGATTAATTGACGAGTTGATTATGTTACAAATGGGCTAAATTACAGCAGGTAGTAAATCTTTTAATAAAGTAGTCGGAATGGGGTCTAATAAGCATGTCGTCGGTTTGGACGTTGCAATAATTTTAATTAAATATTCCTGATTTATAGGAGAAAAACACTCTAGCTTTTCTTTTTGGGTGACGGTTGAAACTAATTCTTCCGACACACTTGGAGGTTTGGTTTTAGCTATGTTGTCTCGTATTATTTCGATTTTCTTAGTAAAAAACTTCATGAGTTCATTGCTACCCAGGTGCGGCGGAATACCCTGGTCAGGTGGAGTCTGTTTGTTTGTTAGTTTAGCAATTGTACTAAATAAAAACCTTGGATTGTTTTTGTTATTTTCTATGAGGTTACGGAAGTGCTCGGCTTTTGCTGCTTTTAGTGCCTTTTTGTAACAGCTTGCACTCTCTTTCTATGCAATTTTAAAGACCTATAATTGGGTTTGTTTCCATTTTCGCTCCAGTTTACGTGTTTCTCTTTTTAGGGCGAGTGGTGTTACTATACCATGGTGCTATGATCTTTCCATTAATCCTTTTTGACTTCATAGGTGCGACCGCTTCTAATGCATTAGAGAAAATGGTGCCCATGTTGCTGGTCATGTGATCGAGCGATTCTATATAAGTTGGAAAGGTTATTAGAGGAGTCAGATCTGGCAAGTTCTTTACGAAACTATCTTTAGTAGTTGAGGTGATTGTTCTACCCTGTCGATAACAAGATATACAACTGACTATATATAACAAGATATACAACTTTTTCCAAAGACGTGTGTAACATTTTTGATGATTTAAACTGGAAATTGCCTGCTGATAACGGATGATCTTAAATGATTTAAAAATGGGTTCTAATGCATTCTAATTGTTTTTTTGTCGCGCCTCCTTCTGTGGAATGCGGCGTCAATGCGGCGTCAATAATTAAGTTGTATTTGTTTAAAAAAAAAAAAAAAAAGCACGCCCGCTCTGAGGCGAGCTCGGGTGTTGAGTTTCTGCTAACGTCCACACCACCCTGAGCACGCCCGCTCTCGTCTGATCTCGGAAGCCAAGCAGGGTCGGGCCTGGTCAATACTTGGATGGTAGATTGCCTCAGAATACCAGTTGCTAGTAATCTTGAGTTCTTTATTTCTTCAATGCATGGTGGCCTTTTGGCGCTTTTTTATGAGGCAAGCTCGGGCAGTCAGTTTCCGTTTACGGCCACACCATCCTGAGCACGCCCGCTCTCGTCTGATCTCGGTAACCAAGCAGGGTCGGGCCTTGTCAGTACTTTGATGGGAGACCGCCTGGGAATACCAGGTGCTGTAAGCTTTATTTCTTTAACTCAGTAGGCCCTTTTTTTATGAGGCGAGCTCGGGTGTTGAGTTTCCGCTAACGGCCACACCACCCTGAGCACGCCCGCTCTCGTCTGATCTCGGAAGCCAAGCAGGGTCGGGCCTGGTCAGTACTTGGATGGTAGACTGCCTCGGAATACCAGTTGCTAGTAATCTTGAGTTCTTTATTAATTCAATGCATGGTGGCCTTTTGGCGCTTTTTTATGAGGCAAGCTCGGGCGGTCAGTTTCCGTTTACGGCCAAACCATCCTGAGCACGCCCGCTCTCGTCTGATCTCGGTAACCAAGCAGGGTCGGGCCTTGTCAGTACTTTGATTGGAGACCGCCTGGGAATACCAGGTGCTGTAAGCTTTAGTTCTTTATCCTATTTGGCTGCATATTTTATGTGGAGAGCTCGGACGGTAAGTTTCCGCTTATGGCCAGACCACCCTCAGCACGCCCGCTCTTATCTGATCTCAGAAGGCATGCATTGTCGGGCCTGGCCAGTACTTGGATGGAAGACCGCCTGGGAATACCAGGTGCTGTAAGCTTTAGCTCTTTAGTCTTTTAACGCATGGTGGTCTTTTGGCCGCTTTTTTTATATGGCGAGCTCGGGCGTTCAGTTTCCGCATACGGCCACACCACCCAGAGAATGCCTGATCTCGGAAGCCAAGCAGGGTCGGGCCTGGTCAGTACTTGGATGGGAGACCGCTTGCGATTACCAGTTTCTGTAAGCTTTAGTTCTTTAACACATGGTGGCCTTTTGGCCGCTTTCTTTATGAGGCGAGCTCAGGCGGCCAGTTTCCGCTTACGGCCTCCTGTAAGCTTTTGTTCTTTTTCCCATTTGGCCGCTTTTTTCATGAGGCGAGCTTGGACGGTGAGTTTCCGCTTATGGCCAGACCACCCTGAGCACGCCCGCTCTCATCTGATTTCGGAAGCCAAGTAGGGTTGGGCCTGGTCAGTACTTGGATGGAAGACCGCCTGGGAATACCAGGTGCTGTAAGTTTTAGCTCTTTAGTTCTATAACGCATGGTGGCCTTTTGGCCGCTTTCTTTATGAGGTGAGCTCAGGCAATACCAGGTGCTGTAAGCTTTAGTACTGTAACACATGGTGGCCTTTTGGCCGCTTTCTTTATGAGGCGAGCTCAGGCGGCCAGTTTCCGCTCAAGGCCACACCACACTGAGTATGCCCGCTCTCGTCTGATCTCTAAAGCCAAGCAGGGTCGGCCTGGTCAGTACTTGGAAGGGAGACCTCCTGGGAATTCCAGGTGCTGTAAGCTTTAGCTCTTTAACCCATTTGGCCGCTTTTTTTAATGTGGCGAGCTCGGGCAGAGAGTTTCCGCTTACGGCCACACCACCCTGAGGCCACAACACCCTGAGCACGCCCGCTCTCGTCTGATCTCGGAAGCCAAGCAGGGTTGGGCCTGGTCAGTACTTGGATGGGTGACCTCCTAGGAATTCCAGGTGCTGTAAGCTTTAGTTCTTTAACCTTTTTGGCCGCTTTTTTTATGTGGCGAGCTCGGGCAGTCAGTTTCCGCTTACGGCCACACCACCCTGAGCACGCCCGCTCTCGTCTGATCTCGGAAGCCAAGCAGGGTCGGGCCTGGTCAGTGCTTGGATGGGAAACCACCTGGGAATACCTGGTGCTTTAAGCTTTAATTCTTTAACCCATTTGGCCGCTTTAATTATGAGGCGAGCTCGGGCGTTCAGTATCCGCTTACGGCCACACCACCCTGAGCACGCCCGCTCTTGTCTGATCTCGGAAGCCAAGCAGGGTCGGGCCTGGTCAGTACTTGGATGGGAGACCTCCTAGGAATTCCAGGTGCTGTAAGCTTTAGTTCTTTAACCCATTTTGCCGCTTTAAATATGAGGCGAGCTTGGGCGTTAAGTTTCCGCTTACAGCCGCACCACCCTGAGGCCACAACACCCTGAGCACGCCCGCTCTCGTCTGATCTTGGAAGCCAAGCAGGGTCGGGCCTGGTCAGTACTTGGATGGGAGACCTCCTAGGAATTCCAGGTGCTTTAGGCTTTAGTTCTTTAACCCATTTGGCCGCTTTAAATATGAGGCAAGCTCGGGCGTTCAGTTTCCGCTTACGGCCACACCACCCTGAGGCCACACCACCCTGAGCACGCCCACTCTCGTCTGATCTCGGAAGCCAAGCAGGGTCGGGCCTGGTCAGTGCTTGGATGGGAAACCGCCTGGGAATACCTGGTGCTGTAAGCTTTAATTCTTTAACCCATTTGGCCGCTTTTTTTTTGTGGCGAGCTCGGGCAGTCAGTTTCCGCTTACGGCCACACCACCCTGAGCACGCCCGCTCTCATCTGATCTCGGAAGCCAAGCTGGGTCGGGCCAGGTCAGTACTTGGATGGGAGACCGCCTGGGAATACCTGGTGCAGTAAGCTTTAATTCTTTAACCCAATTGGCCGCTTTTTTTATGAGGCGAGCTCGGGCGTTCAGTTTCCGCTTACGGCCACACCACCCTGAGCACGCCTGCTCTCGTCTGATCTCGGAAGCCAAGCAGGGTCGGGCCTGGTCAGTACTTGGATGGGAGACCTCCTAGGAATTCCAGTCGCTGTAAGCTTTAATTCTTAAACCCATTTGGCCGCTTTTTTATGAGGCGAGCTCGGGCGTTCAGTTTCTGCTTACGGCCACACCACCCTGAGCACGCCTGCTCTCTTCTGATCTCGAAAGCCAAGCAGGGTCGGGCCTGGTCAGTACTTGGATGGGAGACCTACTAGGAATTCCAGGTGCTGTAAGCTTTAGTTCTTTAACCCATTTGGCCGCTTTTTTTAATGTGGCGAGCTCGGGCAGAGAGTTTCCGCTTACGGCCACACCACCCTGAGGCCACAACACCCTGAGCACGCCCGCTCTCGTCTGATCTCGGAAGCCAAGCAGGGTCGGGCCTGGTCAGTACTTGGATGGGAGACCGCCTGGGAATACCAGGTGCTGTAAGCTTTAGTTCTTTAACCCATTAGGCCACATTTTTTATGAGGCGAGCTCGGGCAGTTAGTTTCCGCTTACGGCCACACCACCCTGAGCACGCCCGCTCTCGTCTGATCTCGGAAGCCAAGCAGGGTCGGGCCTATTCAGTACTTGGATGGGAGACCTCCTGGGAATTCCAGGTGCTTTAGTTCTTTAACCCATTAGGCCGCATTTTTTATGAGGCGAGCTCGGGCAAGTAGTTTTCGCTTACGGCCACACCACCCTGAGCACGCCCGATCTCGTCTGATCTCGGAAGCCAAGCAGGGTCGGGCCTGGTCAGTACTTGGATGGGAGACCTCCTGGGAATTCCAGGTGCTGTAAGCTTCAGTTCTTTAACCCATTTGGCCGCCTTTTTTATGAGGTGTGCTCGGGCGTTCAGTTTCCGCTTACGGCCACACCACCCTGAGCACGCCCGCTCTCGTCTGATCTCGGAAGCCAAGCAGGGTCGGGCCTGGTCAGTACTTGGATGGGAGACCGCCTGGGAATACCAGGTTCTGTAAGCTTTAGTTCTTTAACCCATTAGGCCACATTTTTTATGAGGCGAGCTCGGGCAGTTAGTTTCCGCTTACAGCCACACCACCCTGAGCACGCCCGCTCTCGTCTGATATTGGAAGCCAAGCAGAGTCGGGACTGGTCAGTACTTGGATGGGAGACCTCCTGGGAATTCCAGGTGCTTTAGTTCTTTAACCCATTAGGCCGCATTTTTTATGAGGTGTGCTCGGGCGTTCAGTTTCTGCTTACGGCCACACCACCCTGAGCACGCCTGCTCTCGTCTGATCTCGGAAGCCAAGCAGGGTCGGGCCTGGTCAGTACTTGGATGGGAGACCGCCTGGGAATACCAGGTGCTGTAAGCTTTAGCTCTTTAACCCATTAGGCCACATTTTTTATGAGGCGAGCTCGGGCAGTTAGTTGCCGCTTACAGCCACACCACCCTGAGCACGCCCGCTCTCGTCTGATCTCGGAAGCCAAGCAGAGTCGGGACTGGTCAGTACTTGGATGGGAGACCTCCTGGGAATTCCAGGTGCTTTAAGCTTTAGTTCTTTAACCCATTAGGCCGCATTTTTATGAGGCGAGCTCGGGCAGTTCGTTTTCGCTTACGGCCACACCACCCTGAGCATGCCCGCTCTCGTCTGATCTCGGAAGCCAAGCAGGGTCGGGCCTGGTCAGTACTTGGATGGGAGACCGCCTGGGAATACCAGGTGCTGTAAGCTTTAGTTCTTTAACCCATTTGGCCGCTTTTTTTATGAGGAGAGCTCGGGCAGTCAGTTTCCGCTTACGGCCACACAACCCTGAGCACGCCCGCTCTCGTCTGGGTCGGGCCTGGTCAGTACTTGGATGGGAGACCGCCTGGGAATACCAGGTGCTGTAAGCTTTAGTTCTTTAACCTCTTTTGCCGCTTTTTTTATGAGGCGAGCTCAGGTGTTCAGTTTCAGCTTACGGCCACACCACCCTGAGCACGCCCGCTCTCGTCTGATCTCGGAAGCCAAGCAGGGTCGGGCCTGGTCAGTACTTGGATGGGAGACCGCCTGGGAATACCAGGTGCTGTAAGCTTTAGTTCTTTAACCTCTTTTGCCGCTTTTTTTATGAGGCGAGCTCGGGCAGTTAGTTTCCGCTTACGGCCACACCACCCTGAGCACGCCCGCTCTCGTCTGATCTCGGAAGCCAAGCAGGGTCGGGCCTGATCAGTACTTGGATGGGAGACCGCCTGGGAATACCAGGTGCTGTAGGCTTTAGTTCTTTAACCCATTTGGCCGCTTTTTTTATGAGGAGAGCTCGGGCAGTCAGTTTCCGCTTACGGCCACACAACCCTGAGCACGCCCGCTCTCGTCTGATCTCGGAAGGCAATCAGGGTCGGGCCTGGTCAGTACTTGGATGGGAGACCGCCTGGGAATTCCAGGTGCTGTAAGCTTTAGTTCTTTAACCCATTTGGCCGCTTTTTTTATGAGGCGTGCTCGGGCAATCAGTTTCCGCTTACGGCCACACCACCCTGAGCACGCCCGCTCTCGTCTGATCTCGGAAGCCAAGCAGGGTCTGTCTGGTCAGTACTTGGATGGTAGACCGCCTGGGAATACCAGGTGCTGTAGGCTTTAGTTCTTTAACCCATTTGGCCGCTTTTTTTATGAGGAGAGCTCGGGCAGTCAGTTTCCGCTTATGGCCACACAACCCTGAGCACGCCCGCTCTCGTCTGATCTCGGAAGGCAATCAGGGTCGGGCCTGTTCAGTACTTGGATGGGAGACCGCCTGGGAATTCCAGGTGCTGTAAGCTTTAGTTCTTTAACCCATTTGGCCGCTTTTTTTATGAGGCGTGCTCGGGCGTTCAGTTTCTGCTTACGGCCACACCACCCTGAGCACGCCCGCTCTCGTCTGATCTCGGAAGACAAGCAGGGTCGGGCCTGGTCAGTACTTGGATGGGAGACCGCCTTGGAAGTCCAGGTGCTGTATGCTTTAGTTCTTTAACCCATTAGGCCGCAATTTTTATGAGGCGTGCTCGGGCGTTCAGTTTCCGCTTACGGCCACACCACTCTGAGCACGCCCGCTCTCGTCTGATCTCGGAAGCCAAGCAGGGTCGGGCCTGGTCAGTACTTGGATGGGAGACCGCCTGGGAATTCCAGGTGCTGTAAGCTTTAGTTCTTTAACCCATTAGGCCGCATTTTTTATGAGGCGAGCTCGGGCAGGTAGTTTTCGCTTACGGCCACACCACCCTGAGCACGCCCGCTCTCGTCTGATCTCGGAAGCCAAGCAGGGTCGGGCCTGGTCATAACTTGTATGGGAGACCTCCTGGGAATTCCAGGTGCTGTAAGCTTCAGTTCTTTAACCCATTTGGCCGCCTTTTTTATGAGGTGTGCTCGGGCGTTCAGTTTCCGCTTACGGCCACACCACCCTGAGCACGCCCGCTCTCGTCTGATCTCGGAAGCCAAGCAGGGTCGGGCCTGGTCAGTACTTGGATGGGAGACCGCCTGGGAATACCAGGTGCTGTAAGCTTTAGTTCTTTAACCCATTAGGCCACATTTTTTATGAGGCGAGCTCGGGCAGTTAGTTTCCGCTTACAGCCACACCACCCTGAGCACGCCCGCTCTCGTCTGATATTGGAAGCCAAGCAGAGTCGGGACTGGTCAGTACTTGGATGGGAGACCTCCTGGGAATTCCAGGTGCTTTAGTTCTTTAACCCATTAGGCCGCATTTTTTATGAGGTGTGCTCGGGCGTTCAGTTTCTGCTTACGGCCACACCACCCTGAGCACGCCTGCTCTCGTCTGATCTCGGAAGCCAAGCAGGGTCGGGCCTGGTCAGTACTTGGATGGGAGACCGCCTGGGAATACCAGGTGCTGTAAGCTTTAGCTCTTTAACCCATTAGGCCACATTTTTTATGAGGCGAGCTCGGGCAGTTAGTTGCCGCTTACAGCCACACCACCCTGAGCACGCCCGCTCTCGTCTGATCTCGGAAGCCAAGCAGAGTCGGGACTGGTCAGTACTTGGATGGGAGACCTCCTGGGAATTCCAGGTGCTTTAAGCTTTAGTTCTTTAACCCATTAGGCCGCATTTTTATGAGGCGAGCTCGGGCAGTTCGTTTTCGCTTACGGCCACACCACCCTGAGCATGCCCGCTCTCGTCTGATCTCGGAAGCCAAGCAGGGTCGGGCCTGGTCAGTACTTGGATGGGAGACCGCCTGGGAATACCAGGTGCTGTAAGCTTTAGTTCTTTAACCCATTTGGCCGCTTTTTTTATGAGGAGAGCTCGGGCAGTCAGTTTCCGCTTACGGCCACACAACCCTGAGCACGCCCGCTCTCGTCTGGGTCGGGCCTGGTCAGTACTTGGATGGGAGACCGCCTGGGAATACCAGGTGCTGTAAGCTTTAGTTCTTTAACCTCTTTTGCCGCTTTTTTTATGAGGCGAGCTCAGGTGTTCAGTTTCAGCTTACGGCCACACCACCCTGAGCACGCCCGCTCTCGTCTGATCTCGGAAGCCAAGCAGGGTCGGGCCTGGTCAGTACTTGGATGGGAGACCGCCTGGGAATACCAGGTGCTGTAAGCTTTAGTTCTTTAACCTCTTTTGCCGCTTTTTTATGAGGCGAGCTCGGGCAGTTAGTTTCCGCTTACGGCCACACCACCCTGAGCACGCCCGCTCTCGTCTGATCTCGGAAGCCAAGCAGGGTCGGGCCTGATCAGTACTTGGATGGGAGACCGCCTGGGAATACCAGGTGCTGTAGGCTTTAGTTCTTTAACCCATTTGGCCGCTTTTTTTATGAGGAGAGCTCGGGCAGTCAGTTTCCGCTTACGGCCACACAACCCTGAGCACGCCCGCTCTCGTCTGATCTCGGAAGGCAATCAGGGTCGGGCCTGGTCAGTACTTGGATGGGAGACCGCCTGGGAATTCCAGGTGCTGTAAGCTTTAGTTCTTTAACCCATTTGGCCGCTTTTTTTATGAGGCGTGCTCGGGCAATCAGTTTCCGCTTACGGCCACACCACCCTGAGCACGCCCGCTCTCGTCTGATCTCGGAAGCCAAGCAGAGTCTGTCTGGTCAGTACTTGGATGGGAGACCGCCTGGGAATACCAGGTGCTGTAGGCTTTAGTTCTTTAACCCATTTGGCCGCTTTTTTTATGAGGAGAGCTCGGGCAGTCAGTTTCCGCTTATGGCCACACAACCCTGAGCACGCCCGCTCTCGTCTGATCTCGGAAGGCAATCAGGGTCGGGCCTGTTCAGTACTTGGATGGGAGACCGCCTGGGAATTCCAGGTGCTGTAAGCTTTAGTTCTTTAACCCATTTGGCCGCTTTTTTTATGAGGCGTGCTCGGGCGTTCAGTTTCTGCTTACGGCCACACCACCCTGAGCACGCCCGCTCTCGTCTGATCTCGGAAGACAAGCAGGGTCGGGCCTGGTCAGTACTTGGATGGGAGACCGCCTTGGAAGTCCAGGTGCTGTATGCTTTAGTTCTTTAACCCATTAGGCCGCAATTTTTATGAGGCGTGCTCGGGCGTTCAGTTTCCGCTTACGGCCACACCACTCTGAGCACGCCCGCTCTCGTCTGATCTCGGAAGCCAAGCAGGGTCGGGCCTGGTCAGTACTTGGATGGGAGACCGCCTGGGAATTCCAGGTGCTGTAAGCTTTAGTTCTTTAACCCATTAGGCCGCATTTTTTATGAGGCGAGCTCGGGCAGGTAGTTTTCGCTTACGGCCACACCACCCTGAGCACGCCCGCTCTCGTCTGATCTCGGAAGCCAAGCAGGGTCGGGCCTGGTCATAACTTGTATGGGAGACCTCCTGGGAATTCCAGGTGCTGTAAGCTTTAGTTCTTTAACCCATTTGGCCGCTTTTTTATGAGGCGTGCTCGGGCGTTCAGTTTCCGCTTACGGCCACACCACCCTGAGCACACCCGCTCTCGTCTGATCTCGGAAGCCAAGCAGGGTCGGGCCTGGTCAGTACTTGGATGGGAGACCGCCTGGGAATACCAGGTGCTGTAAGCTTTAGATCTTTAACCTATTTGGCCGCTTTTTTTATGAGGCGAGCTCGGGCAGTTAGTTTTCGCTTACGGCCACACCACCCTGAGCATGCCCGCTCTCGTCTGATTTCGGAAGCCAAGCAGGGTCGGGCCTGATCAGTACTTGGATGGGAGACCGCCTGGGAATACCAGGTGCTGTAGGCTTTAGTTCTTTAACCCATTTGGCCGCTTTTTTTATGAGGAGAGCTCGGGCAGTCAGATTCCGCTTACTGCCACACAACCCTGAGCACGCCCGCTCTCGTCTGATCTCGGAAGGCAATCAGGGTCGGGCCTGGTCAGTACTTGGATGGGAGACCGCCTGGGAATTCCAGGTGCTGTAAGCTTTAGTTCTTTAACCCATTTGGCCGCTTTTTTTATGAGGCGTGCTCGGGCGATCAGTTTCCGCTTACGGCCACACAACCCTGAGCACGCCCGCTCTCGTCTGATCTCGGAAGCCAAGCAGGGTCTGTCTGGTCAGTACTTGGATGGGAGACCGCCTGGGAATACCAGGTGCTGTAGGCTTTAGTTCTTTAACCCATTTGGCCGCTTTTTTTATGAGGAGAGCTCGGGCAGTCAGTTTCCGCTTATGGCCACACAACCCTGAGCACGCCCGCTCTCGTCTGATCTCGGAAGGCAATCAGGGTCGGGCCTGTTCAGTACTTGGATGGGAGACCGCCTGGGAATTCCAGGTGCTGTAAGCTTTAGTTCTTTAACCCATTTGGCCGCTTTTTTTATGAGGCGTGCTCGGGCGTTCAGTTTCTGCTTACGGCCACACCACCCTGAGCACGCCCGCTCTCGTCTGATCTCGGAAGACAAGCAGGGTCGGGCCTGGTCAGTACTTGGATGGGAGACCGCCTTGGAAGTCCAGGTGCTGTATCCTTTAGTTCTTTAACCCATTAGGCCGCAATTTTTATGAGGCGTGCTCGGGCGTTCAGTTTCCGCTTACGGCCACACCACTCTGAGCACGCCCGCTCTCGTCTGATCTCGGAAGCCAAGCAGGGTCGGGCCTGGTCAGTACTTGGATGGGAGACCGCCTGGGAATTCCAGGTGCTGTAAGCTTTAGTTCTTTAACCCATTAGGCCACATTTTTTATGAGGCGAGCTCTGGCAGTTAGTTTCCGCTTACGGCCACACCACCCTGAGCACGCCCGCTCTCGTCTGATCTCGGAAGCCAAGCAGGGTCGGGCCTGTTCAGTACTTGGATGGGAGACCTCCTGGGAATTCCAGGTGCTTTAGTTCTTTAACCCATTAGGCCGCAATTTTTATGAGGCGTGCTCGGGCGTTCAGTTTCCGCTTACGGCCACACCACTCTGAGCACGCCCGCTCTCGTCTGATCTCGGAAGCCAAGCAGGGTCGGGCCTGGTCAGTACTTGGTTGGGAGACCGCCTGGGAATTCCAGGTGCTGTAAGCTTTAGTTCTTTAACCCATTAGGCCACATTTTTTATGAGGCGAGCTCGGGCAGTTAGTTTACGCTTACGGCCACACCACCCTGAGCACGCCCGCTCTCGTCTGATCTCGGAAGCCAAGCAGGGTCGGGCCTGTTCAGTACTTGGATGGGAGACCTCCTGGGAATTCCAGGTGCTTTAGTTCTTTAACCCATTAGGCCGCATTTTTTATGAGGCGAGCTCGGGCAGGTAGTTTTCGCTTACGGCCACACCACCCTGAGCACGCCCGCTCTCGTCTGATCTCGGAAGCCAAGCAGGGTCGGGCCTGGTCATAACTTGTATGGGAGACCTCCTGGGAATTCCAGGTGCTGTAAGCTTTAGTTCTTTACCCATTTGGCCGCTTTTTTATGAGGCGTGCTCGGGCGTTCAGTTTCCGCTTACGGCCACACCACCCTGAGCACACCCGCTCTCGTCTGATCTCGGAAGCCAAGCAGGGTCGGGCCTGGTCAGTACTTGCATGGGAGACCGCCTGGGAATACCAGGTGCTGTAAGCTTTAGATCTTTAACCTATTTGGCCGCTTTTTTTATGAGGTGTGCTCGGGCAGTTAGTTTTCGCTTACGGCCACACCACCCTGAGCATGCCCGCTCTCGTCTGATCTCGGAAGCCAAGCAGGGTCGGGCCTGGTCAGTACTTGGATGGGAGACCGCCTGGGAATTCCAGGTGCTGTAAGCTTTAGTTCTTTAACCCATTAGGCCACATTTTTTATGAGGCGAGCTCGGGCAGTTAGTTTCCGCTTACGGCCACACCACCCTGAGCACGCCCGCTCTCGTCTGATCTCGGAAGCCAAGCAGGGTCTGTCTGGTCAGTACTTGGATGGGAGACCGCCTGGGAATACCAGGTGCTGTAGGCTTTAGTTCTTTAACCCATTTGGCCGCTTTTTTTATGAGGAGAGCTCGGGCAGTCAGTTTCCGCTTATGGCCACACAACCCTGAGCATGCCCGCTCTCGTCTGATCTCGGAAGGCAATCAGGGTCGGGCCTGTTCAGTACTTGGATGGGTGACCGCCTGGGAATTCCAGGTGCTGTAAGCTTTAGTTCTTTAACCCATTTGGCCGCTTTTTTTATGAGGCGTGCTCGGGCGTTCAGTTTCCGCTTACGGCCACACCACCCTGAGCACGCCCGCTCTCGTCTGATCTCGGAAGACAAGCAGGGTCGGGCCTGGTCAGTACTTGGATGGGAGACCGCCTTGGAAGTCCAGGTGCTGTATGCTTTAGTTCTTTAACCCATTAGGCCGCAATTTTTATGAGGCGTGCTCGGGCGTTCAGTTTCCGCTTACGGCCACACCACTCTGAGCACGCCCGCTCTCGTCTGATCTCGGAAGCCAAGCAGGGTCGGGGCTGGTCAGTACTTGGATGGGAGACCGCCTGGGAATTCCAGGTGCTGTAAGCTTTAGTTCTTTAACCCATTAGGCCACATTTTTTATGAGGCGAGCTCGGGCAGTTAGTTTCCGCTTACGGCCTCACCACCCTGAGCACGCCCGCTCTCGTCTGATCTCGGAAGCCAAGCAGGGTCGGGCCTGTTCAGTAGTTGGATGGGAGACCTCCTGGGAATTCCAGGTGCTTTAGTTCTTTAACCCATTAGGCCGCATTTTTTATGAGGCGAGCTCGGGCAGGTAGTTTTCGCTTACGGCCACACCACCCTGAGCACGCCCGCTCTCGTCTGATCTCGGAAGCCAAGCAGGGTCGTGCCTGGTCATAACTTGTATGGGAGACCTCCTGGGAATTCCAGGTGCTTTAAGCTTTAGTTCTTTAACCCATTTGGCCGCTTTTTTATGAGGCGTGCTCGGGCGTTCAGTTTCCGCTTACGGCCACACCACCCTGAGCACACCCGCTCTCGTCTGATCTTGGAAGCCAAGCAGGGTCGGGCCTGGTCAGTACTTGGATGGGAGACCGCCTGGGAATACCAGGTGCTGTAAGCTTTAGATCTTTAACCTATTTGGCCGCTTTTTTTATGAGGCGAGCTCGGGCAGTTAGTTTTCGCTTACGGCCACACCACCCTGAGCATGCCCGCTCTCGTCTGATCTCGGAAGCCAAGCAGGGTCGGGCCTGGTCAGTACTTGGATGGGAGACCGCCTGGGATTTCCAGGTGCTGTAAGCTTTAGTTCTTTAACCCATTAGGCCACATTTTTTATGAGGCGAGCTCGGGCAGTTAGTTTCCGCTTACAGCCACACCACCCTGAGCACGCCCGCTCTCGTCTGATCTCGGAAGCCAAGCAGAGTCGGGACTGGTCAGTACTTGGATGGGAGACCTCCTGGGAATTCCAGGTGCTTTAGTTCTTTAACCCATTAGGCCGCATTTTTTTATGAGGCGAGCTCGGGCAGTTAGTTTTCGCTTACGGCCACACCACCCTGTGCACGCCCGCTCTCGTCTGATCTCGGAAGCCAAGCAGGGTCGGGCCTGGTCAGTACTTGGATGGGAGACCTCATGGGAATTCCAGGTGCTGTAAGCTTTAGTTCTTTAACCCATTTGGCCGCTTTTTTTATGAGGCGTGCTCGGGCGTTCAGTTTCCGCTTACGGCCTCACCACCCTGAGCACACCCGCTCTCGTCTGATCTCGGAAGCCAAGCAGGGTCGGGTCTGGTCAGTACTTGGGTGGGAGACCGCCTTGGAAGTCCAGGTGCTGTATGCTTTAGTTCTTTAACCCATTAGGCCGCAATTTTTATGAGGCGTTCTCGGGCGTTCAGTTTCCGCTTACGGCCACACCACTCTGAGCACGCCCACTCTCGTTTGATCTCGGAAGCCAAGCAGGGTCGGGCCTGGTCAGT
Organism: Triplophysa dalaica; assembly: GCF_015846415.1. Lineage (NCBI taxonomy): Eukaryota > Metazoa > Chordata > Actinopteri > Cypriniformes > Nemacheilidae > Triplophysa > Triplophysa dalaica. Next base: position 13,442,647 of record NC_079565.1, on the reverse strand, counting down.
ACTTGGATGGGAGACCGCCTGGGAATACCAGGTGCTGTAAGCTTTAGATCTTTAACCTATTTGGCCGCTTTTTTTATGAGGCGAGCTCGGGCAGTTAGTTTTCGCTTACGGCCACACCACCCTGAGCATGCCCGCTCTCGTCTGATCTCGGAAGCCAAGCAGGGTCGGGCCTGGTCAGTACTTGGATGGGAGACCGCCTGGGATTTCCAGGTGCTGTAAGCTTTAGTTCTTTAACCCATTAGGCCACATTTTTTATGAGGCGAGCTCGGGCAGTTAGTTTCCGCTTACAGCCACACCACCCTGAGCACGCCCGCTCTCGTCTGATCTCGGAAGCCAAGCAGAGTCGGGACTGGTCAGTACTTGGATGGGAGACCTCCTGGGAATTCCAGGTGCTTTAGTTCTTTAACCCATTAGGCCGCATTTTTTTATGAGGCGAGCTCGGGCAGGTAGTTTTCGCTTACGGCCACACCACCCTGAGCACGCCCGCTCTCGTCTGATCTCGGAAGCCAAGCAGGGTCGGGCCTGGTCAGTACTTGGATGGGAGACCGCCTGGGAATACCAGGTGCTGTAAGCTTTAGTTCTTTAACCCATTAGGCCACATTTTTTATGAGGCGAGCTCGGGCAGTTAGTTTCCGCTTACAGCCACACCACCCTGAGCACGCCCGCTCTCGTCTGATCTCGGAAGCCAAGCAGAGTCGGGACTGGTCAGTACTTGGATGGGAGACCTCCTGGGAATTCCAGGTGCTTTAAGCTTTAGTTCTTTAACCCATTAGGCCGCATTTTTTATGAGGCGAGCTCGGGCAGTTAGTTTTCGCTTACGGCCACACCACCCTGAGCACACCCGCTCTCGTCTGATCTCGGAAGCCAAGCAGGGTCGGGCCTGGTCAGTACTTGGATGGGAGACCGCCTGGGAATTCCAGGTGCTGTAAGCTTTAGTTCTTTAACCCATTAGGCCACATTTTTTATGAGGCGAGCTCGGGCAGTTAGTTTCCGCTTACAGCCACACCACCCTGAGCACGCCCGCTCTCGTCTGATCTCGGAAGCCAAGCAGAGTCGGGACTGGTCAGTACTTGGATAGGAGACCTCCTGGGAATTCCAGGTGCTTTAAGCTTTAGTTCTTTAACCCATTAGGCCGCATTTTTTTATGAGGCGAGCTCGGGCAGTTAGTTTTCGCTTACGGCCACACCACCCTGAGCATGCCCGCTCTCGTCTGATCTCGGAAGCCAAGCAGGGTCGGGCCTGGTCAGTACTTGGATGGGAGACCTCCTGGGAATTCCAGGTGCTTTAAGCTTTAGTTCTTTAACCCATTAGGCCGCATTTTTTATGAGCCGAGCTCGGGCAGTTAGTTTTCGCTTACGGCCACACCACCCTGAGCATGCCTGCTCTCGTCTGATCTCGGAAGCCAAGCAGGGTCGGGCCTGGTCAGTACTTCAATGGGAGACCGCCTGGGAATTCCAGGTGCTGTAAGCTTTAGTTCTTTAACCCATTAGGCCACATTTTTTATGAGGCGAGCTCGGGCAGTTAGTTTCCGCTTACAGCCACACCACCCTGAGCACGCCCGCTCTCGTCTGATCTCGGAAGCCAAGCAGAGTCGGGACTGGTCAGTACTTGGATGGGAGACCTCCTGGGAATTCCAGGTGCTTTAAGCTTTAGTTCTTTAACCCATTAGGCCGCATTTTTTTATGAGGCGAGCTCGGGCAATTAGTTTTCGCTTACGGCCACACCACCCTGTGCACGCCTGCTCTCGTCTGATCTCGGAAGCCAAGCAGGGTCGGGCCTGGTCAGTACTTGGATGGGAGACCTCATGGGAATTCCAGGTGCTGTAAGCTTTAGTTCTTTAACCCATTTGGCCGCTTTTTTTATGAGGCGTGCTCGGGCGTTCTGTTTCCGCTTACGGCCACACCACCCTGAGCACACCCGCTCTCGTCTGATCTCGGAAGCCAAGCAGGGTCGGGCCTGGTCAGTACTTGGATGGGAGACCTCCTGGGAATTCCAGGTGATGTAAGCTTCAGTTCTTTAACCCATTTGGCCGCCTTTTTTATGAGGTGTGCTCGGGCGTTCAGTTTCCGCTTACGGCCACACCACGCTGAGCACGCCCGCTCTCGTCTGATCTCGGAAGCCAAGCAGGGTCGGGCCTGGTCAGTACTTGGATGGGAGACCGCCTGGGAATACCAGGTGCTGTAAGCTTTAGTTCTTTAACCTCTTTTGCCGCTTTTTTTATGAGGCGAGCTCAGGTGTTCAGTTTCAGCTTACGGCCACACCACCCTGAGCATGCCCGCTCTAGTGTGATCTCGGAAGCCAAGCAGGGTCGGGCCTGGTCAGTACTAGAATGGGAGACCGCCTGGGAATTCCAGGTGCTGTAAGCTTAGTTCTTTAACCCATTAGGCCACATTTTTTATGAGGCGAGCTCGGGCAGTTAGTTTCCGCTTACAGCCACACCACCCTGAGCACGCCCGCTCTCGTCTGATCTCGGAAGCCAAGCAGAGTCGGGACTGGTCAGTACTTGGATGGGAGACCTCCTTGGAATTCCAGGTGCTTTAAGCTTTAGTTCTTTAACCCATTAGGCCGCATTTTTTTATGAGGCGAGCTCGGGCAGTTAGTTTTCGCTTACGGCCACACCACCCTGTGCACGCCCGCTCTCGTCTGATCTCGGAAGCCAAGCAGGGTCGGGCCTGGTCAGTACTTGGATGGGAGACCTCATGGGAATTCCAGGTGCTGTAAGCTTTAGTTCTTTAACCCATTTGGCCGCTTTTTTTATGAGGTGTGCTCGGGCGCTCAGTTTCCGCTTACGGCCACACCACCCTGAGCACGCCCGCTCTCGTCTGATCTCGGAAGCCAAGCAGGGTCGGGCCTGGTCAGTACTTGGATGGGAGACCTCCTGGGAATACCAGGTGCTGTAAGCTTTAGTTCTTTAACCTCTTTTGCCGCTTTTTTATGAGGCGAGCTCAGGTGTTCAGTTTCAGCTTACGGCCACACCACCCTGAGCATGCCCGCTCTAGTGTGATCTCGGAAGCCAAGCAGGGTCGGGCCTGGTCAGTACTAGAATGGGAGACCGCCTGGGAATTCCAGGTGCTGTAAGCTTTAGTTCTTTAACCCATTAGGCCACATTTTTTATGAGGCGAGCTCGGGCAGTTAGTTTCCGCTTACAGCCACACCACCCTGAGCACGCCCCGCTCTCGTCTGATCTCGGAAGCCAAGCAGAGTCGCGGACTGGTCAGTACTTGGATGGGAGACCTCCTGGGAATTCCAGGTGCTTTACAGCTTTAGTTCTTTAACCCATAGGCGCATTTTTTATGAGGCGAGCCTCGGCAGTTAGTTTTCGCTTACGGCCACACCACCTGAGCATGCCCGCTCTCGTCTGATCTCGGAAGCCAAGCAGGGTAGGGCCTGGTCAGTACTTGGATGGGAGACCTCCTGGGAATTCCAGGTGCTTTAATCTTTAGTTCTTTAACCCATTAGGCGGCATTTTTTATGAGGCGAGCTCGGGCAGTTAGTTTTCGCTTACGGCCACACCACCCTGAGCACACCCGCTCTCGTCTGATCTCGGAAGCCAAGCAGGGTCGGGCCTGGTCAGTACTAGAATGGGAGACCCTGGGAATTCCAGGTGCTGTAAGCTTTAGTTCTTTAACCATTTGGCCGCTTTTTTATGAGGCGAGCTCGGGCGTTCAGTTTCCGCTTACGGCCACACCACCCTGAGCACGCCCGCTCTCGTCTGATCTCGGAAGCCAAGCAGGGTCGGGCCTGGTCAGTACTTGGATGGGAGACCTCCTGGGAATTCCAGGTGCTGTAAGCTTTAGTTCTTTAACCATTTGGCCGTTTTTTATGAGGCGAGCTCGGGCAGTTCAGTTTCGCTTACGGCCACACCACCCTGAGCACGCCCGCTCTCGTCTGATCTCGGAAGCCAAGCAGGGTCGGGCCTGGTCAGTACTTGGATGGGAGACCCTGGGAATTCCAGGTGCTGTAAGCTTTAGTTCTTTAACCCATTTGGCCGCTTTTTTATGAGGCGAGCTCGGGCAGTTAGTTTCCGCTTACGGCCACACCACCCTGAGCACGCCCGCTCTCGTCTGATCTCGGAAGCCAAGCAGGGTCGGGCCTGGTCAGTACTTGGATGGGAGACCCTGGGAATTCCAGGTGCTGTAAGCTTTAGTTCTTTAACCCATTGGCCGCTTTTTTTATGAGGCGAGCTCGGGCGTTCAGTTTCCGCTTACGGCCACACCACCCTGAGCACGCCCGCTCTCGTCTGATCTCGGAAGCCAAGCAGGGTCGGGCCTGGTCAGTACTTGGATGGGAGACCTCCTGGGAATTCCAGGTGCTGTAAGCTTTAGTTCTTTAACCATTTGGCCGCTTTTTTATGAGGCGAGCTCAGGTGTTCAGTTTCGCTTACGGCCACACCACCCTGAGCACGCCCGCTCTCGTCTGATCTCGGAAGCCAAGCAGGGTCGGGCCTGGTCAGTACTTGGATGGGAGACCCTGGGAATTCCAGGTGCTGTAAGCTTTAGTTCTTTAACCATTAGCCGCTTTTTTATGAGGCGAGCTCGGGCAGTTAGTTTCGCTTACGGCCACACCACCCTGAGCACGCCCGCTCTCGTCTGATCTCGGAAGCCAAGCAGGGTCGGGCCTGGTCAGTACTTGGATGGGAGACCTCCTGGGAATTCCAGGTGCTGTAAGCTTTAGTTCTTTAACCCATTTGGCCGCTTTTTTATGAGGCGAGCTCGGGCAGTTCAGTTTCCGCTTACGGCCACACCACCTGAGCGCCCGCTCTCGTCTGATCTCGGAAGCCAAGCAGGGTCGGGCCTGGTCAGTACTTGGATGGGAGACCTCCTGGGAATTCCAGGTGCTGTAAGCTTTAGTTCTTTAACCCATTTGGCGCTTTTTTATGAGGCGAGCTCGGGCAGTTTCCGCTTACGGCCACACCACCCTGAGCACGCCCGCTCTCGTCTGATCTCGGAAGCCAAGCAGGGTCGGGCCTGGTCAGTACTTGGATGGGAGACCGCCTGGGAATTCCAGGTGCTGTAAGCTTTAGTTCTTTAACCCATTTGGCCGCTTTTTTATGAGGCGAGCTCGGGCAGTTAGTTTCCGCTTACGGCCACACCACCCTGAGCACGCCCGCTCTCGTCTGATCTCGGAAGCCAAGCAGGGTCGGGCCTGGTCAGTACTTGGATGGGAGACCTCCTGGGAATTCCAGGTGCTGTAAGCTTTAGTTCTTTAACCCATTTGGCCGCATTTTTTATGAGGCGAGCTCGGGCAGTTAGTTTCCGCTTACGGCCACACCACCCTGAGCACGCCCGCTCTCGTCTGATCTCGGAAGCCAAGCAGGGTCGGGCCTGGTCAGTACTTGGATGGGAGACCGCCTGGGAATTCCAGGTGCTGTAAGCTTTAGTTCTTTAACCCATTTGGCCGCTTTTTTATGAGGCGAGCTCGGGCAGTTAGTTTCCGCTTACGGCCACACCACCCTGAGCACGCCCGCTCTCGTCTGATCTCGGAAGCCAAGCAGGGTCGGGCCTGGTCAGTACTTGGATGGGAGACCTCCTGGGAATTCCAGGTGCTGTAAGCTTTAGTTCTTTAACCCATATTGGCCGCTTTTTTATGAGGCGAGCTCGGTGTTCAGTTTCCGCTTACGGCCACACCACCCTGAGCACGCCCGCTCTCGTCTGATCTCGGAAGCCAAGCAGGGTCGGGCCTGGTCAGTACTTGGATGGGAGACCGCCTGGGAATTCCAGGTGCTGTAAGCTTTAGTTCTTTAACCCATTTGGCCGCTTTTTTTATGAGGCGAGCTCAGGTGTTCAGTTTCCGCTTACGGCCACACCACCCTGAGCACGCCCGCTCTCGTCTGATCTCGGAAGCCAAGCAGGGTCGGGCCTGGTCAGTACTTGGATGGGAGACCGCCTGGGAATTCCAGGTGCTGTAAGCTTTAGTTCTTTAACCCATTTGGCCGCATTTTTTATGAGGCGAGCTCGGGCAGTTAGTTTCCGCTTACGGCCACACCACCCTGAGCACGCCCGCTCTCGTCTGATCTCGGAAGCCAAGCAGGGTCGGGCCTGGTCAGTACTTGGATGGGAGACCTCCTGGGAATTCCAGGTGCTGTAAGCTTTAGTTCTTTAACCCATTTGGCCGCTTTTTTTATGAGGCGAGCTCGGGCAGTTCAGTTTCCGCTTACGGCCACACCACCCTGAGCACGCCCGCTCTCGTCTGATCTCGGAAGCCAAGCAGGGTCGGGCCTGGTCAGTACTTGGATGGGAGACCTCCTGGGAATTCCAGGTGCTGTAAGCTTTAGTTCTTTAACCCATTTGGCCGCTTTTTTATGAGGCGAGCTCGGGTTCAGTTTCCGCTTACGGCCACACCACCCTGAGCACGCCCGCTCTCGTCTGATCTCGGAAGCCAAGCAGGGTCGGGCCTGGTCAGTACTTGGATGGGAGACCGCCTGGGAATTCCAGGTGCTGTAAGCTTTAGTTCTTTAACCTTTGGCCGCTTTTTTATGAGGCGAGCTCAGGGTTCAGTTTCCGCTTACGGCCACACCACCCTGAGCACGCCCGCTCTCGTCTGATCTCGGAAGCCAAGCAGGGTCGGGCCTGGTCAGTACTTGGATGGGAGACCTCCTGGGAATTCCAGGTGCTGTAAGCTTTAGTTCTTTAACCCATTAGGCCGCATTTTTTATGAGGCGAGCTCGGGCAGTTAGTTTCCGCTTACGGCCACACCACCCTGAGCACGCCCGCTCTCGTCTGATCTCGGAAGCCAAGCAGGGTCGGGCCTGGTCAGTACTTGGATGGGAGACCGCCTGGGAATTCCAGGTGCTGTAAGCTTTAGTTCTTTAACCCATTTGGCCGCTTTTTTATGAGGCGAGCTCGGGCAGTTCAGTTTCCGCTTACGGCCACACCACCCTGAGCACGCCCGCTCTCGTCTGATCTCGGAAGCCAAGCAGGGTCGGGCCTGGTCAGTACTTGGATGGGAGACCTGGGAATTCCAGGTGCTGTAAGCTTTAGTTCTTTAACCCATTTGGCCGCTTTTTTATGAGGCGTGCTCGGGTTCAGTTTCCGCTTACGGCCACACCACCCTGAGCACGCCCGCTCTCGTCTGATCTCGGAAGCCAAGCAGGGTCGGGCCTGGTCAGTACTTGGATGGGAGACCTCCTGGGAATTCCAGGTGCTGTAAGCTTTAGTTCTTTAACCCATTTGGCCGCTTTTTTATGAGGCGAGCTCGGGCGTTCAGTTTCCGCTTACGGCCACACCACCCTGAGCACGCCCGCTCTCGTCTGATCTCGGAAGCCAAGCAGGGTCGGGCCTGGTCAGTACTTGGATGGGAGACCTCCTGGGAATTCCAGGTGCTGTAAGCTTTAGTTCTTTAACCCATTTGGCCGCTTTTTTATGAGGCGAGCTCGGCGTTCAGTTTCCGCTTACGGCCACACCACCCTGAGCACGCCCGCTCTCGTCTGATCTCGGAAGCCAAGCAGGGTCGGGCCTGGTCAGTACTTGGATGGGAGACCTCCTGGGAATTCCAGGTGCTGTAAGCTTTAGTTCTTTAACCCATTTGGCCGCTTTTTTATGAGGCGAGCTCGGGCAGTTGTTTCCGCTTACGGCCACACCACCCTGAGCACGCCCGCTCTCGTCTGATCTCGGAAGCCAAGCAGGGTCGGGCCTGGTCAGTACTTGGATGGGAGACCTCCTGGGAATTCCAGGTGCTGTAAGCTTTAGTTCTTTAACCCATTTGGCCGCTTTTTTATGAGGCGAGCTCGGGCGTTCAGTTTCCGCTTACGGCCACACCACCCTGAGCACGCCCGCTCTCGTCTGATCTCGGAAGCCAAGCAGGGTCGGGCCTGGTCAGTACTTGGATGGGAGACCGCCTGGGAATTCCAGGTGCTGTAAGCTTTAGTTCTTTAACCCATTTGGCCGCTTTTTTTATGAGGCGAGCTCGGGCAGTTAGTTTCCGCTTACGGCCACACCACCCTGAGCACGCCCGCTCGTCTGATCTCGGAAGCCAAGCAGGGTCGGGCCTGGTCAGTACTTGGATGGGAGACCTGGGAATTCCAGGTGCTGCTTTAGTTCTTTAACCCATTTGGCCGCTTTTTTATGAGGCGAGCTCGGGCAGTAGTTTCCGCTTACGGCCACACCACCCTGAGCACGCCCGCTCTCGTCTGATCTCGGAAGCCAAGCAGGGTCGGGCCTGGTCAGTACTTGGATGGGAGACCTCCTGGGAATTCCAGGTGCTGTTAGTTCTTTAACCCATTTGGCCGCTTTTTTATGAGGCGAGCTCGGGCAGTTAGTTTCCGCTTACGGCCACACCACCCTGAGCACGCCCGCTCTCGTCTGATCTCGGAAGCCAAGCAGGGTCGGGCCTGGTCAGTACTTGGATGGGAGACCTCCTGGGAATTCCAGGTGCTGTAAGCTTTAGTTCTTTAACCCATTTGGCCGCTTTTTTTATGAGGCGTGCTCGGGCGTTCAGTTTCCGCTTACGGCCACACCACCCTGAGCACGCCCGCTCTCGTCTGATCTCGGAAGCCAAGCAGGGTCGGGCCTGGTCAGTACTTGGATGGGAGACCCCTGGGAATTCCAGGTGCTGTAAGCTTTAGTTCTTTAACCTATTTGGCCGCTTTTTTATGAGGCGAGCTCGGCAGTTAGTTTCCGCTTACGGCCACACCACCCTGAGCACGCCCGCTCTCGTCTGATCTCGGAAGCCAAGCAGGGTCGGGCCTGGTCAGTACTTGGATGGGAGACCTCCTGGGAATTCCAGGTGCTGTAAGCTTTAGTTCTTTAACCCATTTGGCCTTTTTTTATGAGGCGAGCTCGGGCGTTCAGTTTCCGCTTACGGCCACACCACCCTGAGCACGCCCGCTCTCGTCTGATCTCGGAAGCCAAGCAGGGTCGGGCCTGGTCAGTACTTGGATGGGAGACCGCCTGGGAATTCCAGGTGCTGTAAGCTTTAGTTCTTTAACCCATTTGGCCGCTTTTTTATGAGGCGAGCTCGGGTTAGTTTCCGCTTACGGCCACACCACCCTGAGCACGCCCGCTCTCGTCTGATCTCGGAAGCCAAGCAGGGTCGGGCCTGGTCAGTACTTGGATGGGAGACCGCCTGGGAATTCCAGGTGCTGTAAGCTTTAGTTCTTTAACCCATTTGGCCGCTTTTTTATGAGGCGAGCTCGGGCAGTTAGTTTCCGCTTACGGCCACACCACCCTGAGCACGCCCGCTCGTCTGATCTCGGAAGCCAAGCAGGGTCGGGCCTGGTCAGTACTTGGATGGGAGACCGCCTGGGAATTCCAGGTGCTGTAAGCTTTAGTTCTTTAACCCATTTGGCCGCTTTTTTATGAGGCGAGCTCGGGCAGTTCAGTTTCCGCTTACGGCCACACCACCCTGAGCACGCCCGCTCTCGTCTGATCTCGGAAGCCAAGCAGGGTCGGGCCTGGTCAGTACTTGGATGGGAGACCCTGGGAATTCCAGGTGCTGTAAGCTTTAGTTCTTTAACCCATTTGGCCGCTTTTTTATGAGGCGAGCTCGGTTCAGTTTCCGCTTACGGCCACACCACCCTGAGCACGCCCGCTCTCGTCTGATCTCGGAAGCCAAGCAGGGTCGGGCCTGGTCAGTACTTGGATGGGAGACCTCCTGGGAATTCCAGGTGCTGTAAGCTTTAGTTCTTTAACCCATTTGGCCGCTTTTTTATGAGGCGAGCTCGGGCGTTCAGTTTCCGCTTACGGCCACACCACCCTGAGCACGCCCGCTCTCGTCTGATCTCGGAAGCCAAGCAGGGTCGGGCCTGGTCAGTACTTGGATGGGAGACCTCCTGGGAATTCCAGGTGCTGTAAGCTTTAGTTCTTTAACCCATTTGGCCGCTTTTTTATGAGGCGAGCTCGGGCGTTCAGTTTCCGCTTACGGCCACACCACCCTGAGCACGCCCGCTCTCGTCTGATCTCGGAAGCCAAGCAGGGTCGGGCCTGGTCAGTACTTGGATGGGAGACCGCCTGGGAATTCCAGGTGCTGTAAGCTTTAGTTCTTTAACCCATTTGGCCGCTTTTTTATGAGGCGAGCTCGGGCAGTTAGTTTCCGCTTACGGCCACACCACCCTGAGCACGCCCGCTCTCGTCTGATCTCGGAAGCCAAGCAGGGTCGGGCCTGGTCAGTACTTGGATGGGAGACCTCCTGGGAATTCCAGGTGCTTTAGTTCTTTAACCCATTTGGCCGCTTTTTTATGAGGCGAGCTCGGGCAGTTAGTTTCCGCTTACGGCCACACCACCCTGAGCACGCCCGCTCTCGTCTGATCTCGGAAGCCAAGCAGGGTCGGGCCTGGTCAGTACTTGGATGGGAGACCCTGGGAATTCCAGGTGCTGTTAAGCTTTTAGTTAACCCATATTGCCGCTTTTTTATGAGGCGCTCGGGCAGTTCAGTTTCCGCTTACGGCCACACCACCCTGAGCACGCCCGCTCTCGTCTGATCTCGGAAGCCAAGCAGGGTCGGGCCTGGTCAGTACTTGGATGGGAGACCGCCTGGGAATTCCAGGTGCTGTAAGCTTTAGTTCTTTAACCGCTTTTTTTATGAGGCGAGCTCAGTGTTCAGTTTCCTTACGGCCACACCACCCTGAGCACGCCCGCTCTCGTCTGATCTCGGAAGCCAAGCAGGGTCGGGCCTGGTCAGTACTTGGATGGGAGACCTCCTGGGAATTCCAGGTGCTGTAAGCTTTAGTTCTTTAACCCATTTGGCCGCTTTTTTATGAGGCGAGCTCGGTTAGTTTCCGCTTACGGCCACACCACCCTGAGCACGCCCGCTCTCGTCTGATCTCGGAAGCCAAGCAGGGTCGGGCCTGGTCAGTACTTGGATGGGAGACCTCCTGGGAATTCCAGGTGCTGTAAGCTTTAGTTCTTTAACCCATTTGGCCGCTTTTTTATGAGGCGAGCTCGGGTTCAGTTTCCGCTTACGGCCACACCACCCTGAGCACGCCCGCTCTCGTCTGATCTCGGAAGCCAAGCAGGGTCGGGCCTGGTCAGTACTTGGATGGGAGACCTCCTGGGAATTCCAGGTGCTGTTAGTTCTTTAACCCATAGGCCGCTTTTTTTATGAGGCGAGCTCGGGCAGTTAGTTTCCGCTTACGGCCACACCACCCTGAGCACGCCCGCTCTCTGATCTCGGAAGCCAAGCAGGGTCGGGCCTGGTCAGTACTTGGATGGGAGACCCTGGGAATTCCAGGTGCTGTAAGCTTTAGTTC